>NC_051320.1:35581966-36831966 GCF_015220235.1 Choloepus didactylus | reverse complement strand
TGCCCTACTGGAGATACTAAAGGGAGCCCTACAGACAGAGAAACAAAGACAGGACAGAGAGACTTGGAGAAAGGTTCAGTACTAAAGAGATTCGGTATGGGTACAATAAAGGATATTAATAGAGAGAGGGAAAAATATGGCAAACATAAACCAAAGGATAAGATGGCCGATTCAAGAAATGCCTTCACGGTTTTAACGTTGAATGTAAATGGATTAAACTCCCCAATTAAAAGATATAGATTCGCAGAATGGATCAAAAAAAATGAACCATCAATATGTTGCATACAAGAGACTCATCTTAGACACAGGGACACAAAGAAACTGAAAGTGAAAGGATGGAAAAAAATATTTCATGCAAGCTACAGCCAAAAGAAAGCAGGTGTAGCAATATTAATCTCAGATAAAATAGACTTCAAATGCAGGGATGTTTTGAGAGACAAAGAAGGCCACTACATACTAATAAAAGGGGCAATTCAGCAAGAAGAAATAACAATCGTAAATGTCTATGCACCCAATCAAGGTGCCACAAAATACATGAGAGAAACACTGGCAAAACTAAAGGAAGCAATTGATGTGTCCACAATAATTGTGGGAGACTTCAACACATCACTCTCTCCTATAGATAGATCAACCAGACAGAAGACCAATAAGGAAATTAAAAACCTAAACAATCTGATAAATGAATTAGATTTAACAGACATATACAGGACATTACATCCCAAATCACCAGGATACACATACTTTTCTAGTGCTCATGGAACTTTCTCCAGAATAGATCATATGCTGGGACATAAAACAAGCCTCAATAAATTTAAAAAGATTGAAATTATTCAAAGCACATTCTCTGACCACAATGGAATACAATTAGAAGTCAATAACCATCAGAGACTTAGAAAATTCACAAATACCTGGAGGTTAAACAACACACTCCTAAACAATCAGTGGGTTAAAGAAGAAATAGCAAGAGAAATTGCTAAATATATAGAGACGAATGAAAATGAGAACACAACATACCAAAACCTATGGGATGCAGCAAAAGCAGTGCTCAGGGGGAAATTTATAGCACTAAACGCATATATTAAAAAGGAAGAAAGAGCCAAAATCAAAGAACTAATGGATCAACTGAAGAAGCTAGAAAATGAACAGCAAACCAATCCTAAACCAAGTAGAAGAAAAGAAATAACAAAGATTAAAGCAGAAATAAATGACATAGAGAACAAAAAAACAATAGAGAGGATAAATATCACCAAAAGTTGGTTCTTTGAGAAGATCAACAAGATTGACAAGCCCCTAGCTAGACTGACAAAATCAAAAAGAGAGAAGACCCATATAAACAAAATAATGAATGAAAAAGGTGACATAACTGCAGATCCTGAAGAAATTAAAAAAATTATAAGAGGATACTATGAACAACTGTATGGCAACAAACTGGATAATGTAGAGGAAATGGACAATTTCCTGGAAACATATGAACAACCTAGACTGACCAGAGAAGAAATAGAAGACCTCAACCAACCCATCACAAGCAAAGAGATCCAATCAGTCATCCAAAATCTTCCCACAAATAAATGCCCAGGGCCAGATGGCTTCACAGGGGAATTCTACCAAACTTTCCAGAAAGAACTGACACCAATCTTACTCAAACTCTTTCAAAACATTGAAGAAAATGGCACACTACCTAACTCATTTTATGAAGCTAACATCAATCTAATACCAAAACCAGGCAAAGATGCTACAAAAAAGGAAGACTACCGGCCAATCTACCTAATGAATATAGATGCAAAAATCCTAAACAAAATACTTGCAAATCGAATCAAAAGACACATTAAAAAAATCATACACCATGACCAAGTGGGGTTTATTCCAGGCATGGAAGGATGGTTCAACATAAGAAAATCAATCAATGTATTACAACATATTAACAAGTCAAAAGGGAAAAATCAATTGATCATCTCAATAGATGCTGAAAAAGCATTTGACAAAATCCAACATCCCTTTTTGATAAAAACACTTCAAAAGGTAGGAATTGAAGGAAACTTCCTCAACATGATAAAGAGCATATATGAAAAACCCACAGCCAGCATAGTACTCAATGGTGAGAGACTGAAAGCCTTCCCTCTAAGATCAGGAAGAAGACAAGGATGCCCGCTGTCACCACTGTTATTCAACATTGTGCTGGAAGTGCTAGCCAGGGCAATCCGGCAAGACAAAGAAATAAAAGGCATCCAAATTGGAAAAGAAGAAGTAAAACTGTCATTGTTTGCAGATGATATGGTCTTATATCTAGAAAACCCTGAG
Source organism: Choloepus didactylus (assembly GCF_015220235.1). Lineage (NCBI taxonomy): Eukaryota > Metazoa > Chordata > Mammalia > Pilosa > Megalonychidae > Choloepus > Choloepus didactylus. The sequence continues at coordinate 36,829,668 of NC_051320.1, read as the reverse complement.
AAATCGACGATACAGCTACTAGAGCTAATAAACAAATTTAGCAAAGTAGCGGGATAGAAGGTTAATGCACATAAGTCAGTAATGTTTCTATATGCTAGAAATGAATAAACTGAAGAGACACTCAAGAAAAAGATACCATTTTCAATAGCAACTAAAAAAATCAAGTACCTAGGAATCAACTTAACCAAAGATGTAAAAGACCTATACAAAGAAAACTACATAACTCTACTAAAGGAAATAGAAGGGGACCTTAAAAGATGGAAACATATTCCATGTTCATGGATAGGAAGACTAAATGTCATTAAGATGTCAATTCTACCCAAACTCATCTACAGATTCAATGCAATCCCAATCAAAATTCCAACAACCTACTTTGCAGACTTGGAAAAGCTAGTTATCAAATTTATTTGGAAAGGGAAGATGCCTCGAATTGCTAAAGACACTCTAAAAAAGAAAAACGAAGTGGGAGGACTTACACTCCCTGACTTTGAAGCTTATTATAAAGCCACAGTTGCCAAAACAGCATGGTACTGGCACAAAGATAGACATATAGATCAATGGAATCGAATTGAGAATTCAGAGATAGACCCTCAGATCTGTGGCCGACTGATCTTTGATAAGGCCCCCAAAGTCACAGAACTGAGTCATAATGGTCTTTTCAACAAATGGGGCTGGGAGAGTTGGATATCCATATCCAAAAGAATGAAAGAGGACCCCTACCTCACCCCCTACACAAAAATTAACTCAAAATGGACCAAAGATCTCAATATAAAAGGAAGTACCATAAAACTCCTAGAAGATAATGTAGGAAAACATCTTCAAGACCTTGTATTAGGCGGCCACTTCCTAGACTTTACACCCAAAGCACAAGCAACAAAAGAGAAAATAGATAAATGGGAACTCCTCAAGCTTAGAAGTTTCTGCACCTCAAAGGAATTTCTCAAAAAGGTAAAGAGGCAGCCAACTCAATGGGAAAAAATTTTTGGAAACCATGTATCTGACAAAAGACTGATATCTTGCATATATAAAGAAATCCTACAACTCAATGACAATAGTACAGTCGGCCCAATTATAAAATGGGCAAAAGATATGAAAAGACAGTTCTCTGAAGAGGAAATACAAATGGCCAAGAAACACATGAAAAAATGTTCAGCTTCACTAGCAATTACAGAGATGCAAATTAAGACCACAATGAGATACCATCTAACACTGATTAGAATGGCTGCCATTAAACAAACAGGAAACTACAAGTGCTGGAGGGGATGTGGAGAAATTGGAACTCTTATTCATTGTTGGTGGGACTGTATAATGGTTCAGCCACTCTGGAAGTCAGTCTGGCAGTTCCTTAGAAAACTAGATATAGAGTTACCATTCGATCCAGCGATTGCACTTCTCGGTATATACCCGGAAGATCGGAAAGCAGTGACACGAACAGATATCTGCACGCCAATGTTCATAGCAGCATTATTCACAATTGCCAAGAGATGGAAACAACCCAAATGTCCTTCAACAGATGAGTGGATTAATAAAATGTGGTATATACACACGATGGAATACTACGCGGCAGTAAGAAGGAACGATCTCGTGAAACATATGACAACATGGATGAACCTTGAAGACATAATGCTGAGCGAAATAAGCCAGGCACAAAAAGAGAAATATTATATGCTACCACTAATGTGAACTCTGAAAAATGTAAAACAAATGGTTTATAATGTAGAATCTAGGGGAACTAGTAATAGAGAGCAATTAAGGAAGGGGGAACAATAATCCAAGAAGAACAGATAAGCTATTTAACGTTCTGGGGATGCCCAGGAATGACTATGGTCTGTTAATTTCTGATGGATATAGTAGGAGCAAGTTCACAGAAATGTTGCTATATTAGGTAACTTTCTTGGGGTAAAGTAGGAACATGTTGGAAGTTAAGCAGTTATCTTAGGTTAGTTGTCTTTTTCTTACTCCCTTGTTATGGTCTCTTTGAAATGTTCTTTTATTGTATGTCTGTTTTCTTTTTAACTTTTTTTTCATACAGTTGATTTAAAAAAGAAGGGAAAGTTAAAAAAAAAAAAAGAAAAACAAGGAAAAAAAAAAGATGTAGTGCCCCCTTGAGGAGCCTGTGGAGAATGCAGGGGTATTTGCCTACCCCACCTCCATGGTTGCTAACATGACCACAGACATAGGGGACTGGCGGTTTGATGGGTTGAGCCCTCAACCACAGGTTTTACCCTTGGGAAGACGGTTGCTGCAAAGGAGAGGCTAGGCCTCCCTATGGTTGTGCCTAAGAGCCTCCTCCCGAATGCCTCTTTGTTGCTCAGATGTGGCCCTGTCTCTCTAGCTAAGCCAACTTGAAAGGTGAAATCACTGCCCTCCCCCCTACGTGGGATCAGATACCCAGGGGAGTGAATCTCCCTGGCAACGTGGAATATGACTCCCGGGGAGGAATGTAGACCCGGCATCGTGGGACGGAGAACATCTTCTTGACCAAAAGGGGGATGTGAAAGGAAATGAAATAAGCTTCAGTGGCAGAGAGATTCCAAAAGGAGCCGAGAGGTCACTCTGGTGGGCACTCTTATGCACACTTTAGACAACCCTTTTTAGGTTCTAAAGAATTGGGGTAGCTGGTGGTGGATACCTGAAACTATCAAACTACAACCCAGAACCCATGAATCTCGAAGACAGTTGTATAAACATGTAGCTTATGAGGGGTGACAATGGGATTGGGAAAGCCATAAGGACCACACTCCCCTTTGTCTAGTTTATGGATGGATGAGTAGAAAAATAGGGGAAGGAAACAAACAGACAAAGGTCCCCAGTGTTCTTTTTTACTTCAATTGCTCTTTTTCACTCTAATTATTATTCTTGTTATTTTTGTGTGTGTGCTAATGAAGGTGTCAGGGATTGATTTGGGTGATGAATGTACCACTATGTAATGGTAGTGTAAGCAATCGAAAGTACGATTTGTTTTGTATGACTGCGTGGTATGTGAATATATCTCAATAAAATGAAGATTAAAAAAAAAAAAAGGAAAAAAAATATATATGGAAAGGCAAAATACCTATAATAGTCAAAACAATTTTGAAAATTAAATTGGAGTACATACTCTACTTGCTATAAAGCTTGCTTACTTAAAAGTACTTACTATAGAGCTAGAGTGATTAAGACAGTGTGCTAATTGTGTAGAGAGATTCATGTGACAGAGTAGAAGATCCCCAAACCAGACCTACAGAGATACAGTTTGACAAAAGCACTAAAGAAATTCATTGTGAAAATTTTTCAACAAATGGTCCTGAAAAGACCATCCACCTGGGGGAAAAAGAACCTCAACTACACCATACAAAAAAATTAATTCAAAATGAATCATAGATATGAGTGTAAAAGCTAAAACTGTAAAGCTTCTGGAAGAAACACAGAAGAATGTCTGCATCCTTAATGTATCCAGGATTTTTTAAGACATGGCCAGAAAAATTGATAAATTAGAATTTATAAAAAGACAGCATTAATAAAATAGGTGAATATTTAAATCTCCTTTGCTATCACTTATCTGGCAATATCAAAGCATTACATTCATTAAGTTCCTACTCTACCAACCACTTTACTGGGTGCAGGGATGTCCTATTGAGCAAAAAAGATGTGGTCCTCATGGAACATTCCATGTAGTGGGAAAAAAAATAGTTAAACAAGTATGATATGACAGCTGCAAGGATAGTCAAACTACAGGACTCATTTATCATTTGCATTTTACAAATGTAGTGGTTAATAATTTGCCCACTACAGGCACTGGTTAATAATTTGCCCATGGCTACCTAACAAACTTGCAAAGCCAGTCTAAACTTATTTGCTGGCTTTTACTCTTCCTTTTTTTGGTTATTATTGTATCTGTGATTCTAAGCAAAAGGGAATGGAATTTTAAACTTAGTGACTAGTTTCAGGTAGTAGTTGTTACTCCAATTTTAGTTTGCATTAAAGAGAAATGGAATTATAACTATTTAAAGAAATGCCATTTTAATGTTGTCTTAAAAGCCTTGTTTGAAAATTAGTTTTTCAGAATATGATACCAATGTCAGAGTTAGGCAGGTTTCTGTAATTATCTCCTCTTGCAGAGGTACAGTGTTGGGGAGTTAGAAGGAAGGTCCTGCTCAGGCAGTCCTTCTAAACTCTTGTTTTGCTAGGTATTTTTGGTGTATCCTTTTTAAAAAGTTGGTACATTTGACAGGAAGCCTCTGGGGAGTAGAAGTAGAGAAAAATATAGGACTTGGAGCATATCATGCAGAAGAGAAGACTTTTTTTTAAAGCAAATATGTGATGGAAAAGAAATGCTTTTGTCCTTTTTACCCTTGGATTGTTGCAAAACATCGATTGTATCTTGAAGTTTTACAATGCTTTGCACTGTTTAGTCCATTCACATACAGTATATTATGTATTTCTTATAATGTGCTTGGCAGTCAATGTTATTCCAGTTTAATCGTGAGGAAACTGTGGCCTTTAGAGGTTAAGTGACTAGCTCAAGATCTCTTAATAAATTAGTAGTGGAGTTGGTACTAGCTTTTAGGTCTCTTTTTCTCCTTTCTCAGAATAGCTCATTCATAATTTTCATAGTTGCTTCTACTTTTTCTCTGCCCTTATCCTTCCCATTTTAACTCTTCTCATCCCCAGATTTTTTCTCTGTCTTGATCTCACCTGTCATAAATATAGAGAAGATTTTCGTGTTGACGTCTTCCTTTATAACTCATTCTTGCTTTAGTCTTCTGCTTACCCATGTCAGACTAGTGGCACTCTTCTTGTATCCAAGCCACCATCATTTCTCCTCTCTCTCCCAATTCTTGATTTTTGTTTTCTCCGTTATTATTATTAGTGGTGCCAGCACCCTGTAAAGTACCTGTACAGGGTGCCTCATAAATGTTTAAATGAATAGAAAATGAGAGAACAAAGTAAGAATTTCCACTTTACACTCTCTGATGTTTTCTCCCCATCATCCTTTTCCCTTGTATTTTATCGATTGCCTTGTCCTTTTATTTTTTTCTGCCATGTTTTTTTCCTTCCCCAAGAATTACTCTTTTGTTGCCTACAGTATCCTTATTACTTACTTTTTGCCTCCATTCCCTGTTGTTAAAGTTTGTTTTCCGCAGAACTGCTAAAATAATCTTGAGTTTTATGTAACTTTTTTCTTATTATAGAAGCAGTATTTTAAAGTCCTGACAGGAAAAAAGAAGGAATTCTAATAAAAAAGAGAACTATAATAAAAGAAGAAGAAGAAGGAATTCTGATCATCATCTAGAATTCCACTCATCTTTCACAAATGACCACCTTTCATTCTCCTCACTGGGTGTATTTTTCCTCATCACAAGAGTGAAGCCATTGATAGGAAGGTCACTTATCTGGCAATCGCTATTCTTTGTACCCCACCTTAAAACATAAAAAGTAAACTAAAAATGCTTGAGTAGCCAGAATAGATGTAAAAACACAGCTCATATACTTGCTAATTCAAATCAGAATACATTTATTTAGTGCTTAGATGCGCAGAACATTCTGTAAGGCACTTTGGGGGCTCAAGAATAGAGATGATTCTTTCTTTCTGTGAGTTCTCCGTCCACTGCCTTATTCACTCTTATTAAAGCCTAGCCCCAACATACATGGTTATGTGGTTTCTTGGCCCACAACAAATTAAAAATTGGGAATTAGCAGGAAAAGAGTAAATCATTTATTAACAGTCAGTGTCTTAACAGCACCAAGCATGAAACTGCTTTCAATGGAAGAAACGAAAAATATCCTTTAAAAACTATAAAGCAGGCATATGAAATGAGAAGTTATAGCACTCTGGGTCCATTTAATGGGTGGCAAGTTACTTTTTATCCCATGTACGTGTTATGAATGATTTTTTTAATTAAATTCAGTTTTATTGAGATATATTCACATAGCATATGATCATCCATGGTGTACAATCAGTTGTTCACAGTATCATCGTATAGTTATGCATTCATCACACCAAAATATTTTTGAACATTTTCCTTACACCAGAAAGAATCAGAATAAGAATAGAAAGTAAAGGTAAAAAAGAACACCCAAATCACCCCCTCCCCCCACATCCCACCCTAGTTTTCATTTAGTTTTTGTCCCCATTCTTCTACTCGTCCATCCATAAATATGAATAAAGGGAGTGTGATCCACAGGGTTTTCGCAATCACGCTGTCACCCCTTGTAAGCTACATTGTTATACAGTCGTCCTCAAGAGTCCAGGCTACTGGGTTGGAGTTTGGTAGTTTCAGGTATTTACTTCTAGTTATTCCAATACATTAAAACCTAAAAAGTGTTATCTATATAGTGCATAAGAATGTCCACCAGAATGACCTCTTGACTCCATTTGAAATCTCTCAGGCACTGATGCTTTATTTCGTCTCATTTTGCATCCCCCTTTTGGTCAAGAAGATGTTTTCAATCCCGTGATGCCAGGTCTGGTTTCATCCCTGGAAGTCACATCCTGTGTTGCCAGGGAGATTTACACCCCTGGGAGTCAGGTCCCATGTAGGGGGGAGGGCAGTGAGTTCACCAGCCAAGTTGGCTTAGCTAGAGAGAGAGAGAGGCCACATCTGAGCAACAAAGAGGCACTCAGGGGGAGACCCTTAGGCACAATTATAAGCAGGTTTAGCCTCTCCTTTGCAGTAACAAGCTTCATAGGGGCAAGTCCCAAGACACAGAGCTCGGCATACCAAGTCGTCAGTCCCCAATGTTTGTGAGAGCATCAGCAACAATCCAGGTGAGGAAGCCCAACACTTCCGCATTTTCCCCCAGCTCCTTAGGGGGGCCCTGCATGTATATTTTTATTCTCTGCCCAAATTACTTTGGGATGTGTCGCTATTTCACACTAACCTATACTGGCCTACCGTATCTCACTTCCTATTCAAAGTTCCATGTAATTGTGGTGTTTGAACAAACTAATTGTAGAAATTATATTGTTTAGAAAATACAGATCCTGCACCAAATAGACATCTCTTCCCTTGGTCTCACATGGAAGTTGAAGTTTTAAAACACAGTCAGTTTCGACCTTTACCCTTTGGCCTGATTTGCCCCAGTCTTAACCAGATCTGCTTAATTCATATCTCTAATTGAAGTCTGGGCTCTTTTTCAGCTTTTTTTTTTTTAAAAAAAACAGTTGCTGTATGCACTTATACTGACATTCATATCTGCCGAGCTCTAACTCTGAGTTTCAGGTGTCACACAGATACCCAGTGTTCCAGAGAACATGTAGGAAAAGCAGATGTAAATAAAGGTACAAAACCAGCAGAGCTACAATAAATTTGAGTGCAATCCTAAAAAAAATGTTAACACTGCATATGAATACACTAAAATATTTCAGGAAAAAACTGACACAAAACATATAGCAAAACAACAAATTTAATGGAATTCCAATGTTATGCCCCTAGCACAGTAAAAAGCAAATATTTTATTGGGAGCCAAAGAAAAAAATAAATTCTAATAGAAACAAATTTCAGTGACTATATAATCTATACGATGAACTCCCTAAATGTAAAACAAACAAGCGAACAAAAAACTATCATGAAGGTTTAATCTTAATCCTCAAACCTTAAAAATCCAACGTCTTCAGAGCCAGGAGAATAAGCCTGAAAATCCACCCTCATTGCCATAGTGCAGATGATGCTTTTGATTACTGGAGCTCACTACAGCAGCCACTGAGCCAGCCCGATGGGCAGAGCACAGCTCGCCAGTCCTTTCACAGTGTTTAGTTGCAAAGTTTATACTCTTCAGATGGAACTGAATATTATAGCAATGCCTTTGTTGCCTTTGAGCCACAAATTATGGTAGCAATGAATGTAAATCTAGAATGCAGAGGGAAATAACAGAAATGTCTCTGCATGTTGGCTTGATGTGTTGCCTGTGGCTAAGGAAAAGGACCATCTCTGTTCCGGTTTGCTAATGCTGCTGCTTTACAAAACACCAGAAACGGATTGGCTTTTATAAAGGTTACAAAGTTACAGTCTTAAGTCCATAAAGTGTCCAAGGTAGGGCATCAACCATAGGATACCTTCACTGGAGAAAGGCTATTGGCATCCGGAAAACCTCTGTTAGCTAGGAAGGCATGTGGCTGGCATCTGCTTGCTCTCCGGTTGCGTTTCAAAATGGTGTTCTCCAAAATGTCTGTGTCAGCTTCCAATGGCCATCTGCAAAATGTCTCTCTCAGTTGCAACTGCTAGCTGCTTCTGTCTGAGTTCTTATATAGGGCTCTGATAAACTAATCAAGGCCCATGCTGAAGGGGTGGAGCCACATTTCCATGGAAACATTCAGTCAAGAGGTCACACCCTAATCAAAGGTGTCACTCACAGTTGGGTGGGTCATATCACCATGGAAACACTCAATCAGAACGTTCCATCTAATCAACACTAATAAGTCTGCCCCTACAAGATTGCATTAAAGAATATGGCTTTTTCTGGGGGACATAATATATACAAACCAGCACAGTCTCTTTCCTGGGATGTTTTGCCTGGTCATGCTTGCCACTGGGGGGAAGCATAATAGTGTCCCGTACCCATCAGTTGTACATCTCCTTTGGTGGTCAACCTTCTACCCATAATATGGTATCATAAGCATTGAATATATTTGGGGCTAAGTCTGGACACCTGGATAAGAAGGCCCTTATGTGGGTTATTCCATATAAATGAAATTATTTGCTTTGGATGACAAATAGGAGTCTGGTGCCTTTTTTTTGTCTGCATTCTTACTCCACTTAAGTTAGAATGACACACTGCTTAAACTTACTGCTTAATTATTTTCTTAATATCATTCTCAACCAGAAAAGGTGTCCTCAATCAGATTTTTAACTGCTTGAAGGTTTCTTTATTTTTTAAAAATAAAAGCATAGGGTGGAACAGTAATGATTGTTTATTTTATTATTTGTGTTAAAGACTACAGCATAATCGAAAAAAAAAAATCACTGGTTTTAGGAATTCAGAGGCCTGAATCTTATTTTTTATATAACTCTTAACTTGTAATGTTGAGCCAGTTCTTCTACGGCTTGTGCCTTTATTCATCTGAAAAATGGGGACAATTTGACTGATTAGACTTTTTTTTTTTTTTTACCTTTTTTATTAGCTTTTTGAAAATTTTATTTTGACATAGTTGTAGATTCATGTGGAATTTTAAGAAATAATACAGAGACATCTCATACATCCTTCGCCCAATGATAACATTTTGTATCACTTTAATGTAATATCACAGCTGGGAAACTGACCTGATACAATCCTCCGACCTTATTTAGATTTCACCAGTTTTACACACACACGTGTGTGTGTGTGTCTGTGTGTTTTAAGGATCCCTCATGTTGCCCTTTGATAGCCATCTCTTCATCCCAAATTCCTGGCAACATTAATCCTTTATATGTTTTTTCTATGATTTTGTCTTTTTGAGAATGTTATGTAAATGGAATCTTGTAGTTTGTAATCTTTTGAGATTGGCTTTTTGTTATGCAGCCTAATTCCTTTGAGATCCATCTGAGTAATCAATAGTTCATTCCTTTTTATTGCTGTGTAGTATTCTGTGGTATGGATATACCACAATTTCTTTAAACATTTACCCATTCAAGGACATTTGGGTTGTTTCCTGTGTTTTAGTAAAGCTTTTGAATAGTGAATGAAGACGGTGTGAATATCCATATGTGTGTTTTTATGTGAGCGTAAGTTTTCATTTCTCTGGGGTAAAAGCCTAAGAGTAAAATTGCTGGGTTTTATGATAAGTGCATGTGTATGTTTAATTCTATAAGAAAGTGCCATACTCTTCCAGAGTAGCTGTAAAATGTTACCTTCCCACCAGCAATATATTTTTAGCTAATTTTTGTATAAGGTGTGAGGTTTAGGTTGAGGTTCTTGTTTTTGCCTCTGGGTGTCCAACTGCCCTGGCACCGTTTCTTATAAAGGTTTTCTTTCTTCCATCGAGTCGCTTTTCCATTTTTGACAGAAATCATTTGGATGTATTTGTGTGGGTCTGTTTCCGGGTTCTCTTTTCTTTCTGTTGATCTGTGTAGCTGTTGCTTTGCTAATACCACACTGTCTTCAGTACAGTAATTGTGAAGTAAACCTTAATACAGGTAGAGTGACTTTATTCTTCTTTGTCAAAATTGTTTTCGCTGTTCTAGGTCCTATGCTTTTCGATATGCATTTTAGAAAAACTTTATGCCTGTAAAAATCCTTGCTGGGATTTCGATAGGAATTACATTAAACCTATAGATCAGTTTGGGGGAGAACTGACAATTATATTAACTATGTTGGATCTTCATTAACTTGATGTTTTCATTTACTTATGTATTTCTTGATTTCTTTCATCACATTCATACATATACTGAAATACATATATGATTCAGTATATGATACTGAAATATATGTATACACATAATATATGTGTATATTTCAGTATCTGTATATTCCTATGTATGTTTTTGTTAGATGTTTACCTGTCTCATTTTCTGTGGAATGATTATAAGTAGTTTTATATTTTTAATTTTAGTTTCCACATGTTTATTGTTAGTATATAGAAATGTGACTGTGTTTTTTGTGTTGATCTTGTATCTTGTTGTCTTGCTGACCTAGGTATCTTTAGGGGTCTTTTAGGTCTGAAATTTAAAAAATATAGTGATCCATTATTGTTTATCTCCAGAAAAGACAGAATGAGTGGGAAATGGGGTTAAGTTTTCTGGAGAGGTTTAATCCATTTTTTAAAAATTATCTATTTATTTTTTATTCTTTTTTATTTTTATTTATTTTTTTCAACTTTAAAGAAGACGTATTAACCAAAAACATGGACTGCATCAGCAGTCAGCCTAGAAAAGACTTTGAGGGTTCTGACAATGCTATAATTAACTGCTTCACTTGGATTTTATTTAACTTTTCATGGAAGCCATACTGCTTGGCTTTAGATAATATCTTTAGTCCCCCAGTAAACACCGAAGATCTCCTGAATCCACTTTTTAATTAGCTGATAAGTAACAGTGCCCTCAAAATAGAAGAATGAGATCTGTATGTGTGTGTGAAATGTGTATTAAATCTCTGGATCTTAAAAGCTGGATTGTTTAGTAAGTCTATAATGTCTTTTAATTCTTATCTTCTAAGATAAAATGTCACTTATATTTTAAAGTATCTGCTTGGAAATGAATAGTTGGTGCTGAAAACTCATGTAAGATACATTCAAGAGTGATTGTTAAAAAAACATCAGGGAAGTGTTTGCAAGTCATTAGTCAATGAATTGAATACATCAGTGCTATCAGTGTATTCATGCATTACCTGGGCATAGGTGCAATTATCTGCAAAACCAAAAAGTCTGATTTAATAATGTGTGATTCCTGAGCAGTATTTCCTGACAAGAATACAAGGTAGCTATATGGTCTGGACCTTAGAAATCTTGAACATTAGAAAAAATACTCAGCAGTATAGAAAACAAAATTATGTGATTCGTTTTATTTATTATTACTAGAAATTAATAATGCCAAATTATTTTTGACATAGCAGAGGTTACAGACTTGTTTCAATTTAACTGTTTTTATTAGAATGTTCCTAAGCTGAAGTACATACTTCTCTGCCCTTTGGATAATAAGCAAAGTGAGGCAGGAGCATCAGCCCCAGGGCTGTTTTAATATGGGGACTCTTTATGTCATTCAAGGCCATTAGCCTCTGAATGAAATGGCTCCACACTGTTGTAGTTTTGCAAACTTTTTGTGTTCTTCCTCTGTTTCTGAGCATTTGGGTATGCCTCTTCTGCTTTGAATTCTTACCTTATAACCAAATCTAAATTCATATTTTTGAGGATAGCCCCTTTAACCACTTTACTAACATTGAACTCTGATCTTCAAAACACGTATTTCCCTCACTGCTAAAAGACCTTCCAGATTCTTGGAAATGTTAACAGAAGTTTGGTATTTAGATGATTGGAGAATTGCTATCTTTAAAAGAGGAATGCAGAGTACTGTGGCTCTTTTTTATTTAAGCCAGGCAATTAGTGTGAGAAAGGTAAGTAACACAAGTCAGGTAGGCACTACTTTTTTTTTTTTTTTTTGAAATACATGCAAACCCACAGTTACAAAAATAATGCAAACCTCATACAGAGAATTCCGACATACCCCTATCCCCCAGATATCCAGATCTACCAATTTTAACTTTTGCCACGTTTGCCATATCATTCTAGCTGTCTGTCCGTCCATCTATCTATCTATATATCAACCTATTTTCTGAACACTTCACTGTAGGTTATATACATCATGCTTTTTGAATACTTAATACTGACATGTACATTTCCTAAAAATAAGAACATTCACTTATGTAATCACCTTAAGTGAAGTTATTAAATTAAAAAAATGTAACATTAATATAAAACAGTCATATTCCAATTTTTTCAAATATGTTAATAATGTCCCTTTGAGCCTTTTCTCCTCCTTTGCTAGAGTCCATCTAGGCTCCTGCATTGTATTTAATTGTCATTGACTCTTTAGTGGCTCTTTCTTTTTTTTTTTAAATTTTGACATCAGATGCAATATACACTTTTCCCATCTCAACCATTCCCAAGCATACCACTCAGTGAGATTAATCACACACAATACTGCAGCATCCTCACCGTCTTTCATGACTAAAACTTTCCCATCTCCTCAAACAGAAACCGTACACCCATCACACATTAACTCCCAGTCCCCCTGCCCTCTGCTCCCCTACCCCTGTCATCCTGTAGTCTAATTTCTGTCTCTATGAACTTGCATAGCTCCAATATTTTATTTGTAGTTAACATGGGCTTGAATTTAACATCCTAAATATGTAACACTCTCGTTAACATTGATACCAACTTAACTTCAATAATATACATAAACTATGTTCCCCCACCTTTATGAATTCTTGTCACAAATTACGTGCTTTATACATTATGAGTGAGTCCCAAACCACTGATTTATCATTACATTTTGTGCATTTGCCTTATAAGAAATAAAAAATAAAAACGGAGTTAGTTACAAATCAAAAATACAGTAGTACTGACATTTATATTTACCCAAGTCTTTACCCTCACCAGAGATCCTTGTTTGTTAATGAGGCTTCAAACTATTGTCTGTTGTCCTTTCCTTTCAAACTGAGAATTTTTTTTTTTTACCTTTATCGAAAAATTAAAAAACAAAACAGCAACAAAAACCCCCCACAACATTTCAAACAAAACAAAGAAAGGGATTAAGAAAAACAAATAACCTACAATAAATTCTTTGCTTCCAGCATGTTAATTTTCTTGAGGTATGGTAGGAATATGTTGGAAGAACTCTCTTTATTTATCTCTTGTAGGGTCAGTGATGAACTCGCTTAGCCGTTGTTTATCTGGGAATGTCTTAATCTCTCCCTCGTTTTTTTGAAAGACAACTTTGCCAGATATAGAATTCTTGGTTGGCAATTTTCATTGCTACTTTTGGTCAAATGCTGGAATTTCCTAAATGTAGCCAAAATACTTCTTATCAGCAAGGTCAGCTTCAGGTGTAAGGAAATTGAAGTGCATGTGCAGGAAATGATCTGTGTTAGACTTGGGATCGAGCAGGGCCCTGCTGACGACTAGAGTCTATGTGGAGCTCTGTGGGTCAGAATCACTGCAAATGTCAGGAAGGGTGTGGGGCAGGACTGAAGAGCTATATATTACTAAAATTATATATTATTCTATATGTGTTAGTTTTTTGGTGGCCTCGTTTAAGAGGCTGAAAATTTATGGAGGAAAGCAGAAATGTATAAGCAAATGGAACTTTAGAAGGCTCTGGTCCAAAATAGATCCTCTCTTCTTTCCTTTCAGATCTATTCATGGGAAGCTCCTCAAGTGCTCAGGCTTCCTTGACATGAAAGTCAAGAAATATTCCAGGTTTCTACTTTCAGAAACATTTGTAAAACTAAGACTTTTAATTGTCTCTCCATAAAATTTTAGTAACATGTATAATTTGGAGGCAGATTTTAAAAATTTAAAAATTCCAAGGTGAAGTAAAATAGGAAAAATAGCTTTTGTTGCCTGCCTTCAGATCTTCAAACATCTCATCAGATCCTTGACTCCCAAAGTGGGGTGGTAAATCTTATTGCTCTGCCTGTGTCTGGATGTTATTGTTGTAGAGAAATAAAGAACATAAATGCTTCCCATTGACTCCCTCTCCTTCACCTTTCCCCACCCCATATAGAATCCAGCATCCATTCCTGTTGATTTTGCCTCTTGAATATTTCTCCTTACCACCTCTGCTACCACCCTCGAGACCTGCCTCCTTACTGGTCTCCCCTTTTTGGATTTCTGTGGTTGCTGTAATAAATTCCCACAAGTTGAGCGGCTTAAAGCAGTGCACATTTGTTTTCTTACCGTTCTGGAGCTCATGAGGCTGAAATCAATTTCTCTGGGCTAAAGTCACGTGTCAGCAGGGCTGGTTCCTTCTGGAGGCTCTGAAGGAAGATTGTTTCCTTGTCTTCTAACTGCCAGTGGAAACTCATCTACTGCAGAATCTCCCTCTGCCTCCCTTTTACCTGGACACTCAGGATTACATTTAGGATCCATCGGCTATTCCAGGATAATCTCCTCATCTCAAAATCCTTAATTTTTTCACATCCTCAAAGTCCCCTTTGCCATGTAAGGTGGCATTCACAGGTCCAGGGATTAGAATATGGATGTTTTGGGGGCGATTATGCAGCCTACCTCCCCACCTCCCCATTCACTCAGCCTCCTTCCAGTTCACTGTGTACACATCAGCCAGAGCAAAAGGCAGATCTGATCATATGACCTCCCTGTTTGCACCAGTGCATGGATTCATGATCTTAGGATCAGGCCTGCAGTCTCTACCATTCCCTGTAAGACCCTGCACGGGCTGGCCTTTTCCATCTCTTTGCACCATACCATCTCTTACTCTTTCCGGTTTTTAAACTTGCCCATGCCCTCCTGCCACAACTGCCCTTCACCTGCTTAGCTCTACCTGTTTTCAGATCTCAATTCAATCATCACTTCTTCAGAGACACCTTCCCAGACTGAAGGTGCTGATTTTTCCCTGCTCTTGAGCGCTCACAGCCTCTCGGTGTTCCTCTCCGTTAGAGTACCTGTTGCAGTTGTAAGAGTACACATTTTTGAATGATTCTTTTATTTTCGCCCCTCCTTCCCCTTGCACTGCAAGCTCCGGGAGTGTAGGGACCATTTTTATGACATACACACACACACACACACACACACACGTACGTGAACACACATACATCACTGTTATTCTTTGTGCTTGTAATACCTAATAAAAATATTTGTTGCTTCAATGACTACTTTTCAAACAGACACTCTTTTCAAAGGTCTGCTAAAATATCTTTATTCCTTATTATCATTGGGAAAAAGGAACTGGTGTATGTGTGGGTTGAAATAAATATTCACGCTTTAGAATTTTTATCTTCTTTGAAATCTTTTATACAACCTCTTGTGAAGAGTTCCATGAAAATGATCTTTAAATAGGAAAATTAAGAGGTGTTTTTGGTTGGGAATTAATATATTAACATATACTTAAAAATTGTGTGCCACACAGAGATACAGAAGGTGTTTATATAGTCTATCACTTGTCTGCTGTTTTCCTGAAAGAATGTACATGTTTCTGGCTATAAACAACTTATTTGCCTTTTGAAGCTGGAGAATAAATTGTCGCTTATTTGTATTTTACCTTCTTTTTGTAGCATAATCTTCCAATAGCTAACATATGAATAAAAGACTTCAACTTTTTAAAAAACTGCATGTGTGATCTTTGACATTCATAAACACATTAATTATTTGCCCTGTGCAGTGTCTTGTGATAAGTGGTGTTTGGCTGCCAGTCAAGTTTCATTTCTTACACTGGAGTGTCGGGGCCTCATGGTTGTGTTTGTAAGGAGAATGTTAGCATAAGGAGCCTATAAAATTACTTATAAAATTCCCTCTCCTATAAATTCTGATCTTTGGAAGTCCTAAAGTAAATGACACCAACTTAGAATTTATTGAATAATAATAGTTACTGTTTTAAAATGAATATGAATTGAGTTCATCCATAGACCAAATATATGAGTGATCTTGGTGGAAAATAATTTCCTCCATGCTGTTTGCCATGGTATAAGCCATGGGTACAATTTAACAGCAGCAAATGTGAAGTTGTCTTTTGACCAATATCTTGAGTTGAAGATGAGAGCAGGATGTTAGCAGGTGAGGAGGCAAATACCTGTTGGGTGTGATCTCTAGCCTGCTGGCTCATTCTCTGTCTCTGGTTAGGAGATCCTACTGTAGCATCCCACTGGCTTGCAGAAGATAGCTGTTGCTGTTGAACAAGCTCTGGGGGTCCCAGAGTGGGCAAGCACAGACGTACCTTAGCAGAGCACTTCCTCTTTCTGGGTCTCTCCCGTTTTCCACTGTGGTTCCTATTTCCTGCGCTTTCCTGAGTGGGGACAGAGCTCAGGACGTGTCTGATGTGGAGAGTGGTCAAAGACACATCGAGGGCACCATATTGGGCTCACTCCAGGCAAAAGCTTTTAAGAGATTGGGATGGTTTCATTATCTCTTCCCGATTATATTGCTATTTCTATTTATGTTATGACGCACTTACTGCTTCAGCTCCCCAGGGCATTACCTACTTCTGGCTACCCCTGGTGGCCCATCCATATCCCCTGGGCAGAGCCCCATCCTCACTAGCTGGCATTTCCTTTTGTGTATGTGTTTGCAATCACTTTTACAAACTCAGTCTGTGCCAGATCACTATAGCACTTTGTTCTTTATCAGTCTCACAAACTAGTTCTCAGTAAAGTGTTGCCAGAGAGAAAGAAATGCAGTTCATCACCTTTTTTTTTTTTTTTAAGCACCCAGCAGGCACTTTACTAGATATTTCCATTGGATCCTTTTCAGCAAACCTGTCATCCCTATTTTATAGCTGAGGACCAGACCTTGACCTGCAAAGGTGTTAAAAAGCTTTTCCCAAAACAACCATCTAGCAAGGGGCAGGACTGAGATTTGATTCCAGCTTTTTGTGATTTCATAGCATGTATTTTTTTTCCTGGGATATTTATAGCTTAGCCAGGGATGCTAAGCTAATGATGTAAATATAATTTAACCCTACTGAGAGAATTTATGGCATCATTCCTAGCCATCGGGATAGTTTCTGTGGACCAGGAACCTCTCCAGCACACTTCAAATCATGCCACACAGGTAGCTGCTTACTTAAAAGATGTGTTTTAAAGTTTAATAGTTGTAACTAAGAATAATAGTTTACTAACAATAATATGTTTTTATATGGTATATGAAAGTTACAAAACACTCATTTCCTTTCTAACTTGAGTCTCTCATTTACATGAGGATTACTGGTTGTTGAGTGGAAATGAGAATCTTAGCTAGAAGTTTTTATGGTCGTCCAAATGAGAAATGGTGGCATTAGAAAAAGAGAGTAGTACACAGATTCAAATATATGTTGGTGGTAGCAGACAAAAGAGGCTACAAATTAAAAAGTAGAAATCCAGAAATGTATGGTGGTGGCAGATATTTTAGATAGGTTCCTTCAATACTGTGTCCAGCCCCTGCTACCTTATTTTCCTGTGCTGCTGTGGTTAGAAAGCTTTTTAAAAACTACATTTCCTCAAATACCTTGCAGCTAAGATTCTGTATGTGATGTAGGTACCAAGAGGATGCACCTACGTGAGGCCTGGATGAGAGACAGGGAGGGGAGAGCCACATGCAGGAGAAGAGATGTGTGAAACACGGTGGCAGAGGTTGCGGGTGCTGAAGGCACTTCCGTGGCAGAAGTGCTCTCAGTCCCCATCATCATGGGAGCTGCGTGGCGGGAGGCAGCACGGTGATACTTGTGCTGGTACAGACTTCTGATGTGGCTGGACTTTTCTCCTGGTTACATGCAGTGGCCCCATGGACTATCCCAGCCTGGCTCTCCAAGCTTCTTGAAAATCAGAAAACTACTAGTAACCCTCTTTCTGCTTAAACAGCTAGAGCAGTTCTGTTGCAAATAACATTTGGGGCTTCTCTCTCTATCTAACGAAGAAAAGATGGTGCTTCAAGGTGGGTAGTTGTGTTTAGTCCTATTGAGAATGAAAATTGAAAATTGTTCATTAAATTTGGTGAAATGTAGTTCACTTGAAACATTTTTTGTTTGTTTTGGTGAAGGTAGAAATCAATTACAAGTTGAAGAATGGATAGGAGGTAAGGAAGTAAAGGGAGTTTGTGTAGACAACTCTTGATAACTTGACTGTAAAGGGGGTAGAGAAGAAGGGGGAGTTGAGCAAGATCTGGGGTCAAAAGAAGTTTTTTTTTTAATTATTTGATATAAGAGCTATTGGGGCATATTTGAATGCTGATGAGAACGATCCAGAAGAGAGAGAAATGCAGAAGAGAGAGCATGATGAGGCATATTAGTGAGGCCTTGAGTCAGTTATGTAACTTCTCTGTACCTTAAATTCTTTATCAAGTTTGAATAGTCAGGTTTTCCTCATAGGATTTTCTGGGGTTGGAGTAAGATAATATGTCTGAAGCAAATTTTAGTGCAGTGTGTGCTTAGTAAGGGTTTAATAAATTGTAGTAATGATGATGATAATGATGAGATGGTGTTGGCAAGGATGACAACAATGATGATTGTCTTCTGTTGATTTTATCATGAATTATGGGATAGCAATCACCTCTGTCACCTGACTTCACAGCTGTTCCTTTCAGTTCCACAGGATGGCCTGATTGCCATATTATCTTCATTCAATAACATTAAGTAAACAAACACTTATCAAGTACCCAGTTTGTGCCAGGTTTGGATATGTCGGTTACCTGGGATACAAAACCAAGTAAGACTTCTTCCCCACCTCCAAGTATCTCTGGACCCCTAGAGGAGAGAGATGGGTAAAGCGTAAATGAATGCTTTATCATGCCAAGTTCTATACTATATCAGTCAGGGTTCAACCAAAGGAGCAGAACCGAATAGGGGTGTGTATGTGTGTGTGTTTGTGTGTGTGTGTGTGTGTGTGTTTATACTTATATTTATATGTATATTTATTTTGGCTGGCTAAGCAAGTGCTAAATCCACAGAGAGGCAAGCAAGAAGGCAGGATCACTGACAGACTGGAACCCCTGAGCATACCTTCTTTTTTTTTTAATGCAATTTGATTTAGATATACTCATATAACATACATTCCTCCAAAGTGTACAATCAGTTGTTCATAGTATCATCATATAGTTGTGCATTCATTACCACAATTAATCTTTGAACATTTTCATTACTCCAAAAAATAAAATTAAAATTAAAATAAAAAAGAACATCCAAAACATTCCATTCCCCTCCTCCCCATTGTTCATTTACTTATTTACTTTAACACTCATAATTGTTTTTTTAACTTTATCAAAAATTTAAAAACAATAAAAAAAATTCAAACAAAACCAAAACAAAGGAATAAGAAAAAACAAATAAACCTAAAATGACTACATTGCTTCCAACATGTTCTTACCATACCCCAAGAAAATAAACAAACTATAACCAAACAAAGGAAAAAGAAAAACAATTAACCTAAAATAACTCTATTGCTGCCAACTTGTTCCTACTATATCCCCCAACAATTAACAATCTGCAGTCGTTCCTGAGCATTCCCATAACATTAAGTTTACCCTCCATAACTTATCTGTTCTTATTAGATTATCGTTCCCCCTTCACTAGTTGCTGTCTATTCCTAGGTCCCCTACATTCTATAATATAAACCATTTATTTTACATTTTTCACAGAGTTCACATTTGTGGTAACATACAATATCTCTCTTTTTGTGCCTGGCTTATTTCACTCAGCATTATGTCTTCAAGGTTCATCCATGTTGTCATATGTTTCATGACTTCGTTCCTTCTTACTGCTGCATAGTATTCCGTCATGTATATATACCACGTTTTGTTTATCCACTCATCTGTTAAAGGACATTTGGGTTGTTTCCATCTCTTGGCAATTGTGAATAATGCTGCTATGAACATTGTTGTGCAGATATCTGTTCGTGTCACTGCTTTCAGATCTTCCGGGTATATATTGAGAAGTGAAATTGCTGGATCGGAGGGTAACTTGATACCTAGTTTTCTAAGGAAAAGCCAGACTGATTTTCAGAGTAGTACCATTATACATTCCCACCAGCAATAAAAAAGAGTTCTAATTTCTCCACATCCATTCCAGCATTTGTAGTTTCCTGTTTTGTTTAATGGCAGCCAATCTAATTGGTGTGAGATGGTATCTCATTGTGGTCTTAATTTGCATCTCCCTAATAGCTAGTGAAGATGAACATTTTTTCATGTGTTTTTTTGGCCATTTCTATTCCTCTTCGGAGAACTGTCTTTTCATATCTTTTGCCCACTTTATAATTGCGCTGTCTGTACTATTGTCATTGAGTTGTAGGATTTCTTTATATATGAAAGATATCAGTCTTTTGTCAGATACATGGTTTCCAAATATTTTTTCCCATTTAGTTGGCTGCCTCTTCACCTTTTTGACAAATTCCTTTGAGATACAGAAGCTTTTAAGTTTGAGGAGTTCCCATTTATCTATTTTTTCTTTTGTTGCTTGTGCTTTTGGTGTAAGGTCTAAGAAGCGACCTCCTAATACAAGGTCTTGAAGATGTTTCCCTACATTATCTTCTAGGAGTGTTATAGTACTGTCTCTTATATTGAGGTCTTTAATCAATTTTGAGTTAATTTTTGTGTAGGGTGTGAGGTTGGAATCCTCTTTCATTCTTTTGGATATGGCTATCCAGCTCTCCCAGTCCCGTTTGTTGAATAGACTGTTATGTCCCAGTTCAGTGGTTTCAGGGGCCTTATCAAAGATCAGTCAACCGTAGATCTGGGGGTCTATCTCCAAATTCTCAATCTGATTACATTGATCAACATGTCTGTCTTTGTGCCAGTACCATGCTGTTTTGACTATCGTGGCTTTATAATAAGCTTCAAAGTCAGAGAGTGTAAGTCCTCCCACTTTGTTTTTCTTTTTTAGAATGTTTTTAGCAATTTGAGGCATCTTTCCCTTCCAAATAAATCTAATAACTAGCTTTTCCAAGTCTGCAAAGTAGGTTGTTGGAATTTTGATTGGGATTGCATTGAATCTATAGAAGTGTTTAGGTAGAATTGACGTCATAACAACATTTAGCCTTCCTATGCATGAACATGGAATATTTTTCCATCTTTTTAGGTCCCCTTCTATTTCTTTTAGTAAAGTTATGTAGTTTTCTATGTGTAGGTCTTTTACATCCTTGGTGAAGTTTATTCCTAGGTACTTGATTTTTTTAGTTGCTATTGAGAAAGGAATCTTTTTCTTGAGTGTCTCTTCAGTTAGGTCATTTCTGGTGTATAGGAACATTACTGACTTATGGAGCATACCTTCTTATCTTGAGGTCTTCCTACACTCATTTATCATGGGTTAACCCAGTTCTCCTATTGAGCCCTCTCTGTTGTTATCAAAGTCTTGTGTTGAAGTGGGAAATATCTGTCCCCTTACATTCCTGTCTACCTTCTTTTATGCCAGTTGGGCCTTTATTTTAAAGAATTAAACTTTTGATAAGTAGATATACAAATTTATTCCATGTGTATTGCTTCATTTCTTGAATACACTCCAGCTGCATTTATTAACAGATTTTATTTAGTCGTCTGTGCAGCTAGTAAAAGTAATTGGCTGTCTGTGAATTAAGAACACAATCCAAGCTAAAATGTGAATTCATTAGTTTTCAACCTTAGTTTTTCATTTCACCTGCTATTCACTGCCAAAAGAAAAGATAAATTGTGTTTTTTAAATGAAATATATATTGAAGTAAGAGCCTTTAGCAACCAGTATTCTTTTTTTTTTTTTTTCACTTAAAATCTGCTTCATAATCTGCTCTGAAAGTTAAGATGTGTTAGACTATGGCAACCATTGATGAATTTGAAAAGTTCTAGTTCTGATTACCAAAAGAATTAAAGGTACTGGGTTAATCTAGCTCTTTTGGTTGCGAGAAGCTGAAAACAGCTCAAGTTTTAACAAAAAGACAGAAAGGTGAGGTAGAGGTGGAGGAGGTGGGGAACATTATTGGGAAGTTCAAGAGCGAAGCATCCAAGCAAAGAACACGACCTGCTGCCTGGCCTCGCTGGTGTGAACTAGGAACTCGGTAGGGAGATGAGGCAGCTCTTCAGGCTGCCTGGCTGTCAGAGGACCCTCTTGCTCCTCTTTCGATTTTTCTCTGGAGTCTGCTGCACCTTCCTCATTCTTTCTGTTTTCCTTGAGCTGCCTCATCCGTGCTTTGTCACCGCCAGCCACCACCACTAATTGGCATCAGTCTTTGGGTCCATCAGTTCAGATTCTTGAAAGAAAGGATTCACTTGTCCCTGTTTGTAAAACAATTGTGAAATATTCTTTTTGAGAATTTATCTGCCCTTTTCTCTATGTGTATCAGAACTACATTCTCCAACTTACCAAAAGTTCTGTTCCAACTTTTTTGTGTGAAATGTGTGGCTTGGTCAGAGAAACCACATTATAAAGACTGGTTTGACTTCCAGGTGATCTGCAAGTGACTATTTAACCCATGGAATAAATGAACTCTTATGTACCCCCATAGTTGGCACAATCTCCTTTCTCTTGCTGTGTGTTTATGCATGAAGTTCAGACCAGGTGGGGCCAGGGTTGCTCAGAGAGGGAGGGGAGAGTCCTTCAGAGACATGGAGGGTGGGTTCCAGGTAGGGCACCTGGAAAAGGCTCTGTGACGTGCACGGTCTTGAGCAGCCTCTCTGCTGGGACAGAGTAGGGTCTGGCTGGGAGGAGAGTGTGAAATCCTGGCAGAGGCTCCAGTGGCGAAAGGTCAGAGGCGTGGCGGTCTCTCCTGTGCCCGACCATTCCCAGCCCTTTCAGCTGTGGCAGCCAGCAAGGCCCTGTATGGCAGTTGCAGCTATTGGTATGGACAAGTCTTTAGTAGGTCAGCTGCTTCTCAGTGACAAAAAGTTGCCTGTACTCTTCAGGGAGAAATTTATTAAAAAACAAACAAAAAATGTTGAATGGGGCCTGAATTCCATCTGTATAAAAATAGTCACTGTAAACTAAATGTGGAAGAAATAAATAAACATCATCATTATTTTTGACTATAAAAACTAGAATTCATTGGGATCATAAGTGGACAGGATTTACTGTGAGACACAGGAGGAAGTGTTGTCAGGCTTGCCTGGGTACCAGGCTGCTCACTGGTCCTCCCCTAACATCCTCCCATGTGATGGAGTCTTCACTCCCCATGAGTTTTGAAACTTATATCATTTTAGCCATGACTTGCTTCTGAAAATTCCACATTATTATTTCTCTATAGATTTCTCCTGGATTGAACTGGGTGACATTTGTAGAGGGAAGGTACAGAGTCCCTTGATTTGAAAATAAAACAAACCCTATTTTCTCCATAGATTTCCATAAGTGTTACGTTCTGGGAGATAAAGTCCTCCATGAAATAAAGTTGAATGCTTTGATAAGGAAAGTATTAAGATGGTAGCCATTCTGTACTTATTTTTCACCTGTTTCTTTCCAAAATTACAGTGGAATTCTCCATCTCCTTCTTGGTAACTTAGGAAATTTCTTTTATTTGAAGGAATTCTATGACCCCACCTTTTGCAGCTCCAGGTACTTGGCATCCACCCTCCTCAGTAGATGCTAACATATAATACATGTAATCCTACCTGAGAATTCATTCATTTATTTATTCCAGAAATGCTTACTGAGGGCCCACTATGTTTTAGACACTGTTCTAGGTGCTGGGGATGCATAAGTAAACAAAACAACAACAACAAAAATGCATACTCTTATAGAGCTAATATTCTGGTGGAAGAGCCCATATAATAAATATAATAAAAAATAAATTATGAAGTAACTGCTAAGAACAATGGAGGGTATGGGAGGTCAGGAGTGCCAGGGGAGCATTGCAGTTTTAAATATGTCCAGGGTTGGGTTGCTGTCCTGCTGGGAGTCTGGAATTTTGATCAGTGCCAGGCAGAGGGTGCCTACATGAACATTCCCCAGTCAAAACCATGGGCACTGAGTCTCTGACTGCCTTCCCTGGTTGGCAACATTTCATGCATGTTCTCACATCTTGTTGCTGGTCTCACATCTGTGTGACTCCATTGGGAGAGGACTGGTTTCCTCCGGACTTTGCCCTATGCACCTTTTCCCTTTGTTGATTTTGCTTTGTATCCTTTCAGTGTAATAAATCATAGCCGTGAGTATGACTGCACGCTGAGTCCTGTGTGTCCTCTTAGTAAATCATTGAACCTGTGGGTGGTCTTGGGGACCTCCAATACAGCTGGGCTTACTCAGTCAACACTGAGAAAAAGACATTTGAGCAAAGACTTGAAAGGATGAGGAAGCAAGCAGTCTGGATATCTGAAACAAGAACATTGCAGGAAAGTAAGAACATTGCCAGTGTAAGGGTGAAAGGGGGAGCCATTGGAGGATTCTGAACCAAGTTGGGGCATGATCTGATTTGTTGTTTTGAGGGATCAGGCTATGTTATCGAGAAGAAACTGTGGTGGGATGGGGGAAAGGGTACAAGCAGGGGTCCAGGTAGGAAGCTGTTGCATGAATACAGGCAAGAGGTGATGGTTATTTGACAAAGGTGGGACCTGTGGAAATGATGAGAAGTGGATAGAAGTGGTTGGATTCCGGATTGATACTGAAGGTAGAATCGCAGGATTTCTTCACAGATTGGATATGATCAGTTGAGTTTAACTTTGATTCATACAAAACAAATGGAATGCCTATTTAACCAAAGTGATAAATTCAAAACTTTGTGTACTGAAGTTAAATCAAATAAGGTTAATACTGATATTGATTTTCCCTCTATTCTTACATTTGCCTGGAAAAAATATCCAAGTGAACTTAGCTGAGCTAGAATTTAATATTGAAACTTTACAGAAATGGATGTTTCTATTCAAGGCTTTTCAGAAAGGGTTTTTAAAAACACCCGAATTGTTTTCTCACTTGCATAATGTTAGAAGGCTTGAAACTTGAGCCAAATGGTTTTCCATTAAAGAGTTTTGTAATAACTTCTTATCCTAAATGCACTGATGACTAATTTGCCATTACACAAGCCAAGACATGCTTTGTTGAATATTAAATTGTTAAGATACTAAAGTTAAAATTTGCTGTAATAAACCCAGCATTAACAACACTGACTGCTGAGACAGTATGGTTGTGTAGATTGAATGTATGATGTCAAAATCTAATGCAGGGTTTCCAAGCTGTCTTACTGAGTTTTACCTCTTGGCTCACCACCACCACCGCCACTAAACCAATCTGATTTTCATCCAGTTGTTCTGTCTTGATTTGGAAAAATAAGGTACTTGAGGAAAAAGCAGTCAAGCAACACATCATTGGTTTCAGGGGGCTAAGGGAATAATGTAACCAAGGGCCGAGTAATTGGAAGCAATTGTTTTTAAAGTAGTGCAACTGCAGTTCATTAGGACTACATAGATTTGCCATCAAAATTATTTTTCTGTGTGCCTAGCATGAAATTTGAAGAATTTAATCTGCAGTAAGAAGTGGAGTTCTGTTGATAATTTTGGGGTGTAGTTTTTTTTTAATCAAGTGACTGAAGATTCTGATCATTCTTTGAGTGTGACCCTTAGCAGTAATAATTTAAATTAATTGAGAAAATCAAGTGTTTCCTATTTTCTTCCTAATAAAAGCTTTGCTTCTACTTTTGTAATATGTTTTAAGATATATGGGTCTGTTGTCCACACTGTGGTAGATGTGTCATTATCATCAGTCACTAAACAGTTAACGTGTATTTAATGTATGTTATGAAAGCAAGATATAAAATTAAATCCTAATGTGGGGGAACATAATCTGAAATAGGAGAAGTTCTTTTATAGTTTGTTAGGTGAGACTGTGCTTCCTTTTGGTGAGTGGACCCTCAGCAAATGGACTACTCATTATTTACCTTCCATGTCTTACTCTCCAAGGGAAGCTTTTGCTGTGGTCTGAATTTCATTCTATTTTCCAGAATTTCTATCCTCCTTTCTCACAGTCCAGAAAAGCCCAGAAAGGAAACATATTGGCTTTCTGCACATTAATCTTGGAAATTCAGTTTATCTCCAGAACCAACTCCTCAAATCTGATTGGGTTCAGATGAGTAACTGAGGGCAGTTTCCAGGAGTAAGTGTTGACACGTGCTTTTTGGCATTTTGGTACTGTAAATCTGAGGGAGGGTGTTATGATTTAAGGTATCCTGGAGTGCACTTGAGTATAGATAGGAGAAAGGATTGGTAATTAAGTGGACTGATGTTAGAAGCCATCCTCTTTTCTAATGTGCTGTTATAATCTTCCTCTGGAAACCAGATGCTTTTGTATTGAGAAAGACTGATGAGTTTCAGTCCCTGTCTTAGAGAGTTGCATCAGATTTACAAAGGACACCATTTAGAGGAATTTAAGACATAAAAAGATGCTAATAACTTCTTGTTAAAAATTGCAATTTTTCCGAGTATATCATATTATTCATATGTACACTGTTTATCTTCTTCTAGAAAAACAAAAGCTGTTTTTTGGAATAAAAATTCTGAGTTTTGTTTGTCAGTTAACTCAGTAATTGGGGGTATTCTTATATAATTGAACACTGAAGCTTTGTTGCTTTGTAGGAAATTATACTAGATAATGTGTGTGTCTGTGATGTGCTATATGAAGAGCTTCTGTTCAGGGTGGGAGGAATTCGATGGTAGTTAATGTGGTGCAATGTGACTGAGAGGTGCTGACGATCAATGGAAATAATAGTGCCAGGGGATGTATTATTTTAAGTGATTAATTTTTCCTTATTAGTGTTGAATAACTGCATACATGCTAATAACTGAAAGCTAGTAGAACAAATAATATTAGTTATATAAATGCCAGACTCTTGATAAACCCATTGATATAAAAATTAGATGGATTTTTTCGTAAGAGTAGGTTTCATAGCTTTTAAAATATAAAACTGTACATGAATGTTGTAAAACAAACAAGATAGAAAGATATACAGCAAACTTTGCCCATAAATCTGCCCCCAAAGAAAACCATTGTTAACATTTTGAAATGTCCTTTTCAGAATTTTTTCTCTTTGCATATAAATACTCCTTCCCCTTTGAGGTCATATTACGTATATACATTTATAATCTCAGTTTTTCAATTAATATATTAAATGTTCTTTCATGTCAATAAATATAGGGATATGTCTTTGTTTTTAACCACGAGTTTTATTTGTGCATATTTAACCCAAACTTTATTGATGAATATTTAGATAATTTCCCTTTTTTTTGTGTAGATACTATAAGCAGTGTTGTGATAAATATCCTTGTGTATTTTTCTGTTTTTCTCCCGTGGATGTAGAATTGCTATGACAAAGGGAATGCACAAAGTGTGCTATATTCTACCAGATCAGCCTCTTAAAATATGTATACTCCCATCAACAGTGTTTTGAGAGTGTCAGTTCCCTCAGATATTAACCAGCACAGAGCATTATTCTTCATAATTTTTTGTGACTCTCACAAACAACAAAGCTGTTTCATTATTTTAATTTTTTTATTTAAAAACTTTTTAAAATAAAAATTTCCTTAATCTCACTACTTAAAAATTGTGTGTGTGTTTGTATCTAATTATATAAAAAATGAACTGAAAGGCCCGTCTTAGCCCATCCAGTCTTCTGTTCCCTGAGATGAGTACATTTTGGGCAACTCCTTTGTTCTTGAAATGCAGTGAAATCACGCCTAACTTATTCATCTGCAACTTGCCTGCTTCTCTTATTAGATCATAGACAAACATGTTCCCCTAAATAGATCATGGACACAGGCTGACATCCTTCTTTTTAGTGTCTTCATGGTATGCCAGTTTTATGGGTTCCTGTTTTAGTTTGCTAATGCTGCCAGAATGCTGCCAGAAATGGATTGGCTTTTATAAAGGGGGTTTATTTGGTTACACAGTTACTGTCTTAAGGCCATAAAGCGTCTGAGGTAACACATCAGCAATCGAGTACCTTCACTGGAGAATGGCCAATGGCATCCGGAAAACCTCTGTTAGCTGGGAAGGCACGTGGCTGGCGTCTGCTCCAAGTTCTGGTTTCAGAATGGCTTTCTCACAGGACATTCCTCTCTAGGCCACAGCTCCTCTTCAAAATGTCACTCTTGGTTGCTCTTGGGGCATCTTCTCTTAGCTTCTCCGGAGCAAGAGTCTGCTTTCAACAGCCATCTTCAAACTGTCTCTCATCTGCAGCTCCTCTCTCAGCTTCTTTGTGTCTTCAAAGTGTCCCTCTTGGCTGTGGCTCCTCTTCAAAATGTCACTCACAGCTGCACTGAGTTCCTTCTGTTTGTCAGCTCATCCATATGGCTCCAGTGATTAATTTAGACCTACCCTGAATGGGTGGGGCAACACTTCCTGGAAATTATCCAACCAAAGTCATCACGCACAGTTGGGTGGGGCACATCTCCATGGAAACACTCAAATGATTACAGTCTAATTAACACTGATACATCTGCCCACACAAGATTACATCAAAGAATATGGCTTTTTTCTGGGGGACATAATACATTCAAACCATCATTTTCCTCCATTAAAGAAAATTTCTGTCATTTTTTCCTCCATTAAAGAAAATTTAGGTTGTTTGATTCAGCAGTTCCAATTCCAGGAATTGTTCCTACATAAATGTTTGCACAAGGGCACAAAGATATATACATATCTGCTCAAGGGTGTTCATTGTGGCATTATTTTTTTAAAAATTAAATTCAGTTTTATTGAAATATATTCACATACCATACAGTCATCCATGGTGTACAATCAGCTGTTCACAGCACCATCATACAGTTGTGCATTCATCACCCCAGTCTATTTTTGAACATTTTCCTTACACCAGAAAGAATCAGAATAAGAGTTAAAAATAAGAGTAAAAAAGAACACCCAAATCATCCCTCTCATCCTGCCCATTTTTCATTCAGTTTTTGTCCCCATTTTTCTACTCATCCATCCACACACTGGATAAAGGGAGTGCAATCCACAAGGTTTTCACAATCACACTGTCACCCCTTGTAAGCTACATAGTTATACAATCGTCTTCAAGAGTCCAGGCTACTGGGTTGGAATTTGATAGTTTTGGGTATTTACTTGTAGCTATTCCAATATATTAAAACCTGAAGAGGGTAATCTATATAGTGCATAAGAATGTCCACCAGAGTGACCTCTCGACTCCATTTGAAATCTCTCAGCCTCTGAAGCTTCACTTCGTTTCTTCTCGCATCCCCCTTTTTGGTCAAGAAGGTGTTCTCAATCCCACAGTGCTGGGTTCAGACTCATCCCTGGGAGTCATGTCCTGCATTGTGTGGCATTATTTTTAATAATGAAAAATTGAAAAGCACCTCAATGTCTATCAAGATGAGATTGGTTAAAAAATGTCTCATGAAGTGGTATACTTTTCAAAATTTTAAAAATTTAGTAGATCTGCTAACCTTAAAATATGCCCATGATTTATCTTTAAGTGAAAAATAAGTTGCTGAATCATACATGTAGTATGATCACATTTATATTTAAATACAACAGTATATACTCACAGATAGGTATTTAATATATTGTAAGTAATTTGAAGTTTTAAAGTAAATTGTTAAAAGCTGTCCTCTCAAGGGGTGGAACTGACTGGGCTTGTTTTAACAAGAAGTATATAATTTATAATAAGAAAGCATTTAAAAATAAATACATTTAAACTATGTAAAAACAGTGAAAAATAAAAGGTTTCAATGAGATGGGGCAGTCTCTGGGTTTCCTCCTGCTTAATGGTTTATGATGCAATGGAAACAAAGTAGAAAGAAACAAGTATTTCTTACAGATACAGAATGTTTCATTCACAATTTGGTAGAAGAGGAAGAAGAGGAAAAGAGGAAGCAAGAGTAAAGCAGAGGTCAGAAGACATTAGCCTGGAGTGGAAGTGGATGCCATTGATCCTGGTCCTAGGGAAACACAGAAGGAATCAATTCCTCTTCTTCAAGAGAGCCCTACAAATACATAAGAGAAGCTATGTGGACCATAATAAGCTTCCTCTTTTCTAGACAAAACATTCCCAGTTCCTTCCGATCGGATTCTATGCCATCCTGATCACCCGTACTTGTTCAGATCATCGTTGCCCATTGTGCCAGTTTGGATATATTATGTCGCCCAGAAAAAGCCATGTTCTTTAATGTGATCTTGTGGGGACAGGTGTATTTAGTCTTGATTAGGTTGGAACCTTTGGATTAGGTTGTTTCCATGGAGCTGTGGCCCACCCAACTGTAGGTGATAACTCTGATTGAATTATTTCCATGGAGTTGTGGCCCCATTCCTTCAGCATGGGTCTTAATTTAATCACTGGAGCCCTACAGAGCTCAGACAGAAGAAGCTCAGTGCTGCAGCTGAGAGACATTTTGGAGATGGCCATTGAAAGCTGATGCTTGGAGATTCGGACAGAGGATGTTTGGAGATGCTTAGCTAAGAGATGAAGCCCAGAATTTGCCCTGGGATATGCTAAGGCAGGACTCCCAGGCTCCTAGAGAGAAATGTCCTGGGAGAAAGAATCAAGAAGGCACAGGAGCTGAGAGAGGAGCTGGAACACAACCCGGGATCAGCAGACCCAGCCACGTGCCTTCCCAGCTCACAGGTTTTCCGGACACATCAGCCTTTCTCCAGTGAAGGTATCCTCTTGTTGGTGCCCTAGTTTGGACACTTTTATGATCATAGAACTGTAACTTTGTAACCAAATAAAACCCCCTTTATAAAAACCAACCTGTTTCTGGTATTTTGCATAATGGCAGCATTTGCAGACTAAAAAACCCTTCTTGAAATGTGATGACCAGAATCAGATACTATTTTCTGCCTTTCCCTTCCAATCTCATCAGTGCAGAATATGGTTCAATGAGTCCTCCCTTGTTCAGGAGACACTTAAAAATCTAGACTAAGTTTGTTCTTAAAACTGCCCATTAGTCTCTCCTGAGAATTACTAGTCAGTACTGTTGCTGTTTTTCATCAAGGTAACTTTCTCCTTCCCCCTCAATTTTCAGGTTATAGCCCCTTTTTTCAGATCATTGAATCTCCTGACAAAGAAATTCTTCCTTATCTTCTAGGACTCATATTGTCTTTTGCCAAGAGCCCATCATTCTGGTGTTGAGAATCAAATCATTGTCTTTGACTTACTTATGTAGCCAATTATTAACTTGCATTATCTTCCTTTACCTTCCAAAGTTTTGAGTGGTAAAAGGAAAAAAAAAAACCTACTGGAAATCCCTAAATCCTTCATTTCCTCTGGGTTAGTCTTTAAGGTTATTTGGGGTAACTTCTGCATTTTTCTGGAATATGTATCCATTCACAGCCAGTGATGGTAGTGTATCAGAAGGGTTTGGAAAATGTCCCAGGCTCCAGGCAAATAAGCAACAACACAAAATTGAACAGCCACATCAGTCATCAGTCAATCCTGCCACTTAGGTATCTCTCTTGGGGGAGTTGTCAGTCTCCTCCTACCTAAGTCTTTTTCTCTTGCTGGGACAGATAAAGAGTCCTACACCTCGGGAATCCATCCCTTCTTTGGCAGATCCCTGTGAGCTGAGCCTCCTTACCTGTTACCCAGCTTGTTTCTTCTTTCTTTTGCACTTACCAGCTTTGATCCTGGTGTTGATTTCTCTCTATTCAAAGATATATATATATTTTAATTTTCTGCTTCTCGTATGTTGTTGGACCTGCTTATGAGCTGTAGTATAGAGTGATATCTCAGATCATCTCAACCTTTCCACTGACAAAGTCTCAGCTTGTATTCATGATTCACAGAATTAACTGACCAGATCCTGCAGATAGCTTGAACAGTTTTCTTCTGCCGCCAAGGCACTGTGCAAACTGGGAACAAAAAAAAAAAAAAAAAAAAAAAAAAGCACTCTTTGGGCAGATGAAGTACCAAAAAGCTCCTCTATGTGGATCAATTAGAAAAATGCCTCTCTTCCATGGGGTAAGGAAGACCAGGGCCTGGTTTGAATGGGGCCTGGATTTTAGTCCCACCTCACCTGTGTGCAGGCACAGCCACCCAACTGCTTGCAGCATAGATTGCTATGCCACCTAGGTTTTTAAAATATAGATACAGAGTCTGTGGCTGCCTCTTTGTGGCATAATTTCCCAGTTTCTGGTCTGGGAGGTTCTTGAGAATATATCTTTCATTCCAGTTACTCCTGGTTTGATTCGTCTGTAAAAAAAAAATAAAAATACATACCATGACATTCATCATTGTATGAATACAGTACAATGATTTTTAGTAAACTTATCTTATTGTACAAAGATCACCACAGTCCAGTTTTAGAACATTTTTATTACCATAAAAAGTTCCCTCGTGGAGGTGGGGCAAGATGGCAGCATAGAGAGGAGTGGAAGCTAAGTAGTCTTCCTGGAACAACTACAAAAAACCAGAAACAACCAGTAAATAATCCAGAATAACTGCAGGGGGACAAACGTGACCGTCCACTCATCATACACCAACCTGAATTGGGAGGAATGCCTGAGAACACAGAATAAAATCTGTAAGTAAAACCTGCGGATCCAAGTCGTGAGAACCCCTCCCCCATTGCCCGAGCTGCAAAGCCTCATGGTGCCAGAGAGAAGCTCTCTCCCAGCAAGCGAATATAGCTCAGCTGAGCTCCAACTGGGGTTTTAAGTAGCGAGTGTGAACTGCTCACTACAGGTACACATCCCCCAAAAACAGACAGAGGCTTTGGGTGACGACTGACCTTGGAGAGCCGGAGGGTCGCCTTGGACTGGGTCTGAGGGGGGCTGTCTGTTTCTTTTTTGGCTCGGTGGAGAAAGCCCCAGTCATTTTCAGTTTCCAGGGCTGTGACTCAGGGAAGGGTGGAGACAGCACAAGCAGAGAGCGAGACCATTGAAATGCTAATGACCTCCACCTGGGGGGTCTGTCTTCTCTAGGAGGAAAGGGGTGGGGGAACAGGGCCATACCTCCTCACACCAGTCAAGAATTATAGGCTAACAGGCATCACTGGCTAGGCAGAAAAGCACAGTGACCTGAGGCATCAAAGGGTGGAGCAATTTTCTGACACACCCGCAGGGAAACCAGATACTGAATATTTCTTCCCTCTGGGACCTGAGCCTGTTCTGGTCTGGGAAAACCTGATTTGGATAACCAAGGAAACCATGCCTAGACAACAGAAAATTACAACCTACACGAAGGAAAACAAAGTTATGGCCCAGTCAAAGGAACAAACGTAAACTTCAACTGAGATACAGGAATTTAAACAACTAATGCTAAATCAAATCAAAAAGTTTAGAGAAGACATTGCAAAAGATATCGAGGCTGTAAAGGAAACACTGGGCATATATACAGCAGAAATCAAAAGTTCAAAAAAACAACTAGTAGTATCTATGGAAATAAAGGGCGCAACACAGGAGATGAAAGACACAATGAAAACATACAACAGCAGATCTCAAGAGGCAGAAGAAAACACTCAGGAACTGGAGAACAAAACACCTGAAAGCAGATGGAGAAAAGAATGAAAAAATATGAGCAACGTCTCCAGGAACTCAAGGATGAAACAAAGTGCAATAATGTACATATCATTGGTGTCCCAGAAGGAGAAGAGAAGGGAAAGGGGGCAGAAGCAATAATAGAGGAAATAATTAATGAAAATTTCCCATATCTTCTGAAAGACATAAAATTACAGATCCAAGAAGCGCAGCATACTCCAAACAGAAGAGATATGAATAGGCCTACGCCAAGACACTTAATAATCAGATTATCAAATGTCAAAGACAGAGAGAATCCTGAAAGCAGCAAGAGAAAAGTGATCCATTACGTACAAAGGAAGCTTAATAAGACTATGTGCGGATCTCTCAGCAGAAACCATGGAGGCAAGAAGGAAGTGGTGTGATATATTTAAGATACTGAAAGAGAAAAACCGCCAGCCAAGAATCCTATATCCAGCAAAGCTGTCCTTCAAATATGAGGGAGAGCTCAAAATATTTTCTGACAAACAGACAATGAGAAACTTTGTGAACAAGACACCCACCGTACAGGAAATACTAAAGGGAGCACTACAGGGTGATAGAAGACAGGAGTGTGTGGTTTGGAACACAATTTTGGGAGATGGTAGCACAACAATGTAAGTAGACTGAACAAAGGTAACTATGAATACGATTGAAAGAGGAAGGTGGGGAGCATGTGAGACACCACAAGAAAGGAGGAAAGATAAAGACTGGGACTGTGTAACTTGGGGAAATCTAGAGTATTCAACAATTGTGATGAAATGTACAAATACGTTCTTTTACGAGGGAGAACAAGCAAATGTCAACCTTGCAAGGTGTTAAAAATGGGGAGGCATTGGGGGAGGGATGCAATCGGCATAAACTAGAGACTGTAACTAATAGAATCATTGTATTATGCTTCCTTTAATGTAACAAAGGTGATATACCAAGGTAAATGCAGATAAGAGGGGGGAATAGGGGAGGCATGTTAGACACTTGACATTAGTGGTATTGTCTGATTCTTTATTCTACTTTGATTTAAGGTTATTTTTCCTTTTGCTGCTTCCTAGCTGTCATTTTTTTTCCTCTTTCTTTTGCCTCTCTACCTTCTTTGACTCTCCCTCCTGCCTTGTGAAAGAAATGTAGATGCCCTTATATAGATAGTGGTGAAGGTGGTGAACACATAAATGTATGACCATGCAGAGAACCATCAATTATTTACTTGGAATGGAATGTATGGTGAGTGAACAAAACCATATTTAAAAAAAAATGGGTTGATGACAAAACCTCGAGGGCAATATACTGAGTTAAATAAGCCGGACACATAAGGACAATTATTGCAGGGTCTCACTGATAGGAACTAATTATAATATGTAAACTCATAGACATGAAATATAAGATACCAAGATATCGGACGAGGCTTAAGAATGGGGAGTGGTTGCTTAGTATGAGCAGAATGTTCAATTAGGATGAACTTAAATGTTTGGAAATGAACAGGGGTGTTGGTAGCAAGATGTGAGAATAACTAACAGCGCTGAATGGTGTGTGAATGAGGTGGAAAGGGGAAGCTCAAAGTTATATATGTCACCAGAAGTAAAGTTGGAGGTCAAAAGATGGGAATGTATAAAACTGAATCCTATGGTGGGCAATGTCCATGATCAACTGTACAAATACTAGAAATCACTTCATGAACCAGAACAAATGTATGACAATACAATTAGAAGTTAATAATAGAGGGGCATATAGGGAAGAACTATATACCTATTACAAACTATATACTACAGTTAGTAGTATTTCAACATTTTTTCATGAACAGTAACAAATGTACTATATCAATACTACGAGTCAACAATTGAGGGGGGTTGGTTAGGGATAGGGGAGGATTAGAGTTTCCTTTTCTTTTTTTCTTTTTTCATCTTTCACTTTATTTCTTGTCTGGAGTAATGAAAAGTTTCTAAAAATTGAACAAAAATTAAGTGTGATGGATGCACAGCTGTATGAGGGTACCCAGGGGCAAGTGATTGTACACTTTGGATCTTTGGATAATTGTATGGTATCTGAACAATCTCAATAAAAATGAAAAAAAAAAAAAAAGTTCCCTTGTATCTATTTTCAATCAGTTCCCACTCCCACCCTCAGCCCCAGGAGACCACTGATCTGTCTTTATAGATTGGCCATCTCTGGAAATGTCATATAAATGGGATCATACCTTCTTCTTGCTGCTTTCTTCTGATAATCTAATAGGGTTCATATCTTTGCTCATTTGCAATAACTGAGTGTCAGTCCTGTCCCCTTCCAAACGTTATTACAACCTGTTACCTATTCCTTTTTATTCTGCCTCAGTATTCAGACACGATCTATTATCTCCCATCTTAAAACACTCTCCTTTGTCCAACATCCCTTTCCAGCCATCATCTTGTTTCTCTGGGCCTCTTTTAAGCCCAGCTTCTTAAGGTTTGACTTAATGTATTTTCTCAACTTTCTTTTCTCTAGTAAAATCTCCTTTTTTGTTTTATCTTTTAATAAACTATCTGTATGAATAAAAGAAAATAAAAAGAAGCATGCATTCCATACATGTAAGCTTTAAAGATGTTACAGTGAATATCTACAGTTGTTTCCACCCTTCTACAACTCGACAAATGGTGGAATCCAGGACTCAAACTATGTTATGTAAAATCTCTTAGTCATTTCTGTATTTTTTTGTCTTCTTTGGCCATTTCTAGTCACTTTAATTCCACTTTTAAACAAGGAGTCTGGCTAAATTGTCTCTAAAACCCATTGTACTGCTAAAATTCTCCGATTACTATTGAGAGGCTAATTTTTACTTAGAATATATTATAGAGGATTTATAGCTTGCATTGTTGAATATTACTACAATTTATTTTATGATGAAGCCTCCACTAAGAGCATGGCATACAATTATAACATCATTTCTAGAGGAAATTTATTCTACTTTGTATTAATTTGCTTTACATGCTGTTTGTTCTTGTTGTTTTCTGGACTGCCTGTAATGTTCTTTCCCCCTTTTAAACTTTGGATTGAATTCATTTAACCAGTCCATTTGGTACCAAGGAAAGATGGATGTCAATTACTGTTACAACTTAATGCTAATAACTATTTAAATATTTAATTAATATAATGTTTGACACTTAGGTTGAAACTGTTTGTAATCATCAAAATCAAGCCTTTGTTTTCTTCTTTTTAGCCTGTGTTTGTGGTATTCCTGTTTAACAAAAGTTGAGAATGGGCAGCTATGGAAGTGAAAACACTTCCCTGTCACCTTCACCTCTGGGCAGAAAAAGTTGCATAGAGATTATAGGTGGATATTTAAAATATTTGTAATCGTACTTGTTCATTTTCCAAACTACATTTTTTAGATAATTTATTATATTTTTGGAAGCTTGAAATATTTTCTTAATCCTTTATAATATATATTCATGTCATTAAAACAGTTGGCTCTTAAAAGCAGATGTTCATTTTCCTTGCACCCTGAATTATTTTATTAATTCATTCCAAGAAATATGGTGTCTTTTAAATGCGTTACAAGTTGACAGAAAGTGGTTTGCCATTTTCTTATGGAGCCGGTTGTGGCTCTGACATGGAAACCATGAGCAGAGGATCTTCTCTCTCTATGACACACACAGGACAAGGAGAGAACGGAGCTCAGTTTAGAGCTCCATGTGTTCATGTGGAAAAATGTATTTCAGCAATGTGGATTCCGAGTCATAAGTCATACTTGTCTTTCTGGGCTCTGGAAATTCTCCTATGTGGGCAGGTCCTGTGAGTCCAACACAAGTATTTCCCAGAACTTCCCTTTAACCTGAGAATTTCTAGTAACTAACATCATACTTGGCTAGTCTCTGCTATTATCTAATGCACGTATTCCCATTTCATTCTGAAAATGCCTTAAATTTGTGGCTTTAGAGTCTGTAGATCTATTTGCTCATTTATAGGAGAGTAAAAGTCTTTGTGTTTTTTCTCCTAGCTAAAACTAAAAACAAACAAGCATATCTTCTCTTCTGTTTAAGTAGGTGAGTGAAAATTTATTGAGTCCACAAATTGACACCCTGAGAAGGGATGGACTTGTCCTAGGGACCACTGGGATCACTGTCAGGTGTGCACACTTTAAAACACACTCTACTGATTGATTAATGAGGCTTGAGATAACCAGATAGTCTGATTCTTCTTTGTACACCTAAGACCTAGTTTGCTCCAGACTTCATTTACAATGCCAAATACCTTACTAAAAACTTATAGTTAATTTCACTCTCCTTTTTCAGTTATCACAAATTCTGAAATAATAGGATCCAGTTCAGCAAGACTTAATGTATATATTTGTCTTAAACCTTAGTCATCATTTAGTTTAAAATGATAAAAAATGAGTTATGATCTCTTTATCATATGGCTTTAGAAGGAATTATATTAAGGTCTTAACTGCAATAGATAAAGGATAATAAACAATTCCTCATGAACTGGAGAATGTGGATACAATCAGTGTTACTAGTCAGATAAGGCTTGGTTTTATGCATTTCTTTCTTTGGGCTCTTTTCTTTTAAATGTGATATTCAGAATGAAAAATTTGAGTTTATTTGCTTGAGTTTTCTCAGTGGTAGAGGAGAAAAAGTTGTTCTAGAATTTTAATTTTTTTCTAGAAAATGTGTGCTTTCAAGTCTTCAAAGTTTTTGTACTCCTGAAAGGCTTCTTTTGTGGTGGTGATGCTGCTCCTATGCATTATGACAGATGTACCAACTATATATTACTTTGTAACGTTAGTTCTTTTATTTGTGTTACATTTTTCCCATTTAAACTGTAGAATCTTCAGGATGAACAGGAGTAGGATAGTGTCTGGGTTTCTCCTCATAGCCATCTGCACATGGTTATGCTAATCAGTGTTTTGCATGAATAAAAATTTTTGTGTTTCATTTCACAGGCTGGGAGCATTAAGCGGGAAATGACCTTCACATTTCAATCAGAGGACTTAAAACGTGACTCTAACAAAAAAATTTCTCAACACTTGTTCTCCTTGGCCATGGAGGAAGATGTGAAAACAGCAGACACCAAAAAAGCCAACCGAGTCATCGACCATGAAAAAGAAAACACTCGCTCCATCTGTCTTCTCGAGCAAAAACGAAAAGTCGTTTCTTCAAATATTGATGTTCCTCCAACAAGGTAAGAGAAAACTAGACCATATATGTGTCTTCCCCAGTGGGTCGGTGGAGAGCACGCACTGCTCTCTTCCACGTAGAGACTTAGGAAGGGTTTTCTGCCAAGGACTTTTTTTCTGTTGCTTGTGTGAAATGGAGCAGGTGGTCCTTTTCAGAACTGACTTTGAGGCTGCTGTAGTAGGAATTACTGTAGCTCTAGAAAAGAATGTTTTGTTAGCTTTTGGTAAGTGAATAATAAAAAGCAAAGGAATAAATTTGTAAAATAATATATAGAAGCATGAAATACAGGACTGAACATAGCCCATTAAAAACATGTATACTGAGGTCCTTATGTCAAGGATTGGCAAACCAGGACTCACAGGCCAACTTTGGCCCTCAGCCTGTTTTTATATGGCCTGCAAGCTAAGAATGGTTTTACATTTCTAAAGGGTTTAAAACAAATGAAGAATATGTGTCACAGCCCATAGATGACCTGCCAAGCCTAAAATTTTTTTATCTGACCCATTACAGAGAACTTTGCTGATTCCTGGTTATATTGTGGCAATCCTTTTACGACAGGTCTACCTTAGAACTTGGCCAAAAGGGCTCATCTGAAATATCAAAAAAACTTTCTCATATTTCAACTTTATTTAAATTACATCCAGTAGCCTTGAACCAAAGGACAATATTATGGCAGAATGACAGTGGAACAGTGGTAGAATATAAACACTAGATTTTTTACTTATTTTCTTATAATTTATCTCACCTAGATAGAATGTAAGCTCCATTTGGGCAGGGATTTTGGTCCATTTTGTTCCTGCTGTATCCCTAGCACTAGAACAGAACTT
This sequence comes from Choloepus didactylus, assembly GCF_015220235.1. Taxonomy (NCBI): domain Eukaryota; kingdom Metazoa; phylum Chordata; class Mammalia; order Pilosa; family Megalonychidae; genus Choloepus; species Choloepus didactylus. Next base: position 36,790,212 of record NC_051320.1, on the reverse strand, counting down.
AATATATAGCATTTTTTGGATACTGGAAAGAAAGAAAATATTATAGTGTGAAGGTTGCTTTCTCTGATATATGTTGCTTATTTTTAATATTTTGTTACCAAATTATTTATAATTAAATTTTATTAGTGATTATTTGAGGCATCTCACATTTGTTAGAACACTTTCTGACAGCTAAATAGGGAAATGTTATCTTTGGAAAAGAAATAAATGTTCTTTTTCTTACTGTTCATCAGAATTTTATTTCTTTCTATATTACATAAAAAGTACCTTCTCTAGAAAATTTCAATGTATTCTATCCTGCTGAAAAATTTTCAGACTTCCTAAAATTACAGGCCCCTTTGTTTTCCTTAATGTTTAATTGAAAGTTTTCATATATTCTTCTGTTTACTTGGAATTATTTGCTTTTCTATTTTTTTCATGTAAAGCACATACTAAATTCTTTTGCTGGTGATTCAGTCCTTAAATACTGTGAAATTTTTTATCATGCCCTAAATCTGGAAGGCGTCTTATCTGTTGTTTGATTGACCGATAGACAAAATGACATGTTAACAATTTGAAATGTGAGGAACTAGGCGTTTATATTCTTCCCACACTTGTGGGGGCAAAAATTGGCCTTCCCAGTGTCAAATAGTTTGTTGCCAACTTGCAGTTCTGCAATATATACTTTACATAATTTTTTCATTAGGCAATTTTATCTGTTAGAAGACCTGAAAATTATCAGTCCAAATTCTCTGGGTTGTTTTAGGTATACCTTTATTCTTTAATTTCATCCAACTCATAGTAGTTGCTGGGAGAAATAATCAACAGGGGAGGAAGAGCCATGCTTTATGCCTTTTCTTACTCTGGTATGTGGAATATTTTTCCATTTTCTCAAATTCATTGAATGTACTTAAAAGGTATGAGTAAAGCCAGTGTTATTATGAGATTCTTAAACAATGTGGAGAAATTAATTAGGTTTTAAATCCTTTAATGCATAGCAAAATTTCTCAAATTATAAACAAGTTATACTTTAGATTTATTAATCCATTTTGAGAAATACTGGTTAAAGCTTCATGGGGCTCTCCACTGATACCCTTGTTTTCACTGTGTATAGTAAGAATTGGTCATAGTTTGCCAGGCTGCTGTGACAAAAACCGCCCAGTGGGTTGGCTTCAACCACAGGCATTTCTCGTCTCACACTGCTTTGAGGCCAGGAGACCACTATCAGGATGTCAGCAAGGCCGTGCCCGCCCCCAGCCCCCACCCCCACCTCCGTAGTCAGTACTTTCCGGTGCTGGCGGTGGTCCCAGGGTTCCTTGTCTTGAGTCTCGGCCTCCGTCACGTAGGGATCTCCCTTCTCGTGTCTGCTTCTCTGACTTCCGCTCGTGGCCTTCTCTGACTGGCTTCCAGTCTCTTCTCTTTATAGTCTTGAATGACACGGATGAAGCCCACCCTGATTCAGTTGGCCGTACCTAATAGGACCTTCAAAGACTCTGTTGACAAATGAGTCCTCGCTCTGACTCACTTTAACATATTCAAAGATACTAATTACAAATGGTTTCAACCCACAAGATTGTGGCTGAAGATTAAGACTGTGTCTTTTGTTGGGGTACATAATTCAGCCTAATATAGAATTTGTTCATCACAAATGTGCCAGCAGTTGCTGAGATAAATTTCTCTTTTTTTTAATGATAAGGGAATCCAAAATTATGAAGGTTAATGATCTAATTCTCAAACTTTTCCTGTGCTATTTCCATTTACAGTTATCAAGTTATTTGTTAAATATCCACTTTCTACTATCATTTAAGTCGATCAGTATTTTGTTTTTAAAAACTCCTTTATCTAACATGGTAGAAAGAGACAGTATTTTTCTTTTTGTTTATTAAGAAGAAATATAATTCTATATGATGGTAATGTTTAAATAATAAGGTTTTCGTAAATCAAAAGTATAATGAAATCTTTTGGTATGAGGAAACCTAGTCTGTATCTATCCAGCTGATTATTGCAACTTATTTTCCTAAATTCAGATGTTAATTATGGGGCAGTTCTTAGAAAGGCAGGATAATCATTTTAGGCTAATAGGGTGTAATTGTTCCAGAACACCTCAACATTTTAAAAACAATTCCCCTACAATTTTTTTTCACTATATCTTTTGCTTTTTCCCACTATAACCACGAAGATTTTTTTAGAACTTCACATTCTATGGTTTGTAGAATGAAACTTGAAGCTTACTTTCTTTGATTTGTATAATGAAAACAAATGCTTTTTCGTACCCCTAGATGTCTGGGAATTCCACCTCCCCTTAGTCTCTACACCTAATGGTGGTTGAGCATACTGATTTCAACACCTCTTGTCTCCATTCAACAGCCGTTTATTTAGTACCTGCGATGAACCCAGTGCAGAGGAAAAAAAAATAATGAATGAGACAGGGTCCCCACCCTCCAGGACTTCACAATCTAATCAGAGTGACGGACACATAGGTAGCTCATTTCAAATAATAGTTCCTGATTTGCTCCCTTCTCAGCAAACTGGATGCATTTATAACTAGGGAATCTCTTAATATTAGGAAAGCTATTAATTTGACAAATCTATTTAAATGCCTCATTTTCTTTTATTAGTATGGTCTTCAAAATGGGGATAAATGGAATAGAGAAGGAGGGACTCTGAATCTGAGATTACATTACAAAATCCCTGTTTGTTTACCCATTTTATGAGGACCCTTTTAAAAGTTGTTAGTTTCAGAGAAATATAAATTTAAGTATGCATTGGTCTGGGTCATCCGAGAAGCAAATACCAAGACAGGATTAAGCATGCAGACGTTTTATTGGGAGAAACATCTGTGCGAGAAGAAAGGGTGTGAGCCGGGGAAGGCTGGTCAGACCATGGAGCCTGAACTGAATGAAGGAGGGAGGGCAGGTTGGAGGGAAGTGTCCCAGATGGCCGGGTAGTTTATGGAAGGTTCCGAAAGGCCATCAAAAGTCCTCAAGCCAGAGTGGCCGTTGGATCCCCAGGTCTCCCAGAATTGGCCCAGATTTGTATTCCTCCTGTGCTCAGTCATTGGCTGGGAGCAGCGCATGCAAATCATGGCAGAAATGCAGCAGAAGGTTCCAGAGCCCAGCTGCTGAACCCTCCTTGCTCAGTTGCTGCCTGTCCTTGGAGGTCCGTGAGGCACTTGCTCATGGCTGTCTTCCCCTCCCGTATTCTTCTTCTTTTTTTTTTTTTTTAGCTGTTATCATATTTTTTATTGTAGAATATAACCTATATACATAAAAGTGACAACTTTCCAAGTGCAATTTAACAAGTAGTTAGAGAGCAAATTTCAAAAAATATTACAGGTTACAATTCCAGTTTCAGTTATCTCCTTATTATGAAATATGACATATATAAAAAAGGTGATATCTTTCAAAGTATGATTTAACAAGTAGATATATAGGAAATTTCCAAAGTTATTATGAGTTATAGTACCATAGTTTCCGTTATTTCCTTATTGTGAAATATAACATATATACAAAAATATAATAGCTTTCAAATTACCATATAACAAGTAGCTATAGAACAAATTTCAAAAGATGCTATGGGTTACAGTTCCACCATTTCAATTCTTTCTTTCTAACTATTCTAATACCCTAGCAACTAAGAAAAAGAAAATTATATAAATAGTCAACATTCATAATCCTTTGTTAAATTCCATCTTATCTGTTGCTACCCCTTCCTCAAGTTTAATCACTTTCCTGATCTTCAGGGATGTCTAGGCAGTGACCACTCTAATTTGTTCATGTTGAAAAGGAGTGTCAACTTTATGAGCAAAGGGGACACATCTGGTTGATGTTCTTGAAGAGGCTATTGCTTCTGGGTTTGGGGACTTAGCTGACATAGGAGCTCTCTGAAGGATCTAAGTTTCTGATGAATAAACTGTGAGTGAAACTTTTATAGAGTCCCAGATAGGGATCCAGGCACTAATTAAGGTTTTCAAGACTACTGATGACTTGGGCCCATCATATTGTGGTCATTTGACACTGTATTATTCCTTATATGTTAAAGTGCCAAATGCTGTACAGATTCGAGGAAAGGATCTAGTCTTCCTGTCCTTTGGGAGCCCTGGGATATCAGTGCACACCAACTGTAATCTTAATTTTTAAAGAGGGCCCCAAAGCTTCCTGTGAAAAATGGCAACCGATTGTTGGTCCTAGGATACCTTTGAGTCATAGGTGAGGGAAACACAAGCTGTCCTGTCCTCTGAGTTAGGATTGCCTGGGATGGTGGGAACACATGTTAATTTAGGAGTGGCCATGTATGCCCAGGCTATTGCTTGATTGACTTCTGTGTTAGTTATGGTTCTCTAGGGAAACAGAATCAACAAGAGATATCTATAAATATAAGATTTATAAAAGTGTCTCATGCAACTGTGGGTATGCATGAGTCCAAATTCCACAGGGCAGGCAGGAAACTGGCAACTCCAGCGAAGATGTTTGATGAATTCCTCAGGCAGCGAACTGGCAACTTCAGTGAACGTGTCGATGAACTCCTCAGGAAACGAACTGGCAACTTCAATGAACATCTCAGGAAACACTTTGCCGGTCAGCCAAAGAAGAAGTGAAGGTCCTCTGTCTGTCTTGCTTAAAAGACTTCAACTGATTGGATTAAATCCAGCTGATTGCCTTCTGTCATTGTGGCAGACACGCCCTTCGTTGACATCATCAGTCACAGCTGTAGCCAATTGACTGATGATTTAATAAACCAGCCTTCTGGTTTATCAAGCAGCCACAAATGTCTTTGCAGTAACAGTTAGGCCAGTGCTTGCTTGACCAGACACCTGGGTACCATCACCTGGCTAAGTTGACACTTGAACCTAACCATCACAACTTCTAAAATAAAGTTTTTTATTTTTTCAAGGGTTGCTGTGAGTGCATTATAGAGTTGAGGTACTCAGAATATTCCTCAAAATACTCCAAGTTCTTCAGTGGAGAGAACTAAACATACACAGACACATACACACAGAGCCCATTAGGTTTCTCTTTGGAACTAAAATTCTATAATTAACAGAAAGAAAAGTTCTTCTCAACTTTAAGGACTATCGGTAAGCAATAATTTGGGTCAACGGTAACCGTTATTAGGAATGTCAATGCTGACAGTGGGGACAACACAATCTCTAAAGTACTGTTACTCTCTAAAGGTTTCATCATTTATTACTTTATTAATGCCTGGTTAAAAAAAGATAAAACATGGCTCCCTCCAAAAGAGATTGTGAATTGAGAATGGGTTATTAACTTAAATGTTCTTTAATCTCTAAGGGAAATTATTAGCTTAATTGATCCCTGTGGAGATTGAGGAAAATGGGCTTTAAGAATATATAGATGAGAATATAAAGAGCCTGAGGTGTGAACTCCTGGAGAGTGGAATTCCAATACTGTAGTTTGGCTTGAGAAATGAATAAGAGGCTAAAATTCAGTAACTAAGGAAAAGACCAGTCAGAGATCTGTGGGCAAAGCTTGGTGGTTCTTTAGCCAAAACAGGAATTTCAGCCTGATGTGAAAAAGATGATGAAACTGACTCCAGTTAATAAGGAACTTGGGCTCCTCAGAGTGGTGGAAGTAGGGGAGAAAGAAAGAAAGATTTGAAATATAGAGTAGGGAGTCTGCAGGTTGGCCCGGATATAACAAGTGGAAGCATTTGGAAAGAATCATTTAGTTCTTGGGATGTGTGCCAAGCCAGCTGACACATGAGACAACTTACGACTTCACTTGACTGAATGTATTGGTAAGAGCAAATTCATAGTTCAAAGAATACTAATCTGTGTGTTTGATATAACTGGTTGGATAACTGGATATGGCCGAAAAAGCTGTAAGTTTCAGAAAAGAGAAGTAAAAGGGTTCAGGAGAAATTTTACACTTACTTTAATTTCTAGGTGGATATGGAGAGAGGCTGAGAATGCCACTGAGCAGGCTGGCTCCTTTATGTGGTTCAGAAAGATTGCTCTAGTGTGTCTATGCAGTTTAAAGATGGTGCTTAGTATCCCTTGGCATTTATTAATTATAATCTGCTGCTTTTAAAGTCTGGTTTTATGCTAAACAGTGAAGATATTTACCCAAAGAGAAACAAGTGCTGGATATCAGTATGACAATGTCATGTGAGAACTTAGAAATTGTAAAATATTCATAAATTGTAATATGATATAAATGATTAAAAATGAAAGATTTTGTGTCTGTAAGTGTGTAGCAGATAGCCATTCATATTTAGAGCATGTCTATCTTGCACTACAAATTTATTTTGAATAGAATAATTATTCATGTTAATTAAGGTATATACTTCTTCAGTCAAGTAGGAATAATGTGATTAGTTATCTATGGCTCTCAGGGAGAAACTATCATTACATTTTCTAAGGATGTATGCATTGTATTTTTATAATAGAGAAACCACTTATTCACTATCTCAATATCTTTTTATAATAGCATTTTCATTAAGGCAGGAACTTACCTAGTCTCGTAACTTGTTATGTAGAACTTTGCTTTTCCATTAGCTATTCAACTTGTAGATATTTGTTTATTTTGTTTTTAGATCAAGTTTATTGAGATATAACCTATATACAATAAAAATGCACCCATTTCAAATATACTCTTTGAGTTTTGACAAATATATACATCTGTGTAGTTACTGTACAATCAAGATATAAAAAACTTTCATCACTCCAAAAGGTTTCATTTTGCCGTTTCCTGGCCAACTCCTCCCGTTAGCCCTGACTCCAAGCAGTCACTGGTCTGTTTTCTGTCACTGTAAATTAATTTTGTCTTTTCTAGAGTTTATATAAATGTTATCATACAGTATGTATTTTGGGATACCTGGCTTCATGCACTCAGCATGATGTTTTGAGGTTCATCCGTGTTGTTGCATTTTTAATAGTTTCTTACTTTTTATTGCCAGTATATGAATATACTGCAATCTGATTATCCATTCACCTGCCTATGGACAGTTGTGTTTAGTTTGGGGTTATTATGAATAAAACTGTTATGAACATTTGTGTATGCCTTTGTGTGGACTATGGGTTTTTATTTCTCTTGGATAAATCTTGGAGTTAATGGATTGTATAGTGATTGTATATTTAACTTAAGAAACTGACAAATGGTTTTTCAAAAGGTGGTTGTACCATATTGCATTCCTATCAGCTGTGTCTGAGAGTTCCATTGGCTCTGCATATTTGCCAACATTTGGTATTGTCAGTATGTTTAATTTTAGTCATTCGAGTGCAAGCATAATGGTATCTCATTGTGGATTTACTTTGTATTTTCCTTATGACTAGTGATTTTGTGCATCTTTTCTAATGTGTTCATTAACCTTTTTTTTTGTAAAGTGTTTCTTCAAATCTTCTCCCCATGTTTTCTTTAAAAATGGGCTATTTAACTTCAAATTATTTATTTGTAAGAGTTCTTTATATATTCTGGAATCAAGTCCTTTGTCACATATATGTATTATGTATATTTTTGTGTATGGCATGAGATAAATATAGAGATCAATTTTTCTCCATATGAGGTATCCAGTTGTTACAGTTGTTGAAAAGACTAGCCTTCCCCGATGCATTTTCTAGGTAGCTCATTTGGAAATCAACTGACTATATAGTTGTGAGTCTAGTGCTGAACTGTGTTCTGACATTGATCTGTATCTCTGCCCTTATGCCAATTTTTTGATTGCTGTAACTATAGGAGTCTTGAAATTAGATAGTGTTGAGTCCTCCAACTTTGTTCCTCTTTTTCAAAAATATTTTTGGCTATTCTAGGTCTGTTGCATTTTCATGTAAATTTTAGATTATCTTGCCAATTTCTACTCCAAAAAGACTGTTGGGATTTTAGTTGGTATTGCGTTGGATCACTTTGGGATGAGTTGACATGTTTAAAAATACTGTCTTCCAATCTATACATCTGATATATCTTTCCATTTATTTAGATCCCTAATTTCTCTCAGTAGTGCTTTGTAGTTTTCAGTGCATAGGTCTTATACTTATTTCATTAAATTTATCTCTAAATATTTTATGGTTTGACGCTGATTTATTTGGTGTAATTTTATTGAGATATAATTTATTGAGACTTAATTCATTCACATATCATACAATTCACCTATTTAAAGTGCTTTTAATTTAGTCACAGAGTTGTACAATCATCACCACAATCAATTTTGAACATTTTTATCACTCCCAAAAGAAACTACCTACCAATTAGCATTCACTCTTCTCCCCCAACCTCCCAACCCTAGACAACCACTGATCTACTTGCTGACCCTACTCTTTCATTTTTTTTGTAATAGTGTGTAAATAACTGATATTAATTCCTCTTCAAATGTGTCCATTATTCTTTAAAAACTTTTGAACAAAAGTTTTTATATTTACCCACATATCAATGTCATAAGCCTCTCCCTTTGTCCATCCCCAACTCCCTCAGCTCTGATTCCCTCTGTATGTTGACTTCAGCCTCTCCTATTACTAATGGCTTTCTCCGCATGGTGGGGAAAATGGACACAGGAAGGACCAGATTTACCTTCTAGCACTGGTTCAGAGGCAAGCGGGTTGCTGTGATCTCAGCCACAGGACCTCCCTTCTCTTCCCCTGTACCTCCACTGAAAACATTCCCAAGAAGGACTCTGATTAGCCCAGCATGTTGTATTTCCCATCCCTGGACTAATCTCTATGGCCGAAGGATAGAGTGCTGCGGCTAGCCCGGGTAATGTGCTTAGCCATTATCAGGAAGAAAGGGAGAAAAAGATTTGGGGTGTCAGAAACAGTAGCTACCTTCCCACAGCTTTAAGAAGAAGTTTTAGTATTGCTTGTAGATTCCATAAACTTATTGATAACCATAGGCAATGGTGAATTCACTCTGGACGTGACTGAGTGAAACAAGATAACGTTACCTTGTTTCTCTCTCCTCTCTCCTGGTTCTAAGGGTCTCACTGTGAGTATTTAGGAAAAAAAGTTTGTTGCTTAACCTTGTTAGAACATTTATAGGTACAGAATTCTCATTAGATACTCACTAAAAGCTTAGTCATTTCTTGCTGACTCAGTTGCCCTATTAATTATTTTATAACCAACCAAAACGTAATCATAGACTTTGCTAATAGTTTGTTGATAACGTTTATTAACAAGTACTACATTCAAACATATACTTACAGTGAGAACAAACAGTGCCATGTTATTCAGTTCCAGTAAGACCAAGAGAATGATGTGGGTGACCTGGTGTTCAGGCGCCAGAAGGCCATTTTATTCTTTCGTTTATTCAACATGTTTATTTACTGACTTTTATGTTCCAGATACTGGAATACAGGATAAATTAAATTAGACAGTCCCTTTCCTTATAGAATTCAGGAAAGAGAGAGATTCTAAACAAATAACACACAAATAAATGCAGAATCGTAATTCTAATAATAGTAAATAAAGTGTATAGGATATTATGAAGGCCATTAACAGGGAGACTTATTTTAGATTTAGGCATAAGGAAAGGCCTCTTTAAGGAAAGAGCATTTTTGGCTGAGACCTGAAGAATGAGGAAGAGGCAGCCAGACTGAATAGGGAGGGACGCTTTCTGGGTCGGTGAAGGGTGTACACGGATGCCGTGAGATGAGAAGGAAGCCCAGCGTGGCCGAAGCCAGGGAATGAGGGAGAGTGGCAAGAGATGAGGCTGGAGAGGCACGCAAGGAGCCAGGTCATGTTGTGCTTTATAGATTATGTTAAAGATTTTTAAATGTTATTTTAAAGTCAATGAGAATGGCTCCCAGGAGTGTGGCTCTCCCTGGCAGCGTGGTACGTGACTCCCAGGGATGAGCCTGGACCTGGCATCGTGGGACTGAGAAAGCCTTCTTGACCAAAAAGGGGAAGAGAAATTAAACTAAATAAAGTTTCAGTGGCTGAGAGATTTCAAATGGAGTCGAGAGGTCATTCTGGAGGTTATTTTTATGCATTATTATATAGATATCCCTTTTTAGTTTTTAGTGTATTAGAATAGCTAGAAGGAAATATCTGAAACTGTTGAACTGCAGCCCAGTAGTCTTGATTCTTGAAGATGAGTGTATAAACTATATAGCTTATACGGTGTAACTGTGTGACTGCAGAAAACCTTGTGGCTCACACTCCCTTTATCCAGTGTCTGGACAGATGAATAGAAAAATGGGGACAAGAAAGTAAATGAATAATAGGGGGAATGGGTGGGTTTGCGCGTTCTTTTTTACTTTTATTTTTATTTTCTTATTTTTATTTTTTATTTTTTTGGAATAATGAAAATTTTCAAAAATTGATGTGGTGATGAATACACAACTATATGTTGGTACTTTGAATAATTATTGCACACTTTGGATGACTCTATGGTATGTGACTGTATCTCAATAAAATTGCAAGGAAAAAAAGCCAATGAGAAGCTATTGAAGGAGTTTGAGGAGAATGATATGATTTCACTTATGTTTATGAAAAGTCACTTTGACTGTTATGTGTAGAACGGTTTGGAAGAGGTAAAGAATAGAGCAGGAGACCAGTCAAGGAGCTACTGCATTAATGGAGAAAAGAGAATCAGGTGGCTTGGACTGGGGTGGTAACCATGGAAACGAAGAGAAATGGATTGATTTGAGATATATTTTTGAGGTGAAAGTGAAGTTTTTTGTTGTAAGTGACAGAAAATGAGTGATTTAATATTTTAAATATTGTTTTGAAAGACTGTCAGGTCTCTCACAGCACTATTGGCAAGCCTGGAGAACCAGGCCCAGAAAAAAGGCTGGAATGTGGGCATTAAGATACGTAGCTTTTTTCGTTCACTCTGCAGAACCAGTGCCTGCCACTGGGCTTTTAGCCTTCTAAAGTGAGAGCTGTTTGTGCTGGAAAAGTCTCAACACATGAAGCAAATGCAGACACTGAGGAGCTGTTCCAGTTTGCTAATGCTGCTGTTTTGCAAAACACCAGAAATGGATTGGCTTTTATGAAGGGGGTTTATTTGGTTACAAAGTTGCAGTCTTAAGGCCATAAAGCGTCCAAGGTAAGGCATTAACAGTAGGGTACCTTCCCTCAAGGATGGCCAAAGGTGTCTGGAAAACCTCTGTTAGCTGGGAAGGCACGTGGCTGGAGTCTGCTCCAAGTTCTGATTTCAAATTGGCTTTCTCCCAGGTTGTTCCTCTCTAGGCATCTAGGGGTGTTCCCTTAGTTTCTCCCAGGCAAACTCTGGGCTAGCAAAAGTCTGCTTTCAATGGTTGTCTCCAAAATGTCTCTCTTGGCTGCAGCAGCACTGAGATCCTTCTGTCTGAGCTCTTATAGGGCTCTAGTAAACTAATCGAGACCCATGCTGAATGGGTGGGGCCACACCTCCATGAAAATAATCTAATCAAAGGTATTCCCCACAGTTGAGTGGGTCGCATCTCCATGGAAACAACCTAATCCAAAGATTCCAACCTAATCAACACTAATATGTCTGCCCCCACAAAATTGCATCAAAGAACATGGCATTTTGGGATACATAATACATCCAGACTGGCACAAGAGCCAAAAAATGGACAAGAAGCCCACTTGTACTATTTATTACAGTCTCTGGTATAGTATCACAATTCCTATTTTACAAATAAGTAAGCAGACTCAGAAATGTTAAGGGACTCACCTAGGAGCACACATTCAACAAATGACAGATCTAAGACAAGGAGCTGGTTTCTAACCTCAAGTGAATTTTTGTTCCTTATTACCACCATTGGTGCTTATTGGAGAACCTTAGTTTATTGCCATCTACTACTGTGATGCCTTAAAATACATTGGTCTATCTTATAGCTCTTGATATCCAGCCCCTGAAAAAAATTTCAGCAGTTAGGCAAACATTATTAGATAACCTAGATTATTAGAGCATAGCATTTGTTACTATGTTTTTGCCAGACATTGTTATTTTGGAAGTACTGATGCTTAAATTGGTTGGATTTCACCCAAACAGCAATTACAATTTGATTAGGCAAAGAAGTAACTGTCTTCTAATTATAACTCTACAGCTAAAGAAAGCTATTAGCAAACCAGTTTTAACAAGGAAAAAAGAAAAATTTGGCCAAAAAAAATTCCAGATCTAACAGCAGTTTATTAGAATGCAACAGACTTAGTTTATGGTTGGAAGAAAATGAACCCTATAGTACTATTTGTTTTGCAGAGTTTTTAAATGTAGTGATGTCATATTTGTCACTTGCTGGATAAAATGCATTTGTCTTCTCCTTACAGGATGCTGCCCTGGGAATCACTTAGTTTAAAAGAAACTCAGAAACTCATTAACGTCTGTGCTCAAAGTTAGGAAATGACTAAAGTTACAAACAATAACTCACATGTGTAATGGAAAATGATGAACTAATTGGATCCCATTTCCAATAGTGTTGTCTGAATTTTCTCCTTAAGTCATTTATGCACTATATACCATTTATAAAAACGTTCCCAATGTCATTTGGAATTTGGAATTAAGTGAGATCAGACAAGATTAGTATCTTTTATTTCCCAATCTCCAGAGTCCTAGCAGTTCCTGGAGCAAATGCGTAATGCATTAAAAACTTTTCACTTTGCAAACTTTGTAGCCAGTAGGAGGCTACTGAAAAAAAAAAAAAAGTTAAAAGATCACTTTAAGCTCATGTTATTGAAAATTTTCCTTTCGAAAAAAATTTATTGGGAGAGGAATATAAATGTGTCTGCTCACGTTGGAAAAATATCAAAAATATTAGTACTTTATAATTTGTGAATTTTCCTTAAGAACTGAATTAATCTCCATAAAGTAGCTATAAAGATGACCTTTTCCTTTATCCACTTCCATTCCCACCATTTCCGAAATTCAGATCAGCAATTAACTGTTGTCCCTGCTTTCTTGCTACAGTTTGTTTGCTACACGGCAGGCAGAATGATCTTTCTAAAGCTCAGATACAGTCATATCGATAAAGGTGTGGGCAGTGGAAAATGATAGGGACTAATATGATTGACATTATGATTTAATGAAATACATTGCACCTTTGGTATGCAAGCAAGTCCCATCTTGCCTGGGATTGAGACAAAAGTCAACATGTAAGTTAAAATTAGGAAGAGATGAAATTACTCTTTACAATGTCTTAAATCACCTGTGAACCCAGAACACACCATCAAAGACTTGGGATCTGAAACCAATGAAAAAATAAAAAATTCTTGTCTCCCTTCTTATCCTTGGATAAATTTTCACTGAATGGGGTGCTGGGGCTTTTGTTTGTTTTAAAAAATAGCTCTATCTTCCTGCCAAGTGCCTATAGTTGAATTTCTGTGATTTAAATGCACATATGTTACAACTCCACTCTTCTAATTTCTACAAAAATGGGAAGGAAGTTAATAAGGTAAGAGCCTCTCCAAATAGCAGTTTTCTTTCCTGTACTGATAACACTGATTGATGCTGTCTTTATTTTCTTAATTGTAAATTAAGAAAGCTTGTGTTTTATGGTATAAATTTGGCGCAGATCTTCCTTGTGTGTGCATGTGTAAGCGTATGTGTGCATGTTTTAAAGAAAATTTTACATTATTCTTATTTGTGTGAACTTTAAATATGTTAAAATTAATCTATTTCCAATAATTGAATATTATAACCCTTTATTATAAGCACACATTAGTACCAAATTAGAATTTATCTCCTGTTTAGCACTGCATTGTGAATTTAGAATTTTGGTTATTAATATGAATTTTTAAAATAGTTTATCATTTATTTCACTTTGCTGTTAACTAGAGATATGCTCTTTGGATCAACTGGAGAATTACGAAGTAAAATACTGAAAGTGTGAAGTTCAAGGATTTGCAGGCATCACTGCCAAGGAGTCCTTGATAATTAGTAAATGCCCTTCACTGTAAATTAGTTCTGGTAGCAAAATGGAAAAAATGTAACAACTGAAACAGCCAGTGGCCCAGCAGCAGTTTTGTGCTAGGTGGACCACTGACTTGGTTGCACAGGTTGGAGAAATGGTAATGTTCCAAAAGTCTATGCTTGGGAGCTCTTGTATTTGCTTTTGTGGTACCTCTGCAGAATTGGTTTACCTTTAGATTTGGTGCAACACCTTCCTGTCTGCATAAAATAAACACCTGTTTAAAAGGTAAACAATCAGTAGAAATACCTGGATTCCTGCTACCGCCCATTCTCACTTCCCCCTGCCAATATGTATTCTGTACTCTGCTTTTATTACTGAAAGGCAAATGATAATTAAGATGTTGGTCATTTATTTATTTAAAAGGAATAATACTTGAGCAGTGTGGTCTGATAGAAATTTAATGTGAGCTGCATACATAATTTTAAATTTTCTAATAGCTTCATTAAAAAAGGAAAAAGAAACAGGTGGAATTAATTTTAGTACTATATTTTATTTAACCTAGTATATCCCAAATATCACTATTTCAACATGTAATCAATATTAAAAAGTTAGTAATGAGATATTTTACATTATTTTTGAAAACTGCATCTTCAGAATCCAGTGTATATGTTACTCTTGCAGTACATCTCAATTTGAATTAGGCACATTTCAAGTGGTGGACTGCCACTTGTGGGTGGTGGTGACTGTATCGGACATTGCAGCTTTAGAGTAGAGCATAGGTGAATTTTTCATTTCCAGCTCTTACCATCTGTCTCTAAAGCAGTGGTTTCTTCTCCTTTTCTTTCTCCTCCAAAACACATGAAGAAAGTACCTCATTCCTACTGATAGGGGTGGGAGAGTAGTTCTCGCGGGTTAATGGGGGAGGAAGGAGCATCCCCTGTAGGAAGGGAGACGTTTCAGCATCTGTGGGTCAGGAATTTATTTAGTTGGAAAAAAATCTGTAGCATGATTCCAGTATGTCCCCTAAAGGGAGAACGGCTTCCAGTTGTAAACAACTGATGTGTTTGTACAATTATAATGATTATGAAGATGTTTAAAATCCATTAAATCAAAGAAAGATTAAATGGGTATAGCCACAGGTCTGATTCTTTAAAATCATAAAATCAGTTTCATTTCTAGAGTTTAAGAGAGATTCTTTGTTGCCAGATACTCTGAGATTCCTAAAGTTTTCTGAGGTGCCCCATTATAGTAGTTCAGACATACTGAGTATCTTACTTCAGGTTTAGAAAACCACAGTTATCACACTTAATACATTTGCCTATGATTTTTGTAAAATAAAAGCATTAATTTTTATAGTAACAGAATAGTTAATACATACTTGTCAACTGGGAAATGTAATGAGTATATCAAATATATTTTTAAAAGACTCATAAGTACAGTTTACTTTGTTACTGGCTTAAACTGCTACTGACTTCTCTTTTAAATAGACTTTTTTCCTTTCCTATAAATAGAGTTCTGGGTGGAGGGCTTGTTTTGGGATAAGACTGGAGAGTTAGGCAGGTGCCTAACTCGGAATACTTTTGGAATTTGATTTTGATCTGTTAGGTTATGAAGAAATTTAAGGTGATACCATTCGATTAGTGTTTCAGAAAAATCATCTGACATCCTGTGGAGATTGATGGGTGTATTAGTTAGGGTTCTGTAGGGAAACAGAATCAATGAGAGATATCTATGAATATAAGATTTATTAAAGTGTCTCATGCAACTGTGGGTATGCACGAGTCCAAATTCCATAGGGCAGACAGCAAACTGGCAACTCCAATGAAGATGTTCGATGCGCTCCTCAGGAAACACTTCTCTGGTCAGCCGAAGAAGAAGGGAAGGTCCTGTATCTGTCTCCCTTAAAAGACTTCGACTGATTGCATTAAATCCTGCCGATTGCATTCTCTCATCATGGAAGACACACCCTTCGTTGATGTCATCAGTCACAGCTGCAGCCAATTGACTGATGATTTAACAAACCAGCCACAAAGGTCCTCGCAGCAATGGTTAGGCCAGTTCTTGCTTGACCAGACAGCTGAATACCATCACCTGGCCAAGTTGACACATGAACCTAACCATCACAACGGGGTAGGGTAGGGAGGAAGTGTGTGTGCATTTTGACATTGAAGGCAGAAAGAAATAATTAAGAGGCAGATGTAGAAATCTGAGAAAGATAACTGAAAGCCTCAGCCAGGACAACAGCAGCAGGGAAGAGGACCATTGTTCTAGTTTGCTAACACTGCCAGAATGCGAAACACCAGAGATGGATTGGCTTTTATAAAAGGGGGTTTATTTGGTTACACAGTTACAGTCTTAAGGCCATAAAGTGTCCAATTAACACATCAGCAATCGGTTACCTTCACTGGAGGATGGCCAGTGGTGTCCGGGAAACCTCTGTTAGCTGGGAAGGCACGTGGCTGGCATCTGCTCCAAAGTTCTGGTTTCAAAATGGCTTTCTCCCAGGACGTCCCTCTCTAGGCTGCAGTTCCTCAAAAATGTCACTCTTAGTTTCACTTGGGGTATTTGTCCTCTCTCAGCTTCTCCGGAGCAAGAGTCTGTTTTCAACGGCCGTCTTCAAACTGTCTCTCATCTGCAGCTCCTGTACTTTCTTCAAAGTATCCCTCTTGGCTGTATCTCCTCTTCAAAATGTACTCTCAGCTGCACTGAGTTCCCTCTGCCCATCAGCTCATTTATATGGCTTCACTGATCAAGGCCCACCCTAAATGGGCGGGGCCACGCCTCCATGGAAATATCTCATCAGAGTTATCACCTACAGTTGGGTGCGTCACATCTTCATGGAAACCTAATCAGCACCAAAATGTCTGCTCCACAAGTGCATCAAAGAATATGGCTTTTTCTGGGGGACATAATACATTCAAACCGGCACAGCCGTGTTCAAGAGTGAGGAGCAGACTCCACTGAGCTGGGTGAGAATGGAGTAGGTGGGGGCTTGGTAAGGATAAAGGGGGTGCTCAGTATGGCTTCAGAAATTTCAGCCTGGGTATCCAGATGGAGAAAGTTGTTGGTGATGCTGTTCAAGGAATAAGTAATGAAAAGAAAGGGTAGAAATGGGTGAGGCCTATAATTATGCCTGGGAGTTACCTCCAGAGAAACTCTTTTGTTACTCAAATGTGGACTTTCTCTCTCTAAGACCAACTCTGCAGATAAATTTGTCACCCTCCCCCCAATGTGGGACGGGAACCCCAGGTGAGTGAGTCTCCCTGGCAACATGGGACATGGATTCCAGAAATGAGCCTGACCCTGCATTGAGGGGTTGAGAATGCCTTTTTGGCCAAAGAGGGGATAAGAAAGGCAACAAAATAAGGTTTCAGTGGCTAAGAGAATTCAAATAGAGTCCAGAGGCTGTCCTGAAGGTTACTCCTATGCAAGCTTCAGCTAGATAAGCCACAGTGTGATAAGCCCAAGTCAACAGTAGTCCTGAAAACCCTAAAGAATACCTGATCCCTATCTGATACTCTATAAAGTTTTACTCACTAAGTTTATTCTTTTTTTTTTTCTGACTTAAATTTAATAGTTTTTAATTATTTTTTGTCCAATTCCTGTTTATCAATTAGGAAACTAAAAGTCATCTTACAAGTTAAGTGAGATGACCACATTTACAATCAGCAAGTCAGAAAGTGAGGCAAGTATCTTCATCTTCTAACTTCTAGTGTTTCAGAGAGAATGCCTTGCCATAAACCTGAGTTATCCATTTGAAATAGAGTGAAAGAAATGGTAGCATGGAATAGGATGTGATACCAAGTATGTTTTCTCCTTCATAATGTCACCATTCTGCAATTTCTGTTTATTCCTCTCTGAAATATGGAATTAAAAATAATTTAATATAGGGTTGTGTCTTATGATGACTATGATGATAATAAAGCCAAACTTATATTCAGTGGTCACTATATGGCTTTAAAAATGCATTTTCTAATATTACGGAACCTTTCTCCATATCTCTCTCTCCTTTCTTTGTTTCTCTGTCGGTAGGGCAGGTCTTTTATTAGCAAAATATCTCAGCATTTGTTTGTCTGTGAAAAATTTAAGCTCACCCTCAAATTTGAAGGAGAGCTTTGCTGGATAAAGAATTCTTGGTTGGCCGTTTTTCTCTCTCAGAATTTTAAATATGTCGTGCCACCGCCTTCTCGCCTCCAGGGTGGCTGCAGAGTAGTCACTACTTAGTCTTATGTTTTTTCCTTTGTATGTGGTGAATTGTTTCTCTCTTGCTGCTTTCAAAACTTACTCCTTCTCTTCAGTATTTGACAGTCTGATCAGAATATGTCTCAGAGTGGGTTTATTTGGATTTATTCTATTTGGAGTTTGCTGGGCATTTATGCTTTGTGTATTTATGTTGTGTAGAAGGTTTGGGAAATTTTCCCCAACAATTTATTTGAATACTCTTTCTAGACCTTTACCCTTCTCTTCCCCTTCTGGGACACCAATGAGTCTTATATTTGGACGTTTTATTTTATCTATCATATCCCTGAGGTCCATTTCGATTTTTTCGATTTTTTTCCCCATTCTTTCTTTTGTTCTTTCATTTTCCATTTTGTGGTCCTCGAGGTCACTGATTTGTTGTTCAGCTTCCACTAGTCTTGTACTATAAGTATCCAGATCTTTTTAATTTGATCTACAGTTCCTTTTATTTCCATAAGGTCATCTATTTTTTTATTTACTCTTGCAATTTCTTCTTTATGCTCTTCTAGGGTCTTCTTCATGTCCTTTATAACCTGTGCCATGCTCTTCTTCATGTCCTTTATATCCTGTGCCATGCTCTCGTTGTTTGTCTTTAGTTCTTTGATTAATTGCTCCAAGTACTGCGTCACCTCTCATCTTTTGATTTGGGTGTTTGGGTTTGGGTTATTCATATCGTATCGTTGTTTCATATGCTTTAAAATTTTCTGTTGTTTTTGGTCTCTTGGCATTTGCTTAACTTGATAGGGTTCTTTTAGGATATGTACGCTAATTCAAAGACTTCTCTCTAATTTGTCAGATCTACAGCTTGGTGGTGTATACTTTCTCTAACTAACAAGCAGGTGGTGTCTCCAAGCCATCTATTTCCCTCAAGCCAGTTCTCCGCAACTTTGTCTGTGTAGTGTGTGTGGGTCTGATTCTTGTGGGGTCCAGTTGGTGTACCAGTTTTGCATGTGTAGTTGGTGCTGTCCGCCCTGAATGTGAGGTGTGTATCTGAGTGGTTAGGAAGTGAGGGCAGCTTTAATAACCAAACCTCCCAGGTGTTCCTGGAGATTTAAGGCTGTTGCAAGAGTCTAAACCATCAGTTTGGTCTCACCACAGATTGTCTCTGCTGCTGACCCACAAGTCCTTGGTATTGGCTTATGGTCCCTGGGATTTCTGAGTGGGTCCCTCTTCCAAGCCGTGCCCTTCTAGGGCCTCTGCTGAGGGAAGGCTGTGCTACATCACAAGTGTGCGCCGACCCTCAAGGGAAATTCTGGGCTGCTGGGCCATGTAGGGGCGTTCCCAGCCTGCTGAACGGATGGCTGGATGGGGTGTGTTAATTTCCCCCTTTTCATACCACTCTGCCTTCCTAGCTCCAGGACAATTAGCTGTGGGCTGGCGAAAGGCTATTGTCCACACCACATATTGTAGTGTGTGCACGCATTGCTGGAAACATTTCCCATTGCACTGGGTTTTTTGGCACAGCTCTGGGCTATGGCGCTAGTGCTGGGCAGGAGCGTTCCCAGGCTGCTGGGAAGATGGCTATAAGGGACGTGGTTTTTTTCCCCTTTTGGCTCACCTCTGCCTTCCTCGGTCTGAGACAATTAGCAGCGGGTATACGAAAGGCTATCGTCCACGCCAGATATTGAGGCGTATCCACGGGTCGTGGGGACGCCGTTCCTGCCACACTTCACTGTGCGATTCTTGCTGCCATGTCCACAGCCGCTTTTGGATTAAAAAAAAAAATTAGTCCAACTCCAAACACCATTCCACGGTTTCTCCACACTGCAGCGTGGCTGCCAGATATTCAGCTGGCTTACTCACTTATTTCAACTCCTGGTTTCACCAAGTGCATGGTCCCTGTGGATTAGCAGACGTTGTCCAGCTGGTGCATCGCTGGAACTGGTGTTCTGGGTGACTTTCTGGCTTTTATCTAGCATTTCTTACAGGGTATTTGTTTGCCCTGTCTCTCCTAACTGCCATCTTCCAGGGGTCCGGATCCGCAGTTTTTACTTACAGATTTTATGCTGTGATCTCGGGCATTCCTCCCAATTCAGGTTGGTGTATGATGAGTGGACGGTCACGTTTGTCCCCCCGCAGTTATTCCGGCTTATTTACTAGTTGTTTATGGTTTTTTTTAGTTGTTCCAGGGAGACTACTTGGCTTCCACTCCTCTCTATGCCACCATCTTAGATCCTTCCCCAGTTTATTCTTCAGAAACTTAAATCCTCTGGAGAACTCCTATGGCAGCTAAGTCCCCACACCCAGAGGCAATAGCCTCCTCAAGAACATCAACCAGATGCGTCCCCTTTTCTCATAAAGTCAACACCCCTTTTCAACATGAACAGGTTAGGGTGGTCACTGCCTATACATCCCTGAAGATTGGGAAAGTGATTGAACTACCGCAAGGGGTAGCAACAGACAAGAAGGAATTTAACAGAAGATTATGAGTACTGAATCTCTATATAATTTTGTTTTTCTTAGTTGCTAGGGTATTAGAATAGCTGGAAGGAAAGAACTGAAATACTGGAACTGTAACCCACAGTTCCTTTGAAATTTGCTATTATATAGCTACTTAATAAATTGTAATTTGAAAGGTTTCACCTTTCTGTGTAGATGTTATATTTCACAATAAGAAATAACTGAAACTATGGTACTGTAACCCATAACATTCTTGAAAATTTCCTATACAAGTACTTATTAAGTCATACTTTGCAAGTTATCACGTTTTTGCAAATATGTTATATTTCACAATTTGGAAATAATTGAAACTGGAACGGTAACCCATAACATTCTTGAAATTTGCTCTCTAACTACTTGTTAAATTGCATTTGGAAAGTTGTCACTTCTGTGTAAATATGTTATATTACACACACACACAAAAAAACGGTGGGGGGAAATAAGGAGTTTGGTTTTAGACTGTTGAATCTAAGTTGCCTTTAACAAGAAAACTGTAACAAAAGCCTGCATATTTTGAACAAAATTCAAATGTACAATAAATGTATTTCTAAAGAACGGTATGTAGACCAATGTAAATACTCAAATCATAATCATGATGTAAAGGCACTAGAAGTGCTTGCTATTTTAAGAAATTTTGTTTTAAAGTAAATGACCACCTCTCTACAGCTTGATTTTTATCTGGTGACTTTTCTTTAGTTGTACAGCTTTTATTCCTGAATGGGAAAAAGATGTTGATTGCTTTCTCCCACTCAGGATTTGTTTAAACTGGATTTGGCAAACATTCCCTTCTTTAAAGGAGCTCAATGAACTCAGCTTTCCTGAATCATTCCCCAAATATAATTCAGTCACTCAATAGACTTGCCTAATTTTGCTGCCCCTTTCCAAGAATAACATCTTATAAGGTCATCTGCCATTTTCTCCATCCAATTTGCTACCATGAATTTTAACGAGAGAGAGAGAGAGGTGTAGCTTTCATCTAAAGAATGTATAGATTTCATAAACTCACCATAGAAACATACATTTTTTGTTCCTTGGGATTGATTATGCCAGGATAACTCTAATCTTTCATGTCATAAGAATGTCATCAGACTTTACCAAGTTCTTCAAGGGCCACTTTGATACTGGTAGTTGCAAACTGTTTTTGGAGGAACTGTTCTCTCTAATCACAGTGAATAAATAATGCTAACTGTATGGTTTTCAAAATAGCACCTCAATTCTTTGTACAAAGTATATAATATCATGACTATTAAGCAGGTAATTTAATGGCCATAGGGAACGAAGACTGCTGAAAGTTCCAGAACAGCTGCACTGCCCTTGCAGGTGGGAGGGGCGGTGCCTGGGAGGGAGGCCGTTAGCCTGTTCCGCCTGTAACGGTAAGAAGCATTACCCGCGGAAAGCTCTATTTGAGAATTGTGTTATCCTACATGTGTATTTTTCAAGGCTAACAAGTTTCCCCTTTGATTCATCCCTAACAAGCAGTGCAGTCATGTTTTCCACATTTCTACAGATAACGTTACAACTTGAAAATTAACATTCGTATTTGAAAGGAAATGTTGCAACAAACCTGAAAAGAGATACATTTTATGATTTATTACCAGTGTGTTAGGCCTCATATTGAGCGTCACATTCTATTAATAAATATCCTTTTCTTTGTAGGAAATTAAAACAAAACAATAAATTTCACAATTTACAAATCTTTCATTCTGCCTCCAGTGGCAGATCGCATGGGAAGAATATAATTTCATATCATGAGAGAGTCCTTGAAGACTATGTTTCTGATAAAATAGCTCAGCAGCTAGAACTGTTCATTGAGCTTATGGAAGTTCCTTGATCTTCTCCCGTGTGTTCACAGTGAACAAGTGTCTCACCTGCCTTCTGCCACCTGGGAACCATGCCCCTTGGCTAGTTGGAGATTTTCCCTTCTCCCTGCATAGTTTGTCCAAAGCTAGTGGATGTTCTGGTTTTGCTTATGCTGCCATCATGCAAAATATCAGAAATGGATTGGCTTTTATAAAGGGGTTTTATTCAGTTACAAATTTACAGTCCTAAGGCTATAAAAGTGTTCAAACTAAGGTATCAGTAAGATGGTACCTTCACTGAAGAATGGCTGGTGGTGTCCGGAACACCTCTGTTGGCTTAAGGCACGTGGCTGGCATCTGCTGTTTCTTTGCTTCCAGGTTTTCCAGGTTGTGTTTCAAAATTGCTTTCTACAAAATGTCTCTGGGTTTCTCTTACCTTAGCATCTCCAACATCCTTCTGTCTACATCTACAAGCATCTCTAAGTGTCAGCCAGCATCTGGGCTTCCTGGCTTTGCATATCCTGAGGCATTTTGTCGTCTCTTAGCTTCTCCAGAGCAAACTCTGGGCTGGCATCTCAAAGCGTCATCAAGCATCTGAGGGTGTTCTCTCCTCTCTTAAATACTCCAGTGAGCTAATCAAGCTCTAGCTGGAATGGGTGGGCTCAAATCTCCATGGAAACATTCAATCAAGAGGTCACACCCTAATCAAAATGATTAATAAGTCTGCCCCTACATGATTGCATTAAAGAATATAGCTTTTGGGGGGACATAATATATCCAAACTGGCACAGTGAAGTAGCCAGTTCTTCCCTTAAGATATAATCAGGTTGGTGGCAATTTTACCTAAACTGATTTACAGATTCAATGCAATACCAATTCAAATCCCAACAACTTACTTTACAGAAATAGAAAAACCAATAACTAAATTTATTTGGAAGGGTAAGGTGCCCCGAATAGCCAAAAATATCTTGAGAAAGAGGACTGAAGTGGGAGGTCTCACACTACCTGACTTTGAAGCATATTACAAAGCTACAGTGCTCAAAACAGCATGGTACTGGCATAAGGACAGATATACTGATCAATGGAATCGAATTCAGTGTTCAGAAGTAGACCCTTACATCTATGGACAACTGATCTTTGATAAGGCAGTGAAGCCAAAGCAACTGGGAAAGAGCAGCCTGTTCAATAAATGGTGTTTGGAGAACTGGATATCCATTTCCAAAAGAATGACAGAGGATGTCCATCTCACACCTTATACCAAAATTAACTCAAAGTGGATCAAAGACCTAAACATTAGCACCAAGACCATAAAACTCTTAGAAGAAAATGTAGGGCAATATCTTAAAGATTTTGTGATAGGAGGTGGTTTCTTAGACCTCACACCCAAGGCACGAGCAACCAAAGAACAAATAGACAAATGGGATCTCCTCAAAATTAAACACTTTTGTACATCAAAGGACTTTGTCAGAAAAGTCAAAAGGCAACCTACACAATGGGAGATGATATTTGGAAACCACATATCAGATACGGGTTTAATATCCCGAATATATAAAGGAATCCTGCATCTCAATAACAGAAAGACAAACAATCCAATTTAAAAATGGGCAAAAGACATGAACAGACATTTTTCTGAAGAGGAAATACAAATGGCTCAAAAGCATATGAAAAAATGCTCAACTTCACTGGCTATTAAGGAAATGCAAATCAGAACCACAATGAGATATCATCTCACACCTACCAGAATGGCCATTATCCAAAAAAACAGAAAATGACAAGTGCTGGAAAGGATGTGGAGAAAGAGGCACAGTTATTCATTGTTGGTGGGAATGTAGAATGGTGCAACCACTCTGGAAGACAGTATGGAGGTTCCTCAGGAAGCTAAATATAGATTTGCCATATGACCCAGCTATTCTATTGCTGGGTATATACTCAGAGGAACTGAAACTTAAGACACAGACAGACATTTGTAAACCGATGTTTATTGCAGCATTATTCACAGTTGCCAAGAGATGGAAACAGCCCAAATGTCCATCAAAGGACGAGTGGATAAACAAACTGTGGTATATACACATGATGGAATATTATGCAGCTGTAAGACAGAACAAAGACATGGATCATGTAATAATGTGGATGAACCTTGAGGACATTATATTGAGTGAAGTTAGGCAGAAACAAAAGGACAGATTCTGTATGGTCTCACTAATATGAACAGACATTAATGAACAAACTTTGGGAGTTAAAAGCTGACAACACAGGCGACCAGGAGATAGAAAGAGGGCAGAGATCAGCCATTTGATGCTGAAGGACTACAGAATGTTTAGGATTGATTGCATAGATCCAGAAATAGATAGCATAATACTGTGTGATGGTAGCACGGTATTGTAAGTACACTGAACAAAGGTGTCTGTGAGTAAAGCTGAAAGAGGTGGGATAGAAGAATGTATGACACCAGAGGTAAAGATAGATGATAAAGACTGGGACTGTATAACATGGCAAAAACTGGAGTGGCCAATGACTGTTACTAAATATACAAATATAAAAATGTTTTTGCATGTGGGAAAGCAAATGAATGTCAACCATGTAGAAATTTGAAAAAGGGATGGGATTCAGGAAAAAACATAATCAAAGCAAACTGGAATCTATGGTCAACAGTAACATTGTAATATACCTCCATTAAATGTAACAAAGGCAATATGCCAATGCT
The DNA here is from genome assembly GCF_015220235.1 of Choloepus didactylus. Lineage (NCBI taxonomy): Eukaryota > Metazoa > Chordata > Mammalia > Pilosa > Megalonychidae > Choloepus > Choloepus didactylus. The sequence goes on along the minus strand of NC_051320.1, from coordinate 36,765,267 downwards.
AAATGTATATGAGAGGGGAATATAGGGGAGTAATATGGGATTCTTGGTAGTGGTGTTATTTGCTGTCCTTAGTAGTGTATTGTATTGTATGACATGTTATTTTTCTTTTTATCATTTTTTCTTATTGCTAAAAAAAAAAAACAAATTTTCTTGTAGTAATCAGTATGTTCAAGTGCTGATTGTGGTGATAAATGTACAACTTTATGATGATACCATGAACAACTGATTGTACACTGTGGATAAGTGTATGGTATGTGAATATAACTCTATAAAATTGTAGAAAAATATATATATAGGAGTAAAAGTGTTGGAGAAAACATGGTGAGAAGGATGATGCCTCACCAATATGGACTAACTACAATGTATAAACTCAGAATTAATCTTAGAACATAGCCTAACATGGACAAAATAATTGTAATAGTCCCTAGATTGTAAGCTCTTACAGCAGTTAACTCTATCCCTGAATTGTAAGGCCTATCTCTAAACTTTGAGATGCTGATCCCCTAGTGTATAACCTGATTGGTCTCTGGAATAATGCATATCTCTGAGACACCTGAAACTCAGAGCTAGAGCTCGGCAGATATGAATGTCAGTATTAGCACATACAGCCACTGTCAAAAAAAAAAAAAAAAAAAAAAAAAGCTGAAAAAGAGCCCAGACTTCAATTAGTGATATGAATGAAGCAGGTCTGGTTAAGACCAGGGCAAGCCAGGCCAAAGGGTAAATGTTAAAACTGATTGTGTTTTAAAACTTCAACTTTCATATGAGACCAAGGGAATAGATATCTATTTGGTACAGGATCTAAATTTTCTAAACGGTACAACTCTACAGTCGATTTGTTCAAACACCACAATTGCATGGAACTTTGAATAGGAAGTGAGATACGGTAGGTTAGTATAGGCTGGAGTGAAATAGTGACACATCCTAGAGTAATTTGGGCAGATAATAAAAAATATATTTACAGCCTCTCCCTCCCCAGCCCCAAGGATCTGGGAGAAGGTGCGGATGTGTTGGACATCCTCACCTGGACTGGTGTTGATGTTGTCACAAACATTGGGACTGGTTTGATGTGCTGAGCCCTCAAGCATGGGACTTGCCCTTATGAAGCTCATTACCACAAAGGAGAGTCTAAAGTTGTATGTAATGGTGCCTAAGAGTCTCCCCCTGAGTACCTCTTTGTTGCTCAGATGTGGCCCTCTCTCTCTCTAACTGAGCCATCTCTACAGGTGAACCTGCTGCCCTCCCCTCTACGTGGGACCTGACTCCCAGGGGTGTAAATCTCCCTGGCAACGCAGAGTATGACTCCCGGGGATGAATGTGGACCCGGCATCGTGGGACTGAGAGTATCTTCTTGACCAAAAGGGGGATGCAAAATGAGACGAAATAGTTTCAGTGGCTGAGAGATTCCAAGTGGAGTCGAGAGGTCACTCTGGTGGACATTCTTATGCACTATATAGATAACACCTCTTAGGCTTTAATGTATTGGAATAGCTAGAAGTAAATACCTGAAACTACCAAACTCCAACCCAGCAGTCTGGACGCCTGAAGACAATTATAGAATAATGTAGATTACAAGGGGTGACAGTGTGATTGTGAAGACCTTGTGGATCACACCCCCTTTATCTAGTGTATGGATGAGTGGAGGAATGGGGATAAAAACTAAAGGACAAATGGGGTGGGATGGGGGGATAATTTGGGTGTTCTTTTTTCACTTTTATTTTTTATTCTTGTTCTGGTTCTTTCTGATGTAAGGAAAATGTTCAGAGATAGATTGTGGTGATGAACGCATAACTATGTTATCATACTGTGGAAAGTGGATTGTATATCATGGATGATTACATGGTGTGTGAATGTATTTCAATAAAACTGAATTTAATTAAAAAAAAAAGATATAATCAGGTTGGATAGAGAAAAACCAAGGTTGCTTGGGAACCTTATTGCTTCCTTCAAAACTAGTAACACCCTTAACCATCTGCTCAGGCTGAAGAGAACTATAAGTCCATTTTGTGATTTTAAAATATTCAACATTGTTAGAAAGTGTTAGTTTGCTTATTATATTACTAAATTAAATTATCCATATTTTGTGTAACCACAGTAATAGATGCAAAAAGGTAAGTCATTTCTTCTCATCCCTGGATCTGACAATGGTGTAAAATATATACATTTATATTTTTTATACTTCAAATATTTTACTATGCAAACAAAGAATAAATTAAGCCAGAGATGACACATTCATAAGCTAAACTTGCGTTCCATGATTTTACTTATTTTGATTTGCGTAAGTAATGAAAAGCTCTTGCGGTATTCCACTAGTAGTGTGTTTTCCTCTCAGACTTCCCTGAGCATATACATTGCCCACCTTTTCTGCTCTAAGATTGTTGGTTCATTGCCTTTGGCTAACCTTTTCTTCTTTTTGTCAATTAGAGATGTTTATTGAATGTCCGCTCAGAAATAGCAGTTGTTAAATATTGTCTCAAGTCCTATTCTATATAGAATTCAGTAAGCTGTGCTCGTTATTTAAAAAGCATGCTTTTCTTCACTTGAAGAGGTGTTCTGTAGGAATCCAATGGAATGAATTCTTAGTCGTTACTCTTGGTGGTGAGGGCTTCCGGTCTGGGTTCCGGGTGCCGGTCGCTCATCACATAGTGGCCAACTCCACTTAGCAGTGAAGGAGAGCAGCAGCTGCTGGGTCCACCTGACCCTGGCAGGCAGAGAAGGTCTTATCTCCTAACTCAAGATGCAACTAGAGGGCAGGAGAGCACACTGAGGAAGAAAAGAGTTCCCATAGCTTTTGCTGAGGTCTGAGATGTTTCAGGAAGCAGAATTTTCGGTTGAGTCACTCTTTCCCTTAATATACTTGTAAATAGAGGGAGACTTTATGATGTTGGCGTCATGGTGCTTGCGTTTACTCAGGAATCATGCCCAGCTGAGCTGATTGAGTCTAAAGTTGACTTCTTTTGACCTCAAGAGGGGAACTAGACAGGTTTAGCCCAGCATGTATAGCAAGGATGTAGAGCTTCTTCATTCATTTGATGCTGTAAAAAACTATGTGCAAAAATGAGAAGCTATTTCTTTGTGTGAATGGCAGTTGTCGCATCTAGAAGTGACCCAGTAACAGAGCTGTTTGCCATCAAGGACGCTACTCTGTTGAGTGTCCATCTTGTTCAGAACTGGGCAGAATTCACTGCAATTCAAGCATGTGTCAGTAGTATGGGGAAGGCACCCACTCTTGGTTAGGGCATTTGGGCTCCACCTTATTGAACCCCCATTCAAATTTAGCTTAAAAGGAGTGAACCTTAATGAGAAAGAAACATCCTTCAAGAATGGAAATGAAAAACACTGCGTTTTGCTGGGCTTGTTGCAGAAAGTTTGTTGTCTAAATATGTTTGTTACTTCCTCTGTATTTCCCAGACTCTGAGTAATTTAATTATATTAATTCTAATTATCCATATAAAGAAAAAAACATCAACCTTTTCTTCTTCTGCCTACCTGGGGTAGAAGTGAAAGAGGATGCTTCGCCCAGATGATACCTGGAAAACACGTTGGGTGACAACACTGTGTGCTGTGGAGAGCGCTGTGTGCAGTGGTGATTGTGGTGTGCCAGAGTCAGGTTTTATATTTCATGGAGAAAAGAGTTTTGAGCATCTTGAATATCATTTGGTCCATTTCTCTTATTTGAAAGATGGGACAATTTGTTGTTGTCGTTGTTTTAAAAAAAACAAAAGCTGGGAGTTCGGGTTTGAATAACGGACTTAAACACTTTCTAAAAGCCGATTTTCAAATTTTAACACATTTTCCTTTGTGAGGCAGTACTTAAAATTCATCATGCATGACTTCATTTGCTGATGTGCTAATAGTCTTCCTTCGTGTTTGAGAGGAAGAGATGCTACTTTCTGCTCCATCCTATGAAACACACCACCTGCTCCACCAAGCTGGAATGTGGTATTTTTCCACTAAGAAGTGCACTGGCTTTTACAGTTAGAACACAGCAGTGCTGTTTGAAGACTGCACTGATGATGGCAAAGGATCAAAGGTGGGAGGCAATAGCAGGTGGTAGCTTAGAGGGTGATCAGTGCAATCAGTGTGGTGCATTGCTGTCTACAGACCCCCAGGAGAAGACTGAGAATCCTGGGGAAAGGGAGAAAAATTAAAAATCAAGGAACAAGGATATTTTTCTGTAAATCTGACCATTCTAGAAGAATATGGACCACTATTACTATAATCAGGGTTATCATCAATCTTTTGGGAAAATGAGATGCTTAATTTGATAGAACATTGAGCAACTTATCTTTGTTTTCTTTTTCCTGTACCTTTTGAACACTAAAATCAAATGAACAAATTAAAAAAAAAGCATTTACTTAGAAAGAAAGAAATGAATAATCCTACAACAAGAAAGATGATACCTAGTTTTTATCCTCATTCCTTGATTCTTAGGGACCGTCTCTGTTTCTCTCAGTTGAATAAAAGTACTCCCAAGTAACATTTCCTTTGGCATCTAAGAGGAAGTATTAGATCGAGACTGGGTCCCCCATGATTCTAGAAACTATGCTTGGTGGCAATAGTGACTTGTCACCAAAGAGCCTGCAGTTGAGTCAGTGTTGGTTCCAGGCTGTGGACTGGGGAGTGCAATGCAGTGTCTTATGGAAGAACGGGGATGTCCTTGGTCCAGTTTGTTTTCCATGCTCCCACAGCTGCAGCATCATAAGCCACAGGTACTGGGGAAAAGCATGGATGACTTAATAGGCAATGACAATTCTGTTAAGTGACCAGGTCGGTCCCCAAGCTTGGGACTTCAACAGCAGGTAACTGGTCTATTGATAAAGTGTGAGGAGTTACGTGCCTACTCCTTGCCTACTTCAGTGGAAAGATATTTAAATTTTACAGTTTGGTAATGTTATTTATAGTTACATCCCAGAAGCATTTTTAAAGTAAGAACCCCCAAACCTTTGTAATCACCAGCTGAATGCCTGAAATGGTGATTAAAAATAAGAAATTTGTAGTAAGATCAGGTAGCATAGTGCAGCCCACACACATCAGTCCATGATGAAGTTTTCAACCTAATGGAGAGTCTTTTGTTTCATGTCATTCCTGTTTTTTGGGTTATAATGCTTTTTCTTTTATGAAATAATGGTGATAGATGATAGATTGTTTTTAATATTAAAATTTTGGGCAACATAAAACATTTGCAATTTCATGTTGGTTCCTGGTAGTTTTTTTCATAATATTTTGAGGGTTTGAAATCCCAAAATCTGGAAACAAGAGGAAAGAACTGTCCCCTGAAAGTCAAGAAACTTAGATCCTTCCACTCCATTGGCTGCAAACCCTTTGTAGCCACTTAAGCTCCATTTTTCTGTCTGTAAAATTAGGCATGTGCACCACTCAAGCTCAAGCCCTTTCAGCGTGGAAAGTCAAGAAACACTGGGATTCATCATAAGTATTGCCTTATCTCAAGAGATGTGAACTTTTACCTTAGGGCTCAGATTCCAAACATTTGAAAAGATAAATTCAATTCAATTCTGAGATAATTTATTATTTAATTTAATATTTTAACATACTGCATTACTATTAATTATTCATGACAACTTTTTATAGGTATTATTAGATGGTATCCTAAAATGTGGAATGTTAGCAGATTTTATTTGTTTTCAAAATAAGGATTATTTTGTCATTGAAGTAAATGATTATGCTTCTCCATTTAAAGGATACAGATTTTACCACAGTCCAAATCAGTTGACATTGATCAGCAATTGCTATTATCATCACCACCAAGCCCTCTTCTGTCTGCAAGAGGTGTTTGGAAATGTCTAGGGAGCATTTTCCTTTAGACAAAATAGTCCTGTACAATGAATAATTCTGCCCCCAAATGTCAGTACACCCTCATTGAGAAACATTGGCTGATGTCATATTTATCACAAAATTGTGGAATAACAGTTGAATATAGTTTGATTATGACATTAACTGCACAGTACTATATATCAATATCATTAATAAAACACTGAAGATGAAGTGGGTTTGACCTTACTATGGTCCAGTGAGCCTTACTTGGAATCAGAACACTGTTCAGATGCAATCTTTTGGGGCATTTTATTTCATTTTTTAGCCTAACATAAATAGTGTTTTCCACGTTCCAGTCAGTCCTGGATATATTTGGCTGATAGTTTGAAGAAATAAAATCTTCCTGCAGGCTTCAGTTATTAAAATAGAACCAACCACCCACTCACTTTATTACATTCTGTGGAATGTTTTTGAATGACAGTCTAACTATTTTAATTGGTCTCCAGCTGATTTATAACCCCATGTTTTATATTTTGCATTTTATGTCTCAAAATTACAAGTTGCAGTGCCATTCTTATTCTGTACTATTTAAACAGAGCAAACAGCATCTTTTAAAAAGAAAAAGGCAAGTTCCATTGAGAAATACAAGGGTCATTCATTTGTATTGTGTCTTCATTTTTAGGAGTTAGTGCCTCCCGTCTGTCCCTGCTCAGTCTCTGGACTGCTGTTCATGTGCATTGTGTGTGTGTGTGTTGAAGGGGTTGCGGGGTGACCCCTCACAGCTGGTTCCGCTCTGCTTCCAGGAAACAGGATCTGTCTCTCATGTCCTGGTTTTGAATGCAGACTTGCTCAGTGATCATTCACCCTCTGCACTTCTGTCTCCGTGAGACACTTCACATATCATACACATATGCCGTGGCTTTCCACTTTTACTTTCACAAACGTGTCTGAAAAGTTCCTTAGAGTTCTACTCACTGGATCCTAGATGCTCGACAGGGAAGATAATCCTCGAGTTTCTCTTTCAACTGGAAGACTTGAGTTCAGTTGCAGTTTCATCATTTTGCACGTTTACAATCAATGGTTCACTTATTCAAAATGGCTAATTACATATCCAGTTGTTAGTTTGTACCCAGGCACAGATTTGTGTGTGTCCAAATAGAAGAGAAATCTATAATTAACTGTGTGTTTGTTTGCAAAGACCTTGGCAGTTTTAATGTTTGATCTCCTTCATCTAGGAATGTTAGTTTCATGTTGTTTAGCTTTCTCCCTAGGTCAGTTAGACATGTTGTGAAATTAAAATAATTTTTTAGTTTCTTGCAGTGTGTCTTCAGTATTCCAAAAGGTGTCTTACTTATGATAGGTTAGTATAGGCTGGAGTGAAATAGTGACACATCCCAGAGTAATTTGGGCAGATAATAAAAAATATATTTACAGCCTCCCCCTCCCCAGCCCCGAGGATGTGGGGGAAGGTGCGGATGTGTTGGACATCCTCACCTGGACTGGTGTTGATGTTGTCACAAACATTAGGACTGGCGGTTTGATGTGCTGAGCCCTCGATCATGGGATTTGCCCTCATGAAGCTCATTACCGCAAAGGAGAGTCTAAACTTGCATGTAATTGTGCCTAAGAGTCTCCCCCTGAGTACCTCTTTGTTGCTCAGATGTGGCCCTCCTCTCGTGGCCCTCTCTCTCTCTAACTGAGCCATCTCGACAGGTGAACTCGCTGCCCTCCCCCCTACGTGGGACCCGACTCCCAGGGGTGTAGATCTCCCTGGCAATGCAGAATATGACTCCCAGGGATGAATGTGGACCCAGCATCGTGGGACTGAGAGTATCTTCTTGACCAAAAGGGGGATGCAAAATGAGACAAAATAGTTTCAGTGGCTAAGAGATTTCAAATGGAGTCGAGAGGTCACTCTGGTGGACATTCTTATGCACTATATAGATAACACGTCTTAGGTTTTAATGTATTGGAATAGCTAGAAGTAAATACCTGAAACTACCAAACTCCAACCCAGCAGTCTGGACTCCTGAAGACAATTATAGAATAATGTAGATTACAAGGGATGACAGTGTGATTGTGAAGACCTTGTGGATCACACCCCCTTTATCTAGTGTATGGATGAGTAGAAAAATGGGGATAAAAACTAAAGGACAAATGGGGTGGGATGGGGGGATGATTTGGGTGTTCTTTTTTCACTTTTATTTTTTATTCTTGTTCTGGTTCTTTCTGATGTAAGGAAAATGTTCAGAGATAGATTGTGGTGATGAACGCATAACTATGTTATCATACTGTGGACAGTGGATTGTATACCATGGATGATTGTATGGTGTGTGAATGTATTTCAATAAAACTGAATTTAATTTAAAAAAAAAAAAAGGTATCTTACAGCCCAAAAGAGATCATTTGTCTTCTGAAAATTACTTTTATACTGGGTGGTTTTCTTTTTATAGGCTGTTTCTTGGAAAGATTTTTGAAATGTCAAGCTTCAAGGTAAGCAGCAATTTATTTGATAATTAATTTTATTTATTAGTTTATTAACAAATAAACATGTTCTAATGTTTTTCTTATATAATTGTCACCAGAAGCAAACGCTGAATGATTATTAGACAGATGTATTTCTTCTAAGACGCTAGACTTGAAGAAGCTCGAGTGTCTGTCCTAAAAGTTTCTTGTATTCTCAAGAAACAGGCAAGCCAGGAAAAAAAGTCAAAACTCATCAAAAGAATATTGAGGTTTCCTTAGCAATAATACATTTATCTTCCTCTGTATTGTATACACATCTCATTTATTTGTATTTTCACTGCCTAGGCCCTCTGATTTTTGTACCTTTATTACCTCTCAGTTTTGTCCAATTAATGTCAATTCTCTTATTATTTATGTCAAATACAGATTTGAATGTTATCTATACAATGATTCTTACCCATCTGAACTCTTATTTATGATCTTTGCCACATTAGAAACTCATCCACTTCCTTATTTTTATTGAATACTATCCAATGCATTTAGCAAGAAGGAAGAAATCACTTACCCTTCTTTCACTACTGAAGGAGTGATACGGCATTATCCTAGATACCTTCCTGCCAAATCAAATCGAATTACTTTTCTCAGTTTTCAGCGTGGCACATAAGAAAACAATAAATAAAAAGAATAAATGAAATCTCAATTTATTATGGCATTGCTGATGATCCCCTTTTTGTTTATTGTTCTTTTTCTCTTACCCATTTAATTTTTTTATTATAATGCAGTACATAATCATTTTAAACAGTTTGTAAATATAAATAAGCAGAAGGAAGAAAACAACAAGCACTCATATTCCAGTCATTTGGTGGTGACTGCTAGTAATACCTTGATATTTTTTCTTTCCTCATTCCCTTATATTTGCTTATATAGAAGTATGTTTATTCCAAATAATAGTATTATACTGTTCATAATGTTTTGAACTTTTCCCCTATGTATTGCAATCTATACATTGTGAACATGCTTCATATTAATAAATGCTAATCTACATTCATCTACAGCATAATTTTAATAGATGGATTGCTTTACATCATATGTACGTACCATATTTTATTCAACCAGTACCCTATCAGACATTCAGATTGTTTATTATTATTATTTATTACAATTGGCACTGTATTTAATCAAATTAATTATCTATTGCTGCATTACAAAGTATCACAAAACCTAGCAGCTTAAAATAAGACACATTTATTATCCCACGGTTTCTGTGGCTCAGGTGTCCTGCTTAGCTGAGTCCTTTGCTTCAGGGTCTCCCACAGGGCTGCAGTTAAGGTGTTGGCCAGGATTGGGGTCTTATTTGAAGATTTTACAAAGGAAGGATTCACTTCCAAGTTCATGTGATTGTTGCAGAATTCAGTTCCTTGAAGGCTGTAGAACTGAGGGCTCAGTTCCTAGCTGGCTGCTTGCCAGAGGTGGTCCTCAGTTCTTTGCCATGTGGGCCTCCCTAACATATCAACTTGCTTCAGCAAAGCCAGAAAGAGGAATCCTTCTTTACTCCTGATGGGTTAAAAGAATCTTAGGCATTTAGTATGCTAGGGAGAAGACCTGCCAGCAAGACTCAAGTCACAATCTTACGTAGCTTAATGATGGAAGTGACACCCCATCACTTTTGCCGTATTCTGTTGATTAGAAGCAGGTCACAGGTCCCACCTACACCCATGGAGAGGGGGTTACACAAGGGCATGAACACCAAGCGGGGGGGGTCATTGGAGGCCACCTTAGAGTAGATCTGCCTCATTAACTGCGATGTTGCTAAGCCTTGTGCACTTCTGTGCATATTTCCACATGATCAACCTGGAAAGAAGTATTCCTGGATTAAAGGGTAGGCACACTTTTTGGAGGTTTCATATCTATTGCCAAATTGCTTTCCAGAAGTTGTTCAAGTTTGCATTTCCACCAGCAATTAAACTCCCACCAGCTCCAAGAACCTAGCCGTGCTTCTCTCTCTTTAAAAATATTTATCAATCTAATAAGTGAAAATGGAACCATCTTGAAATCCCTTCCTTGGACTTTCATGGCGTTTTACTCCTGCCCCCTCACCCTTTCCTTTCTGTCTCTTTTCTTTACTCTTCTTTCTACCTCCCCATGGGATGTGCCCCCAGGGCTCTGTCTTTAGCCTTTGATTTTTCCTTCTCTGGTGGTGCAGGAAACGTTTGAGGACCCAGAGTGGGCAGTACCTTCAGTGAGCTCATCCACTCTTGAGGGTGGGGTGCCATATTGTGCAAGTCGTTCCCAAGCTTTACCTCCAGCCTTTGCCCTGGGCTCTGCTCCGTAGTTCTAGCCACCTACAGACATGTCTATCGGATGTCCTGGAAATATCTCAAAAAACCTCTCCAACAGAATGCACCGCTTCCTTGCCCCTTCCTCCTCCCAACAAAACCTGCTTCCCTTCCCAGCGGTCCCTCATTGATAGTGCTCCCACCCTTCTTTCAGCCCAGATAACTGCACACAGAATGGGAACAGATCCGGGGTAGCCTCCTTCCACTGTTTCTCCCTGTACAGAATAAGGCAGTGTTTCGGAATGTGCAGGTAGATGTTGCTTTTGGAGTAGGGGAGCTCAGTAAGTCCTGTTCTCCAGGGAGGCAGAATCTGCTAATAAAAATGTGGTTCCCATTGTCTGAGATTCAGCAGACATCTCCCCACTGAGAGTGACCCAATGTAAGCCACCAAAATTCACGTCATTTCCCAGAACTTGGGCAGCATACTCCTGATAATCTGTGTCTCTGGGATCTGCATTTATTGCTTGCTGAAATTGAAGGTGGAAATCTCTTGCTCCCTTTCTGGGCTGATTCTTCTATTTAATTCTGCTTAAGGAGCTCCTAGGACAGCGAATGCACTAGTTGGTGATACGCTGTTTTTTCGCATCCTCTTCGTAGTTACCCTTCTCTCACAAAGACAGGGTGTGAGCAGGAGGTCCCTGTTAATTGTCTTCTTCCACCTGAAAAAGTGCAGATGGGTTTGTGCATGGAAAATATTCTTTTACATTCTGTATTTTCATCTTAATTCCTTTTTACCTCAATATGTTGAGCAGAGCAGTCCTTCATCTTGATGAGTTTTATGCATTTACTAAACCAGCTCCACCCACTTCAACTTATTATAACACTTAGCTGTAGTGCCCCCTTCTCCCTCCCTATCCCCACCCTTACTCCACGCCTTAAAACACTGTGTGGGCTCCCACCTTCCTCACGTTCCCTGCCCCCTGAGTCACAGGCTTTGACATGTGCATGTTCCTGCCTTTTCACAAGGGTCTCTAAATCTGGATTTTTGGTTAACTCTTTCTTAATTGTCTACAGCTCTTTCCATGTTTTCTCTTCCCCCTTTTCCTTTGGTGCTCCACATCTTCCAGTAATCTGAGTTTCATGCTATCAGAGGGTTTTTTAAAAATTGTCCCCCAGAATGTCACTCTGCCTAGTGTGACCCCCTCACATCCGCACCGTCATCATCTCACCCTGGATTTCTGCCACTGGCCTTGCAACTGGCTTCCATCTGACTGCACTGGCACTCATCGTTTAGGCTCCTGCCACATGGATATTCCCCTAGTACCATCACCTGGTCACTTTTTTGCTCATAGTTTCCCATTTCCTGCAGCTTTCCAACACATCATTTCCACTGTTCATCCCTGCCTTTTGCCCTTAATCCTTCTTCCCTCCATCCTCTTCATGTTTTCCTTTCCTTCTCTCCCTGACCCATGTCCTGCCATCCCCAAGAGCCAGCTCAAGGCCCGTCGGCCGACACTGTAGCTCCGTGAGTCTCAAACCAGACTGCACAGTAGACTCATCTGAGGTATTTTAAAAATAATATTTTACCTGGACCTGATCTAAAACTAAAAAAACTTGCTCAGTCATCTTTGTTTGATTTCTAAATTCCCCAGGTATTTCTGATACACATGGAAGAAGGAGAACAAGTTCCCAGCTTATAGATTCATCCTGGAGACACCGTGGCGTTGATAATCAATCCCACACAGTTCCAAATAGATTTTATTCCCACTTCTTTTGACTTTGTCCCCTGACCAGATTCTGAAGGGCATACCTTTCAGTAAATATCTGTTAATTGATTGAAGAGTCACTTAATTTCAACATACAAATAACATATCCAGGAAAATGCACCTTTCCTCTGTTTCTTCTTGAAAGCCTTATTGGATCTATAATCTCTTTCCCCACCAAAAGGATACAAACACAACCCTGGGATGATGGCAGAAGCTTTGGGAACACTTACTTCATTTTGTTCAACCACCATTTATTGTTAAAACCGAAGAACATTATTTTTAGTTACTTTTTATGATCTTTGTAGTGTTTTTCATGTCTACCATCTTTAACAATCAATTTAATTTAACCTATGGCCAGATCTAAATGTAAGGAATACTTTATCTTTGCTGATGAATTAACTTAAAGTTGTAACTAAAATTAGACATACTAATCAAACTTTGAATCATTTCAATAGCTAGTTCTTCTACCACCAGAGTTTAACACAATTACATTGTAGTACTCCCAGATGTGCATGTTGATGTCCCTACTGTTCGCAACCTCAGCATGCTGTGTCAGTTTTTAATCATTTCTTCACTTTAAATCTAGCATCAAAAATGCCATTTTTCTCTTTCACAGCATCCTTGTGTTTCTTCCTAATGAGTCTGTTTTTGGAGGATGTTTATTATGGTTTCCTCTGGTTTCAGAATTGTGCCACAGTATAGAAAGACCCCACTAACTGAAACTAATAGAAGATATAATATTACTTCATTTTACTTTAACACCTTGTAATGCTTTCATATACATTATCCCCAAACAATGAAAATTTTTAATTTTAAAACACTTTTTAATGAAAATAGGGTGTTACTTTCAGGAGCACATATCTATTTAAATTTAGCTATCAGTGATTCAAAGTAGAGAAAAGATAAAAATGGGTTATGGTTAGTAAATTAGTTGTTTTGAGGTAAGTATTTTTAAATTACTTGCTTTACACTATTTTTATCAGTTAGTGTTGGTTTAGCAGCATGAAACAGAAACTGGACTACATGGTGGCATAAATAAATTGGTCCTTCCCCCGACCTCCCACCCCCATGTAATAAGTCTTAAAGAAGCCTCTTCATAGTTTATACAGTAGTTCAGGATGACATAGGAGGTTCACACTTCTGTATCTTCATACTCCACACACTTCAAACTCTTCATACTTCATAGGGAGCTACAGCTTTAGGCATCACACTTTTTTTTCTAGGTAGACACAAGATAAAAAGCAAAGAGCAGAAGGTGATTCAGTTGAGTTTGCCCTCTAATTTTAAAGAGACTTTCCTGAATTTCCACCCTATGACTTCAAATTATATCTCATGCTACAGAGCTGTCACTTGGCCCTTCAACAACCTGGAAAATGTAATTTTTTAGCTGGGAACATTGCCATCCCAAATAAACCAAGCATTTTCTTAATAAGAAAGAAGGGGAGAGACTAGTTCTAGAGCAGGTAGCTAGTGATATCTGCCATTCTATTTCTTTGGTTATTTTAGTTTTTCTTCATGATTTGTTGTTAAAAGTTATGAATTTTATGGTCTTTGAAGAAAATATTTATTAACCAAAGATCAGATTTACTAGGTTTCTATAAATTATAAATGAGTTTGATTCAAATGAGTGAAGTTTTACTGTTTTCCTTTTTCATATTTGTAAAAGTATTCAACTATTTCAGTTCCAATACTTTTTTTTACCATAGCTTTTTATATTTTACAAAAGTCTGATTATTATCATGCAAAGAATTTTCCTAATAAAAAGAAAATATGTCATGAATTCACGCTGCCTGGTGTTTTTATTCTGAGATTTGCAAATATACTTGAAATCCTGCTAATATGGGAAAATAGGAGCCTGCTGAATCATTGTGGCTACAATATGACAAAGAAACTGTTCCCCCTCTCATCAGAGTGGTTCTTTTTAGATGGAAAATTTATTGTAATTAAGATTTTACACAGGATATATTTCTTTTAATTTTGCTGTTGTTTTTCTTCTTCTCTCCTTACAACATACTGACGGTGTGCATTGGGCATTTTCAATCACAAACTGCATTGTGAACTGAAAAACTAACTAGTTTCATACCACAGACCCCAGAAATAAGGGAGAGGGGGAGTGAAACTGAGTTGTGGTTATTATCCTCAGATATATACTAAGGAGGGGTAAATCCAAGGCAATAAAAAATTGCCTTGCTGGTTTAAAGAGAGAAGGCTCTAGAAAATTAGAGGGATCACCTATTTCATTGACTCAGTTGAAATCTATTTTTTACATTTACATCCTGTTGACCTCATTCTGCATAGTTTATAAGAATATAAGTGCATGTTTCCAATGCAGTTGTCCTGTGTGTGATGCTATCATTGTGTTTAGTGAGGGTACAGCTTAGGAAGCTCTTTCATCTCCAAACTACTGTGAGTTTTTGCATAATTGTTTACCTGAGTAAGAATGTCTGGGTCATTGGAGATGTGATTAGACCTTCAGCACTTATTTAAGGAGTGTGACTGTGTGTCTGTGTGTGTGCGCCCACACATGTGACTCTTCATGTGCACATAATGTTCCACATGCATATATTTTTTTGAAGAAAAGAGGAAGCAAAGAGAAAAGGAGTCTGGCAGCGTTTCTGAAAAAAGGGTGTTCAGAATTGCCTGGCTTCCTTGGATGCTGTGCCAGAAGCTTCTCAGCAAATGAACTAACACATAGCATACAGCAGATGTAGAATAGTGTTTGAAATCCATGCTCTGCATGAGGTTATTGCAGTGGCTCAAATATTTGCCGTAATTTTAGCAATTAAAGTGCATGCTATCCACCTCTACTTCAGTCACACTTATTCAGTGAAAACAAGGCTCTTCTGTTCTTTAGTGTATTTCACTTCTGTATTTAAATACTAATGGGGACTACTAAAAATTTTGTTCTTTTTGTATAGTAATAATGAGGAGTTTTATTTACTCATTTCTTGGTAATAAATCCTGATCTTTTGGGTTGTAAGTGCATGGGTTTAGAATATAAAACATTTTTTAAAAAGTGACTCTTATTACAAATTAAGGTTTTCTGCTTTAGGAAGCTTGGTTATCAGTGAGTCTGATCTATAACCCAGCACGGAAATGTCCGCCACAACATCCAGGAAAAACCAATAGTGATCCAGTCTCTAAACACATCTATTTATATGGAGTTTGTGACTTTTCAAGAGCAGCCCATTCCTTTTTAAAATAAAGTTCTGATTTTTTACTGAGTTTTTCTTCATATTAACTTCAAATTTCTTCCATGTAACTCACATGGCTGGTTCTAGTTCTGCCATTTGGAGCAATCCCAAATTTTCTCTCTTCAATGTGATGGTTCTTCAAATATTTGAATGCAATTATTATGTCCTTTCGAAATATGTTCTTCTCCAGACTAAACATCCCTTTGGAAGTTCAGAGGAGAGGAGTAGTGTGTGGCAGTATAGTGAGGCGTTTTTCAAGTGAAGGCCAGTTGCCTCCAGGCAGACTCAGAGGTTCGATCAGGGTTGACCCCGTAGATGGATGCCAACTCAGGACTTAGGAAGCTCACAGGGGTAGGGAGCTCAAGTCCAGATGCCATATTTACAGGTATGTGTATACACGGGGTGCTGCATACACATATTATTTCCTAGCTCTGTCAGCTGAGAGGGCCTAGAAACAATGTAACACCCCAGTAGTAACAAGCACACCCAGTGTCCAGATATTGGTTTCTAATGCTATTTTCCAATAAAAGGAACCAGAGATTCTTGGAGAAATGGCTGATTCTAGGACTGGGATAGGAAATAGGTAGGATGAGTTTGGCATATCTTATAGTGCCAAAATTCAAGGAAGTGCTCAAGAAAACAAAACAATAGAAAACAAAAAACCAAAAACAGCCCCATCACACATTGATCGGGGTATGTGAAAGGAGCACAGGATCCAACTGAAGAACTCAATGGCCAAAGCTGAAACAATTTGAGCAACAAAATAAAGTAGTATTGGTTTATAACCCAAAGTACAAATAAATATCCAAGAGTCCATACAGATATCTATCTATATCTATATCTATATATATATATCATATGATATATAGATATGACTGAATAAATTAAAGGGGTAGAGAACAGACACATCTCCTGTCTAGAAGGGTTCCAAATAATTTATGTAGATACTGTTCCCTCACAGTGGTGGAGCAAACTCCCTGCTCCTTAAGTGTGGGCTGTGCATAGTGACTGCCTTTTACAGAGTACAGTATGGAGAGGGGAAAGAAAAGTCAACACTGCTTCAACCAGGTGATCAAGCTCATCATCAATGGTGATAAATCGTGTTCATAGTGTGCACCCTTGATATGATGTGATGAAAATGGTACTTTACCTCTGTGGTCTTCCTTCCCAAAACCCATCACCCCAGTCTAGTAATGAGAAGACTATCAGACAAATCCCAACTGAGGGTCACTCTACAGAATACCTGACCTATCCTCAAAACTGTCAAAGTCATCTAAAGCAAGGCACATCTGAGAAGCTGTCCCAGCCAAGAGGAGCCAAAGGAGACATGTTGACTAAATGTAATGTGGTGTCCTGAAAGGGATCCTGGAACAAAAAAGGGCATTAGGGGGAAACTAAGCAAATCTGAATAAACGATGGACTTTAGTTAGTAATAATGTATCAATATGGTTCTTTAATTGAAACAAATGTACCACCCTAATCTAAGAAGTTAATAATAGTGGAAACTGGGTGCACAATATATAGGAACTCTCTGTACTTATCTTCTCAATATTTCTGTAAATCTAAAACTGTTCTAAAAAATAAAGTTTATTTTAGCACTCTCCTCCCCCACATCAATACCAATAGGAAATATATTCCATTCTCTCACCACAGGCAGGCTGAATGGAAGGCAGATTATCCAGAGGTTAACAATGGTGCTAGAGAGTCAGAACAGGAAGGGACTAAAGTTGTAGGATTTAAATGTATGATGCTTCAAACTCCAGTAACTGAATGCTCTGGCAACTGTTTGCTTCTGTGACTCACTTTTTTTCCTGCTTCCTGATAGATGGACACACCCCTGCTGATGCTCAATCTGGGTACACTCAGGTCTTGCTGCCAGGAGTCCAAATGTATAAAGACTTTATAGATTCATGGTTTTGACACATCGTGCTTTGATTTCTTAATTTGATTTTTTAATGTGACTAGTAATTTTTTTAAAATTTGATTTTTAGTGTAAATTTCAAAGTATGATAGTTCCCTCATTTCCAGCGGTGTGGGTATCTCCTTGAAAGTACTGCTGACAACCCCAGCTCCTTCACTTATTCTTAATGTAACATAGTGTTCAGGCTCTCTCTTACCCTACTCTTCCTCCTCCTCTGGTTACACTTCCATTACTAAATCCCTTTCCTACCATTTTATTTTAATGTTCCTTTTAAAACCTGAGGCCAAGAACTGTCTGTAGGACTCTTCATGTCATCCAATCATTTCAGAGAAGAGTGGACTCTTATTTTTCTTCATCTGCCACTATAATTGCATTAATATAACAAAATTATATTATATAATTATATTAAGTGTTTTAGTAGCCCCACCTCACTAGCTCTTGTTGAGACTGTGGTCAAAAACATCCCCTGAGGCCTTTATCCTATGAACTGCTGCATCACGCAGCTGCTCGTAAAACCATCCCTTCTCCATCTTGTGCTTTTATAATTGAATCTCTTTAAACATAGATGTAGACAATTACAGCTGTCCCGGTTAAATTTTGTTGTTTTGAGCCCAGAGTTCCAGCTTGTTGATACCTTATTGAATATTGATTCTGTTGTGAATTTCCGTTACTTGCTTATGGCTACAACACAGGTAGGAAAGGCTTGCAAGTAAATCGCAGCTGGGTTAACTCAAACCAGAGTGGGGAGAGCGATGACGACTGCCGGGGATGGAGATGGCACCCTCGTTCTGTGACAAAGTAGCAATTCTCTAATATTTTTGTTGGCCATTCACAATTCAAAATTGTGAAATTAATTTATTACTAATTACATGAAAAGAACTGAAGTTTATGAAGGAATTACTCTCGTGTATTAGAGTGAATTTGAAACTGTCTCTATATCATGCATCTCACTATTCTCTGAGACATTCTTCAGTGGGAGAAAAAAGTGTAGGAATTAAACTAGTGAAAACCAGGCTTTCTCCTGTAGGCTACAGACTATAACTGGATTTGCCCAACATTACCCCAGCATAATGGCCCTCAATTTACTTTTTAGTCTACAGCCTATCTGAAGAATCATATTCCCGTGTGCAGCTCAACTTCTGTACTACAGGCTGTGGCTTGAGACAAGGCGGGCAGTGTGTTAGGGAGTTTTCCAATGCATCAGATGCCCCTCCACCTCTTTCCCTCCTGCTGGCTCGTGACATGCCACTGGCTTGAAAATCTCAGCTCCAATATTTAAAATAGCAATTCTTAAACTGCAGCATGCTAAAGCTGGGGTTGACAAACTCTGTCCCCTGGACCAAATCAGACTCACTGTTTTTGCACAATTTTAAATGATTGAAAAAAATGTCAAAGGAAGAATAATATTTCATGACATAAGAAAATTGTATGAAACTCAAATTTCATTATGCATAGAGTTTTACTAGAACACAGCATGCGCTTTTGTTTATATGTTGTCAGTGGCTGCTTTTGTGCTATGAACGGCAGAGTTGAGAAGTTGCAGCAGAGACCTATGACCAAAAAATCCTTAAAATAATGACCCTCTGGCCCTTTATGGAGAAAGTTCACAATGTTCACTGACCCCAGTGTTAAAGGGTCACCCAGGGAGCTCACACCTGCATGAGACTCAGCTGGGTATGTTTTGAAGTTGAAGATTCATGATTCCCATCATAAATCAAACGAATCACAAGGTGATTTTAAACAAGCTCTTCATCATACGTAGACAGACCCTGAGATAAGACTGATAACGAGCTAAGGTTATGGGAAAGGAAAAAAGTCTGCCTTACTTTCTCTGTTGAACTTATTATCTTCTTGTCTTGGGTGTCACAATTTTTCTACAAACTATGTAAATTATATTGAATGGTTTCTAAGAACTACCCTTCAAATCATCCCTCTTCCAATCTTTTATATTTTATGGTAAGAATGCTGTATGAATTTCTAGGGCTGATGTAACAAAGTACCACAAACTGGGTGACTTAAAACAACAGGAATATATTCTCTCACAGTTCTGGAGGCGAGAAGTCTGAAATTTGGCAGGGCTGGGAGAATCTGTTCCTTGCATCTTCCAGCATCGGGTGGCCGCAGCGTTCCTTTGCTCGTGGCTGCCTCACTCGGTTCTCTGCCTTCACCCTCACGCAGCTCCACCTTTTCAGCGTGTCTTCTCTTCTGTCTGTCTCAAATCCCTCTCTGCCTTTCTCGTATAAGGACGCTTGTCATGCGATTTAGACAAGTCTAGGATGCCCTCCTCATCTCAAGATCCTCAACTTAATTCCTTTTGCAAAGACCCTTTTTTTCCAAATAAGGTCACATTCACAAGGTTCCATGGATTACGACGTGCTGTATCTTTTGAGGAGCCTCAACCCAGTAAAGATGTCACTGTTCTCTTTCCCCCACAACTAATCAGTTTCCAAGTTTTGAAGATTCCATCCCTTCCTTACCAGTCCTACTGGTACTAATTTGAACCTTTTCTATCGGTAGGAAACCCTTACTTAGAAATTTCTGATGGTATCCCACTGTTTGAAAAACCCAGAACATGTTCCTAAGCCTGGAATTTGGGGCTCTCTGACATAATGTTGCCAATCTGTCATGCATTCTCTTCTCCCTCTTCTGCCCTACGTATACCTTATCCTCCAGCCAAACTGTACTACTTGCAGTTACTGAAACCCGCCTTGAACCTGCCCTTCCTCCTGGAAATCTACTGTTCCTCCATCCTTATCAGCACTACTCCTGCCTTCGCATCACCTAAGACCCAAACATCTTTCAAAGTCTATTTGTGGTGCTACCTCCCCATAAGAGCATCACAGTTCCTTCCCTCTCTATATGACTCTCTGAGCCTTCTGCACCTTTATCACAGTTACCTTATTCTGTCTCTTGTGACAGTGTCTATGTTGCATTATCATGGCTCTAGATGGTAAACGTCCTCAGGTCGGGGGATGTGAGAGGCTGCATTGCACAATGGTTAAGAATTGGACTTCCCGGTACAACTCCAGTCCTAACTCCCGGCAAGCCATGTGTACTTAGGCAGGTTATTTAACCTCTCCATGCTGTGTTTTTCTCATCATAAGTGGCAATTATAATAATAAATTCTTCCTGGGTTGTTGTAAGAATCAAATGAGCTAATGCTTGTAAAGTACCTGGAATGTAGTAAGCACGTTATAATCAACTATTATTATGATGTCTTATTTATCTTTATTTCCTGGTGGCTAATACAAGAACTTCTATAAGATGGTACTAGATACATATTTTTGGGGTTTAAATCATTAAATTCAAACCTGATTCCAGAAGCAGGAAACCTGGATTTTTCTGTTCAGACCCATGTTTATCATCTCTAGGTATAACATGTCTTCAGCAAGAACAAACATAAATAAACCACCTTTCCTGACTGGTGCTGGGTGTGAGTATTGTCAGAAATTCATATGTAAATTCTTTTTGGTTCTTTCTTTTTCATCAAATGAATAGTTGATGGCTAAATGTGACTTTCATTTTTTAGAGATTTCAATCACACACAAACTAGCTCATAGCCAAACTCTGAATCAGCCTGAAGTAAGCAATACATAGAGGCCTTCATTTTTATGAAATTTACTGGTAGGTGCAAGTTGAGTGCTTGGGGGAGGGAAAGGAACCTTATGATACCTGCTGGTAACTAGATACTTACAGATTTCTTTTTAGACTATGGTGATTGTTTTAGTTTCCTGATTTCTAAAGCAAATACCATGCAGTGGGTTGACTTAAACAATGGGAATTTATTGGCTCATGGTTTTGAGGATAGGAGAAATCCAAAATTAAGGCATCATCAAGGTGGTGTTTTCTCCTAGAAGTCTATGGTGTTCTGGGGCTGGCAGCTGGCAGTCCTTGGTCCTTGGCACTTCTGTTACATGGCAATGCATATGGCGGCCTCTGCTAGCTTCTCCTTTCTGTTCTGGGTTCCGTTGACTTCTAGCTTCTGGCTGCTCTGGCTTTCTCTCTCTGTAGCCTTCCCCAGAAGGCCCTCAATAAGACCCATCCTGAGTCAGTTGGGCCACACCCTAACCAAAGTAACCTCATCACAAGATCCTATTTAAAATGGGTTCACACCTACAGGAATGGATTAAGTTTAAGAAGTGTTTTTCTGGGATGTTTAACTCCAAGCCACCACCTTGATATTCATAAGGAATAGTGAGTGCTCTTGGGACAAAGTCAACTATAGTAGCTTCATGGTTTATGATCTAAAAAACTCTGTTGTGGGACTAGGGAGGTCCAGGCAGAGAGCATCCATAGATCCTGGGGTTGCCAGGGTGCCCAGTTCTGGAAGACCCTGGGAATGGAGGGGCTTCTTGGCTCAGCTGGTGACCATGGTTCTAAAGAGGATTTTAAATGTGCTTTTCAAAATACCTGTGCGTGGTGTTAGGGTAGAAAGTCATAAAGGAATGCGGGCAGAGCTGTGGATTAGAACCAGCTTTCAAACAAACTTTAGAGGAGGTGCTGTAATTATAGAACTTGGTGACACAGTTAAACGGCAATAACAGATTACTCTGCCGTCTTGCAGAGACAACAGTTTCATAGAGCAGGGACCTGGTTGATCTGGTGTTGGGTGCTGGTGTCAGCCTTTCTGGTCTATCACAGGGTTTTGCTCTTTGAAAGTTCCATGCTGCTTTTAGATATTGTTAAGCTTCTTCCAGAGATAAAGTCAACAGTACATAAAATCCCCACCTAATCAGTGGATTTTGCTCATTTATGAGATGTTATTCTGGGACTCAATATTCATTTTCCTCATGGAAGCAAAGTTCTTAAATTAACTTCAGAGAAGAATAATAATAAGCCAATTTAACCCATAATCTGGCCAAAAGGCAATACATTGGTAATATAAAGTATGTTTAAAAACATACTAACTGCCAGTCTGCCCATCCCAGCTGTCCACAAGGAGCATCTGATACCCTCTAGGCTGCCCAGTGCTCAAAGAGCCAGGGAGGACTAGCCAAGCAGATAATCTGCACCATTCTCTCCAAGCCTCCCCGCGTTTGTAGGTTTGGAAAGTCTGTTGCGTTGAAAGCTGAAGCTCTTGGCTAGCAGCTGACTTCTGTAGGTTTTAGGTTCACTATCGGACAGTTGCTTCCTTTGGAAGAGGCTACATTTATGCCTGGGTTTTTGGTATATGAGGTTTCTCATTTGGACCTCTGGTGCCTGAATAATAATGATAATGATTTAAAACAAAATAACTAATATGTATATAGTACTTTGTTTTACACTAAGCACTGTTCCAGATGCTTTATATATAAATTCATTTAATCTTTAGAACAACCCTCAAGATTTGTTTTCCCATTTTATGAATGGGGAAACCAAGCCGATATGGAGGTTAAGGTACTGAGATCAAACAGCTCCCAAGAAGATAGGCAGGATTACAATCAGGTCTGTCTAGCCCAAGCATCCAGGCTCTTAACAGTAGGTAGGATATGATCTACCACTCATTCATCCCTGTGCATTTTCCTAGTTATGACTGTACTCTGCATATGACACTCTGCGACCTCAAGGAAATGAGTGGTACACACGTCATATTTCCAGGGAATGCCCAACTGCCTGCCATTGCATTACTTGGAATTGCCATTGGCCTTGGCTTTGCCCTGGCTCTCGTTGGGACTTGATTGATGGTTGTTGACCTTTCCTCAAGAGTTGCTGCTTTTGCCTTGGTGTATTCAGAATCCCAGCTTCTCTTATTTGTCCTCCTCACCCATAACCGTTCTCCTTCCCTCCTGGCTGCATCATAATAGGTGATGGTGTACCCTAAAGCTATAGCCAAAACCATTTCAATACCACTCATTTAAACAAAGCAAAACAAAACAAAAACAAAAGCCAATAAAATGAAACTTTCTTATTCTTAATGTGAATAATGGAAGAAAAACAAATTTCATCAGAGGAACATGTAGGATGAGAATACAGATGGAGATTTGTGAAATTCTATGGGAAACTTCTGAAATTTTAAAAATGGCTTTAAAGGTCCAAGGAACTGAAGCTGTGTTATTTCTTAATTTCATCTCATTTCTTGTAATACAATCTCACTGTTACCTGCCTTGCTTTCTGGCCTACAGATGCAGTGAAGTAAGGAAAGAATATTTTCCCAAGATCTCTAGGAAAGAGTGTCATATCACACTGTGGAAAGAGGACCTGTGTGAAGGCACTTGTGCCCCAGCTCACAGATTGCCTCTGATAACTTTGAATGAGTTGCATTTGGTGAAAAGGAAAAATACTGCTTGTGCATGGTATTCTTCAGGGAGAAAAATGGTGATGTAAGGAAGAGAGGTCAGGTGGCTTGTGAGGGATTATGGATCAGCTGTGCTGAGCAGGGAAGCAGGAGGTGGAGGGGAAAGGGGTAGAGGTGGTGGTGTACAGAGTTGCTTCTGACCCTTTATTAGCAGCTTGTCACTCGTCTACGTCTTGAGCATTGACAACAAGCCCATACTTCTGATTATAGGGACAAAATAATAAAAAAAAAATTCTATTTTCTTAGTGTATGTATTACTTTCATTTAAAAAGTTCCTTTAAAAATGACAACGAGGTAGATTTGAGCTGGGATGCGTATATGAAATGTGTGATGGTTAAGTTCATTTGTCAACTTGGCTAGGTTATGGTGTTCATTTGTTTGGTCTAGCAAGCACTGGCCTGATGGTCACTGGGAGGGTGTTTCATGGATTTAAATCATAGTCAGTTGATTGTATCTGTGGCTGATTACATCTATAATCAACAAAGGAGAGTGCTTTCAGCAGTGAGAGAAGTCTCATCCAATCAGCTGAAAGCCTTCAAGGGAGAATTGATGATTTCAGCAGTCAGAAAAAAATTCTATCTCTGCTTCAGCCAGCCAGCTTCTCCTGGGGAATTCATTGTAACCTTCATCAGAGTTCCAACTTGCAACCTGCTCTAAGGAATTCGAACTTGCCCATCCTCATAGTTGCATGAGCCAATTTCTATAATAAATGTCTTAGTGTCCCGCCCTCCCTCCCCCCATTCTCACTCACTCTCTCTCTTTCTGTCTCACACACACACACACATATCCTGTCAGTTCTGTTTCTCTAATAGTGTATTACTTACACTCATACAAAGTGTAAACCAAATTAAATGAGCTTTCATTTATTTATTTTTGTTTTTTTTTCTTCTTAAATGAACTTTTAGAAAGCAAAAATGCAAGAATTTATTCCATCAAATGAGAGCTGTAAATTAAAATACTCATGGGATTCTTAAGTAATGTTATATCCTGGTTTTAAGCAAGGCTGCCTTTGTTCAAAATGTTTTTGGAATTTTTTTAGAAATACCTTATCCCAGTGTCTTTAAATATGAAAGCAGAAGGATCACTATCATCATTATATTTATTTATTTATTTATTTATTTATTTATTTATTGGCTTTTATAAAAGGGAGGTTATTTGGTTACACAGTTACAGTCTTAAGGCCATAAAGTGTCCAAGGTAATGCATCCACAATTGGGTACCTTCACTGGATGATGGCCAATGGCATCTGGAAAACCTCTCTAGCTGGGAAGGCGTCTGCTTGCTCCTGGTTGTGTTTCAAAATGACTTTCTCCTAGAATGTTCCTCTCTAGGCCACAGCTCCTCTTCAAAATGTCACTCTCAGTTTCTCTTGGGGCATTTGTCCTCTCAGCTTCACCAGAGCAAGAGTCAGCTTTCAATGGCCATCTTCAATCTGCATGTATTCTCTCAGCTCCTATGCATTCTTCAGTGTCCCTCTTGGCTGTAGCAAGCTTGCTCCTTCTGTCTGAGCTTATATAGTGATCCAGCAAACTAATCAAGGCCCATGCTGAATGGGTGGGGTCACACCTCCATGGAAACTATCCAATCAGAGTTATCATCTACAGTTGGGTGGGTCACGTCTCCATGGAAACACTCAAAGAATTACAATCTAATCAACACCAGTACATCTGCCCACACAAGATAGTATCAAAGCTAATGGTGTTTTGGGAGACATAATAGATTCAAACTGGCACACCTAACCTTCCTAATCCTGATGGGTGGCAGCCGAGCCTGCACCTTAGAAGATGAGAGTGACATGCACTCTCTTTACCCAGTCAACCTTGCAACCAGCGTGTGGGCATATGACTTGGGCTTTGCTTATTGGACATTCCTGCTGGGCTCGCAATCAGGAGCTAGTCCTAGACTGGACCCAGTGTCCAGGGATAAAGTGCTAGTGGCCCAAGCCTCGGTGCCCAGTGGCCATGGCCATGCTGCTGTCACTAGACAAGTTCTTTGACATGGTTTTGGGGAAGTGCTTCCGGTTGCAGAGTTCCAAACTTGGTTCCCTAGCCCTCCCAGGGATGAGTTGAGGTACCCGATATCCTTTTTTTTTTAATTTTTTTTTTAAATCTTCATTTTATTGAGATATATTCACATACCACGCAGTCATACAAAACAAATCGTACATTCGATTGTTCACAGTACCATTACATAGTTGTACATTCATCACCTAAATCAATCCCTGACACCTTCATTAGCACACACACAAAAATAACAAGAATAATAATTAAAGTGAAAAAGAGCAATTAAAGTAAAAAAGAACACTGAGTACCTTTGTCTGTTTGTTTGTTTCCTTCCCCTATTTTTCTACTCATCCATCCATAAACTAGACAAAGTGGAGTGTGGTCCTTATGGCTTTCCCAATCCCATTGTCACCCCTCATAAGCTACATTTTTATACAATTGTCTTTGAGATTCATGGGTTCTGGGTTATAGTTTGATAGTTTCAGGTATCCACCACCAGCTACCCCAATTCTTTAGAACCTAAAAAGGGTTGTCTAAATTGTGTGTAAGAGTGCCCACCAGAGCGACCTCTCGGCTCCTTTTGGAATCTCTCTGCCACTGAAGCTTATTTCATTTCCTTTCACATCCCCCTTTTGGTCAAGAAGATGTTCTCCGTCCCACGATGCCAGGTCTACATTCCTCCCCGGGAGTCATATTCCACGTTGCCAGGGAGATTCACTCCCCTGGGTGTCTGATCCCACGTAGGGGGGAGGGCAGTGATTTCAGCTTTCAAGTTGGCTTAGCTAGAGAGAGAGGGCCACATCTGAGCAACAAAGAGGCATTCGGGAGGAGGCTCTTAGGTACAAATATAGGGAGGCCTAGCCTCTCCTTTGCAGCAACCGTCTTCCCAAGAGTAAAACCTATGGTAGAGGGCTCAACCCATCAAACCACCAGTCCCCTATGTCTGTGATCATGTTAGCAACCATCGAGGTCGGGTAGGCCAATACCCCTGCATTCTCCACAGGCTCCTCAAGGGGGCACTACATATTTTTTTCCCCTTTTTTTTTTTAAAAACTTTTTTTTCTTTTTTAAATCAACTGTATGAAAAAAAAAAATACAATAAAAGAACATTTCAAAGAGACCATAACAAGGGAGTAAGAAAAAGACAACTAACCTAAGATAACTGCTTTACTTCCAACCTGTTCCTACGTTACCCCAAGAAAGTTACCTAATATAACAACATTTCTGTGAACTTGTTCCTACTATATCCATCAGAAATTAACAAACCATAGTAATTCCTGGGCATCCCCAGAACATTAAATAGCTTATCTGTTCTTCTTGGATTATTGTTCCCCCTTCCTTAATTGCTCTCTATCGTTAGTTCCCCTACATTCTACATTATAAACCATTTGTTTTACATTTTTCAAAGTTCACATTAGTGGTAGCATATAGTATTTCTCTTTTAGTGCCTGGCTTGTTTCGCTCAGCATTATGTCTTCAAGGTTCATCCATGTTGTCATATGTTTCAAGAGATCGTTCCTTCTTACTGCCGTGTAGTATTCCATCGTGTGTATATACCACATTTTATTTATCCACTCATCTGTTGAAGGACATTTGGGTTGTTTCCATCTCTTGGCAATTGTGAATAATGCTGCTATGAACATTGGCGTGCAGATATCTGTTTGTGTCACTGCTTTCCCATCTTCTGGGTATATACCGAGAAGTGCAATCGCTGGATCGAATGGTAACTCTATCTAGTTTTCTAAGGAACTGCCAGACTGACTTCCAGAGTGGCTGAACCATTATACAGTCCCACCAACAATGAATAAGAGTTCCAATTTCTCCACATCCTCTCCAGCATTTGTAGTTTCCTGTTTGTTTAATGGCAGCCATTGTAACCGGTGTTAGATGGTATCTCATTGTGGTCTTAATTTGCATCTCTCTAATAGCTAGTGAAGCTGAACATTTTTTCATGTGTTTCTTGGCCATTTGTATTTCCTCTTCAGAGAACTGTCTTTTCATATCTTTTGCCCATTTTATAATTGGGCTGTCTGTACTATTCTCATTGAGTTGTAGGATTTCTTTATGTATGCAAGATATCAGTCTTTTGTCAGATACATGGTTTCCAAAAATTTTTTCCCATTGAGTTGGCTGCCTCTTCACCTTTTTGAGAAATTCCTTTGAGGTGCAGAAACTTCTAAGCTTGAGGAGTTCCCATTTATCTATTTTTTCTTTTGTTGCTTGTGCTTTGGGTGTAAAGTCTAGGAAGTGGCCGCCTAGTACAAGGTCTTGAAGATGTTTTCCTACATTATCTTCAAGGAGTTTTATGGTACTTTCTTTTATATTGAGATCTTTCATCCATTTTGAGTTAATTTTTGTGTAGGGTGTGAGGTAGGGGTCCTCTTTCATTCTTTTGGATATGGATATCCAACTGTCCCAGCCCCATTTGTTGAAAAGACCATTATGACTCAGTTCAGTGACTTTGGGGGCCTTA
Organism: Choloepus didactylus; assembly: GCF_015220235.1. Taxonomy (NCBI): domain Eukaryota; kingdom Metazoa; phylum Chordata; class Mammalia; order Pilosa; family Megalonychidae; genus Choloepus; species Choloepus didactylus. The sequence goes on along the minus strand of NC_051320.1, from coordinate 36,737,119 downwards.
TCAAAGATCAGTCGGCCATAGATCTGAGGGTCTGTCTCTGAATTCTCAATTCGATTCCATTGATCTATATGTCTATCTTTGTGCCAGTACCATGCTGTTTTGACAACCGTGGCTTTATAATAAGCTTCAAAGTCAGGGAGTGTAAGTCCTCCCACTTTGTTTTTCTTTTTTAGAGTGTCTTTAGCAATTCGAGGCATCTTCCCTTTCCAAATAAATTTGATAACTAGCTTTTCCAAGTCTGCAAAGTAGGTTGTTGGAATTTTGATTGGGATTGCATTGAATCTGTAGATGAGTTTGAGTAGAATTGACATTTTAATGACATTTAGCCTTCCTATCCATGAACACAGAATATTTTTCCATCTTTTAAGGTCCCCTTCTATTTCTTTTAGTAGAGTTATGTAGTTTTCTTTGTATAGTTCTTTTACATCTTTGGTTAAGTTTATTCCTAGGTACTTGATTTTTTTAGTTGCTATTGAAAATGGTATCTTTTTCTTGAGTGTGTCTTCAGTTTGTTCATTTCTAGCATATAGAAAGATTACTGACTTATGTGCATTAATCTTGTATCCCACTACTTTTGCTAAATTTGTTTATTAGCTCTAGTAGCTGTGTCATTGATTTCTCATGGTTTTCCAGACATAAGATCATATCATCTGCAAATAATGACAGTTTTCTTTCTGCCTTTCCAATTTGGATGCTTTTTATTTCTTTGTCTTGCCGGATTGCCCTGGCTAGCACTTCCAGCACAATGTTGAATAACAGTGGTGACAGCAGGCATCCTTGTCTCCTTGCTGATCTTAGAGGGAAGACTTTCAGTCTCTCACCATTGAGTACTATGCTGGCTGTGGGTTTTTCATATATGCTCTTTATCATATTGAGGAAGTTTCCTTCAATTCCTACCTTTTGAAGTGTTTTTATCAAAAAGGGATGTTGGATTTTGTCAAATGCTTTTTCAGCATCTATAGAGATGATCATTTGATTTTTCCCTTTTGAATTTTTAATGTGTTGTAATACATTGATTGATTTTCTTATGTTGAACCATCTTTGCATGCCTGGAATGAACCCTACTTGTTCATGGTATATGATTTTTTTAATGTGTCTTTGGATTCGATTTGCAAGTATTTTGTTGACGATGTTTGCATCTATATTCATTAGGGAGATTGGCCGGTAGTTTTCCTTTTTTTGTAGCATCTTTGCGTGGTTTTGGTATTAGATTGATGTTAGCTTTATAAAATGAGTTAGGTAGTGTTCCATTTTCTTCAATGTTTAGAAAGAGTTTGAGTAAGATTGGTGTCAGTTCTTTCTGGAAAGTTTGGTAGAATTCCCCTGTGAAGCCATCTGGCCCTGGGCATTTATTTGTGGGAAGATATTTGATGACTGATTGGATCTCTTTGCTTGTGATGGGTTGGTTGAGGTCTTCTGTTTCTTCTCTGGTCAGTCTAGGTTGTTCATATGTTTCCAGGAAATTGTCCATTTCCTCTACATTATCCAGTTTGTTGCCATACAGTTGTTCACAGTATCCTCTTATAATTTTTTTAATTTCTTCGGGATCTGCAGTTATGTCACCTTTTTCATTCATTATTTTGTTTATATGGGTCTTCTCTCATTTTGATTTTGTCAGTCTAGCTAGGGGCTTGTCAATCTTGTTGATCTTCTCAAAGAACCAACTTTTGGTGATATTTATCCTCTCTATTGTTTTTTTGTTCTCTGTGTCATTTATTTCTGCTTTAATCCTTGTTATTTCTTTCCTTCTACTTGGTTGAGGATTGGTTTGCTGTTCATTTTCTAGCTTCTTCAGTTGATCCATTAGTTCTTTGATTTTGGCTCTTTCTTCCTTTTTAATATATGCGTTTAGTGCTATAAATTTCCCCCTCAGCACTGCTTTTGCTGCATCCCATAGATTTTGGTATGTTGTGTTCTCATTTTCATTCGTCTCTATATATTTAGCAATTTCTCTTGCTATTTCTTCTTTAACCCACTGATTGTTTAGGAGTGTGTTGTTTAACCTCCAGGTATTTGTGAATTTTCTAAGTCTCTGATGGTTATTGACTTCTAATTGTATTCCATTGTGGTCAGAGAATGAGCTTTGAATAATTTCAATCTTTTTAAATTTATTGAGGCTTGTTTTATGTCCCAGCATATGATCTATTCTGGAGAAAGTTCCGTGAGCACTAGAAAAGTATGTGTATCCTGGTGATTTGGGATGTAATGTCCTGTATATGTCTGTTAAATCTAATTCATTTATCAGATTGTTTAGGTTTTCAGTTTCCTTATTGGTCTTCTGTCTGTTGATCTATCTATAGGAGAGAGTGATGTGTTGAAGTCTCCCACAATTATTGTGGAAACATCAATTGCTTCCTTTAGTTTTGCCAGTGTTTCTCTCATGTATTTTGTGGCACCTTGATTGGGTGCATAGACATTTATGATTGTTATTTCTTCTTGTTGAATTGCCCCTTTTATTAGTATGTAATGGCCTTCTTTGTTTCTCAAAACATCCCTGCATTTAAAGTCCATTTTATCTGAGATTAATATTGCTACACCTGCTTTCTTTTGGCTGTAGCTTGCATGAAATATTTTTTTCCATCCTTTCACTTTCAGTTTCTTTGTGTCCCTGTGTCTAAGATGAGTCTCTTGTATGCAACATATTGATCGTTCATTTTTGTTGATCCATTCTGTGAATCTGTATCTTTTAATTGGGGAGTTTAATCCATTTACATTCAACGTTATAACCGTGAAGGCATTTCTTGAATCAGCCATCTTATCCTTTGGTTTATGTTTGTCATATTTTTCCCCTCTGTCTATTAATATCCTTTATTGTACCCATACCAAATCTCTTTAGTACTGAACCTTTCTCCAAGTCTCTCTGTCCTTTCTTTGTTTCTCTGTCTGTAGGGCTCCCTTTAGTATCTCCAGTAGGGCAGGTCTCTTGTTAGCAAATTCTCTCAGCATTTGTTTGTCTGTGAAAAATTTAAGCTCTCCCTCAAAGTTGAAGGAGAGCTTTGCTGGATAAAGTATTCTTGGCTGGAAATTTTTCTCACTCAGAATTTTAAATATATCGTGCCACTGCCTTCTTGCCTCCATGGTGGCTGCTGAGTAGTCACTACTTAGTCTTATGCTGTTTCCTTTGTATGTGGTGAATTGCTTTTCTCTTGCTGCTTTCAGAACTTGCTCCTTCTCTTCTGTGTTTGACAGTGTGATCAGAATATGTCTCGGAGTGGGTTTATTTGGATTTATTCTATTTGGAGTTCGCTGAGCATTTATGATTTGTGTATTTATGTTGTTTAGAAGATTTGGGAAGTTTTCCCCAACAATTTCTTTGAATACTCTTCCTAAAACTTTATCCTTTTCTTCCCCTTCTGGAACACCAATGAGTCTTACATTCGGACGTTTCATATTATCTATCATATCCCTGAGATCCGTTTCGATTTTTTCAATTTTTTTCCCCATTCTTTCTTTTATGCTTTCATTTTCCATTCTGTCATCTTCCAGGTCACTGATTCGTTGTTCAACTTCCTCTAGTCTTGTATTATGAGTGTCCAGAATCTTTTTAATTTGGTCAACAGTTTCTTTAATTTCCATAAGATCATCCATTTTTTTATTTAGTCTTGCAATGTCTTCTTTATGCTCTTCTAGGGTCTTCTTGATATCCTTTGTATCCCATACTATGGTCTCATTGTTCTTCTTTAGTTCTTTGAGTAGCTGCTCTAGGTGCTGTGTCTCTTCTGGCCTTTTGATTTGGGTGCTTGGGCTTGGGTTATCCATATCGTCTGGTTTTTTCATATGCTTTATAATTTTCTGTTGTTTTTGGCCTCTTGGCATTTGCTGAACTTGATGGGGTTCTTTTAGGATTTGCAGACCAATTGAAGTCCTTATCTCTAATTTATCAGATCTACAGCTTCGTGGAGTACACTTTCTCTAACTAACCAGCAGGTGGCGTCCACAAGCCATCTGTTCTCCACAAGCCAGTTCTCCCCTGCTTTGCCTTTGTGGTGAGTGGGGGAGTGAGTCTTGTGGGGTCCAATTGGTGTACCAAGCTTGCGTGTGTAGTTGGTATTGCCCACCCTGTATATGGGGCATGTTTCTGGGCAGTCAGGGAAGGGGGTGGCTCTAACAATCAAATCTCCCTGGTGATCCTGGAGTTTTAAAGCTGCTGCAATAGTCTAATCCTTCAGTTCAGTCCTGCCACAGTTTGTCTCTGCCACTGACCCACAAGTCCTTGGTATTGGAGTATGGCTCCTGAGACTTGCAAGTAGGTCCCTCTTCCAGGCCGTGCACCCCATGGTCCTCTGTTGAGGGATGACTGTGCTATGTCACAGGTGAATGCCGTTCGCCCAGGGCGGTTCTGGGCTGCTGGGCTGTGTAGGGAGGCTCCCAGTCTGCTGAAATGATGGCTGAATGGGGCTTTGTTAATTCACACTGCTCCACCTTCCCAACTCTGGGACAATCAGCTGAGGTTGCAGGGAAGGCTAATGTCCACGCCCAGTTTTGTGGTGTGTGCCTGTTATTTGAAGCACTTCCGTCACACTGGGTTGTCTGGGGCAGCTCTGGGCTATGGGGCTGGCAATGGGCAGGAGTGTTTCCTGTCCACCAGGATGATGGCTGTTAGCGGACACCCCCCTTTTCTTGGGAAGTTGTGGTGTTTAGTGAAATTTCTCAGCCACTGGACTATTGCCTTTTGTCTCAGAGCTCTCTTAGTTCTGCTCTTGTCTTGACCTGCCCAAACTGCAAGTCTTTGAAGCTTTCTGTATTGGGCTTCTTAGAGTAATTGTTTTAGAAACAGAAAAAATGATTAAAGAAAAAAAAAAAAGGGCCCTCCTCACAGATCTAATGGGTTATTGAAATGCTAAGAGACAAAGCAATTAGGGCCATTAAGGAAAGGTCCACAGGGCAGAGAGATCAGCTTTTCTTCTGGATTTGCATATGAGCCTCAGGGCCTGAGCTCTGCCCTTCCCCTTTCTATGTTCACCAGAACTCCAAAAATCCTCCGCTTTTGTTTTGGAGTTTTTCGTGCTGTTTTTTTTCTATGCCTGTCTCCTCTCTGCTGGGCTGGCTGCTCTCAGATTCTCTGGTGTCTGGTCTCAGTCTATCTATGGTTGGAGTTTGGATCAGTAGAATGAGTTTCTGATAAGAGCTGCCACTGCAGTTCTCCCTTCTCCTTCCTGAAGCTGACAGCCCCTCCTCCCACGGGACTGAGCCTGGCAGGGAGGGGTGCGGGTCCCCTGGCCACAAAAACTTACAGATTTTGCTGATCTCAGCAGTTCCACATTTTCATGAGTGTTGTATGAAGTATGCCCAAAGTCAGATTGCTCTGTGGGGTCCAGTCCACGCAGTTCCTGGCTTTCTACCTACTTTCCTGGAGGAGTAACTGAAACATACAGCTCAGCAGTCCGCCATCTTGCCCCGCCTCTCCCCCTATCATCATTATATTTAATATTGTTTTTCAAAGTTTTGGTCCATCAGTAAGATAATACGTATAAATATTGGGAAAGAAGAGAGAAAATTATTACCATACACAGTTATTTTGATTGAATAACTAGAAAATTAACAGAATAATGGGAAATTTATAAAAGTAATTCTCGAGTTTAGTAAAGTAATGGCAAATAAGAACAATTTTTTTTTACTATTCAGTTTCATTGAGATATAGTCACATACCATACAGTCATCCAAAGTATACAATCAGTTGTTCACAGTACCATCTATAGTTGTGCATTCATCACCAAAATCAATTTTTGAACATTTTTATTACTCCATAAATAAATAAATACAAGAATAAAAGTACAAGTAAAGAAGAACACCCACAACATCCCATCCCCCCTATTATACATTTAATTTTTGTTCCTATTTTCTAATCATCTCTCCATACACTGGATAAAGGGAGTGTGAGCCACAAGGTTTTCACAATCGCACAGTCACACAATGTAAACTACATAGTTATACATTTGTCTTCGAAAATCAAGGCTACTGGGTTGCAATTCAGCAGTTCCAGGTATTTTCTTCTATCTATTCCAATACACTAAAAACTAAAAAGGGGTGTCTATATAATGCATGAGAATAACCTCCAGAATGACCTCTCAACTCCATTTGAAATCTCTCAGCCATTGAAACTTTATTTTTTTCATTTCTCTTCCCCCTTTTGGTCAAGAAAACTTTCTCAATCCCATGATGCCCAGTCCAGGTTCATCCCCTGGAGTCATATCCCATGTTACCAGGGAGATTTACACCCCTGGGAGTCATGCCCCACGTAGGGGAGAGGGCAGTTAGTTTACCTGCTGAATTGGCTTAGAGAGGCCGCGTCTGAGCAACGAAAGAGGTTCTCTGGGGCTGACGCTTAGGCACAATTATAAGCAGACTAAGCCTGCTTATTATTTATTATTTATTATTTATTATTTTGTAAATAATATGTAAAATATGTAAATAAATGTAAATTTATTATTTACAGTAATAAAGCTTCATAAGGGCAAACCTGAAGATGGAGGGCTTGGCCTTCCAAATCAGTAGTCCCCATTGCTTGCGAGAATATCAGCAATTCCCCAGGTGGGGAAGTTTAATATTTATGCATTTTCCCCCAGTCCCTTAGGGGAACTTTGAAAATACATTTTATTCTCTCCCCAAATTACTTTGAGATGTATTGGGGTTTCACACTAACCTGTACAAACCAACAAGATCTCACTCCCTATTCAAAGTTCCATGTAAGTATGGTGTTTGGGTAAACTGACTATACAAGTTAAATTATCTGGTGTGCTACAGAATATGTATATTTTGCACCAAATAAACATATCTTCCTTTGGTCTCACACAGAATCTGTAGTTTTAAAACACAGTCAATATCATCCTTTACGCTTTAGTCTGACTTGCCTTAGTCCTAACCAGATCTGCTTGGTATCAATTAGAGATACAAATGGTATCTCTGATTGAATTCTGATCTCTTTTTCAGCTTTTTAAACAGTTGCTGTATGGGATAATACTGACATTCATAGCTGCCAAACTCTAGTTCTGAGACTTAGGTGTCACACAGATATTTGAAGTTCTAGGGGACAGACCAGGTTATAGACAAGGAGCTCAGCATCTCAGAATTTAGAGATAACCATTACAACGCAGGAATAGATGTGACTGCTGTAAGAGTTTACAATCTAGGGACCATTACAATAAGCCTTCCCCTGATAGCCTATGTGCTGAGATTCAATTCTTAGAGTTTGCACATTATAGTTACCATATTAGTGAGGCATTATAGTGTTTGTCTTTTAGTTTCTCACTTATTTCACTCAAAATGTTGTCCTCAGGATCCATTCACCTAGTTGAGTGCCTTGCAACTTCATTCCTTCTTGCAGCTACTCAATATTCTATTGTATGCATACACCACAGTTCACCATTCTGTTCATCAGTCAGTTATCCTTAGGCCACCTCCATCCATTGCAAATTGTGAATACTGCTGCCATAAACACCATTGTGCAAATGTCCATTCAGATCCCTGCTCTCAGTTCTTACACGCATATACACAATAATGAGGTTGCAGGATCTTATGGCAACCCTGTACTTAGCTTCTTGTGGAACCACCACACTGCCCTCCAGATGAGCTGTACATTCTACTTCCGCACCAACAGTGAATAGGTACATCCCTCTCTCCATGTTTTCTCCAGCACTTGTATCCCTCTGTTTATTTTTATTTTTCCCCTGCAATTTTATAGAGATATGTTCACATACCATACAACCATCCATGATGTAAAATCATTTGTTCACAGTATGATCATATAGTTGTGCATTCACCACCACAATCAGCACTTGAACACATTCATTACTCCAAAAAACTTAAAATAAAAATAATAAAAAAGGATAAAATAAAATAAAATAAAATAAAATAAAAAGGTCAGACAACACCACCACTGTCAAGAATCCCATACCCCTCCCTTATATCCCCCTCTTATAGACATTTAGCTTTTGTCTATATTGTATATTGCCTTTTTACAATTAATTGAAGCTTATTTACAATGTTACTGGTAACTATAGACTCCAGTTTGCATTGATTATATGTTATCCCCAATACTGTCCCATTCTCAACACCTTAAAGTTGACACTCATTTGTTCTCCCACATGTGAAAAGGATGCAGAAGAGCTGCTATTCTCACACATTGTTGGTGGCATTACAAAGCTGTAAAACTCTTTTGGGAAGCAATTTAGTAGTTCTTATGATGAGTCATAAAAATCATCATTCCAATAATTCAGTAATTCTACTTTGACAACTCTAGCCTGAGCAAATAATCCAAAATAGTGGGTAGAATGAAAACTATGTGCAAAAATGATGACACTCATTATTTGTAAGAGTGAAACATTGCAAGTGAGTTAAATGTTTAGCAAAAATGGACTGTTATAGTGAATTATGGTATAGTGCCCAAAGGAATATTAAGCAGTGATTAAAAATGATAGTTATGAAGATGACACGGGGAAAATATTTTGAAATGTGTAGTTCAAAAAGTAGAAAAATTATGTACAAAGAACAAACATTATTTTTAAATCAAATTTATGAACTATTCTTTATCATTAAGATAAATATTCATCCATCTTGCCAAAGTTTTTACCCCTCCAAGGAAGAAAAATAACAATTTATTGCAGTCTAGCATCTAAGGCAGCATTTATCAGTGTATTAGAGAAAACTTCCATCATTTACAATTTCACTCTAGAATTGACCAGAAAGGAAAGTATTCAAACGATTTTATTTTACTTTTGTTCTTGCTTTATAACTTTCTCATTCCCTGCCTCCATCATTTTTTACCACAACCTGAGTAAGTCAGTCTAAGGGAAAATATTTTCAGTGAATAGTGTATTTGGAATATTCAACTAAGGAATGGTTACCATTCTAAAATTTTTACCTACCATAGATTTGGCCCCATTTGAGTACAGTCTGCACAGGTTTACCAGAGAACTCCACAGAGGGAAAAATAATTTGTTGAAAGTGTCTTTATAATTTATTTTACCTTCAAGCACTGTGCAGGGCCTCTCAGATGCCACCATTTATAAATATAGAAATGGCAGACCAATAAGACAGTCAAATCATTAGCATTCATGCTTTTGACCCAACTGTAAGTGAAAAAGTTAATATTCTAATTTTAAAACTATTATGTATCATGTAAATAGAGAATGAAAGAAAATCACAGACTCCATAATCTTCTTACATACATTATCAGGACGTTCTTTACAGTTGAATTAGGCAAAATTGTGTTTTTATAAGCAAGATATTTGATGCTCCATAACTATGGCAAGAATACCAACTGGTTGGATCCAGTGACTTTTTTTATCCCTAAAATGACAAACTAGTTAAACTAGTTAAAAAGTAGGAGGCTCCCGCTTCCAGGAAGATAGAGTAGACAAACTTTTCCTTATTCCCCCTGCTTAATTACAAATAAAGGGGAAAGACAGAGTCAAGGCAGATTGTCCCAAGGCATGACACAAGTTTTCTTTTTGCCTCATATATCTTAGACTTGATGTTGAAGAAGGTGGCAATAACAATAACTAATCTTCTCTAGCTGAACACCACAGAAAAGATGGTGGTGCCACCCCAACCCAAGCCAGCAGAAGTCCAGTGGAGACCTAGACTTCCACCCTCAGGAGGCTGTAACACGGCTCCCAACACTCTACCAGGTTGTGTCAGAGAAGGCCAACTAAGTAGCCCAGATTTTCATTCCCTCTGGGTGTGCCCTCGGTTCTTATCACAAGGTCTAGCACATTTTTTCTCACTGCATGTTTGTTAGACGATTGGATGAATGGATGAAACCAGTGGTGTCCTGGTAATTGTTTAACATCCAGCTCTCCAGAAGGAAAATGAAGCCCTAGTTTGTAACATTTGCCAATTTCCCTGGTATAAATACTCTCACCTGGCTAATTTCAAGGTACTACACTGTGCCTCTAAACGTGGAGTTGGGAAGAGATGTTAACATCACCTTTCATAAGCCAATAGGACTTGGCTGCAGCAAACCACTGGATGGAACTCAGTTGGATAGTGTATGATGCCAAATGCCCATATTTTCTGATGTCAATCTTGCATGATCTAGTTAAAATTACAGAGAAAACCTGGGTCTCTAGATATTTCCTAGTCCATTCTGTGTATATAACTAAAGATGTTTAGCAAAAATGGTTACACTGGTATAAGAGATCCAGTGAGATTCATAGTTGGCTCAAAGCCAACTCATAGCCTGCAACTAAGAAGAGAAAAATTAAAAAAGAATGTGGCTTACTGTTGGTGCAGATAAGCATTGTTGTGATGATAGCACACCCTGGTGGGGTACTGAGAAAGGTGTGAATTATAATGATTTACTGGTGTCCAGCTCATGGTGATGGCAGGCAAATTTCTTCTGATTAGCCTTTTTATATCTGTTGGAGATGGTTTTCTTATGGGAGTTGTACTTTAAAGGATATACCATATAAAGCTTTGTTTTGTTAAGGGATACGAAAAGAGAAATCTCCAGTTGGCTTTATTCTGTAGGCTTGTTTCTTAGTATTAAAGCATCACTTCTAACATCTGAGTAATCACGCCCTCTGCTTGTTTTCAATCTTGCTGAATGTCTTGTCTCTTAGACAATATTTTCTCCTCACTCTATCCTGCAGCTGCCGTATAATCTACACTCAAAGCTTGTGTTGCAACACACATGCCCTTAGGCCACAGTCTCAGCTTGCTTTGGCATGGTTTATTTATTCCAAAGATATCTGTGCATTTGGGTTGCTATAGAGATTTCAAGTGCACTAAACTAAGAAAACCATGGGAAAGCCAGTTTAGTGTCTTCTGAAGCACAAGGTGACTAGCAGACCCAGGTATTCTTAAAATTTGTGCTGTAAGTAAAGGAACCCCAAGGAAAGGTGATTTGAAGATTCTGGTTTGAGAGTTTCAAGGAGAGAGTAATTTTGAAGCAGCAAAAAAGCTGAATAGAGGGAAGTGAGAGAATTTCTTTATGTGCATGGCTATAAGAGAACACCTGGGGTATTGATTAACACATTAAGATCTATTTATTTGGAGCATTGATTTTTAGCTGCTCAATATTAATAAGTTTACAAAAGCTAACCTAGGAATTACATAATTCAAGGCCATCATTGCTTATTGCAATTTCAGAAATGAAATATGAGTGATTGTTTTCTCTCTGCCTTTCTGCTTCCATATATTCTTTAATATGCACATTTATTTATGATTAAAAATCATACATGAATAGAAAAATGAGACTTATTGATTATACAATAAATTTTAATTATTCTTATTATTTGTGTAGCAAATATCACACAGTCTAGCAGTAAAACAGTTAACCTAATCCAGAGTGTAGATTAGTAAACACAGAGTTCCTTTTTTTTAAATAATTTTAATATTTCTAACTATGTGCTTCTGAATGTGGTTGAAATCAGAATGAGTTCTTTTATTGGTGAAATCAAATAAACTCTACTTATTTTTTGTTATTTATTAATTAACCAAGTTAATGACAGCTCTTTGAAAGATGACAGGTTTGGGTGGGATCTTTAAAACAAAGATCAAATTCTTTCAAGTAAGCCTCTATGAATGCCTCATACCTAAAATTAGTGTTGTGTAATGGACACTGGAATGGGTGTCAGAAGGTCAAGTTCGAGGAGATTCTGGCATGGACTAACCTGGACCTTGAAAAGTTGGTTTACCTCTTTGTTGAAGTTTCCTCATTTGTGAATGAGAGAGTAGGCTGGATAATCCCAAATGGCCCTGTCATTTTAACATTCTCTGATACAACAATAAACTGGATGTGGTATAATTTAGTAGCAGAACAATTGTTTTTTTTTTTAATTAAGTTTTATTGAAATATATTCATATACCATACAATCATCCAAGAACAATTGTTTTTAAAAAATTTTTAAACAAATGTGACTGACCCAAATATTTCAAAGCATCAGTAACATAGATCTGGAAAGAATAATCTGAAATAGTAAATATCTTGATTGAGGTTATTAGCTAACCTCTTTTGATTGGAGGTGACAACTCATTTTAATTTACACTTGCTTGGGCACCCAAGGGAGTTTATACCTCTATGACCCCTATAAAGATAAGGGGTAAAGTTGGACCTCAGGAACTATAGCAGCAAGGGCTGAAAGGAACCAGACTCTCCGTGACTCTGCTTCTTTCCATGTGTTCATGTCATTCTCTTCTCCTGAAGAATGGCTTCCTCCATACAACAGGGAACACAGCCATTGACAGTTCATGCTTGATTCACAGCTGTAGAACTTGAAGGGTACTCTCCACTACTCTCTCCTGTCCCACATAAAAAAGAAAAAATCCTGGAGAAGGGCACTTATTGGCCCAGCTTGGAGAAAGTACCCACAGTGCTCATTAATCACAGTGACCAGGGAAGTAGGTCATATAAGACAAAGACCCACTAGAATATCATGGCTGGTATTAGGGGAAGAAGCGTTTTCTAGAAGAAAGCATATATTTACCAAAATAAAGGAAGGAGTCATAATGGAACAAGAAAATGGTAAAGTCCACTAAACATCTTTTAAAATTGTTAAATGAAATGAATATGTAATACTTCATATATTAATAGTAACTATGCTAATGAACTGTTGCTTGGTAAATGTGGCCATGGTTTCATCAATACTGTGCTTGCATTTACCTGGCCATTAGTGGGTACTCATTAAATGGTAGCTATTACTTGTAGGATCTAACCAAGGGAATAAAATCACAATTGGAAGTTTTTGCATCAACTGTTTGAGAGTGCCACAAAGTCCATGACACAAAGATATTTGCTTTTTAACCAAGTGTATTAGTTAGCTAGCTATCTGTTGCTGCATTAGAAATTATCATAAATTTAGCAGCTTTAAACAGGACACATTTATTATCTCACAGTTTCTGTGGGTCAGGAAATTTGGGCACATAAGTGGGTGCACTGCTTCAGGGTCTCTCACAAGGCTGCAGGTAAGGTCTTGGCTGGGCCTGGAGTCTCATCTGGAAGCTTAACTGGGGAAGGAGCTGCTTTCAAGCTCCTCTACGTGGTTGCTGGCAAGATTCAGTTCTTTTTGTGTCAGTGGTGTGAGGACTTCATTTCCTAATCTGGCTGTTGGCCAGAGGCCACCCTCAGTTCTTTGCTGTGTGGGCTTCCCCAACATGGCAACTTGCTTTGTCAAAGCAAGCAAGACAGAGAGTTTGCTAGCAAGACAGAGAGTTTGCTAGCAAGATGGAAGTCGCTGTCTTATGTGCCTAATCATGGAAGTGACACCCTCTCAACATTGCCACACTCTATTGGTTACAAGTAAATCACAGGTCCCACCTACATCGTAGGGACGGTCACGGACTGTGAATACCAGGAGGTGGAGATCACTGGGGACTATCTTAGAGTCCGTCTGCCAACCAAGATGTTGATTTAAATAGTGCTGGTCCACACTAAAGCTGGCATGTGGGAGATACTTAGCTGGTGGTGGTGGTGGTGCTGGTGGGCAGGGATAGGGTGGGGACAAAAATGTCCTTTGTGAAAAAATGGCCCTGAAAAGAGAGCTCAGCCTTAATTCTCGTCTTCCTCTAGGGTCCGTCAAAAGTCTGTGAAACTGAAAATTTTAGTTAACTGCTCAGACACCCACATTCCCTAATTAGTTACATTAAAAGTTGGTTTTCTCATCCTTGTATCCCCAGCATTCCTGGCTTGGTGCCTAACTTATAGTAGATACTGAGTAAGTGCTGAATGAGTAAATGTGTTTTAAAACTATTGTTTCCACATGGTGAAAAGCAGTAGAGTGTACTGGTTTAGAGCATGAACTTTGGAGTAAGAAAAACCTAGGACCACATTCTTGCTCTTGGGCAAGGTTTTCAAATTCTCTAAGCCTCAATTTATTCATCTGTAAGTGGGATAATAATATATTTTATATTGCTAAGACACCATGGATTTTTAAATATAGCATTATTTTATGTGTCACTAATAAATAAAATTGCTACCTGTTAAACTGTGATATAATTTGATTGATTATAAGATTGTGCCAGTTTGAATGTATTATGTCCCCCAAACACCATTATCTTTGATGTAATCTTGTGTGGGCAGACCCATCAATGTTAATTAGATTGTAATTCTTTGAGTGTTTCCATGGAGATGTGCCCCACCCAACTGTGGGTGATGACTCTGCTTGGATAGTTTCCATGGAGGTGTTGGCCCGCCCATTCAGGGTGGGTCTGAATTAAATTACTGGAGCACTGTATAAGATCAGACAGAAGGCGCAAGCTGCTACAGTCAAGAGGGACACTTTGAAGAAGGCACTGGAGCTGAGAGAGGAGCTTCAGCTTACAGAGACATTTTGGAGATGGCCTTTGAAAGCAGACTTTTGCTCCAGAGAAGCTAAGAGAGGACAAACACCCCAAGAGCAACAAAGAGTGACATTTTTGAGGAGCTGAAGCCTAGAGAGGAACGTCCTGGGAGAAAGCCATTTTGAAACCAGAACTTGGAGCAGACACCAGCCATGTGCCTTCCCAGCTAACGGAGGTTTTCCAGATGCCATTGGTCACCCTTCAGTGAAGGTACTCGTTTGTTGATGACTTACCTTGGACACTTTATGGCCTTAAGACTGTAACTGTGTAACCATATAAACCCCCTTTATAAAAGCCGATCCATTTCTGGTGTTTTGCATTCTGGCAGCATTAGCAACTAGAACAAAGATGAATCCTGATATCAGATATATTAATATGTGGGGATTAAGCATGCTTTAGAATTGATGAAATGTAGTGGTACCTACCTTATATTGTTTTTATAAATATAAATGAGGTAATATATGTAAAACATGTAGCATGCAGTACCTTTCACATGTGAGAACCTAGTAACTATTAGCTATTTTATTATTATTAACAATGTAGTCATCTTCCTGTGAGCTCCTAAAAGAAATCATTGTAATTTTTTTTCTTTTCTAATGTGTGAAATCGAGTCACAGAACTGATCTGCAAAGCCAGTGTTGATTTTTGACAAATTTGGAGTGGGATATTAGTGAAATGGCTCTCTCAGACCAGATGATCTATAATGACCTGTGATTCTGTCCAAAACACTCAGTAAATGTGACACTTGACAAAGGCCTTTTGGTAGTAAGTGTGCTTCCAATGCGTCATCTCTTAAGCAAAGGTAGAATAACGGCCCGAATTATGCTTGGTAATTGCACAGGTTGAGAACCACTTCTTCATGCAGCCCTGCTCTGCTCTGCTTGCCTGTTCCTGTGATGACTGATAATTTGCAGACTAGCTGAGCAGTTGCTCCACAGTGAACTGTAGGAAGGCCTTCATGTGTGGCTGGCAATACTTCTAAATCACAAGGAAGATGGATTTGAAGCAACATAATATTGATATCAGTTGCTTTAAAGGCACGGATATATATGGCACATAGTATGCTGAAGTCTGGAGAAAGAAGCTATCTGTTAAATTGACTGCAAATTTAAGAAGCAAAGAACAATGCACTTCAATTATATGGAAGGACAAATGGCCACTCATTTGTCTCCTTGGATGCCTTGGGGCATTCCTAGAAAATAAATGTTGGGACAACTGGAACAACATTTAGAGATGTTCATCAGTGATGTTCCTAGCCATGTGATGGTGGGAAGGCCACTGAAGCTTGTAGTCTCAACCTCCTCATGGGATTGATGTGAGGATTAGATGAAATTGTGTCTTTAAAACGCCTGATACTATCCCCAGTACATAATAAAGGGTGAAAAATGATAAATAACAATATCATCATCATAGTAGAAAATCATGAGTTCATATATCTGGTGCAAAGAGACTTGGGTTATTCTTAGAGGTAGTGAGATTTTATGTTGCCCTTGAATCTTTATCTCCTTGTATCCAAAGAGTTATGTTTTAGATACAGCCCAAATATGTTCTTAGAGGGACCCCACTGATTCTGGGTCTTCAGCTGCATTTTCTAAACTAACAGACTTCAGTGTCTATAGCATCCCTTAGGCCCAACTTGCTTTTTGCCCCGGTCCTGAATCTACACCGACCTCATGTTAGAAGTCCTGTAGGACGGCTCATTGACTCCCTGGTAGTTGGGTAGCCAAACACTACAGAGAGGGTATTAGAGCTGCTGCTTACAATCCTCCAAGGGTAGAATACAAAGAGTGTGAGATGACCAACCAAACTGTGAATTGAGAACATTTGCAACTGCTGGGCCAGGGAAAGGATGGCAACCTTGGTATCAGAGGATATGCATTTCAGTCAGTAACATGCTATCTAGGGCTACGGTTGTTTGCATGTTTCTCTTTTTTCCCTATAATATGTAATGTCCTGTCCTCAGTTTTGGAAAATGGTAAAGCCCATTCATATGAAGCCCTGGTTCTCAACCCTGGCTGCCCACCAGAATGACCAGGGGAAATTGGGCAGCAGTGCAGATGCCTGGATTCTTCCTGGAGCTGAAACTCTGGGCCAAGGCCGAGGCGAGCACACGGTATTGACAACCACTGACATCGAGACGCCAGGCATTGCTATACTGCGTTTCCCAGCAGGACCATTCTGTTCTGTTTCTGTTGTGTGTTTTGTTTGCTTTGGATACAGTATGAGGGAGCAACTTTACTGAGTAACCCATGGGTACCAGGACCTGTGATGGGCTTTTACATAATTGTTATTACCTTTTTACTAATATTACTGCGTTGGTCAGATTAAGCCAGGTTATGCTTAGGTGACAAGCAGCCCCCAAATCTCAGTGGATTTAAGCAAAAGATTTATTTCTGGTTTATGCTTATCTAGAAATCAGGTAAATGTGGCAAGGAAGAGACCGTGGGCAGTGAGCGCCAGTGTTAGAGAAAAAACACATGTCACTTCTGCTCACATTCCACTGATCACAGCAAATTGTGTGGCCGTGGCTGACTTCAGGGGAGCAGGATGGTGCAGTCTCACCTCAGGCCTAGAGGAAGGGAAGGGGAGTATCGGGGAACAGTCCTGAAGGCCACAGCATGAAGCACAAGTTTTTATTTGGTGTCAAGTTAATTTCATCTGTGTTAATCCATTTATGAAATCCCAAGCTGGAATGTGTATTATATAGAACTAATCTGGTCTTTCGGAAATGTACTTATTTTGTGTCTTGTGAACTTACTTTGCATACAGAGTATTTAGTATTTTTAGGAAATTTTAGGGACAGATTTTTTTTCTCGCTTTAATATTTGTTTAAATTCTTTTGTTATAACATTTATACTAATTTTGGCATGAGAGAATGGCTGCAGGGCTGCAGATATTTTTATTCTTTCTTTTTATATATTTGTGAAACCAATTAGCAGTGACAACATGGACAAATAGAATAGAAAATACTGACCCAAACCACTAAGTGGCTTCCTGCTTGGTGTTGCATGTACGTGGGAGCTGTTGGCAGGCCTACTGTTATTCTGCTGCATTTCTAAGCAGTCAGTGCCTTGGCAGAATATTAAGCTAAAAGAAATGTTGAAATTAATTCAGAAAATATGATTGTATGAAAAAACACTGGATGAGAAAAGACAGTGAAAGGCCCTTTGGGTTGGAGGACAGGGGAGACACTTGTTTTGCTCGTTTCAGATATAACATGGCATTACACAGTTGGGAGCAAGTGGGAGAAAGTCTTGCAGCCTCTTGCTTAGGGTGTCTGAATTAAGGTTTGTGCCCATGTCACTTCTCCTCTGGTGAAGAGCACCAATGCTCTCAAATGCCAGATGTTCTGTGACAAAACAGCAAAATGCTAGGACGTGTTTCTCCCTGGGCCTGCACTTGAAGGTCTGAGAGTCCTGGCAGTTTAGCAATGTATGTTCCTTTTCTGGCAACTCTGAAGCTGGCATTGGGATTTAACTTTCTCAGGGGCTACCACATGTTTGGAGAAGTCAGCAGCTCCACATGGATGGTGTTACTTTAAAGATTTCAAAATGTTCTGTCCTTTTCAAGGAAGTTTGCTTCATTGCTTCCCTCTTTACAAAATGTCTCCTTAGGAAGTGGGATGCATTTTACCAATTAGAATTGAGAGGGGGGAAAAACACTCTTCAGAGCCACCTCCAGAGCTCACTGCTTTTGAAGAAGAAGTGATGTTTGACACAGAAATGCATGAATAGGGAAGGCCACATTTAACTTGTGTTGTTTGGGTTCCACAGTGGAACCAAACCAGTTTTTCTTGTCCCTTTTTGTCTGAGTGGCAGAAAGCCCAGAAATATGAGTTTGTATGCCAAGAGATGACTCTAAATATAGTGCTGGGTGGGCAGGAAGATTGTTTCCTCATGAATGCAACTGGTGTGTGCCGAGTGCTCCTTGCCCCACTCCAGAGGGAAGGGGCAAGTTTGGTTCTGCTGCCCTGCGAGCCCAGCTGCAGGCCCTTCTTGTGACGGGGGTGAGGGGAGTTCAGAAACATGAGCCAGGGCAGCTTTACTTTGCACCCACATCTCTAGCCAAGATTTGCAGATCAAACATTCCCTACCTAGCTGGCTGCTTTCATTCTTTAGGATTTAGGAGTATAATTAAACACATAACAATAGCCAACTTTTAGAGACAGGGAAGCATGCATTGTGTATGCCTTGTTTAAACACAGATTGTATATGAAAGGTAGAAAAATGTTGCTTTGCCTTGTGCTTGCTTGGAAATACAGGGGTTTTTGCTGGCTACTGTCTACCAGCCAGCTTTGAAACTTGAATACTTTTCACCTGTCATCAAGGCAGCTTTTTGCTCTTTCATACCTGTTTTCTCTTGATGTAATTGAAAGGAAATAGAGCTGCCTGGAGTATTAGAACTCCTTGAAAACACTAACTTTAAAAGATTGTGGGTTTTTTTGTTTTTTTTTTTGTTTGTTTTCAGTTTTTTTTCAAAAGCAAAGGCCAGCACCATAAAGAGCTTAGCTCAAAAATTCCCACTGCTCTCTCACCCTCTACAATTAAATAAAAAATAATTTGAAACCTCAGCTTACAAAACAGCTTGACCCAAGGGGATTGAGAAAGCTGGTTTGATCATTGTTTCATCCAGTTCCTTGATAAAGGTTTACTTTATCTCACTTTGGTTTTTTTTCTTGTTTCCTTTTTTCCTTGGCAGTGGACATAACATGACAGCTTGCCAGATAAACGTTGATCTGGTTTTTATGGTAAAAGCATATTATGCCTAAGGAAATACTGCAAAGTAGCCAGAGCATGTTACCTAATGTCATCATCTATGTTGACTGTATTAACATTGAGCAATTAAACTCACCAAGTAGTTGGTTGTGAAGCCCGGTGCTTCTTAACAAGAGGCCATTAGCTCAATAACAAAGAAGAGAAGCAGTGAGAGGATCTCTTCTCAAGGGAATCCTGGGTGACAGCGAGCCACAGTGCTTGGAGAAGAACAAAACAGTGATCTAATGGTCACCAACATCATGAATAGTGATTTGTGATGTTGTAAGGCCACACTTCAGCGTCAAGCAACTCCAAGAATCCTCACATGCACTTTTAGACTCCATTGATGGGGAAATGCAAATGAAAGAGAGCTACTAGGAATTCTTTAATTTTTAGATGAATTTTTATTATAGTCATTACAATAGCCTCCATGTATATTTGGAAAATAGTAATACAAATGTGTGGTAGAAAAGTTCTAGCCCCTAAAACAGAGCTTGCCACATAATTAGCTGTCCATAAATATTTGGACTGAAGATTAAATGTTATTCAGTCAATGGACAATTGTTAGTGTCCGTGCAAATTGACAAAAACTTCAGAGCCCAGAGGTTGGAAACGAAGATACAGTCTATTTCTGTGCCTCCTTACAGAGCTCCTGTTCTACCACCTCTAAACAAAGGCCAGAAAAGAAGCCACCAGCTGACTCAAGTAGTTCTTTGGGGCACCACACTCCAGCACTGAGAAGCATCTTGCCACTCAGCTTTGCAGTGTGGTTATTAACCTGATGGCAGACTGAAAGTTCGGAAACTTCCTTGGGAGTGCCACTTCTCAAACGGGTCCAGCTATTAACATTTTAGTGGCTAAAGAGGAGCAAAACTTTTCTCATTAACATTTTTTGTTAAAACAAAGTTAATAATCTGAGTTGTAAGAATAAACATTTTCCTGCACAGGATTTATTAGCACTATTTGTTCATAGACTTTTTAAAAAAAATTTTCTGAAGTTGATCTTTATGCAAAAAGGTTTGTCCTGGAACAGTCACCCCAAGATGTCCTCAGAGGTTCCACTGCAGGATTGTGTAAACCCTTGGAGGGGGGACTCCTAAACAACACAAGCTGTGCAGTCCAGTTCAGCAGCCACAAGCCACATGGAACTGGTGAGCAGTCAATATGTGGCTTG
Organism: Choloepus didactylus; assembly: GCF_015220235.1. Lineage (NCBI taxonomy): Eukaryota > Metazoa > Chordata > Mammalia > Pilosa > Megalonychidae > Choloepus > Choloepus didactylus. The sequence goes on along the minus strand of NC_051320.1, from coordinate 36,716,911 downwards.
TCTGAACCAGGATGTACTATAAATTTAAAAATACATGCTGAATTTTGGAGATTTTTTTATGGGGCAAAAAAAAAAAAAAGGATGTAAAATAGCTCATCAATAATTTTTATATCAATTGCATGTTAAAACAAGATTTTATATATAATTGTGTAAAGTATATTATTGAAATTAATACCTCCTTTTTAAAATGTGACTACTAGACAATTCAAAATTACATGTGTGGCTTGCATTGTCTTTCTGCTGGACAGTGCTGCCTTAGAATATGCCCATCTGAGTCAGTGAGAGCTGGTGGGAAATAATATGTGGGCCCCAATCCCGTGCAGTCTGGCACACGTTGCCTCTTTTAGGGGTGGGCTGGGTAGATGGGGATGGCTCTTAGAAAGCATGTCCTGTATTCCCAAGAAGGAATCCGAGGCCATATCCGGGCTCGGTGGGAAAGGGAGCCCTGAAGCCATGGCCTGAACGCACTTGCCCACTGGGGAGGAGTTCCTGAATGGCCAAAAGCCAGTTTGTAATTGAAGCTTCCAAGGCTCCGGACTGAGTTAAACCGAAGCTAACGTGATTCTGTTAGAAATCCTTAAGGGACAGCACAGAGACGGGAGGATCCATGAGCCCGTAACAATCCTTGCAGGCAGAGTTCAGCCCAATAAATCACTTCTGGTAAAAAGGAAGGAAGGAAGGAAAGGGGGGACAGAGGGCAGCCCCATCCCTCACTCAGTTACTGACACCAGCGGCGTAGGGTCACCTTTGCCCACCTGCTTCATTCAGTAGATATTTACTGATTGCTATCTGCACACTTAATAAATACTAACCTCTGGGCCAGGCATCATGTTTCTTTCTGTGCATTAAAATATTAAGTGAGAAAATAAATGTAGCTCTGACCTCAAAGGGATAGGGTGGTAAAGGCTGTTTCTTACTGAAGGTATTTAAAACTCATACAGTCCCTAGGAAGTAGATGGGGACATTCTTTTTTGGGCCAAGGGGCTGAGCTCACGCCTAGCTCACCCTAGATACCGAGCTGCTTTAGACCCTCTCGAGGCCACCCTAGATATCGAGCTGCTTTAGACCCTCTCGCAAGAATCTGAGTCCCATGAGGGCAGGGATTTTTGTTTTTATTTGTTCACTGCTGAATCCCTAACACCGAGAACAATGATTGGAACAATTAGGAGTTGAATAAATGTTTATTAAATTCACTGTGGTTTGGGTGGAATTCCTGCACTCCCCCATCCTCCCAGGAAATAGGCCAGATAGTGGCCCCTAGAGGCCTAGAAGTGAGAGAACACATCTTCAGACTAACTTCTTCCCTCCCTACCTCTCTCCCTTCTTTCTTTCTTTCTTCTGGTCCTCCCTTCCAAAATTTTGTATCTCTCCCAAATCTAATTCAGGTCACCCCGACTGTTGACCTTTCTCTTCCCAGAACTTTCTCCTGCCACCTCTCCTCTTCCACCCAAAAACAAGTTGCTTTTATCTCCTGCTATCTCCTATGGTCATTGTCCATTCTTTTCCATTTCTAACTCTCCGAGGTGTGGATTTTATGCAGTGGTTAAAAAAAAGAGAGAGATGTTGCTAATGCATTGGTTGGACCTGCAGACTATGAGGGAACCTCTTGAGCTCCTTCCAGGACAGAGTTAGAAATGGAACTGCTAAGGTCAAAGAGCTAGTTGCCAAAAGTGTGAAGGCATTGATGCTGGGGCTGAGAGGGTGGGTAGTGGGCTTCACCCAGCCCTCCGTTATTTCCCCATATGCCTTGCTTACCCTGCCAAAGGAATAAAGGAATCCCTCCTTCCCACTTCATCATACACAGTCCCTCTGCTCACAGGAGAGGGCTCTTGAATGTTTCCAGGTTGCGGAGAGAGCCCATTTAAACTTTGCGTGGGGTCCCCTTTTGTTAGTTGTACCAATGATTTTGTTCCTTGGTATATATTTCCCTTTACTTTTATAAGGGCCATCTCTGCATTGCAGCCACTTTTTTATGATTCCCAGAAAGCATCTCTAAAATCTGACTATAATAAAAATGTTTCTGAAGATGGAATATAACTTTTGCATAAATCCTTGCCATTAATAAGAGTATTGCTCTATTTAACAACTATTGTAACCTCCCGAGAGGAGAATGGACTGCTTTAAACATTTTTTCAAAATCAACTTAAACGGTTCAGTGTTCATGTGGTTGGAGTAGCTTTCATCATAATTGCCAATACAATCCTGAAGGCCTTCAGTCTGCTTTAGTGCACACTGTGGAGTGAGGGTGTGCTGAATATAGTCCGTATTTCTCTAATGACATCCTTTATTGAAGTTCACTAAAATGCCACAGTATTTGGGAAGAGGTTAAAATGCTCAGAAAATAGTAATTTTCTAAACCCTTGTCCCCAGTCCCACTTCCCACTTCCATTTTGTCAGAGATTTGAGGAGCACATAAAATAAAGCAGCAAATGTAGATCAAAGGTTTTCCAACAGTTCGTGTTTTCTGTACCACTTTGTAGTTCTGGCTATTTATGGTACAACCTCTGTTCAAGTCCCATAAACAGAGCCTTTCAATTAAATTGAAAAAAAATTATTAAGTGCTCGGTGGGTTCCAGAATAGCAAGAAGCTTGGTTGTTTCCGAAGCCTGTTTCATGCTTAGAGGCCAGTGTGGCCTACCGCAGAGCTACAACACAAATCCCAGAAACTCAACTAGAAGTCAGAGTTGGCCCCATATGATTAAAAACAATCTATTTAATTACCTATTTCCTGCAGGACAAAAGCTAGAAGCACTGAGAAGGAGAAAACAGATATGGAAAGCCCAGATTAAGCACATGTGTTAGAAAAACAACACATTGTCCAAGATAGTATAAACTGGATTTGGAACTGCACAACTATTTTCCATTTTAATACTATTGCCCATAAAATGGAAATAGAACAGTTTCACTTTCTAAAGAACTTTATGGACTAATTAATTCTTTCACAACTATATTCTCATATAATCTTATTAATAATTTGATGAATTTGTGAGCACATTTTGCCTGGTTGACTCCCACAGATTACATTTAAATGTTCTTCCTCTGGGAAGCTGCCCCTGACCCACTTCTGCCACCAACCTCTTTGCCACCCAGGACTGGGTTTGGTTCTGCTAGTACTGGGTCCATATCCGGCTCATAGCACCTTCCACTCTACATTAAATCTTCCTGCTTACTCAGCCACTGCGTGCACTGGATTGTGAAGTACTAGAAGCAGAGGTTCTTCTGCCTGTTGACTTTTGTGTTCCCACACTTAGTACAATTCCCAGCACATAAAAGGTGTTGAATGAATTGAATTGAATTATGGACAAGAAAACCGAGGTCCAGAAAAATTAAACATCATGCCCAAGGCACTAGAATATAAGCTCCATGAGAGTAAGAATCTGGACCACCACATTCAAAATGGTGTTCCCAACACATGGAAGAGCGCCTGATGAAGTGGGTGCTCAAAAATTTTGAGTGAGTAAATAAAAATGGAAGAGCCAGGACATAAACCTAAATCTGCAGTACTGCAACTCTGTATTATTTCTATTACTTCCAAAAACATAAAAAGAGATAGAAAATATCATTTCATATGCTCCCACCCCCTGCACAGCTCTGTGTAAACACTTAATCCTCACAGCAGTCCTGTAAATATTCTTATACACGTCTTTTGTGGACATACATTTCCATTTCTCTGGGGTAAATACCTAGGAGCATAGAGTAGATAACTTGTTTAAATTTATAAAAAACTGTCAAACTATTTTCCAAAGTGATTTTACAGTCCTCACATCAGTCCCATGAAAGTCTGTTGTGAGAATGTCTGGGTCATACTTGGAAATTAAATCTACTTGACAGAACTAGGTTTAATCAGCTAAGAGTACTTGAGTCTATTTTGGTGTTTTCCTTATCTTTCCAGAGGGCCTGCATGTTCCTGTTTTGTACGCTCTATCTGTCTTTAGCATCTGCTTGGTTTTGAGCTCGTGTTGCACTTAATGTTGAAGTACAGTGGTTTTGCAGCTGCAATCTGATATGTGGAATTTTGCCATGCTCATGTGCATTTACTGATGTTTTGGGATGTGAAATTACTTCCAAAATTATAGAAAGAGGAATTGCAAAGTAATTTTTTGAATGGATACATTTGTGTAATACAGGGAGCCCACCTGTTGTGATATGCATGCTTTCTAGTAAAATTGATTGTAACTTTTATAGGGAATTTTATTTAAGTTTAAAGTATATCTCTGCTACATTTAATAGACCTGATATTGACTGAGGTGGGTGGACAGTATGTAAAAATACTTGACATTCTCAACACATGTGTAATTTCCCCTAGACGATGTCAGTCCCACTTTTAAATTTCCCTTTAGAGCACAGTTCTAGTGCTAGAACTTAGGTAGATAATTGCCACAGCTCTATCAACCAAGACTAAGGAATTTCTCCCTATGTTTGGGGATTCCTTGAATTAAAACCTCTCTTTTTATCTTGGCTATCTTTAGAGGTTAATATAGTTGATAATAACATTGTGGTAACAGAGGCTGCCATCAAAAAATATTAAATGCTACTGCTTTAAAGTTCTATAGGGGTCAAAAAAAAGTAAAATTATTTATTGCCTTAATTATGAATTTGGAGATTTGAAATTGTTTTATGTTAAGTCATATTGTGATGACAATACCTATACCTATACAATATAGCAAAATTAAGGGAAAACAGACATAGAGAAATTGTATTCTGTAGGATGTTGTGAGAATAGAAGAGAGATGGGTCTCCTCTTAGAGAAAACAGACGTTTTTCATTCTAAACATACTTACATATTTAAAAAGTTGATTCAAATTCTGAATCATTATTTTTCTAAATGATTGAACATAGATTGTTTTAAGTACAGTTCATCAGTGCATGGAAACATTCCTTCGTGTTTGTTTGGTTTGTATTGTCTTGATTTGTTTTTATAACAGTTTTTAACAAGGGAATAAGTTAAACGTTTAGGAGCTACTGAGTTTTGAGGATCAATCAAAAATAAAGATGCATCTGTTTATCCTCTACTTTTAATAAACCGTGTAATTAGCTACCTGAATATTTAATAATGGTTAGTTCACGTGTGTCTTCTCATTCCCTCTGGCCTCCCCAAAGAGAAGAACGATGGTCCATTTGTTTAGCACGTAATTTTGAGCCAAGATCACCCTTTCTCTGGCTCTGTGCGTAAATAAGTGTATTTGTGCCAGTTGAGTGCATTTGGGGATTGCGATAAAAATGTCATGCACTGAATTGCAGCCAGATTAGATCATGACAAATGAAGCAGGGATGACATTTCTTGAATGAATATTTGAAATTTTCCCATTATTTGAAAGTCCCTGAGTGCTTTATTCTCATAAGCGATTACACTCTGCGTCAGAGGAGACTATATTTAATGAAGTGATTAGCAGTTTGTGACATATTTAGCATGGTGTTTCCTAATGATTGAGTTACTCTCAAATAGTAACTTGGGGAGGATACGTGAACTGTGTCAGTCCTCCAGGATACAATTCAGTGAAATGCTTTTCTCAATGCTGCATTAGTGTTCTAGAGCATGCAGTCCAATGGAAATAAATTGCAAGCCACAAATGTGAGACACATACATAATTTTAAATTTTATGGTAGCTACAATAAAGAAAAAAATGTACAAAGCAACAGGTGAAATTAACACTATATTTCCTTTAACCCACTATATCCAAAATATAATTTGTAATCAGTATTAAAAACTTATTAATGAGCTATTTTACATTCTTTTTTTCAAAATAAATCTTTGAAATCAGGTATTTATTTTACACTTACAGCATATCTCCGTTCAGACTCAGCACATTTCTAATGTGGCTGGTGACTACCTTATTGGATGGCACATGTCTAAAAGGATCTCCCCACCTTACAGCCTGGAAGCTACTCACTGTCTTTGTCTTGAAGATTCCTGACCCTTTTTACTTCATATCTCACCATCCTTAAATCTTAAGATCATTGGGAAGGAAAGTTTTGACAAATATAAAAGCCAACCCTTACTGCACCACCCGCTGTGCTAAGCATGCCGTGCCATTCATTATCTTGTCTAATCCTCACCGTGATCCTAGGAAGTTAGGCAGTGGTATCCCTATTTTAGACATGAGGAAGTTGAGACACAAAGAGGTTAATTCACCTGTTTAAGGCCACATGGGTAGTAGGTGGCAGGGTCAGGATTCGAATCTGAGTTTGCTGACCCAACCTTGAGCTCCTGAACTGAGAAAAGAAAGTGGTCGTGGTGGCCTGGAGATGCCGAGCATGCCGCTGACTGCACTGCACAGATCCGCCAGAGTGGAGGGTGTGCACCGTGGCATCGGGCAGCTGAGGGGGCTGCTGTGTTGGCTCTGAAAGCTGCCTGCTTTCCTGGACATCCCCAAGCACGTGTTTCTCTCTTGCCAGATGACATTTTAATTTATATTTCTTTAGTGGGACACGTGAACATATTTACCCACTGATACAATATAGAGGTATCTATATCTTTAAGCATATTTACAAATTTACGTAAGCCGCATTCTGACTGATGGGAAAGAGTCATTTTCTTTTCACCTGGAGTCAGTGAGTACAAATTGGAAATGAGACTCTCTTAACTGTCATCGGTGGGGAAACTACCTCCCTCTCCTTCTCTGCTTCTCTAGGAGATAGTGCATGGAAGAAAAGGAAACCAGAGGTGGCTTCTGAGCACCTTTCTTTGCTAGAAGGCTGAAAAAAGGAAAACATTTTGAAGCATAAGTGAGCACATGAACTACTATCTTCTATTGGAAGGCTTTGCTAAGCCTTTCTGATTTTGTTAGTGTGCTGAGCATTTCCAGAGCCAGCCCTTTCCTTTGGGCTGCTTCCATATGTCCATCTACTCAGCAAATAGAAGAGGGGGATGAAGGTTAGGGAGAGGAGTTGGAGGCTCGCTACCTGCCTCTCCATAGATTTGTTTCTGTATCCTAGGGAGAAAGGGAGTTCCAATTAAGCCAAAGTGTACAACATCCACCTGAGCCATCAGTACATCTGCAGTATAAGAAAAAATCGACAGAAAGACTGTAATGGTTTCCCCTGGAATCTAAGCTTCAAATGCCCAAGATTTGGAGAAACTGACTTAACATATATGACCCAAAAGTATGGTTCTTAATCTTTGATGGTATGAAAACAACTCACTACTTTAGAAATCCAAAAATCATACACATTGCCTGAGTGGATTCTGGACTGAGTATTTACTGAAATAACCCAAATTGGTCTCTGCTCTTCAGTCATGAGAGCTCATCAAAGTAGGAGCAGTGAGGGCTTAAACTAATACTTTCTCCTTGTTCCACAGTTCTATTTGGTTCTATTCAATCATTCCGGTATGAGCCCTGTCACATACCAGATCTCAGCCCTGGATCTGAGTCTTAGAGAATCGACCGACCATTTTAAGTTTTGGTATTCTGTAGCAAGCATTCATAACAGGATGGGAAAGTTATGAGGAAGAAGAGTCCTTTTCTTTTCAACCAATATATATTAAATGAGTGCCTGTGTATAAAGCTATGTCACTGTTTCAAAGTGTCTGTGGTCTGATTGGAAAAGTCACATTTATCTGGGAAACAAAATACAATTAGATATAATCAGGCTCTGTACTGACCTCACAAGTTCTTGGGAATTGTGTAGAATATTAAAAATATGTTTGAATGGTGCTAACAGGTTCATATTAGTGCAGAGGTTAAGGAGTTCAGTAAAAGGACTGTAGGCTCTGGTGTCCTATAGGTCTCGGTAGCTGTGTAACCTTGGACACAGCACTGAACATTTCTGAGCTATAAACTGCTTATCTATGAAGCAGAAATAACTATACAATAGTCCTTACTGGATTGCTGTAAAAACCAAGTAATAGAATATATGTATGTGGTTTTAAAATATATCCGCACAAATCTTCCTAATATAAGAATCCCAAACCACATAGGTAGATACTCTCCACCTCTGACAGGGGAAATAGAGCTTAACTCCCTTCCCCTTGAATGTGGGCTGGACTTGGCGACTTCCTTTCAAAGGATAGAGTATGGAAAGGGAAAACGACTAATTTTACAGTGGAGAAACCTGGTAGACAACACCATTAACAGAATTATCATGGCTAACATCACCAGCAATAAATCATGTTGATGTGACACATCCCCTGATATGATGTGATAAGAAGGACACGTCATCTCCATGGCATTCTTTCCCAAAGCCCATAACTCAGTCTAATCATGAGAAAAATACATCAGAGAAACCCAAACTGATAGACACTTTACCAAGTACCTGACTAGCACTCCTCAGAACTGTCCAGGACATAAAAAACATGGAAAGACTGAAAAATTGTCACAGAACAGAGGAGACTGAAGAGACATGATAACTAAATACAGTGTGCTCTCCTGGGTTGGATCTTGGAAGAGAAAAAAGGACATTCATGAAAAAGCTGGTGGAATCTGAATAAAGTCTGGAATTTAGTTAATAATAATGTACCAATGTGGGTTTTTTAGATTTGACAAATATAGCATAGTAACATGAGAGGACAACATCAGGGAAAACGGAAACAGGGCAAGGGATGATGGCAACACTCTGCACTATCTTTGCAACTTTTTTGTAAATCCAAAATTTTTCCAACTAAAAAGTTTACTTGAAAATACCTATCTTCATATAATGTAGGTTACCAGAGGACAAGGTGGAGATAGGGAATGGAAAGTTAAGGCTTGAAATGTACAGGGCTCCTATTTTGAATGATGAAAATGTTTTGGTAGTGGATGGTGGTGATGGTGGCACAATATTGTGAATGCAGTTAACAACACTGAAATATATATCTGCATATGATTAAAAGGAGAAATGTTAGATTGTATATATGGTAACAGTAAAAATTCATGGAAGTATGGTACACAGTGAACCCTAAGTTAAATCATTGGCTTTAATAGTACAATTATAAAAATGTGCTATCATCAATTGTAACAAATATTCCACACCAATGCAAGGTGTGATGGTGGTGGTGTATATGGGAATCCTCTAATTTATGGATGATTATTCTGTAAACCCACAACTTCTCTGATAAAGGAAAAAATATATATATATTTATATTCATATGTAACATATATATATGTTTGCACATTTTTTGATATTCCTATCAAAGACAAATTGCTTTCCCCTTTGAGTGGGCTATGTTTCGTGATTCACTTCTAATGAATAAAATGTGGCAGTACGTGTTTTCCGAGACTAGAAAATAAAAGGCATGTAACTACCTCTTTGCCCCATGTGGGATCACTCACTCTGGGGGAAGCCAGCTTCCATGCCAAGGAGACTCTCATATGGCCCTACAGAAAGGCACACATAGTGAGCCAATAGTCTCTTATCAAAGGATCCCCCAGCCCCAGTCGAGCCTTCAGATGACTGCAGTCCTGACCCATCTTGACCACAGCTCATGAAACCAGCTAGATGACTGCAAATTCCTGACCCACCAAAACTGTGGGATAATAAATAAACGATTGTTGTTTTAAGCCACTATGCTTTGGGGTAATTTGTTATGCAATGATAGATAACTAATATGATGTGAAATATTGTTAGACTTCTGTCTGGTACATACAAGTACTCAATAAATTACAGTTTGTATTATTATTGTTCAAAAACTGTTGTTTTTCCTCCCCAGTTATTACAGACCTCCCATTTTCTCCACACTTGGAACAGTGATTCTTAACCCTGTCTGCACATTAGAATCTCCTGGGGAGCTTTTAAAAGAACACTAATGTCCAAAGCCCTAGACCTAGATCAGTTAAATAAAAAATTCTGGGATGGGGCTCAAGCATCAATATTTTTCAAAGACTTCCTTAGTGATTTTCATGGGCAGCCAGAGTGAAGAACCACTAATTTAGAAATACTCAGTAACACTTTAATAAGTGCTGCCAGAATCCTACGACCTCTGAACTTAGGAGCAGAGAGTTGTATTTCTTGCTGTTTCATCAAAATAGGCATTATGAATTGGGGAAATATGTTGCAGCAAAAGGATTCAAAAACTGTCCATTAAAATAGCATGTGATTATATAGCCTCCTTGAAAGGAATGAAGTAAGGTTTAACTAAAGGGGTTTATCAATTGGTAGAGAAATCACAAGATAATTCTATTGACCTTAAAGAGCAAAGCAAGCATTTGTGGATTGTATTCCCAGGGGTAGTTAATATTTTGCTTGGTTAATATACTGAACTGAAATTCCTTTCTTCCTTTTTTTTGTTAGTTTTTTTTTTTTTTTTTTTTTAACTCTTTGTTAAGTATAAGCACCAAAGCACCATTTGCTGCATGTGAGTTAAGAGAATTATCTGCTTAAGTCATCTAGGTAAGACAAAAATAGTTTGTTTAAATATCCTTTGTTTGACAAAAGAAAAGTCTGCATATTTTATACAGACAACACAGATCCATGAAAAGTTAAGGTAGACAACCTATAATTAATGTAGAAGAGTTTGTTGTTTCATCTTCCTGCATAACCAAGGAAGCAAATAATCCATCTTTTGTGGCCAGGAGCCAGGTCTCTACCAAATTGAGTTTTGACCTTTCTATTTTATCATCTGGGCACTCATTTGGCAAAGGGGTGATGCAAACTCTAAGTCCTGGGCTTAGCAGGCTCATCACGGTCCAGTGAAACTCCTTTCCTGAGATTGGGAAACTCAGTTGAATGTATGTAAAAGGCATTTGTTGACCATGGATGTTATGCGTTACCTTAGAAGATTCTAAAGCTGCTGCTGCTGCCTCAGCACATTTGCAATATCATTGACAAGATGAAATGTTTGCATTACAAACCATGAGTAGAATATAATTTTGAAGAGAAGAATGATGAGCATGGATCATGTTGGACAGATAAGATATGTAGGAGAAGGTAGTCTTTGACTCTCATAAATGATATTTGATGACCAAATCATGGGTATAGTTTGGATAGATGAAGAGAAAGAAGAGCATCTAAATTGGAAGAGAATGGGAAAAGCAAGAATAAGCATCGTTTGGGGAGTAGTGAGATGACTGATCTAAGTAAAATGGAAGTTTATTTGGAAGTCACAGGAAGCAGTTTTAATAAGTAGGTTGAGGACAGATGTTGGAGGCCTCCGAGGCCAGGGTGAGAACCCAGAAGCCATTGAAGGTTCTTGAGCAGTTTGAAATCGGTGATAAGTGTACAGAGGGGAGGGAAGGAGGAGTAAGCAAGTTGCAGAATGGTTTTAAGGAGTAGAAAATTAGAGGGATTGACAAATCTGAGACATGGTAGAGAAGAAATAATAAATTTTATTAATTGGATACATAGTCTGTCATTGGGGTATGTTTCTCAGGTTGAGAGCCAGCTTCTGTTGGCAGACAGCAATCTATAATGATGGTGGTGAAAATACAATCAACAAATAACTTAATTTGAAATTTTGAATTCCAAATCTATGAATCAGGAGGGTCTCCTGTAATTCAACTAGGATACATGGTAAAAATTGCAAAGGCATTGTGATAAAATGTTTCTGTTTTAAATAAGTCAAAATAAATTTCAGCAAAAAATATGATTTTGTCTGTGACATATAGTTAAAATATTCCTTTTTAAATGACAGTTACATCTAAGAATTGGTTTCTTTCATCTCTAAATTTTCAAAAGTATCTGAAAATTCAAGCTCATGTTATCCTGTTCCATTTTATACTAGACATGCAATTCTTGTTACTGATAGTCATATTACTTCAAAATACAATTTCCTTATGCATTTGAAACCTTTCTTTCTTCTATTTGGTATCTCGCATTCAGGTAGAGAAGCTGACGTAATAATAATATCAGACAATCCAGAAAACAGTGGGGAATATATGCCCGGGGGCCTATAGTCCTCCACATGGGGGTGCTTGAGTGTCCTCACAACATGGCTACTGGTTTTCCATGGAACTAGAGCCCTGCCCTTTTCCAAATACTAAATGGGAAGAGCAATGGCCTACTTGTCTAGAAATCGGGCTTTGGGGGAATGTGCTTGACCTTTTTTATGGAAACTCTTTCCATTGAGAGGGGTTGTTTACATTCTGCTATGACCAGCTGACTTATAAATGAGTGGATTGGCAGCTCTTTATTACTTCATTTAAAGAGTTCTGGTTCCTATACTATGAGAGTGGTTTGAATGGGTGATGTTATCACACCCTTAGCAAAAGAATACACACACACACACACACACACACACACACACACACATAATCATCTTTTGTTTTCTGAGGTAACTGTAATCCTAGATTAGCATACAAGGACTTCTACTTCTTGTATTTAACTCCCACTGAGAATAAAAGCTGGATAAAATATACTAAGAGAAATTGTTTGGAGGCCTCAGAGATCTAACAAAGGCAGAATTATGGTAAAGATAAGGAAAATGAGAGAAATCTGGGGAGGTGAGCCTGTCAAGTGGGGTCTCTTTTATGCTAGGATGTCTACTGATTTCAGAAGAGGCATCTGAGAAGCTGAGAAACTGAACAGGGTTTTTGCAGCTTTGTAGAAGAGGGAAACAAGACTTGGAGTCCAGAACCCATCAAATTTGGAGATAAGGCTAGTAAATACCCCACATTTCAGACTGAGACACTAAAGGGCAACACACAGGAGTAAGAGTGAACTAGAAGTAGACTGGCTCTCTCAGAGCCTGACAAAGCATGGTCTCAGATTGCTGGTTTCTGAACCTGGTAATAGCAAAGTAAAGCATCTCTCAAGGGAGCAAATGTCATCAGGATGTCAAATTATTTCGACAAATTTTCACATACATGTCTAGTACTCAAGTAATAATAACCAGGCTCATAAATAGATAAGACAACATGAATGAAAAACAATAAATAATGGAAAACATGGAGCACCACATAATAAATTTTAGGCACAGAGTTTTAAAAAACTGCTTCATTCATAGAGATAAAAAAAAGATTAGAGGTTACCAAGGGTCTGCGGGAAGAGGGAATAGGGAGTTATTTTTTAATAGGTACAGAGTTTCTGTTTGAGGTGATGAAAAAGTTTTGGGAATGGATGGTGGTAAATGTAGCACAACATTGTGAATGTCATACACTTAAAATGCTTAAAATGGTAACTCTTACGTTGATAAACATGTTACCACAATAAAATTTAATAAACTTTGCTTAATATATTTCAGAGATAAAAAGACAAGACTGAGAATTTTAGAAGAGAACAGAAAACTTTAAAAAAGAACCAATGGAAAAATCCAAGAAGCAACATTAAAAACTAAGTGGATAGGTGGATTAGCTATTTATTGCTGTGTAACAAATCAACCCCATATTTAGTGGCTTTAAAGAACAATAATCATTTAATCTCTTTCACAGTTTCTGTGGGTTAAGAATTCAAGAGTAGGTTGTTTGGATGGCCCTTGCTTTTTGTCTCTCTTGGGGTTGTCATCAAATGAGGTTTGGCCTGAGTGGTGCCCATTTGGAGACCTGACTGGAGCAGGAGCAGTCTGAAGGTGGCTCTCTTAAAAAGATGGCAAACTGGCGCTAATAAGGTGGTTTCTTTCAATGTAGATATGCTGGTTTGTATGTATTGTGCCCCCCAGAAAAAGCCATGTTCTTTAATGCAGTCTTATGGGGCACATGTATTAGTGTTGATTAGATTGTAATTCTTTGAGTGTTTCCATGGAGATGTGACCCCAACTGTGGGTAATAACTCTGACTGGATGATTTCCATGGAGGTGTGGCCCCGCCCATTCAGCGTGAGCCTTGATTAGTTTACTAGAGCACTATATAAGCTCAGACAGAAGGAACAAACTTGCTACAGCCAAGAGGGACACTTCGAAGAATGCACAGGAGCTGAGAGAGGAGCTGCAGCTTTACAGAGCAACATTTTGGAGATGGCCTTTGAAAGCAGACTCGTGCTCCAGAGAAGCTAAGAGAGGACAAACACCCCAAGAGCAACTAAGAGTGACATTTTTGAGGAGCTGCAGCCTAGAGAGGAACATCCTGGGAGAAAGCCATTTTGAAACCAGAATTCCACAGTAGTCACCAGCCATGTGCCTTCCCAGCTAACAGGTTTTCCAGACCCCAGTGGCCATCCTGCAGTGAAGGTACCCAATTGTTGATGATTTACCTTGGACCTTTATGGCCTTAAGACTGTAACTGTGTAACCAAATAAACCCCTTTATGAAAGCCAATCCATTTCAGGTGTTTTGCATCCCAGCAGCATTAGCAAACCAGAACAGTAGGCTTTTCCAGGGAGCTGCTTGAGTGTTCTCACATCATGGTGGGTGATCTTCCTCAGAACTAGGGATCTGAGAGAACAAGTCTGAAACTGCAGTGCCTTGGATGACCTGGCCTTAGAAATCATGCACCCATCACTTCTGCCCTATTCTGCTGGTCACGCTGGACTGGTTTAATGTAAAGGGAGATTACACAAAGCTGTGACTACCCGGTGGTGAAGATCCCTGGGGGCCAACTTGATAGTTGGCTACCATGGTGGGTTTAACTGCAGATCAGACATAGTAGAAGAGAAAATTAGTAAACAGGAAAAACAATGAGTAAACAGAACAAAACACAAAGAAACAAAAGGATAGAAAAGTCAGAGGAAGGGACTAGTTTCAGAGGAGGGAAGAGAGAGAATGAGGCAGAAGCAGTAATTGAAGAGCTAATGCTTATGAAGCTTCCAAAAATGATGAAAGATATCAAGGCACAAATTTGTGAAGCCCTATGAATTCCAAGCAGGAAAAAGATAATAAAAAGCCATATTCTTTTCCACACTGTATGCACATATAGTCTTTATTTAATATATTTAGCCTCTGTTTGAAGACATTATTACTGGTTCAAATAGGGCTGTTTTGTTTATAATTTAGGTTCAAGTCCTGCCTTGATGTGATGTGACATTTTTGCATTGTTTACATTTCAGTTTTAAGTGTTCGTAGTCCTTGATTTATGTAATTAGCCTTCGGATCAGCCTGAACCATTAGATAAGGAAAAAATGTACATTAAAACACAGAATAAAACTGCAACTAACTTGGTGTTATCTAACTACCTAGCCTTCTACTATCACTAACTATATAGAGAAACCAGTGATAATTGAAATTCATTAAGATGATTTTGAAGTATTAAAATCCCATCAGAATCTTTCTTTTAAAGTTATGGTGTACTTATTATACTTTTGGGTTAAATACATCATTGTGCACTCTAATTCTTTAACAATTGATAGTTTGTATAGCACTGGTAATTGAGTATTTGAATAATCACACATACTGTTCCTTGACTATGCTATATCAGCAGGAGTTAACATATATACCTGGCTTTTCTGTTTAGGAAAAACTGCTGTTTTTGCTTCTACTAATTGCTTTTAAATAGCAAATAGTTACGATAATAGGAATTAACAATAAAAAAATCTGATTAACATCAAGCCCCCCTAAACACTGGCAGGGACTGTGAAAGAGTGGATGCTGTCAAGTCAGGTAGAATCTGGTTCTTGCTCTTGATGGGTAGGGGCTGCCATCCATTCTGGCCTTCAAATGCCAGTTTTGGGGCCATCATAAGGAATCAACTACCTTAAATCAGATTGGGTTTAATCCACTATTTCTTACACTAGCTTCTTTTGTTTTAAAAAATTCTCGAATGAAACTTTTTCTTCAAATATAAGAGCATTTGAAATGTTCTCAAAAGTTGATTTCAGTTATCAAATTATATGATTCTATTTTTTTCTTCAAGGTGTGATCAGAACTTGAGCATAAGATGCAGCCGTGTAACACCTTTCATTTCCCCACTGGTAATAAATTCAACTCTGCTGTTCTGGTGGTTTTCCATTTCACTACAGCGATTAACCTCTCCCTGGTATAAACTACCAGCTTAACTGCACCAGGACAAAGTTCAGAAGAACTTTGCAAACCTCCAGTTTTAAAAAGTGGGGAAGGAGATGCTCCCACAGTTAGAGAAAAAAATTTCCTTTCTCACTTACAAATTAAGATATACTGTTATGTTGGCAATTACTATACTTTATCATCTGGGACCACAATGAACTAATTCTACAACTATTAGCAAACTGTTCACTAAACTGATATAGCCTGATTTCAGATAGTCGTGAAATATACAAATATACAGCCAATATTTTCTGGACACATATGTGTTTTTCTTTTTAAATATAATAGAAAAAATGTTTCAAAGGGAACTATATATTTTTTATTCTGCTTCCTTGCCATGTGACTGAAGTTTGAAATTTCTTCCTTAGTGCCACTATAGCATCTCTCCAGATATGTTCTGTTTCTGGCATTCTTTGGCACAGATTTTGGTGCTGTTGATATCAAGCTGCCTAATTTGTTTAATGGGTATTAGAAATTAGTTGTAATTCTATGAGCAAAAATCTTAGCACGAATAAGAAATGGCCATCCAGGTGGTTCTCTACAATAAGGCTGACCAGGAATCTGATCATCGCTCAGGAGGGATTCTAATAGTAATCAAAATCTATTCTCCATGGGCGAGATTTCATTATACCTAATCAGCCCAGGTTTAATGAAATCTCACAGGTAGAGAATAGATTCTGTCTCCAATTGGTATCCCCCAGAGCTGTGATTGCATGACCCATCAGTCCTACAGCTGCATTGAAGTGCTTAGTTACATTCCAACCACACTGCACCTCCCAGACTGAACAGCCAGCATTGAAACTCAAATGCTTGGGAGAGGATGGATTAGGAGTGAAATGGGTTCTGGTGGAAAGTCTAAAGAAAGAAATCCACAGAATATTGATCAGCTCCAACCTAACCCATTGAAATGGGTTCCTCCCTGAGAGCCAAAGCCAGGACTCCAGGTTTCAGGTATGGTGGCAGGGTTCTAGGCCCTATTGTTAGTCATTACACCCTTTATGGAGCACCTACTGCAGACCAGGCACTGGGTTCAAAACTATGTATTTTCTTATTTGATCCTCACAACAACAGTTTGAGGCGTTTATTATCACCCCTTTTACAGGTAAGAAAACCGAGACTCAAAGTGATTGAGTAAATTATCCAAGGTCACCCAGCTAGTGTGGCAGAGTTTGTACCCAAATCCAAATCCTTCTGAACCTAGGGCCCCTCCCATCCTTCCCCACACATTTTGCTATTTTCCTCCCCTTTTGGTAGTTTTCATCCCACTTTCTCTTCCCACTCTTTCTTCCCTGCCTGTCCTCCACCCACTTCTGTTCTGTTTTTCTTCCCATCCTCTTTCCACTCCCTTTATCCACTTTTCTTTTCTCCAACCCCCCTGGTTTAAATAAACATTTAAACAGATTATTTGAGGAGTTGGGGGGAAATGGGGGTAATGGCAGGCGTGTTCCATTTGTTCCCTTGTGTTCCTTTAAATGTTTTCACAGAGATGGTTTCTGTTCATGCAAAGAACAAGAGAAGGGGTCAACATTTAATAACTGCCTCCCATTGCTAGGCCCTGGGACAACTGCTTTATTTATACCTTCTCATTTACTTTTTCCTCACTACATTTCTGTGAAGTGTCATTCCCATTTCATAGGTGAGGAAATCAAGACTCAGGAGGATTAATAACTTGTCCAAGGTTACGAATAAAGCGTAGGAGTCAGAATTCAAGCCCAGATCAATTGACTCCAAAATTGTTGCATATTTTACCATAGCATGCTGCTTCAGAAATAATGAGACCTGGCTTCAGACCCCAGATATCCCAGTTATTCTCAACCTCTGGACAATTTACTTCACTCCTTTGGTTTTTGTCACCTGTAAATTAGGGGTCATGGTTATGACAAGGGACAGTTATTACGTTAAATGATGGAGCCATGCCACTTGCCTTTAGAAATTCCTAGCTCATGGTAGGTCCTTAATAAATTCTGCTCCCTCCCACCTGTTTTTTTCTTTTTCTTTTTGTTGTTTTTGTTGTTGTTTGTTTGTTTGTTTACAAAATGGAGTGATTCACAAAGTGAGGAATGGCAGGCCTGGAAGACATCCCAGCTTTCATTATTGGTGATTTCCTGATTGAAACAGTCCTCTCTTCTAGATTTAGAGTCGTGGTGAGCCTGCCCTGCCTCATCCCAGTGTTGACAGCTTAGAGAGCAGCAGAGCACAGTAGCAGGGGCCTGAGTCTGACTTTGGCTTTGCCATTTGCTGCTGTCTGACCTTGGGTAAATTACTTACCTCTCTGGGCCTCAGTTTCCTCATTGTAAAGAGTATGTGTTGGGGGCAGGTCATGCCTATCTTGTAGGGTTGTAATAGGGATTAAATTAGATAATATATGTAAAACATTTAGCTTAGTTCCTAACATCAAACAAGAGCTAAATAAATGACAATGATTATTACTATTTGTTTTAGTTTGCCGGGGCTGCTATGCCAAAAACCACACAGTGGGTTGACTTAAACATCAGGGATTTATTGTCCCATAGTTTGGGGGGCTAGAAGTCCAAAATCAAGGTCTCTTCAGCCATGCTTTCTCCAGGAGGCTGTAGCGTTCTGGCGGAAGCTTGCCATAGGCCCTGGGTTCCTTGGTTCACACCTCCACCTCCATCCCATGGCTTCTTCTGGCTTCTGCTCCAGCTCAGGCGTCTGTATGTCTGTCGTGATTTCCTCTCCTTATAAGGACTTCAGTTGTGTGGATTCAGGCCCACCCCTATTCAGTTTGGCCTCATCTTAGAAGATCCTTTTCACAAATGAGTCCACAGCTTTAATAGCATCTTCAAAGGTCCCATTTACACATGGGTTCACATTCCCAGGACTGGGGGTCAGGATTTGAACAGGTCTTTTGTGGGGGGCTTGATTCAATCCCTAATACTATAACTCAACCTTATTGCTGTGCCTTTTTTAATACTCTTGGGCTGAAAAACTCTGAAGAAACCCAAAACCAAACAGAGACCATATCTCTTGGGTATCTCCTGCCATTGTGATTAGCCCTCCTTTTTGAAAAATGCTGGTGACCTTCATAGTGTGAAACGTGCAGTAATCAATGACTTATTTACTGATAAATTCTGTTTTCTTTTTGTGCTGGAGCTGATACGAATGTAGGCAATGTGTTATGTTTCCCACCACACTCTTGAACAAAATGCTATTTCCTCAAGAACAGCCAGAAATACCGATGCTAATTTTTCCTGTGCTGGGGAATAGCAAGAGCCTCCCCCTCCCCCCCACCTCCCCCATTGCAGTGGGCTGGAAGGAGCTCTCCAGAAACATTATGTCATCCTCATTTGCACTGCCAGAGGATGAGCTCATCGGGGCGGGGCCTCGCGGGGCTACAGCGGGGCGGGCTCCTCACTTGCAAGGATGTGCGTCCTCCAAGCGCGTCTCTCGCTTGCTACCCCTCCATACACCGACTGCCTGCCGGCACCAAACAAGAGACACTGCCTGATGAATTATTTAAAACCTGAAGCAAACTCCTGCAAAATATAACCAGGCATCCGAAGGCACCAAAAAAAGCAAACTGTGCGTTTGGGTTACTTTGTATTATTTTAAAAACAGTTGCAGAACTGCTGTTGTCAGTGAGAAGAAACTTCCGCTGGTTCTTTTTGCTTCTCCTCCTCTTGTCTGAGAGTGTCTTTCCCCTCTTCTACTTCAAGCAGCAGCTTGATCCGTGACTGGACGGAGCTGGGTCTAAGCTGACCACAAGTCTGGCCCTGAGCCACATGGCTGTAGCAAAGGAGAAATATGTCAGCGATTTTCCACATTCTTTTCATTATAATGTGTATTGTGAGTATCTTTATTTATAATCTTGATATTCTACCTGGCAGTATAGGTAGTGGTTAAAGATCAGGGCTTTAGAGGCAGGCAGCCTGAGTCTTGATCCCAGGACTGGTACGCTTTCTAGCTTTATGCAGTGAGAATTATGCCACCTCGCCAATCCTCAGTTTATTTTTTTTTTCATCTGTAAAATGGGGATAACAATAAAGACTAGATAAAAAGATTGTTGGAAACACTAAATGAATATTGTGTGGTAATCACTAAGCACAATGCCTGGATCATAGATTGTACTCAATAAATGTGAGTGACCATTAATAAGATACACATGCACTACTGCTTTATTAGCTGGTTACAGGAAGGAAATATATATATGTATATTTTACATGCAGTGAAAGGAGGATGTAAAAGCATTATGTGATATATTTTCAAGGAAATTATTCACTGATGAAAAACTGTTTTATTACCTTTTATTATAACATTTCTCAAACGTACACTGAAATAGAATCATATACTGAAACTCCTCCCCCCTCATACACCCATCACCTAGCTTCAACAATTGTCAACATTTTGGCATCCCCTTTGTTTCATCTATTCCCCAACCTTTTTTTAAGGTCAAGTATTTTAAGGGCAAATATCAGACATTATATAATTGCACCCACAGTACTTCAGTGTGTCTCTAACAGAAAATGATTTTATTATTAACTTAAACACAGCTATTACAACACCCAACAACATTAAAGTGATTCCTTATTATCACTAATATCCAGTTCATCTTCAAGTTTCCCCAATTGCTTACAAATGTATTTTTACCACTTATAAAAAAAAATCACAGGTAGAAAATTTTCCTTAATACTTAGATATTTTAAAAGAGATTTCAAAATATGTCATGTGAATTCTTGCTTTTTCAGAGGTGAATTTCAAACTCATTAATAAACATATATATTGATCATTATGCAGTAGGAAAAAACAAATTGCCAATTTGTTTTTATCAATTCTTAATCTGAAGCTTGTTTTAAAGTAAGTTCTGTACTGGTTAGAGTGGTTAATAGATAATGTGTGTTAATTTTTAAATCATGAATTTTATATCTGTGATTCTGATGGCCAATATTTTGATGTGCCCATTATCTAAACTTATGATGTAAAATCTTACTTAAATCAACACTTAGCATAGAAATAAGATCATAATTTATTGATTCTTTCCCTACTGTAGTCATCAGCTTGTTTCATATTAGATTTAATGTGTGTAAATCACTACCTACATTAGAAATTTGTTTAGACAAGTATTCATTGTGCAGTACTGCCAATACCTTTTCTTGGTTAAATGTAAACATTTGGTTTAACTTTTGGAAAATACATCTCTTTCCATTTGAGGGCAAGCTCTGTATGGTTCCAGATGTGTTTAAAACTCATTTGAGCGATGTTAATAGCGGTTCCCCAGGGAGACATGAGTTATGTCTGTGAAAATGTATGTGTACACTATTTTTCAACAAGGACATCGTTTATGTTTCATTGCTGAACATAAGTTCCCAAGATGACATCAGATTCCAATTTGACAAATCCAGGTCATTCAGAAGCCTCTGTGATCTGACCCAGATTACTTTCCTAGCAAGATCTCCCATAACTTCCTCTTTTCCCCACCACTCTCCATCCCATACACCTCAGACTCCAATTGTATTGGACAGCATGCCATTCTGTTAGTGCTTTCCCTTCCTTACTCTTCTTATTCTTGTTCTTAAGCTATTCCATGTACTTGAGGTAGGGTTACCAGATTTAGTAAATAAAAATACAGGAAGCACAGTTGTATTTGAATCTCTGATAAACAACAAATAAAATTTTAGTATGTCCATGGAATGTTTTGTTTTATCTGACAAACCTAACTTAAGGAAACCCTTCTTATCCTTCAAGTGTCAACTTTTCTTCCAGGAAGACTTCCCTGAGTGCCTACCTTCCAAGCTACTATCATAGCACTTTGTTGGAACCTCTAGTAAATACATAAGCAACCAACATTTTATAATTAGTCATGTTTGTATGTGCCTCTCCACCAGTTTGTAAGCCCCTAAACATGGATGCTGTTTCTTATTTGTAGAGTTCAGGGCTTTAGCATTTGCAGCCCACTCCCCTTCCTATTCCAGGGGTCAGGTAGCACGAAACTATCAGCATTTTTCCCCAGTGAGCCCTATGATGAGCTCATCTTCCTTTTCAGATACTGCCCTCCAAGCAGCCACTGCCAAGTGACTGGAGTTAGCATCTGAGACAGAATCTTCTAGGCATCCGTGGTTATAGTCACCATAATCCCCTCTTTGGTCTCCTCATAGCAAGGACCATTCAACCCCTTCTATCAGGGTCAGCCCTACTTACAGGGAGACCAAGCCTGACCCAAGATAGGTAGGACTTTGCGTGTCTCTAAGCAATTGTGTTCTTTTTTTTCTTTTAATTTTTGGTTTCTGATTTTCCTCATGTAAATCCGATTGGCCTATATCCTTAATTACTGGCTGCTAACAATGTACCCAGCGCTGTGGTAGGCAGTGGAGGTGAAAAGTCAAATTAGATAAGTTTCTGACCATCAGAAACTCACAGCTTATAGTCTCAAGGTAGAAACACACACATAAATTAATCATTCACATCCATTTTGAGGACTGGGTAGGTATTTTGGTAGGTATGATTTGACAGATATTTATTAAAAACCCACTTTGTGTGAGGCACTGGTCTAGGAAATCCCATACCCTGCTGGAGTTCTCCTCTTTAAGGAAGAGCAATCAGCTTCAACTAGGTGTGGAGGAGAGGTACAGTAATCTGAGGTGCTGAAGTAGGAGTTTGCTAGTCAGATGGGGGTAGGAAATGAACACTCCAGGAAGAAAACTGAACATGTGCAAAGGGATGCACAGTGGAAAAGCTCCAGAAGGCAACCTCTGTAAGGGCAGGGACTTGGCCACATCTGCAACTATAAGCGCTGTGCATTGAATAGGTCCTGGCATGGGGTGGGAGGTGGGGGCATTTAATAAAGAATTGAATGAGGCAATGAAAGCAAGTGTGGTATAATCAAAAAATGGTAAGAGGTTTGGAATGGCCAGGGTGGAGAAGTGGGCGATGGAGCTCTAAAGGTAGACAAAGAGCAGATCATGAAGGGCCTCTTAAACCATGCTGAGGAATGTGAATTTAAATTATAAATAGTGCGGGGCCATTGGAAATTTTTCAGATCTGGAGTGGCACGATGTAATTGAATGTAATTTCTAAAAAGATTGCTTGGATAGCCTTGTGGAGAATGGATTAAATGGAGTGGAGACTAGGGCAGAAGACCAGTTAGGAGACAGTTGTTTGGGGAGGAAGGACTCAGCAAAGAGGAAGCAAGGGCCTTAATTAGACATTTGTTTTGGTTTGCTAAAACTGCCAGAATGCAATATACCAGAAATGGATTGGCTTTTACAATGAGGATTTATTAACCTACAATTTACAGTTCTTGGGCTGTGAAGATGTCTCAGTTAAGGCATCAAGAGGAAGATACCTTCTCTGAAGAAAGGCTGCTGGCATCGAAGGTTCCTCTGTCAGAAAGCAAGGCACATGGCCGGCATCTGCTGGTCTTCGCTCCTGGGTGTCCTTGCTTTCAGCTCCTGGTTTTAGTGGCCTCCTCTCTGAGCTTCTGTGGGTCCTCTCTTAGCCTCTCCAGGGCTTTTCTCTCTCAGCTCTCTTTTTCTGGGTGTTTCTCTCTGAGCTCTCCGGGCTTTTTCTCTAAGCTCTCTCCAAACTTCTCTGGGTGCTTCTCCCTAAGCTCTCTTGGCTTTTTCTGTCTTTTATCCTCTTGTAAAGGACTCCAGTAAAGGATTAAGACCCACCTTGAATTGGGTGGGTCACATCTTAATTGAAACAACCTAATCAAAATTTCCCACCTACAATAGGTCTGCATCCACAGGAATGGATTAAAAGAACATGGCATTTTCTGGGGTACATAACAGCTTCAAACCAGCACAACAGTAATGGTGAAAACCCACATAGGAATAGGATTGTAGGGTTATTTTCAAGTAAACTCAATAGAACTTTGCACTGATTGGGTGAAAGGAGTGAAGGAGGGGAAAGTGGCCTGGATGACTCCCAGGTTTCTGGCTTCTACAACTGTTTAAATGAAGGTTCCCTTAATGGTGTGCAGGAATACAGTTTTAGATGATTTGGACAGGAGAGATATTTGAGGGAATTATTAGTGAGTATTGAGAGTTGAAACCATGATAATGAATTAATATCCAAAGAGACTGTTTATAATAGAAGAGATCCCAGGGCAATATTCTGGGAAATGCCATTTTGCAGATATCTATCTGTTATAAGTGAACTAAAGAAAAGGCATATGGTTGAATCAGCCCAGCATCAGCTTAGGAAATGAGTAGTAAGTCATTAATATGGCCTTACTATTCTAAATCCAGAATGTTTTTATAAATAGGAAGAGTCTAGAATTTCCAGTACAATGTTGAATAACACTGGTGACAGTGGGCATCCTTGTCTTGTTTCTGATTTTTGAGGGAAGTTCTTCAGTCTTTCAACATTAATTACAATGTTAGTGGTGGTTTTTTCATATATGCCCTTTATCCTGTCAAGGAAGTTTCTTTCTATTCCTAGTTTTCTAAGTGTTTTCATCAAGAAGGGGTGCTGGATTTTGTCAAATGTCTTTTCTGCATCAGTTGAGATGATCTTCTGGCTTTTTCCTTCATTCTGATAATGTGGTGTATCACATTAGTTGATTTTCTTATTTTGAACTACCCTTGCATACCAGGAATAAATCCCACTTAATCATGCTGTATAATTCTTTTAATGTGCTATTAGATTAGATTTGCTACTATTTTGTTAAGGATTTTTGCTTCTGTATTCATAAGAGATATTTTACTGTATTTTTCTTGTGGTATCGTTATCTGGCTTTGTTATTAGAGTGATGCTGGCTTCATA
Organism: Choloepus didactylus; assembly: GCF_015220235.1. NCBI lineage: Eukaryota > Metazoa > Chordata > Mammalia > Pilosa > Megalonychidae > Choloepus > Choloepus didactylus. The sequence continues at coordinate 36,692,406 of NC_051320.1, read as the reverse complement.
GAATGAGTTAGGAAGTATTCCCTCCTCTTCAATCTTTTGAAAGAGTTTGAGCAGGATTGCTGTTAATTCTTTTTGGAATGTTTGGTAAAATTCACCAATGATGTAATCCGATCCTAGGCTTTTCTTTGTTGGGAGTTTTTGATTAGTGATTTTCAATCTCTTTACTTGTTATTGGTCTGTTAAGATCTATTTCTTCTTGAGGTAGTAGGTAATTTGTATGTTTCTAGGAATTTGTCTGTTTCACCTAGGCTTCCTAATTTCTGGGGAGTATAGTTGTTTATGGTATCCTCTTAAAATCCTTTCTTTTTTATTGTTTTGTTTTGTTTCTGGTTTGGGTTTTTTTTTTTTTTTTCTTTTTTTTTTCTTTTTTAATGCTATTTTCATTGAGAGATATTCACACACCATATAATCCATCCAAACTATACAATCAGTGTCTCACAGTGTCATCACTTAGTTGTGCTATCATCACAATCAATTCTAGAACATTTTCATTACTCCAAAAAGTAAAATAACAAATAGACATAAAGAAGAAAACCCAAAACACCCATGCCCCTTATCCCCCCTATTACTGACCAGTAATGTTGGTATGGTAGATTTGTTACTGTTGATAAAAGAATATTAAGATATTACTGTTAACTATAGTCTGTAATTTGCAATACGTGCTTTTTCCCCCATATCCCACTCTATTATTAAGTCTTTATGCAAGTGTCATACCTATGTACTAGTTCATGAAAAAACTTATATTTGTAGAGTTAATCACAGTCATCGTCCACTACAAGGTTCACTGTGTTATACAATCCCATATTTTAACCTCTAGCTTTCCTTCTGGTGACATACATGACTCTAAACAGCACCTTTCAACTATATTCACCTATCATTCAGCACTATTATTATAATCTCAATAATTAGCTACCATCACTTCTATCCATTTTCAAACATGTAAATTCAACCTCATTAAAAATTCTATACATATTATGCACCTGGTCCCTATTCTCTAGCCTCATTCTATCTATTCTAAGTTTTATGACTATGAGTTTACATATTCCAGTTGTTTAATATTAGTGAAATCATACAATATTTATCCTTTTGTGTGTGACTGACTTCACTCAGCAGTATGTCCTCAAGATTCATCCATGTTGTCACGTGCTTCAAAATTTCATTCCTTCCTACTACTGAGTAATATTCCATCATATGTATATACCACATTTTGTTTGTCCGTTCGTCAGTTGATGGACACTTGGATTGTTTCCATCCTTTAGCAATTGTGAATAATGCCACTGTGGACATCAGCTTGTAAATTTCTGTTCGTGTCCCTGCTTTCAGATCTTCTGGGTATATACCAAGTAGCAGAATTACCAGGTTGAGGGCAACTCAACACTTAGTTTTCTGAGGAACCGCCAAACCATCTTCCACAGTGGCTGTACCATTTTAAATTCCCACCAGCAGTGAATAAGTGTTCTTATTTCTCCACATCCTCTCCAACACTTCTAGTTTCCTGTTTGTTTAATAGCAGCCATTCTAAGGGTATGAGATGGTATCTCGTGGTTTTGATTTGCATTTTCCTAATAGCTAGGGAATATGAACATCTTTCCATGTGTTTTTTTGCCTTCTATATTTCCTCTTTGGAGAAATGTCTATTCCTGTCTTTTAACCATTTTATAATTGGGTTGTTTGTCTTTTTATTGTTGAGTAGTAGGATTTCTTTATATATTCTGGATATCAAACCCTTATCAGATATGTGGTTACCAAATATTTTATCCCATTGAGTTGACTGCCTTTTCACCCTTTTGACAAAGTCCTTTGAAGCACAGAAGTATGCAGGCTGAGGGGGTCCCATTTATCTATTTTTGTTGTTGTTACTTGTGCTTTTGGTGTAAGGTCTAAGAAACTACCTCCTATAACTAGATCTTGAAGATGTGTCCCTGTATTTTCTTCTAGGAGTTTATGTTACTGGCTCTTATATTTAGGTCTTTGATCCATTTTGAGTTAATTTTTGAATAGGGTGCGAGGTAGGAGTCCTCTTTCATTCGTTTTGATATGGAAATACTGTTTTCCCAACACCATTTATTGAAGATACTATTCTGTCCCAGTTCAGTGGGTTTAGGGGCTTTGCCAAAAATCAATTGAGCATGATTTGCAAAGGGTGGAGATGACCTAAGGGTACATTGACTGAAGAATGGAATGGTGTACTGTGGTGTACACATACAGTGGAAGATTGAGCAACTACAAGAAGGAGTGAAGCTGTGAGACACACAACGAGGTGAATGGATCCTGTACACAGTATTTGAGTGAAGTACACCAGAATTAAAGGCAAACACTTTAATGCCTCACCAATATGGACTAACTACAATGTGTAAACTCAGAACTGAATCTTAGAACATAGCCTAACATGGACATAATTATTGTAATAGTCCCTAGATTGTAAGCTCTTACAGCAGTTAACACTATCCCTGAATTGTAATGCCTATCTCTAAACTTTGAGATGCTGATCCCTTAGTGTATAACCTGATTGGTCTCTGGAACAATACGTATCTCTGAGACACCTGAAACTCAGAGCTAGAGCTCGGCAGATATGAATGTCAGTATTAGTGCATACAGCCACTGTTAAAAAAAAAAAAAAAAACAGAAACTGAAAAAGAGCCCAGACTTCAATTAGTGATATGAATGAAGCAGGTCTGGTTAAGACCAGGGCAAACTGGGCCAAAGGGTAAAGGTTGAAACTGACTGTGTTTTAAAACTTCAGCTTCCATATGAGACCAAGGGAAGAGATGTCTATTTGGTACAGGATCTAAATTTTGTAAACAGTACAACTCTACAGTCAGTTTGTTCAAACACCACACTTGCATGGAACTTTGAATAGGAAGTGAGATACGGTAGGTTAGTATAGGCTGGAGTGAAACAGTGACACATCCCAGAGTCATTTGGGCAGATAATAAAAAATATATTTACAGCCTCCCCCTCCCCAGCCCCAAGGATCTGGGGGAAGGTGCAGAAGTGTTGGACTTCCTCACCTGGACTGGTGTTGATGTCACAAACATTGGGACTGGTGGTTTGATGTGCTGAGCCCTCGATCTTGGGACTTGCCCTTATGAAGCTCATTACTGCAAAGGAGAGGCTAAACTTGCATATAATTGTGCCTAAGAGTCTCCCCCTGTGTACCTCTTTGTTGCTCAGATGTGGCCCTCTCTCTCTCTAACTGAGCCATCTCGACAGGTAAACTCGCTGCCCTCCCCCGTACGTGGGACCCAACTCCCAGGGGTGTAAATCTCCCTGGCAATGCAGAATATGACTCCCAGGGATGAATCTGGACCCGGCATCATGGGACTGAGAGTGTCTTCTTGACCAAAAAGGGGATGCAAAATGAGACGAAATAGTTTCAGTGGCTGAGAGATTTCAAATGGAGTCGAGAGGTCACTGGTGGACATTTTTATGCACTATATAGATAACACCTCATAGGTTTTAATGTATTGGAATAGCTAGAAGTAAATACCTGAAACTACCAAACTCCAACCCAGCAGTCTGGACTCCTGAAGATGATTATATAATAATGTAGATTACAAGGGGTGACAGTGTGATTGTGAAGACCTTGTGGATCACACCCCCTTTTACTAGTGTATGGATGAGTAGAAAAATGGGGATAAAAACTAAAGGACAAATGGGGTGGGATGGGGGGGATGGTTTGGGTGTTCTTTTTTCACTTTTATTTTTTATTCTTGTTCTGGTTCTTTCTGATGTAAGGAAAATGTTCAGAGATAGATTGTGGTGATGAACGCATAACTATGTGATCATACTGTGGACGGTTGATTGTATACCATGGATGACTGTATGGTGTGTGAATGTATTTCAGTAAAACTGAATTTTAAAAAAAAAAATCAATTGACCATAGATCTGAGGACCTATTTCTGAACTCTGAATTTGATTCCATTTATCAATATGTCTATCTTTATGTCAGTACCATGCTGTTTTGACCACTGTAGCTTTATAATAAGCTTTAAAGTTAGACAGTGTGAGTCCTCCCACTTTATGCTTCTTTTTCAAGATGTTTTTGGCAATTTGAGGCCTCTCGTCCAAATAAATTTGATAATTAGCTTTCCAGCTCTACAAAGTAGTTTGTTGAAATTTTTATTGGTTTGCTTTGAATCTCTAGATCAATATTGGTAGAATTGACATCTTAATGATATTTAGCCTTCCTATCCATGAACATAGAATGCCTTCCCACTTACTTAGGTCTTCTTTGATTTCTTTAAGCAATGTTTTGTAGTTTTCTGTGTACAGGTCCTTCACATCCTTGTTCAGTTTATTCCTAGATACGTGATTCTTTTAATTGCTTTTGTGAATGGAATTTTTTCTTAACTACATCCTTGGATAGCTCATTATTAGTATATAGAAACACTACTGATTTTTGCATGTTAATCTAGTATCCCACCAATTGCTGAGTTCATTTACTGGCTCAAGTAGCTTTGTCATAGTTTTGGGGGGATTTTCCAATATAAGATCATGTCATCTGCAAATAATGATAGTTATACTTTTTCCTTTCCAATTTGGATGCCTTTTATTTCTTTTTCTTACCTAATTGCTCTAGCAAGAAATTCTAGCACAATGTTAAATAAAAGTGGTGACAGTGGGTATCCTTGTCTCATTCTTGATCTGAGTGGGAATGCTTTTAGTCTCTCACTGTTGAGTACGATGTTAACTGTGGGTTTTTCACATATTCCCTTTAACATGCTGAGGAAGTTGCCTTTATTTCCTATCTTTCAAAGTGTTTTTATCAAGAAAGGATGCTGAATTTTGTCAAATGCCTTTTCTTCATCAATCGAGATGATCATGTGGTTTTACCCTTTCAATTTGTTAATGTGTTGTATTACATTAATTGATTTTCTTGTGTTGAACCACCCTTGCATACCTGGAATAAACCCCACTTGGTCGTGGTGTATAATTCTTTTATGTGCCATTGATTCCAATTTGCAGATATTTTGTTGAGAAATTTTGCATCTATATACATTAGGGAGATTGGTCTGTAGTTTTCCTTTCTTACAGTATCCTTATCAGGCTTTGGTATTAGGGTGATATTGGCATCATAGAATGAGTTAGGTAGTGTTTCCTCTTCTTCAATTATTTGGAAGAGTTTCAGCAGGAATAGTGTTATTCTTGTAATGTTTGGTAAAATTCACCTGTGAAACCATCTGGTCTTGGGCTTTTCTTTGTAGGGAGGTTTTTGATGACAGATTCAATCTCTTTACTTGTGATTGGATTGTTGAGGTCTTCTATTTCTTCTCAAGTTAGTATAGCTTGTTTGTGAGTTTCTAAGAAATTGTCCATTTCTTCTAAGTTGTCTAGTTTGTTGGCATACTGTTGTTCTTAGTATCCTCTTATGATCTTTTTTATGTCTTCAGGGTCTGTGGTAATGACCCTCTCTTGTTTATGATTTTATTTATTTGCATCTTCTCTCTTGTTTACTTTGTCAGTGTAGCTAAGAGTTTGTAAATCGTATTGATCTTCTCAAAGAACCAACTTTTGGTTTTACTGACTCTAATTTTTTTTGTCTCCATTTCATTTATTTCTGCTTTAATCTTTGTTATTTCTTTCCTGCTACTTGCTTTGGGATTAGTTTGTTGCCCTTTTTCTAGTTTCTTTAGTTGTTCAGTTAGGTCTTTAGGTTTAGCTCTTTCTTCCTTTTTAATTTAGGCATTTAGGGCAATAAATTTCCCTCTTAGCACCACCTTCACTGCATCCCGTAAGTTTTGATATGTTGTATTTTTACTTTCATCTGTCTCAAGATATTTACTGATTTCTCTTGCAGTTTCTTTTTTGACCCACTGATTATTTTAAGAGTGTGTTGTTTAACCTCCATATATTTGTGAAATTTCCATTTCTCTAGTGGTTATTGATTCCAGCTTCATTCCATTATGATCATAGAAAGTGCTTTGTAAAATTTCAGTCTTTTAAAATTTATTAAGACCTATTTTGTGCCCCAGCATATGGTATATCCTGGAGAATGTTCCTAGACCACTTGAGAAAAATGTATATCCTGCTGTTTTGGGGGTACAGTGATCTATATATGTCTGTTAGGTCTAACTTATTTATCATATTATTTAGGTTCTCTATTTCCCTATTGATTGTCTGTCTAGATGTTCTATTTAAGTGAGCGGTATGTGTAAGTCTCCCAGCGTTACTGTAGAGACGTCTATTACTCCCTTCAGTTTTGCCAATGTTTGCCTCATGTATTTTGGAGCACTTTGATTAGGTGCATTAACATTTATGATTGTTATTTCTTCTTGGTGAATTGCCCCTTTTATTAATATATGGTTTCTTTCTTTGTCTCATAACATTTTCTTTTAAAGGAGGACATGACTTTAATAGAAAAATTTAAAAAAACACACAAAAAACAGGATAAGTTGGTTTTCAATGGATGCCTTGGTGGATGAAGCTGCTTTTGGCTGCACTGGCCTTCTCCTGCTCCTGCCACGAGGCAGGGTCCAACTCAAAGCAGTACCATAGCCGCAGGCTCTCATCTGCTGATGATGATGCCACAGTGGCCCCATCTGGGCTCATGGTCTAACTTAGGACAAGGGTTGTGTGGCCTTTGAGCTCAGCCACCTTGGTCATGGTTGGGTACTTCTAAATAACGAGCTGGCTCTAGGCAAAGCCATGGCTGAAGATGAGCTCCTTGTAGTAGGGAGACCAGAGGATGGAACACACCTGGGAATGGGCATCCACAGCAATCCAACAGGCCCCAGAGCAGACGTTCCATTACAAATGTGTTGATCACTGGTGCCCCCTCCCGTTGCCAAGACATTGGACTGCCAGGGACACCAAGCTACAGCCTTGACAGCCCTTTGATATTGGGTGCATGTCTGCAGGGGAGCCTAGCCACATTCTCCAGCAGCACTAAGCTACAGATTGACCAAGTTATCATTGCCACCATAGCCAAATGTCGTCCATCTGGAGCCCAGCATAGTCCACACACTTCTTGACTGTGGCCACTCAGTGTGGCCATATGGTGTTCTCCTACCTGGACATCATGTTGGTGTATGTGACTGGAGCGTGAGCCACTGGACAGGATATAGCTGTTCCAACAAAGGGAGCCCACTCAGGCAGAGTGACTGGTCATGTTTCAAAGCCGTTTCTGCTGTTGCACATCCCATAGCTGCACCTCAGTGCTGCTGGTGCTCACAACCAGGTAGTTGTCCTCTTTGTTCCAGGCCATGGAGGATACATATTCCCCAGGTTGCTCCATTTGCAGCAGCTGCAGGATGTCACCAGAGCTAGCACTCCACAAATATACATTGTTGTCCAGCGCCACAGCTAGTACATTCCCAGAGCTCCAATCCTTGAGGTCCAGGTAGGAGTCATTCCAGATTTCAGGGGCATCTAGGATATGGTCTGGCAGGAAAGGAATGTATTGGTAGGTCTTTTGGCTGGAGCCAAGGTGGCTTTCTGGCTATAAAGTACCTTCAGTCTGTTCTGGTAACCCTGTGGGGCATTCTGAGGTTCTCCGTTGAGCCAAAGGATCCTGGCTTCTTCTGTATCAAAACTGTTCAGGTTCAAGGCCCAGGCTTTCTGATGTTCTTTTTAGTGGGTGTCTGGCTTTTTTCAAGCTGGTTCTCCTTGCTCATGAGGAAGCTGGCCACCTCCCTCTGGGAAGCACTGTGATGGGGGATATAGTGTTCACTACCAGCTTTGCTGGGAGTGGTCTGAGCTTTAGAACTGGATTTGCCAGGAGTTCGGCCTGGGATCCTGCCAGTGCTGTGAGATAGGTTGGCCGCTCACATGGATGAGGGGGCCAGCCCCACAGCATCCTTGACTTTGTGTTGCCAGCACGCAGGGGGTGCATTGGAGATGGGTGCGTCCAATTGGAGCAGCAAGTGCAGATCACTCTCGAACACGAACTGTGCCATGGGTGTGCCTAGAGAGGGAATCCTTGGAGTTAGTACTCACTGAGGCTGTATGTTCCCAATACTTAGCAGTTCTGGTCTCATAACATTTTTGCATTTGAAGTCTGTTCTTCTGGTATTTGTATAGCTACCCCAGCTTTTCTTTTTGGTTATGTCTTGCATGGGATATCTTTTTCCATCCATTCATCGTCAACATATTTGTATCTTTGGATCTAAAATGAGTCTCTTGTAAACAGCATACAGAAGGATCGTATTTTTTTTAATCCATTCTGTCAATCTGTATCTTTCAATTGGGGAGTTTAGTCCATTAACATTTAATGTTAATACTGTAAAAGCCATCCTTACTTTGACTATTTTTATCCTTTGGCTTTTTTTTTTTTTTGTCAGATCTATTATTTTTCTCTCTTTTTCTCCTTTTATTTACCCTGACTGATGATCATCATTTCTGTACTCTTCTCCAAGCCTCTCTCTCTTCTGTCTTTTTTTTTTTTTTCAGCCAGCAGAACTCCCTTTAATGTTTCTTGCAGAGCAGGTCTCTTATTAACAAATGCTCTCAGCTTTTGGTTATCTGTGAATATTTTAAATTCTCCCTCACTTTTGAAGAACAGCTTTGCTGGATAAAGAATTCTCAGCTGGCAATTTTTTTCTTTCGAAATCTTAAATATATCATACCACTGCTTTCTCACTTCAGTGCTGCCTGATGAGTCACAATCAATTTTAAAATCCTTTTTATTTCTGTGTGGTTGTGAGTAATGTCCCCCCTTTCATTTCTGATTTTAGTTGTTTGTGTCTGCTCTCTTTTTCCTTTGTTTATCTTGCTAAAGGTTTGTTGGTTTTATTGACCTTTTCAAAGAACCCTCTTTTGCTTTTGTTGATTCTATTGATTTTTTTATTCTCTATTTTATTTATTTCTCCTCTAACCTTTGTTATTTCCTTCCTCTCCTTGCTTTGTGTTTCATTTGCTCTTCTTTTTCTAGATCCTCCAGTTGTGAGGGTAGGGCTCTGATTTAAAATCTTTCTTCTTTTATAAGATAAGCATTTAGGGATATAAATTTCCCTCTCAGCACTGCCTTTGCTGCATCATATAAGTTTTGGTATGTTATGTTTTTGTTTCCATTCTCCTCAAGGTATTTCCTCATTTCTTTTGTGATTTCTTCTTTGATTCATTGGTTGTTTGAGTGTGTTGTTTAATTTCCATTTTTTGGTGTGAATTTTCCATTTTTGTCTCTGTTATTGATTTCTAACTTCATTCCATTGTGGTCGGAGAAGATACACTGGATGATTTTTTATTTTTAAAATTTATTGAGACTTGTTTTGTGCCCTAAGATATGGTCTATCATAGAGAATGATCCATGTGCATTAGAGAAGAATGTGCATTTTGCTGCTGTCGGATGAAGTGTTCTATACATGTCTGTTAGGTCTAGCTGGTTTAGAGTACTGTCCAAGTCTTCTATTTTCTTATTCTTCTCTCTAGATGTTCTATCCATCATTGAAAGTGGTGTACTGAAGTCTCCTACTATTAATGTAGTACTGTCTATTTTTCCCTTCAAATCTGTCAATATTTGCTTCGTATATTTTGGGCCTCTGCCTTAGGTGCATGTGTGTACCCATATGGCCTTTAATACAAAACATCCAGGACCACTTAGATCTTCTTCTGCTCAGGCTTCCTCTCCAACCCAGATTCTTTGCCTTCATTTAGAATGTCTAAGGTATTCAGACCATGAGTATCTGCATATTGTCTTCTTTTCATAGAATGTATTCTTAGGCTCCCTCCTCTTTTTATTTCCTTAAAGTTACCACATCATTTCAAAGTAAATTTAGTTTTTTCAAGATTTAACACTTAATTCACCAATCTCTCTCACGAATCTCCTACAGACCAGACACAGTGTTAGGCTCTGGAGAGTACAGCAGTGGGTGAGAAAGTGCTTCCCCCCTCATGGAAATGGTAGCCTAGAAGAGGATGTAAGCAATTGAACTACAGTCACAATACTGGGTGGTAAGTGATACAAGAAGGGTGGCAGCCACACAACGTGAATGGTGCCTCGGGAATTGTGCTACATGAGAGGCCAGTTGATGAGCCATTGAAAATCAGTGTTTGTGCTGTAAATCCCTGACCTCTGCCTGGCCCAGGAGTGTCTGATCACCTGGTTGGCTGACTGGCTGACTTCACTAACTCCCTGGTTGACCAGCTGGATGACTGAGATTGATGAGACTAACTAATGGGCAGTTGCTGATTAACCTTCTGAACGGCTGGCTGGCTGACTGCAGGGCTTTGGTTCCAGGCCCGTAGAAACACAGACCTTCCTGGTATTTTCTACTTTAGCATTTAAGGGAATGAAAGGGGGCTTTCTGTTGGTTGTTCCCTTCCCCTCTGTTGCTGCTACTGCTTAGAAATAAAAAGATCATAGGCAGCAGAAGAATGACCCCTTCCTTACACAGGTACTCGCCTTCTCCTTGTGAGTTACTGAAATGGAACATTCTAGACTAATACAGGAAGTGATTCGTGTAGTAAGAACCTGTGACTGTAAAACAGAGACTGGTCCATAAACCAGTCTTGAAAATTCACCTCATACTTTAGCATTTACAAAAAGAAAGTCCAGAAGTTCTCTCATAATGTGCATGGTTTTGGCTATGAATCTTTGTTAGATAGGAAAAAGATTAGAAAGCAGAAGTGGCTTGACAGCTGGTTCTAAAAGCCATACTGCTGACTTCTGATGGAGATAGGGCATAAAGAGATCAGTCTTTCTGTAGAAGGGGGCTTGTGAACTTCACACTCAACCTGGGCTGAGGCTACTATCCAAGGAGTCACCCAGGGAGGAATGTAAACCCGGCATCATGGGATAGAGAACATCTTCCTGACCAAAAGAGGGGTGTGAAAGGAAATGAAATAAGTTTCAGTGGCTGAGAGATCCCAAAAGGAGCCGAGAGGTCACTCTGGTGGGCACTCTTACGCATAATATAGATAACCCTTTTTAGGTTTTAATGGATTGGAATAGCTAGCAGTAAATACCTGAAACTATCAAACTACAACCCAGAACCCATGAATCTTGAAGACAATTGTATAAAAATGTAGCTTATGAGGGGTGACAGTGTGATTGGGAAAGCCATGTGGATCACACTCCCCTTTGTCCAGTGTATGGATGGATGAGTAGAAAAATGGGGGCAAAAAAAAAAAAAAAAGAAAAGGTACCCAGTGTTCTTTTTTACTTTAATTGTTCTTTTTCACTCTAATTTTTATTCTTATTATTTTTGTGTGTGTGGTAATGAAAATGTTCAAAAATTAATTTTGGTGATGAACGCACAACTATATGATGGTACTGTGAACAATTGAATGTATGCTTTGTAGGACTGCATGGTATGTGAATATATCTCAATAAAATGAATTAAATATATATATATATCCAAGGAGTCAAATCTGGGTGATCGGGCAAGGGAGCCTTGGTGTCCTGGGAAAAGCATGAATTTTAGAAGCAAACAGACTTGACTTCAAATCCTGGCATTGCCATTTACTAGCCGTGTAACCTTGGGCAAATGAACATCTTCAGATTTCTTCATTTTGTTCTTGGTGTTATTGTGAGGATGAAATGAGACAAGGTATATGGAAGTCATGATGAGTGTCTCCATTCCCTCAGTGTTAGTTCCTTCCATGTCACGTAAGCTAAATGGTTTCCTGATCACACAGTTGGTTATGTGGAAGCCAGTTCTCAATCTGAAAGTCTGCTCAGTTCTCATGTTCTCAGTAGCCTACTTCTGCCAGCTGTAGCAGTGACTGACTTTCTCCCAGCCCTCAGCCCATAACACATTTCCTAAAAGCGGAGTGACAAACAAATCTCTTTTAAGCTAAACATCCACAAACTAGCCTAAATCTTTTCTGAAAAGGAAGTAAATGCCCAAGAGAAGATTTATAGGAATAAGAAGCCCTTCTGAATCCATGTTAAAGACTGCAAATATACAATTTACAAGTCAAGTGGGAGGTCCTTTGTCTTAGCTCCTTAAAGCTTTGTGATAATTGACCTGTGTCACATTTTGAAAAGAATAACCCTGCCATTATCGGCCTAGTAGCTAGTAGTTACTTGTATACTAATCAGTAGTTATTCTCACTTGGATCCTTCCTGGAAGCATTCCCTGGAAGTTTCTTGAATTGTTTTGGTAATATCACCACAGTGAGTGCATGCATTAGCCTTTTCACATTAACCAAGACATCACTAACTAATGACATCCTTTGTTGATTTTAAACCTTAGTAAATTGTTTGTTGGATAGTTGAAGTCAACAAAAAACTATAGAATGCCCACCCTGTGCGGGAAATGTACTAAGTCACTAAAGAATGGCATGGCATTTGAGATAACCTTGAAGAGTGGATAGAATTTCAGTAAGCCAATCTGGAGGTTAAGGCACTGCAGGAAGAGTGAGCAGCATAAAGAAAATCACAGATGATACTGATATAGCAAGGGGATTGTGCTGGTTTGGATTTATTATGGCCCCCAAAATGCATCTTTGATGCAATCTGTGGAGGCAGACATATTAGTGTTGATTAGATTGGAATCCTTTGAGTGTTTCCACGGAGATGTGACTCAATCAACTGTGAGTGAAATGTTTGATTGGATAATTTCCATGGAGGTGTTACCCCACCCATTCAGCATGGTTGTTAATTGGATCACTGGAGTTGTATAAAGTAGTTCACAGACAAGGACCTCAGAGCAACTGAGAGTGACATCTTGAAGAGGAGCTGCAGCTAAGAGAGGACAAAATGCCCCAAGAGCAACATTTTGGAGAACACCATTTTGAAACACAGCCTGAGAGCAAGCGGACACCAGCCCCGTGCCTTCCCAGCTAACAGAGGTTTTCCTGATGCCAATGGCCATCTTTCAGTGAAGGTACCCTGTTGAGGCCTTACCTTGGACATTTTGTGGCCTTAAGACTGTAACTTTGTAACCAAATAAACTCCCTTTATAAAAGCCAATCCATTTCTGGTATTTTGCATAATGGCAGAATTAGCAAACCGGAATAGGATGAACACTCTTCTGGTGTTGCTAAAGCCCTGGTGCATTGGATCATTGGAAGGTGGGAATAAAGACCAGGAAGGCACAGTTTGGCAGTTCTTAAACATTTTGGTGTAGGTTGAGATGTGCTTTATCCTGGAGAAATGTGCATATATGCACACTCAAACATTATACACAAGTTCAGCCCTGTAAATATATGAGAATGAAGGAGACAATTCTAGGTTAGAATAGATTCGGTGAATTACATGCCTGGGGTTTTGGCCTTTGTTCTGGAGGTAATGTGTAGTTATGAAAGATTTGTAGTTCAGGATGGGAAAATGTCATGATCAGAGCTCATATTTGGCAAGATATCACATAGGTGGTAATTTGAAGACTCTAATAAAAATATACTAGAAACTATAGGTAGATATACCAGCTAGCCAACTTAATAAACCTGACAAGAGGACAGGAACCAAGAGAAGGGATGGTGGGAGTTATTGCTTAATGGGTTGCAGTGTCTACTTGAGGTGATGAAAAAGTTGGAGTAATGGATGTTGGCGATGGTAGCACAGTACTGTGAATGTAATTAAGACTACTGAATTGTACACTTGAAAATGGTTAAAATGGGAAAAATTTCAGTTGTATATATGTACTACAATAAAAAGTTTAGAAGGGGGGGGGTTGGAAACAATTTATAGAAACAGAACTGAAAGGACCTAGAGTTCAGGATGACAAAGAGGAAAACGGAGAAGTCAGAGGTTTTTCATGTCAGTTCTCATAATGCCATCAGAAGGTTTATACTATTCCCATTTGTAGTTGAGGACACTGAGTAACAGAGTAAGTAGTAAAACAAAAACTCTAACCCAGCTTTGCCAGCTGCAGAGTCTCTGTTGGTTCCACTTCATCTTCCTGCTCAAGTGTAAGCGTCGTGAGCACAAACCTGTGGGCTTCCACTGTGTCCTCAGAGCTGCCAGAACCTGCACATAGTAGGAACCAACAAGTATTGTCTGAAGAGATCGTTAAATGAATAAGTGGTACCGCGTGCGTGGTGTTATGACGGAGCTGCGTGGTATTTGAATACCTTCTCACAATAGTGATAGCCCTGCTGGTAATTCAAGAATTACGGGGAGATGGATGGACTATAATTGGACGTAAGACATTTTCACACATACTCTTTCTACTTCTCTGCCAAGGAGGTTTTACGTTAGCTCAAAGTGTCCAAGAGGCTTTAAATACTGGAGTTATTTTAAGAGTATAGCAAGCCTTTGCAACTCAAAAATGGAAGTGTGATAAAGTTTAAGTAGTGTTTTAATTGGCCTTTCTTAGGTTTCCCTGAGGCAGATAAAGCAAACCAGCAAAGGAAGCTGAAGTGAGTAACAGCCAGTACAAATCTTGCTGATCCAGCAGTTAGGTACTGTTCCTGACAGCACATGCCTTCCATGTAAAATTTAATATAAAGCCCCTTCAATAGATAAGACTGATGAATATTTTAATCCCAATTTGAATAGACTCTTGAGTTATTGTTTTCAGATTTTAGGAACAGACATGCCATCCTAAGGATACAGAATAGGGACCAGAGCCAAAAATATAATTGTTTTGCTTGAAATTGCTGTTATGAACAAAAATAGTTTACATGACTCAAAATGGAGTAGTAGAGGTTTTCTGGACATGCAATCAGATACCTGTCCAAACACTCCTCCTGTGGATCAGGTCCTTGTGTCATAAGCTTCCTGTGTACAATTTTTTAAGAATGGCAAATGTCTTCTTGAATACTTGGGCTCCAGATGTAGGAAGGTTAAGGGTAGATGTCTTTGGATTATCTATGGATATAGGTGTCAGATGAGCCAAGGTTCCTTCTGTGAGTTGTTGATTGTTTTTAAGAGAAATGACCCTAGCAAGTGTTTTAGAGAGCAACCTGGATGAGAGAGATTGATCCTGCTAACCACAGGAGAGAATCCTAAAGTTCTTTGATGTATGAGCACCAAGACTGTTGAAGTTAAACTTCCATAATTCTAACATGCCATGTGACTTGGTTTAATGCTCCTCTCCCTAATGTTCATAATGAAGATAAAGAAAATTAGATAATATCAAGAATTCCTCCAAAGGAAGCTCTTATCATGAGGGTTTCCTCATCCGTGCATCTCTGAATCAGACTCAGTAGTTCTGTTTTTTTCAGCAATAGCTTAAATTCTTTGCTACTACTTTGCCCAACAATTTCCCATAGATGTACCCTGTATTTCTTTCATCCAGTTTTCAAGATTTTTTTCCCTTTTACAGAGATTTCCTAAAACAACAGTTATCCTAAGAACCACTGCTGAAAAATCAAAGGTTATTGCCAATAAAATTTGTTCATACATATTCATGAGATTTAATTTTTTTTCCCCATTACAGAGCCTCTGTTGCTGGGAAACAGTGATTTCTTTTTTTCTGGCAACCACTACCTCTATCTCCATTTCTCACTTATCTCCAAACAGACTTTTTTTTTTTTTAAGTGTTCTAACTTTTATTTTTTTATTATTCTTTTGGGTTTTTTTTCCTTGCAATTTTATTGAGATATAGTCATATACCATACAGTCATCCAAAGTGTACAGTCAGTTGTTCACAGTATCGTCATCAAATTGTCATTCATCACCACAGTCACTTTTTGAATATTTTCATTACTCCAAGAAAAAATAATAAAAATAAGAATAAAAATAAAAGTAAAATAGAACACCCAAAACAACCCATTCCGCCCTATTACTCATTTAGTTTTTGTCCCCATTTTTTGACTCATCTGTCCATACACTGGGCCACAAGCTTTTCATAATCACATGGACACACAACAAAAGCTATATAGTTATACACTTGTCTTCAAGAAACAAGGCTACTGGGTTGCAGCTCAACAGTTTCAGGTATTTCCTCCTTGCTATTCTAATACACTAAAAACTAAAAAGGGATATCTATATAATGCATAATCTATATAATGCATAAGAATAACCTCCAGAATGACCTCTTGACTCCATTTGAAATCTCTCAGCCACTGAAACTTTATTTTGTGTCATTTCTCTTCCCCCTTTTGGTCAAGAAGTCTTTCTCGAGAGAACCTAAGATGGCGGCTAGGTGAGACAGGGCAAAAAAACACCTTTGTGAAAAATGCTAGATAAAAACCAGAAAGTGACCCAGTACACCACTGCCAGCTATGCACCAGCCGGACAAGGTCTGCTAAATCCACAGGGAACGTACATGCATTTAGTGAAACCAGGAGCCTGCATTCTGAAATGAGTGAGTGAGCTGACTGAAAGTCCTGTGGCCGTGCTGCAGTGTGGGGAAATGGTGGGCTGGTGTTTGGAGACGGACTAGTTCTTAAAAAAAAAAAAGCCTGGAAGCGGCTGCAGATACAATGGGGAGAGCTGCACAGTGAAGCACAGCGGGAGTGGGCTGGGCTAACGCCTCTGTATCTGGCGTGGAGGATACCCCTTCCCACACCCACTGCTGACTGTCTCGAGACCAGAGGAGCAGAGGGGAGCCAAAAGGGGAAAAAAAACGCATTCCTTGCAGCCATCTCCCCAGCAGGTGGGGGACCCTCCTGCCCAGGGCAGACCCACAGCCCAGAGCCACGCCAAGAAACCCAGTGTGATGGGGAATCTTTCCCGCAGCACTACACACAAGCCACAATATCGGCCGTGGACAGTGGCCTTTAATACACCCACGGCTGATTGTCCTGGAGCTGGGAGGGCGGAGCTGTGCAGAAAGGGGGAAGTTAACGCATCCCATTCAACCATCTTTGAAGCAGGCTGGGAACACCCCTGCATGGCCCAGTGACCCAGGGCTTCCCTGGCGGGCCAGTGCACACTAGTGATGTGGTGCAGCCCTCCCTCAGCAGAGGTCCTGGAAGAGCACAGCTGGGAAGGGGGAACCGCTCGGAAATCCCAGGGAACCTACACCAATACCAAGAACTTGTGGGTCCGCGGCAGAGAACAGCCTTAAATCTTCAGGAACACCTGGGAGGTTTGATTATTAAAGCTGCCCTGCCTGCCTAACCACCCAGACACACGCCCCACATTCAGGGTGGACAGCACCAGCAACACACTCAAACTTGGTGCACCAGTTGGACCCCACAAGAATCAGACCCCCACACACCACAAAGACAAAGTGGGGGAGAACTGACTTGAGGGGAATAGGTGACTCACGGACGCCATCTGCTGGTTAGTTAGAGAAAGTGTACGCCACCAAGCTGCAGTTCTGTCAAATTAGGGATCAAGTAAAGCAAATGCCAAGAGGCCAAAAACAACAGAAAATCTTAAAGCATATGATAAAACCAGATGATATGGAGAACCCAAACCAAAACACCCAAATCAAAAGGTCAGAAGACACACAGTACTTGGCACAATTAATCAAAGAATTAACAGACAGGCAACAAGAGCATGGCTCAGGATATAAAGGACATGAAGAAGAGCATGGCACAGGATATAAAAGACATAGAGAAGACCCTAGAAGAGCATAAAGAAGACATTGCAAGAGTAAATAAAAAAAAAAAATAGAAGATCTTATGGAAATTAAACTGTAGGCCAAATTAAAAAGACTCTGGATACTCATAATACAAGATTAGAGGAAGCTGAACAACAACTCAGCCTCCTCGAGGACCACAGAACAGAAAATGAAAGAACAAAAGAAAGAATGGGGAAAAAATAAAAAATATTGAAATGGATCTCAGGGATATGATAGATAAAATAAAACATCCAAATTTAAGACTCATTGGTGTCCCAGAAGGAGAAGAGAAGGGTAAAGGTCTAGAAAGAGTATTCAAAGAAATTGTTGGGGAAAACTTCCCAAACCTTCTCCACAACATAAATACACAAAGCATAAATGCCCAGCGAACTCCAAATAGAATAAATCCAAATAAACCCACTCCAAGAAATATTCTGATCAGACTGTCAAATACTGAAGACAAGGAGCAAGTTCTGAAAGCAGCAAGAGAAAAGCAATTCACCACATACAAAGGAAACAACATAAGACTAAGTAGTGATTACTCAGCGGCCACCATGGAGGCGAGAAGACAGTGGCATGACATATTTAAAATTCTGAGAGAGAAAAATTTCCAACCAAGAATACTTTATCCAGCAAAACTCTCCTTCAAATTTGAGGGAGAGTTTAAATTTTTCACAGACAAACAAATGCTGAGAGATTTTGCTAATAAAAGACCTGCCTTACTTCAGATACTAAAGGGAGCCCTACTGACAGCGAAACAAAGAAAGGAGAGAGAGATATAGAAAATTTTAACAGACATATATAGAATATTACATCCCAGGTCACTGGGACACACATTCTTCTCTAGTGATCATGGATCTTTCTCCAGAATGGACCATATGCTGGGGCATAAAAACAAGCCTCAATAAATTAAAAAAAAAAAATGAATTTGTTCAAAGCAATTCTCTGACCACAAAGGAATACAAATAGAAGTCAATAACCATCAGAGACTTGGAGAATTCACAAACACCTGGAGGATAAAAATGAGGGGGAGATAAAAACATTCCCGGATAATCAAAAGCTGAGGGACTTCATCATTAGTAATCAGTCCTATAAGAAATGCTAAAGGGAGTTGAGCAGGCTGAAAGGAAGGGACACTAAACAATTGACTGAAACCACATGAAGAAATAAAGATTTCCAGTAAAGATCACATGGTAAATATAAATACTAATACTACTGCATTTTTGATTTATAACTCCACTATTTACTTCCTACAGGATCTAAAATACATGAACTGTAATGATAGATCAGTGGTTTTGGACTCAGTGTAAAATATGTAATTTTTTACAAGAACTACATAAAGGTGGGGGAATAATGAAGTATAGGAACATAGTTTGTGTGTCCTATTGAATTTAAGTTGGTATCAAAGAAAAACAAGATTGTTATAGATTTAAGATGTTAAATTTAAGCCCCACAGTAAACACAAAGAAAATATCAGAGAATATGATTATAGAGATGAAAAGTAGAGTAGGGCTTCCGAGAAGTGGGGGAAGGGGCAATGGGGAGTTAAGAAATGAGGGTAGGGTTTCTGTTTGAGGTGAAGGGAAAGTTCTAGAAATGGATGGTGGGAAGGTGATAGCACTGCAACATTCTAAATGTGATTAATCCCACTAATGGAATGCTAGGGAGGGGGTGGAATGGGAAGATTTAGGCTGTATATATGTTTCCACAATTGAAAAAAAAAAAAAAAAAAAGTCTAAATAGATGACAGTTGAATGCCAAGGATGATCCTGGATGAGATCTGAGGATGGAGGAGAGGAGGCTCAAAGGGACACAGATGGGACACAAGAAAAAAAAAAAAGGAGATACAGAATGTAAGCTTTATATCAATGTTGAATTTCTTGAATTTCTTAGCTGTGCTTAATGAGATTGCATAAAAGAACGTTCTTGTCCATGGGAAAGGTATATGTGAATTATATTGTTTGTTCAAGGATGTGTGCAGCTTGCTCTCATATGTTCAGAGAACAGAGCAATAGATGATGGATGATAGATAGGGAGGCAGGAAGGGAGGGAGAGAGGGAGGGAAAGAAAGAAATGGTAGTGTGATAGGATATTAAAGGTGGTGGATCAGGGTATCGGGGGAGGGGGGTCAGGTATGATGGAGTTCTATGTATGGGTTTTGTACTGTTTTTGCAACTCTTCCTGTAAGATTGAATTTATTTCAAAATAAAATTAAAAAAAAAAAAAAGAAGACTCTCAGTCCCACGATACCAAGTCCAGGCTCATCCCCGGGAATCATATCCCACGCTTCCAGGGAGATTTACACCCCTGGGAGTCAGGTCCCACGTAGAGGGGAGGGTCAGCACAGACAGTAGTTCTTACCCACTCTTCTGATTAGAATCTCTGGGGGAGTTTTTTAAAATATCACTGCCCCAGCCCCACCCCAAAGATTCTGATGTAGTCTGGAGTGGGGCTGCCTGTCTGCATTATTTTTATAAGTTCTCCAATGGGATTCTAATGTGCAGTAAGGTTTGAGAAACATAGGATTAGACCAATCTTACAAGTAAACCTCTGGAATGTGGGATTGAGGGAACCTCTGGCCTCACCCCTCCCCTGGGCTCATGCTCCCATATCCCCAAAGCAGAAATCAGAAGGCACAGTGCAGTGCGCCTGGGAGTATGCCACTGCAATCCAGAGAGCAAAATCACTGCCATAAATGAGTTGTCGCCAGGGACACTGTCCCAAAGTGCTGTGCTCTCTGAACCTGTTCTGAGTCTTGCAAAGCCCCTCCTGTTGAATCTCAGCACCTCTCCCATTTAAGAAAAAGAATAAAATGCTCACTATGGAGAGCAGTGAAAGCATCCATCTAGATGGTTTTATTGAAAAACAAGAAAAGGACAAGGGCAATTTAATTCACATCTTTTATGGACTTAATAAATTAACAGTGATCCTTGAAATTCTTTCTGTGTTTCTGTGTGTGAGAACCAGGGAGTGAATTTTTCTTTTGCAGCATTCTCTCATTCCCTGTCCCAACTGATAGACATCATTGCCTGAATGCAGAGTATATTTATTTGGCCTGTATTTTAATGAATAATTTAATTTAATGAGTCAGAGTTTGGGTTTTTGTGGCCAAGAAATATGATCAGCGTTCATCCATAATTCTTTTTCATCTTAGAAATCACTATTGTTTCCATGGAATCAGTTGAATTGATGAATATTAAATCTGACATCTCCTTGTGTGCATGGAGGCAAAATGGCAGAAAAGAAAGATCAGTGGTGATAGAGAGATTTTGTGTAAAAAATATATATTTTTCTGAAATATCACAGTTCTGGCCCTGTCAGCTGCCTGCTGTCACCACTCCTTACCCCCAACCCCTGCCATATGAACTAATTGGGACCTCTGTGTTACCCAAAATTGTACTTTAGAGATGACATCAACCAAATGAAAAACAAAGGTCCCTATTAGAAACTCAGTTTTGAAATTCTCTTTTCTTGAAGAAAACTGCTGATGTAAATAAGTGAAACCAAGAAGAAAATGACTAAAGGCACCCAGAGAGGCTGGCCAGCGGAGCTCATTAGTTGCCTTCATTAATCTCATGAAATGACTCGGGTTTGCCTAGAGATGCCAAGAGCCTCCAGGCAGCTGCTAATACCACCTTGGAACCTTGGAGCAGTCAATGGTTCATTGATCAAAAAGGAATTAAAAAACCAAAACAAAACAAAAAACAGTTTGTTTGCCTTCTATGCTGACGAAATTAAAAGGAGTGGGATCACATGATTTCTGCCAATGCAAATAATGCTTGATTCATCTTTTATCATTCTTGGAGAGATACGTGTTCATGTGGATAAAGGGGAACCAGTGAAGAAAATGGCTCACAGGGCAGCTCACAAAAAGCAGACCATGGGAGTTGTCAGCCTCCATCTACTGCTGCTTTGCTCTGGTATATAGCAGACAACTGAATACCCATGTCCACACAAAAACTTGGATACAGATGTTCATAGCATTATTCACAATAGCCAAAAAATAGAAACAACCTAAATGTCCAGTGGATGAATGGATAAACCAAATGTACTATAGCCATTATAATGTAATATTATTGAACCATAAAAAGTAATGAAGTACTGAAACTTGCTACAACATGAGTGAACCTTGAAAACATTTGTTCTGGTTTGCTAATGCTGCCGTTATGCAAAATAACAGAAATGGGTTGGCTTTTATAAAGGGGTTTATTTGGTTACAAAATTACAGTTTTGAGGCCATAAAATTGTCCAAGCTAAGGCATCATCAATAGGGTAGCTTCACAAAAGAATGGCCAGTGGCATGTGGAACACCTCTGTTGTCTGGGAAGGCACGTGGCTGGCATCTTCTTCCTTTGCTCCCAGGTTGTGTTTCAAAATGGCTTTCTCCCAGGATGTTTCTCTCTAGGCATCTGGGGGTATTCTCTTAGTTTTTCCCAGGTAAACTCTGGAGTAGCAAAAGTCTGCTTTCAATGGCTGTCTTCAGAATCTCTCTCCTGGCTGCAGCAGTGAGCTCTTTCTGTCTGAGCTTTTATAGGGCCCCAGTGATTAAATCAAGACCCACGCTGAATGGCAGGGCCTCACCTCCATGGAAATAATCTAATCAAAGGTATTACCCACAGTTGGGTGGGTCACATCTCCATGGAAACAACCCAATCCAAAGATTCCAACCTAATCAACATGTCTGCCCCCATAAGATTGCATTGAGAACATGGTGTTTGGGGGAACATAATACAGCAAAACCAGCACAACATTATACTAACTGAAAGAAGCCAGAGACAAAAGGCTACATATTGTATGATGCCATTCGTATGCAATGTCCTGAATAGACAAATCCATAGAGACACAAAGTAGATTAGTGGTTGCCTAGATTTGGGAGGGTTGAGGGGAAATGGGGAATGACTTCTAATGGATACAGAATTTTTTGGCGGGTTGATGAAAATGTTCTGGCATTAGTGGTGATGTTTGCACAACTCTGTGAATATACTAAAATCCACTGAATTGTACACTTTAAAAGAGTAAATTTTATGATATGTGAATTATACTTCAAAAAAGCTGTTACTTTTTTAAAAAGTGAGTGCCCCAGAACAAGATCCCCCTTTATAGTGCAGTGGTTACACCAGGCCAAAATACCGAGTCTGTTCCCGGGTGTAAAACAGTGACAATTTGGAGTTTGTCTCACCAAGGAAAGAGCAGCTTGGATAATTAGGACATTTAGACTGTGTTGAGTAAAATCTTGACGACATAAGGGATATTTAATCTGTTTGAAAAAGAAAAATACTTACAAGGATCATTCCAGTCCTTCAAATATCAGTGACGATCAAGGGCCCTTCAGAGGCTGCATCACCGGGACGGCTGGGCTTGAGCCTCATGCAAGAAGGTCTTGCTTCAGGCTCTTGAACTACACATTCCAAACCCAAAATGACAATGCCAACAAGTTATCTAAGAGAGGGCTTGCTAACACTGCTACCAATTTTTCCTGGATAAATAATACCAGCAGTCCGGAGTGTTGTTCTAAATTCTTTCACCAGCAGCAGCATTGTATGCATGCTTCTTCCATTCCACCTTGTGGGAAGTGTGTAGAGCCAAATGAGGACAATATTTGAAGTAGGAGGAAGTACTACTATGGCTTAAGGGAAATGAAATGCACCAGAGGTAAAACCTCTTCCTGAACCCTTACCACCTCCAAGATGAAAGCCTGTCATTGCAGATGGAAAGCTGTATCCTCAGAGCCTAAAACAGTGCCTGACATGTAGCATCCAACAAATGTTGTTGAACGAATAAACAAATTAATGAGAAATTCTGCACTATTCCACACTTTTGTCTCTTCTGCCCATTCTCTTGTCCATAAGACTTTTTTTGAAACTTGATCTGAGAAGCAACTTTCCACTGTTTTTTGTTTTGTTTTTGTTTTTTAATTCCTTTTTGATCAATGAACCATTGACTGCTCCCAAGGTTCTAAGGTGGTATTAGCAGCTGCCTGGAGGCTCTTGGCATCTCTAGGCAAACCCGAGTCATTTCCTGAGATTAATGAAGGCAACTAATGATCTCCGCTGGCCAGCCTCTCTGGATGCCTTTAATCATTTTCTTCCTGGTTTCACTTATTTACACCTCATGTGTAATCATGTGGAAAAGGGATCAGAAATACTCTGTCATCCTGGTACACTGACTGTACTAAGATAAGGAAAAAGCTGATGTTGACTGGAAGGAGAACTTTCTAAACATGGAATGTCTGAAAAAAGAAAGGGGCTCCCTCTGGGGATGAGGAGTTCCTTGTCATGAGATCAAAGACTCAGTGTTCACCCGGTGAGGATGCAAGGAAGGCATCAGTGGCTTCAGATGACTGGTGGACTAGGTAACCCCGACATACTTTTTCTATCAGAGGATTCTATCATTTAACCCCAGGAAGCTCTTCTGGGGTAGCTCTCCTCAGATCTCATATGCCTAGACATCCATGATGCTTTTTTCTCTTAATGCATTCATTACCTTGTACTTGCCCACATTAAAATATACCAATATTATCCCCCAGATCATTTATAAAATGACCCTAAAAGCAGCAGTTTCATGGAACTCCATCCAGAGATGTGCCATTCATTTCCACCTTTTTTTCAGTCTCTAAATGGTTCTCTATTCATGACAAAGCTCCTTCAATTCCATAGTAAACTCTTTATATATATATATATTCCATAAGATGGAGCCTTATTAAAGGCATTTTTAAAGACTGAAGAGATTGCCTTCAGTGAACTTCCTGCCACCACTGGATCTGGCTTGGGAGCTGTGCATAGCCAGCCTGCTAGATACCAGAGCAAAGCAGCAATAGATGGAAGCTGACAATCCCCATGGTCTGATTTCTGTGAGATGTGCTGTGAGCCATTTTCTTCACTGGTTCCCCTTTATCCACATGCACATGTGTCTCCTCCAAGAATGGTAAAAGATGAATCGAGCATTATTTGCATTTGCAGAAATCATGTGATCCTGCTCCTTTTAATTTCATCAGCATAGAAGTCCTCAATAGTTGAGGCCTCAATAGTTGGTTGTTTCCATGAACCCCTGGGAATCCTTCTTATAAAACAATCATACTGGTTCTGCCTGTCTTTTATCACAGGGCCATTTAAAGACAGACCATGTATTTTAGGTTCTACAAGTTCTCTCTTAAGTTACTTTAAAACAGTTTTTAACCTGTGGGAGGCTATGGATCAGTTTCAGGGGGTACATCAATGCTCTGAAATCATATGCAAAATTTGATATATATATATATATAGATATCTATATCTATATATATATATATATAGATATAGATATGCATTTTCTTTCCTGATACAGAGTTAACATCTGACTTGCTATTTTACTGGGTTCCTTGTTCATGCTTAATGTGACAAAAACATCATTAGTCTCAATATCCATAAAACTGCTGCTGTTTGCCACCATTCACTCCAGTTGCCACTGCTGCTACTATCAGAATCGTCACGATCATTAGGACCCTTGTCAGTCTTCATCTTCCTGTGGCTGCTGAACTATACTCTCTGACATCTGTCACCAGCAGGCTCCAACGTGCACAGCTCCAGAACCAATCTGAACTGTGGCAGAAAGTGCAGTAAGAACCACCAGGGTGCTGTTGGCAAGAGCTGTGTTCCTTGAGACCCAGGGTTCTCATGCCTGCCTTGCAGTGCCGTAGCACACCCCAGACTCACCCAGGTGAGCCCTTTTCCTCCCCACCACAGGGCGGGCGCAGCTTGGACAGTGAGGACAACTGATCTCCAGCTTGGTGGCTTTCCTACTTCTCAGGGAACTAGCATCCCAAGCTGAGTTTCAACTTGCATGTATGACTCCTTCACCTGCCTAATTTGTGCCAACCTCCTTCCCTGGCACAGTGGGTAAAGACACATACTGGGGTGGCCAGGTGCCTGGAAGGGAAGCCATGCTCCACCACTTACTCTACTCTCTGTGCCTCAGTTTTGTCATCCCCCAAAATAGGAATAATAATAGTATTGACCTTGTAGGTTTATTATGAGGATTAACTGAGTTAATGAACTTCAAGCTTAGAGCAATGCCTGTTGCCTTGTAAGTGCTGTATAAATATTAACTATTATGATTTCTTTATTTAATGAGGAAGATTATACTCTGGCTCTAACCAGGGAAGAAAATAATAAAGGTGGCTCTTGGGCGTATATTGGAGTGCTCCTTGAACAGTTCTGGAAGCAGGAAATCAACTTGACAACATTGTATTCCTCTGCAACATGAGAGTGAGTGTAACCCGGACCTGGTCAGGAAGAACCATGGGGGCAGGTCGCTGGTTCTCAAGGACTGTATCTCTGGGAAGCTGGCGAAGGTTTCCAGCCCAGGGACTGCTGAAGTGCGTAATCACCCAAGGAGAAATGGCGCCTGTGATGGGCATGGAAATACGTTGCTCAGCATCCGCCGCAGTGGCTCCCAAGACCACGCATTCCCTGGGCTGCTCCCACCCAGTGTTAGTGCAGGGCGGGCACCAGAACCGGGCTATTCTGCCGACTTGGGACTCCTCTCATGGGCAAGCTCTGCTCTGGGCTCCTGAACGCTCGGGCTGAGACTTTCTCAAAACCGTGCTATGATCTGAAGTGCTTCCTGCCCAATCCTTCCTTTCCTTGCTCCTTGCAGCATCGTGGTGGGCAAGCTCTCCCTACCTTCTTGTGCTTCCACCCTTTTATCCTTCAGAGGCACCTTCCCCAATAAATCTCTTGCACAACTGATTCTGTCTTAGTGTCTGCCTCTTGGGGGGTGCAAACTGATGCAGCAATTACTACTTCTCTGAACTTTTAGGAAGTTTTACCTTCTGACAAAGTAAAGCAAGTGTTTATTGAGGAACCTTTTTAGAGGTGGCATACCAATTGAGAAAAGAAATTTTAATGGAGTTAGTGACATGTCACACTTAAAATCTTTTTCCACCACATTTTGTAATCAGTTTTAATGGGCTCTGGAAAGGCAATTTTATGCTTTCCTAATGAGTTAAAAAAAAAAAAAAAAAAAGTAACAACTGAACTGATGACTAATAGAGACCTATTTGCATTTGAAATATTTAGAACTTCATAATAGCATAGAATTGAAAGATGCAGTGAATTGGTAAATGCAGCACAGTTTAAACAATGTGCTGCTGCAGTAAGTGCTCCTATAAACTTCTGCCACACTAGCATGACAACCTAAATGAGTGAAAAATTACAACAGAGGTGAAAAATATTATTTATACCTGATAGCTATACAATCGTTTTTAGTGGTGCTTTTTACATTAAATATTAATTCTAGCATCCTAGGCTTCTAAGCTATTGATATGGTTTTCAGAAGAAATGTGAAATAGTAGCCTCGCTGTTTTGCTTTCCCTGGACAGGAAACTGCACTCGGCTTTAGCCTAAGCCCTGTTTGGCATTACTAACCTGTATTCATCCACCTCTTATTACAGGAAACTGGATATGCCCTGGCCAGTGGCCACCCAGCCCTGTTACTGATCTGCTATTATGCCCAGAAGTAACCTTTGCATTGTGTTTCTAACTGTATCAAATTCTTCAGCTTATCTCTTTGGGAAAGTCATGTTCCTTTCTGAAGTCTTGCACAGCGTATACATAGTTAAACATGCAATTGTTCATCCTTCAGGTGTTCAATAAATAGGTTTGATTTCATTGTGCTCTGATTATGTTGTTGTGAGCAAATTTAAAGAATGATAAAATGACCATTTTCTAGGAACAAAATACCTACACTGAAAGTCCGAATCAATCTGTTATCATATAACAGCTGTTTGAATTGATGGAAATGTAGTAATATGGATAAAATATAAATGAAAGAAAAAGAACACAGGAAGCACCAGTTCAATAATGTTATGTGTGTATGAGAATCTTCCAGAGGGCAATATGGAATGTTCCACTCATTTTCAAGAATGTGGTTATTCCAAGTGCCTTGTGTAGAACATTGACAAGTTATGGAGCAAAGAATTCTACCTAAAACAATACTTTACACATAGTAGACATTATTGAATTGAGGCCTGTTGGACTTATATTAATAGGGGATTGCCCCCTATAAAAAGCAGCTCTAGAAATAAAACTCCCACAATGCACACCTTAGAAAAGAGAACCACTGTCTGGCTATTTGATCTGAGACAATCAATTTAAAATGAGGATAAACTGGTTCACTTTTAGTCTGTAAAACTAAAGAAAATTTTTTGAATAAGTGCAAACAACAGGATGAACCATATGAAATTTCCCCTTTTGTAGGTTAAAAAAATAGCAAATATCAGCAATTTTCTGTGGTTCTAACTAAAAGCGTAAAACAAGTATTGGTGCTGGGGTTGGAATTGGGTATTTGACTTGAATTGAAATTTAATTATTTGAAACATTTTAAGCATGTTATAAGAATTCTATTTAAAGAAAACTTATAGAGAATCCTTTGGAAAGCAAGTATTATGAGTAACAGACCCATAATGAAATTCATTTTTTGTCAACTGGAATTTTTGTATGCTATGTTCTTGTTAATGTGGGATCACCCATATAAATATAAAAGGAATTCTTTTCATCATAAGATAATTTTAACTGTAATGCAGGAAAAGTAAAATGTGTACTGTAAAATGAGTTGTGTTTAGTTTACATATATATTTCATATATTCATTTCCTAGTGAAAGCGTGTATTCATTATAGGAAGTTACATGTATGCCTCAAATTAAAAGCAAGGTTATAGAGACATTCATGAAAACAATATTATTGAGTGGTGTGAAGACCCCACTGGGCTATTGGAATGGGGCGGGCCTGGCTGGCAAGCCGAATGCCCTGAGACGGTTGCCATGTTCTCTTCCTTTGTAAAATGAGGCAGCAATATCAACCTGCTGTTGCATTTTAAAGTATGTGTATGAAGTGTCTGGATCATGAATGCTCAATAAAAATTAGCTA
Source organism: Choloepus didactylus (assembly GCF_015220235.1). Taxonomy (NCBI): domain Eukaryota; kingdom Metazoa; phylum Chordata; class Mammalia; order Pilosa; family Megalonychidae; genus Choloepus; species Choloepus didactylus. The sequence continues at coordinate 36,664,163 of NC_051320.1, read as the reverse complement.
TTATAAGAAAGAAGATGCAGTAAAATATATAGAGAGACACTCCACTTATTTTTAGCCAAATCCAGAGTTTAAGCAGCTTAAAAGGGAATTAATTCAGTCTACATCACTTACCACTTTGTCCCTCTCTTCATAGCATAAGATAATGGAGGTATTAGCCCTGCCATGGGTGTATCCAGAAGTGGCTGAAGTACATATGCAGGTAGCAGACAAGTTGAACAAGAAATAAACCAAAATTAAAAGATGATAATAAACTTAGAAAGTTAAACCTAGAATTACCATATGACCTGGCAATTCCATGCCTTGGTTTACACCCAAAAGAATTGAAAGCAGGAGATACAAACAGTTATTTGTGCACCAGTGATCATAGCAGCATTATACACAAGATCCAAAAGATGGAAGCAACCCAAGTGTCCATCAACAGATGAACAGATAAATAAAATGTGTTATGTACACAGAATGGGATATTATTCAGCTGTAAAAAGGAATGAAGTTCTGGTGTGTGCAGCAGCATGGGTGAACCTTAAAGACACGATCTTGACTGAAATAAGTCAGAAATTAAAAGACAAATATTGCACATATGAAAATACCTAGAATAAACAGATTCACAGAGATGGACACTAGATTACAGATTACCCAGTGCTGAGGCATGAGGGGAAGGGAGAGTTATTGCTTAATGGGCACAGGACTTTTATTTGAGGTGATGAAAAAGTTGGGGTAATGTATGTTGGTGATGGTAGCACAATATTGTAATTACTACCACTTGGGAAATTTTGAGTTATATAGATGTTACTACAACTAAAAGTTAAACAAAAAACAGATTTATAATAAAAAATCCCAAATTCCCCTGCAGCCCAGAGCACATGACAGAATTAGCCTCGTGATCTCATCTAGCAGATTTCTGCTCAGCTGAAGTTGCACACCTGCAGGGCCTTTCTTTAGAACATACCCCCATGCAGTTCAGTACATCCAGCCGTCAGTGATGCTATAAAGCTTCTTTATTGGAGGTAAAAGGTTCCCGAGTCTTTTTTCTGGGGAAGCCTGTAACACTTGGGGACATGAGTCTCCCTCTTTGAAAGAACAAAAAGGTAAAATGGTCACAGCTGTCACTCCTAGCCCACATTTGAGTCTGGCATCAACATAATAATGTTACTATTGCAGGTAAGAAAAGCAGCAGAAATTTTTTTTTCATTACAGTTTTATTTAAACTTATTTTTTTAAATCTACAGAGAAAATCGCCTTATTTTTCTTACATTGGCAAACCAGGAAACATTGGATTTGTTTTCTTCAACAATTCTTTGTAAAATAACTGCCCTCATGAAATAACTGTTATCACCATAAAGTGTAGCTGGCAGTTCTTTACGTTATTAAGGCTTAAAATGGATTTGAGGCCTCCAAGCAATAATGTATTTAATCTCACTGATATTCTAAATGGCCTGACTTGGACACAAATGTAAGAGGGAAAGATGCTATTTTATTTACAGTTTTTTTCCTGGAGGATAACTGTGAACCTCCAGACTCCCTGAATGACACACAGCACTTTGCCCCCGTTAGCCTGCACCCCATCACCCCACAGGTACGGCAGGTTCTGCCAGACAAGATGCTCCCCGGTCTCCAGGACCAGCTGGCCGATAGCTTGGACAGACGACAACATGGCCAAAGGCAGCCCAGTCAAAAAACTTCCTGAAACAACCAAAAGCCCTTTCCAGCGAGTTTGACCACCTTGCTTTGGCCATTGCCGAGCAGCAGGCAGATGCTTAACGGGATCGAGAGAAGCAAGCAAGGACTTGGCCATCCTAGAGAGCTGGAAAGAAAGAGCCTCGCCACCCCAGAGAGGAGGCAGGGTCCAGGGGCACAGTCACCTCCAAGGCCCATCATCTCCTCCATCCCCAGAGCACACAGAGGTCCAGCCAGAGGCACTCACACAGACCCAAACAGGACATAGAGACACACAGATATGAGAACAGATGCTCACAGATGCTCAGTGACATTCACACAGGTATGCACACAGACACAGACACACTCACAAATGCATACACAAATATACTCACACAGAGACCCCCCCCCCCACAACACTGACCCACATAGACATAGGCACAGAGATAGACATGCACAGAGACCCACATATGACACAGGGACACACAGCTGTGCACACAGATACAAACAGTCACACCCAGACCCACATAAGACCTCAGACTTCATAGACATAGACACAAAGACCGACGCACCCAAGAGACACACAGAAAGGACACTATCAAAAGAACTTAAAGAATTTGGCGTGTTCCCTCTGGTCTTCTTTCCCCATCGCGTGAGGCCTAAGTGCAGTCCCAGAAGAGGGCACTAGCAGGAGTACAGTGGCTGGGAGACAACTGCATGGATTCAAGACAGCTTGTGACTCCTGGGAGAATATGCTGGCTGCAGTCAAAAGCGCCAACCCCACAAAGTGGGAAGGCCATGGAGGGCCGTCCAGGATCCCTCCCCGAGCTGTGCTCTCCAGCCTGCTCACATCAAGAAACCAGCTCATCACCCACAATGGTTTTCAGGGGATTTGAAACTTATTTAATAATGTTATTGCTGACATTCTAGAGTTCACTGACACATCTGTGAGCCTCTGTGCATATAGAAAAATTATCATAGTTGCTGGAACAAAATCAATTTTGCATAGATAGGCCACCAGTTTTTAGGACCAGTAAAAAAAAAAAAATCATATGAATGATTTATTCAATTGCTGACTTTTTGAGAAATTGTATCCCACAAGAGGAAGTGAAGAAATTACCCGGGCTAATAAGATGAGAAAGAGCCAAGAATAACTGCAGGAATTTTTCAGATTTGCTTTCTGTGCATCCCTGCCACCCTTTAGCAGCTGCCATTGCCAGTACTTAATGCTAATTTGTTCAAAAACATTCATTAAGAACTTACCCTAAACAAGGTTTTGTGCTAGACATTGGGAGTGCAGAGATGCAAGGCTCAGTCCTGATCTACAGGGTGGGGAAGGGGTGGGGATGAGAAGGAAAAACACATGACCCTTTTGGTGTGCTACAGAACCTGTGGGGCTACGGAGTGGGGACACCTGACACAGCTTGGAGGGTGTAAAGGGGCTTCCCAGGGGTGAGACTGAGCTGATTATCAAAAGGTGAGTTGAACTAGGTGGAGAAGAGGAGGAAGGCATAGTTTGTGGAGGGTATGGAGGGGAGAGAGAGCATCTTCTGATGGAAAATTGCCACTGAGTTGGAAGAGCTGCACTGCACAACCCTTGTGGGGAAATGGGGGAGAGGTGGAGAGATGTCAAATCAGAGAGGGCATGGTGTTTCCTGCAGAGGAGTGTGAATCTTATCCTGAAGGCAGAGGAGAACGTCCCAAGAATGTATTTCTCCATTTCCACAGGGCTTTTTTCCAAACCACTGCCTCTTCACTCTTGTGTAAACCTCCTGCTTCTTTGAGGCATCATCTACTTCTATCCTTCCTTCACTCTGCTGACATCCTGTCCCTCACCTACAGTAGAGGATTGAACCACCTGATCACAGTGTTCTTCTCCACCTCAAGTCCTGCATCATCCTGGATGACATCAGGGATCATCTAGTACCCAGTCTGACCATTCGTGGTCCTTCACCTCTCCTCCATCTCTACCCTGCTCTTAGGGCCACACCTGGAACCTTTCCATCTCCCAGAACTCTTCTAGGTAGGAAATCTCTACCCCTCTCCTTCTCTTAACCTCCCGTCCTTCCAGCTCTTGCTCACTTTTACTTCCACTACCCATTTGTTTTTATCCCCTCCAGCCTTCACTCACTTCCTAAACCAGCCAACACCCCATGGCTAGCACTCTAAACACATTTTTACCAATGCCCTCTTTTTGTGTGCTCTTACTCCGTGAACCCATCTAGTAAAACCCAGCACAGTGTTAGTGCAGCAGCCTGCCCCCACAGCTCCTACTCCCAGGGTCCTACTCCCAGATCCTGCAGCCATCAGACCTCCTTCTGTTACTAATGGAACCATTATAGATGGTAAATCTGTAGTTACTATCACTATGAATCAAGGGTTCCAACCTCAGCTGAACCCTCAGTGCTGCTTAACTTTTGGTGTCCTGCTCAGTTTTCTCTCCCATTCCCGTAACAGTGATTTCAACCCTTCAGCACTTCAGAGTCCCCTCTCCTATCCCCCACAGAGAAACTCACCTACTTCTGAGGGAAAAAAGAAAGCAGAGACCTCCAGAAAGGAACGACTGACTAACTTCCCAAGCCCCAGACGTGCAGATGTGTCTGTGTCCAGGCCATCTTTGTTCTCTTCACTCCAGTTACAAAGCATAGTTGCTCCTCCTTTCGTCTAAAGCCGATTCCACCTGAGCCCAGATAACATGCTGCCTCAGTAAAGACCTTGCCCATTTATTATCCCTTCTCTCCGGTGTCTTCAATCTTCCCATCTCTATTGGCTTTTTCTTGTCAGCATTTAAATATGCTAAATTTTCCTTTCAAAACAAAAACACTGCAAATCCCTCAAGGAGCTACACTATCCTTCCCTTCCTGGCCAAGGTTCTTTAAAGAGTTGTTTAATGTAGTGTTGTAAATAGGAGACTGAGCCCTCCTATAATTCTGCTTAAGAGGCACCTCCAGGCAACCTCTTTGTTGCTCAGATGTGGCCTGTCTCCCTCTAAACCCAACTCAGCAAATAAATTCATTAACCTCACCCCCCACAAGGGACATGACTCTCAGGGGAATGAATCTCCCTGGCGACATGGGACATGATTCCCAGGAATGAGCCTGGCCCTGGCAGTGAGGGATTGAAAATGCCTACTTGACCAAAAAGGGGAAAAAAGAAAGGTAATAAGCTGAGGTCACAGTGGCTAAGAGATCCGAAATAGAGTTGAGAGGCTATCCTGGAGGTTTCTCTATGCAGGCTCCAGCTAGACATCCCACATGGCCACAGTGTGCCATGTCCTTAACAAAAGTAATCCCCAAATACCTAGGTCACTACCTGAGATTCTATAAAAGATGCACTCACTAAGTTTTATCTTTCGGAAACTTAAATCCCATTAGAGTGTTCCTATACCAGACAGTCCTAAAACCCAGAGGCAGGAGCCTCTTTAAGGTCAACAATCAGATGCAGCCCCCTTCCCCATACTGTCGACACCCCCTTTTAATATGAAAAAGTTGGGGTGCTCACTGCCTAGACACTCTGAAGATGGAGAAAGAGATTGAGAGGAAGGAGTAGCAACAAACAAGATAAGACTGAACAAACGTCTATGAATACTGAAACTTTATATACTTATATATGTATTTTTGGATGCTGGGGTGTTGGAATGGCTGGAAGTAGGTAAATGACATGTTAGAACTGTAGCCTATAGCATCCCTTGGGATTTGCTCTATAGCTGCTTGTTGAATTGTGCCTTGAAGGTCTTCACCTTTCTGTATATACCTTGTATTGCATAATAAGGGAAGAACTGAAACTGTGGAACTGTAACCCATAACAATTTTTGAAATTACCTGTATGACCCCTTGTTGAGCTATATATCGAGAGATGACACCTTTCTGTGTGTATGTTATATTTTACAATAATGGAAATGGCTGAAGTTGTGGGGGAAAAAGAGTTGTTTAAAACCTCTGCCTCCAATTTCTCACCTCCTAGTTCTCCTTCACTCCTCAACCCATAGCAATCCAGATTCCATTCCTGCTGAAGTCTCTGCCAACTTCCTTGTTGCTAATTCCAGTAAACCCCTGTCTGTTTTTATCTGGCTTGATCTCTCTGCCTCATTTGATGCTGTTACCTGATGTGTCTTGAAATTGTCTCCCCTCCTTGTATTCTACAACCACTCCTCCCAACCCCCACTCATTTCTTCCCATCTGTCTGACCACTCCTGCTTAATGTCCCTGAAGTGCTGGGAAAACCTTAGGCATGTTAACAGAAAGAGCTGTTAACAGCTAGTGGAAACAGGAGAGAAGGAGGTAGAGCAAGGGCTTGTTGGAAGAGGATATAGATAGCACAGGTAGAGGCAGTGGCTTCAAACAAGACAAGTGATACTTTAAACTACCTGTGAGACTGGAGAAAGGAGGTAAGTAGAGGCACAGTGTGAGATCCTCCATAAAGCAGGAGGTAAGAGTGCTGTTTGGTTTGGCAGGGGTTGAGTCTTGAAGAGAGAAGTGAAGATGTAGAATAATCCTGGAAGGAAATGTAAAGATGCTAAGGATGGGGAAGGAGTTGTTGAGGTTAAGCACAAGTAGGATCTGTGCTGAGGATAGAGCCAGTCAGCTGAGTCTTTGGATGTTTTCCATTAGCATTTAGCTCCCTGAGAGTGAGTGGGTAAGGAGAAGCCAGGTAGGACTCAGCGGGGTCTGGTTCTTCTGGGCCAATGAAACAGAAGGCTGGGAAGGCAATAGAGCCAAGGATGCTGATGAAAGAAAAGTCCAGGTGATCACCCAGTGAACGCAGACTGTAGGAAAGAAGTAGATGGCAACAAGCTGGTGGCCTAGGAGAAAAGGGAGGAATTAAGAGACCGACATTTTGGAAGGAAGAGCAGGTGCAGTGGAAGGGAGCATGCGAGAAGCTAGACGAGGAGCATGTGAACTTGGGATAGAGACATAACAGGTTATGGCCAGAATCCAGGTGGGCTGTTCTCTTGGTGCTCAGGTTGTTTATTTTATTGTGGAAATTTCAAATATATCCCAAAACAGAATAGCCTAATGAATCCCCCAGTACCTATCACCTAGCTCAAAATTACCAACATTTTACCCATCTTAGTTCGTCTGATCACCCCCATACCTTTGGGGGCAGGACACGGGAGGCTGTAGTATATTAAAGCAAATCCTAGTTTTCATATTATTTCATCTATAAATACTTAAGTGTGTAAAATCCATGTTTTTAGCTTGAGAATAGTTCATTGAAATTAGAGTGTGGATAAATGATGGTGATGATGATGATGATAATTACCATTCATTAAGTGTTTAGTACATGCCAGATATTTTTCTTATATTATCTCATTTAATCTTTCAGAATGCTATGAGGTAGGTATTATTATCACTTTATAGCTGAATATGAAGCTTTGCAAGGCTAAGGGATTGGCCTATAATCTCTCAGCTATAAATGGTGAGGCTGGTGATTAAACTCCAGTCTATCTGACTACAACACCTTTCCTCTCAAGTTCAGCATGCTGCAGAATGTTGCTGTTGGGGTTACAGAGACAGAAATTATGAAGTTAGGATGTTGGATGCTTTTAGTCCACCTCCTAGGATCATAATTTCGGGTAGGGTAAAAATAAAGGCTATAATCCATGTGCCAAAATATTTGATGACTATAGGGAGCTGTAGGAAGGGATGCTGTGCCGGTTTGGATGTATTAGGTCCCCCAAAACACCGTATTATTTGATGTGGTCTTGTAGGGGCAGATGTATTAGTGTTGATTGTGTTGGAATCCTTTGATTGAGTGTTTCTATGGAGACGTGACTCAATCAACTGTGGGTGAAATGATTGAATTATTTCCATGGAGATATGGACCCCGCCCATTCAGAGTGAGTCTTGATTTAATCACTGGAGTCCTATAAAAGAGCTCACAAACTGAAGGACCTCAGAGCAGCTGAGAGTGACATTTTGGAGGGCAGCTTAGAGAGACATTTTGGAGACAGCCATTGAAAGCAGACTTTTGCTGATGCTTTGGAGAGACTAGCCCAGAATTTGCCCTGAGAAGCTGAAACAGAGACATTTTGGAGAACGCCATTTTGAGACGCAACCTGGGAGCAAGCAGACGCCAGCCCTGTGCCTTCCCAGCTAACAGAGGTTTTCTGGATGCCAATGTCCTTTCTCCAGTGAAGGTACCCTATTGTTGATGCCTTACCTTGGACACTTTATGACCTTAAGACTATAACTCTGTAACCAAATAAACACCCTTTATAAAAGCCAGTCCATTTCTGGTACTTTGCATTCAGGCAGCATTAGCAAACCACAACAGAAGCTGATGGAAAGATTGTTTGATACCTGAAATAGGCAGGGGGAGGGTTATGGATTGACTTACACCCCCACAAAGACATGTTCAAGTCCCAACCCCTGGTCCTGTGGATGTGAACCCATTTGAAGATGTTAGTTAAGGTGAGGCCAAACTGAATCAGGGTGGACCTTATTCCAACATGACTAGAGTCCTTATAAGCAGTGGAAATTTGGATGCAGTGTTAAGAGACATACAGGGAGAGAGACGACCATGTGTCGGGGACAGAGATTGAGTTATGGATTGCCAGCAGCCACCACCGGAATCCTGGAGACTACAGAGAAAGTGCCATCCTGCTAACACCTTGTTTTGGACTTCAAGCCTCCAAAACTGTGAGACAATAAATTCCTATTGTTTCAGTTAGCTAGTCTGGGGTATTTGTTACAGCAGCTCTGGCACATAAAGAGGGGGAGACAGAGGTGTTAACTGCATGGACTGAGCCTGAAAGGACTAAGAATTTTACACAAGGGCAAAGAGTGATGGTCTCCCAAGGGAAGCAGGTAAAAGGCCAAGAGCCCACCCCCACCTCCACCCCTTGCCCGACCTCAGGGGGAGTGGCAGGAGTCGTCACTCAAGGAAGAGCCAGAGTATAGTAACAGGGGAGGGGTGAGGACCCATGAGGTTGTTTACAATGGAAGGTGAAGTCCGGTGGCCAGAGCCAAAGACAGGAGAGAGGTCAGTGGTGGGAAGGTCCAAAAGGAGCAGAGTAGGGAATGAGAGAAAGAGGGACAGGACTGAATGTTATCTCTTCAGGTGAAATGAAAAGGAAATCAAGCAATTGCCCAGCTCCCTGCTGCTCAAAGTGTGGCCCATGAAGGGGCCGATGCTAGTCTGCAGACTCTTTGTTACTGGTCCAAGCTGAGCTAGGTACAAAGCAATCAGTTTAGAAATCGCATAGCACCATCCATCAGCCATTTTTATTGTGTTTTACAAAAGTATTGAGCCACAACAGACTGGAAATTTATTTAAAATGATCCTTCCCCACAGGTAGTTTGAGACATACTGACCTATATTTTCTTATGAATAAGGATGTATTTGCTCTGATTTTTCCATCTTGGTTGTCTTGTTTGATGAAGCTTTATTGTAATGGGCAGCTTCCCTGATCTCCCCTAAAGCTTTATGAGAAACAGCAGCTAAAATTAAATTGAAAGAGTTAACATTTACATTTACTACAAGATTCCTTTAGAAAAGAAATCAAGCTATAGTGCCTAATCATACTTAATAGTTACTGAATCCAATTTTCCAAACTCTTAGAAGCTTCTCCAGTATTCCAAGACTGAAGATGTTACTGTGGCCTTTCCTGTTGAATAGTTTTTATTTTCAACCTTGTTTTAAGATTATCACAAGTTTTAAAAGTGATTGAACTTGGTCTAGACAGCAGGTTTCGGTAGTTGCTAAGGAACTGGATTGGTGCTTGTCTAAGAAATGTATTATTCATTTTTATTTCCATTTGTGACTATAGCACTTTAATTGCAGACAAATGTCTCTTATGCCTCTCACAGTTGTAAAAGATTTCTCTCTTCCCTGGTTGGGCTAGCCAGGCAAGACCCGGTTTGCGTGCACCCTCCAAGCAGACGGCATTCAGGCCTGAAGTGGCTCAAAAGGAGCAAAAGGCTTCTTGCATCACTAACAATAGCTGGCCTTGTAAGCCCCAGCCACGGCTGAGCTCCCGGCCAGAGCAGCCTCGCTGTGCAAAAGACCTCTGGCCAGGAGCGTGTCTGCCAGTCCCGCACACACTCCACTGATTGCCTCTTCATGTTGTAGATGATGTCATTCTGCAACCTGCTGCAACAGTCACCCAGGCAATCAATTCCTCAGATAAAAGATCAGTTGTCACACTCAAGAAACTCATTTTCTCTGAGGCAGCCAGAGTGAGCTTTTTTGAAAAGCAAATCTGATAGCATCACCCCAACCCGACCAGACCTCTCCCAACCCGACTTTGCTTCAAACACTTCAATGCCTCCCAGTGCCTTTAAGATAAAGACTAAAAGCCTTGCATAACTTCTGAGCCTTGACCTCAGCCAGTCTCCTCTCCTGCACATGGCACACCATGCTCAGCCCTTCTATTCCTTTTTGGTTCCAGGCCTTTGTCCGGGCTCTTACTCCACCCAGAAGCTCTTCCAACCCCTCAGCCAGGTAACGCCAATTCTTGCTTCCAATCTCAAAACACTTCTCCCTGCAGTAGGGACTAACCAGGTGGGTCCTCATCAACCACACATGTAGTTTACGCTTCCTGGCATTTATCATACGTAGTTTACACTTACTTGTGTGGATTCGGTTAAGGTCTGGTTCTCCTCTAGATCAGGAGGGCAGAGAATCCATTGGTTTCCTTTGCAAGTATATTCCCAGTATCTCACGTGGTCCTTTCACTTGGCAAGTACTTACCAGTGTGAGTACTGAAAGCATAAACTCTTTTTTTTTTAGTTTTAGTTTTTTAAATAAGGTTTTAATTCCAATACATAGTACGGTACTTAAATTTTTTTAAAAATTGTAAATCAAATTTTTTTTCAAGTTTGCAAACCATGTCTCTTTAGTCTTCAATTGCTAACAAATTTGGGGAGAGGGGGGATAAGGAATATAATTAAATAAAATTTAAAAGTCTCCAATTATAAATGTTCCAGTTAAATATGTCTTTTGGCATGATAAAGGATTAAACTCTACCACTAAAATATGAAGTAAGAAACCATAAACTCTTAAACACAAAACTCCCAAAGGGCACTCTAGGCCTTGGTTATTTGGGAGCCATCCTAAAGGGCCATGGTGTAATGAGCTGTAGCTTTGCCCAAGCTTTGCCCAAGCTTTGGCTTGTAGCTCTAGTGAGTGACCCAGCAGCTGTTCCTCCGTGTGCAAAGTCTCATGAAGTTATAACACAGTTTTGTTCTTTATGAAAAATAACATCACCACCACAACTCCCCCAAAAAAAGAAAAACAGCAACTGCTAGTGCTGGCTAAGAGCAGTGAAGAAATATCATACTTTCCTCTTTCATGTAGGGACATATGCTATGGTCATATTTATGAATTTGACGGTTAATAAAGCTAACATCCATGGAACCCTTACTATGGGCAAGACTCTGGACTGGTGAATGCACGTGTTTACTCACTTAATCCCTTCAACAAACCTACTTTATCCTCCTCTAACAGATGAGGATACAGAGACTCAGAGAGGTTAAGTAATTTACCCAAAGTCACACAGCTAAATGACTGTAAGTGGCAGAGCGTGGATTTGAACCCGAGTTGTCTAACTCACCTGCCCTCTTAACCTTTACCCTCACCACCTCTCCCAGAGAGGTCCAGAAAACATCCTTAGCAAATATCAAGAGTGTGCTGTACTCAGGCTGAATAGATTCTGTTCACAGAAGGACACTTGTCTCTTAGTCTAATATTTTGGGTTTGAATTGAGACTACTGCAAACATAGCTGAATAGCCAGACTTCAGTTTCTCCCTTTTCCATTATATTTTCAATTTCAACACATTTCTAAATACAGAGATTGATCCTCTCTCTCCAAGGCTTATGAATCTCAATGGCTTCTCTTTGTTTACAAGAACACAACAAACCACTTAAACTGGCACACAAGGGTCCCATGATCTGGTCCAGGCTCTGTCCAGCTGTGTCTCCCACTGCACCCTCTCATACAGGATTCCTAAACCATCTCCCAGTGAGCAAAGGACTTGACACTTCCCTGCCTGGAATGTGATTCTCCCATCTTGAAGTCCTATTACTTCATCTAAGTCTGATCAACCTGAGAGCCAAACCTCATATAGAGTGATAAGTCAACAACCATTATTACTATTATTTTTTAAATATTCAAAATATTATCAAGTTCAATATAGTCAAGCAAGTCTGGAAGGAAAGATTATTGAAAAAGATTTTATAAATATGCTATCAGTAAGGTTTTCAATAGTAAATTCAAATCAGGAGAGATCATTTAATATCACCTCTAGTTTTTTTTTTGTTTTTGTTTTCTCAACTCTAAATCTACCAGGAGGCCTTTGCAGCAATTTCTACCAAGTGTAGCAGACTCTACTTTGTATATCATCTCTTCACATTTAATTATAAGGATTTAAATTTGCAGCACCAATTATTCAGTAATTAGATAGTATTGTACCCAAAGAAATTAAACAAAGATATAAACAAAAACACAACTCAGCACAAGGCCCTATCATCTGGTAATGTTTCATGTAGCATGATAAAAATCCTCCCTGAGAAATATAGGTTATAAACTCAGTCATTAGCAATGTCTTGCTTTGATTTGTTGTTGTTAGTGACTTCCAATACCAATGGAATACTTAAAGGTAATCCAAGTATGAAAACATTCTGATTATAGTAATGTTTATTCCTCTTTTCATTATTAATCTAAAATCCACTTTATGATGCTCAATAGTTATTTTGAAATGAAGTGGTGGATTTTGGCAACCGCAAAACACATATGGACATTATAATGATGCATTCTCTATAAAAAATGATGCATTCTCACATTAAAAAAAAAAAACAAGCATAGATCAGTGTTTGAGTTAATATCAATTAGACCTCTAAAACAAAAATGTTCACCTTGGGTGTGGAAAATCAAAAGCAATACAAAGCAAATGGAGGGAGGAAAAACAAAAAGGGCCGTTAGACCAAGATGTAGGAGAAGAAAAAGGCCTGACAATAGCAAGTCCTTTTAGGAATCTGGGCAAGGGGTGGGGGCCCTTCTCCCTACAAAGCCATTTTCCTGTGCCAGGTTGTGGGCCTCTGAAGGCTGTAGTCAGTAAGAGAAAAAGAGGAGATGGACAGCTGGGAAGAGAAGTCAGCAACTCCTGCAATTCAGTGCTGGAAGAGATGACAGGAGTGGCCTGCTCACGGGCACCCTACAGATGCTGGCCGCTGGGAGGACGGGTAGTTGGAGGAGCCCCAGGGTGCCCCAAGCTCATTTTTGCTTTTACCTGAGCCTGTAGAGCAAGTGCTTCTCTCTCTCTCTCTCTGTTTTTTTTTTTTTAACTGTCCAGGATCTGATTTTAATAACCTGATCTTTATTTTATATGATCAAACAATTTTTCATAGAGGCTATGGTATCGTAAAAACTGCATATTTTTATTCAGCACTGACCTTTGAAACTTTCCTTCCATTTTAAAAACAATCTATTTGCTTCTGAATTGAGAGTTTTAATGTGAAACTCTTGGTTTGAAGGTTCTCATGGAATAAAATACTGATTTATTTTAACCAAAACTTCACCAAAGCAAGGAAAGCTTCCAGACCTTTAACCCAGTGTGGTTTGGGAGGGTAGTTTTAATTTTTTTTTTATTTCCTGATATACTGGTTTATTCAAGAATTAAGGTGAAATATGGAGGAAAAATTAAAAGTAAAAACAATATTAATAGCAGCAGCTAGAGCATTAATCAATTACAGTCTACTATTTATAGCACAAGAATTTAAGATAGATTATTTAAATAATATTCATTACAGTTTTATGGGATAGAGTATTATTACCTCCATTTTAAGGATGAGAACATTTAAAAATTTTCAAAATTATAAACCTTACAATAGAAAAATAGTAAACAGGGAAAATAATAAGCAAAAGTAACACCAACAAATACAGATAAGCACATGGGAAACTCCCTGAAAGAAAAATGAAGTCAATTCAATACAACCAGGTAGATTCATCAAGGATGATGGAAAGAAATGTCTCTTGATGTGCATCTGTTAGAGATACACTGGTGTTACCTGAAACCGAAAACTTGAAACATAACATCCACAAAGCCACTCAAAGCACTAATGGATGGGAAAAGAAATAAAGGTGGCAGACACATTTTTACTATGTTCTGTCCAATAATGGGGATTTTAAAAGAAGAACTTTTGAAACCCCCAGGTTAGTCCTTCCCCCTGTAACATGATTCCAAGGGGATAGTGAGTCAACACCACACTTGAAATTACCTCAAGGCTTGCTTTCTTTCCCTGGTGCTGTTTCAAGAGGCATTGCTTCTGGAAGAAACCTCATAACCTTTACTCACAAGTGCTGGGATCTGGTAAATTGTGGACAGAGCAACATCTTTAAACTGGCTTGCCCAATGGATGCGCAGTTTTTTCCTAAGTGTAAGAAATTGTTTCAAGAACTTCTGCAGAGTGAATTTCATTGTCACTCTCAAGCATGCTTTATAGGAGTATTTTTAATTGCCAGTCTCTGAAACAAGTAATTTGTCTTTTGATGGAATAGTTTGCTGAGAAATAGCATAAGGTACTTTGAGAAGAATTATAAAAGAAAATTTCAGAGAGTCCCATCTTTTGGTACCTTGAATTGAGAAAGTAATCTTTGCTTTTTAATGATATTTTTGACGCAAAGGTGGCTTAAAAGTGTAGCATAGTGGACATTAAAGCACCAACTTCTAATAATTTTTGTAACTGTACTGAGATTAATTAAGCAGCCCAAAGAAAATCAGGAACCATTTGCTCTTTCTCCAATTTAGGAATCTCTCTTTCCACTGTGTGGTGAAATGATGCTATGAAGTTTCCATCTCTAAGAGTTCATTGCTTTTACAGATTATGCAGCACACCTGTGAATGAAAGCCCCATCTGTCAAAATGACAATTCATTTGTGGATATGACTTATTAATCCTCTGTTGTGCTTCTTCAACTATTTCCTAATTTGAAAATGTTCATCTCTCAGTAGGTGGGACAGTTTATCTGATGTCACTGTACCTCATACATTTTTGCCTCTCAGTATTAACTTCTTTATTGAAATAAGCTCAAAGAAGCTGATTCCAGTTCACAGTGGTCATTATCTTGTGAACCTTTATCCTGAGTTAACTGGCCAAAATTAATAAACCAGAGCAAGCATTGCAGCTTGGTGAATGGTACCAATAGCTCTTCACTGTAACAACACGGTAACTAACCTACGATTGACTTTCTTTTTTTTTTTTTTTTTTTTTTTAATCATCATTTTATTGAGATATATTCACATACCACGCAGTCATACAAACAAATTGTACTTTCGATTGTTTACAGAACCATTACATAGTTGTACATTCATCACCTAAATCAATCCCTGACACCTTCATTATCACACACACAAAAATAACAAGAATAATAATTAGAGTGAAAAAGAGCAATTGAAGTAAAAAAGAACACTGGGTACCTTTATCTGTTTGTTTGCTTCCCCTACTTTTCTACACATCCATCCATAAACTAGACAAAGTGGAGTTTGGTCCTTATGGCATTCCCAATCCCATTGTCACCCCTCATAAGCTACATTTTTATACAACTGTCTTCGAGATTCATGGGTTCTGGGTTGTAGTTTAATAGTTTCAGGTATCCACCACCAGCTACCCCAATTCTTTAGAACCTAAAAAAGGTTGTCTAAAGTGTGCGTAAGAGTGCCCACCAGAGTGATCTCTCGGCTCGTTTTGGAATCTCTCTGCCACTGAAGCTTATTTCATTTCCTTTCACATCCCCCTTTTGGTCAAGAAGATGTTCTCCATTCCACGATGCCGGGTCTACATTCCTCCCCGGGAGTCATATTCCACGTTGCCAGGGAGATTCACTTCCCTGGGTGTCTGATCCCACGTAGTGGGGAGGGCAGTGATTTCACCTTTCAAGTTGGCTTAGCCAGAGAGACAGGGCCACATCTGAGCAACAAAGAGGCATTCAGGAGGAGACTCTTAGGCACAAATACAGGGAGGCCTAGCCTCTCCTTTGCAGCAACCGTCTTCCCAAGGGTAAAACTTATGGTAGAGGGCTCAACCCATCAAACCACCAGTCCCCTATGTCTGTGGTCATGTTAGCAACCATGGAGGTGGGGTAGGCGAATACCCCTGCATTCTCCACAGGCTCCTCACGGGGGCACTACATCTTTTTTTTTTTTTTTCCTTGTTTGTCTTTTTTCTTTTTTTTTTTTTTAACTTTCCCTTCTTTTTTAAATCAACTGTATGAAAAAAAAGTTAAAAGAAAACAAACATACAATAAAAGAACATTTCAAAGAGACCATAACAAGGGAGTAAGAAAAGACAACTAACCTAAGATAACTGCTTAACTTCCAACATGTTCCTACTTTACCCCAAGAAAGTTACATAATATAGCAACATTTCAGTGAACTTGTTCCTACTACATCCATCAGAAATTAACAGACCATAGTCATTTCTGGGCATCCCCAGAACGTTAAATAGCTTATCTGTTCTTCTTGGATTATTGTTCCCCCTTCCTTAATTGCTCTCTACTGCTAGTTCCCCTACATTCTACATTATAAACCATTTGTTTTACATTTTTCAAAGTTCACATTAGTGGTAGCATATAATATTTCTCTTTTTGTGCCTGGCTTATTTCGCTCAGCATTATGTCTTCAAGGTTCATCCATGTTGTCATATGTTTCACGAGATCGTTACTTCTTACTGCCGCGTAGTATTCCATCGTGTGTATATACCACATTTTATTCATCCACTCATCTGTTGAAGGACATTTGGGTTGTTTCCATCTCTTGGCCATTGTGAATAATGCTGCTATGAACATTGGCGTGCAGATATCTGTTCGTGTCACTGCTTTCCGATCTTCCGGGTATATACCGAGAAGTGCAATCGCTGGATCGAATGGTAGCTCTATATCTAGTTTTCTAAGGAACTGCCAGACTGACTTCCAGAGTGGCTGAACCATTATACAGTCCCACCAACAATGAATAAGAGTTCCAATTTCTCCACATCCCCTCCAGCATTTGTAGTTTCCTGTTTGTTTAATGGCAGCCATTCTAATCGGTGTTAGATGGTATCTCATTGTGGTCTTAATTTGCATCTCTCTAATAGCTAGTAAAGCTGAACATTTTTTCATGTGTTTCTTGGCCATTTGTATTTCCTCTTCAGAGAACTGTCTTTTCATATCTTTTGCCCATTTTATAATTGGGCTGTCTGTACTATTGTCATTGAGTTGTAGGATTTCTTTGTATATGCAAGATATCAGTCTTTTGTCAGATACATGGTTTCCAAAAATTTTTTCCCATTGAGTTGGCTGCCTCTTTACCTTTTTGAGAAATTCCTTTGAGGTGCAGAAACTTCTAAGCTTGAGGAGTTCCCATTTATCTATTTTCTCTTTTGTTGCTTGTTCTTTGGGTGTAAAGTCTAGGAAGTGGCCTCCTAATACAAGGTCTTGAAGATGTTTTCCTACATTATCTTCTAGGAGTTTTATGGTACTTTCTTTTATATTGAGATCTTTGGTCCATTTTGAGTTAATTTTTGTGTAGGGGGTGAGGTAGGGGTCCTCTTTCATTCTTTTGGATATGGATATCCAACTCTCCCAGCCCCATTTGTTGAAAAGACCATTATGACTCAGTTCGGTGACTTTGGGGGCCTTATCAAAGATCAGTCGGCCATAGATCTGAGGGTCTATCTCTGAATTCTCAATTCGATTCCATTGATCTATATGTCTATCTTTGTGCCAGTACCATGCTGTTTTGGCAACTGTGGCTTTATAATAAGCTTCAAAGTCAGGGAGTGTAAGTCCTCCCACTTCGTTTTTCTTTTTTAGAGTGTCTTTAGCAATTCGAGGCATCTTCCCTTTCCAAATAAATTTGATAACTAGCTTTTCCAAGTCTGCAAAGTAGGTTGTTGGAATTTTGATTGGGATTGCATTGAATCTGTAGATGAGTTTGGGTAGAATTGACATCTTAATGACATTTAGCCTTCCTATCCATGAACATGGAATATTTTTCCATCTTTTAAGGTCCCCTTCTATTTCTTTTAGTAGAGTTATGTAGTTTTCTTTGTATAGGTCTTTTACATCTTTGGTTAAGTTTATTCCTAGGTACTTGATTTTTTTAGTTGCTATTGAAAATGGTATCTTTTTCTTGAGTGTCTCTTCAGTTTGTTCATTTCTAGCATATAGAAACATTACTGACTTATGTGCATTAATCTTGTATCCTGCTACTTTGCTAAATTTGTTTATTAGCTCTAGTAGGTGTATCGTCAATTTCTCAGGGTTTTCTAGATATAAGATCATATCATCTGCAAACAATGACAGTTTTACTTCTTCTTTTCCAATTTGGATGCCTTTTATTTCTTTGTCTTGCCGGATTGCCCTCGCTAGCACTTCCAGCACAATGTTGAATAACAGTGGTGACAGCGGGCATCCTTGTCTTGTTCCTGATCTTAGAGGGAAGGCTTTCAGTCTCTCACCATTGAGTACTATGCTGGCTGTGGGTTTTTCATATATGCTCTTTATCATGTTGAGGAAGTTTCCTTCAATTCCTACCTTTTGAAGTGTTTTTATCAAAAAGGGATGTTGGATTTTGTCAAATGCTTTTTTCAGCATCTATTGAGATGATCAATTGATTTTTCCCTTTCGAGTTTTTAATGTGTTGTAATACATTGATTGTTTTTCTTATGTTGAACCATCCTTGCATGCCTGGAATGAACCCCACTTGGTCATGGTGTATGATTTTTTTAATGTGTCTTTGGATTCGATTTGCAAGTATTTTGTTGAGGATTTTTGCATCTATATTCATTAGGGAGATTGGCCGGTAGTTTTCCTTTTTTGTAGCATCTTTGCCTGGTTTTGGTATTAGATTGATGTTAGCTTCATAAAATGAGTTAGGTAGTGTTCCATTTTTTTCAATGTTTTGAAAGAGTTTGAGTAAGATTGGTGTCAGTTCTTTCTGGAAAGTTTGGTAGAATTCCCCTGTGAAGCCATCTGGCCCTGGGCATTTATTTGTGGGAAGATTTTTGATGACTGATTGGATCTCTTTGCTTGTGATGGGTTGGTTGAGGTCTTCTATTTCTTCTCTGGTCAGTCTAGGTTGTTCATATGTTTCCAGGAAATTGTCCATTTCTTCTACATTATCCAGTTTGTTGCCATACAGTTGTTCATAATATCCTCTTATAATTTTTTTAATTTCTTCAGGATCTGCAGTTATGTTACCTTTTTCATTCATTATTTTGTTTATATGGGTCTTCTCTCTTTTTGATTTTGTCAGTCTAGCTAGGGGCTTGTCAATCTTGTTGATCTTCTCAAAGAACCAACTTTTGGTGATATTTATCCTTTCTATTGTTTTTTTGTTCTCTATGTCATTTATTTCTGCTTTAATCCTTGTTATTTCTTTTCTTGTACTTGGTTTAGGATTGGTTTGCTGTTCATTTTCTAGCTTCTTCAGTTGATCCATTAGTTCTTTGATTTTGGCTCTTTCTTCCTTTTTAATATATGCGTTTAGTGCTATAAATTTCCCCCTTAGCACTGCTTTTGCTGCATCCCATAGGTTTTGGTATGTTGTGTTCTCATTTTCATTCGTCTCTATATATTTAGCAATTTCTCTTGCTATTTCTTCTTTAACCCACTGATTGTTTAGGAGTGTGTTGTTTAACCTCCAGGTATTTGTGAATTTTCTAAGTCTCTGATGGTTATTGACTTCTAATTGTATTCCATTGTGGTCAGAGAATGTGCTTTGAATAATTTCAATCTTTTTTAAATTTATTGAGGCTTGTTTTATGTCCCAGCATATGATCTATTCTGGAGAAAGTTCCGTGAGCACTAGAAAAGTATGTGTATCCTGTTGATTTGGGATGTAATGTCCTGTAGATGTCTGTTAAATCTAATTCATTTATCAGATTGTTTAGGTTTTCAATTTCCTTATTGGTCTTCTGTCTGGTTGATCTATCTATAGGAGAGAGTGATGTGTTGAAGTCTCCCACAATTATTGTGGAAACATCAATTGCTTCCTTTAGTTTTGCCAGTGTTTCTTTCATGTATTTTGTGGCACCTTGATTGGGTGCATAGACATTTACGACTGTTATTTCTTCTTGCTGAATTGCCCCTTTTATTAGTATGTAGTGGCCTTCTTTGTCTCTCAAAACATCCCTGCATTTGAAGTCTATTTTATCTGAGATTAATATTGCTACACCTGCTTTCTTTTGGCTGTAACTTGCATGAAATATTTTTTTCCATCCTTTCACTTTCAGTTTCTTTGTGTCCCTGTGTCTAAGATGAGTCTCTTGTATGCAACATATTGATGGTTCATTTTTTTTGATCCATTCTGCGAATCTATATCTTTTAATTGGGGAGTTTAATCCATTTACATTCAACGTTAAAACCGTGAAGGCATTTCTTGAATCGGCCATCTTATCCTTTGGATTATGTTTGCCATATTTTTCCCTCTCTCTATTAATATCCTTTATTGTACCCATACCGAATCTCTTTAGTACTGAACCTTTCTCCAAGTCTCTCTGTCCTGTCTTTGTTTCTCTGTCTGTAGGGCTCCCTTTAGTATCTCCAGTAGGGCAGGTCTCTTGTTAGCAAATTCTCTCAGCATTTCTTTGTCTGTGAAAAATTTAAGCTCTCCCTCAAATTTGAAGGAGAGCTTTGCTGGATAAAGTATTCTTGGCTGGAAATTCCTCTCACTCAGAATTTTAAATATATCGTGCCACTGCCTTCTTGCCTCCATGGTGGCTGCTGAGTAGTCACTACTTAGTCTTATGCTGTTTCCTTTGTATGTGGTGAATTGCTTTTCTCTTGCTGCTTTCAGAACTTGCTCCTTCTCTTCTATGTTTGACAGTGTGATCAGTATATGTCTCGGAGTGGTTTTTTTTGGATTTATTCTATTTGGAGTTCGCTGAGCATTTATGATTTGTGTATTTATGTTGTTTAGAAGATTTGGGAAGTTTTCCCCAACAATTTCTTTGAATACTCTTCCTAGACCTTTACCCTTTTCTTCCCCTTCTGGGACACCAATGAGTCTTATATTCGGACGTTTCATATTATCTATCATATCCCTGAGGTTCATTTCGAGTTTTTCAATTTTTTTCCCCATTCTTTCTTTTATGCTTTCATTTTCCATTCTGTCATCTTCCAGGTCACTGATTCGTTGTTCAACTTCCTCTAGTCTTGTACTATGAGTGTCCAGAATCTTTTTAATTTGGTCAACAGTTTCTTTAATTTCCATAAGATCATCCATTTTTTATTTAGTCTTGCAATGTCTTCTTTATGCTCTTCTAGGGTCTTCTTGATTTCCTTCATATCCCGTACTATGGTCTCATTGTTCATCTTTAGTTCTTTGAGTAGCTGCTCTAGGTGCTGTGTCTCTTCTGGTCTTTTGATTTGGGTGCTTGGGCTTGGGTTATCCATATCGTCTGGTTTTTTCATATGCTTTATAATTTTCTGTTGTTTTTGGCCTCGTGGCATTTGCTGAACTTGATAGGGTTCTTTTAGGGTTTGTAGACCAGTTGAAGTCCTTATCTCTAATTTATCAGATCTACAGCTTCGTGGAGTACACTTTCTCTAACTAACCAGCAGGTGGCGTCCACGAGCCACCTGTTCTCCACAAGCCAGATCTCCCCTGCTTAGCCTTTTGGTGAGTGGGGGAGTGAGTCTTGTGGGGCCCAATTGGTGTACCAAGCTTGCGTGTGTAGTTGGTGTTGCCTGCCCTGTATGTGGGGCGTGTTTCTGGGCAGTCGGGGAGGGGGGGTGGCCCTAACAATCAAATCTCCCTGATGATCCTAGAGTTTTAAAGCTGCTGCAATAGTCTAATCCTTCAGTTCAGTCCTGCCACAGTTTGTCTCTGCCACTGACCCACAAGTCTTTGGTATTGGCGTATGGCTCCTGAGACTTGCAAGTGGGCCCCTCTTCCAGGCCGTGCACCCCGGGTCCTCTGTTGAGGGATGACTGTGCTATGTCACAGGTGAGTGCCGTCCCCCCAGGGCAGTTCTGGGCTGCTGGGCTGTGTAGGGAGGCTCCCAGTCTGCTCAAATGATGGCTGAATGGGGCTTTGTTAATTCACACTGCTCCACCTTCCCAGCTCTGGGACATTCAGCTGAGGTTGCAGGGAAGGCTAATGTCCACGCCCAGTTTTGTGGTGTGTGCCTGTTATTTGAAGCACTTCCGTCACACTGGGTTGTCTGGGGCAGCTCTGGGCTATGGGGCTGGCGATGGGCAGGAGTGTTTCCTGTCCACCAGGATGGTGGCTGTGAGCGGACACCCCCCTTTTCTTGGGAAGTTGTGTTGTTTAGTGAATTTTCTCAGCCACTGGATTATTGCCTTTTGTCTCAGAGCTCTCTTAGTTCTGCTCTTGACTTGACGTGCCCAAATTGCAATTCTTTGAAGCTTTCTGTATTGAGCTTCTTAGAGTAATTGTTTTAGAAAAAGCAAAAAGGATTTAAAAAAAAAAAAAAAAAAAAAAAAAACGGCCCTCCTCAGAGATCTAATGGGTTATTGAAATGCTAATAGACAAAGCAACCAGGGCCATTAAGGAAAGGTGCACAGGGCAGAGAGATCAGCTTTGCTTCGGGATTTGCATATGCGCCTCAAGGCCTGAGCTCCACCCTTCCCCCCTCTGCGTTCACCAGAACTCCAAAAATCCTCCGCTTTTATTTTGGAGTTTTTCGTGTTGTTTTTTTTCTATGTCTGTCTCCTCTCTGCTGGGCTGGCTGCTCTCAGTGTCTCTGGTGTCTGGTCTCAGTCTATCTATGGTTGGAGTTTGAATCAGTAGAATGAGTTTCCGATAAGAGCAGCCACTGCAATTCTCCCTTCTCCTTCCCGGAGCTGACAGCCCCTCCTCCCCCGGGACTGAGCCTGGCCTTGAGGGGCGCGGGTCCCCTGGCCGCAAAAACTTACAGATTTCGCTGATCTCAGCAGTTCCACGTTTTCATGAGTGTTGTATGAAATATGCCCAAAGACAGATTGCTCTGTGGTGTCCAGTCCACGCAGTTCCTGGCTTTTTACCTACTTTCCTGGAGGAGTAGCTAAAACTTACAGCTCACCAGTCTGCCATCTTGCCCCACCTCCGCCATTAAATTCCAGCCCAAATCCCGATTGACTTTTTATAGTAGCAAAGAGAGTGCTGAAGTTTAAAAATCCCTAATTACATTTATCCCGCAGTCTCTCCCGTCTTAGTAAACGGCTCCTAGTTACTACTTGTTCCGGTTTGCTAAAGCTGCCAGAATACAATATACCAGAAATGGATTGGCTTTTACAATGGGGGTTTATTAGTTCACGAATTTGTAGTTCTAAGGTCATGAAAATGTCGCAGTTAAGACATCAACAGGATGATACCTTCTCTGAAGAAAGGCCAGTGGCATCTGGGGTTCCTCTGTCACATGGGAAGGCACATGGTTGGCTCTGCTGGTCCTTCTCTACTGGGTTCAACTTCTTATTTCTGTGGCTTTTTCCAAAATGTCTCTGGGCTTCTGTCTCTAAGCATCTCTGGGCTTCTGTCTTAGCTTCTCTTAGCTTCTCCCGGGGGCAAACTCTGGATTACATATCTTAGCCTCTCCAAAATGTCTGTCTCAGCTTCTCCAAGTGTCTGGGTCTGTGTCGGTTCTCAGCTCTCTTAAGGACTCCAGTAACCTAATTAAGACCCACCTTGAATGAGCAGGGGTCACACCTCCATGGAAATAAATGAAAAGGTCCCACCCCCAATTGAGTAGGTCACATCTCCATGGAAACAACCTAATCAAAAGATCCCACCCACAATAGTGGGTCTGCCCCCACAAGAGTGGATTAAAAGAACACAGTCTTTTATGGGGTACATAACAGATTCAAACCAGCACACTACTCAACCAAAAACCCGGGAGTCATCCTTGATTTCTCCCCTTTGCTCATCTCTGTCACCCAGTGCAGCAGCCAGTCCTGCCAGTTCATCTTCCACTGCCTCCATCCTCATCCAAGCCATCATTTTCTCCCATCTGGATTCCTGTCAATTATCTTGTAACTGGTCTCTCTGCTTCTCTTCCACCTTTCTTAAAATCCATATAGCAGCTCAAGATAATTTTTTTAAAACAATATTAATCATATCATGTCATCAGGTCTGTCTAAAGCCTTCCTAGTGACTTCTCGTTCCTCTTAGAACAAATCTAGAACGCCCTGTCATGGCCACAGCACCCCTCCATGACCAGCTCTGCACCCTCTCCCCTTCTCACACTATTTGGTTGTTTCTTCAAACATCCTGAGTTCATTCCTGCTGCCGTGCCTTTGCACGTGCTGTTTCTTCTTCTTGGAATGCTTTCCTGGCTCAGCTTGACTGCCTTCTCCTGTCCAGTCACATTTCAGCTCAGAGACGCACCCACAGAGAAACCTTCCTGACTACCCTAAGTGTGGCCCGTCTACACCAGCTATCATGCCAACCTGCTGGTGTCCTCCACAGCACTGATCACTATCAAAAATATTTTCTTCTTCATTGTTTGTTTATTGATAATTGTGTTTCTCCCCCCATTAGCCTATAAGCTCCATGAGGGCAGGAACTCTGTTATTTACCACTGTATAACAGGATCTAGTGCTTTGGTACACTCTCAATAAATAGGTTGTTAAATGAATGATGAACGAATGAATGCGTGAATCTTTATTTTTCTCATGCCATATGACTTAGACCAAATCAGTGAACCTCTTTGGCTTCAGCTTCATCATCTATAAAATAAAGCTAACAAAATTGGGTTTTCATGGGTATGAGTTACAGAAGTAAATGTGGTACATGGCTTGGTCCACAGTGGATGCAGAGTGAACATGGCTAACAAGTCACTCCCTGTCTTCTAGGAAATCTTCAGAAGAACTGGACATGGACAAGGTGACAGCCGCAATGGTACTAACCAGCTTGTCAACCAGCCCATTGGTTCGAAGTCCTCCAGTACGGCCAAATGGTGAGCTTGGGATATGGGGCTTATGGAGAGGTCACTTGGCACAACGCAAAAGCAGATCCTCTCTCCTCAAGGGATCTCATTCTGATCAGACACAGTGAACAATTAATCCTTGTCCATTAGCAGGAAGCAAGTGGAGATGTGAAAGAAATGGAGACCCCAGAGCTATCAGCTTCCTCCTCATCTTCCCAGAGACCCCAGCATCACATACATCCACTCTCCCAGTCAGCTCATATTACTGATCTCTATCACAGTTTTCTGCCTTTGCAGAACACATCTGCAGTACTTGTGTTCCTTTTTTTCCCAAGTAAATGGAGATACTTCTGATGAAGTTATTTTCTCCAACATTATTTCTGTTTGATAGGGACATGGTTGGATCAAAGGACTCTGAAGATTAAATATTTTTTAAAAAGATTTTCTCAGACTTCTTAATAAAATAGAATTTAGTCCATTCCTTCCTTAATTCATTCAATATATATTTATCAGGTGCCATTTTAGTTGGTTTGACTACCCCATTGAAAAACATTGTCCACACTCCCAGAGAGGGTACAATCTTTTTAGAGAATTTTAACTGTATTAATGGCTAGTATTTATTGAGCACTTAATGTGTGTCAAGCACTATGCTTGCTCTAACTCATGTAATACTCACAGGTCTATATTGCTATCACTATTTTATAGATGAAGAAATGGGGTTAATTGGCTGATAAACAGCAGAGCTGAAATTCTACTCCTATCTTTCTGATTCCAGATCTGCTTTCTGCTTTCTTAATCATTATATAACATTGCCTCGTTTCATTCAATATGATAAATCAGGAGGGAAAGGAGTAGAAGATGAATTTGGAGAGACTGGCAGGAGATCTATCATGAAGGCTAGGAGTTTGGACTTTATTCTGAGACTACAGGAGAGCAATTCAAGTAATTTAGTTACTGTGAAGTCAAGATTAGGTTTACAGGCAAAAAAAAACAGCAACAATGACAAGAAAATACAGATGAGTGGCACAAACCATGATGGTCCCAGTCGGGAAGAATAAGACATATTTGAGAAATGTGGAGAAGAATCAATAGGACTGGGCGATAACGTGGAGAATGAGGGAGAGGATGTGTCAACAGTGACTTCAGGCAGTTGGTGTGCTTCAGCAAGGGGAGAGTATTTACCAAGACGGGAACAACAGCAGAGGAACGGATCTATGGGTACATGTTTGGGGCAAGGGGTGACATTGGTGAAGAAGATGAGAGGTCCAGTTGGAAATATGGTTGGTAGGCAGTGGCTGAGGATCATTCAAGGGGGAATGTCTGGTGGAGGTTTGGGTACAGCCTGAGAGAGAGATCTTGGCTGACAATGCAGAATGAGAAGCCATGTGTGTAGGTGAGATCACCCTGAGTGAGTTGTGTAGACACAGAGTGAGAAGAGAAGAGGGCTAAGGAGGAAGGCCCAAGGCTCATCATCATGCAAGGGATTGGCAGAGGAAAGAGAGCCTGGGAATAGGCTGAGGTGTGACTGGAGAGATAGAGGCAAATCAGGAGAGCGTGATATCATGGAAGCCAAGAGGAAGCATGCTTCAGGGAGAGAAGTCTGATGCTCAGAAGGTCAAGCATGAAAAGGACTGAATTCTGCATCAAGAAGAAGATCCTTAGTGACTTTGGCAAGAACATTCACAGAGGAGTAACCATGGAGGGAGCTAGATTGCAGATCACTGAAATGTAGTTTGCTGATACTACCGGAATGAAACTTACCGGCAATGGAAAACCTTCTATCAAAAGCCAGCATAGTCACTTATGATACTGAGCTATGGTTGAAACATAATTTGATTGTAAACATGAGGTGTTAAAATAAATTTGTTGAACAACCGTGAGTCCTCACCAAAACTTACTTCAGTCCAATTGTAAGTGGGAAGAATGACCAAGATGCTGAGAATTCAAATCAATATTGTAAGTCAATGGTGCCACCATCAGGAGTCACCACAAGCTCGGTAACTTGACCTCTTTTCGTATCAAAAGGTGCCCTTGAGAAAAGAGCCTGAGCATGACTGTCTAATGGCCTGACATCTCTTCTCGGGCCTCCTGGCAACCAGGTATCCTGATTTACCTTCTTCAGCTTGGAAGAGCTGCTAAAGAAGGAATGCAATAACATAATGGAGGCCCCTCCAAAACCTATTTCAGGAAAAAGGAATTGCAGAATTCTTTGGAATCCTTAAGGACAAATTACATTTTAAATATAATCATTTGGTTTACCATTAATTTTTTTTAGTTGAGAGCATTGTCTATGTTCCTTTGTATTGAGAGGTTAGGGTTAAAATAAACCTTTTTGCTTCTTCAATGCAAACTTTCGTTAGCACAGTTATAAAGAAAGTAATGCAGTGTTCATTTATGGTTAAAAAAATAACTACTCAAGTGATAATCCCAAATTGTCTGGTCTTTCTCATTTAGTCTGAAACAGGAATTAAATTCTTAAATAGAGAAAATAATTTATGATAATAAGGCAGGTTTATTTTTTTCGGCCTTTTTTTTTTTTTTAGGAATAAAAGATTTTCTCCAGAATATTGTGTATCAGTGAATTTGTGGAAACTGTTGGGATCCTTTTCTGTGCCTGAAAAGGATCATTTTGTCAGGATTTGGTTCTGCAGAGGGTGACATTCTAGCCATGCCCGCCTGCATTCTTGCAAATACTTAAGATAGGGAGAAGCTGCTCCCTAAGGAATAGTACGACTTGGTCCTGACCTTTAACTGAAAAAATTCACTTCTGTATCACTTTGTCCTTCTGACTAAATAGTGTTTCTAAAGGAAATGTCACTTCCAAGTCAATAAGCAAATCGAGCTTTGGCAATGACATGAAGCAATGTTGCAATGCTGTAACGATAGTTGGTTCTCTAAATGAATTCAGTTCTTCATACTTAACATGATTACAAATCTGGCACCGTGATCTTTATTTTCTTTTACAAGTGCATGATGCCATATATTTATAAGCCTCCGGGGGATGCCGAGTGAGTTCACCACACACCAGGTAATATTACCAAAGGCATACCTTAGGCTCCCCTCAAGCTGTGTGGCGTTGAACAGAGAGCTTCTGTTTCCACTAGGCAATTCCACATACAGGGACTACATCCGTTTTCTGTGTAGGCTTAAGGAGGGGAGACACTTGTTTGGTTCTGTTGACGCTGGCAAGGCATGAGCCTGCAAAAATGACCATTTTGGATTTGAAGGAACTTGGCTTTAATGAGATGGGTAAATTGCTTGTGTTATTTCAACTTAAAACTTCACTCCTCTAACTGGACTTTTTGCTTGACATAGTTGAAGAATATGCTGGACATCTATAATTAGGAGAAGGTCATCAAAAAGTTTCACCACCAATGCTAGTCTACCATTTGTCTTCACTTCATTACTAATTACATACACATTAATAGCATTTTTTTAATGAGGCATTTTGAGACTTTTTTCCTCCTTGTAGTTAGAATCTAGTTTTAATATATTCAAAATTCACATCAATATGCAGGAGAAACTACCCAAAAAGAATGTAGAATTGATACAAATGATAATTAAGATTGGGCATCTTGAAAAGTAAGGCGAATCTTGAGGGATTACAAGAGCCCCCCCAAGACATTCTAACTGGAGCAAAGAGCTCCCTAAATTAGCAAAACATTTCATAATGTTTTCCATCATAAGTGGAAAGGCAAAATTCCACACCAATCTTATTAGTAATTATTTCAGTAAATTCTTATCTAATCCCAGATTTTCAGGAGTGAATGGAGGATGTTCACAACACAGGGCCAGCATGTGCTGAAGGAAAGTGGGCCTTGGACCCACCAAGAGTTACTTATTAGTCACATGGCCTTGGGCAGGTCAGTAAACTTCCCGGAGCCTCAGATTCCTCATCTGGGAAGTGGGGGTAATAATTCTTACTCTGAGAGGCAGATGTTGTGAGAAGCCGTGAGACTGTCTGTGTAAAGGAGCTCTGTAAACTGTGGAACACTCTCAAAATGTAAGGCGCTATTATTTGTTATAGTAAGCAGCGTGATAAACGGCTTTAAGAAACTATCCAGAATTTATCATTTCTCTTAGATTCTTAAATCTTAGACTTTTTCTATAAATGTATTCCAAAGACCACACATGCATGAGAAACTCCTTAAAAAAATAAAAAATAAAATGGGAAGGGAGAGAGGAAACCTCTGTGACCAGACAACTCAGGAGAATACAGCAAATAATATCCCTTTCTCAGAAATACCTCAGTCCCCAAACTTAGCAAACAAGCAAATCAGCTAATTTTTTCTCTCTTTTATTTTTCCATAGACCGTCCAGGCATCTCAAGGAACTAGCGTTGCACCGTACAATCCACTTCAGAAAACTCTTTCTTAGAAAAACCTAAGTTATCATGTGGTTAAAAGAACTAAATGTTTATAAACTGTCATGCAATTTTTTTGAGGTGTAAATAGAATAAACACTTGCCTAGCCACCTGTTGCAAATTACGGAGTGGGCTGCAGGTGCTTTCAGAGATCACAGGCAGGTTCTCGGGATGAGGACGCCCGTTGCCCACTCTGACCCGTGCCCGGGCACACCTGGCGGTGGTACTGACGCTGTGTTTGTGTGACTGAACAGAGGGCCTCAGCGGATCCTGGAAGGAAGGAGGGTGCGTGCCTTCCAGCACGAGCAGCAGCGGCTACTGGAGCTGGAGCGCCCCCAGCGACCAGTCCAACCCGTCCACGCCGTCGCCGCCGCTGTCCGCCGACAGCTTCAAACCCTTCCGCACTCCCGCCCAGCCGGACGACGGCATCGACGAGGCGGAGGCCAGCAACCTTCTCTTTGACGAGCCCATTCCCAGGAAAAGAAAGGTGGGTGTGGGGGTCGCACGTGTTCAGGTTTAGTTACTTGGGAACGCGCTCTCTGCGCCCTTTTGCAGGGCCGGTCTGTGTTTACTGCACGCCCCTTTTGATAAACACGAACAGCCTACCTTCCCCTTTAATGTTCTTTGAAGTTTCAAGATAAATTAGATGCCATGACTAAACTGATTAAAATATTGGTATGTTCCTTCAAAGAATACATGCCCTTTCCTCTGACTATAAATTGAATTGGTGTAAAGGGGTTAATATAAGGTAACCTAGGGGTTCCCTATTTGGAAGTTAGAAAATTGGCTTGATTTTTTAATTAACTCACTGTCTTCGTGAGACTTAATTTTCTCATATGTAAAATGTAATTAATATCTTTTTTCATTTTTGCTTCAGTCAGCCCTGGAGGGTTGTTGGGGAGAATATTTTGCATTGTATGTTTATAAAACCAGGTGTGAAATAGACATGAAAGCTGAAGTATAAGCATGCATATTTACATACCAAAAATTACATACTTACTAAAAAAAAGTGACAATGGAGATAAAAATAATTGATTTAATAAATTAGTTGCTGACACTTATTTAATCCTCGCAGCAGTCCTTAAAGGTAATTATTATTCTCCCATCTTGATATGACAAAATTGAGGCTCACGGAGATTTTACATTTAACTAGTTCATGTCAAGCAAGTTAAAAAGGTCCAGAGCCACTGTTCAAACTCAGGTCTGCCTGAGCCTAAAGCTCATGTTCTTTTCATTCTCTTCAGGTACATTTAGATTATGTTTACTCACAATTTTTCAAAAGCATGTCTATTTCATCAAATAAAGCAATGTAACCACTATATCTAGAAAACATTTCAACATTTGAAAATCACCATGCAAATATGAAACTTCTTTTATATATTGGTTTTTGAATGTGGAATTGGTGACTTCATTATTAATGACTGTTCACAAACAAAAATCCAATGCAAAACCCTGAGGACTGTAATGCAATATTTTTTCCCAGTTCATTTCAGAGACGAAAACAAAGAGATGGCATTGCTCCAAACCTCCCTTTCTGCATCTCTCTTAACATCACTCAGCATGTGTAACTGAGGAGGTTGCACAGGCCCCTCTTTCTGGGTGTGTCCATGTGAATAGTCTCCAACTCTTTTTACCCAGAGGACAGCGTCATCAGGTTGTCTCCTACCCTTTCCAGATGCAGGAGCATGAAAGTTTACTGTTTCAGACCACCCTTTTGGACAGGGGGCTGGAGTTGTTCTAGCATTCTGTGGATCCCCATGATGTGGGGTCTTTGCCTGATGTGGAGAGAGGCTGGCACTTGTTCCAGAAGGTAACCACAGGCAGTCCAGCGGAGCATGCACCTGAAGCCTTGTCCTTCTGCTTCAGGCTGCAGAGACAGTCCTCGGCAGTCTCTCTCTGCCTGGGGTCATCTGAGTGTGCACGTCCTGACCCTGTCAAGCACGGCCTGGTGTTGTGGCAAGGACCCACAGCACAAGGAGCCCCCAGTGCTTTTAAGGTGTGTTGTGGAAAGCCTATCGCAGACTGGCATTTCTAACGTAGCTGCTGAACCAAACTTCACACTCTCATAGTACAATTAGGTTGCACTAGTCAGACTTGTATTTAAGGTCTACAGGCTTCAACTAATTTAGGGGACAGTCAAGTAACCAAAGGAAAAAAAACCTTCATTACAAAGTGGCATTTATTTGGAGAGCACAGACCTACTCTGTAAGACGCTGGACAGGGGAATGAATGAACGAATTAAGAACCCTGTTTATCCTTGTTGCTTTATGACTTCTCCCTCTACTCACCTCCTGGATTTCCTCAGGGTAGTACCTGCAGGATGAAATTGTAGTCACAAATTTTTAACAGTTGGATCTTACATAGACAAAGCTTTTGCCAGGACCTTTTGAACTTAAAGTTACTTTGAGTAGTGAGAGCAACAAGAAAGTGAGACTGTTGCTATTCATTCTTGTATTTATTAAGTGAACCAATCTTTATGGAACACCCAGCAGGCAAAATCTTGAGTGCCCTGAGAATAAGGCATGATACTTCTCCTCAGTGTTGACAGTTGGGTGAGTGGAGACTGATGTGTGAAGAGGCAGTAATAACTGTGAGTGATAATTTTTGTGCCCAGGTGGTAGGAACACTTAAAAGGGAAACCTGACTGTCCTGGGCGGCCATAGAAGACATCCCAGAAGATGTGACATCTAAACTGCATCCTGAAGGATGAATAGGTGTTGGCCAGACAGGGAGTCATGAAAAAACATTTTAGGCTGGGGGAACAATACCTCTAAAAGCCCAGAGGTAGCACCTTCGGGGAACGTGAAGAAGTTTGCTATGAATGCAATAGAGAATGGAGGGGACACCAAGCAGGTGGGCAGGGAACAAAGGCACGGTGCGAAACTACCACAGAGCTTTCAACCGGAGAGGGATGTGGGCACACTGCATCCTAGAGACACTGCTTCCAAGCTGTATGGGGAATTGGTCAGAATGGGATAAGGCTGGAGGCAAAAAGGGACATTCAGAAGCTGTGACTTTAGTGTAGCTGTGAGATAATGGTGACCTAAAACACAAGGAAAGGCCTTATGATGGGTGTATTGTCAGAAATGTCATTGAGAAAATGGAAAATGAAATAGAAAGCACTTTCTTTTTTTAAACTCTGATAGCCAAGTTTGTCAATTATTTGGACCCAGACAGAGTAGGCTTTTAGTAAGTGCTAATCTGCTTGTTTTCTTGTTAATCTGTGCTCCCTCCTGTTTTCATTTTTAAAGTCCATCTATATGACCATCAGGACTGAGTTACTGAGTCCTAGTACTTGTGGCTTCTAATTCCATATTTATCATGGGCCTTCATGTTGGTTCAAGGGTGGGCCTGGTAGTGATCATGCATGAATGGGGCTGCAGAGTCCAGGAATCAGCAAACACTCTCTCCAACCGCCCACCCAAGACTGTCCCTGGCCTAAGATTAGGTTAGTGCCTCTACTTCTTGGATACTCCATCAGCTTGAATCTGCAATGATTAAAATTATGTGTGAATCTACTTCTCTACAGTGATTGTAATACAGTTAATTTAGTGTTTTTGAAATCATATTCCAAAAGACTTCTAAGAGTTAATTTGCTTAAACTAGACAATACGTTCCTATTGGTGGAACTTTGTGAGTTCATCATATTTTCTTCTCCATTCCCTCAGATTCATAAAATCTATTTAAAGCCATGGGCAATTGTTATAGTCACAAGCTCTGTTGGAACTGTTTGAGAACCTTCTAGATCAGTATTGTCCAAACTGCAGGTCTCAGCCCACTAGTGGGTTGTGAATCGATTCAATGAGTTGTGAGCAGCAGTTTTTCAATGAATAGAACAGGATAGAGTGCACTGTGCATGGTAAGTATTGCTTCTTAATACTTTTGTTTTATATGTATGAGTGTACTGTGCAAAATGTATTTCTTACTGTGGGACATTGTCAAAATGCTTGTTCTGGATTGTAAAGAGTTGATATGGTATGTGGTAAATGGAGGAATCCTGATTAGAAATGAAAAGATCCACATTATTTACTCGATGCTCCTACCCTGAGAACTTAAGAAAATTACTTCGCCTCTCTGATTCTCAGTTTCTTCGTTTGTATTATAGGTAACCTGATATCATTACACCTCCGTTAGGACAATCATGAAGATTGAATGTGACCATAAGTAGAAAGGGACTTAGAAGTCCCAAAAGCCCGTGTCCTAGATTGTGGCAGCATTTTAGTAGAAATTTTGGAATCTCTAAACAAAGTGGAGAGAGGGGTACTCCTTCTTTGTGACTAGGAAGCAGACACCTCACTCTCACTTCTTGTGGAGACCCATGCTCCACCTATGGAGAGGGAGAGAGTCAGGTACATTTGCAAGGAGAGACATTATCTCTTACTATCAGTAGTAACAAAAAAACAAATCCTGATGCTGCTGCTAAATTTGCATAGTTTCAGTTTACAGAATGCTTTTAAATGCAGCAATTCATTTAATCCTCACAAAAATCTTTGATGTATTCTTATTCCCATTTTGCAGAAGAGGCTAGTAGAGGTTTCTGTGCCCAAACATATAATGTGGCAGAGATAAGATCAGCTTAGCCAAAACAGCAAGGACAAACTCTTAAGGCAAATTCGTTCAAAGAACCCATCTCTCCCTCTGTCCGCAGAATAGAATAACATGGAGAGAAAATGATCAGATGCAGCTACATCCCAAGGGATGCAGAAGGTGCAGAGAAAAAACAAAGGGCAGAGAGTTACCCCAGGCTCTCTAATAGGGGTCTGACTTCCTGTACCTTCAGCTAAGGTAGTGAGAATGCAGTATGAGAAGTGAAAGGCTCATTTTTCTCAGCTGTGGAGTTTAGTTCAGGCGGAATTTTTCTTCTGGGTGATGAGAAGAGTGGTAATTATAAATCAGGACTTTGGAACTTTAGGGAAGGTGCAGTTCCCAGTCATGACCACAAGGTGGAGCGGTGTCCCTAAAAACAGCCACTCCAGGAGTCTGGGAGAAAATGAATTCTATCAGAAGGCAACGAGTTAACCATCAGGTCCAGAAGAACCCTAGAAAATCAACAAGTGCTGTTAAGTAAACCTTTATGTGCATTTTTCCATGTCAGATTGCTAATTCTGTCAGATGCTGGATTCTGCCCATTCCTGAGCAGGCTAAAAGAGTTCATGCTCTGGAGCTGGCATCCAGCTCCAGGACTTTGTTGACCTTAAACAAGTCTCCATTTCCTCATCTGTATAATCTAGATAAAGACAGCACCATCCTGATGGGGTTGTTGTGAAGACTTTGTAAGAGGACATGTAAAATGCAATCAATGTTCTTTCCTTTTTACACATTTGGCATGTAACTGGGAAATTTGAAGAGCGTGGGTGGGGGGATAAGGAGGTGCTTGCCTCCATCCTGACCCCCACAACCATGTCAGTGCGGCTATAGCTCAGGACCCCCACCCCAGGCCCTGCAGACACCTCAGCTGCCCCATGCTTACCTCGGGGTGATCTGAGAGACCAGCCTACAACACCCAGGGGAGGGCAGCAATGCAGGGATAGAAACTGGGGGGCGTCTGAAGAGACTTAACCCAGAACTCCGCATTTCAGAACACCAGCAGCAACTTGAAGGCAGTGAATAAATTCCATCCTCCACCACTTTCATTTATCCTTTTGGTGCATTAGCTGTGAATTGGTTTACGCCGTGTATTGGGGAGAATCTGAATTCAGAGAAGAAAGTTCTAAGTTAACCTAAGGTGCTTCAGTAATAGTAGTACAGTAGTAAACAATGAATTAATCATTTGCTCTACTCTGCATGTTCAGTCTTTCAGAACCAAAAAGCAGTGAATCACTTTAAATTGTGAATGACTGCTCTGAAAAGAAGACGACCCATAAAGCCCTTAAGGATAAGCATGTTGCAGCCCAGTCTCTCCAGTGACTTCATTCCTCACCCACTAATTGTGAGCAGAGGGTGCCTCCTGCAGAAGCACTGCTGCTACCAAAATAGACTCCCCTGTTGGAACTGCTGGGGAGGGCAGTGCGCAAAGAGCAGCTGTGTGACACCGCGGGGCTCGCGGGGTGCTGACACAGCATTGTCAGCCAGAGCTGGGAAGCTGAATGGCCTCACACAGAGAATGGAGGATAAAGAAGTGGGAAATCTAGGCAACTGAGGGGCAGGATGCATGCAGTATAGAGAATCCAGAGCATTGATGGTTAGAAAAACACTTGATCATGGCTAGAAATTTACAGCTGTCCCTGATGATAAAATGCACTTTTAGCATCCACTGATTGAGAAAGTATATAATGATTAGAGATTTCTATTAATTCAGGAATGCTTTTGTTGTTGCTGTTATAGAAATCATTTTAATCAGCTTTATTTAGGTATAATGTTCATACAGTAACATAAGCCCTTTTGCAGTGTACAGTTCAGTGAGTTTTGACTAATGTCTATATCTGAGTAATCACCACTCTAATCAGATACCACTCCTCCTGTCCCTTTGCAATCAAATGCACCCCCACCCCTAGCAGATAACCACTAACCTGATTTCTATTACTATAAATTCATTTTGCCTGTTCTAGAACTTCAAGTAAATGGAATCACACAGGATATAGTCTTTTGCAGACAAGATACCAAATGTTGCCAGCTGGAACTCTCATGCATTGCTGGTGGGAAGGTAAATGGTGCAAGCAGTTTGGAAAATAGTTTGGCAGTTTCTTATAAAGTCAAATATACACTTACTATATGACCCAGAAATTCCACTCCTGGGTATTTAACCAAGGCATAAGGAAACACATGTCCACCAAAAGACTCATATACAAATGTTCATAGTCTCTATGTTCAAAATAACCCTTAACTGTAAACAACCCAAATGTCCATCAACAGGTAAATGGATAAACAAATTGTGGTATATTCATACAATGGAATACTATCTACAATAAAAAGGAACAAACTACTGGTAACACAAAACAAAAGATGAATCACAAAACTATGCCAAGGGAAAGAGGCCACACACAAAAGAATATATTCTATAGTATTCCATTTACAAAACTCTTTCATTACTATCACGTGCACCATCTATATAAACAGTACATATAAGTGGGAGAGGTTTAATCGATGCAATTTGAATTCACAAGTCACTTTGCATTAACCTCACACACCTTGCAGAGCCACAGACCACTGGCAGAAAACCGCTAATCTAATTCTGTC
Organism: Choloepus didactylus; assembly: GCF_015220235.1. Classification (NCBI taxonomy): domain Eukaryota; kingdom Metazoa; phylum Chordata; class Mammalia; order Pilosa; family Megalonychidae; genus Choloepus; species Choloepus didactylus. The sequence goes on along the minus strand of NC_051320.1, from coordinate 36,628,122 downwards.
CCCTTATCTTACCAATAAAGCCCCAAAGAGGCAGGATGGTGTATTTAAGGCTGCTCGGAACCCCTACCAGCTTCTAAGCAGTTATTTATTTGAATACAGGGTTTCCCTTATCCGTCTTTTGGTACCTCGTGGGGGTCTGAGAGGACTGCTTGACCCTGAAATGCCTTCTGCCAAGGTGTGTGGGTTCCCAGGAGGGCAGGCTGAGGAAACTGAAAGCAGGAAACTCACCTGGGTACAAAATTGGGCACCTTGTCCTTCTCTCAAGGACTCTATTCCTCTGCACAGACTTAAGGTATCAGTGGCCATGCCCTCCGCCTCCATGCCCTCCGCCTTAGCTCCAGTAAACACACACACACACACACACACACACACACACACACACACACACACACACACACACACACACACCCCTACGTGATCACTATAAAACATACCAAGAATCTTCTCAATTGCCTCAGAAGAGGTAACTTGGTATTAACCCCAGTCTGGTGTGCAATAATATAAAGTGATACTTGTGGACTTTACAGAATATAGCTTTGATTAGATGTGTCCTTAGGCATGTAATATAATACTTCAAAACCATGCCCTATTTCCACTGTCAGAACTGAAAGTGACCTTCAGCAGTCATCTTGTCAGGCCTGTGTATCAGTCAGGGTTCTGGCAGAAAGTAGAAGCTAATCTGCATATACCAAGTATAAAACCATTTAAAAACAGCATCGAGGCTTGCCTTGGGAAGGGCTGGCAGAGAGAACATCAAGGAAGCTGTTGTCAGAGGTCTCAGCCTATATATAGCCCAAGCAGCTGGTCTGAGGGAGAGCCTGGAAGCTGCTGCAGAGGGGAAGAATCTCCAGGCAGCTCTCTCCAACCACCAGAGTGTGCAGCACCCAAGTCAGGTGACTCCAAAGAGCTGGCCTGAAGCTGCTGCCAATCTCCCGTTGGGCATATGTGAGATTCCACGAGCTTGCCTGCAACTACCCGGAACTAAGCACCTTCTGGGCACATCGTGGTTCTCAACCAACAGTGGCCTCCCTCTGTCCTTCCTCTCCCCCCTCAGCTGTTTTATATCAAGGAGACCATTCCGTTAGACAGAAGTCACTGGCGCCGTTGGCTCTGGGGTTCGGCAGAAGTGATTTCCATTGTGATGAATTTTTGGCTGGTGCTCCGTGCATTTGCGGACATTCCAGCTTTGTGAACATCTGTTAGAGCCGCGAGGAGGAGCCCAGGTTGAAGCACAGATGGGCACGCACAGACTTGGCCGCTGCGACGCTCCCAGCAGCTTTGCTTGGTTTGGCTTCCCTTGGTGAGCTTGGACCATGCGGCGGGCTGGGCGTTGTTTATTTAGCTATTTTTTTCCTGTTCTCCTCTTCCCGTGGCTTGCTTTCCTTTAGTGTAACAGGGAGTAGTCTGTTTGTAGACAGAGGGTTTATTTCAATTGGAGGTAGTTAGGGGACTTGGAAATGTACTTAACTACCATTTAAGGGGCCTCATGCTTTGAAGCAAGAACATCCTTTGCCTGTGTAGGGAGAAGCTGCTGGATTTCATTAAGGTTGATATGCTTTTATTCTCCAAAATTACTAAAGCAAGCACTAGAGAGTGACCTCTATTTTCGAAGAAACAACTTTTTAAAATTAAAAATAGGATTCTTAAATGTGGAAATAGATGTAGAAATAAGATACCCTCCCTAATTTTTCCAACATTCATTGGTACATTTTCTTTGCATTACATATTTTCCCCCAATTAAGATATTTTTTCATATTACTTTATGACCTACTTTTTCCCTATATATAAGCCAGGATCCTAGCAGAAAGCAGGTGGTAACTTCAGGGGGGGTAATTGAGAAGAGTTTAACGAGGGAACCATTTACAAAGGTGCAGGCGGGTCAGGGGAAATCAGGACCCCAGAAGCTAAGAACAGGAGGCCATTACCTCCCCAAGCCTGAAGGAGCAGGTGAAAAGCATGGTTTCCAGATCCCGGAGGTTACCAGAGCTGTGGAAATACAACTGTAGGAGAGGCCACACACAGAAATAATAGCCTTTGGAAGAGAAATGTAGCTACTGCCCATCTGTCACCAGGCAGACAGAGATGGAAGGAAAATACCCTCCTGCCCTCCAGTCTCCTCCTGCCAGTGCTTTCCATTGGTCAAACCCAACCAGAAACAGTGGCAGGGGAGCTCGTTGATGCTGTCACAAAGGGACACCAAGCCGGGTAGAGAAGGGCAGGAGCAAATTATGAGGGCAGAGTTCTGACAGGTTAAGATAAAATGGGATAATAAACGTGACCTGTGTTATTCAAAGATAGTGTCAAAAGGAAGAAGAGGTAGAAGAAAAGGCAGGGCTGTAGGTTTCCCCTCTGTGAAAGGGTCTGGGGAGTGCCCCCTACCCCAAAACAGTGATGGTGTGTCCACCTTATGTAATTAGGTTTCTGAGTCCCCTTTTACAACCACCTTGCACATCAACAGAAACTTTATTCATCCAAAGACGCTATTGCATAAAGGCCTTCCAATTGCTTCTGCTAGTGAACCCAGGTCATTATAAATTAGACAATAATTTTTCTGCAGCAGATTTTGCAGTCTCTCCTGGTGAATTTAGACCTTCCTAAAGTAGCTACCAGTTCAAGGTATGTAAGGTTGGAAAAGAAATGAACTATGTAAAGGGAAAACCAGCTATGAGGCTGTTCTCACCATTGGAGGGTGTCACCATGGGCCTCCAACTGAGAAGCTTGTTTATAGTCAGGCAAGATCAACATGTGCTAATCATGCTGGGGAGTATGCTTAAATTCTAAAGAAAAATCATTTTTTAACAATTGTTTTTTGAATATAGCTCATTTTCAAAGTGAATTTCACAAAATGCTTAAACAAATTAAGATATCTCAAATTTAGCACATTTCTTTTGGCCCCAAAACTCGGCTACCCCAAGATTCAACGCAACAAATACTAATTGAGTCAGGTACCATGTGGGGCACTGGGATAGAGTGCTAAGCAAGAAGTCATGGTTCTTACTCTCAAAGAGTTTACTTTCCAGGCTAAAAACCAGTTTATCCCCAACATGCCTCTGGAAAACTCAGCAAAAGAAAAAAGGAAGGAAGAGGCAAAGTTGATCATATTTCCTCAAATCCCTTGCCTCTCTTTCTTTGGACAACAGATTTCTTTGGAACCCTCAACAGGGACCCCCAGAGAAGGTGTGAGTTTGATTGAGGAGATGATACACAAACAGTTGGAACTGGTGATCATCCGAATTCCAAGGGACTTAGAATATTGGTCAGACTCACTGTATTGGGTGTGGGAGTGGGGTTGATACCTCTATATCATCTACTTGAAATAATAACTGATAACTAAGGAAAGGAATTATATCCATCACATTTTTTTTTTTAATAATCAGTACCAAGATTTACCATGTATCTGATTAAAAACAAATGCTTGATATATTCTTGCACAGACTAGGAACAGTAGTTTTATAAATGATACTTTTTAATGGCACAAAAACACCACCATGATTGTCATTTCCTAAAACAGACAGCAATTTGAGGCCTCAAAAAAGAATCCCTATGACGCAGAAGGAATTTGGCTTTATATGTTGTGTAATACATTAATTATGAGAGCCTTCTAACTGACTAATAGGTGGGAACCATCAAATGACACCAGATCAATCTTGTAACTTTTTTGAATCTTGTACTCCTCACAGATGTGGAAATAATAACACATGCCATGCCTGTTCTTTCCCACTGTCTAAGGCAACTATTTTCTTCTTCGCAGGGCTCCTCAAACCTCCCACACAGCCTCCCCACTTTTCCTTCAGCTTTGACCTCCTCTCCAATCCCCCTGAAAAATTACAAGCATTGAGACAGGAATGCCTTTTTTCCCCTCCACCAAATTGGCAAACTGACTGCATCTGCATCCATCTACCATCTGGCTTCCTTCCTTTTCCAACGTGGAAATGTCCTGCTGTTATCCAAGGCCAAACCTTCCATCTGAGCTGTAGGCAGAAGCTGGAGCTCATCGCCTCTTGCCTTCTTGGGCCTCACCCTGGCGTCAGCCCCCACATCTCCACTGCATCGTCAGTTTCTCCTTCCTTCTCAATCATTCCCATCAGCATAAAAGCTCCCTGCAATATCACTCTCTTGACTCCCTCCTTGACTGCTCATTATCAGCAGAATTTCTTGAAGCAGCTGACTGCACTCACTCACTCCACTTCCTCAATCCCAGTTAGTCTCCAACACGTGCCAGTCTGACTTCTGCCCCCACCACCCTATGAAACCTGCTCTTCTCAAGGTCACCAGCAGCCTCCAAGTGATGAATCTAAAGGGTGCTTCTCAGTCCCCATTCTCCTTGATCTCACAGCAGCTTTCAACACAGTTGGCCAAACCTTCCTTCTTGAAGCATTTTCTTCTCTTTATGCTTATAACACCACACTGTCCTAATTTTATCTTCTCTTTATGACTGCTCCTTCTCAATCAACTTTTCTCATTCTTCCTTCCCCAACAAGAAATATTGGAGGCTGCAATAGCCCGAACGATCAGAAGATTATCTCTAGCTACAATTTTAGCTCCTCAGGCACTGACTTTCCCTTAGTAGATGCTCAATTAGCCATTGTCCTACTTGTCACCTCCTCTTAATATCTCAAAATTGGTATCTCAAAATTAGCACATCTATAACAGAACAATGATTCACCCAGTTGTTCAAGCCTAAAATACAGAAGTCATCCTTAATACCATCTCTTTAATCATTCCTCATATTCAGTCCAACAGCAAGTACTGTAGAGTCTGCCTCCAAAATATATCTCGGCTGTATCTACTTTTCTCCATCCTCACTGCCCAAACCTGCTTTCAAGCCACCATCTTCTCTAACCTGCAGTAGCATTCCCACTGGGGACCGTATTTGCTCTCTCCCCCAAACAGAGGTATTTTTTAAAATCTCAAATCATATGTCACTCTTCTGCTAAAAACTTTTCAGTAGCTTCACTTTTATTTTAGGACAGAATCAAAATTCCTTACATTCCCCTCCAAGTGAACCTGACCGTGCCTTCCTCTCCACCTCATCTCACACTGACCACTCGTGGTCCCACTCTGCTGTAAACACGCCGCCCTTCTTTCCCGTCCTCCGGAATGTCAAGTTCCTTCCCACCTTCAGTCCTTTGCATTTACTCTTCCCTCTGCCTGGGAAACTCCGGCTCTTAGCATGGCTGGCTCCTTCTCTAAACTTCAGGTCCCAACTCAAAAGTCACCTTCTCCAGAACTTGTCTGACCTACAGTAGCCCCACCCCATCCCTAGGTAGCTTTCATGTATCAGAACCATCATCATTTATTATGATTTCTGTGTCTCACTCAGTGGAATTTAAGTTCCTTTTCATTTTTTACTCTCTCTCCACTGTACCAGGAATATTCCTTGCTAAATAGTAAGTGCTTAATAAGTATTTAGTTTAATGATTGAAAGAAGGCCATCAGTAAAATCATTTTGAAAGAATCAAAAAATGTTTTGATCTATCATGACTGCATTCTCAAACAGATAGTTGGACTATCAGGAACCTGTAATTTCCATTTGAGTCATTAACTCTCTTAAGTGCAAGATATTTTCTTTAGTATAGCTTCATCATTTGAAAAATGGGCAGAAAGCACTGCTTTGTGTAAGAATTTGTTCGTTAACATTGATAGATCATGCTATATGCTTTGAATAAAATAATGCTTTTAATAAAATATACCAAGCAGAATTCCTTTTTGTAGACTTGGGGGTGGGGGGATAGGAAGTGTGGGGGCAGCAGTATTTACACTTTGCTCTTTGGGCTCATCTTTCTTCACGTGTGTTTAGACCAGTGGCCCAAGGAGATTAGGGAGCCTGAAAATTGTGAATTCATCAGGATCATGTACTTTAAAGTCTCCTAATTATTTCTTAGCTTTCCAGCTTGCTTCACATGCCTCTGACAGCTTCAGCTCTGGCTCCTTGTAGCCATAGCTCCATACTGCACATGGCCAGAGGCACGGGGGGAGACTCGCTGAGCTGGTTGGGAAGCCCGGGAGGGAGAGAAGGAACAGCTAGGTTGCTGTGCTGCAAATGCCAGCTGCCCGGGATGGAGCCTCTTGGACACAGATGGCCAGTGGACTCACGAAGCCCATGCACGTGACAGGCTCCCTCCATCATCACTCATCTGTGCTAGCCGACTTCAGCAACAGGCTGTCGTGCTTTGTCTTCCACTTGCCGTGCTGAAAGTAACCCAACATGGCAGGACACTCCTTGCGGGTAGCTGAGCTTGTACCTCGGCTTGCCAGGCCTGGGCCAGGGGACCTGATATCACCCCCTGGGGAGGGTAGTAGGTACGGGCGTTAGTGCCCTCTGCAGCCCCCCCCGAGCCTGAGGAGCGAGGTCAGGGCAGCTCCCTTTTCCTCACCCAAAATGTCACGGGCAGGAGAGGCTTGCCGGAGGAAACCGCCTTTCTCCCAACCGCCCTTTCCTCACTTCCTTATCTTGCCCACACACTCCCTTGTGCCAAGGCCACTCCTGCCACCGCCAGCGCGCATGCACCGTGGCCAGAACAACCCCCGCCCGCTGCAACGGCTCCTGCGTCCTCTCAGAACCAATCCTAGCCCCTCTCCCTTCAGTATTGCCATTTAAGGCTACTTCACCTCTTTTCCAGCCCTACCCTTCTTACCAGCCTATATAACCTGTGATCACCCCTGAATAAAGCCTCTTTGGCGCATACTCCTACTGGATGAAGAGTGTCTTGTCCTTATCGCCGCCCTCCACACCTTGCACGCCTCCCGCCGAGGACCCGGCCAAGTCCTCCGCCTCCCCCTCGCCTCCGGGAAAGAGCCCCCGCCGCCGGTACCCTTTAAGCAGCCCCGAGAGCTGAGGGCTCAGCTACCGGCCGCCCCTCCCCCTAGAAGCAGTAACCGCGACCGCAACTGGTGCCCCGTGTGAGGAGCGTCTCCACACAACAGTTCGGCAGGTCGCCCGCTCGCCCGGACGCCTCTCCAGCTTCCCGTTTCCTCGCCTGCAGGGTAAGGGCCGCCTCTCCTTCGCCGCTTCCGGAGCCGTGTGAGGTTCACTGCTCCGAGGCCGCTCCTCCCTTCCCCCACGCTCTCTTCGTCCTCTTGTATGCACACTTCTATGACCCCCGTTCCTCCTAACGCTCTCCCTCTTCCCCTCCATTACTTTGCTGTAGTTCTTTGTATCTTTATTTCCTCATTTGGCGCCGTGTGCCTCTTTGCAACCGCCCCCCCCTGACTGCTCCAAAGGCACTGCTTTTCGCTCTCGCCGTCTCCTTCGGCCTCAAGGCCACGGTTTATCTCATTCTCTCTGCTCGGTAAACAACTCCCCCTCCTCTCCCCTCAGCTATGGGTAATCGTCTATCTACATGCCAGGCACCTCAAGTTCGTGCTCTAGCGGGTCTCCTAGACACGCATCGCTGTAAAGTGTCTGTCCGGCAGCTGCAGATATACTGGGACCTCCTGCTGCCCTTTAACCCATGGCTCACCACTTGCCATCTTTGGGACCCTGTTATTTATGATCGTCTTATTGATCGAGTCACCAACGCCATGGAACAGGAGAGCAAGCGCTTCCCTCCCGGCTTGCTCCCCACCCTGATAACCATCCGCTCCTGCCTTCAAGGCTCCCTCCCCCCTGATCGAGGCCCCGTTAAATCCAAAGACGCCCTATCAACCCAGCCAACAGATTCAGATAGTGATACTAATTCAAATCATGACTCGGACACGGAGTCCTTAGTCGAGCAGATTAACAACGCGCTCGAGGTGACTCCCAAAAAGCAAAATAACACTGCGCCACGCCAAGATGGCGAACTTCCTCCTTCTTCTTCCATCGAGGGGAGGAAATGCTCCGGCGATGACGTCAGCCCTAAGCTGGGCCGGAAACCGCGTACGCTTTACCCCGCCGTTCCACAGGGCGGAGCTAGTCCGTCATCTTATGCCTTGAACCCCGCCCTTTCACAGGGCGGGGCTGATCCACCATCTTGCGTCTTAGCCACGCCCACCGCGCCGCCATCTTGCGACGCTTGGGGCCTCCCACTCCCGCCTCCCCCTTCGGCGAGCTCCCCCTCGGAGCCGCTACCGGCAGCTGCCGCCGCTCCTCCCACCCCACCGGCTAACAACCCCTGGCTGCCTTCTACACCTCAAGGCGACCCTTGGGGCAACGCTCCCCCTACCCCCACTCCCGCGCCGGGTCCTCTGCAAGCGCGTCCTCCTTTCTCTCGTGCTTTTCGCTGCTTTCCTCTTAACCTTGCCCCCACCCCACAGAAACCGTATGACTGGTATCCCATTGACTCAGATACTATCAAGCAGCTTCGCAGGGCCGTCAAGGAGGACGGGTTAGGTAGCCCATATGCTTCCCAAATACTGCAGGATCTCGCCATGAACTATTGCCTCCCCCAAGACTGGGCCTCGCTTGCCCGTTCAATTTTTAACCCCGGCCAGTTTGTTGACTGGCGTGCTCACTTCCAGGCGGAAGCAGCTAAGCAAAGTGAGCAAGACGCAGCCATTGGAGTCTATCATCCCCCCGAAGCCTATTTGGGCACTGGAGCGTTTATAAATGCATCTGCCTATATTAATGCACCTACCACCTTTTGGCCTATCCTTTGGAAAATCGCCTTACGAGCGTTTGCCAACTGCTCTACCTGTCGGCCTAATAAATTCACCAAGCTCTTCCAGGAGCCGAGTAAGCCTTTCGCCACCTTTGTCTCCAGAGTCGAAGAAACCTGCGCTCAAAAGGTAAGTGATCCCCAGGCCCAATATTACATGTGCCCATCCTCAAATCCTGGAAAATCGTACTGTAATTCCCCCAACGAGTACTACTGTGCATACTGGGGGTGTGAAACATTAGCCACTAATTGGAAGCCTCCTGTTCCTAATCATTACCTTACCTTAAAGTGGGCCCCTACAGGGTGCAAACTCCCTACAGTTAACTGGCTCGGCCAAGAAAGCGAGGGATCCTGCACACATCTTAATCTTACAGTGCAGCTCCCCACTGATCCCTCCTGGTTACTCGGTCAAACTTGAGGCTTCAGAATCTATAAAAAAGGAGGCGACCGAGGATCACTTATTCTCATAAAAAAAAGAGGCTGCAAACCAACCAGGCCAAAATACTGCATTAAAAACACCCTCTGGCATAGGTCCCAACCAAGTCCTTAACCCCCTTTTTCCACGGCTCTCCAGCCGCACCTCAGCTCCAACCAGCCGCACCTCAGCTATATCGCAAACCCCACCACCCCAGCCTCCTCTACCCCCCTCTCGTTATTCCTCTCCCCTCCTCGGCCTTATCCAAGCGGCCTTCACCTCAGTGAATTCCTCCAACCCCAATCTTACCTCCTCTTGTTGGCTTTGCCTCTCCACTTCCTCCCCCCTGTACGAGCCCGTTGCCTCCAACCTCTCCTTTTCAGAAAGCACAGAAAACAGCCCCTTGGAATGCAATTGGAATACCTCTGCCATCCCCCTGACCTTTCATTCAGTCTCCTATACGGGAAAGTGCGTCCGCCCTCGCTCCAGTAACTCTCCCGACCTCACTGCCTGTGCCAGCTACTCATCTCCCAGCAGCTCGGCAAAATTTCTCATTCCTCATAACTCCTCCCAATGGCTCTGCTCCTCTACAGGACTTACCCCCTGTCTCAGCACGAATATCATCAGTGAATATAAAGAAACTTGCCTCCTAATTGTCCTTATCCCTAGGGTCTTATACCACAGCGAAGAAGACTTCTTCCTCCGTCTGGAAAAAGCTGCAGCTCCTGTCCTTCTACAAAAGCGAGAGCCCATCACCGTCCTCACAATTGCCTCCCTCCTAGGTCTTGCCGGCGCTGGCACCGGAATCGCTGCACTAGCCAGTCAAGACTCCGCCCTAACTCACCTCAGGGCGGCTGTTGACGAGGACATTCGTCACTTACAAAACGCTATTTACCATCTAAAAAATTCTGTCAATTCCCTCTCTGAGGTAGTGCTCCAAAACCGCCGAGGTCTTGATCTTCTCCTCCTCAGGGAGGGAGGCCTCTGCGCTGCCCTAGAAGAGTGCTATGTATATGCCAATTCCACAGGTCTCGTCGAGGACAGCCTGAAAAGGGTCCGAGAGGGACTGGAAAAGCGTAAAAAAGATCGTGAAGCCACCAGTTATTGGTCCAGTTTTTTCACTCCCATCCTCCCATACATCCTTCCTTTTCTTGGCCCCCTATTAATAATTATTCTAGCTCTCATCTTAGGACCCTGCCTCATCCGCAAAATTGTCCAGCTTGTAAGGAAACAAACGGATGCCATTTTTTCCTCGTTCGTGCAAATCCAGTATCAGCAACTCGCCACCTCTGACGCCCCCCACTCCAAGATGACAGCCAACCCTTCGCGACCTCAACGCCACCGGTCAACCCGCCGACCGCGAGGCCCTTCTCAATCACCTGAACATCGCTCTCGCCTCGAGTTCCAGCTTCTCTGAACCCCTGAACTTTAAACCCCTCACCTTCGCCCAGCCCGCTGCAGCGAAGCCATTGTCAAGCGCCCGGGCACCACACCAACACTGAGCTCCAGCCTCACCGAGCCACCGTCAACCCCTTTTTCCCTTCCCTAACCTCCCCCTTCCCTCACCCTTAGCGGGCCTCTCCGGTAAAGCCTCTTCCTCTAATTAGAAAAGAAAGGGGAATTGCGGGTAGCTGAGCTTGTACCTCGGCTTGCCAGGCCTGGGCCAGGGGACCTGATATCACCCCCTGGGGAGGGTAGTAGGTACGGGCGTTAGTGCCCTCTGCAGCCCCCCCGAGCCTGAGGAGCGAGGTCAGGGCAGCTCCCTTTTCCTCACCCAAAATGTCACGGGCAGGAGAGGCTTGCCGGAGGAAACCGCCTTTCTCCCAACCGCCCTTTCCTCACTTCCTTATCTTGCCCACACACTCCCTTGTGCCAAGGCCACTCCTGCCACCGCCAGCGCGCATGCACCGTGGCCAGAACAACCCCCGCCCGCTGCAACGGCTCCTGCGTCCTCTCAGAACCAATCCTAGCCCCTCTCCCTTCAGTATTGCCATTTAAGGCTACTTCACCTCTTTTCCAGCCCTACCCTTCTTACCAGCCTATATAACCTGTGATCACCCCTGAATAAAGCCTCTTTGGCGCATACTCCTACTGGATGAAGAGTGTCTTGTCCTTATCGCTGCCCTCCACACCTTGCACGCCTCCCGCCGAGGACCCGGCCAAGTCCTCCACCTCCCCCTCGCCTCCGGGAAAGAGCCCCCGCCGCCGGTACCCTTTAAGCAGCCCCGAGAGCTGAGGGCTCAGCTACCGGCCGCCCCTCCCCCTAGAAGCAGTAACCGCGACCGCAACTCCTCAGATCTGGGGCCTTCCAAGTTCCTTTTCAATTCAGAAACAGAGAAAGTCTTCAGTAGGGGTGGCCTTCCAGATCAGTCATCACGATATTAATCCCATCAGCAATCGCTAGAAGAGTCATCTTCTAAATGTGTAAATTATTGCTTCATGGAACCAGATTTATGAAAGTAGGAATCACAGCTACTTGATGGCAAAAATCCCATGACATGTAAACAAAGTTAAATAAATCCCATCAGTTTGGGGAAGGTGTCAATGCTACTGTGTTTATTGGCTGGGTCGGCTTACTGTTGTAACACCCGTTTCCAAATCTCAGTAGCTTAACACAATGAAGATTTATTTATTCCCAAGTCACAGTCCAAGGCAGGCCAACAGAGATGATGAAACGGGAGGGTAGGGGCTGGGCATGTCCTCCAGGGACCAGGCCTCTTCCGTCTAGCACAGGGGTCTGTAACCTGGGGCCCACAGATCCCAAAGGGTTGGGCAGAATTCAGGGTGTCTGTGAACTTGGATGGGGAAAAAGTGTATCTTTGTAATCACTAACCTCTTAACTGTAATTTAGCATTTGATGCAGTTATGATTGAGGGCACCAAACCACAATAACATTAGCACTTTTCTTCCAATAGTAATCATAGATGTTTTCGTATCACATTACAACTGTAGCAGCTATCAAGAAATATCATTCATGCTTCACACTACTTTGAAGTTGCCATGGTTATTAGACCCACTTTGAGATCTTGTTATTTAATATTTAATTTAAAAGTTCATATGTCACAAAATATCTTCAATATTTTGATAACCATATTTCAAAACACTTGCTTTTTGTAATCCCATGTATTTTATCTTGTACATGAAAAAGGATTATTCAGAGAAGGGGTCCATAGGTTTCACCAGACTGCCAAAAGGATCCCGTGATCTGGCAGCTCTGCCATCTCCTAAGGCCTTGGGATCCTCTGCATCTTGTCAGCAGAGCCTGTTAGAAGTGGCATTAGGGAGTATTTTAGGGATGAGGCTTAAAAGGAAATGTGTATCACTTCTGCTGAGGTTCCCTTGGCCCCAATTCAGTCATATGGTCCCACTTGACTGCAAGGAAGTCTGGGGAGTAAGTTTCAGCTGTGGCACCCAGGAAAAAAGGAAATGAGTTTGGGGTCACATGGCAGGGTCTGTTGTCTTGGCAAGGAAACAGCCAACAAAGAGACGGCATCCCAACCTGGAGAAGACTCCCCCGTGAAATTCATTCCAGTAAGCATAATCACAATAACGCCATAACAGCCACACTGAGTGCTTATGCCTGTCAGTGTTTTGCTAAATGATTCCCTTCCATGACCTCATCCGATCCTCATCCTAACCATATGAGACAAGCACTATTATTATTCTTACTTTATAGATAAAGAAGTAAGTCCAAAATCAGAGCTCTCAGTCACTGTGCTGGACTGTTTTTGGAAAATCCTGAGATCTGTTGAAGAAGGTGGAATTGTGTGCTGGCAGAGAGGGTGGTTCCTGGAGACATGCCCCCTGAATATGTATCCCAGCTTTGCCACTAACCAGTTCTTTAACTGGGCATGTTTTACTGAAGCCCTTGATGCACCTGTAAGATGCATCTGCCTTTTAGGATGGAATAAGCAAAATATAGTACATGACACATAGTAAGTGCTCAGTGAACATTAGCCACTGTTATTAAAGGCTAAATTACACTGGGACCACCTTACTGAGCCTGAACTGAAATGCTGCAGCAGCGCTCAGTTCTCATGAAGGATGCAGGAAATGTCTTGAGCTCACCAAGATACTCAGTACTCACCAGCATGGGGTTTCCTGGAATGCCGTGCTGAGTTACAGTAAAGAGAAGAAGCAGTTACTTTTCTTATGAAGGGGAAAAATTTGTTTGCAGGGCAGAAATAAAATGGTTTGGTTATTTGATTGTAACTTTCTCTCTCCTTTATAGAATTCTATGAAGGTGATGTTCAAATGCCTCTGGAAAAACTGTGGGAAGGTGCTGAGCACAGCAGCTGGCATCCAAAAGCACATCCGGACCATTCACCTTGGGTAAGATGGCTCGTCCCTGGATGTCGTCTCTATCAGATCAGTCCAGGGTCACCTGCACTCGGAATCATGCTGCATGGTGTGCCTTAAAAGTTCCAAATACCGAAATGGAGATTGGGCTTGCTCGGTCTTCCTAATCAGTGCAGAGATGGTCCCTGCAGATAATAGAGGCCAGTATGGCACAGTGGAAGGAATGTAGGTATAAAGTTGTAAAGCCTCCCTAATTTACTTACTGAGTGGCTTTAGTAAGTCACTGCTCTGGGCCTCAGTTACCTCTGAAAAAACGAGATTAATAATAACGCTGACCCACAGGGTCATTTATGAGGGCCAAAGAGATAATGTACATGAGAGTAACTTGTAAATTCTAAGACACGAGGGTGGGGATTCCTCATGTCATGGTTGAACTGGAAGGAGTCCTTGAACCCCCTGAAATTGCCTGTAAAATGATACTTGCCTTTCTTCCGAGGGAGAGTTTCATTACTTTGAGCCTCAAAGGCATTTATACCCTAAAAAAGGGTTAAAAACCCTTGCATCAGTCAGTGCTCTGTCACTGCTCTTATTATGCCTGATGATCTGACTTGATCACTTTCTGTTGGTCAAGCAAGCCCTTCATGTACAAGCTCCACGTTTCCTTGTATTATGTGGCACACAGTTCCTCAACTGTAATTGGGCACAATTGGGAACCTTTATAGAAATCCTTTCTCAGAGAGAAAATGAAGCTTTGGGAGCCTTGGTGATTCAGAACCATCCCGGGGGGGCAGTGGTGGTTAAGTATCTTGTCCTTTAGTCCCGAGGTCTTTCCCATCCCAGGATCTGGGACACAGAGAGACCTTGAAAAACTAAATCATAACCAGTGTGCAAAAGGCAAACACAAACATGGGACCAAGCCCCCAAATGCTGGATGTAGAGGCATTCTTTCAAGATAAGTGTTGACAAATAAAAGCAGCCCTCACTTTACCTAGCCAGGGATAAATTTGGGAAAGGTGTCATCCATGAAAAGTGGTGTAGGCAGAGAATAGCACTGAGTTCTAAGGTGATTTTGCTGATCTCTGAGGGTCAGCTCCACGGGGGCTGTCAAGAGAAGCAGGGGTCTGACTTCCTAACTTTTATGGCTGATGGCTGGGGAGACAGATAGACCCTTCCAGGGCATAGTGCCCCTCAGGTCACAAAGCACTGTGGGTGCCCTGAGTGTGAAGTGGCACAGCCAGGCTTCAGCTCCCCTAGCCAAAGGGACCTCTCCACTCTCCAAAAAATGCCACATGGAAACTCTGCAGGGTAGTGTGCCTCCTTCCTATCCCTACAGCTTCCAGGGAAGGAGATCCTGTTGTCTCCTCTCGAGTATCATTGTCAGTACAGTTCACAATGTAAACAGTTCAGTTATTTAAAGCTTTATTAAGAACTTCCCGAAGCTGTAGCCAGGAGGCAGGTTGTTTGTTTTAAAGTCTGACTGCCCAGAAATTTGAATCCTCTTCAGCGCCACACTTCAGCACACATGCCATCTATATGTTTTTAGACCATAGGTGGACCACAGAATTTTTATTGGCATTCCCGTGGTGGATGAGACTCCAGATGCTGCCTCTTTACTTGCCTCTCTAAGATTCCATTTTTACTGATGTGCTCTTAAAATTGCCTCAGTGAACTAGAATTCATACTCTGCCAGTGACTAGGCAGTTAGCTGGACTCCAAGGCCGAGCCTGGGGCCTGCGCTCTCTCATGGTTTGGGAGAGAGAAACAGCCCTTGCCTTAGTCCAAGAGTACTATTAGAAGACAGTGGATGTTTTTAACAAGTGTTGACTGTGAGGGAGGATGGCAAAGGGACAACGTATGAAAGCCCAAAGAAGATATTTCTTGCATCTGATGTAGCTGCTGTGCACACCATGCCAGTATAAAAAGTACACTGTTATTCTCTTAGTCTCACTCCATTCTTGTACATCAGGGGCTGATCCTGATTTATTCCTGTCTGGGATGCAGATTTCCCTCAGGCCCATGTGTCTAGTAGCACTCTGCAGCGCATTGCAGCTCGGCCTGCCTGTTACTGGAAAGGAAGTGGGGACAGAAATAGAACAGACACGAATTCTTCGTCCCACTCTCTGGGGTCTCAAATGGTACACTTGTCGGAAAGCCAAGTCCAGCCAGACCTGCTGTGCACAGACACCTCCCAGATGCCTCTGCCCAAAGCTCAGGGGAACCAGAGCTAGGCGTGGAGAAGCCACTGATTGGGCCCAACAGAAAAGGCTTAGGTTCTATGTTAAGATAGCAAACAGGAAAAAATTTTCTCAGTCAGTGATCTACTGTGGCTGGATGTGTCCATGAAATTAAGGGACTACCCATGGAAGGAGGTGGACAGAGGCCTCTGCTTGGCCGTCTGTTCCAGTTTGCTAATGCTGCCATCGTGCAAAATACCAGAAATGGATTGGCTTTTGTAAAGGGGGTTTATTTGGTTACAAAGTTATAGTCTTAAGGCCATAAAGTGTCCAAGGTAAGGCATCAACAATAGGGTGCCTTCACTGGAGAAAGGCTATTGGCATCCAGAAAACCTCTATTAGCTGGGAAGGCACGTGGCTGGTGTCTGCTTGCTCCCAGGTTGCATTTCAAAATGGGATTCTCCAAAATGTCAGTGTCAGCTTTTAACGGCCGTCTTCAAAATGTCTGTCTCAGCTGCAGCCACTCTCCAAAATGTCACTCTAAGTTGCAGCTCTGAGGTCCTTCAGTTTGTGAGCTCTTTTATAAGACTCCAGTTAACAAATCAAGGCCCACACTGAATGGGCGGGGCCGCACCTCCATGGAAACATTCAATCAGAGGTCACACCCTAACCAAAGGTGTCACTCACAGCGGGGTGGGTCACATCTCCATGGAAACAACCTAATCCCAGTATCCCATGGGATTGGATTAAAAGATCATGGCTTTTTCTTGGGGGACATAATATATCCAAACTGGCACACCATCCTATAAAGCTGGGTTGCTAGATACTTCTTTAGAAATGAATAAATCTAGCAAACACTTTTTGAGGTTGTGGACAATTATTTTATTTTACTCAAAAATTTCTGTGGATTTTTTTGCCTGAATTTTCCAGACTGAAAAATACAATTTTCATATCTGAGGCCGAAGAACTTTGAAAGCACCTATGATACTTTTTCTGGTGATAGTAAAATTTTGAAGAATTGAGGCCTTCTGATGCAGAGTTTATTTTTATTTAATAAGCATTTATTTAGTGCTTACTATGCATTGGGTACTCTTCTAAGCATTTTTAAAATATTCACTTGATCCTTATAACAAGCAGGTACTATGATTATCCCCATTTTGTGTATGAAGAAACTGAGGCATGAGAGCTACATGTAGATTGCCAAAGTCACACACACAGCTAGAACGTGGACGAGTCAGGATTTAAGACAGAAGACTTCAAGATCCTTGCACTTCATGAACACTCTGCTACGACGACCTCATCTTCATTTGTTTGTTCATTCAACATTTAATAGTCTATGCCAGACACTGTGACATGTGGGAGAGACCAAAGAGGGTCAGGACACACTCCTAGGGAATTACGACCTTAGAGAGACAACAAGATAAAAAAACCATTACAGAGACATGGCTCGTAATTAAATGAAGGGATGAACACAACTTCAAAGGGAGCACAGAGGACCAACCAGGAGTTAGTTGGGACAACAGCCAGAGTGATCCTTTGAAAAAGAAAGTTAGATGGCTCGAAACCCTCTGGCAGCTTCCATCACATTCAGAATAAAATCCACAACCATTACCATGGGCTACAAAGCACCTGCCTCTGTGCCACCTCTTCCCTGGCCACTCCCTCCCTCGCACCCTGAGCTCCAGCCACCAGCTTGTCTGCGTTCCCAGGGAACACGGAGCCTGCCCACGTTAGGGTTCTGTGCTCGTGCTCCCACACGTTCCTGCGTGGCTCCCGCCCTAGCTTCACTCGAGCGTCGTCTCCTGGAGGGGCTCCTCCGACCACTCTATTTAGAGTAGTGCCCCTCCCCCATTGTTAGCCCCACTTACGGGTACTCTTATGCTGCTTATTTTTTGCCATAGGACTTATCACTGCCTGATATATTAAATGTCTGTTTCTTTATGGGTTTCTCGCCTGTCTTTCCTACTAGACTATACCTGCCATCAGGACAGAGACTATATATGTTTTGTTCACTGTGATATCGGTTGGCCCTAGAACAGTGCCTGGAGAGAGTAGATTATCAATATTGTTGTTGAATGAATGAATGAATGAATGTATGAATGAATGAATGACTTTAAGAGGTCAAAGACTTCCCTGGGAGTGGACAGTTGAGCTGAGCGTTGCGGGGTAAGTAAGAGTTTACCAGGCAGATAAGAGAGAGAAGCAGCATTCCAGGCAGAGGGATCAGCATGTGCAGGAGTTCCAAAGCAAGAGAACGGGTGGGCTTAGTACAACTGTTTTGTTCCCTTCTGCTTCAGGCGTGTTGGGGACTCTGACTACAGTGACGGAGAAGAGGACTTTTACTACACAGAGATCAAGCTCAACACAGACTCGGTGGCAGATGGGCTGAGCAGCCTGGCGCCGGTTTCTCCTTCCCAGACCCTGGCTTCGCCTCCTGCTTTCCCCATCCCAGAGTCAAGCCGAACGGAAACTTCTTGTGCCAAAACCGAGACTAAACTGATGACACCCTTGAGCCGCTCCGCTCCCACCACCCTCTACCTCGTGCACACAGACCACGCGTACCAGGTGACTGCCAGGGACACAGAGTCATTCCTTTGACCCCTGACCAAAGGAGTTGCGTAGGGCCTGTGTGAGTCAAGGATAACTCGGTGGAAAATCAGCCTCGTACACGGCAGCCCAAGAGCTGTTTGTTTTTCTTTTTTTTTCCTCTTTTTTAAGCTAAGATCTCACACAGATGGAGCCCTGTGGGTTATTCTCGGACTCCCCAGTGCTGACTGAAGATCTGGTTTCCTACAGGTTGCTAGGAGGATTAAAATCATTAATATGGTAAAGCTCTCAGAATGGTGCCTGGCCCATTGTATAAGTATCTGTTAAACGGAAAATAAAATAAAGGAGACGGTGAGAATTGAAAAGCTTTGGCACAATGACAGAATTGCACTGTACCCCAAATCTGCCTACTTTCTAAATGGGTAATTAATCCTCTTGGATTAGAACACACTGGTTCTCAAAGTATGTTCTGCAGCTCAGCAGCAGCAGCAGCACCTGAGAACTTGTTAGAAATTAAATTCTTGGGCCCCACCCGCACCTCTGGATCACAAGATCAGGTCTGGGGCTCCCAGGGCTGAGTTGTAACAGGCCTCCAGGTGATTTCGATTCAGGCTGAAGTCTCAGCACTCCTGCTAAGACATTAGAGACAAATCCTGCAAATACAGGACATGGTTAAAACTCCAGTTTCCCCCCAGCAATTATTAACTCATGTTTTTTTAAAGAGTTTTATTCCCACACCATGCAATCCATCTTAAGTATACAATCAATGGCTCCTGGTATAATCACATAGTTATGCATTCACCACTACAGTCAATATGAGAACATTCTCTTTCTTCCAAAGAAAAAAATCCCATATACCTTATATTCCCCTGTTATTGACATTTAGCTTTGGTATAGTGCCTTTGTTACAATTAATGAAAGAATATTGTAATTATTAACTCCTTTAAATGTTGATTTGTTTTTTTAAATTGTCAACACATTCAAATTTTTTTTAATTTTTTTTTATTGAGATTGTTCAGATATCATACAACTATCCACAGATCCAAAGTGTACAATCAGTTGCCCACGGCAGCACCATACAACTGTGCATCCATCCACACAATTTTTTTTTCAATTTTTAGAACATTTTCACTACTCCAGAAAAGAAACAAAGACAAAAAAAAAGGAAACTCACATCCTCCCATACCCCTAACCATGCCCCCCCTCCATTATTGATTCATAGTTTTGGTATAGTACATTTGTTACTGTTGATGAAAGAATGTTAAAATACTACTAACTGTAGTATATAGTTTGTAATAGGTATATATTTTTTCCCTATATGCCTCTCTTATTATTAACCTCTAGTTATAGTGACATACATTTGTTCTAGTTCGTGAGAGAGATTTCTAATATTTGTATAGTTAATCATGGACATTGTCCACCCAAGATTCACTATTTTATACATTCCCATCTTTTTAACCTCCAATTTTCCTTCTGGTGACATGCGTGACTCTGAGCTTACCCTTTTCACCATCTTCACACACCTTTTAGCACTGTTAGTTATTCTCATTACATGCTACCATCACTACTGTCCATTTCCAAATATTTAAGTTCACCCTAGTTGAACATTCTGCTCATAATAAGCAACCGCTCCCGATTCTTTAGCCTCATTCTATATCCTGGTAACTTATATTTCATGTCTATGAGTTTACATATTATAATTAGTTCATATCAGTGAGACCCTGCAATATTTGCCTTTATGTGTCTTATTTCATTCAATATAGTGCCCTCAAGGTTTCTTCATCAACCCATTTCTTTTAAGATGGTTTTGTTCAAATACTATACATTCCGTCCTAAGTAAACAATCATTGATTCCCCGTATAGTCACATATTTATGTATTGAGCACCATCGCCACTCTCTATATAAGGACATTTCTTTCACAAAGACGGAGGAAGAGTCAAAGAAGGCAGAGAGACAAAAGAAAAAGGCAAAAGAAAGAAAGAAAAACAAACAAAAACAAACTTGATAGCTAGAAGGTGACAAAAGGAAAGATAGCATTAACCTAAAGTAGAATAAAGAGTCACACAATTTCACCAATGCCAGGAGTCCCGTACCCTTCCCCTATTCCCCACCACCCCCATATGCATTTAGCTTTGGTATATTGCTTTTGTTACATTAAAGGAAGCATAATACAATGTTTCTGTTAAGTCTAGCCTCTAGTTTGCATTGACTGTATTTTCCCCCAATCCCACCCTATTTTTAACACCTTGCAATGTTAACATTCATTTGTTCTACCTCATGTAAAAACATATTTGTACCTTTTATTACAATCATTGAGCATCCTAGGTTTCCCTGAGTTACACAGTCCCAGTCTTTATTGTTTGTCTTTTGTTCTGGTGTCCCACATGGTCCCAGCCTTCCTCTTTCAACCATATTCACAGTCATCTTTGTTCAGTGTACTTACATTGTTGTGCTACTATCTCCCAAAATTGTTTTCCAAACCTCTCACTCCTGTCTTTTCCTTTCTGTCTGCAGTGCTTCCTTTAGTGTTTCCTGTAGAACAGGTTTCTTGTTCACAAACTTGGTCATTGCCTGTTTGTCAGAGAATATTTTAAGCTCTCTCTCATATCTGAAGGATAGTTTTGCCAGATATAGGATTCTTGGTTGGTGGTTTTTCTCTTTCAGTATCTTAAATATATCACCCCACTTCCTTCTTGCCTCCATGGTTTCTATTGAGAAATCCACACATAGTCTTATCAAGCTTCCTTTGTATGTGCTGGATTGCGTCTCTCTTGCTGCTTTCAGGATTCTCTCTTTATCTTTGTTGTTTGATAATCTGATTATTAAGTGTCTTGGCATAGGCCTATTCAGATCTATTCTGTTTGGGGTACGCTGTGCTTCTTGGATCCGTAATTTTATGTCTTTCATAAGAGATGGGAAATTTTCATTGATTTGTTCCTCTATTATTGCTTCTGCCCCTTTTCCCTTCTCTTCTCCTTCTGGGACACCAATGACATGTAAATTCTTGCTTTTCGTTTTGTCTTTAAGTTCCCGGAGATGAGGCTCATATTTTTCCATTCTTTTCTCTATCTGTTCTTTTGTGTGTAGGCTTTCAGGTGCCTTGTTCTCCTGTTCCTGAGTGTTTTCTTCTGCCTCTTGAGATCTGCTGTGGTATGTTTCCAGTGTGTCTTTCATCTCTTGTGTTGTGCCTTTCATTTCCATAGATTCCGCCAGTTGGTTTTTTGAACTTTCAATTTCTACCTTATGTAAGTCCTGTGTTTTCATTATACGGTTCACCTCTTTTGCCATATCTTCCCTGAACTTTTTGAATTCAGTTATTATTAGTTGTTTCAATTTCTGCATCACAGCTGAAGTGCAAGTTTGTTGCCCTGACCAGGCCATAGTCTCATTTTTCTTGGTGTAGGTTGTAGTTTTCTGTTGTCTAGGCATGGTTTCCTTGGTTACCACAATTAGGCCTCCCCAGACCAGAATGGGCTGAAGTCCCAGAAGGAAGAAATATTCAGTATCCAGTTTCCCTGAGGGTGTGTCTTAGAAAATTGGTACACCATCTCATGCCTCCAGTCACTGTGCTTTTCTGCCTAGCAGGTGGCGCCTGTTAGCCAATAATTCTTGACTGGTGTAAGTTCTGAATGAAAGGCAGGTAGTAGAGCTGGGCCCCACCCCTTTCCTCTTAGAGAAGATAGACCCTCTAGGGGGGAGGTCATTAGCATTTCAGTGGTCTCTCTCTGCCTGTGCTGTACCCTTGTCTGGGTCACAGAACTGGGAACTGAAAACGGCTGAGGCTTTCTCCACTGAGTCGAAAAAGGAACAGAGCTAGTCCGAGGTGACCCTCCGGCTCTCCAAGGTCAGTCGTCACCCAAAGCCTCTGTCTACTTGTTGGGGATTTGTACCTGTAGTGAGCAGTTCACACTCGCTAATTAAAACCCCAGTTGGAGCTCAGCTGAGCAATATTCGCTTGCTGGGAGAAGCTTCTCTCTGGCACCACGAGGCTTTGTAGCTCAGGCTGTGGGGGAGGAGTCTCCCAATTTGGATCTGCAGTTTTTACTTACAGATTTTATGCTGTGATTTCAGGCATTCCTTCCAATTCAGGTTGGTGTATGATGAGTAGATGGTCGCGTTTGTCCCCCTGCAGTTATTCCAGATTATTTACTAGTTGTTTCTGTTTTTTTTCAGTTGTTCCAGGGGGACTACTTAGCTTCCACTCCTCTATGCCACCATCTTAAATCCTCCAACACATTCAAATTTTAAGAAAACATTTTACCCATAATTCTAACCACAGTATGCAACTTTTAAAAATCTCTTCTACTTATTTGTAATTGAGTTCCCCTACCATTATTTTATAAAAACTTTCCATGCAAATGAATAGTTTTCAATTAAGTTAAAACACTAAAATTGCCTTAATCATTATCTTATTGTTGGGTATCTAGTCTGTTTTTTAGTCTATCAAGTTTTTGCACTAACATTAATAACCTCTATTATGAACATCTCTGTGCCTGAGGCTTTTTTTTTCCTTCAAATTCCCAAAAGAGTAATTTTATTGAGTCAGAGGATATAATATGAAAATTTACAGCTCCTGCTATATGTTGCCAAAATACTTTCCAGTGGCGCCAATTACAAAACCACTGTCACTAGCATACATATTTGTACTTAGAAAAACTAAACCTGTATAAGAATTCAGCCACTTATTTAGCTAACTTAAACTCGAGAACAGTGGAATCAAGCAAATGATTAAATTAGTTGATACAGTAAATGTCATTCTTGACTCTTGAAATGTTGGCCTAAAAGAATAATTCATTCATTTGTTCTTGTTTGTCAGCGTTGCATCTAGGTCAGAAATCATGGTCTTGAACTAGCTTAATTAAATCATTTTGCTCACCTATGTAATGACAGAGTTGGAACATTCTACGTGGTCTAGAAGGTCCTTCCCAACCCATAGACTCATAATATTTAGACTTTTCTGTTTGTAGATATTATAAATATTCAGTGTAGAAAATATAAAAACATAAGGAAAGGAAGAAAATTCATCCCTAGTCCCAACAACCAGAGAGTACCTTGGCTAATATTTTTTTGTATCTCCTCAAGGCTTGTTCTGTATGTGCATATATACTCATTTAAAAAAAAAACTTAATCTAGTGTATGGACTCTTGTTATTATGCTTGGTTTATTTCACTAAATATTTCATGAACATTTTCCCATGCCAATGAGTATTCTTCAATAACATCATTTTTAATGGCTCTCTGGGTGTTCCATATTTAATTTAACCCATTCCTCTATTACTGGACATTTGTGTTGTTTCCAATTTTTTTATACAATACATGGTTCTGCAGTGAATATCCCTGTATCTGTCTATATCTTTCCGTACATCCATTTCCTTAGAATGAATTCCTAGAGATGGAATTGCCAATATGCGGAATGCTGAGGGTTTTGATATACATTGCCAAATCACCCTCCCAAATATTGTGCCACCCACTATCACTATATAAAAGCTTTTATTTTCCATTTGATAGTAAAGAATAGTATTTCACAGGTGTTCTAGATATATATATAAAATTTTTTTTCAGAAATCAACATTGGAAATCCAATATCTCCTTTGATATGTATAATGGATTTGCCTAAGGACATAAAAAGTTTATTTCTAGGTACTCCCTTTGACCCAGTTTAAACTCCGCTTATTAGATAATTAGTCAAAGTTATTAGTGCAGCCGAGACCCTTTCTGAGGCCCTGCTTTGTGGACAGCAGCTTGAGACCCGAAGGAAAAAATGTTCTTTCCTAACAACTTTGTTTTCCATCTAACAGGCCACACCCCCAATGACCATTCCAGGTTCCGCCAAGTTCACCCCCAATGGGAGCAACTTCAGCATCTCTTGGCAGTCCCCTCCAGTTACCTTCACAGGCATTCCAGTAAGTAGAAAAACAAAAACGCCAGAAGTCTGGTCAATGCCAGGTGTAAATTTAGAGAACAAATTGTAGAAACACGCAAGAATAAGACAAAAGTCGGAATGCCAGAAGTAACGTGTTTATTTCTTCAGTGACATTTGTAAACACATCAGGCAGGTATTTCATAGTCCAGAATCAACCTCTCGATGAAAAGGTGTTTTGACTGGTATATTAGAAAACTAGGAGTGAGCTACAGCTGCTGATAAACAACTTGGAAAACTATCAAGATTTTTTATGTTGGCAGTATATTTAGATGTCTCCAAAATGCTTTACAAAATGAATAGCTGGTCTCAGACACTGTACATAAAAGGTAGTGTTAATCATTATAACTTTTTAAAATGTATGACCTTGAAATGATTGTTTTGTGTCATTTTGAAAGTTCAAACAAATAAATGGAAATCATTTTTTTCTTCCAAAGCCTGACTAAGCCATGCTGATAGAAAATTTAAAAATAAATGAGTGCTGAAATATGCAATCAGATTTAGTAGTATGTAAGAAGAGCGTGATTTGACATATTAAATGATTGCTGTCTGATAAATCACCATGAATTTTTCTTAATTCCTAGCCATTCGTTTAAGAATATATTGGGTCTTTTACAGCTTATCACAGAATATCCACAGACCTGCACACTTTGATGCTTAAAGTGGTGTGTAATTCCTGATAAGATTCAGAAAGTGGCTTATGATAACAGATATTAACTTATTTTCTCCTCTCCACTTCTCTCCTCAAGACCTCACAAAAACTTCTTATTGTCAACCACTGGCAACTCCCAGAGGTTTGCAGCAAAGACTAAGGTCTCCTGAGGAGCTCATTCAAAAGAAAGTAGTTGAATCAATTATGCTCTGTTGATGAATATTTTATTAAATTCCGTAGAGGAATAGCCAACAATAAAAGAGCATCCTGCTGCCAGCAATTTGGGAAATGGTAGCTTCCAGAAAATACTCCTGGTATTTAGTTTTAAAGCAAAACCATGGATCAGAAGTAATTATGAAAGTTCCCTGATTCACTGAATAGTGGTAAACGGCTGGTAGTTCTGAAAGAGCAAGAATGCAGTGAGTGACCTCATTAGTAGAAATTAGAAGAGAACAAGTTAGACACATAGGTATTGGGTTTGCTCTGGCAAGATCAGTGATCCTACTGATGCAGGTGTCAGAAGTTACCGTTTGGTCCTTTTGAGGATTTCTTTTTTGTTGTTTTTTTTTGTTTTGGGTGGACATAAAAAAGACCTAGAGTGACTCTCAATATCATTTTTGAGACAACCCCTCTGTGTTAACCTAGAATGGCAACTGCATATTACAGAATCATAGAGACCTGCTATTCTGAATCCTGCTAATTCCTGTCTTTGACTTGGAATAAAAGACTTCTGATGTAAAAATAAGTATAGCGTGTAGATGGAGCAGCCCAGTTCAAACTTCTTTTCAGATGACCTCTGCAACCAACCAAGATGGGATTTTCCCCCTTTGCCTTCTTAATTAAATCATCTCCTTCTGAAGTATAGAATGAGCCCCCTGAGTGTTTTGTTGTTTGTTTGTTTGTTTTTTACTTGCTACATGTCCTCTATCCTTCCTGAATGTGTTTTGCAGTAGGATTTTTGCTAGTCTACCTTATATTGTTTGTAATTCAACAGTAAAATTTTAAAACTCCTTCCTGCTATGGATTCCATGTCTCTCCCCTCATCTCAATGCCCTAGATATTTTGCAGAGCCACTCATTTCACTGTCAGTTACCAGGTGCCCTATAGACTAGAGCTTTGAAAGAAAGTTTAGAGTGGCTGGGTTAACTAGGTGTCCCACTAAAACCCTATTCAGCTTCTAATTTGCTCTTTCATCAGAGAATTCTCCATCTATTTGGGTGTACAATCTGTTTCAGCCAAGACTTTGGACTGTTTCTAGCAGTCAAGCTTGCCATTCCTATTTAAAGATAAAGGGAGGGAGAATTTTCAAAGGCTCTTGTTTTACTCTAGAAAGGATAAGAGCACTTACTCCCAAATATGTTATTTATGTTGCTACACTCCCTGTCCACGCTTTAAAAAAAAAAAAAAAAAAAAGTGGGTGCTCGCTGTCTGCTTCCTTCCGCTGTCGAGCTGGCCCTGGTAAGGGCCCAACCCACCCAGGCACAGGTCTGTGTCCACTGCCGTGGGCCAGCAGCTGACCCTGAATTCTCCAGGAGTGCTAGTCCCTACCTGAGAAGACTGGGAGCCAGGCAGACTCTAAGAACATGCGAGTTCCTACCCTCTAAATGAGTGTAATAGAATTTTCAGATGGAAGCTCCAAAAGTTTTAAATTATAATGAATTAGTATTCATGATGGCTTCAACTGTATCCAAAGTGAGGAATTGAGAAGTTTCCGTTCTATAAAATGCTCTAAAAATACACAGACACACAATGCTCTTTGTACTCTAAAACAAATACTCTGAGGTTGTCAGCCCCATTTAGGATTTATATTTCACCCACATCTTTGGACCTAGTATTGAAGAGAAGATGCTTTCGTACACTTCCTAGAGAGTGGAAATAATCTTTCTGAGAAATCCAGAAGTTGCAGGGTTTTGTTCAGTAATTTGCCGATGCTAGTTTGCCTGAACATTGGGCTCTAATAACTTCCCTGGGTGAGACCTCTTCCCAGAGGTGTGTGGCGGGCAGGCTGATGTGCCTATTTACAGATGTAACTCAAAGTTCAGTCTTCTCTAGTAGAAGGCTGTGGGGGGTAGGGAGAAAGGAGACCCTTGTTAATTATAGCTTTCAGGGAACTGTTTTTCCGTAATGACTCGCCTTTTCTCTAATCATCTCCTTTCCCTTCTCCACCTTTTCATGACTGAACACCAAGAGCTCTTGGTCCCAGAGAAAGAAAGTCGGAGCTAGACAGCCTGCCCTCCAAGGGCAGTCCCAGGAAGGAGACCACTGGGAGCCGCTCCAAACTTTAAAGGGTCTGCTTAACTGTTAAGAAGATGCTTAGCTGACTTTTTGTTTTGTTTTGTTTTGTTATGTCTTGAAAGAGAATTCAGAATAGTGTGTTATGAGAGGCCAAAACCAAGCCAAGGATTGTTTTTTTCTCCTTAACATTTGAGAGGTAGAAAATCACAAAGAAAAGAAATTTCTCCAACATATTGACAGAAGGGCACAACATCTCTGTTACTACCCTGGCGTGAGCCTCAGATACAAAGCCTGGCTCTGGCATTAGGAGTGAGATCCGGGACCTCTTAAAGCCACATGCTCAGCTCTAATTCTCCCTTACAGAGGTGTGTGCCGGTGGGGGGGTTAACGAGCTACTCTGTGCAAGGGGCTCAGTGCAATGCCTGGCGGGCGGCTAGCATTTACCAAGCCCTAACTATTAAACTATTATTGTTACCTTTGCCATCTCCCATGACTATAAAATGGGGGTTAGATAAAGTGGAGTCTCCCCATTTAGGATTGATTGATATAAGACAAATATACTCAACACCAGGGATAGATAAGCCACGATTTTTGCAGTGTTGTATATAGGCTGGAGTTCTTGAAACTCTTCTGAGGTCATAGCCCATCAGTAGACAAATTCTGAGCATGCAGCTCCAATAATTTTATTTATTTAGAAATAATACCCACATAACACTATTCAGGTATATTATATACTTTACAAAGCATGCCTCAAAATGGAACTTAGAAATGGTTAAGATATTTAAAAAAATAAAGAATGAAATGTGGAGACCATTAGTAGGGATAGCCAAAATACTGGTTGACAGGGCTTTATTTGTATTTTAACTTAGGGCATACATTAACTTTCCATAACCTCCCCATTTCTTCATCTCTAAAATGGAAATGACAGTAATGCTTTCATCATAGGATTGTTGTGAAGATTCAATTGGATAGTATATCAGAAGTACTTAGCAGATATAGCAAGCGCTGGGTAAATTACCACACTGCTGCTTTCAGCTCTGAGATGCTGCCCAAAGCCTAAATGTTCTCACCTATAAGATGCAGATAATATCACTTACTTTTCTTTCTTTTCTTTTTTAACTTTTTATTTTGAAATACTTTCAAACTTACAATTGCAAAAATAATACAAGCCCCATACAGACAACTCCAGCATACCCAGATACCCAGGTCTACCAATTTAACATTTAGCCTTATTTACCTTTTCTTTCCTTTTCCTTCCTTCCTTCCTTCCTTCCTTCTTTCCTTCCTTCCTTTCTTTTTCTTTCTTTCTTCTCTCTCTCTCTCCCCTTTCTTTCTTTCATCTACCTATCAATCATCTATCCATCCATCCACCTATCAACCCGTTTTTGAACACTTGAGTATAGGTTGTATACATTCTGCTCCTTGAACACTTAATACTGCTATGTACATTTCCTAAGAACAAGGATATTCACTTATGTAACCACTTTAAGTTCAGTTATCAAGTTCAAGCAAATTAACATTGATATAAACTTACAGTCAGTATTCCAATTTTTTCATATTTCCCAATAATGTCCCATTGAGCCTTTTCTACTGCCTTGTTAGGTCCCATCCAGGATCATGTATAACATTTAATTATAATTGTCTTTTTAGTTGTTTTTTCTTTATTTATGTTTTATTCATGGGACCATGTATTCAACATGAACTTTCCCATCCCAGCCATTCCCAAGCGTACCACTCAATGGGATTAATCACATTCACAATGTCACAGTACCCTCACCACCTTCTATTACTAAAACTTTCCCATCTCTCCAAACAGAAACCCTACACCCATTATGCATTAACTTCCCATTCCTCCTGCCCCATACCTCTGGCTACTTGTACTCTTACTTATGTCTCTTTGAACTTGAATATTCTCTAATATTTTCTTTGTAGTAATCATGGGGCTTAAATTTAACATCCTAAATCTGTAACAATCTCATTTGATTTGATACCAACTTAGCTTCAATAGTATACACAAACTATGTTCATTTACTTTTTAGGTATTTTTACTGAAGACTAAAAGAGATAATAAATAGCCTAGTACCATACCCTATCTTTCACATTTCTAAGTGCAGAATAAACGTCAATTCTCTACCCCAGTCATCCCTTGGTGTCCCCACCCTCATGCCCATCAAAAAATAAGAAGCTAAAACATGATTATCTTACTATTAAAAGCCTCAAGGAAAACTCACACATTAGGTCGTCCTGCTCCTCCCACAGAACTGAGCAATCAGCTGGTGGACGACTGGGTACTCTGTCGTGTGCTCTTACGCACCCCCTGGAGACCCAGGTCTGTTAGGGCTTGAGGGTGGGGCTGCTGTTGTACAGGCCTTGGTGCCTTTGCATGTAACATGCATGCACTGAACTCCGGTGTTAAGCAAGCGGATTGCAAGAATAAAGACTGTAGAGAGGTTATTCTTGCAGTAAGCCCACATTCCTTAACTTGTGTGCATGTAATTTTCAAATACCTGTTCCACACTCCTCCCTCAAGCCTGACACTTCACCAGTTTTCCCATCTCAGAACCTAGGAATCATCCTTGATTCTCCTTGATTTCATCCTTGATTCATCCAAGGATTCATCTTGATTTTCTCTTTCCTGTATCCCATCCACTAGCAGGTTCTAGACTCTGCCTCTAAAAGATACCAGTTCAGGCCGTTCTCACCACCACTGCCACAACCTTAGTCTAAAGCACCAGTCTGTTTTTTGCCTAGAATGTTGCAAAAGCCTCCTAACTGGTCTTCAGGGTTCTCTCCAGGTTCTCTCCTGTCCATTCTCCAGAGAGCCCAAGTGATATTTTTAAAGCGTTAGATCAGATGCCTTACTGTCTCAAAACTCTCCACTGGCTTCCTGTTGAGTTAAGGATTCCCAATTCCTAGTCAGGAGGCCCGACCTAAATCCGCCATCTCCTCTCCTCCCACTCTCTGCCTCACTGGGACTCGGTGGTCTTTGTCATGAACCCTGCCCCTCAACAGTGCCCAAGGTAACCTCCTGGGGAGGCCTTCTTTTATCATCCGAAACAAATAAATGCCTTCTTCAAAAACAATTTAGCCTATTAACTCAGTTTATTTTCTTCAGGCACTTACCTCTAAATTTATCTCATTTGTTTTAATATTTATTGTCTGTCTTCCACCAGAATGTAAGCTCCTGAGGGCAAGATTCTGTATAGTAAGTACTTAATAAATATTTTTGAATGAAGAGCAAATATGGTAGTACTCTGCCATCCTACGATCTCATATCACTTTGGGTAAAAGGGCTACTCAAAAGGACAACTTTGTGAAATCTAGAACCTACCACATTGTCTTCCCAGCTGAGGAAAGTAGTGTTACTGCTGTGTCAAATAAATTTTTCCTGGTCCCTGACTAAATAAAGTGGTATTCCTGTGATTCTATAAGTTCTACATGAGTTTAAATTTTTGCTATTGCCCTAATAATCTAAAACAATTCATATGAGCATATTCTGGGCCATCCCTGGTGGCTGAGGACATACATAGCTATTATAAATCCTGTGCAAGACCAAGTCCATTATGGAATGGGGGTGGGGCTGCTCTTACACAGACCTACATGTCTATCCACATAAAATGTATATACTGGACTCCAAAGCTTTTCTATTTTTAAAAAAATCTGTATGTTACTCCCCTCTGCTGGCCCACACTCCACTCAACATTAGCAAAAAGTAGATACCAATGGTGTAAAATCAGACTCACAGAAATATTGATTTAAAACATTAAGTTTGTTACTTACTGGTGTAACGTCTTAAAATTCATGTAT
This sequence comes from Choloepus didactylus, assembly GCF_015220235.1. Taxonomy (NCBI): domain Eukaryota; kingdom Metazoa; phylum Chordata; class Mammalia; order Pilosa; family Megalonychidae; genus Choloepus; species Choloepus didactylus. The sequence continues at coordinate 36,597,494 of NC_051320.1, read as the reverse complement.
CAGAAAATAATACCAAAAAACATTCCTTTACATTGAAAGAACATAGAAAGTGCTAGTACCTCTACATCTAAGAGAAAATCACTTCTGTACACACGTCTCAGGAATGCTGCTGTGGTTACATTGGCATCTGGGTGGTTACTTTTTTTAATTTGGTAAATGAATGCTCTTTTGTATATGGCATGACTATATAATAACCAGAAACATCATTTTTCTTTTGTTATAAAAATGAGATGTTTGCACCTTTTGCAAACCCCAGGAGTTGGAAAGATATTTAGTGTGATGGGAACAGGTGGTGGAAAGTGACTGAGCCATGCAAGAGACATCAAGGAATAGAGGGGCCCTCCTATGATTAGGACTGAGGGCAGAAGTGTAAAATTGTTCATCACACATGCTCTAGAGCTGTGTCACAATCCTGGCTTGGCCATTTACAAGTTCTGTGACCTTGGGCAAGCTATTTAACCTCTCTGTGCCTCAGTTTTCTCCTCTATGAAATGGAAACAATAATAGCACTTAGCTGTAGAGTAGTTGTGAAAATTACAGCTGCTATCACTGTCCCTGGCAGGGGGTGTGTGTGCAGTACTACATAGATGACGTGTCCTCAATTTTCTCAGGCTCTTTGATTCTTGCCTGTATTCCTTGCTTGGACTCCAGAGTTGCTGTGGGGATGTCATTGTGCAAGAATTCATCTATCTCATGGCTGAACCATTTAATGGGAAGAGCACACAGAAGGCCTGGTCTGTGTTGTCTCATCATCGCTGACTAGCTGTGTAATCTTAGCTAAATCTCTTAACCTCTACAACATTTTCATCTCTAGAAGGAGATCCTGAGGCCTGCTCTACCTGACAGAGTTCATGGGGATTAAATGAAATAAGCGGGAACGTACTTTAAGTTTTAAAATATGATTCAAGTGAAAATATGTTATTTTGGGCAACTTGGAATGCATAATGTGAAGTCATGAAGATTTTTAAAGTATTAATTGTTGGTGGGTCCTTTCTTCTTGGGGATGCATTTAAATTCTGCCATGAGCATCATCCTATCATTTTAAGCATATGGTCTCTGAGAAGGAAGGGCTTCATCTCTGCATCCCATGGTCAAGGGCAAAGGCTTAATAAATGCGAGGTGAGGAGAATCCCCTCTATCAACTTTGTTTTCCCTGTATTTACCAGGTCTCCCCAACACATCAGCAGCCAGTGGGCCAAGGAGAGCAGAGACAACACACTCACACAGCGCTGTCCTCCCCACCCAGAGCAACTGTCGGCCTGAGGTATGCCTGCCGCAGACTCACGTGCCTCAGCTCAAGGGAATTAAGTAAAAATGAGAAGAATGGCAAAAAGAGAAGCCAGAGATAGGATGGTCTATGATTTCCCAGGAATCCCTGAAACACCCTCTCTTTTGTTTTCATGGTTTTTCTCCAACCATTATTAATAAAGATTTGTTGATTAGGGTGTAAGTTTTCTTGCAGAATTGGTTCTTTTAAAGGTCACGTTGCATGAATTTCTGAATTGAACGAACTACAAGATAGAGTTTTCATTACAAATCAAGGAGGACCTCCCAAGAAGTCCCTTCACCAGAACACTAGAAATTTGAGAAGCAAGAGAGCACTTGAGAAGTACATATTAAAACAAATGACAGAGTAATATTGTGCCCTACTGGTATTTCTCTTGCTTGCTTGTTTAATTTGGTTTTATGAAGACGGCCAAATAGAAGCTTAAAGGTTGTAGTAGCAAATCCTAAGAGCTAAGTGTGGTTGCCGTGGAAACATCCACCACGTGTTCAAGTCTCAACCTAGAGAGAACCCCCCACTACATCTCCTAACTTTCTTCTTGCTCTTTCAAGGCATTTGGGGCTCTCAAGATTAGGCCAGTTGAATGCCTCCTGCTGAGTACATTTCCCTTGTGTGTCTTACAGAAAGCCCCGGGGAGAGGGCAAAAAGTGCCGGAAGGTGTACGGCATGGAGAACCGGGACATGTGGTGCACGGCCTGTCGCTGGAAGAAGGCCTGTCAGAGGTTCATCGACTGAGGGGCCAGACAGCCGCACCAGGCGAGGGGCCTGCTCCGCCACATCCTCCTGCTGTGTATTCCACTGCAGCTTTTGAAAAGAGCTTTTCCTTCCAACAAAATGCACTTGAAGCCCAGGAAGCACACTTCCAGGAACGATGGTGGAATTACAGCAAAAAAAAAGAAAGTCCCCACGCTCATGGCTCAAACTGAGAATGTAGCCTAGAGCAGCTAGAACTTTTTTTTTCCCTCTTCAAAAAAAAAATCAACTTTTTTGCTGTATGTCTAGGTCTTAAAACTGTGTACATCTGTAGCAATTGAACCAACGAATCCCATTTTACCTAAAATGGAGGCATATTTTGATAAGTTTTCTGAATAATGCCGTTTCCGAGATTTTTTTTGTTTTGACACACACGGAAAAGAAGCTACGTGTTATTTCATAGCATTTGTACAAAGAATGATACCTACTTTCATTGTGGTACTCTTTTTCCTGTTTTCCATTTGACTTCTTGGAGCAGTGTACACATCATAATGTGTTGCAAGAAAATGCGACACTCTAGGTGTCTTTTCTATGTCTTTTTTTTTTTTTTTAAAGAACAGCCCCATCTGCACCACGATAGACCCGTTAGCTTGGAGGGCCCTGGAATGGCATAAACCCAAAAAGAGTGTGGCGATGGAAATCACCAGCAGACTTCAGCCACAAGCTGAGTTCAGGAAATCCAGCAGTCACTGTTTGGAAACATCTAGGAGTCTTCCTTGGATTAATAAGCCCTTCCCCAAGAGGCAGCACAGCTAATTCTCTACCTGCCACAACTCAACCAAGAACTGGCATATGTAGGCCTCTGGGTAAGCTTCGATGCTTCTTTCAGGGATGTGATGCAAACCACAGCTCAGATCTGTTTGTTACTGTTTGTCTGTCAAGGTTGTTACCATGTTACTGCATCATCCATCCTTTCCTCAAAACCCCACCACTGACTGATTTCAGAAAGGGTAGAGAACTCCAAACTATGGCAGCAGTTTGCTTTAAACAGCAGAGTACAGCCTTCACATCCTCACCCATTCAGAAAGTCATGTTTGGTCAACAAACCAACTTCCATTCGGAGTGCACTTTCATAGGTTTTATGCTTTAGCATGTCTGGGAGATGGGTTAATGAATAATATAAACATTATATGGGTAAATGGAAGCTCCAAACCTTTATTTTTCTTATAAAAATACTGGAGCTATTCATTAAAAATTAGTTCAGAAGGTAATGTACAGAACACCAAAAGGAAAATGCATGTTGGTATAGGAATATCTCAATTTAGTAGGGCCAAGGCTTGTCTTGTGTTCCATTTATCAGGCTTTCTAGCCTAGTGTTTTGTTGTTGGTTGGTTTTTTGTAGTGGTGAAGAGGGGGGAAGGAGAGTCATTGTCAAGCTTAATAAGCTCATTCTCTTTCTCCCTTGTCCCGAGTGCCCTGCTAGTCAGTTACTTCTCCTGTACCTATGCAAAGAGGTAAGGGCACCTTATGGACACACTGTGTGGGGACTGGGACATAGGATCAGCCATAGGAATGTTGATTGAAATTGCACAGAGGAAAGTAATATATGTTTAGAGATTGCACATGCACTTCTTTTAAATTGTAGAAAGAAGTCATCTAGTAATAACAGATTTTTCCCTTTTTTATGTAAGCAAGGGAAACTTAAGGTAGTACTACAGTGCAATGTCCTCAATCTGTGCATTCACATATTTTGGCAATTTTATTTTGTAAACTCTCATGGGACTTCTTTTTTTTTTAATTCCTTGTAAGAGATCCTGTTTTCTTTCTCCATTTCTTTTTTCGTTAAAAACACTATTTCTAAAGAACAGAAAAAGAACTTCATCTAATTTCACATCATGATTACCAATCAGTAACAGCCACAGCACCAGCTATAATGTGTGTTTTAGTACTTGGAAGTCAGCCAGGAAGAGGCATCTTTTAAATGCAGAAATGTGTTTGCTTCCTCCACCCCAGCTTGTCCTTTCTCCTCCCTGGTATCTTGTTCCTTCACCTGCTGGGAGATGAGGCCACGGGACCTGGTCCAGAGGCTGTGAGCTACGGGGGCCCTGCCCAGGGACCACGGGGGATTCCAGGGCTAGTCAGCTACTCCCTGTGTCCTCAGCCAGTGGTCAAGGTGCAAACCTGGAGCTGAGGTTTTTCTCTTCAGCAAAGCTCCCTGGCCCCCGATCCTTGGATTACATTGCTAACCGAGAAGATTAAAGTGATGGGGGCCTAAATACAGTCTCCCCTCCCAGAACTTTGGAGCACAAGGCGGGAGAGATCTTTGCTGTGGAGCAGTCCCTGGAGCAGGGCTCCGTGGCTTTCACCCTCAGACAGACAGCCCATCAGTCATCCTGAGCTCCGGCCCAGCTGAGCTGAGCTTAGTCCTTACCTGGCTTTAAGCAAATGCACAGGTGTAAGTGGAAGTGTAGAGTTGAGTTCAGCTTTGCTGCAATATGTTCCCTCTGAAGCCTTCTTCACGGGTACTCATTGGCATCTCCCACCTGCGTGGGGGCTTCTCTCTGCTTGCCCGCCAGGTGGGTACAACCACTCAGCCTGGGGCTCTGTGTACCCTCTTCTCTGGCTTCCAGGTGCAGACAGATCCTTTCTGGACACAAAGATGCCCATTCCCTGCACCAAGGCATGTAATACCTAGGGGAGCACCAAGCTTCACCTGGCAGACCTTGAAAAAAAAGGGGGGATTATACCTTCTTCAAAGCCAACCAGAAAGCTATGAATTGCAATATATAGCCGCTGATTGTAAAATTAATTTTTTTTACAAAAAGAGCTATTTTGTTATATTTTGGAACTAAATGAAGTGCCAAATTAAGCCAGACATTCATTTTATGCCATCTCTGTGGAACCATGTTCTTTTTTTGTCTTCATTTGGCTGGGGGTGGTGGGCTGTGGGTGGGTGGTAGAGGCCCGGTGCAAGCTGCCTGCTCAGCTCCCAGGTATCTCAGAGGCCTGACTGCACAAAAGGAGTGGTGATACAATGGATTCTGGTTCCAAAGTGTTTCTTAATAAGGCATGTTGTAGCCTTTTCCTTTTTTTGTCCCTTGATAACCTTTTCCATCAGAAAAGGTTCCTTGTCTCTCTCCAAAGAAGGCATTTCATAATGACTGACAGGGCATTCTCTGGAGAGCCGCAAAGCAGGGTGTCCATCAGGCAGTAGTTTTAAGCCTTCTTCCTGCCCTGAGGATGTGCACCCAATTTGTGGGGGGGGCAGTGTGACGACTTGGAGGAAACATCCGGGTAGCCAGTGAACTGGGAGCCAGAGAGGAGATGAAAGAAGCTTGTGGACAGCTGGCTCCTATTCGTCCCCTTGGTGCCCATCGCACACGCCATGGAAGGAGCCAGTTATGAGCCCCAGGCACCTCCGAGGGAGCCACCACGTTCTCCCTCCAGGGCAGCTGCCTGGAGCAAGCAGAAGGAGCTCTGGGCAGTGGTGCTAGACTGGCCTTGCACATCTCTAGTGGGCACAGACTCCCCTCCACCTCATTTGCTGGAAACTGCCCTCCCTTGGTTGCCAAAGCCCATGTCAGGAAGAAGCAGTGGGTTTCTGAGCAGGAATGTGAGAGTTTGGCGGGGTAGCACCTGTTTAGCAGCAACATGGACCAATGAGGTGCCCTGGATTAGAGAATCCCTTGCCCGGTCGTACCCAAGTTTGCAGATGAACATTTTCTATAGAGGATGGTGCATGTTACAGTTCTTGAGCCTTCCAAAAACTTTTTAGTGAAATAGAAACACGTATGATGCGAAAGATTTCTGAAACTGAAATGTCCTCCACCAAATGTCAAGATCGTTGGCATCTCTGGTGTCACACGAAGCCACCCTTTTGAAAGCAGCCCTCAGTCCTGAGTTAGTCGGCACTGCCGAATCCACTTCATCCTCCATCAGGCTTCCTTGGAGAAAGACACTGCATCATTCACTTGATGGAACGTTCGAGAAAAGTGACAAGCATCGTATGGATAGGAGAGAATACCTTGAGAATAGTAGCAAAATACTGTAAATATTATTTCCTCAGGGAAAATGAAAGAATATGTGGAAAAAAATAGGTCTGGTGGATCCTAAAACTAGGGAGTATTTTATCTTTAATTCTTTTCTAGTCTGAACAGTTTTTTTTTTTTTTTAAATAAACACGATATCATTTCAGGACAAATCTATATGAACTGTAAAATGACAGTACCGACGTTTCTGAGGTCTGGGGGAATGCCCTATAAAAAAGAGCTATTTATTTGTAGCCAATCTGAATTTTAAGGCTGACATTTGAATCACAGGTATAGTCCCTGGTGGGTGTACGTACACTCGTGTGAGGCTTTTCTTGAATGTAATTGTGAATATGGACTTTTTCTGATATGAAGCCTTGCTATTCCTTGCGATAATCACCCGATTGAATGACTGTTTATTCGCTATAAGAAGAGTTCTGTAGAAGAAAGCCGTTAAAGATGTTTGTTTTGCTTCAATAGCATGTTGAGGAACAAACTTTCATGAACTCTTGTGGACAAGGTGCTGCTTTTTCTTGTAACCCTGTAGAATTTCTGTGGACCATTTCTACTGTAGCATTGACCTGTGTGAACGCAGAGAGGAATTTATGCATATAAATGAGTGGAAACAGAGCAGGATTCATGAATATAGTTGAGGCTGTGGATCACTCTGGAGAATGCACTGGGCACATGGGTCAACTGGAAATTTCATTTCTCTAAGAAAATAACTCTACCAGTGGCACATGTACTCACTCAGTTCCTCATATCTGTGGGGATTTCGCCACCTTGGAGCTGTTTCATCATGTCTTTTTGCATCGTAACTAATCAATACAGAAGTCAGTAAATGAAATGAGACTAGAACTTTTAGGTACAATTGTATTGTTGAGTAATGCACACCAATAGAGCAAGAAAGCATAAAATGGACTCAAGACTGACTAGTTTGCTTATTGTGACTGACTTTGAAAAAGCCCATACCCAATGATAAACATGCGTTAAAAGGCTTATCTATCATAGGACCAGGAATCAAAATGGGAATTTTGGTTCTGGTCCTGTTTTGTAAATAGTTCCTTTTTTGAAGACAATCTCATGTTTTATAGTTTTTTGTGTGAGTCTGAGAATCAAAATGGTAATCTGTTGTGTCAAAGATACATAAAATACAGGTAATCATTATAATTTAATTTTTTCAAACAAAACAAAAAACATACTGCTTAAGCATCTACAATTGTAAGAGACATGACACTTTTATAATAAGCATTAATACCTAACTTCTCAAGTTAACAAAACTGGAAATATTTTACAAGATGCAGTGTTTTGTAATCACAGAGAACATGAACATTTTGTGGAAAATGACCTTGGTTTTATACATTGTAGCTTATTTTTTAAAACGCCGTATTTTATCAGACAGGAAGTGTTAATATTATAAGCAATTCCTGTTCTCCAAACAAAGGGCTATGCCAGTTTTAAATAAGTGTTTGGCGCATCTCTTTTCAATTGACCCTCTGCAGCCAGGGTAGAAAAATAGATCCGAAGGGATGATTATTACAAGAGAACCAACATGGCAACTTTTGCTTGTTTCATTACCAGTGTGTTCCCAAAGTAATATGGATAATAGACACTTTAAGAATCACCCTATATTTCTTAAATCTAAGAACTGTTGGCAGATATGCTTATAGGTCAAGGGGGAAATATTCTTGTAAATTCTTTGGTGTAAAATGATAAGATTCCATGTCACAAAGTCAGAATTACCACTCTACCTACCAGAACCACGGGACTCTATTTAACTAGCAATTATCATTTGGTGGAAATTTAAAAATCATAAAATGTAGGACTAAAGATAGAATTCTTAGGTGATTAGTGTTTAAAATAAATTTGTCCTCAGCACTAACTAAATAACTTCCATTTTCTTATCAGAACAAGTGCTTGATCTTTCACTATGGAGAGCACACAGTTACACAGGCTGTGATCCGAAAATGACGGTGCCCGCCAGGGTCGGGAAACCCTGAGGGGAGCCATGGAGAGGTTATTAATTGCACAAATAATTCTGAGCTTTGCAAAAAATCATTTTATAATACTGTACAGGCTTTTCAAGCCCACTCACTGTTAAAACAATAAAGTATCTTTTCTAAGACTGTAGTAATCCAAAAGCTAGCCTGATTAGCCATGCATGCAGATAGCATCAAATGAACACCACGAAAGAAGGGTCACAGCCCCACTGGGCAACTTCTTTGAGGTGTTAAGAGGGTCATGCAGACCAAAATTTCAAATAAGCTTTAGAATCTGCAAGCAGGAAGACTAGAAATGGGCAGAGTTAAGGTAAACCATGCATGATGTTGGTTCCCAGTCTTAGAGATGAGGCAGCCTGCAAATCTCTATCTTCATGCATTCCCTCAGAATATCAGTTGTTCACTTTAAAGTTCCCAAGAAGCGTGTATTGAACCAAACAAGTCTAGTTTCATCTTTGGATAGATGCTTCCTAATGGTTGATAGCACAGGTTGAAAATTCAGATGCCTTAGAAGAACCAGGCAGGTTCTACAAATGGACAATGCAGATGAGGCATAAAAGGGACACTAGAGAATGGGGAGATTGGGGTGAACTTGGGAATGGGTGCCCCATTTGAAGGGATTCCACACGCAGCTCTAGACAATTGGGGTCATGCAGAAATTCAGGCCAGAGTTGCCATATCTTCTGACTTGGAAATATGATGTCACTTGAAATTTCAACATTGACAGCTAACTCAAATTCTTGGTAAACACTGTGCAGATCAAAGAGAACCCATATGTGGCCAGCTGCAACCCAAAGGCCACCAGTTTCAACCATTGTGGAAAGTACGTTTCCCATTCCATGCTCATCGGGTCAAGTTCCTCCCTTTTCCACACAAGTTCACAAGTTGGCACTATTGGCAACTAAAATAAAAGAAGGGAAAGGGTCATTTCTACCACGAAATCACTCTCATGGAAACTTGATAACCTTAGAGTAGCCGTGCCTCTGCTCGAAGTATACTGAAATATTATCCAAATCTCTCTCTGCCTCCTTCTGGCATGCCCAGGCCATGCCCCAAAGCACTGAAGAGCTGTACTCCTAACGTTCTCACTGTTTTAATTGCCGTGACCACTGTGACGAGGGGCTGGCAAAGAGCAGCCTTGTGCCTTTAAAGAAGGCAGCCAGGGAGCTCTCTGCGGTTCTGGGGTAGTGCACAGTGCCTCTTTGTGTAAAGCCCTTTGCCAGCCTTCCCTCACCATCCCAGCTCCTGAGTTTTCGTTCCAATGTAAAATTGCGTTGTTTCACCTCTGATATGGCAAAATCCTTGCTTCAGAACTGGTAGGCACTTAGGCATTTTGGTGTGTCTACTACCCTTAAGAGAGATTTTTCCACATGGAAAACTTCCTCGTTGTCTGAGAGCAAAAACAAAATGGTAATAAATTTGTCATGGAACAACCTATAACATTGCTTCATTAGTTTTTGGACTAAATTATTTTAAACTGTGTCTTACACCAGAGTCCTGATGATATTGGAATAATAACTAGCCCTTTCAGGTATGTCATAAACTATGTCTCTTTTGGATACATTATTTCATACAATCTGCAGAAGAACCCAGTGTAGAACAGAAACATTTGGAATCACCATCACCCACCTCCAAGGCTGTTCATCGGCCTCATTGCTGCCTGCAGGGAGAAGGGAAAGGGCTCATTAAAGGGCTGGTGCAGACTGGAGGCTTCCAGAATGAATCTAGGACTGAGACGTCCCAGGGACCCACCATGCTCTGGACCCAGCCTTTCAATCCAGGCCACTGGGCTCCAGCACAGAAGAAAAGAGCGCACTCCTTCACTCATTCACCTTGTCAAATGCAAACTTAACCATCCCCAAATGTATCCCTTTACTGTAAGTAGCTACCATGCCCCATTCTCTAAATTCCACCCAATTGTGGCTAATTATAGGATTTCTATTAGCAAATGCAAAGATCTGAGTAAAAGTTTTGACTCCTTGGAAAAGTTATTTTGCTGCTAGCATTCAACATTTGTTATCAATGTAAAGTTGATGTCAGGAAACAAACCAGCTCAATTTACAATTGTAATGATCAAATCAAAAAGTACTGTAAAATCAAGTTGGAACTGCCTGGTAATGCGGTTAAGTCATATTTAAATATGAATGCAATTTGGGCAATACCTGACATTTTGTCATTTTGAGTTCTTAAAAGGCTTTCCAATCCATGAGTGAATTTCATCCTACTTGCTCCCATTTACCAGGTTTTGCAGCCACAGAGCTAAAAGGGACCTCAAAAATTTGGTCTGCCATCTACTTCCTTAACAGGCGTTTTGATGAATGATATTCTTATTATATTTCTGAAGTAATACACGACTGAGGAGGAAACAATTAAGAGGGAGGTCTTTCTCCCTCTGATAAAAAAGAAGCCCATTTTGCAGTGTTTATTTAGCACTAAATGCCACAGCAGTGGTGGAATTTTAAAGGAACCAGGTTTTAGGTCCCAACTAGAAAGCCACAGTTTTGAGAAAAGATAGCTATAGGTTTTGAAAAAAGGTAGATAGTGTGATTAAATTGTGGTGCTCATTTTTATAAAATGGACTTTCGGATTGGGCATCACTGGCATAATTAACCACCAGCATCCAAAGAGAAGACTTTTATTTATATTATGAAAATGCTAAAAATTAATTCTTAGGTATAATTAACTATTCCATGTTCTTATTAGGGACAATTCCCTCTGTTTTTTTAATGCCCAAAATAGCTGAAGTGAAAAATGGCAACTCCTGAAAAGGGCAAGAGAGCTATGGTTAAAGAAGGAAACTGCCTTTTTAAAAACAAACAAAAAAAGTTGCTTATCTATTTTCTTTTGAATTCTTTCTACACCCCTAATTGAAGAGGAAAGCCAGCACTCTAGAGAAATAAGTAAGCTTAAGAGAAAGAGAAGAAAAATTCTCATTCTGATTATTAGTCTTGTTTCCCCCATCTTGGCAGCCACCTACGTAATCTGCTAGTGGGACATCTTTGTCCCCCTTTGTCCTCATCTGCCCAAGCCAGTGGCCAAGTTGTTAGGATGTCCATTTCCAAAGCCCCGGATTGAACACAGCAGCCACAGGAGATATTCTTGCTTCAGTTAAGGTCCAAGGGGATAAATGCTACCAGGACTGGTGAGTTAGGTGCTGTCAGTGTGGCTGCCACCGTCCTTGGGGGAAAAACTTCCATCTGAACAGTTTAGATGATCACTCAGAGAGCAGCTCAGCCAACATAGAAGCTGCCACACTCCCCACAAAGGTTTGTCCAGACTCACTGGTAAAGAATGACAAACTGGCTGCCTAATCCTTTCACATTGACTCCAAGCCCCCCACAAAAGCCACCTACCCCACCGACCCCGGCCCCTTGGAAAGCTAACTGCAGCAATCAGGACCAATAGCTTTCATGCTGGGAAAAACGCTACAAGGAGACACCCGAGGGCAGAGGAAGAAAGCTTCATGTTTAATTACTTCAGGCCTGACCTCTGCCACAATTACAGAGAATGAAAACTGAATTGGCCTTCACTCTATGAAAAGGAAGTGGCTCATTCCTGAGGGTTTAGTTGTTTTAATTTTATATTTATGGAAAGAGACAACAATGACTGCAGTCCACTCCTGTCTCAAGCACTTGCCCCGTCATCCCTGTGGAGCCCTCTCCACGTTTTGGGCACAGAGGAAGGGACAGAGAGCAAAGACCGTAGAGTTCTTTGGGCCAGTGGCTGCCAGAGTTTGAATTAGCCCTCAGGGATCTACAGTGCAGCTTAGTGATAAACTACCTGCCACCAAAAAACAAAAAACAAAACAAAAAAAAAAAAGCAACAAAAAAAGATGCATAACTTTGCAGATTACAATCCATCCCTTTACTTTTTAAACTTTTTTCCTATATTCTGCTTGTTGGAAATCAATGGCTGTGACTTGACCAACCCCTGTGATGATAGCAAAGCCCCTCCTTCCAGAGTCACCGAGTACCCCAACAGTTTGGGGAACCTTCTAGATCACTAGTAGAGAGCTTTAGAATAGATTTAGATTTTTAGGAAAGAACTCAATACTCCCAAAATATAGTTTTTCAGTGACTTCAATAACTGAGAATGCCCTGGATATAACATAACCCAGAAATGTGGCTCATATATATACAAAATGCCATTAGTCGATATTTTCCTACAGCACACCCTAAAATTCCTATTTTTGTATATTAATGGTTAGACAATGGTCTGCCATTTAAACATTTGCTATCTGGAATGACCAGACACTAGTATAGTTTCCAAAGTGTTTCTTGTATCAAAATCCTATATACTTAGAAGAAGAACTCAGGATAAGAAGAAATTGCTAGATCCCAAAGGGTTCACGACTATCATCAAAAGCAAATGCGGAGTGGCATATGGTCATCTTTTTCAAGTGAGGGGGCTGGGGAAAGAGAGGACAACAAATAACATAAAATCTCTGTCGGCCTTAGTCCACAATAAGGTTTAAGAAAACTCTGCTTTTAAAAATCAAGCCATCTTTCAAGTTGTTTTCTACACCAAATCTAAAATATTAAAATGAAAGTATAAAATAGTTAAAATGGGGTATTTGGTGGAAATGCTGTCAGTAGAAAGCATTGCTTTTAGTACCTGCTAAACAAATAAAGGACAAAGACAGCCTGAAGAGAAAGAAGCAGTCCTTCCTGTGTGTTCATAGTTTTAAAATTAAAAGCATTAGCAAATAATGGGGTACTATATCAAACGCTATGAGGCAATGCTCTCTAATTTTTAAGAGATCTTTTGAAATACAATCTTACCATCAATTGGGAGTAAGTACTTGCTTACAAAAGTCTTTGATATTAGTGAATGAATGTACAAAGTTACAACTATGCATTTTCAAAGTGTAACGTGTATTTTTATTTAAATCCAAGTAAATTTTTTTCATAGAGACTTGTCACAACTGCAAAGTGCTCAAAATTAACTTGAATGTGTATCCTTACGGGGATGTGGAACCCCCATCTCTATTCTTCTAGCTGATGTTTATAAAGGTCAGTGAATTAAATATTGTTCTGAAACTTCAGGCCTTTAAAACAAATCCAGCCATTAATTGTGAATAAATGGGAAATGGCTTATATTTTGCTTCTTAAGCATAAATAGGATATTTTGGCACTTACAAAATATGCCCAGTTCTTTAGAAGTGGATGTTCTAGTAACACTGGATTAATATGCAGACAAAACTACATAAAGTTAGTGTATTTCATTGGATCAGTATAGCATAGGTTTTGTCTGCTGTGTTTCACAATCCAAGAAAAAGTATTCTTCAAAGGATTTGGGTTATATAGTTTCAAACAATAAAATAGAAAAAGACTATCCATCAAAGCAAATCATTGATTTTTTTTTTTTTTCAGAATTACATAGAATCACTTATACTTTGGGAAGTCCATACAGAATATACACAAATTTCTCCAGCCCCCTTGTTAAATTTGTATTTTCAAAAAATCTTCTCCCCGTAACACCTTGCTTCTTAATCATTGTTTTACTATGTTACTCAGCAAGAAAAAAATATTCTTTCCTTCATCTGACAATGTGGAAATAAAGAACTCTATTTCTCTGCCATTCCGGTTCTCTTCTATGTTCACTGAGAAAGTTTCTGAGCTGTTTGTATGCAAAATATGGAAAAATGTGCTTCTAAACCTGGTACTTATGGTTATACTGGATATGTTTGCTTCTATTTAGAAGGTATTGAGGGGATGTCTTTTTTATATTATTTTTAGCCAAATTCAGATGTTCTGATACTACATTTCTGAATACCTATCTGACTGTAAATACAGCCTGTGAAGGTTCAGGTTAATAAACCTTTTACATGACTGTCCATCAGCCATGCTCCTTGTCAGCTTTTGGCACATTGTACATAGATTTGTCTAATGTTTAAATGATGTTGTTTTTCTAAATGCTGTTCTGTACAACAATTTTTTGACTGTTTCTTGCTTTCTCTTGTTTTGGACTTCGTGTGTTGGTTTATTAAAAAAAAAAAAAATGTTTCCTAAATATTTAACACCAGGAAAAAAATTTTAAATAAACTGGTGCTAATTTAAACAGAAGAAAACTTTCAAATTGCAGATTTACAATATAATATGTACACACCCGTTAAACTGCACTTTCCCACGGGGACAGCTGACACCTACCTGAAATGGGCATCAGAAGGACCATCGAAGGCTGACAGTTTCTGTGGCCCATTTAAGTGTGAAACAGAGAAGTGGCTCTGTCCCCAGGGTTGAGGATTTGCTACGTTGGTCCTATGGAAGCATTTAAGTAGAAGAAAAGGCTTATAGTAAGAATCACTCTAGTACTAGTCTTCTGGTCTTTGGACTTTTCGTGTTCTGTAATGCGTAGCTGTGACGATGAATATGGTGTTGCTAGTCAAGTCTGTCATCCTCGTTGACCTGTATTTACTGCGTGTAAGGATTATTATGCCTTGGGTCACACTGTCATGTACTGAGCCAGAACACTGGACTTTCAACAAGACTATTCTGACTTCTGCCGTGTCCATACACATGGATTTAAATGCACTTGTAACTGGGTAATGACCATGAAGTAAGTCTAACTTCCATTTAATAAAACTTTGGTGTATCTGCTTCTATTTTTGAGGCCTTTTATTTAAGTAAAGGGTAAGTAGCATATGCCTAAGAAAAGAAATATCTTTCCCAGCTCAACTGTTTACCATTGAGGCTATTTTTAGGAACACATGGAGGGACACATCTATCTTCTAGTGTTTAGCCTTGCCGCTTAGAACTTAAATTCACTCCCTTGCATCTTAAATCCATTCCCTTGCATCTTAAATACATTCCCTTGGCAATGACTACCCAGAGGTTAGCTGCTCAACCTCTTCTGCTGATCCTGATATCCCAAGCATTTAGACGCAACCTGGCAAAGGAGGACAGGCAGTGTCCACTCTGGTGCAGAAGCAGCCTGAAGTCCCTCCCCCAGGCCAAATCTGTCTCTGCTAGAACTTGATATGTTAGCCTCCAAAAGCTGAATATTTAGATGCATTCAGCAGGAGAGCAGGCTTTGCAGTCTAACAAGCTTAGGTATGAATCTGAGCTTTGCCTCTTACAAGGTGGGTAACTGGACAAGTGATTAAGCCTTTATCAGCCTCATTCTTATAATGGGAATTGATAATAGAAGGAAACCTGATTAGCCTGGCTTGGACAATATCCATATCTCCTCCCAATCCAATCACCTGGGAGGAATATGACTCACAACCTGTGCCTGGTTCAGAGAAGCACCTCCTGGTGAGGCTGTTGTAGGATTTGCTGAAATACCCCTTATGGCGGTGCACAGAGGAGACTCCCCTAGTGGAAGCCCAAATCCTCAACCATCCAGAACCCTCAAATATCCAGGATGACAGCCTTTATAGACCAGAATTTACTCTTTTCATTTAAGAAGATTCTTTCTAAATGAAAATGTCCTTCCTTATTAAACAACATACGCACAACATCTGAATGTTTCCTTGGGGACTCCTGGTCATCATTATTTACCTCAATTAATAGAATGAGCCATGTAGACAGATTTATAGCTCGCCCTATTTGAGAACTACAGGGTGGCTTTTTTCCACGCCAGCCCCAACCCAGCCCCAGCTCCCCATCCTTGGGCCTTTGTGGTTTCCTTCTCTTCAGCACAGGGGTCATTGAGCCCTTTGACCTTTCCTTAGATGGGGTGGGACAGGAGATGGAACTAATCTTTTTAAGCTCCTACTGTGTGCTAGATGCCAGATGCTTCCACATGATTATTTCATTTAACTCCCACAACAGTTCTGTGAGTGGGAATTATCATCCCCATTTTTTCAACAAGGGGACACCTTCATGAAGGTTATACAACCAGCCTAAGGCCCTACAGCCCAGGTGGATGTGGGCATCCCATGCCCCTGACCACATCCAACGGACGTTCTGTGTTTTCAGGGGCTGTTAGTATATGGCTCTGTTGTGCGTTTATCAAAGGCAGAGCTAACCTGTCTTTCCTCTGCTTATTGACATTTCTCTGCTTTAGGGTCAGGTGGGTGCTGCTCCTCAACCCCGTTGTTGCCTTCCATCCCTTCCCTGTCCTCCCACCTCTTCTGTCTCCAGTGTTTCCCCACAGTCCAAAGCCATTACAGGGGAGTCTTGGCCCTGTATTCACATCCCACCTTAGCATCCTCCTTGGCCTTCCCTGTAGCATGTTGGCCATTCCCAACATCACATCAGACGCTAGGTCTCTGCCCTCAGCTCCTATCGCCCTCAGTGCTCCTAGACAGGTGACTTTTAGTGCCACCACATTTTTGCCATGGAGGAGAGACAGGCATAGCACTCTCCGTAAGCGGGGCTCATCTACACATGCCCCCTCTTCTTCCCAGCTCCTCCCACCAAGATGAAGGTGTGAATGAGCTAGAATTCATTAGAATGAAAGCTACCCTCCCCTCAAAAAATACCCTACAAGACCTTCCATTCCTTGGATATATCCTATTTGTTTTATCTTCCTTGTCTAGTTCACTACCAGGCATATAGCCAGTGATCAATAATTTTTTTAATGAGTAAATTCTTCAAAAGAGCATTTCTTCAGGCTTTAGCTATGCCCTCTGCTTTCAACCTACCCTTGTTTGAACAAAGCAAAACGTAAGTGAATGTTTTGAAGACTGCTGTAATGTTTATTTGATCTAAGCAGCATTTTAAATGCAATTTTATTGAGATATATTTTCATACCATATAATCTATCCAAAGTATACGTCTCACAGTATCATCAGATAGTTGTGTTTTCATCACCACAATCAATTTTAGAACATTTTCAATACTCCAAAGTAAAGAAAAAAGATTAAAGAGAGCACCCAAACCATCCCATACCCCTTATCCTTCCCTATTATTTATTTTTTGTCATTATTTTATTACCTATTTGCCCATACACTGGGTAAAGGGAGTGTCAGTCACAAGGGTTTTACAATAACACGGTCAAAGATAAAAGCTATATAGTTATAGAATTATAATCAAGAATTGAGTCTACTGGATTACAGTTCAACAGATTCAGGTATTTCCTTCTAGCTATTCTAATACACTAGAAACTAAATAGGAATATCTACATAATGCATAAGAATAACCTCCAGAATGACCTCTCGACTCTATTTGAAATCTCTCAGCCACTGAAGCTTTATTTTGTTTCATTTCTCATCCGTCTTTTGGTCCAGAAGGCTTTCTCAATCCTACGATGCCAGGGCCAGGCTCATCCTTCGGAATCATGTTCCACATTGCCAGGGAGATTTACATCCCTAGGAGTCATGTCCCACGTAGTGGGGAGGGTTTTGAGTTTATTTGCAGATTTGGCTGAGAAAGGGAGGCCACATATGAGCAACAAAAGAGGTTCTCTGGGGGTGACTCTTAGGCTAAGCAGGCTTAGCTTCTCCTTTACAGGAATAAGCTTCATCAGAGCAAGCCCCAAGATTGAGGGCTTGACTTATTGAACCGGGAGTCCCTAATCTAAGCAGCACTTTAAACGCTTCTTTAAGATATATACATTTTCAAAATTGCCAACTCCAAGTGACTATATTGAGTACATAACACTCAACACAGGACAAAGTGTACAGTAACATACAGTGTTTTTTGTTTTGTTTTGCTTGTGGAACTTCCTTGCACATAGCAAGAATTCAATAAATATCTAAATGAAAAAAGGAATGCTTCTAAATGAAACAAATTGCAATATAGGTCTGTGCTATTAAAAGCATGCAGAGTAAATAGAAAGAGACCACTGAGGTTTGTGTCAACACAGGGGAGAGAATCTAAGCTGGCACTGAGACCTAATATAAACCATTTCATGATGGGGATCTGGGTATTATAGTAATTGTTGTTTGTATCCAAGTAATATATGTGCATAGTAAGAAACAAAACCATAGTAATAAAAGGCTTATATTGATAAGCAGCCCCCTACTGCTCTGCCCCTTGCCACCCCATAATCACATTCCCAGAAGTCACCACTTCCAATGCATTCAGCAGTTTCTTCTGTTACTTAACTACATTTTTCTAAAGTATATGCCAAGACATCTACAGTGTGAAGAGCAAGAGGGACAGGGCAAGGCATGAGGCTGGAGAGGGACAGCAGGGAGGGAAGGGGAGGGGAAGGGAGGGCAGCAGGAAGTCCAGGAGCCCTGCACTGGGATTGGGGAAGTGGCTGCCATGGGTGAGGGCCCTCCAGGCCATGGTGTGCCCAGTGTCAAACGGCTGAGATCTGATGTGCTGAGCAACACGTATGTCTCCCTGAGCAGCAAGATGCAGGCCCACCGGCTGACCCGTGAGCCTCCCACAAGTTTGCTGACTGTGAATCAATTCCGCAAGCACAGCAAGCCCTGGGTAACCTAGAAACAATCCAGCTTGCTCCCTCCTAGTGAAACCTGCGGACTAGCCTCGAACCCCAGACAAGATGCCTTCAGCCAGCCAGCTGGCTAGTGGTCTCTTGGCATCTCTTTAATATCATCTTCCCAGCAGCTCCTGGTTTGAGGCTAGACTGATTTCACTGTAATGAAAACTTTTCAAGTCAGATGTTACAAAATACCTTGGCTAATGCAAAAGTTGCTTCCTGTTGCCTTTGTCACTACAGTCAGAGGGGCTGGGAGTAGATATGTATAAAGTGGTTAGTACAGTGCCTGGCACAAAAAGGGCCGTTTAAATGTTATCTGAGACATCAACATTGTCATCATTTAAATAGCTTGAAAACAAATGGATTAGCCAACAAAATCATCTTGAAGCATTAAAACAGAAATCATTAAATTTGCAGTGAAGTTAAAAGCATGTATTGCTTTTTAATAATTTTCCAATTTAGAATTCTTTTGTCTTTTAGAAACATAGAAAGAAAATAAAATCACCAATAATTACAACAAAGATTTTGTATTTTTTCCAAACTACTTCCGTGCATGTTTATTTGCATAGTTGTGTTCACCCTATATATATAACTCAGCATGTTGCTTTTGGCCACTTATAACAGCATATGCATTTTCCCATAATATGAAGTATTTTCAGATGCCTCCATTTTATTAGCTGGATAATAGTACAGCATGTAGGTATACACTGATTTCCTTAAATATTCCCTTATTTGGAAAATGTGGGGTTTTTCCAATTTTATACTATTTTAAACTCTTACTACAGATTGCCAAATTACTATCCAAGTGATTTGGTTCAATCTACTCTCTCAACAGCAAAATATGAACATGTCTGTCTTACTAGTGTCCTCACCTGCAATGACAAATATCATTGAAATCTTTCCTAGTTTGATAGGTGTGTCAGTTTGGATGTATTATGTGCCCCCAAACCCCATGTTCTTTAATGCAATCTTGTGGGGGCAGATGTACTAGTGTTGATTATGTTGGAATCTTTGGATTAGGTTGTTTCCATGGAGATGTGACCCACCCAACTGTGGGGAATACCTTTGATTCGATTATTTCCATGGAAATGTGGCCCCGCCCATTAGCGTGGGTCTTGACTAGTTTACTGGAGCCCTATAAGAGCTCAGACAGAAGGAGCTCAGTGCTGCAGCTGCAAGGGACATTTTGGAGACAGCCAGTGAAAGCAGACTTTTGCTGACACTTTGGAGATACAAGCTCAGAATTTGCCTCAAGAAGCTAAGCCTAGAGACATTTTGGAGAATGCCATTTTGAAATGCAACCTGGGAGCAAGCAGACACCAGCCACATGCCTTCCGAGCTAATAGAGGTTTTCCAGACACCAAAGGCCTTTCTCCAGTGAAGGTATAGTCATGTTTATGCCTTGGTTTGGACACTTCTATGGTCGGTCTTAGAACTGTAAATTTGTAACCAAATAAACCCCCTTTATAAAAGCCAATCCATTTCTGGTATTTTGCATAATGGCAGCATTAGCAAACCAGAACAGTAGGTACAAAAAGGCATAACTTTCTGATTTTTAATTATATTTCTTTATTACCAGCTAATGATGTTAAACATTTTTCTGTATCAGCCATTTACAACTCCTGCTTCAAAT
This sequence comes from Choloepus didactylus, assembly GCF_015220235.1. NCBI lineage: Eukaryota > Metazoa > Chordata > Mammalia > Pilosa > Megalonychidae > Choloepus > Choloepus didactylus. The sequence goes on along the minus strand of NC_051320.1, from coordinate 36,577,517 downwards.
ATGTCAATTCACATCCTTTGCCTATTCATCTTTTGGGATTTAACATTTTCTTATTTTTTAGGAGCTTTTTTATATTATATCTATTTTATTTATATATATCCTAAGATTTAAACCTCTGTCTTATTGGCTATAATTTTTTCCCAATTTATGTGCATTTTAAATTCAGTTATGAGACATTCTGCATGCAAATTTTTAAATTTGTATATCATTAAATCTGTCAGCAATTTCCCTTAAAATTTCACATCTCATTTATAGCTTATGGGCCTCCCATATTCAAGTATCAGAAGACATTCCCTTTTTCTTTCAGCTTTTATGTATACTAATTTTTTTTCCTATCTAGATTGTTTTGGTAAAAATCTAGATTTATTCTTTTTTCAAATCATTGAAAAATTGTCCCAACATCATTTATAATTAACCCAGCCATTCTCCCAGATTTGCACTGCCATTAGTCACTGAATTGTAGTATTTTGGGATCTTCTCCAGCCTCTATTATTCCTGATTAAACTTAGTGTACCCAAGTTATTTCCCTTCCCCTTTTTCCTTGGGCTCCTACACAATACTTGGCAAGGGCTGGTGATGAGGGGGCAGTATCTGGGCCTCAAAAGCCATATATTGTCATCTGCTGAGGAGAAAGTCATTCCACCTGGTTTTTGGCTTTTTCTCTCCATTCCCTCACACACACCCCATCATCCACTCTTGGTGTCCAGGATCCAGCTGTGGCCCATGCCACAGCTACTGATGGCATCCCCATGTCACTCCCTCCATGCCCCCTTCCAGCTTCCTGGCCCTGTCTCAAATTTCTGCACCTTTCCTTGGGACCTGGGAGATTTGGAGGACGGTCTTAAGCCATCCTAGACCTTGACATCCCACACTACCTGTTCTAGTTTGCTAATGCTGGAGAATGCAAAACACCAGAGATGGATAGGCTTTTATAAAACGGGGGTTTATTTCACTACACAGTTACAGTCTTAAGGCCACAAAGCGTCCAAGGTAACACCTCAGCAATCGGGTACCTTCACCGGAGGATGGCCAATGGCGTCCGGAAAACCTCTGCTAGCTAGGAAGGCAGCTGGCGCCTGCTCCAAAGTTCCGGCCTCAAAACGGCTTTCTCCCAGGACGTTCCTCTCTAGCAAGCTTGCTCCGCTTCAAAACATCACTCCCAGCTGCACTCTCTTTCCTCTTTGAGTCAGCTCATTTATATAGCTCCACCGATCAAGGCCCACCCCCAATGGGTGGGGCCATGCCTCCATGGGAACATCTCATCAAAATTATCACCGACAGCTGGGTGGGGCACACTCCAAGCAAATCTAACCAACACCAAAACTTCTGCCCCACACAAGACTACAAAGATAATGGCATTTGGGGGACACAATACACTCAAACCGGCACACTACCTTTCCTACATGGCCCCTCTGGTGCACTACAGCCTCTCCCTGAAACATGCTTTGGAAAGCAGGGCATGGGTCCACTCTACTTTGGCTTTGTGAGCACCTCCCCGCTCCATAGTCCCTTTGGTGAGAAGGTGCCCACAGCTCTCCTTTCTGCCTCTCTGGGGCTCTTCCTCCTCCCCCCATCCTGGCCCCAGTTAGAGCCTGCCTTGCAGTGTCAGGTGCTCTTCTATTTTAGTTTCCCATCTGCTGAAGCAAATACTGTGCAGTGGGTTGGCTTAAACAACGGTAATTTATTGGCTCACAGTTTTTAGGCTAGAAGGAAGATGGTTTTGAGAAAACTCCAGCAATAAATGTCTCTGAGCAGAGGCTTAAGCCTTAGAACTTTTATAGTCTGATGATCAATTGCAAAACTGGATTATAAACATACACCCTTGGCATTGTCTAGACAAAATGAATAATCCCCTCTTGAAGACGAATGTTTACAATTTTCTGCGATATGACTCTTTTCTAGCATGCCTCACAATATAAGTTGTTATGTAAGCCACAACACCGTAATATAAAATTATTTACTTTTAGTAACAGAAAAGTTACTTTTGACTGCAATGAAACCATAAATCTTGCCTGTTTTTGCTTTGGTTCATTTGTTTAGATGGCCATCTGGCAAGATTATTAAGCAGAGTTCAGACAGGCTATTCCTCAGTACAAGTCAAATACTTTCTATTTAAAAGTTGATGCTGTGCCTAAGGCTGAGCTGTAACTCTTTTTTCATTTCTTCTCTTTGCTTTTTTATAGCCAAATAAACAAAGGATTTGACTTAGAACTTCTTGTACTTCTTTATACACCATCTGATGACAAAGTAATAAAACTGTTCCCACACATGCCACATTCGAGAATCAGTGCCCTAACTGTAGAGAAATAAGAACCGACTGTAGATACTTCTGCCTTCTAGGAGAGAGCGATAATCCATCTCAAGGTAGACGGGTCTTTGGTTTTTAGGAAAACACCTATGGGAGCATTGGCAGTTATTTTTAGTGGAAAGAAAAGAGGCCCTTTTGGCACAGCCTGAACGGCCCATTTTTCTGCATAATACGAGTGGAATTTGGACTTTCCTCAGGCAGCATGTGTGTGTGTGTGTGTGTGTGTGTGTGTGTGTGTGTGTGTTGAGGAGGTGAGAAAAAAGGACCTTGGAAGCAAGCAGGGAGATATGAGGAAAGCAGAGTGTTGTCCAACAGAACTTTCTGCAAGGATGGAAATACTCTATTTCTGGTCTGTCCAGTGGGGTGCCACTAGCAACAATGTGGCTACTGAGCACCTGAAACTTGGCTAAGGTAACTTTAAATTTTATTTAATTTAATTAATTTCCATCTAAATTGCCACATGCAGCTAGCGGCTGCCCTATAGGACTCCTCGAGTCAGGCAGGAGGGAGGGGCCTGAAGAAACCAAGCTCCCAAGAGCCCCCGGGGGTAGGGATGCTAAGGGATTTTCAAGAAGGTGATGAGTGATACTCAACTTTGAGTTCCTTCCTGCTCTGCCTGCCGTTCTGTTGTTCCCAAACCTTCAGAAACTGTCTGCTTTACTGCAGTGGCCATTCATCTCAGCTTGCCTGGGACTGTCACTTTGTGCCTGACATCCTGGTGTAATTATTAATAAATTAATTAATTTTAAATATTTGTTTGTTTGTTTGTTTTGCCTGTCATATAAATAAATCCCGTATTTACAGCCTGCAATGTCCATTCTCAAAATGTCCCATTTGGATGGCAAATCATACCGACTCTCTACTTAGACACACAGCCTTGGGTGTGTGGTGGTGTGGGGATTTAGGGACGGGGCAGTTAAGAGAAGTCCAGCCTTCCCGTCACCTCTCCCAGCGGCCTGGGACAGGAAGGGACAGGTGAGGCCAAGACGAGCAGGAGAGACAAGCAACACGGAAGACGGAGCTCACACCCGGGCTGGCCAGGGAGCAGCTGAGCAACTGAGGGTCAGAAACTAGAAGGTGAAACTCGGGAGTGGGGGATGAGGGCTGGGGAGAGAGAGAAAGAGAGGGTGGAAGATTCTCTGCTTACAAAAAAGAAAGAGAAATAAAGCCTTTCTAGCCTTTATCAAGCAAAGTTGGGCAGATGAAATGTCTTTCCACTTTCCCGTGGCTCGTTAAAATTCGATATTAGTATGCAGAACACTCTACCGCAGTTAACCTCATCACAACACTTCTAAAATTCCCCAAGGCACAATTAAAGTTTAAAATAAAATTATCTGAGATTTCCACAAGGACAGAATAAAATTAAACCAGCAAATGTATGGTAAAGTAAAACCAAAAAGCCCCATAGCCTGAGTTTAACGGAAATATGTTAGACATTAATTTCTAACTTGAGATCCCAAGTTTTGTTTCCTCGTGTGTGTTTTTAAAGTCCTGCACAGGCATGGCAGGAACAGTTTGTGATTCCTCTCTTAGCAGATTCATCAAGGGGAACTAAGCATTTTTACTACATCTGTCCTAAATCTCTTGTACATACGAAACATTTGAAGAACAATCCAAACACTTTATTTTACTTCCCGGCATATACAAGACATAATTTCATCCTTTTAAGGGCCCAAACAGATAAAGTGACTAGAATACATTTCACAGCCCACCTAAATGTCACTGTGGTGGTGGCAGCAAGAAGCAGATGGTGGAATGATTCAGAGGGTGGGGTCTGGAATCCGTCTTCCAGTTTTGAATACTGGTCCCATCAACTTGGAGAGGCCCCATAACCTCTTTGTGACTTATTTTCTCATCTGTAAAATGGGAATACTTCTAGTGGCTACTTCTCAGAGCTGTTATGAGGACTCAATTATCTAATCCTTATAAAGCACTTAGCACAGTTCCAGGAAAACAATATGTATTCAATAAGGTTAGCAAAAACAATGATGATGATGATGATAATTATTAATTAGTTGGTATGGAAAAAGACAGGTGTGTTAGTCAGGCTTCTCTAGGGAAACAGAACTGAGAGGAGGTATCTGTAAATATTATGAGATTTTATAAAATTGTCTCATGCAACTGTGGAGATGCATAAGTACAAATTCTGTAGGGCAGGCTGCAAGCTGGGAACTCCAATGAAGGTTTTCAACGAATTCCCCAGGCTGAAGCAGAGATGAAAATTTTCTCTTCTGACTGCTTAAATTATTACTTCCCATTTTAAAGCCTTCCACACGCTTGGATGAAATGTCTCTCATTGTTGAAGGCAATCTCATCAGTTGATTGTAGATGTAATCAGCCACAGATGCAATCAACTTACTGATGATTTAAGTCCATGAAATATCCTCACAGTAACAATTAGGCCAGTGTTTGCTTGACCAAACAACTGGGCACCATTACCTGGCCAAGTTGACACATGAACCTAACCATCACAAGAGGAAAATTTGAGAATTTAAACATAACCTTAAAAAGAAGTAACAAAGATATACTTTATACTATGGGTCCTAATTGAGGGTTCACTTTAGCTGCTCTAAGATAATATCAACCTTGAAAGTCATTGCTCTTCCACACGCTGTAACAAAATACAGGTGTTTTCTGGCTAACAGCATGGAATTCTTTGAGGGAAGGGATGTATCTACAAATATTTGTATCTTGGCAGCCAGCACCGTTCTTGGAACATGGAAGGTAATCAACAATTAGTTGATACCAGTTGACTGAACATCTCCCGTGTGACCTGCCCCCCTGTGCTAGATACGTAAGGACACACGCCTGCCTCACAGGCAGGGGTTAACAGAGGAAACACATTGATCACACAAAGCCCAAATATCCCCTTTTATGGGCAGAAAGAGAAGAAATTATATTTCACCTGTCACCTGCAAATAAATCCTATACTTACTAGGTGAACCTATGGAACCCAGGACACCTCCCCTGGCCATGTTCCCTCGGAGCACAGCGCAGGAAAGAGCAGCCCAGGGCCTGCAGGGATGAGAACATACAGGTGGGTGCAGGGGCCTCCCAGGTTTAGCAGCCCATACATCAGGAACCAATTTGTATTGGGAGAGTCCCCAGGCAAAGCTTCCTGTACCAGCAAGGGGAGAGCCTGCACTGGGGGAAGCCAAGTCACCTCAGTGGAAGCCCAAAGCTCTGCCTTCTTACCAGGGAGTCGTGGTCATGCACGGTCCCCTGGGGCCACGTGCAGTTACCAATCATGGGTCATTTTAACTCTAAGCAATGCTGCCTGGTACTCAGTGGGCATTGACTTTTAACAAGTTTCTGGGCAAAGAGAGCAAGAAAGTTAACCCAAGGTTGTTTTTTCATAGAGAAGGAAAAAGGGATTTATTAACCCTTTACTCACACGTCCCCTCTTATGCCCCATCTGTACTCACCAAACCTTATTAGAAATGACCAATTAGAGGTTCCAAATGCACCCTAAACTCACTATGGACAACACCCAAGTAATTCTCCCCTCTCTCCCTCCCTGGATACCTTATGTTCCCTGTCTTGATTAGTACAATCATCATCCGTCCATGACTTTCTTCCATGAATTTCTCCCATGACTTTCCACTCGAAATTTCTGAGCATGACAATCAAGTCTCTTCACAACCTAGACATGGTCTGCCTCCAGACCTTTCCACATGCACCTTATCCTTTAGTCACAGACTATTTATCATCCAACACCACCCCCCACCCCCATCTGTCACTGTTAGCCGATGCTTGCAGCCTTTGTTCAGGCCTGGAATATTCTTCCAATGACTACAACTGACCAACCAAGGCTTTCAAACTCTTGGAAAACTAACTCAAGTGTCATCTCTGCAAAACCACAAGATTAATCCCCACTGCTAGGTTATCACTCCCTCTGTCTTCTCCTGTAGAACATTCAAGACCTTTGTTGCAGCACTGTCCCATGGTGGTGGTCCCTGTTACCTAGAGAGCCCCCACACGGGAGTAACTGCCTTCTGCATGTTGTCTCCCCAGAGCCCCAAATGCATCTGTGCAGACCATACCCTCAAAGTTTGCTGGAGTGGAGGCAGATGGTAGCACTGAATCTGCGCCTTAAGAAACTGGTAGAACTTCTAAGGGCAAACAAGGAGAAAAAGGCCCAAAGTCAAGAAACTGGGGGCACATTTGGGAAACCGTTTGCTGACATTTGAGTCTAAGACTGCAAAAACAGGCTGACCTTCCAGATTCTCTGTGATCTTGCGCCAACTAAAGAAACTTAGCTTTTATTCAGTAGGAAACGGTAGTAACTCACTATTAAAACTATGCAGTGACTTGAAAAAAAATTTGGGAGCTCACACTAGACTATTTCTAAATAATACAATGCATAGTTCTTTGAGGAACAAAAACAGTTTCTCACATCAAGCTTATGAAAGCTAAACATAGGATATAGTATAAAAAGGACTAAGAATTTTGTTTATCTCTTCAGCTATCCTAATACACAATCTTTCAGATGAAGGACAACTGTCGATCTGATTTGTGGGGCTACATGGCATGGATCAATTAAATCCATACTACTATCATCTTTGGCTTCTGAGGATTCCTTCCTACTTCATCATCACAGAGCAACCAATCTTTAATAACAAAGCTATGAAGACCTGCAACCCATAGGTACAGCTCACGTTCGAATAACAAATGAGAGGAGCTCACAGACCAAAGTAATGCAAGGTATTTACAGTCAATTTCAAGTTAATTTATTAGAGACTAAGGAAAATACTAGACAAGATGACCCAATGTACTCTTTGCAGTTCTTACTTTTTGGAAATGAACAACAAAAAAATTCCTCAATCTGATTATAACTCTTCCTTCTTCCTTGCCCCTCCTTGACGAGAAGAGACTGATGCTTCAGCCAATCAATCCCAGAGCAGTTATTAATCACCTAACATATTCACTGCACTCTCTCTGACACTGTGGGGTAAAGGGGAAAAGTGAAAACACGAAGTTCCTGCCTATGAGGAATACGTCTCGCTGGGGAAATAAAATGGAAAAAGTTAAGCAATATGGTATAGGAAGATTTCCAAGATTCATTGTTGAACAAAAAGGCAAGGAATACACTAGTGTCTATATAATAAGCTCCCATTTGTATAAAAATTTTATGGAATATACATGTCTCTATCTAGGCAAGTTTCTGCAGGGAAAAACAAAACAAAACAAAAACAGAAATATTGATAGTAGGTAGATACTTCTGAGGATAAGGTCTGTTATGTGTTTAATCATACAACAGTTTGTACAGTTTATCATGTGTATTTATTTTTTCAATTGTAAATACACAAACAAAAATTAAGCAATACCCAAAGCAGGGAATAATTGCACACCAAGTGAATAGAAGAGAAACTAACATTTATTGACCACCTTAAACGAGCCAGGCACACTGCCTTGCCGTCTCCTCAATCACTACTGCGCATGGGTGGAGCCAGGAAGCCCCTGGCTGCTACAGACCCCCCTGCAACTTCTCTTGCTGCTCCGCCACCTCAGTCAAACCCACAGTTGGCTCTGGCTTTGAGCTTTTTCTAGAATATGGAAGGCAGCCAAATTTGAACAGTTTCCCAGAGAGGGTAAATAGTGAGTTGGAGATTGAGTTAAAACAACCAAACTCCTTTTTAGCAAGCCAGTGGGATCAATCCGGGGCTTGTAAAATGCTACCTAAATCCTTTTCAGTTCCTTTGTTCCTTTCATCTTGAAAATTATAAAACAAACACCCTTTGCAACTTAAGATATGCTGCTTTAAGAACTATTTACTCCGCGTGGAAAACAAGCATGCTACCCTTCTTCAGTTGTGTTGCTGAAAGGAACACAAGTACTTTCTACTAATTTCACTGTTAATAAAACAAACGAAACTTCTGTAACTCCTATGAAGTACGCTGTTAATGTATATTTCTATCAAACCCTTATCAAATACTGCCCTCTTGTGGACCATTCCGTAAAACCTTCTGCTAAAAATAGATTTTTATAATGTGAAACAGTTGTCACACCAAGGCTAGAATATTGTCTTAAGGTGTTACAAAATGAATAGATGCACATGTTTTGAAATTAGATAATGTCGATCCAGCAATAATTTCTTTCAATTACCTCTGTCTTCCATGAAATGTTGACGTAGTCATCATTTCCTTAAATATTTTATTCACTTTACTGGGAAATTTTTACCTTAATGCACAAGCATAGTCTATTTTCCAAGGCGGGCTTGTGTTGACTTCACATACACCCCAACAAAGTTTTTAAAAGTTAAATTACTTCCAGAACTATCTGGATATGCATGATAATTTTTGAATCATATATAGCAATGCTGTTCTGCATTTTAATATGATTAAAGCAGAGCTTAAAAGAGGAACAACTTTTCCAAGGCAAGGACATTTTAGCAAGAGAGCTGTAGGGCACCTGGACATATCGGCAGCCACCTAGAAACCTCTCTCTTGTCTAGCTGCCTCATTGCCTAGAAGTCATTCATCGCTTAGTTTATTGTAACTGGGGCCCCAAACACACACTCTGCCAAGGTTTCTAAGCTTTAAAAAGTATTCTTTTCTAGCCGGGTCATACTTTGTGTTGACAGTATACTTTGTTTTCCCACTAAGGAGCCTGGAATGCTTTTCACAGACCTCCCCGGAGAGATTCTTAACGATATCACCGCCCTGCAAGGCATGGGGGAAGAGAAACACAGGAGCAAGAGAGCCTTTCCAGGGCCTGGCGCAGAATCCCTGCATCTGATTCCCGCTCCCATTCCCAGGCCTCCTCCACCAGGCGGCCACAACATCACACCCATCCAAAAGGCAGGAAGGAAAAGACATTTAAAATCTCAAAGAACTTTGCATTGTTCACCGCAGGCCCCTCCCCACCTACCTAAGCCGCCGCGCTGGACGTCCTGCCGCCCGGAGCAGCCGAGCGCCGGCTCCCGCCGCTGAGACGCCGAGGGCCCCGCGGCCTCGGCTGGGTTCCCCGGGCCCGGCGGGAACAGCGGCCGCTCTCGGGGGCGTGGGCGATGCCCTCTCCGGCACCCTCTGGATCCCGGGGACATTACTCCCGTTAGGAGGCGCGGTCGGGGTGAGCACACCGCTGGGCTCTGCTGGTTGCGGAAGGTGACCTTACACCCAGCCCAAGCCACCCGGGCTTCACTCGCACACCAAATTCAGCGCTATTTACCTTCTCCCTGCTCTCCTTCCTCCTGTCCTAGGTAAGTGCCACATTTAAAATGACACCGTTTAAGTAAATGCCACAGAAAACAGCTTTGGCTTTGAAAAGCTTGATTTTAACATCCAAGAAAAAAAAGAAAGAACTTGGAGAAAATTAAAGTTACTGTAGTATAGAGCTTTGGGATTATTCTAGCGGACTCAGAAATTCTGGAGGGATCAAAGGACCCTCCCCAAGCCACCACGTCCTCCCCAATTTTAATCCTCCCGTGGTTTCACCACCTAGGGCTTGTTGTTTTCACCTCTATCATAAAACTCTCTGTGTTAACTTACAATTATCACCCCTTTCATCCTCACTGAGGTTTCCCCCTTTGATCCAGTTATGTGTGCCTTCTCCCCCTGTGAATGCCTGGAGACTCCTGAGTTGATATTTCTGCCACGCTGTCTCAAACTTTTCCAAATACTGCATCTGTTTCTTCTTCTGCTCACTTTTTCTTGCTGGGAGAGGCAACATCCACCATGGAAATGTGGCATTCGAACCAAGCTGATTTGTCTAAACACTAACAATTGTGCTAAGACAGTGTGGCCTTTTCTTCTCTAATGGAAAAAGCAATGCCTTGCATAGGTTTTGCTTAAACCAGAAAGAGAAGCAGGGGGAGAGGGAGGGAGAGGGACGGAAAGAGAGAGAATCTGTCATCAGGCCATGGGGGGATAAAACCTGAAGCACCATCTATCCCCCAGCTTCCCTTCCTACCCTAATTTGTGAGACCCAACATAAAATAAAGACGAGAAGCCCCTTGTTAAAAAAATATATAAATTTCAAGACTGCAGCAGCAAAGCATTAAACCAAGTACAGGGCCCTTCTGATCCGGGCCCCTGAAGCCAGTCCGCTCCCATCATAAGTCCAAACCGAAGTCTTGCTACGCAACTACTATTTGGGCTTTTTCCCCACCAAGGTCAGCCTCTGCTAGGATGACCGGCTCGTCCTGGTTTGCCGGGGACTATCCCGGGTTTAGCACTAAAACCCCCTCGGCCCCCAGTCCTTGGTCCCAGGCAAATCAGGACAACCGGACCCTGCCCTCTGCTCCAGTGATGGAGCTGGACTTTGATTTTCTGCTGGTCTTAATTTCTTCATCCCAGGGCCTGGAGCAATCTTCAGCTAATCACCACCTCTTTGGCTGTGTGGGGAGACATTGCAAATGCCCGGAGGTTAGCCCCATATTCTCATGTCGCCAGGGGGACAGTGCCAGGAATCCGGCTGCTCCTGGTGGGTCAGAAGTAAGGCAAGAGCTTTCTTGCATGTGGCAGCACTCTGCTTTAGAAAGAAAACTTTGCATTTCAGAATTTAGTTATTGTACATTTTGTGGTCATTTTTTGTTTCAGGTGCTTTTTATTTTTTTAGAGAAGTAGTAGGTTTACAGAAAAATCATGCAGCAAGTACAGAGTTCCCACATACCCCCCCTCACACACACAGCTTTCCCTGCTATTAACACTTTGCATTAGTGTGATAAGCAGTTTTTGTAAGGTGTAATATTCTTACAATTGTGTGTTCTCTCTCTGTAAACATTCACACATTAGATAATGTCTACCCATGAAATAAATTATTTTATTACAAAAAATCCACCCATGTAAAAATTGATGAACTGCAGTTTCAGGTGGACAGGTCTAAATCAGAAAGTGAACTTCACGTGCTCATTTACGTGTGAGCTGAGCACTAACCAAGCTCTTTGCTGGGCCTGGAGACATCTGGGTGAAGAGAGGGCAGTCCCCTCCTTGGAACTGCTTATAGTTTGCTAGTTAGATGCTCTCAGTAATGCACTGGCACCAGTTTCAGTCCACTTATTCCTCAGGCGGGTACTGACCCCTGCCTGACCCTCCTGTAATCTCCCGGGGTGTACTACACTCGCCTGGGATATGGGTCTCTCCCAGATTGTTTCATGCTTTCCCCTCCCACGGCCAACACCCCTGGCTTCAGTTCACGCTCTTGCATATGCTTCACTGAGAAAATAGAAGCCATTGCACAGGAGCCCCCGCAGCCACCCCAAATCAAATAGACCAAACTGCCTGCACCTGTGTGTTCTCCCTGTGCGCAGCAAGGTGCCCGGGTGTGACCGTCCAACCCCCACCAACCCTCCACGTTCCATCCCCTCTTGTCTTCTCAAGGACTTGCCTTCCATGGCCTGCTTTTTTTTTTTTTTTAACTTTTAACTGTAGTAACACACACACACACACACGCACACACACACACACTTATAAACCATTTTAACCACTTTTAAGTGTGCATTTTAGTGGTGTTAATTATACTCACAATGTTGTGCTACCAGTACCAACATCCATCACCCAAACTCTTTCACCACCTCAAACAGAAACTCTGCACCTATTAAGCAATAATTCCCCATTCCCCCCACCCCTGGGGCCCCGGTAGCCTGTAATCTACTTGCTGTTGGCATGAATTTGCTTATTCTAGGTATTTCATTTAAGTGGGCTCCTACAATATTTTATCCTCTTGTGTCTGGTTTATATCATTCAACATGATGCATTCAAGGTTCACCCATGTTGTAACATGTATCAGGACTTCATTCCTTTTTTTTTTTTTTTTTTTTTTCCTGCAAAAGGCTTTATTGCTTACACTTGGTTCACAGCTTGTTAGGGGACTGCAAGGTGGCTGGTTAAAAAGATGATTTCTGGCTGGAGGGAGGGGCTCAGGCAGATGCCTGGATGCCAGAGGACTGCAGAGGGGCCTCCCAAAGGCTTCTGGGCTCCGGAGGCTCCCAGTTGTGCTTGAGGGTGAACCTTTCAGAAATAGCTGTCCAGCGAGCCCGCCAGACTGCAGACGTTGATCAGGTAGGTAGTCACCCGTCTTCTTGTTGAATTTTACCTCCTCATCTAGGAAGTGAGAACATTCTCATGGCTGAATAAGATTCCATTGTATGTATATACCACATTCCATTTATCCATTCATGTGTTGATGGACACGTGGGTTGCTTCCACCTTTTAGCTATTGTGAATAATGCTGCTGGGAACACTGGTGTACAATTATCTGTCCGAGTCCCTGCTTTCAATTCTTTTGTGTATAATAACCGAGATGTGACATTGCCAGGCCATATGGCAATTTTACACTCAACTTTCTGAGGAATTTCATAAACTACTTTTAAATATTCTTTCTCCTTTGTATCTTGCCTTCCTACCAAAAATCATAGCCTATGGTAGTAGTTCTCAAAGTGTGTTTCCTGAGCTTCTGTATCAGCATCACCTGGGACTTGTTCAAAATGCAAATACTTGGGCCTCACCTCAGACATACTCAATTGCTGGGGATGGGGCTCAGCAATCTGTGTTTAACAAGCCCTCTGGGTGATTCTGCTGCATCTTGAATCTCAAGACCCACTGATCTAAGGCTGAAACTCCTTGGCTTCCCCACACACCTCTCCACTCCTGGGTCCAAAGACAAGATGGCTAGATGACCAGCATCCTGAAGACAGAGCCCATCAGGCTGGAAGCTGCTGTCCTTGGCCCTCTCTGGATCCTATTTTTGTTAATGACTTGGATGGAGGCACAGGTCACACTGGTCTCATTAACAGATGACCAAGAGCTGGATGTGGTGGAGGAGATGCTGAATGATGACATCAGGATCCTAAGACTGAAGCAATGGTCAAAATTAATCAAGAAGAAAGTTAATAGGGTACATTAGTTAGGATTAGGCTCAGCTTCAGATGACAGAAAACCCAAAATAGCATCGCCATAATAAGCTGGAATTTATTTCTCTTTCTCATAAGTAAACTCTGGAGGGATCAGGACAGAGCTGTGTGGTGGCTCTGATCCCTGGGGTTCTCAGGGCTCAGGCTCCCTCTCCAGCTCATGGCTCCACCGTTTCTAAGGAACGGCCTCATCCTGAAGTCAGAGATGGTGGCATCCATGTTGCAGGTAGCAAAATTGTGGAGGGACGGACAAAAGGGCAAGGGGGCATGTTCCTGCTCTCTTCTAAGGTTCTGATGCTCCCATGATATGCTTCTGCTTGTGTCCTCTTGCACAGAATTTAGTGTTATGGCCACAGATGCAAGGGCAGCTGAGAAACACTGCTCTTATTTATTCTATTTGCAGCGTAACTAGAAATGCTATTACATGGAAGAAAGGGAGTACAAACGTTGGGCAAACAGGGTAAGCATAAAGTCCCTCGTATAAACCCTAAAATGCAAACACCCCTCCAAAGTTTTGGCAGGGAAGAGGGAGATAAGGAGTAATGGCCATTACAAAGGCTGAAAACCCAAGTCATTCTGACTTAAGCCAAAAAGGTGTGGCACATGCAACTGAAATTGCCAGGAACAGTGCTAGCTTCAGGAATGTCTCAAACAATGTCATCAGGATCTGGACTTTCTCCATATCTCAGCTCCACGACCTTCCATGTGGGTTTTATTCCTTTGCTCCACAAGGCAGCAAGATGTCTGCTAGCAGACCAGGGAGACATTCACATTCACTCTTCTCACCTCACCTCCACCTGATTCTCAGCTTCCTCTAGCAAGGTGGTTCTCAATCTTGGCCACTGACTGGTCACCCCTGGGGAACTTTAAAAAAAAACACCCTGGTGCCCAGGTCCCACTCCCCAAGTCTGATTGTATTGGTTATGGCAGGGCCCTGGAATGAAAAATAAAATCCTCCACAGGTGATTCTACTGCACTTCCAGGGTTGAAAAATCCCTGCTCCAACATACGGTTGGAAAATGGAAGCTTTTTCTATCGGGTTCCTCTGGAGTCTCTCCTCAGATGCTGTCTGTGGGCCCTGCTCCACCACGGACACCCTCACTGGCCGACGATCCCCGCCTGGGATCCTGCACCCTCACCCCCTTCATAGGGTACAGCTTCTCTTTGTGGGACCTGAAGGGAGAGGAAGTAGAGGAGGCACCCCAAGAAGTCTACACCTGGCTGTCGAGTCAACTTTATTTTACTGGAGGATTGGGGTGATTTATAAAGGCAAACACCAGTAGGAAGGACAAAAAAATTAAAGGATTTAATTTAATTTACCGGCTCATAGATGTTAATTTAAATCTAAGACCCAAGATTCAATGAATTTCAATAATAAAAATCTCAGTAGCAAGGAAAAGAAGCTGTGAAGGATTATCCAGAGAGGTGACAAGAAAACCTGGAGAGCATGAACTCCTGGAAGCCAGGAGAAGAGTGACCCACACACTGCACTCTTTTGTCTCAGGACCCTTACCTCTTGTCATCCATTCTGGTGATTTCTTCTTTCAGTGAAATGTGAAATATACAGAACAATGGCCACAAGCTCCAAATTTCACATGAAGCTCTAGTTACTTACTACCCTTTGATATGTTATCAGTAGATATTCAGATTTCTCTACAACAAAAGAGGCTCATGAAAGACAAGAAAGAGACCTATGAGCTTCTTAAAAGAGAGGGCTCCTCAAATCCCCACATTTTCAATCCAAGAATCATAGTTCCCAAACTGTACTGAGGTGCCCTGGGTTGACACACTGAGTCAGAAGGGCCCTGCAGGGAGTTTTAAATTTTTGAGGGACCACAGCCACATCCATCAGGCACTATACAAACTGTAACTGTTCAGTTATTTGGACCTAACTACTTAATAAACTGAAATATTATATATATTTGGCCTGGGGTCCTATGAATAAATTACAGAGTATCTAACAGTGAACCAAGAAGGTTTGGGAATGTCTGAAATAGGTAAATGATTGCTTCCAGCAAACCAATAGCTCTTTTTCTTCACACTGGCTGTCACTGCACTTATCTGTTTAAAAATATGACACCCCAAGAGCACAATTATTTGTTCCTTATTACAGCTCTAAGGGAATTCAGAAATTAAAAACAACCTATGGGTTAGATGAAATTAGAATTTACTATAGAAACTTAATCTAGATAGCATACTAAATTGAAATATTTTATTTCAAACCCATCACATATCTGAAGAAATCTAATTTATATTCAGAACATTTTCAGGTTTTATATTCTTAGCTTTCAGTCAAACACTTCAGGGTGAGTGTGTTAAAAACAAACAAGTAAAATCATGAGGTCAAAGTCATAGTCATAGTTTATGCCAATTAATTTTGTTCAAATTCATGGTCAGCGAGCAAATTTCTAATTCTGATTTATATCTGTATCAGTCAGAATAGTCTTTTGCAATGGACTTCTCCAATTTTGCAGTAAATCTCCAAAAGATAAATTCTAAAATACCAATGGCTTAACCCCCAAAAGGTTTATTTTTCACTTACATAAAATACCATGTGGTTTGGGTGTGTTTTCCTTCTACCCTGTAGCTATGTCAGCTGAAACACATGGCCTCTGAGGTCACTGAGTCAGAAAAAGAGAGAGAGTAGGGAAACACTCTGGCTCTTGCTTGCCTCAGCCCAGCAGTAACACAGGTTACTTCCACTCACAGTCCATTGACCAGAACTTGTCACATGATTGCAACCTCTTTGCAAGGGATGCTGGGAGATGTAGGGGAGAACATGGACATTTGGTTAGCACTGTCTCTACCACAATCCACTTGGTTACTAGTGACATCAAGTGAAAACTTGGATTCACTCTCTCATTCGTTCATTCATGCATCAAAAAATATTTATTGAGGACCTACTATGTGCTGGGCATTATGCTTGCAGTCTAGTGGGGAGTGGTAGACCATAAATGAAATAGAAAATAGGTGAGCAAGAAGATAACCACAGATTGTGGCATGTACTCTTCATTAATTTATTCAGCAAATTTGTATTCAATGCCTGCTTCGTACCAGACAGTTTTAATGCTGAGGATATGACAGTAAACAAAACAGTTTCTGCTTTCATGACGCTTATGTTTGGGTGGGGGGGAACAGATAACTCACAAACAAATACATAAACAATATGTCAGATAGTGATAAAAACTGTGAGGTAAAATAAAGCAAGGGGGCTGAGATAAGATGGGGCTGGGCTCTCTGAGAAAGTGGCATCTGTCTGTCGTTTGGATTCCATGTGGATGCTGAAGAACCAACAGTAAGGCTCTTTGCTGTCAACTATACCTTCTCTCCCTTCCATGATTGGGCCTCAATGTTGGGATTACATCAAAGTTTATTTATTAACATGGAAAGGTTTTCCAAATATGTTAAATAGAAAATCTTTAAATCAGGTTAAAACATGGTGCATATTAACCCTCATCCCAAGAACGGGCTTCAGTGAGAAAATACAAGGTCTGTGCATTATTATGCTGAGAGAACATATCCTGGATGTTGATACTATGCATGGTTTTCTTTGCTTTTCTTTTTTCATTTAAAGGTATTTCATAATTCATCTGCAATAAACATTGGTTATTAATATATTAATGAAAGATAAGCTATATGAAAACTCTATATGGGTTAAAGGGCTAAATCATTCATGGGTTTTATAAATTATCCCAAGAGAACAAAGGTGTAATTTATTGAGTTTTTTGTTTGGAGGGCTGAAAAGTCAGCCAAATTTGGGACACGTTGGGGTATTCTCAGGGTTAGGATTTTCTTTGTTGTGGGATGGGAGAGTAGACTTTCTTGGAAGAAATTTTTATAAAGAGGTGATGGTGCTAGGAGCTATGAAATGGGACTATGGCTGTTCCCTGAGACAAATCTGAGAGGCTTTTCTACCTCTGTGTGCGTGCTATAGAAAAGTGTCAGGCCTGGGGAGGGTGTATGGCACTTGCCTGGAGGGAGATGCAGTCAGGGGTAGTATGTGGAGATGTTGGAAATCAGCCTACTCGGAGAAGTTCTAGGAGAAAGGAGGAGCCTCATTTGCTTTAGCCAAAGCAATGAACCTCACATACCACAAAATGAGCCCAGGGTCACTAATAAGGTAAATGGACATGGGAAAGGGACAAGGTGGCCTGGGGACCCTGGGTATTAGAACAATTACAACTATCATCACAATAATTGTAATAATAATGCAGTCTTTTTGTTTTTTATTAACTTTATTTATCAAAAAATAAAAATTTCCAAATAAAACATAACAAAGGAATAAGAAAAACAAATATCCTGAAATAACTTCATTGCTTCCAATATGATCCTACCATACCACAAGAAAATTAACAAACCATAGTCATTCCTGAGCATTCCCTCAATATCTTATCTGTTCTTGTTAGATTATCATTCCCCCTTCACTAGCTGCTGTCTATCTCTACATAGACATAAAAGAATCATAAAAGAAGGCATGAAAGCAGACAAGTGATAAAAGATTAAGAACAGGGCAAACCACCCCTTCTCTTTTTTGCCACATTCCACTACACACTTGTTCTATTCCTGTGCGGTCTTGGGCATAATTCTGTATTAGTGTGAACATCTGCTTTGAGCCAAAATGCAGGGCCATGAAAGCAAAGAATGGGAAAGTATCTTGAATAACTGTTTCTTCAGGCACGGGCAACAGAATATGTCTGAAAAGGAAGTCAAAAATGTGCCTATAATCAAAGACATCAATAATTCTGCAGCAGAGCATATAATCACAGTAAATGGGAAAAATAAAAACAAACTTAACCTTGTGTCAGTTCAGGCTGGGTTTTGTGACAAATGAATTTTTTAAAAACTGGTTATTAGAGATTGAGGATTAGGGAACTGCAAATAAGGGATTGTGATAGGGCTCTGTAATGAAAATTTTCACTATGTGTATGCATTTTTTAATTAAAACATTAATAACTATAGTTTGTAAAATTAGGGCTATCTGATAGTCATATCCTCCAATTGTTTTTTTTTGTTTTGTTTTGTTTTATCTTGGTTTTTTGTGTGTGTGTGTGTTTTTTTTTTTTAGTAAATTCTAAACTAACAAGTTTTGGCCCTTTAATTTAAAATTCTTTCCCTTGTTTGTTTTGTAGACAACATTTCATTCACCTATTTTTCCCTCCTTCTTTCCTTGAAAAAACATGAGTCTCACTGGAGTGTGCTAATACTTTACCCAAGGTCTGCCTTTTGCCTGACTCTTGGCCTCACTTCTAATAGGATCTACACTAAGAGATACTGCCTACTCTTTGTATCTGAACTGCAACTACTGAACTGGGTTTTGGGTTTTTTGGTTTGTTTTTTTATGTTTCTTGACAGCTTTGTATATCAAAAGAATGAAGCTTTCTCTTTATACACTGAGCTTTTATCTTTCCTTTTGACATATCAATCTTCCTTTGGACTAAAGGAAACTGCAACCTTTGACCGTATACCCCAATTCCTTTTGTCCTTAAAATCCTATCAGCAAGCACATTCTACATAGAAGAGCTGTATTTGAGATATTTTCTATCCCATTCTTGCCCCTGTACCATCAACAATATTTTTCCCTCCAAATAGTTTCTTCAATTATTTTTTTACTTCTCATGTGGATTCTTTAATTCAGTCAAAACTTATTAATAGAACCACCCTTTGTCTAAAGTTGTAATAGCCGCATGTGTTGAATATGAGCATTGGTGTTGGAGCTGGAGACCAGCCAGCCCTATCTGTGCCTCTCGCCATCTCAGTGCCTGAGAAAGTCCCTGAAGCCATCTGGGACCTGCTGTGGGGAGATTTCACCAGGGCTTCGTCCCAGTGCCTTCCCATGTGCAGCTAAATAAGCAGCTCTGCGTTTGTCTACCCAGGGCCTGTGGGAGTTAACAGAGGAGGTCTTGCCAGCAATTTTCATCAGAGTTCAGGGGGTAAAGAGACTCAAGGGCAGTATATGCTGATTGAAACAAGTTTAGGAGTTTAAGATAAGGCAGAGCAGCAAGTAACAGAACAATTTCCTGGGAGAGAGTATCCATGTTCTTTATGGATAAACCCAAAGAAGTATTGCATAAGCAACCTGCTTAAGCCTTGTTTTCCTCGAGGACAAAATGGTCTCCAAGAGTCCAGCTACATCTGAAATCCTCTAATTCTTAATAGTTCTGGCTCTTTTGTGGGGTTTTTTGGCTGTATATTAGTCTAGTCTGTCCCTTTAACTGTTCCAAATGACTGGTCATTGCACCCAGACTTTAAGATTTTCTTAGAAGTCAAAGACCCAAGAGCAGCCCCTTTCTCGAACCACCTCTGGTGTTTACTCTTTTAAAAAAAACCTCCTTTTGTCCACACAGAGGGTCTTCAGGGCAAGTGGTGTCAGAGCCTGAGAAGGGTAAAGAGGACACCCTGTGCTGGAGGGTGGTAAGGGCAGCTTGCAAAGGAGTTTTGGAGCCCACGCAGGGTAAGGAGAGTCTTCCCAGGGGGGTTGGAGGCAGCATGGACAGTCAGAGGACTGGTGGGATGAGGAGGGGTCTGTGCTAGGGAGGAGGCAGCACAGGTGGTGGGAGATTGGTTACCTATAGAGAGATTGGTCAAATAGGTAAACACATTAAGGTTAACGGAAGCCAACTTGAGCCCTGTGGTGCTGGGAATATCAGTTTGAACTCACAGCTTTTGATAGATAGAAGAGAGGTAGGTAAGTAGGTAGATAGATAGGAGTGTTTATATACAGAAACAAATATATAAGTTGCATATGTGTGTGTGTGTTCCCTAGTTCTGTCTACTAGAGGCACCTCAGAGCAATGAGCACATCTAGCACCCAGATCTTGTTTTTAAATACCATTCTCCCTGAAAATAAACCAGGGTTCCTTGCAGAAGTCTTTGATTCAAGGCTGGGGCAGGAAAGTACAGGAGGGGCCTAGAATAGTTTATTGGGCAAAAAATCAATGAAGTGCTTGAAGAATGATGGGGCCATGTCAAAAGGACACGGTGCGGGGAGGGGGGGTGGTTAAAAAAAAGACACAGGAGCTGGCTTGAAGAAACCTTCACTGGCCAACTCTGCAAGAGTAAATGGTAGTAATGTATTATGACCCTTAGAATGAAATTGAAAACCACAAATCCATACTGATATAAATAAATTCAAACTTTGTTGAGAAACAAGATATGTACATAGTTTCAAATTACCTCCTGACAAAATACTTAGCAACTATAAATGGTAAAAGGGTAACTATCCAATGAAGAAGGCTGGCAGACACCAACTTAAATCAAGTGCTCAACATCCTGTGCTACCTGATAGGAGGCAATGAGAAGACAGCATTACTTCTTTGATAACAAAATAACTGTCCTGTATTCATCAAAAGTAACAAAGGCATGAAAGTCAAGGAAAGACTGTGTAAGTGTTCCAGACGGAAGGAGACAAAAGTGACTGACAATGAAATGCATGGTTGAATCCAAACTGGATCTTTTTACTAAAAAGAACACTTGGCAAACTCGGATGGGGCTGAGGATTAGATGATAGTAATGTATCAATGCTAGTTTCCTGACTTG
This sequence comes from Choloepus didactylus, assembly GCF_015220235.1. Classification (NCBI taxonomy): domain Eukaryota; kingdom Metazoa; phylum Chordata; class Mammalia; order Pilosa; family Megalonychidae; genus Choloepus; species Choloepus didactylus. The sequence continues at coordinate 36,556,821 of NC_051320.1, read as the reverse complement.
GATGGGAGTACTGTAGGAGAATGTCCCTGTTTATACGAAATGCACATAACAGTATTCAGGGATGATGAGAATTTAGGTTGGCAACTAATCCTCAAATGATTCAGGAAACAAAATAATTCTTTCTGTATTTACAAATTCCAGTTGATTGCTTCAAAATAAAAATTTGTACTAAAAAGAAACTTCCACTAACTAAGATAGCCTGAGAATGTGTGTGTCACTCAAAATCTGAAATAACCTAATACAATCAAATTTGGGAGCTTTCTCTTAATTGCTACTTCCAAAATATTATTTAATAATATTTTTCTTCATTTCTTAACATTAAGTATTATTCCATTTCTCTTCTTGTATCCTTTAAAAAAAGTGTTTGACAAAATTAGCGTCTCATACTTTTATTCTATTTGCCTTTTCTTGAATATCTTTGCTAACTTTTGTTTTCAGTTTAAAATTGAGGCTGTGCTGCCATAAAAATGATCATCCTCTCTGACCTGGTAATTCTGCTCCTGGGAATTTGGCCTCAGAAAATAACCAAGAAGAAGACAAAGCAAACACAAAAGAGTTTCATTTTCACACTACTCACATAAACCCATAGTTTTTGTCTGCAACAGAGCAAAGACTTATAAGAAATAAAGCAATCCAATTTATTGTTCCATTACTAAAGCTAATGGAACCCTGAAGATGGTGAACATATTTCTTCATTTCCCATCTAGACATGGTAAAGGGCAATTATTATTTTGGCCTGGCCATTATCCATTCTCCTTTTTTCTCGCAGCAGCACTTTGAGTTTGCTTTGAACAATAACTCTCTGTTGCTTGCAACCAAAAAACTCTTGCTGTCCATCTAGAGTGTGCCATGGATAAGTGTTCCAGAATCTCCTTTTTCTATGTTCTCCCTCCTTCTTTGTCTTTTTAAAATTTCCTCTCTCTTTCCTCCAGAATACTTACTCTTTTTTATATTGTCCACAAAGTTCTTAGTTTCTCTAATCAGAGAAGGGCAACAGCAGGTCTTTATCATGCTTCACAGGAAAAACATTTTCCTTTAAGACTCTTTAGAAGAGAACATCTACTAGAAAAATAAACCCTTCTCTTCCTAATATTGGTCATCTCTCATAGCAAAACTTTGAAGTATTGTTAAATTAACAGAGTTTCTGTTCACAAAGTCTATAAAATATCTTCTCCCCAAAAGGGTGAAGAGAGAAAGAAAAGATAGGTTTGAAGATAAAGGAAAATCCCATCTACCACATTAATAAAAGAGAAAATTAGAAACAATTTAGATGTACCATAGAACAGATTGAGTAAAGTACAAGAATATCTATTCAATCAATGAAGCCATTAAAAATAGTGATGCATTTATCAGAAAATTATTATATCGTAACCAAACAGAACCCCAACATCTACCAAATAGAACACCTTATTATTATAGCATGGGTCTCCCAAGAGAGAAGAAATAAATTTGCGATGGAGCCTGAAAAACCTGCCATAAGCAAATGGCTATCTTGGGTAGCATACCAGGAAATACTAAAAACCTCTTTGCGGGACAAGAGATTCTTCCCCATAGAAGAAGGTGGGGGGTGGAGGCACCAATAAGAGCCATTAAAGTCCACGAACAAACCAATAAAATCTTGATTAAACTCTGATAGCTTTTGTTTTTATCTGCCAAGCCCACTTTGTTCCCCCTTTTCTTTGGTAACAAATCCCACCCCCTATTCCATCAGAACATACATGTGATCCAGGCTTGAGCAGCCACAGAACCCTCTTCCTTCCCACAGTGATTGTTCTAGGGAGGGACGTGTGAGTCAGGAAGGGCTGAGTCATGGAACTCAGTGAAGTCCTTTGGTGAGATTTCTGCCGAAGCTAGTGGGAAAGCCTGTTCCCTCTTTGATGGTGAGCTATACTCCTGTAACCTCAGCTGGGTCAGCAGCCCAGCCCCACCTCATGGAGAAGCCTGAGAGGATTATGAGAGATAAGCAAATCCTAGGACACAAGGCTCAGCTGCCCTGGAGCCTTGAAGTCAGCCTTGAATTCTGTGAATCCTTCCAGTAAAGCCTCTTAAACTGGATTGCATTCAGTTTCTGTCACAGCAGAGTCCCACCTGATACTATCATCCACCTCAACCAATGGTGGCCACAGGGCAACTCTGGAATCACTGCATGTCCACAGTGATTTGCTTGACTGTTTGGTGGCCAATAACTCCTCCCTGTGTGATGGTCTATGGTGACTCATGTGCATGCCAATCAAGGAAAACCAAAGCAAAAACTCAGGGAGCCATCAGGGGCCATTCTTAGACATTCTCTTACAAATTAATCTTCTCTTTTTTTTTCCCCTCCCTTTGAGCCATGCAAAAAAACCCACAATATCCTCAGAGTTTTGCATACACAAAATTATCTCCATACCGTCAGACAGCAATCATTCCTCTCATTTAAAAAATAATCCACTAGAGTAAAAGGCCTCAAAATTAATAGCTGTCCATCTCCAAGACCAGGTGTCCCATCTGCCTTTGCCTGGTCTGAATTTGTCTTTCCCTATAGCAGGGGGCTAGTACTAAATGGCTCTTGAGAACAAAGAAGTGGGGGCAGATGACACAGTGAGGAGGTCAGGCTGACAATTTGAAAAGAGAGTTAAAATGACTTTAAACCGCCCCAAGGCTTGAAACCTGCATTTAGGCCAAGTATTATTGAAGATAAATGAAGATCCATATTGTGTTTTAAGTTGTAACTGTTTGAAATTATTTATTTAATTCAAATTTCTTATAAATGGTTATAGCAGAGACCTACAATTGTAACAGCTACCTGAAATACCATAGGTTGCACTAAAATTTTATATTGTCTGAACATAAGATTTAAGGCAAAGTGAGAAAGGAAGGAAAGAAACGAAAGAAAAAGCCAAAGAGTTTAGTTACATTCAAAACAATTAATAATAGATACACTCTATGAATTATCAATAATTCTAATTCTAGCCAGATTTTATGACTTTCTAGAACTTTCAAAATATGTTCCATAAACCTTGCTATTATATATATATATATATAAAATGTTTAATTTCATTAATCTATTATTATTAAGAGCAAGCACTAAATTACAAATTGGGAATATAATGAAACAATTCCATGCCCTTCTTTTAAGGAGCTTATGATCTAGTAAAAGATTCCAGCAAACCAATGCTTCCTTGACTCACATCAGCATTCCCATTCCCTGGGATGTCAGTGGTGGAGGGGGCACTCTAAACAGGCCCTCAGAATTACAGAGATGAAACGCGAGGGGTGTGACCTACACTGCCTTCTTCCAGATCCAAGTCCCCACCCACCATCCTGGGAAGGGACCATGTCATTTAGCAACCCCACTAACCAGATGTGTGCTATGAGTGCTGTTTCTATGGATAATAAAAGCAGGAGTTATAAAACGGCAGAACTGGGAGGTTATTTTCATTTGACATAGACACGTCTGTTTTCTGCCATTTTCCAAAAACTGAAAAACCCACAGGTAGAAGTTGTCGCTGTAGCCCAGAGCACAAGCTACCCTGATAATCAGTCTAGAAAAGCCCACAATTCACCAAGGGGGCTCACGCTGTCTGAGCCAAACGCTCCCTGCTGCTGCTTCCTCGGCCATCTTTTCATCATATCCATAAGTCAGGAAATAATAATGACAGCATGTCTTTGACACGGGCACCACCATCTCTGAACTGCTGAGCAATTCTTTCACAGAGTGAGGCATTCCATTGTCTCCTGGTGGGTTTCTGATATAAAAAGCCATCAATCAGTCAACTGTTTTCATCATTTTTGCTTAAAAGTAAATAAAAGATTTCCCAGTGCATCTTGCTGTCCCTCTTAATAGAAATGTTTCCACTGATCACCCACAGCTGTATTGTCAAACAGGCCACAGTCCGTTGGTAACATCTGGAGGGGAGGATATTGGTGAGGAGAGTTTTAATTTAGTTATGAGTTTTCTTTAATGAATCTCATTTTGGCAGGAGGAAGTCATGACAGGCAACATAATGCCATCTAATCTACTACAACCTTTTAAAAGTTGCTGTTTTTCCCTTCCCTCAATCAATCGTGTTATCCTTTTCACCATGCCCAAACCATTAAAACCCTGCAGCTAGAAAAAAAAATCTTATGTTATCATAGATTAAAAGGCCCACTTTTCTTTAAATGAAAAATGTTCTGCATTGCTTTATCTTAATTTACCATTTTCCCCCTCTAAATGGTTCAATTTGTGACTGGCTAAAGGTAGACTGTGCCTAGCTTAGTTACAACTTTTAAAACACTAAGTCCTAAGGTTTTGCTGCAAAGCCAATTAATTTTCTAGGAAATCTGACAAGACGAACAAGTCTGCAACTGAAGCCAGGTTCCAATAAGCAAAGCTTAAATCTCTTAGCTGTGTCTCTTGGCTTCTTCAGAAATTCTTTAAATTTGTGGAAAACAACTTTTTTTTTCCTCAAAATGAATAAAGTCGATGGTGTGGTTGTGAATATCACTCAGCTGCTTGCAGGCTGCAGGACCTTGGGCAAGTTCTACCTCCTCCACAGCAAAATGAGGATAAAACAGTATGAACATCGTAGGTTTATCATGATCGTTAAATGACAGCTAATAGATATGAGACTGAGTGCAGTGCTTGGTACAAGAGCAGACATTCAGTAAATAGTAGCTGCTATAATTTTATTATTATTCTCTTTGGAACTAAGAAGGAAGACCATTTTGGGTTTAGATTAAATAATACACAAGCAACTATCTGCTTTTCTTTTGACTAATATTTTTTATCCTAAATTGTCAGATTCCAGATATCTGCTTGCATATAAGCTCTTTCAGCAACAGGATTGTGGGGTAAGTTTACCGGGTGGCTCAGAGAGATACATGCTTGCTTTACCAATGTAAGAAAGAGAGCTAACATCGAGGGGGAATGTAGCAATTCATGCATCAGTAGCACTCCATCATACACACAAAAACAGGAAAAAAATGTCTTTATTATTGAAGCTAAACAATATTGTAGAAAATGCCACCGTTTAATTATTTAACAATACCCCCCACACACAAAAGAAAAGGGAGGGTCACCAAGGAGCATGTAGTCCCAAGTTTGAATTCCATTCCTGCTAATTAATTGGTGACCATGGGCAAGATTCAGTTTCCTCTTCAGCAAATTAGGCATAATAATAATAATGAACTGGCTGTCACCATTTTGGGGTGAGAAATTGAGCTGATTCTTTTGAAAGAGCTTGATAAATTTTAAGTTATAACATTTGAGAGAAATGTGATATTATTAACAAACATAATTTGACTTTAAAAAGAATAATGCTGTTTTCCATGTTGACATTGTCCCTAATTTTTACGCTATATTTCAAGAGGAAGATGACTTTTCTATGCACAAAACCTTGTTGCCCAGGGTTGTCTTAGCTATTGATCCAAGCAGATGGGGAGAATTAATAGATCCTCAAAGCTGGGGCCACCACTCTAAGTGTCACCAGGAAATTCAGTGCAGCTGCCTAAAGACAGGAACAAAGATGATAAAATAGAGAAGAGAGAGATGAACAGTCTGTCCTCTAAGGTCGCCTTCAGGGGTCAGATAACCTAAGATGAATGTAAGCTGTTAATAACATCCCCTGTACAGTATAACTGAATTTGTGGTTTGTAATAGTGTGTTAAAATGGAAAAACCTCAACCAACTTAAGTTTGATTATAATGAAAATAGTTTCTCTCTCTCTTTTTTTTTTTTTTTTGTTATCATTTAGACTCACACAGATATTTGTTTTTCTTTAGCAGTTACTGCATTATTTTTTTCCCTTTCTAACCATCTTCACCTGTTTTAAAATCTACCTGGGGATTATATGGTGGCTTCTTACATTTCATCTCATAGGAAAGGTAAATATAGTTTGAGGAATCACCTCCCGAACTCTCCCCAAAAGAAAATTATTTCATAAAAATAATTGTTTTTGTAATGAAGTCGGTAAATTACAGTGATTTCTTACACCAAACATTTGGGTTTTCTCCCTCGAAACTAATGCTTCATAAATTCAGTTTAACAGCTACAGAAACCATACAATGATCCATACCACCTGATAAAAGTAGTCTATATTGAAAAATGATGGAGGGCAAAGCCGATGGACAATCGGAAAGATCAATAGGCTCGTATTGTAATTGGTTTGCAGTTGTGCCTCAAGCCCACCTAAACCAAAGCATCTAAATAATTACCTAATTCATGGTCCCCATGTCTCCCAAGCCCATAAGTAATATTAATTCCAAATGACTGTGGTTCTTAGCCCCACCAGTATAACCCCAGGAGCTGAGCCCCTCCTCCCAGATCTCCCGCAGTCATTCCTGGAAGTCTCCAGAGTGATTTCACAGGCATGTCCAGTAACAAATCTATCCATGTATTCCTGCTCCTGCTGTCACTTTCTATTGCAAATGGTAAAGCAGCCACAACTACATTTAGGCATTATCACACTATCAGAGGCCAGGTATTATGGTACAGCTTTAATTATGTTGCCGTTTCTCCTCACAGTTGCTCTAGAAGAAAGATGTCCCCATTTTGCAGAAGAGAATCAGGGGGATGAAACTGCTCACGTTCGGCATTTCACATATTTCTTCAATTTGCCTTCACTGACACAGTTTGTCTTTCAATGGGCCCTGTTGCTTTTCTTTCTCCTTTGGTCTCCATTCTTCTTTTTCCAGAGAACAAATTTCTAGCCAATCCCAATCCCCTCTCCTGGCTGGATTTGTTTTCCTCAGGCCTTAAGCATCTCCTGTTTGGCTCAACCTACCTTTACACTGATACTGCAGGTGACAGTCTCTTTTTGGGCAGCAGCTGCCACCAGTGTTCTTCCCAAAATCCACCAGGCCCCCTTCTTGGTGAGGGGGTACCGACCTGGTTTGTATATATTATGTCTCCCAGAAAAAGTCATATGCTTTAGTGCAATCTTGTGGGAACAGATATATTAGTGTTGATTAGGTTGGAACCTTCTGACTGAGTGTTTCCATGGAGATGTGACCCAGCCAACTGTGAGTGACACCTTTCATTAGGGTGTGACCTCTGAATGTTTCCATGGATGGCCCAGCCCATTCACTTGGGTCTTGGTTAGTTCACTGGAGTCCTATTAAAAGAGCTCACACAACATGGATGAACCTTGAAGACATAATACTGAGCGAAATAAGCCAGGCACAAAAAGAGAAATATTATATGCTACCACTAATGTGAACTTTGAAAAATGTAAAACAAATGGTTTATAATGTAGAATGTAGGGGAACTAGCAGTAGAGAGCAATTAAGGAAGGGGGAACAATAATCCAAGAAGAACAGATAAGCTATTTAACGTTCTGGGGATGCCCAGAAATGACTATGGTCTGTTAATTTCTGATGGATGTAGTAGGAACAAGTTCACTGAAATGTTGCTATATTATGTAACTTTCTTGGGGTAAAGTAGGAACATGTTGGAAGTTAAGCAGTTATCTTAGGTTAGTTGTCTTTTTCTTACTCCCTTGTTATGGTCTCTTTGAAATGTTCTTTTATTGTATGTTTGTTTTCTTTTTAACTTTTTTTTTCATACAGTTGATTTAAAAAAGAAGGGAAAGTTAAAAAAAAAAAAAAAGAAAAAAGACAAACAAGGAAAAAAAAAAAAAGATGTAGTGCCCCCTTGAGGAGCCTGTGGAGAATGCAGGGGTATTCGCCTACCCCACCTCCATGGTTGCTAACATGACCACAGACATAGGGGACTGGTGGTTTGATGGGTTGAGCCCTCTACCATAAGTTTTATCCTTGGGAAGACGGTTGCTGCAAAGGAGAGGCTAGGCCTCCCTGTATTTGTGCCTAAGAGTCTCCTCCTGAATGCCTCTTTGTTGCTCAGATGTGGCCCTCTCTCTCTGGCTAAGCCAACTTGAAAGGTGAAATCACTGCCCTCCCCCCTACGTGGGATCAGACACCCAGGGAAGTGAATCTCCCTGGCAACGTGGAATATGACTCCCGGGGAGGAATGTAGACCCGGCATCGTGGGATGGAGAACATCTTCTTGACCAAAAGGGGGATGTGAAAGGAAATGAAATAAGCTTCAGTGGCAGAGAGATTCCAAAACAAGCTGAGAGATCACTCTGGTGGGCACTCTTACGCACACTTTAGACAACCTTTTTTAGGTTCTAAAGAATTGGGGTAGCTGGTGGTGGATACCTGAAACTATTAAACTACAACCCAGAACCCATGAATCTCGAAGACAGTTGTATAAAAATGTAGCTTATGAGGGGTGACAATGGGATTGGGAAAGCCATAAGGACCAAACTCCACTTTGTCTAGTTTATGGATGGATGTGTAGAAAAGTAGGGGAAGGAAACAAACAGACAAAGGTACCCAGTGTTCTTTTTTACTTCAATTGCTCTTTTTCACTCTAATTATTATTCTTGTTATTTTTGTGTGTGTGCTAATGAAGGTGTCAGGGATTGATTTAGGTGATGAATGTACAACTATGTAATGGTACTGTAAACAATCGAAAGTACAATTTGTTTTGTATGACTGCGTGGTATGTGAATATATCTCAATAAAATGATGATTAAAAAAAAAAAAAAAAAAAAAAAGCTCACAAACAGAGGGACCTGAGAGCAACTGGGAGTGACATTTTGAAGCGGAGCTGCAGCTAAGAGAGGACAAAATGCCCCAAGAGCAACATTTTGGAGAATGCCATTTTGAAATGCAACCTCAGAGCAAGTGGATGCCAGCCATGTGCCTTCCCAGCTAACAGAGGTTTCTCGACGCCAATGGCCATCCTTCAGTGAAGGCACCCGATTGTTGATGCCTTACCTTGGACATTTTATGGCCTTCAGACTGTAACTCTGTAACCAAATAAACCCACTTTATAAAATCCAATCCATTTCTGGTATTTTGCAAAATGGCAACATTAGCAAACTGGAACACCTCCCTATATTTTAAACAGCAGGTACAAATACAGATGTCTCAGGGGCCAGCCAGGGAGATAAATGACTGAAGTGATGAGAACCTGGGGGTGGGGATCTGGAGAGCTCACTGTCCACTGAGGAAGGAGAGGCTGATTGGTGGTCTGTGGGCAGCTGGCCTTCTATTGCCAGATCTGGCTTTCATGAGGCATCAGAAACCCAGATTTTTATATATAAAAGCCCCTGATTATTGAATGTCAGCTTAAATTTGCAAAAAAAAAAAAACCCTATAGAGGACTTTTTGGAATTTGTACGATTTTCATGTGCTTCCTGTTCAAAAAATAAATAAGATAATATTTAAAAACATGTCTGCAAGTAAACAGTTGACCTTCCAGCTATCAGTTTGCAATCTCTCTTTTAAGCAATGAGCAAATGATGAAATATACACACATGTTTTAAAGCATCTAGAGCCAGAAGCAGCTTAAGACAAATAATTACGGAACAAAGTTTTAAGCCTCTCCCGCTTGAAATGGAAGTGAAACAAAAAATTAAGAGGTGCTGGGAAGCCATTTAACACAGATGAATAAGAGAGCAGAAATTCAAGAGCAGAAGTACGGAGGGCTCTGTGGGGCCATGGAGAAGTGGCAGAATCCTAGTTCCTCAGTGTCTTCATCTTGAAACAGATATTATTTATATACATACATATATATACACACATACACACATTTATATACATATATATATTAAAACTAGACACCAACCTGCCTCAAAGAGTTTTGCAAAAAATGAATAAAAACCAAAACTACTTTCACAACAGCTTCCTTAGATTGACCAGAGAAGCAAGTGTTCTTGGAATAATAGACTGTGAGAGGCGGAAGAGATCTTAGAAATCACCCAAGACAATATCCTCATTTTCTAGTTGAGGGATGGAAGCCCTGGACCAGCTCATACCTCTGCAAAGCGCCCAAGCCCAGGCTGGAGCGGTGCAGTAGTAGGACAGGAGTGCACAAGGCATCACACAGCCCCAGTGTGAATGCCAGTTCCGCCCCTGGCCAAGTGTCCGACCTTGAGAGCACACACCTTCCAGCCTGCCTCCTGCCCAGGGTGACACAGGAATCACTCCCCACTGTCTAGCATGAAGGAGAGCTCCTGCCAGGATAAGAGGACACACGAAGCGGAAGACACCACACACTTGCCAACGTGAGCGGCCTTGATTCACCTTCCTCTTGTCCCCGGGCATCTCTCCTTGGGCTCCCACCACAGCCTCCCTTGGTCATAACCCATATCCCACTGCACTGAAGTTACCCGCTGACTCGCAGGTCTTCCCCCAAGACTGTCAGCTCCTTAGCGCCAAGGGCAGTGGGCAATTGCACTTTGCGCACCCACCAGACCCTCAATGAATGTTTGTGGCATGAATGAGCCAATGCCACTCCAAGTCTCCTAGCTCCTGACCCAGAAGACAGAAGTGGAGCTAACTAATTGAATCCTTTTAGGGCCTCACTAATAAGGCAAACGTATTTGTCAATTTCTAAATGCAACCTTTTCTGAGCAGTGTTTGTAACATTTAAATTTATTGCCTGCAATACTCACTGTTTGTGGGGATTCTGTTTGGTGACATGCAGAGAGAGAGAGAGAGAGATGACTATAATTCAGGAGACCCTAACTTTCCAAGGTCCTCTTTTATTCAAAAGAACATATCCATCTGGAATCCAGCTTCCTGTCTAAAAGCTGCCTGTTTGAGGAGTTACCACTTGGCACTCTGAAAACTCAGCTACTTACTCCAGCATTCAACAACTGGGTCTCTTGTGGGTGTCCCAAATAGCTTGCTGCAATCACGGGCATATGCAAAGCTACCCTTATGTAACTGAGCATTAACGCCTACTTTATCTCCTACATCATCATCTGTCACAGTCAAAAAATGGCAGCGTAAATTCAAATTCCAAGAGAGTAAAAATATATAAATATACTGCACAGGAATTCCCCTTTAAACCATGACCTTAAGAAAACTCCTTCGCTCTGTCTCCTCTAGGTTGGGTGAAGTAGGGTGGAGAGGGGAAAGGGGAATTTGAATTTCGAAGAACCCAAAAGCCCAACAAGGGTAATTTGGATATGTATTATCCTGTATCCCACAGTTCAAGTCCAAATGTCTCAAGAGTTTTTCAGATCCAAATTCCAGAAGCTTAAGATTTGCATTAGTGTTATTCCTATATAGGAAGAAGCAGTAGATTCTCTGCTAAAATATATGTAGAATTCTCTCTCTTCTGTCTCCTAATTTTCTGCCCACTTAAAAATATACTTTTATATGGCACTTGTTTATATGTTCTAGAGAAATTTTCAAACCATTTTGAAATCTAGCAGTAAAAAATAAGTTTAAGATATAAGGCTTATTCTAAACAGCTAGCAACTCTGCAATCAGAAAATATGGGTAATGAAATTTATTTCAGAAGATTTTACCATCAATTTAGGATAAACTAACAAAGTTAAGGTCTGTAGGCATAAGCCGAAAATAATTCATGTAATCCTAATCTATTCAATGAAAATTTTTTAAACATCTAAAACCTACCACTGTTCTGGGTTTGAGGATATAGCCATAAACAAAGCAGACAAAAATCCCTGCCCTAATGGAGCTTCCATTCTAGGGGTAAGAGAAACAAACATAAATAAGTAAAATATATAATATATCAGATGTTGGTAAGTGCTACGGTTGATTGTGTTAATGGCCCCAATTCTTCGTTCTCCATCCATCCACTCCATTCGCCATATTTTCTGCAGTGAATGGGGCTTCTCCCCTGCCCCTTGACTTTGAGCCTGACCATGTGATTGGGTTTGGCTGATAGAAGGAAGTAAGGTGGCAGTGTGCCAGCTTCTGACTATGTATAGCCCTCAAGAGGCCTTCATGAGTCCAGTGCCCTTCACGTTCCTCTGCCATCGCCATGAGAACATGCCCAAACTAGCCTGCTGGTCCCATGAGAAGGAAGAAATGTGGAGCAGAGCTGCTCCAGCTAAGCTTGCTCAGCCAAATCCAGTGTAAAGCAGACCCCCAGAAGCTCCTGAGATGCATGTGCAAGCCCAGCCAACAACTGCATGGCTGCCTGATGCCCCCCTCCGAGATCAGCCAGCATCCAGCTGATCCGCAGATGCATGAGCTGCCATAATGAATAATTATTGTTGTGGGGGTTGAGTTTGGGGGTTGTTACACCTCAATAGCTAACAAATACAAGTGCTAGCGAGTACAGTAGAGCAGTAAGAAGGGATAGGGAGTATGTGTCTGGGAGTGATGAGGGTTCAATTTCAAATACCAGCCTTGTATACAGTTATTTTTAAAATGTAGCATATTGTTAGTGATTCTAAAAATACTTTCTCTTCCAAGAACTGAGAGGTTCTTAGGTTCATTATCTGACATCCTTTTTCATCACATATTTGGCACTGTCATCCTGGTACTATGTGGGTCCAAACAGTTGTGAGGCAGGAAAAACTTGCTAACTTGTTGCAGTATGAGAAGCAGGGCAGAAGTAACCTCCATCCTCCATCCTCCATCCTCCATCTCTAACTCCAATCCAGTTGTACATTCTTTCTTTTGTCATGTTTGGATCACACTGTGTGAACTCATATTCTCTTTTTAACAGAGCATCCTCTAGGTTCTGTTTTCTAATTTGCCTCATAATATTGCAAAGTCTTCCCCAGAGGCACTCTTTCCTAAATTTATCTGCAAACTCACTTGGGGGTTAAGGGTAAAAGGTTTACCCTATGGAGTTTTCTATTGGCAAGTTTAGCTAAAACTTAAGAATTTTTCTGACATACTTTCTGATGTAAAGGCAGCCACCTTCCAAGAATTCTTTTGAATTGTTATAAAGGTAGCTAGTGTGGTTGTTCCGTGGAGATCAGAGACTTTCCAAATTATCCATCCTAACTTCTGGCAATCATTATGTCCTTCCATCTGAAGGCAGGGACTAGAGGGTTTCCACCCAGCTTTGATTTTCCTTTTAAAACAAATCTGAACCTTGTACTTTCCATCTGGTCACAGAATGATTGCTCCTTTGGAAACAAAGTCACAAATACCATACAGGGTTCCAGAAGATTCTAGTGGCTAGACTTGGCTCCAATACACACTCGGATTAAAGAATGTGTAGAGTCCCAAGGTTCGAGAGTCGTGTTGGTAGCTTCTTCGTTCCCGCGTCCTCTTTGAGATACAGCAGTGCGTCTATGGCAGAACCGCAGCCCGCAGCCGGCCTTACCGACGAGGCTGCCCTCAGTTGCTGCTCCGATGCGGACCCCAGCACCAAGGATTTTCTATTGCAGCAGACCATGCTACGAATTAAAGACCCTAAGAAGTCATTAGATTTTTATACAAGAATTCTTGGAATGACGCTACTTCAAAAATTAGATTTTCCCACTATGAAATTTTCACTCTATTTCTTGGCTTATGAGGATAAAAATGACATCCCCAAAGATAAAGATGAAAAAACAGCATGGGTATTCTCCAGAAAAGCTACACTTGAGCTGACACACAATTGGGGTACTGAAGATGATGCAACTCAGAATTACCACAATGGCAATTCAGACCCTCGAGGATTTGGTCACATTGGAATTGCTGTTCCTGATGTACATGGTGCTTGTAAAAGATTTGAAGAACTGGGAATCAAATTTGTAAAGAAACCTGATGATGGTAAAATGAAAGGCCTGGCATTTATTCAAGATCCTGATGGCTACTGGATTGAAATTTTGAATCCTAACACAATGATAACTATTATTTAGTTCTATGAGACTACGTCTTTGTGATTTCAATGAAGACATTGTAGAGGACAAAAAGGAAACAATGTGGTTCAAGGTAGTTATGTAACAAAAGCATTGAGGACTAATGGATCATTGTCCTAGTTCAAATTATTCTTAAGTTCATTTCCTTTTCCTACTTCACCTAACTGTTCAGTAATTCTGGTTTTAAAATAGTGCTTTTATCTTATGCCCTTGAATGTAATTCTGTAACTTTACTTTTGAAGTAATAATTAGAACAGTTCCCTTCAGACACTGCATTGGCCTTCATCTGTCTTCTAAATAAGACATTTTTTAAGCCTTTCTTTGAATCATCATTTTCAAAAAAACATTTAACATGTTTTTGTTGTGGATATCTTCTGGGGTTACATTCCTCAGAAATAACTTTTCCCAATGAAAAGTAAGGAAAACACTGAACAAAAATGAAACCTCATGTGTACTTCAAACAGTATAAAGAATTGTGTTACAAAAGAAAAGTTCCTCTTGGGAGCAATTGAGAATCATGCTGACAAGGATGCTGATAGAAAAACCAATTTCTGTTCATTTATAAAGTACTTCCAAAGTTCAAGAACTAACTTCATTTTTTTAGGATGGAGAGGAGGAGGAAGGGGATATTATTTACTGGATACCCAGACACTGGACTTGGCTGTCACATGCTTTATCTCATTTAATCCTTACAACTATCCTATGAAAAAGGCTAAACATATAAAATAACTTTAATAAATTGAAGACAATATAAATAGGCTGAAGTCCTCAAGATCTCATCATCATGTTTAGTATTTAGATTGTGTCTCAAATATTAGTACCTCACAATACCTCCTTTGCTAATTTCCTGTAAAATCCTTGGACAAGTTTGAACATCATCCTCTCAGCTCTCAGGCCTGATTACCACAGTGAGGAGTAAGCAATGGAGGAGGTCTTTAGCACATAACTCCCCTGGGGACAGCCAGGTGACTCCTGCACAGGTGGTACTTACATTACTCCTGAAGAGTCTCTATCCCAAGGTCTGCATTATGCCATTAACCATTTATTATCAATTATATTCAGTGATAACGTAATAGTTATCAGAAGTCAGCTAAATGATCTTCCCTGCTGTGACTCATATTTGGTTTTAAAAATCAAAGTGATTTTGAAAATCTCTTATGGTCTTAAGAATAAAAACATCTAGTTCATGGTTTAACTACATTTCAATTTTTTGCAAACTTTAATGAAAGATCTTTGGATAGGCCTTGCCAACTGTGCTAGCACTGCTAGAAGCTCTTTACATTTCCTTTTTAGATGGATTGGATTTATGTGACCAGTTCGAACAAATACGGGTACTTATGAAGTTAAATAAAATAAAATTGTAAATAAGTCTATGTTTAATTGCAAACTTCTGTCCAGCACATTCTTTCTAAAAAAGGCTGCTCTCAGGGAGTACTACAAGGATGTGAAAGGGCTTGCATATTCATTCTGAACTGGGAATAATTTTAATTCTGTACTGCCTATAAAAAAGATAATTTCCGTGGATAAAGAAGTATAGAAGAATGGGAAGAGGAAAGTAAATAAGGAATAAAGGATTGTGGTAGATAATGGGCAGAAGGAAGAAAGGCTAATTATGAAAAGGTGAGTTGTAGGAACTGAAGAAAACCAATTTCATGTATTGAGTACTAGAATTATGAAAATGGGGGGGTGTAATTAGATTCATAAATTATCATATAAACCTTATTTCCAGCCTTCTCCCTTGCTTACTCCTTAAGTCCACTTGTATACCTCATGCATTGAAAAAAAAAAAAGAGAGAGAGAGAATGTATTGTATTGCCAGGCTTTGCTAGGGATTGGAAACCTTATTTCCAAATTAACTTACCTGACAAGTGGTGATATGAAAGGATGAAATAAAGCACCAAAAATGAAAAAAAAAAAAAAAAAAAAAAAAAAGAATGTGTAAAGGCTACGAGAAAAAATACTTCTTTATCCCTTGTCTTCTAGAGAGTTACCTGTTGGTGGCCCCAGCAGACTGGTAGAAAAGTTTGAGAGCTTCTTGATTAAGGTGTTTCCAAGGGCTAAATCTACTGTGTTTTCAAGTTTCCCTTTCCTTCATCTTTTATGGATTTGAACAATTGAGATCATATTTCACAGAATTGTGTTATCTTGGGAAAATCACTTAACCTCTCTGAAACTCAAAATTCCTCATTAACAAAATAATAGAATTGAATTATCTCAAAACTTCCTCCCTGTTCTAACATTCTATAATTTAAGTTATGCATGTTTAAGCTACTGATTCTAAAATAAATAATCATTTTCAGGCTGTTACAGGCTATAGCACCAGGCACAAACCAGCCAAATCAAGCTAGTTTAATCAAGGGAATAACACTGTCTTTCATCAATAATTTTTGTCAAGTACCAGCAGTCTTCCTTAGGCCTTTTAATGTTCAGCCTCACACCTTTTACAGGCAGTGACCAAACTGTAAATAGTAGCACCTTTCTCTGACCCAAACAAATTAGCTTTTTTAGATTTCTGGATTAAAAAATACACTATGTTCTGTAAGGGAGCATCAGAAGTCTCCGGCAAGATTTTTCCGTACTATGATCTTATGCTATGAACAGTCTGATCAAGTTTCTCTGTGAACTCGAGTTTTCCCAATCCTGATACCGGTTTCCAATCAATTTCTATTCACACTCACACATCTGCACACATAAAGCCACTTTAAACATCACGCTGTGGGGTCCTGACATGATGACAGAGCCACCAGCTGTCGGGGCACTGCTCTGAATTGGGGACACAAACCCCATTTTCCTATGTAAATTGGCCTGGACGCTGCTCCAGCCCCCAACAAAAGGGGACAGTCCTGCTAAATGGGACCATCTGGCTGTCCCCCGGCCCCAGTAACACCTCCGGGACAGGAGTGGGGATGGGGAGAGTGGGGGGATGATCGTCGGGGGGCCAGGAAGGTAGCGCAGCAGAGCGCAGCTGTCACCCCGACCCCAGAGGTCCCGCACACAGAGGTTGGAGGGCGAGCAGATTCGCGGTGGTCTTAAGCCTCCCGGCCTGGGGCGCCTGGAGATCTCCCCGCGTACGCCCGGGGTGGGGGAGGGCGCGCTTTGTTCCCGGACACCGGGGCAGCGAGGCGCCAGAACCCAGGGCAGAGCCACTGCTCCGGCCCCGGGGCCCCAGGGCAGCTCCCGCCAGGCCGCGGGCGCCTCCATAGCAACAGCGTGGGAGCGCCCCAAACCGGGAAGAGGAAAAGGGAAGGAGGCGGGGAGAGGTGGGAGGGTTGCAGGAGCGAGGGGTGGGAGAGGAGGGACGTAGTGGAGAAGGGCAGCGGGAGGAGCAGAACAAGAAAAGGGGAGAAAGGAGGAGGGCAGGAACAGGGAGTGGGGAGAGGAGGGAGGAGGGGGCGTAAAGGAGGAGGAAAACGGGAGGCGCGGGAGAGGAACAGAAGGAAGGTAGGGAGCAGGCGGGAAGCAAGGAGAAGAGGGTACAGGGGAAGAGGAGCAAGGGAGGAAAAAATGAGGCGAGCAGGAGCGAAGGTGGGGGCAGGCAAGGAGGGGACGCAGGGGAAAAGGGAAGGAAGGAAGGAGAGGTGCAGAAGCGGGGGGGTCAGGAAGACGGGGCGCAGAGAAGAAGGGCAGCATGAGGAGTAACGAAGGAGCAAGGAGGAGGAGGGGCAAGAGCTGGGAGGGGGCGCGGCCTGGAGTCGCCCCGCCCAGCCCTCTAGGGCTTGGTGCCCCAGCGGGGTCCCGCTGCAAAATCCCTGCCCCGGCTGCGTAGGGGCGGGAGAAGGGGCGGGAGCTCGGAGCGGGTGAGGACGGCGGCGGCGGGTGGGAGGCAGCGCGCAGGGAGGAGCCGTGGGGGCGCGGGGCGGCCGAGAGGTTGCGCCGTCTGGCTGCCACCGCCCACCGCGACCGGAGAGGCCGTACTCTCTCCTGCTCCACCTCGCGAGAGGACCCCTCTCCTGCTGCACCCGCCTTCCCAGCCTCGCTGGCAGCTCCCGAGACCCAGAGCAGCCCGCAGTTCCCCAGGGATGTGCAAACCCTCATCCCCGCGGGCTGCGCGCAGGCTCCCGAGAAGGGCGGAGCTCTGCCGTGGAGAGTTCTAGCAGAAGGCTCGCTTTGCCCAGAGTGTTTTCACCGAAGAATGTATTTTTCGTCACAAAGCTATTAGAAGGGTGATGTAGTTTTTTGTTTTGAGTCCCCTACTCCACCCCCACTCCCCACCAACAAAAAATTAGGGACTCGCGGAGCGAATATATTACCAGTATTAAGTTTGGAATGTAAAGCAATATTTTCTGATATCCAGCTGACAATTTTTGGGAAAAAGGATCATCACTCTTAAATACCATTTGCTAAGAACCAGCTTTGCACAAGACATTTCACAAAGTCATCAAAACTGACATGATCATTGCTCTTGAAGAGTTTAACATGAAAATAGATTACTATTGCACTCTGAAAGCGTTTTAGACTAGCGTTTATGACATGGCATTAAAGGTATGAAAATTTTTATTCCAGGTATATCAATATTTCAAAAGAAAGCCAACAGATGTAAGTACTGTATATTTCATTCAAAACCATTATAAAAAGTAAAGGGAGGAAAAATAAACTTTTGGACTTTCTCAGCTAACATGGGCTATGGGAAAATGAAAATAAACCTAATTGAAAAAACAGTGCTCACCATAAATAGGTTCAGCTTTTAGGCAGGGAACATGGATTTTTTTTTTTTTTTTTAAGCGGAAAATACACCAATCAAATGTAAGATTGTCCATGTTTCATAGAGCAAAGGTCAAAGAATCCTCCCAAGCCTTAGAGAACCCTGTTTCTGTGTAAATAGACAGGGCTTTTGTTTTGTTGTTTGTTTGGAAATTCCTAATCTGTAACCCCTGTTTTCAGGTGTTACCCAAAGGAGTAGTTTTTGGTTTCTTTTACCTACCCATTCCCAAATTAGATACCAATCTGAAAGAAAAAGGAAAAACTTGTAGGTTTGTAATTGTGTGATATTCCATCTGGTTTAAACAGTGAGGAGAAAGAAAGAGAGAGAGAGAGAAAGGAAAGAAGGGAGGAAAAAAGAAAAGAGGGAAAATGTAGGCGAACATCCAACTACATAAAACTCTAAATGTTTACGTATTTTTGATGTAAAACTGATGATTTCTACTCTTAGCTTCCCGACTGATTATGTTCTCAACATGACATTTTTTGAGGGCTTACCATGTTCCAGGAGTATTCTATGCAATTTATAGACTTTAGCATTT
This sequence comes from Choloepus didactylus, assembly GCF_015220235.1. Classification (NCBI taxonomy): domain Eukaryota; kingdom Metazoa; phylum Chordata; class Mammalia; order Pilosa; family Megalonychidae; genus Choloepus; species Choloepus didactylus. The sequence continues at coordinate 36,537,968 of NC_051320.1, read as the reverse complement.
TATTTAATCCTCTTAACAAACGTAGAAGGCAGATAGTGTCATTATCCCATTTTATAGACGAGGAAACTAAGGCTTAGAGAGGACATAAAACCTGCCCAGATTTACACGGCAGTAAATGGCAGGGTTCCCTGAGCAGTTTGTTTTCTTCCTGGCCACTCACTCCACAAGAGCTGACTTCCCTCTCATCTCATGGCGAATAACATTGAACATAACCATGGACAAAAAAAAAATGCATATGGACTAATTGAATTTCTCAATGTCACTTAGTTTTTCTGGCATTAGGTAGACTGGTAAATTCAAAGGTTATTATTCTCTTATATTTTGTGTCCTCAGCAGTTATTAACCAAGACCTTTTCTTTCAAGAGAGTAAAAAATTGTGGAATAGCAATAATATAAATGGCTTTGAAAGCTAATCATTATATTAACTTTCATATAGCAAAATGACAGAAGGAAGAGTAAATTTGTTTTAAGAAATCAAGCAAGTAAAAAATGTCTTTAATCCAATGAAGATATGCGATCCTGCCTTGCCCTTGTACTGTTGCTAAGAAATCTTTATGCAATATCATAAACTTCAGAAATATCGGAAGCAGCAACCCACCAGCCCCACACCCACTAAGCACAAACTGTGAGTGTAGCTTCACGTGAATTTTTAGAATTGTGGCAATTTTTTAAAATACCTTTTCTGAGTTCAATGAAAAACCAAACTTGGTTATATCCTGTGGCTTAAACTATGTCTTGTTTCTTGATTTTCTATCTAAGGTCTGACCTCAACTTTAAAATCTTAGGAGCCTGTGAATCAGAAGGAATAGACTAAGCTTCACTTGATGTTTGTCTGCACATTTAGAGTCAAGTTGAGGTTGAGCATTTTCTGCTGAATTTCTGGCCTCTATAAACAGATACTGAGAATACCAACACTCCTAAAATCTTTTGCCTCTGCCTCTGCATCTTTTCTTCTGTTTGTATCAATTCTAAGGTCTTTCCCTTGACCATAACCGTGGGCAATTGAGAAGGGGAAGTGGGGGGAAAAAAGGAAGGCATTTGTGATGGACATGAGCAAAGGACTTACTTCTGGCAGAGCAGAGTCCTCAATGCAGGGAGCTGAAAATGGGCTGGGCTCAGGATAGGGGCGTGCAGGAGTATGGGGAGAGGACCATAAGGTTGGTGAGGGCAATTTTTTTTAGGCTGAGAACTGGAGGGAAGGACTTCTGTTGAGGCTTGGCTTAGAGGTCAAGTCTGAATTTCCATTGACTAGAGTGGGGGTGGAGTGAGACCCTGTGGACCCCGAGAGGCCAGGCCCCCACAAGATTTCAGAAAATGAAGACCTATTCCACTCCCTCCCTCTCACTGAAAAACTGAAGGGGAAGAAAGGGCATTTGCTCGTGGTCATAGCCTTTTTTCCCTTATTGCCCTGTGAGCCTGTCCCAGTGAGAGCAGAGGAAGAAGGGAGACAGTTGGGTCTGGCCAAGCCCCTCTTTCTGCTATGATTGATTGCAAGTTCATATCTTGTTTCTTCTCATTTGCTAAAAAGGTTTTCCCCTTAGGAAAACATTCCATCATTAACTTCAGTCCAAAGGTGATTTTTTTTTCCTATTACAGAATGTAGGAGGAAAAAATATCCTGACTATTTTTAACACATGTGAGAGAGAAGAGATTATTTTCTCTTTGCTTAAATATTCTGGTATTTCCACCACTGGTGATGGACATTTCCCAAAACTAAAAGTGAAGTTTCCCAGTAGGGTCTCAAGTCTGAATAAGATTTATTAGAAAATAAGAATGAAGTTTGGAGCAGGAGAGAGGGAGCCTATAAGGATTTTTCACAGATTCCAGTTTTTGTCTCAACAAAAGTTTATTTTAATTAAATTCATAAGCAGCATCTTGCAGTAATATTACTGCATTCCTTGTTTTTTCTTTTTATACTCACAGACTGATTTTAAGGTCTGAAACTTAAAAGAATATAACTTTTTTTTTTTTCTTACTGAGATGGTCAAACAAACAGAAGACAACTTAATTCATACGGAGTTTGGGTCAACCAATTCAAAGTCTGGAAAGTTCAGAATTAAAACATTAAACATCCACTGAACAGACTAGCTAATTAGTATTGATCACCGAATAATTCTAAGCACATGTGCTGTTTATATAGAAAGGAAGCAATACATTTTCTTAGGAGGAAAAAAAACCTCAACAACATTATATCTGGACTTCATTAGCATGAGGTAAAGAAAAAAGGCCTTATAAAATGAGACTCAGTGACACTGCCAATAAACAGCTTTATTCAGCAGGACATATTATTTAGTGGAAGCTGTCATAGTGTCCAGGGAGAGAAGACAGGACTTGGAATGAGGGTTGTGCTAGCAGAGAAGAGGTCTGAACAGAGACAAGCGACAGGGTGAGGCTTCTGAGTGCACTCCTCTGAGTGGATAATAAGAACTGCTGACATTTTTTGGGAGCAAGATGCTGGGCAAAAAGTTTACATCCAATGTCTACAGTCCTCACATTGGTCACGGGGGGGCCCACCTACCCACTGAATTATTAGATTTTACAGGCAAGGAGATTGAGGGGTGTCCAAGGCCTTCCAGATTGTAAATGGCAAAGGTAGAATTCTGTCTTGGTTCTTGGGGTCCCCAAAGTCCTCGCTCGTCATCTTTCCATCATAAAGATTAGTGAGTGGGGGAAAAACATTTCCCAGACACCCAAGGGAAAGTGCACACAGAGAAGCACAAGCTTCAGCCGCTTGGAGCTCCTTTCATCTATTTGAACCACTTGTGTCATTGGAAGAAGAAAGTGGGGTGGTCCAGGCTTTCCTTTTGAAGTTTTGGGTGAGATCATCGTTTTACCCAGAGTCTGGTAGAAAGCAGAGGCTCTCTCTCAGACACCCAGGCACGCTTAGGAATAGCCAAAGGACTGAGTCCAGTTTTCAGTTTTGAACCAAAAGTTTTGGATTCATACAGTTACTGTCCTACTTGAGAGGATGATAATTGCTTAGGAGCTGAGTAGGATAAGAATGGGAGAGAAAAATTCTTAGCCAACTGATTAGATGAAACTTACAAAGTTGGAGGACAATGTTAATACTTGAAGTATTGACATCAAATTGAAGAATTATCTTTTATTGAAAGTTGCTATCCTGGAAATCATTAGCCTATTTTTTTATGGCCTGAGGGGAAAGTCAGGGATAGAGAGAAGAAAACTCCCTGAGGAGGTGATTTTTCTGCTGCACCAGAAGAAGGAGCCAACCCGGAGGAGCACTGGGGAGGAGGCGAGTTTTCTGGCAAAGGAGGGGAGGGGACAACAGTTTGTGCAAAGAACTGTGAAGCTGACAGATTCGATTTTACTGAGATTCACCCTTTCTTCTCTTTTCTAAGAACCATATTTCCAGACCAGGGCATGTTTCATCTTTACTGATCTTTCCCATTAGCCTAAATTAGACAAGGGTGTTTCCTCACCTTTCTATATGAAGTTATACAAGATGTATTGTAGAGATACAGAGATAGGGGTACTTCGTGGCAAGCGAGGGCAGGTGTATCTTGGATCCAGAAGGGACCTGGCCCCAAAATGGAAAGCTGTCAGGAGCCAGGCAGAACACCCTCCCCGTTTCTGACTTTTGTCTCTTTCTTCATGAGGCCACTTAATTTTTCACCTCTGCAGATCAACTTATGCTGCACCTCTGAGCACGTGATTGATGAGGTCACCTCCATTCCAGGAGCCATTCTACTAGCTATCTCTGAATCTCATTTCCAAATATAGGGCCAAAAAACTTGATTGACCCACTCTAAGCCAGTCACCTGTAGTTGAGAACGCTGGTTTTAAATATGGTGAAAGGTGCTCCTCAGAGAAAGGAATTTGATAGGAGTTGATTAGGCAGTCTCCTACTGACTTCTGTGGCTTTCTACATCACGGTTTCTAAAAATTTTTTTTGTTGTGGGAATATGTATCTACATCATGTTTTAAGTCCTCATATCTTGACTTCCAGATACTCTAATTTATACTTAATTAATTAATACTGGATAAGTAAATTAATTAAATATACTGATTTCCTTGTTCCATATTAAATGCTGCTTGCTCCCGTTGCTTTAAAAACAATAATCAAATGTGTTCTCTGCTTACCCCAGCCCCAGTTTTGCAACTCTTGCATCCTGCCACAAGATTAAATCTTCTTCTTCCATGAATCCTCCCTTCCATTCTTGCTTCTGGATTAAGAGGCAGGCAGGAAGGTTGAACAATTCCAAGGCAAACAAGTACAGTGCATTCTTTTAAAATCAGAAGTGAAAAATATTGTTCTCCTTTTAGGATTAGATTTAGCATCCATTGGTTTTTTGTTTTATTTTGTTTTTTCTCATTTATCTTAGAGATCATCAAATCCACTCTATCAAAAACCAGAGATGCTGAGTGACTTGCTCAAGGTTACCCACCTCCTTTGTGGCTGAACTTCCCATTTAGGGATTTTTTCAGTTATAACTTGCTGCCTGCCATCCAGGTGTAACAAGGATCGATGGGAAAGAAAGGCACAGAATAAGAAAAGGTCATAGCAGGAATCTCACCTGGACTGTGTCTCAGCTCTGAGGGAGAACCCTTTATTGACAGAATGAGTCTGGCACATGCATGTCATTAAACTGATGTTTCATGGGGGCAGGATTTTGGATAGCCAAGTCTTAGTGGGTGGTCTTAGTCTAAGTCTTTCTGTGTTCAGGAGAGGCCTTGCTCATGAGAAACCCCCGAAGCTGGTGTTGGGCGCTGTTGCCCACCTTTAAAGCTCAATAAACCCTGCTCTGCTGGAGAACACCTGAGTTGCAACAGTCAAATTGTTTTGTCCTCATATTGGGAAATGAGATTTGAGATAGCCAGTTAGCAGTGTTCCTGGAACTGAGGTGATGGAAACGAAATGCAGAAACGGCATCTTTTTTTGAGAAATCATCTGCAAAAATTAATGCATTCAAATAAAATAGGATGAGCAGACACACATGGCTTTGGACCACTACTTCACTGTCTCTGTGCCTCCGTTGTCTCATAAAATGGTTGGATATGAAATGAGTGATTTCAAAGACCCCTTCCAGCTCTAAAATCTCCTGATTCCATTACTAAATAGGAAGAACAGTATAAATTAATCATATAATAAGCATGAAAGGGATAGATATTAAAGCTTCAGACTAAATGCAATTTTTAAAAATCTGAGTATTAAAAAATAATAACCCAAATAATTAACTGCTTAAGAACTTTAAGAAAATGCCTTTATAAGTAACCACTGCATAAGAAAAGAAACAATCTCAATAATAAGTTATTTTTTTAATTATGGAAAGAAAAACTCTACATATTTAATCTTGAGGACACAGCCAAGCAATTCCCCTTTGCAGCTATGAAGCTCTTAAGCATAGTTTACCTCACTGCTACAGTCCTGCTTGGGAGCAGGTAAATACCCATTTTATAAATGAAGACATTAATTGGGATTCAAGAAATGAGCAGAATAACATGATCACGAGACCATAACCCAAGGTTTCAAGTGATAAACAATTTTTTTTTAATCAATAGAAACTTTATTTTACCCAATGAGCATAGTTTCATTTCAATTTAAAAAAAGACGGATGATGAAACCTCAATTTAATAGTTAAATACTAAGACAATTGTGCAAATCAAAGACAATATAGAATTTTTAAAATTATACATGGTTTTATCCTTACATTTTTAAAACTATGAATAAAATTATTTCTCTTAAAAATACCAAAATTGATATGAAATAGACTCATCGATTCTAGGAGCTTTGTTGATATAAAAGTTGACAATTTTCCTCCATATTTGCCAATTGAAAAAACATACTGTTTAAGAATGTGTGCCTGTGTTTTTGTGTGTGTGTGGATATGTGTGTTGTATTTCACTGTGTGTGAATGTGTCTGTGTAATTGTGCTGATGAGGTTAAGTGTGTCCGCCGCATGGAGCAATGAAGAAAGTTCTGCCTTTCAATATGTAAGAAAACATATCTTAGTTTTTTTAAAAAATGAGAAAAATCCTATTCACTTGCTCTCCCATGAAAGACTCTGTTAGGAGCTCTGAGGTAGGGAAAGGATATTATTTCCAGGCAATATTTTCAAGAATGTAGTAAGAAAGATAATTGTATGTGGCATATGAATAAACGTTTTATTTGACAAATAATTATGCATTTATTTTGATCACTCCTCCCCACTGCGTCTCTACCACTCATAGCCTGGATACTGCTGACCGCCTTGGAATCACTGGTTTTATTTGCCTCATGTATTTGATTCCTCATGTTTGTTCCCCACAAGCCCGGGCCCCCTGGGTCACTCCTTGTCCCCTACGCCCCACACAACTCTCTGCGTCACCTTTTCTGACCCCTTTCGCTAATCTCCCTAACTAAAGAAACCGTTTTATTATTGCAGCTCACAATAAATCATCAGTCTAGCTGCCGGAACTGGAGACATCATTTCCGTATCCTTTCCAATAAAACGAATCCATTCCTTGTTAACTAAGAGCTATCGGTGACAGTGAATGGCTTGCTTTTTGATTCGGTTATTTATGGCTACCCAACAAACTACCCCCAATTTAGTGGCTTGAAACGACAACCACTTTCTTCACTTTGTAGCTTCTGTGGGTCGACGGCTCATCTGGCAGCTGGAGCTTCAAATGGCAGCTGGAACTGGAGCCGTGGGAGGCCCCATCGGGAGGCTGGCAGGCCTGCTCCCCCCCCAGGCAGGGCCTGGGCCTTCCCCACCGCGGGGCGTCTCCCGCGAGAGAGCCCGACTCCTCTGGGTTCAGACAGTGGAAGCCTCCAGGACTTCCTGGAGCTCAGACCCCGGCGCTTCTGCCGCCTGCTAGTAATTACGCAGTCCCAGTGCCAGCTCAAGGGGAGGGAAAATAAATTCCACCTCTGGAGGCAGGGGACAGGCGTATGACAAAGAATCTGCAGTCATCTTCAACCCATCACCAATTCTTAAACAAAAGAGACCCTTCTAGTTTCTATGCAGAACAAACAGTTTGGGAGTTTGAAAACGTATTTACTATTCTTTGGGATAAATTTAAGTTTCTTGGGTAGAAAAAAGGTAATGCTTCCCTAAGGCAGTATAATACCGAGGTTAAGAGCTGGTTCTGACAGACTGTAAGTGATTATAAAATTATGTACCCATGAGTACATAGAGATACTATTTGCCTTTGACACTATAATCTGAAACCCCAGTTTTACAACCATGAACCTCACTTTGTATTTGCTTTCACACCCTCTTTCGCTTTGTAGGTGCTCTCACGTTCTCTTTCTTAGAAATTAAAATTCATTTTCTACTCAATAAAGTTTCTGCCTGCACTTCTAAAAGTAAGAAAAAGAAATTATAATTCCCAAGGAGTATCAATAGCCAGTAATAAATAAATGGGGGGGAAATTCTAGTCCACCCCCAGTGCAGTCTAAGCAAACAAAGAACACAGTGTGAGTAAACCTAGCTAGGGAACCCTTCCTGCTTTAATTTAATCTCGCCTTCCTCTGGAAAATTTCCCAGAGTATTAGGATATTTCCAGGATGAGTGCTTCTATTTCTGTTCATTTCACAACTGATCTCTTTTCTCCTCCTTTTTATTTAATTTAAATGTATAAACTTTTCTAAGATAATTAAAGCAAGCAGTGGTATGGACACTACAGCTATAACTCACATTCAGTTTGATAAATATATCCGTACTTATATTCGAATGGTATATGAAGGTGTTTTTCCAATCCAATCTTTTCACTATGTGGAGAAAATTGACAGTTTTACCCAATTGCTCCTGGGCGGTTACTCCCGGGAATTCTACATGTGCTAGAAATAGATGCTGAAAGATTTGCCCTCCCTCTGGCCTTTTCTGTGACTTGTCTGGAGTTGGAATCGATAAATGTTTGGGTTCAAAGGGCTTTTCTCCTGGCAAAGTAAATAGAAGGAATGCAGATGTAAAGAGTACAAGTAATTCCGTAGGAATATATTGTCGATTCACTTGAATGCAAGATTTGCTGGTCATTTGCCACCCAAGTATCATCATTTGTTGATTGTGTTTATTACTGCATGTGCAGTTTGTGGCACTGAGGCAAACTCAGGCTGAAAAAACAGCCTCAGGGTTATGTACAGTGAAGCGAGACGTTCACCAGCCCTGACATTTCTCTCTCACAGCACAGTAGGACTTTTTAAAATCAGAGCTTTATGAAGATAACAAAAGGAGTAATGGATAATGATGGAACCTAAAACACAGAATAAGAACTGTGTGTATTTTATAAGTTTAAGTATGATTTATATATGGTTCAAAATATTTTATTTTGCAATCTATCTCTGCTTCCTTGAAAATCTTAGCCAGGTATGTGACAGAGAATAATCCCCAGCTTTGATTTTTCTTCATACATTGTCCAAATTCTCCTGGTCCCTACAGGGGAGACCACTTGAGTGTAAACCCTGGGAGATAGGGTTTTTTTTTTTTTCTTTAATAATTCAATTTTATTGAGATATATTCACATACCATGCAGTCATAGAAAGCATACAATCAATTGTTCATAGTACCACCATATAGTTGTGCATCCATCACCAAAATTAATTTTTGAACATTTTCATTACTACACATACAAAAGTAATAAGAATAAAAATTAAAGTGAAAAAGAGCAATTAAAGTAAAAAACAACACTGAGTGCTTCTTTTTTTGGCCCCCGTTTTTCTACTCATCCATCAATACACTGGACAAAGGGGAGTGTGGTCCTTATGGCTTTCTCAATCACATTGTCACCCCTCATAAGCTACATTTTTATACGATCATCTTCAAGATTCATGGGTTCTAGGTTGTAGTTAGATAGTTTCAGGTATTTACTGCCAGCTATTCCAATTCATTAGAACCTAAAAAGGGTTATCTATATTGTGCATTAAAGTGCCCATCAGAGTGACCTCTCGGCTCCTTTTGGAGTCTCTCAGCCACTGAAACTTATTTCATTTCATTTCACATCTCCGTTTTGGTCAAGAAGATGTTCTCCATCCCACGATGCTGGGTCCAGATTCCTCCCCAGGAGTCGTATTCCATGTTGCCAGGGGTATTTACACCCCTGGGTGTCAGATCCCACATTGGGGGGAGAGCAGTGATTTCACATGCCAAGTTGGCTTAGCTAGAGAGAGAGGGCCACATCTGAGCAACAAAGAGGCATTCGGGAGGAGGCTCTTAGGCCCAATTATAGGGAGGCCTAGCCTCTCCTTTGCAGTAACAGCTTCCCAAGGGCAAGTCCCGTGATAGAGGGCTCAGCCCATCAAACCACCAGTCCCCAATGTCTATGAGCACATCAGCAAACATCAAGGTGGGGAAGCCCAACACCCCTGCATGGGAGATAGATTTTTAAATTCAGTTTAGGATAGTTTACTTTGGGGTGGAACATCTCCCAGACTTTGATGCTCCTGGAAAACATACAGAAATTACTACCCCAAATTTCTTGTTCTAGGTGTATGGCTTCCTGTTTGCTCCAGGTTCTGCCCAATCAGCCTTCTGGCCAGACCCGTTCTGAAACTGCCCAGCTCTGCAGATGGGAAGGGTATTTTTTTCCTCCTTGAGCAGAATTGGGGGCCCGGCTGAAAAGAGAATCCCCAACAGGCAGAAAGTGAAAGGTGCCTGGATATTTGTGTGAATTCCAGACTTTATCCATCTTCCACCCACCCATGCCCGGGAATGCATGTGTGTAACCATTTAACCATCTCCCAGGCAACAGCATATGGGCTATGATGTCATCAGTATCTACCCACAGCCTCACGAGGTTTACAAGGTCATGGATGAGGAGGCAGTGGCTGTCACTGATTAACTTGGTCCAGTCCTACCATACATACCACCTCTCCTTTGAGGACGAGCCTTTGTGGGTAACCATAACATGTCATGGGAGAAAACCACAAGCCAAAGGACAAAACAGCTAAAAAACAAAATCTGTAAATGGACCCCCTAAATGGTCATCCAAGTGGCCCAAAAAAAAAAAAAGAAAAAACAAACTTAAGACGTCGAGTAGATATCAAGCATGGTTTCACATAATGAAATAATGAAACCCCAGCAGATTTTCCTAAATTAGCTAATTACAAAAATCTGTTTTGAAATTATTTGAGATTTAAACTAAACACAAGTTACTAGTGGGAAAGAAATGGGCAAGGGCTATTAGGCCTCAAAACTAGATGGAACGCAACAAATGGAGATGGGGATGTGGTGATGAGAGGATTTTACTTTCTGAATCCTGTCCTAAATATGATTAAAGTTTTACAAGAAAATATATTTTCTACTATAAATCTTGTTTGGCATAATAGAATATCCAAAAGAAAAATATTATTATATGCCATTTGGAAACTTCTATAGATAATCAGTTCTTGTATTTCAGCTGAGATAATACCATCTGAAATATTCAGAAAACATTATTAGTCATGCTTTAGAAAAGAACACTAACTCAGCAGAAAGAGGCAAGATTAGAAAAGCAACATGTTGGTTGGAGTCATCGAATCCACTTGAGCAACCATTGGTAGAACACCTGTACGCCTAGCTTACACTGTTATTTTCTGTGGGTTTCTGGAACCTCAGTCATTCACTGGGGTTGTCTGTGCACAGAGCAGTGACAAAGCGCTTGTCGCCTTCTCCAGATTTGTGATGATCTATTCTCCCCATCAAAGTGCTGGCGCATGTTTTCCCTCTCATCACTGAACCTTATCTTTTTTTTTTTTTCATTTTATTGAGATATATTCACATACCATACAGTCATACAAAACAACGTGTACATTCAATTGTCCATGGTACCATCACATAGTTGTGCATTCATCACCAAAATCAATCCCTGATATTTTCATTACCACACACACAAAAATAATAAGAATAAAAATTAAAGTGAAAAAGAACAATTAAAGTAAAAAAGAACACTGGGTGCCTTTGTTTTGTTTTGTTTTGTTTTGTTTTGTTTTTCCTTCCCCCAATTTTCTACTCATCCATCCATAAATTAGACAAAGGGGAGTGTGGTCCTTATGGCTTTCCCAATCACATTGTCCCCCCTCATAAGCTACATTTTTATACAATCATCTCCAAGATTCATGGGTTCGGGTTGTAATTTGATAGTTTCAGGTATTTACTGCCAGCTATTCCAATTCATTAGAACCTAAAAAGGGTTGTCCATATTGTGCGTAAGAGTGCCCACCAGAGTGACCTCTCGGCTCCCTTTGGAATCTCTCAGCCACTGAAGCTTATTTCATTTCCTTTCACATCCCCCTTTTGGTCAAGAAGATGTTCTTCATCCCATGATGCTGGGTTTAGTTTCCTCCCTCCCCTGGGTGTCAGATCCCACATAAGGGGGAGTGACCCTTACCTTAATTTTTCTTGTTCTGCTGATAAATACAAGGTGGTAAAGAGGCACTAACTAATTTTACTTCTTCATTTTTTATTTTTGTACTAAGTTCTATTTGGTTTGTTGTAATATAATGCTAAAGCGATAACATTGTCATTTGATAAGGTCATATATAGGTAACTGTTCTAGTTTGCTAATACTGCCAGAATGCAAAATACCAGAAATGGATTGGCTTTTATAAAGGGAGTTTATTTGGTTACAAAGTTACAGTGTTAAGGCCATAAAGTGTCCAAGGTAAGGGGGTACCTTTACTGGAGGATGGCCAATGGTGTCCGGAAAACCTCTGTTAGCTGGGAAGGCACGTGGCTGGCGTCTGCTCCAGAGTTCTGGTTTCAAAATGGCTTCCTCCCAGGATGTTCCTCTCTCAGCTCCTTGCATTCTTCAAAGTGTCCCTTCTGTCTATATCAAGCTTGCTCCTTCTGTCTGAGCTTATATAGTGCTCCAATAAACTAATCAAGGCCCATGCTGAATGGGTGGGGCCACACCTCCATGGAAACCATCCAGAGTTGGGTGGGGCACATTTCCACAGAAACAACCCAATCCAAACATTCCAACTTAATCAACACTAATATGTCTGTCCCCACAAGATTGCATCAAAGAATATGGCTTTTTCTGGGGGACATAATATATACAAACCATTACAGTAACTATCCAACACGTTTGTATCACACTTTGTTGAATAAGAACACTAAGGGAAAAAAATCTACTAATTCTCAAAGAGAAAAATATATCCCCAACCATATGTGAGATATGTATATACATATATATATATGATAAAGTGTATGCAAGTAGGTCTTCTTTGCCTCAACCAATGTTTACTGCAGTCAGATATCATGGCCAAGCAAGATGCATTGCCCTAAAAATAAAAAAATTCAATTGCATAATTCTTACTTCCAAAATGTAATCCATAATGTCAAAAAAAAAAAAAAAACCCTCCATTTCTGTAAATGTATAAAATATGAGCCTAAGTTGGTAACAAATATTTTCAATAGACCTTACATGCATTTCTGCTTAGTAAGATATATTTGTGATAATCACATTACTAGAAATTACATCTTTGGTTTTGCAGCATCCAATACAACACTCAACCTCTCAGCTTCTAAAACAAGCAATGAAATAGCAGCTAAAAGCTAGAGCAGAGAAGCATTTCCCAAAGTTTGTTCTATGGACTGCGATGAGGACCGGTGTAAAAGCCTGAGTTTAAAAAACAAGGGAGAGGAAAGAGGCAAGGATTCCTTGTTTAAACCAGTTTGGGAAACATTTTATATCCTCCCCGTTGGAGATTCACAACACACATTAACATATGAAAGATCTTACCTCTGTGCCCAACTGATTTTCAATGAAAGTGCCAAGGCAGTTCACAAGGGAAAGGATAGTCTTTTCAATAAATGATGCTGGATATTAACATACCTCAACATGAATTTAAATCCTTTTCTTTCATCCTACATAAAAATTTAACTCAAAATGAATCATAGATCTAAACGTGAGAGCTTAAATTATAAAACTCTTAGAAGAAAGCAGAGGAGTAAATCTTTGTGACCTTGGATTAGCCAAAATTTCTTGGGTAGGACACAAAATCATGAGCAATAGGAGAAAAAAAATTGATAAAATGGGCTTCATCAAAATGAAAATCTTTCGTGTTTCAAAAGACACCTTTAAGAAAGTAAAGAGAAAGCCATAAATGGAGAAAATATTTGCAAATCATCTGTCTGATAAAGAATATGTAAAGAACTCTTACAACTCAATAATAAGATGACAAATAACCCAATTTAAAAATAAGGAGAAATTTGCGTTGACGTATTTCCAAGGAAGAGATACAAATGGCCATTAAGCACATGAATAGATGCTTAACATTTTTAGCCAAGCATCTGCAAATCAAAACCACAATGAGATACCACTTCACACCCACTGGGATGGCTATAATCAAAAAGATAGACAATGACAAGTGCTGGTAAGGATGTAGAGAAATTGAAATCCTCATACACTGTTGGTCAGAATGTAAAAGGGTATGGTCACTTTGGAAAACAGATTGGCAGTTTCTTAAAAAGTTAAGAAATTTACTTAAATTTACCATATGATCCAGCAATTCCCACACCTAGGTATACATCCAAGAACAATGAAATTGTATTCCATAAAGAGACTTGTATGTGAATGTTCATAGCAGCATTTTTCATAAGAGCTAGAAAGTGGAAACAATCCAAATGCCCATAAACTGATAAATGGATAAACAAAATATGAAAAATCTATATGGAATACTATTTGGCAATACAAAAGCATGAAGAACTGAGATGTGCTATAGAATAGATGAGCCTTGAAAATGTTATGTTCAGTGAAAGAAGATAGACACAAAAGACTAAATACTGTATGATTCCATTTATAAAAAATTTCCAGAGGCAAATCTATAAAGACAGAAAGTAGATTAGTGGCTGGAGCTGGAGGCTGGAGGTATCTTTTTGGGTGATGGAAATGTGTGAGACTTGGATTTAGGTGACAGTGGCAGAACTCTGTAAATTTACTAAACTCATTTAATTTAGTCCCTTAAAACAAGTGAATTTTATGGTGTGTAAATGTTTCATAAAATGTTGGGAAACATTTTATATCCCCTCTCTTGGAGAGTCACAACATACATTCACATATTAAAGACTGAGAAACTCTGTAGTAAAGAAAGCTATTTAATTTTTTAATCCCATATAAACCAAATTTATGTGACCACAGGAACTTTTTTGAAAATTACACCAATTAGATTCCCTCAGAATGAATGTTCAGGGAGACATAATCTGGAATTGCTGAAAGTAGTTCCCTTCATTCTCTGTCCCTTTAACTCTCCAAGCCCTTGGGTCCAAGCAAATGCATACACCCTGAGATATTTTAGTGAAAATAAATATAATTTATATGCTCAGTGAGCCCATATAAATCAACAAGCTGGACAGCCCTCACCACCCACCAGGCTGCCATGGTATGTACTGACTGACGTCTGCTGGGGTGGCGGGCTGAGAGGCTGAGCTTAAATGGCAATTGTAATTGAAGCTGATTGTAATAATTACATAATTTTGAGTTGTTCAATGCTAATTCCACTAAAATTACATCATAAAATTAGGGCCTGAAGAAGGATTACTGTCAAAAGAAAAGTAGGTGTGAATCAAGCACCTGACTTGCATGAATCACATCCAAAGCACTTGGCTCGTATTTGAATCATGTTTAACAGTTGAATGACAAACATGTACTGGCTAGATTCACCTGTAATCATTAGCTAAATAATTGATGTAGACTTGATTCCATAGAGTCCTGATCATGGAACCACTGTTGGAAAACCTGGAAGCCCCTAATGCACATGCGTTTTGTTTTGTAAGGGGTTGGGGTGTAAGGAAAACTGATTAGAATATTTTACGTAAGGAAGAAGTTTGTAGTATGCATGAACAAGATGTGTTCTGTAAACAACTATCATATACTTTTGTTTTGGTTAAAGAGAGGAATGACTGTGGAGATGAGAACTGGTTAAAAGATTGGTTATACCCAACTGACTACTTTGTGAAGAATTTCTTATAATCATATTAACAGAGAATAGTTACAATTAAATATCAGGACTATGAAATGCATTTAAGAGAACGATTCTTTGTAATGATACTTTTCAGGAAAAAAATAGCTTCAAGCAAGGCACATGTGTCCCCTTGTTTTTATTTCAAATATATGCAAATAGTAATGATATTGATGAGCCCAAAAGACACTAGCCAGAATTTCAGAAAATTGGTTTTCATTATTTTCAGAGCGAATGTAAACTGAAGGAATTGTTTCAGATGCATTCAGAGTAGAAGGCAAAGTGAATATTTCAAATACCATTTTATGTCTATTTTGCATTAACCTATTATTAGTTATTTGTACTGGAATGGATCTTTTAACCAAAAGTGTGTATTGAACAAGAAAGCCACAATCACCCGAAGTTAAGTTTGTTTGAGCAAGGGGAGAAAAGAAAACTTTTTAATAGTCTCAAAAATCTGTTCCAAGTACACATGTAAACTATAACTTAATAACATGTTTATAACAAAAGAGCAAGCCAAAAAGACCACAGGTGTGCAGTTCCAGCCCACTCTGGAAACCCAAATTGTTATAGATCAAGATAATTTGTCCATCCCCTTCCTGCCACCTTCCAATCTAGGTTAATCTATTTTGTTGTTGTTGTTGTTTATAATCTGATGCTTGCTTCTACCAACACTTTTCTGCCAAGTTTGTGATTCAATTACTTCTACTTTGCTAATTTTGCTAATTCTACTTTCCTTCACTACTTTTCAGGTTCTTCCCTCAAAACCAGTCTTCCTCTGACAGTGTCATCTCTTCATACATCTTCGTGTAGACTGAGCTTGGTTTTCTCAAAAACAGTTTTGCAATTCCTGATGTGCATTTGCTATTTTCTGAAGAAAAGAGTAAAATATTATTCACACCTACTCATAAACAGAAGACCTTTTGTTAATTCCAGGTCCTGTGAAGAGCTGGGGAATTGCAGAAATTACATGAAGAATTCAGGCAAAGACTCTTTCTTTTGGGGAAAAACAGGAATGGGAGTAGAGTTTATTTGGCAGGGGTATGTGGGTCTCTGTCCATTAAGGAAGTCACCACTATGTGCCTTTTTGATCTGGGTAGATTTGTAAAGGAAGGCTCCCCATCCAGACTTTCTCCACGTTTACACATCGCTTCACCTTGGCCCACAGCCCAAGAGGATCTCTATTCTCTCTTGCTGGAGTCAAGCATTGTGTCAAGTATTTAACAATTGTTTTAAATATATTTTTGTTATAATAATGACACCATCACCTTCCAGAATGTAGGGAGTATGAGAAAAGAAGAAATAATCACCCTTTTTTCTACTACCCTAATGAAACCTTTGTTAACATTTTAATAGGCTTCCTTCCTTTCTCCGTTAACTTTTTTTTTTTTTTTTTTTTTTTTTGCATAGTTGTAATCAGGATCTACTTACAGTTTTGGGAAGCTGCTTTATGTAACAAGATCTTGCTAAGCGTTCTTCGTAATCATAATTTGTACGCATTGCATACTATTTTGTTGGTTGCATATCCTTCGATATATTTAATAAGCTCTAATTTTTTGACACTTTAAACATCATAAACAATACTATGGGGAATATTGTTCTGCATATGCTTCATCAATACTTTGGGTTTAATAATTATCTTTAATGAAGCTTAGCCCTCAGTCAGTAGAAGAGAGTGGCCCTCCAGAGAGAGTTCAGCAGTAACAATGGACACCAATCTTCTCCTTTTGAAAATTGACACTAATTGTCAAACTTCAAAAATATGATTAGGAATCAGCCTTATAGTTTGCTTCAGTAGCAACCACCCAGAACTGTAGAGAAAAAAGAGAAAAACTATCAAAGGGAGAAAGGGTCAGAGGGTCTTCATGTACATTTATTCCAACTTTATCAGGGAGGGTTTCCCACTCCTGGAGAGCAGGCAGAAAGACTAGCATTTGTTCAGTTGGACGAACAAACAAACGCACTCTCATTAGCCTAAGTCAAAGTCTCCTGTGGAGTTGACCGTAGCTGTTCTCAAAGTGAAAATTAGGTAGTTTGACTTCAGGGGAATAGAGGGAAAAATTAGAATTTAATGGCCTTTTGTTTTTAATTTTAAAAAGTTTATAATATATATTTTTTCTGCATCAAAGAACCAAGACAGTATTTCTCAAGTTTATATGATGCAGTGATTCCATAGATTAAAATGGTTGATAAACCCAAAGTTAGTTTCTTCAATCTCATCATTCTTCATTGCTTCCTTCAAAATAATGTATTTCTTTGTTAATATAAAAGTGTACTTTTGTTCTCTCAAAGGAACTTGGCAGTTCATAAATAAATAATGAAAAAAAAAAGTATGCAAATCTTTGCCAACCTCCAAGTTCCTTAAGGTTAATTTAACTGTCACATGAAATTTCCCAGGTAAGAAAGCTGCCTATGCTCGCAGCATGCATTTCACTGCTGTTTAATTTTTTTATCACGATATGATTTATGGTGTCAAAAAGCATTGATAAGGTCAGTGTACCAGTTTGTATATATTATGTCCCCCAGAAAAAGCCATGTTCTTTGATGCAATCTTGTGGGGGCAGACATATTAGTGTTGATTAGGTTGGAACGTTTGGATTAGGTTGTTTCCATGGGGATGCACCCCACCCAACTGTGGGTGATGACTCTGATTGGATAATTTCCATGGAGCTGTGGCCCTGCCCATTCAGTGTGGACCTTGAATACTTTACTAGAGCACTATATAAGCTCAGACAGAAGGAGCAAGCTTGCTACAGCCAAGAGGGACACTTTGAAGAATGCACAGGAGCTGAAAGAGCAGCAGTAGCTGAGACAAACATTTTGAAGAAAGCCGTTGGAAGCTGATGTGGACATTTTGGAGACCGCCATTTTGAAACACAACCTGGGAGCAAGCAGACGCCAGCCGCGTGCCTTCCCAGCTAACAGAGGTTTTCCGGACGCCATTGGTCATTCTCCAGTGAAGGTACCCGATTGTCGATGCGTTACCTTGGACACTTAAAGACTGTAACTGTGTAACCAAATAAACCCCCTTTAAAAAAGCCAATCCATTTCTGTTGTTTTGCAATCTGGTAGCATTAGCAAACCAAAACAGTTGGTAATCACATTCTGTTCATAGTCTGATTATTCGTTAACTTTGGACAAATCTTTAAATCATCATGTAGCAAGTAACAGGTCCTTCATCACAAGATCACAAAACACTAATATTGGATAAACTTTCTGTATCTGTAATATGATTCTTAATAGATCTATAGGATTGTAGATGAATTTGCCACAATCATTTTGTAATCACTTACAAGACTTTTTCTTTTCCCCTCAGAAAAAAAAATTCTGTGCTGCAGAAATAAATTTCTAGCATTTCTATTTGAAATTTTGTGGGCTTGAATTAATTTTTCAGGGACTGTTTGTCCATATTTGGGATTATCCTTAGGGTTCGAATCCTACTTCCATTTGATCATGTGGCTTTTCACTGTACTTTGATTAGAACGAGAAATAGAAGAGAAGGTTCTGGGGCCCTGTTTTAGTTTCTTCAGCTGCTCAAGCAAATACCAGGCAATGGGTTGGCTTAAACAATGTGAGCCAATAAATTTATAGTTTTGAGGCTAGGGAAAAGTCCAAATCAAGGTGCCATCAAGGCAGTGCTTTCTTCCCAAAGACTGGTGTTTTGGAGCTGGTTGCCGATGATCCTTGGTCCTGGGCTCCTCTGTCATACAGCAATGCACATAGAGAACTCTTCTGGCCCCTCCCTTCTTTTCTGGATTCTGTTGACCTTCAGCTTTTTGCTTCCTGTAGCTTTTTCTCTCTCTGTCTGAATTTCATTCCACTTATGAAGGACTCCAATAATAGGATTAAGACCCATCCTGACTGAGTTGGGCTGCACCTTAACTGAAATAACCTCCTCAAAAGATCCTACTTTTACAATGAGTCCACACCCACAGGAATGGATTAAGCTTAAGAACATGTTTTTCTGGGATATGTACAGCTCCAAACCACCATAGCCTCCATCTCTTCCCTCCGTTTTCTACTGGCATGTGAACTAGTTGTGACTGTTCTGATTATGTATTGCTGCATAACAAGCTACCTAAACTTAGTGGCTTAAAATAACAACCATCATTTATTTTGCTCGTGAATCTGCAATTTAGACAGGACTCCGTGGGAACAGCTTATCTCTTCTTATGGAGCATCAGGTGATGACTCAACAGTGAGGGTCTGGGACTATCTGAAGACTCCCTCGTTAGTTAGTAGCTGATGTTGACTGATGACTGGGACTTCAGCTGGGACTGTCAGCTGGATCTCCAACATGCAGCCTCTCCATGTGGCTGCTTGGCTTCCTCACAGCAGAGTAGCTGGGTCCCAAGAGGAAGTGTCCCAGGAGGACAAGGCAGAAAGCCATGACATCTTCATGACCTACCCTCGGAAGTCATATAGCATCACTTCCAACTGTACTCTGTTGGTGAGAGCAGTCACAAAGGTCCACCCAGATTCAAGAAGAGGGGACAGAGACTGCAGCACTTGATGGTAGGAGTATGATTGTCTATTGTAAAAAGAGCATGTGGGATGGATATACTGAGGTGGACATCTTTGAAAAAAAAACAGTCTCTGAAAGGAGCTGAATGAATCATTCAAGTGGAAGTGTTCTCTCTCTTTCTCTCTCTCTCTCTCTCTTTCAAGAAGACCTGTTTTGAAATGATTTAGGTTTGTTCTACTATTGGTAGTATCTCAGGATGGTACTGGTATCTACCATGTGTGGAGCACCATGCAAGGGACTAGGGCTCCAAAGGGGAATCAGGCATTATTCTTGACTTTAAGGGGCTTAGAATCTATTGGGAGAGACCCATCTGTAACATTTATATGTGATAAATGCAGTAATACAGATGAGTATTGATATATGAAGAGAAAATTGCATCTCATTCTCTCTGAGTGAAAAACAGATGCCTTCACAGAGGAGGTCTTTTAAGCTGGCTCTTAATAAAAAGAAAGGGGCAGGGGGAGGATATCTATAACCTAAGGTATCCTCCACAGCTGTATTTTTAATGTACACACCAACTTTAAGGCAATTGGAAATAAATGATCTTGTAGTTGGAATATTCTGGTTGCATCTTGAGCTCAACTTATATACTATATCTTAATAAGTCATACTTGGATTAATGACACTTTAATATCTCACAAAAGAGACTGACTCACTAAAAATGATGAATTAGTACATAATAGGAAATGTTAAAATGTAATAACTCTAATTAGATGGCAGATTTCCACAAGACACTTGAGTATTAGCTTCCAAATTATTGTTTATCAATAAATATTTGTTGAGTAAAAGAATAAATAGCCATTTTTCATTGTTCTCAAATAGCATTGGCTCTCAAATATAAAGTGTGCCTTAATTGTTCTTGAAACAAATTTAAGTCATGTCAATGTGAGACCAAGGGAGATGTTCTTGTATAAGAAGTAGACATCCAAATCTTTTGATGTCTATATATTTTAACATAAATGAAATCATTTTATGCAAATAGTTCTGAGAATTTTTCATTTATGAAAATATGATGAATATTTTCTCATGCCTGTCTATATAGCTCTACTTCTTTCTTTTTAACATGTATCTGCGGTGTCTTGGAGTATTTGTTCCATAATCCAGCCATTCCCTATTTATGAACATTAACATGTTTCTGGTGTTTCACTATTAAAAACAATGCTTTCAGAACCATCTGGAACATATATTCGATAAATAATATAATCAAGGAAAAAGCAAAAAAGGAAATATACAATAATATTAACAATGATATTGCTGGGTAATGGAGTGTGGATTGATTTTACTTTGTGCTTTTCTGCATTTTCCAAAATTTCAATTGATAAGTACTATGAAAAACATTTTGTTTTTTAAAAAGACACCAGTGCATCAGCTGTATAAGATAGCCACAGATAGGTTACCTATTGTGTAAATGGGTTCACGTTTGGTTTTAATTTTGCTTCCCTTTTCGTTTCAAAATGTTTGTTTCTAAGGGGAGTCTTCCAGACAATGGCATTCTGATTGGCCTGTTTTTCACTCCACTTTTACCCTAACTAGGCAAACAATATAGGAGTGAGGGAAACATTTTGGGTAAACAGTTGAGTACTGGTTGGAAATAGCTATCTTATTTGGACAGCTTTTAAAGAAATACTTTCTTGAGTGTGGATTTATCTATTGGAGAGCCGAGATGATCTCGTTGTTTAACAGTGCACCCCTTGTTAGAAGTCAGGAAAGTGATCAGCCCTGGGGGTGGGGTGAGGTGGGTAGTAATGGAAGGGGACACTGGGGACAGGTGGCTTCTGCGGTGCTGGAAATACTCTGTTTCTTTAAGTGTGTGCAAGTTACACACAGATGGGTTCACTTTGTGAAAAGTCGTCAAACCCCACACTTACAATTCCTGTCCTTTGCAGTATGTATGTTATTCTTCAGTTATGGGTTAAAAAATAAGGTGCTGTGGGGTGAAAGATGATGTCGTTTGGCAGGCCCAAAGAAATCGATGAAATAAAGGAATGAGGCCAGAGGACTTGTAATTTAGGGAGTCGTTTCAGGACAAAATGCTATCCATTCATCATTCAAGAAAACTAGGATATATAGCTAATGACAAAAATCCCATCATAACAAATACTGTTTTTTACTCTTGGTAATAAATGTAATAATGTTACAGGCTTTGTCTTTTATCCCTTTGTTTCATTCTTAAGGTGGTCACCACACTAGTGACTCAATTCCCGGAAGAATCCTCCACCTGTGTGCTTGTTCTCCCTCCACATCGATCCACCTGCATCTTCCTTACGGTACCAGTGAATCGTGCTCTGCCTCTGCTGCTCCACTGTTCCTTCCCCTCAACCTATAAAAATATCCAAATCTATTCCTATCTTGGAAAATATCTTCCCCAAACCAGGCTTCTTTCCAAACATCCACCCTCATCCCCACTTGCAGTTCTCCACTTCCTCTGCTCTCCAATTCCTCTCAACTGTGCAACTGAGAAATGGTTATGTTAGTCTATTGCAGTCTTCTACTGTATTGTAATCATCTGTGTGTTACCCAGCCCCACACCCGCAGACTAGCAGCAGGGAGGAGACCATATTTCCTCATCATCATCTTAGGAGAACCAAGTAAAATACCTTCTCTTTCTGAAAATTGCATTAATTGTTATCATGGGAAGCTCTTTATAAAATGACTCCCAACCGCCATGATGGAAGCACCTTCTGTCTCCTTCCTCACTTTACTCCTTTCCCTTCCTTGGGGCTTACATTTCTTCTGACTCAGGTTCCCTTAGCTAGCCCTGCTGTAGTGCATCCAACAGGGGAGTAAGTCTGGAAATTTTTTAAACGTCTGTTAGTCCTGTAAGCTTCATACGTGTAGGAGCCGCAAAATCTATCCTGCCCACTGCTGTATAGACGGCCAGAGACTGACCAGGTGCCCAACTCCTGTCAGATCTTCATAAGCACCTCTAATGAATGAATAAATGAATGAAGAGCAAGTGTGGGGTAAATTTAAAGTAGATTAGCAAGGTTCTTGGGGCTGGTATGGAGAGAAGACATTTTTAGTTTTCATCTTTGATATACCAAAGACCAGAGCAATATTTTTCAAACTAGTCAATAAAACCAATTAGTGAGTTGTGAAATCAATTTGTGAGCCATATTTGACATTTAAAAATGAAATAGAATAGGGTACAATAAAACAAATAGAAGAACAGAATGGAATAGAATTGAATGGAAATGAAATATCAATGAATTGCACCTGATAAGGGAAAGTGTTATTTAGTAAAACTTTTTCTCAGACACATCTGGTATGCCTGTTCTAGATTTTCATTTTCAGTGTTTCTTATGGGTGGCAGGGTCAAAAAATTGCCCTAGTAGCCTGTGTTAATGGAGCTTCAAAAGCCACGAGAAATTGGGTTATCGTAAAGATCAGCAAAGTTTGAGTAGCATATTTCTTATTTTTTTGCTATCTTTTGGTATTTTTGGCAGCACAAAGTCTTCTAAAAAAGTTAATCTTCAACTCAAAGGCACAGTTGATTTCAAAATGCCCAGAAATAGTTCTTGAAATAGGAGATGGCAATCAACTGTCCATATAGAATTGATTCAAGTACCAATGTCACAAAAAACACTGGTACAGTGCTCAGTGCTTTCCTTTGTTTCTTTGTCAAAAAAAATAAAGTTTTAATATATTTTGGAAATATATTTCTAAATATATGTAAATTAGCACTTTAATATGGGAAAGGAATATTTTTACTTGATTCTCAATTCTCTCCACACATTTTCAGGGTTGGGTCTGCCCCAGGTCTACCTTTACATTTTCTTAATTCATTTGAAGTTCTTAATGATATATTAATTTATTTTCATTTTACATATCTAATTTCCTAGCCATATTACCATAGTATCAAGTCTGTGAACTTTGTTATAATCTGTTCACTTTGATTTTCTTTGACCATGTCATCCTACAGCTGAAAGTTACATTATATCGTCTGCTGTTGGAGCTTGCTCTGGACATCCATGGCTGGCTGGAGGCAATTCCCAGAGACCTAGTGAGAGAAGAGGGAATAACATGGTGGCTGACATCATCACAGTGGTGGGGATAGGAAGGCTGGGCATTCCTGGGTGACATTTTTGACCGTAAAGTCAGGGGTGGTCAAATTTCAGTACATGAGTACTGAATCTCATGTACTGAGAATGAAAGGAAGGATGAAATCATTAAAGAGATCCTGAGAAGGAAAAAAAACATTGTCCCCCTAATAGGTCTCTTGGCTTCCAGGCCCTGGTTCACAGAAGACCATTCTTCATACATAAGGAATAAATGAATAAATTATACTGAAATGGAAGGTTCAGGTGTCCTATATTAATATTCTATTTTAAAAATATTTTCTTTTGCTATTTCCTAAACCCAGATTGAGTTTAGAAGGAAAGAAAGGAAAGAAAGCAAACCCAGAGCAGTCAAGACAAGGAAGAGACATTGCACACTCCAATGTAACTCCAAATATATTTGGACCACTTTTGTGAGGTTGTCTGAAAACCTATAGTAATCATAAAGGGAAGGCTAGGAAAACACATTGACCCCAGGTGCAGGGAGTTTCCCATTATCGGAGGTATTTAAGCAAAGGCCCCGTGATCATCACCGGAGATGTGGTGGAGAAAATGCTGGCGCTGTGGGAACGGAGGTGAGTCTAAGCCCCTTTTATCTCCTAGAACCCCTTTCTAGAACCCTCCCCACCCCCACCCTCACCCCCACAAAAACACACACACAAATGAGCAAAAGACACTCCGACTCGCATCACTCAGGGGCCAGTCATGTGTTTAAGACTCAAAGTCACCCGGGCAGCTTTCTCACAGAAAGATAAAATGCCTCACAGGGAGGCACATACAGCAATTTGGGGTGGGGGTGGGGGTGCTTTTTCTTCGTGTGCTTTCAGAGACCTACACTAGAAAAAAGGATTGAACTGTAAGCCTTGAGTATGAAGCCCTATAAAAATATTTCATTTGTGTATCTTTTAAAAATACTATTTAAGCAGGAAAATTGGATAAACTCTATCTATTACTCTTCAACACTTCCTAGTTTCAGTGAGGGATGAAAATCAAACCTGGAGGTTTGAAGTTCTGTGCCATGCGGTTAGCTTTCGGTAGGGAGTTGAACAGCGTCCCTCAAAATTCAGTCCTCAGAATGTGAACTTACTGGGAAATAGATTTGTTCCAGCTGTAGTTAAGGTGAGGTCACACTGGATTGGGATGTGCCCTAAACCCCACAACTGCTGCCCTTGTAAGAATAGGAAAGGATGGGTAGAGACACAACACACACGGGGAAGGAGGCCATGTGACGTGGCAGAGACTGATGTCACACTGCCACAAGCCAAGGAAACCAGCGGTTGGAAGAGGCAAAGAAGGCTCCTCCCCTCAAGTCTTTGGAGGGAGCAAGGCTCTGCCAACACTTTAATTTCAGACTTCCAGCCTCGAGAACATTAAGAGAACAAATTCCTCTTGTATAAGCACCCAGTTTGGAGTAATTTGTTATGGCAACCACTAGAAACTAATACACATTTTTAATAATAATGACAGCTTCAGTGGTCTTATCCAAGCTGTTTTTTGGTGCATAATACTGTCAGTAACTTCACCTGATATACTTTGAGTCTTGCAGCTGGCTGGGCTGTCTGACAACTACAGTGCAATTTTAATGAGTGCCTGCTCGATGCGGAATAGTGAGGGGCTTTGAAACAGAAAAGGGACTTTGCAAATTTTATGACATGTATAATGGGATATGGCATGGTTAATGATAATTTGATGGATCTCTTTTGCCATACATAGTAGAGTAAAAGAGACGAATGAAAATTAAAACCATTTTGCAGCTCTGTAGGTTGAGGGCTGCCATGCCACTTGGAAAAGTTAAGTTTCATAGCATGCAATTAAATGAGATGAATGTAGAAAACATCTGGCCAGAGCCAGACACAGGGCATGATTTTTGTCTCTTTTATTCCAAGATGTATCCCAAACACCTTGAACAGTGCTTGACATATACTGGATACTCAACACATATTTGTTGGACAAGTGAATAGTAAGGCTCAATGAATGTTGGCTAACAATGAAAGAAAAAATCTGAATGGAAAATGAACAAAGCTAATGCAATTGGAACAAATTACAGCTCAAGGTACTGCACATACAGAAACAGCTGCTAAAATTTCAGAATTAATGCAAAAGACAATGAACTCTGAAAGATAATACAAAAGAGGCAGCTTTGGGAAACCCGAGATACTAGGTGAGCGTACAGAATGCTGATGGGCAGTATTCTCCTCACTAAAGCATGCAATTTTCAGACTTTCCCTTTTCTCTTACTGACTACATTTATTCAACATTCATTCAGCACATGTTTAATAAGTGCCAGATGCTGTGCTTGCTATGCCTGTTTTTGTTTTTTTTTTTTTAAAAAGGGGGGTGGGGAGCAAGGAAGCAATTTCCCAGGCCCAATTCCCACCCCTTTGCCTGGAGGATGGCGTCCCCGTTCTCCTAAAACTAGATTCCCTCAGCTCCCTTCCCTTTCTTTCTCCAGAGACTTAGGCATTCTTTTAGAACCCAGATCCACTCAGGCCAAAAGGACAGTTAGCAACTAGGGAGAACAACATTGGAGGACAAAGGTCAGAATACAATAACAGCAAGCCTCATTTTTTTCAACATCATGCGAAATAAACATCAAGAAACCAACAGTCATCGGTTGGCTCCTGTGTTACAAAGCACCCTCTCTGCAAATATACACATTCTGTAGAAAGGCCAGTAGATAGGCATTGACAAATTACCAAGTAGTCCACAGGTATCAATTACTAGTCTGAGCCATGACAAGCTGGGGGAGATGTGTGTAAACACAACAAGCTCCTCGAGCTCTCTGGAATGGATTCCACCAAGCCCCAAGCAGCGCCAAAGGATTCCCCAGTCAGTGCTTTAATCACAAAGATTCTCTTTTTCCTCCACATCATTCACTTGGTAATTCATCATGGACCATGATTAATTATAGTCTTGTGGCACTTTCTTTAACTTAACTAACTCTCGGGTTGTTGGTTATTCTTACAGTCACCTACGGCTGAGAACTTCACTTGCCTTCTTGTCCTCCACCAGGATTCTCTATGGCTCTTGGCTGGGGCTCAATAAAAATAGAAGTTTCTCAACTGGAAGATTTTTGGTGCAGATATAATGTGTGGAGTGATACAAAAGGATGTATTCTGAAAGCTCAGAGCAGAAGTTCTTGAGCCATTAGAATCACCTGGAGGGCCTGTTTTCACAGCCTGCTGGGTCCCATCCTGCAGCCTGGGAGCTAGGAGGTCTTGGGGACCAACAATCTGCGTTTCTAAAAAGTTTCAGGCGATGCTGGTGCACTCGGAAAATCACTGGCTTAGGGTAATTACACTTAGTTGGCATTTGAGCTAGGACAAAAAATGTGTTTGACTTGTTTAGCTGCACCAGCTGATTCAGATATCCAATTTACAGATCACAGGTCTGCCTGTGCAAGGCTTTGGGCTTCTCTTTATCAGCTGAGAACGAGACACTTCCACCATTGTCTTCCTCTGTCAGAGTATCTGGCAAAGGGAGTAGAGGAGGGGCTCTAGAAATGTCATCTCTTTAGTGAGAAAAAGGACTGTTTGTTCATAAAACAGAAAAGAGGGGAAGGGGGAGTTGGTAGTGATACTGGTTCCTGGAGGAGAAGGTGATAATCTGAATGTAAGTGCTGAATTATGGTTCATTATGTCTATGCCGTCTTGTATCAACAGTGCTGGGTTAAGTTCTCTTCCTGCTGGTCCTGGGATTCAGTGCTGAGTGGCCCGAGGAGGCAGGAGCTGCCTCTTTAGCCCGCCCTGATACCTTCAGCGGGTAGGTGAAGACGGCCTAAGTCAAATGTGGTGGAGGATGTAAAAGGTTTGGTTTTGTTGCTTAGCAGCATTTCACACCCTACCCGCCCCACCCCTGCAAAGGGGGCCCTAGGGCACTGGGCTGGGCCACAGGAGGGGTTGAAAACCACTAAGGCTGAGCTCTGGGGGAAGTGGGAGGGTGGGGAGGGGGAACCCAGGAAAAACCTATGAATCTCCAGAATCTGAGAGGCACCTCAAGGAAGTGCCAGAAAAGACACCAGGAAAACCAGTTGTTCAAGAAGCTTAATTTAAGGAGGGGCATTGGAGGTGGACAGACGTGGGTTTGAATTCAGCCCTGCACTTTGATTTAAGAGTTTGGGAATTTTGCTTATATGCTCAGCTTCAGTTTTCCTTACTTGTGATTGCTAGATGTTGAAGTTATTTTTGTTTTTCACAATTGTGTGCAATACTGTTATAGTATCTGTACATGCATGCTTGGATGAATCTATGATTATGTAGAAGAGATTCCTAGAAGCCACATGGCTTGGCCAGAAGTATGAATTTGTTTCATATGGTCAAATTGCCCTCCTGAAATTTTAACAGCATTTTAACATACATAGACAGGACACTGGAGTGCTTGTTCGTCAGTGTCCTAGATATCATCTGAGTATTAAGAAAATCTTGCTCTTGTTGATTTTACATGCGAGTATGTGTCATATTGTTGTGTTATGTGGCAATGCTTTAAATTACCAATGATGTTGGACAATTTTCACACATTTGGTGGCCATTTATATTTCTTTTTTATAAATTGCTAGTTTATAGCCTGTGCTCGTTTTTCTGTTAGTCTGTCTGTATTTTCCTTACTGTTTTATGAGAATTCTTTAGAGAAAAAGGACAGTACATTTTTATCTGCCATAAATATTGTGAATTATTTTTGCAATTTTTGTTTGGTTGCTTTTCATAATTAGACGCTTTAAAGTTTATGTGGGCTAAATAACTTGTAATACTCTTTGTAATTATTTATGGCATGCTTTCCTAATGATTTGGGGGTGATGCACTTATATGTACACAGAATTACTTTGAGTCTCATCCACAGGGCATTAGATGTGCAGATATTAGAAAGATATACAGAGTGTAGAAAAAGCAGAAATGAAGTCCTGCATACTGAGTTATAGAACTAAATGTTTAATGTTTAGAGAGATATATGTGAATCAACACAATCCTTAATATTTGAGTAATTTCAATTTTGAACATACTTTTATATTGGGTACTGGCATTTAAATATTGAAGCAAAACACTGATAGAGATGATATAATGTGCTTTTCTCTGAAACTAGTAAAAGCACAATGCATAAGTAAAATATTTCATGTTGCATTTATTCAAGCTGCCACAAAAGGGTAAATATGAATGAATGAAGTGTCAGGGGTGGGGTGTATTAAAAGCACACCAGGGGAGGCGGGGCAAGATGACACACTGGTGAGCTGTATGTTTTAGTTACTCCTCCAGGAAAGTAGGTAGAAAGCCAGGAACTGCGTGGACTGGACACCACAGAGCAATATGACTTTGGGCATACTTCATACAACACTCTTGAAAACGTGGAACTGCTGAGATCAGCGAAATCTGTAAGTTTTTGCGGCCAGGGGACCTGCGACCCTCCCTGCCAGGCTCAGTCCCGTGGGAGGAGGGGCTGTCAGCTCCGGGAAGGAGAAGGGAGAACTGCAGTGGCAGCCCTTATCGGAAACTCATTCTGCTGATCCAAACTCCAACCATAGATAGACGGAGACCAGACACCAGAGAATCTGAGAGCAGCCAGCCCAGCAGAGAGGAGACAGGCATGGAAAAAAAAACAACACGAAAAACTCCAAAATAAAAGCAGAGGATTTTTGGAGTTCTGGTGAACATAGAAAGGGGAAGGGCAGAGCTCAGGCCCGAGCCCAGGCCCTGAGGCGCATATGCAAATCCTGAAGAAAAGCTGATCTCTCTGCCCTGTGGACCTTTCCTTAATGGCCCTGGTTGCTTTGTCTCTTAGCATTTCAATAACCCATTAGATCTCTGAGGAGGGCCCTTTTTTTTTTTTTTTTTTTTTTTTAATCCTTTTTTCTTTTTCTAAAACAATTACTCTAAGAAGCCCAATACAGAAAGCTTCAAAGACTTTCAATTTGGGCAGGTCAAGTCAAGAGCAGAACTAGGAGAGCTCTGAGACAAAACGCAATAATCCAGTGGCTGAGAAAATTCACTAAACACCACAACTTCCCAAGAAAAGGGGGGTGTCCGCTCACAGCCATCATCCTGGTGGACAGGAAACACTCCTGCCCATTGCCAGCCCAATAGCCCAGAACTGCCCCAGACAACCAAGTGTGACGGAAGTGCTTCAAATAACAGGTACACACCACAAAACTGGGCATGGACATTAGCCTTCCCTGAAACCTCAGCTGATTGTCCCAGAGTTGGGAAGGTAGAGCAGTGTGAATTAACAAAGCCCCATTCAGCCATCATTTCAGCAGACTGGGAGCCTCCCTACACAGCCCAGCAGCCCAGAACCGCCCTGGGGGGACGGCACTCACCTGTGACATAGCACAGTCATCCCTCAACAGAGGACCCAGGGTGCACGGCCTGGAAGAGGGGCCCACTTGCAAGTTTCAGGAGCCATACGCCAATACCAAGGACTTGTGGGTCAGTGGCAGAGACAAACTGTGGCAGGACTGAACTGAAGGATTAGACTATTGCAGCAGCTTTAAAACTCTAGGATCACCAGGGAGATTTGATTGTTAGAGCCACCCCCCCCTCCCTGACCGCCCAGAAACACGCCCCATATACAGGGCAGGCAACACCAACTACACGCGCAAGCTTGGTACACCAATTGGACCCCACAAGACTCACTCCCCCACTCACCAAAAAGGCTAAGCAGGGGAGAACTGGCTTGTGGAGAACAGGTGGCTCGTGGATGCCACCTGCTGGTTAGTTAGAGAAAGTGTACTCCACGAAGCTGTAGATCTGATAAATTAGAGATAAGGACTTCAATTGGTCTACAAATCCTAAAAGAACCCTATCAAGTTCAGCAAATGCCACGAGGCCAAAAACAACAGAAAATTATAAAGCATATGAAAAAACCAGACGATATGGATAACCCAAGCACAAGCACCGAAATCAAAAGATCAGAAGAGACACAGCACGTAGAGCAGCTACTCAAAGAACTAAAGATGAACAATGAGACCATAGTACGGGAGACAAAGGAAATCAAGAAGACCCTAGAAGAGCATAAAGAAGACATTGCAAGACTAAATAAAAAAATGGATGATCTTATGGAAATTAAAGAAACTGTTGACCAATTTAAAAAGATTCTGGACACTCATAGTACAAGACTAGAGGAAGTTGAACAACGAATCAGTGACCTCGAAGATGACAGAATGGAAAATGAAAGCATAAAAGAAAGAATGGGGAAAAAAATTGAAAAAATTGAAATGGACCTCAGGGATATGATAGATAATATGAAACGTCCAAATATAAGACTCATTGGTGTCCCAGAAGGGGAAGAAAAGGGTAAAGGTCTAGGAAGAGTATACAAAGAAATTGTTGGGGAAAACTTCCCAAATCTTCTAAACAACATAAATACACAAATCATAAATGCTCAGCGAACCCCAAATAGAATAAATCCAAATAAACCCACTCCAAGACATATACTGATCACACTGTCAAACACAGAAGAGAAGGAGCAAGTTCTGAAAGCAGCAAGAAAAAAGCAATTCACCACATACAAAGGAAACAGCATAAGACTAAGTAGTGACTACTCAGCAGCCACCATGGAGGCAAGAAGGCAGTGGCACGATATATTTAAAATTCTGAGTGAAAAAAATTTCCAGCGAAGAATACTTTATCCAGCAAAGCTCTCCTTCAAATTTGAGGGAGAGCTTAAATTTTTCACAGACAAACAAATGCTGAGAGAATTTGCTAACAAGAGACCTGCCCTACTGGAGATACTCAAGGGAGCCCTACAAACAGAGAAACAAAGACAGGACAGAGAGACTTGGAGAAAGGTTCAGTACTAAAGAGATTCGGTATGGGTACAATAAAGGATATTAATAGACAGAGGGGAAAAATATGAGAAACATAAACCAAAGGATAAGATGGCTGATTCAAGAAATGCCTTCACGGTTATAACGTTGAATGTAAATGGTTTAAACTCCCCAATTAAAAGATATAGATTCGCAGAATGGATCAAAAAAAATGAACCATCAATATGTTGCATACAAGAGACTCATCTTAGACACAGGGACACAAAGAAACTGAAAGTGAAAGGATGGAAAAAAATATTTCATGCAAGCTACAGCCAAAAGAAAGCAGGTGTAGTAATATTAATCTCAGATAAAATAGACTTCAAATGCAGGGATGTTTTGAGAGAAAAAGAAGGCCACTACGTAATAATAAAAGGGGCAATTCAGCAAGAAGAAATAACAATCGTAAATGTCTATGCACCCAATCAAGGTGCCACAAAATACATGAGAGAAACACTGGCAAAACTAAAGGAAGCAATTGATGTTTCCACAATAATCGTGGGAGACTTCAACACATCACTCTCTCCTATAGATAGATCAACCAGACAGAAGACCAATAAGGAAATTGAAAACCTAAACAATCTGATAAATGAATTAGATTTAACAGACATCTACAGGACATTGCATCCCAAATCACCAGGATACACATACTTTTCTAGTGCTCACGGAACTTTCTCCAGAATAGATCATATGCTGGGACATAAAACAAGCCTCAATAAATTTAAAAAGATTGAAATTATTCAAAGCACATTCTCTGACCACAATGGAATACAATTAGAAGTCAATAACCATCAGAGACTTAGAAAATTCACAAATACCTGGAGGTTAAACAACACACTCCTAAACAATCAGTGGGTTAAAGAAGAAATAGCAAGAGAAATTGCTAAATATATAGAGACGAATGAAAATGAGAACACAACATACCAAAACCTATGGGATGCAGCAAAAGCAGTGCTAAGGGGGAAATTTATAGCACTAAACGCATATATTAAAGAGGAAGAAAGAGCCAAAATCAAAGAACTAATGGATCAACTGAAGAAGCTAGAAAATGAACAGCAAACCAATCCTAAACCAAGTACAAGAAAAGAAATAACAAGGATTAAAGCAGAAATAAATGACATAGAGAACAAAAAAACAATAGAAAGGATAAATATCACCAAAAGTTGGTTCTTTGAGAAGATCAACAAGATTGACAAGCCCCTAGCTAGACTGACAAAATCAAAAAGAGAGAAGACCCATATAAACAAAATAATGAATGAAAAAGGTAACATAACTGCAGATCCTGAAGAAATTAAAAAAATTATAAGAGGATATTATGAACAACTGTATGGCAACAAACTGGATAATGTAGAAGAAATGGACAATTTCCTGGAAACATATGAACAACCTAGACTGACCAGAGAAGAAATAGAAGACCTCAACCAACCCATCACAAGCAAAGAGATCCAATCAGTCATCAAAAATCTTCCCACAAATAAATGCCCAGGGCCAGATGGCTTCACAGGGGAATTCTACCAAACTTTCCAGAAAGAACTGACACCAATCTTACTCAAACTCTTTCAAAACATTGAAGAAAATGGAACACTACCTAACTCATTTTATGAAGCTAACATCAATCTAATACCAAAACCAGGCAAAGATGCTACAAAAAAGGAAAACTACCGGCCAATCTCCCTAATGAATATAGATGCAAAAATCCTCAACAAAATACTTGCAAATCGAATCCAAAGACACATTAAAAAAATCATACACCATGACCAAGTGTGGTTCATTCCAGGCATGCAAGGATGGTTCAACATAAGAAAAACAATCAATGTATTACAACACATTAAAAACTCGAAAGGGAAAAATCAATTGATCATCTCAATAGATGCTGAAAAAGCATTTGACAAAATCCAACATCCCTTTTTGATAAAAACACTTCAAAAGGTAGGAATTGAAGGAAACTTCCTCAACATGATAAAGAGCATATATGAAAAACCCACAGCCAACATAGTACTCAATGGTGAGAGACTGAAAGCCTTCCCTCTAAGATCAGGAACAAGACAAGGATGCCCGCTGTCACCACTGTTATTCAACATTGTGCTGGAAGTGCTAGCCAGGGCAATCCGGCAAGACAAAGAAATAAAAGGCATCCAAATTGGAAAAGAAGAAGTAAAACTGTCATTGTTTGCAGATGATATGATCTTATATCTAGAAAACCCTGAGAAATCAACGATACACCTACTAGAGCTAATAAACAAATTTAGCAAAGTAGCGGGATACAAGATTAATGCACATAACTCAGTAATGTTTCTATATGCTAGAAATGAACAAACTGAAGAGACACTCAAGAAAAAGATACCATTTTCAATAGCAACTAAAAAAATCAAGTACCTAGGAATAAACTTAACCAAAGATGTAAAAGACCTATACAAAGAAAACTACATAACTCTACTAAAAGAAATAGAAGGGGACCTTAAAAGATGGAAAAATATTCCATGTTCATGGATAGGAAGGCTAAATGTCATTAAGATGTCAATTCTACCCAAACTCATCTACAGATTCAATGCAATCCCAATCAAAATTCCAACAACCTACTTCGCAGACTTGGAAAAGCTAGTTATCAAATTTATTTGGAAAGGGAAGATGGCTCGAATTGCTAAAGACACTCTAAAAAAGAAAAACAAAGTGGGAGGACTTACACTCCCTGACTTTGAAGCTTATTATAAAGCCACAGTTGCCAAAACAGCATGGTACTGGCACAAAGATAGACATATAGATCAATGGAATCGAATTGAGAATTCAGAGATAGACCCTCAGATCTATGGCCGACTGATCTTTGATAAGGCCCCCAAAGTCACTGAACTGAGTCATAATGGTCTTTTCAACAAATGGGGCTGGGAGAGTTGGATATCCATATCCAAAAGAATGAAAGAGGACCCCTACCTCACTCCCTACACAAAAATTAACTCAAAATGGACTAAAGATCTCAATATAAAAGAAAGTACCATAAAACTCCTAGAAGATAATGTAGGAAAACATCTTCAAGACCTTGTATTAGGTGGCCACTTCCTAGACTTTACACCCAAAGCACAAGCAACAAAAGAGAAAATAGACAAATGGGAACTCCTCAAGCTTAGAAGTTTCTGCACCTCAAAGGAATTTCTCAAAAAGGTGAAGAGGCAGCCAACTCAATGGGAAAAAATTTTTGGAAACCATGTATCTGACAAAAGACTGATATCTTGCATATATAAAGAAATCCTACAACTCAATGACAATAGTACAGTCGGCCCAATTATAAAATGGGCAAAAGATATGAAAAGACAGTTCTCTGAAGAGGAAATACAAATGGCCAAGAAACACATGAAAAAATGTTCAGCTTCACTAGCTATTAGAGAGATGCAAATTATGACCACAATGAGATACCATCTAACACCGGTTAGAATGGCTGCCATTAAACAAACAGGAAACTACAAATGCTGGAGGGGATGTGGAGAAATTGGAACTCTTATTCACTGTTGGTGGGACTGTATAATGGTTCAGCCACTCTGGAAGTCAGTCTGGCAGTGCCTTAGAAAACTAGATATAGAGTTACCATTCGATCCAGCGATTGCACTTCTCGGTATATACCCGGAAGATCGGAAAGCAGTGACACGAACAGATATCTGCACGCCAATGTTCATAGCAGCATTATTCACAATTGCCAAAAGATGGAAACAACCCAAATGTCCTTCAACAGATGAGTGGATAAATAAAATGTGGTATATACACACGATGGAATACTACGCGGCAGTAAGAAGGAACGATCTCGTGAAACATATGACAACATGGATGAACCTTGAAGACATAATGCTGAGTGAAATAAGCCAGGCACAAAAAGAGAAATATTATATGCTACCACTAATGTGAACTTTGAAAAATGTAAAACCAATGGCTTATAATGTAGAATGTAGGGGAACTAGCAATAGAGAGCAATTAAGGAAGGGGGAACAATAATCCAAGAAGAACAGATAAGCTATTTAACGTTCTGGGGATGCCCAGGAATGACTATGGTCTGTTAATTTCTGATGGATATAGTAGGAGCAAGTTCACAGAAATGTTGCTATATTAGGTAACTTTCTTAGGGTAAAGTAGGAACATGTTGGAAGTTAAGCAGTTATCTTAGGTTAGTTGTCTTTTTCTTACTCCCTTGTTATGGTCTCTTTGAAATGTTCTTTTATTGTATGTTTGTTTTCTTTTTAACTTTTTTTTCATACAGTTGATTTAAAAAAGAAGGGAAAGTTAAAAAAAAAAAAAAAAAAGGAAAAAAAAAAAAAGATGCAGTGCCCCCTTGAGGAGCCTGTGGAGAATGCAGGGGTATTCGCCTACCCCACCTCCATGGTTGCTAACATGACCACAGACATAGGGGACTGGTGGTTTGATGGGTTGAGCCCTCTACCACAGGTTTTACCCTTGGGAAGACGGTTGCTGCAAAGGAGAGGCTAGGCCTCCCTATGGTTGTGCCTAAGAGCCTCCTCCCGAATGCCTCTTTGTTGCTCAGATGTGGCCCTCTCTCTCTAGCTAAGCCAACTTGAAAGGTGAAATCACTGCCCTCCCCCCTACGTGGGATCAGACACCCAGGGGAGTGAATCTCCCTGGCAACGTGGAATATGACTCCCGGGGAGGAATGTAGACCTGGCATCGTGGGATGGAGAACATCTTCTTGACCAAAAGGGGGAGGTGAAAGGAAATGAAATAAGCTTCAGTGGCAGAGAGAATCCAAAAGGAGCCGAGAGGTCACTCTGGTGGGCACTCTTACGCACACTTTAGACAACCCTTTTTAGGTTCTAAAGAATTGGGGTAGCTGGTGGTCGATACCTGAAACTATCAAACTACAACCCAGAACCCATGAATCTCAAAGACAGTTGTATAAAAATGTAGCTTATGAGGGGTGACAAGGGGATTGGGAAAGCCATAAGGACCACACTCCACTTTGTCTAGTTTATGGATGGATGAGTAGAAAAATAGGGGAAGGAAACAAACAGACAAAGGTACCCAGTGTTCTTTTTTACTTCAATTGCTCTTTTTCACTCTAATTATTATTCTTGTTATTCTTCTGTGTGTGCTAATGAAGGTGTTGGGGATTGATTTGGGTGATGAATGTACAACTATGTAATGGTACTGTGAACAATCGAAAGTACGATTTGTTTTGTATGACTGCGTGGAATATGAATATATCTCAATGAAATGAAGATTAAAAAAAAAAAACAAAAAAACAAAAAATAGACATAATGCTGAGCAAAATAAGCCAGGCACAAAAAGAGAGATATTGTATGTTACCACTAATGTGAATTCCGTGAAAAATGTACAATGTTTTATACTGTAGAATGTAGGGGACCTAGAGATTCCAATTAGTGGAGGGGGAATGATAATCTAATAAGAACAGATGAACTATGGAGGGTAATCTCAATGTTATGGGAATGCTCAGGAATGATTATGGTTTGTAAACTTTCTTGGATATAGTAAGATCATGTTGGAAGCAATAGAGCTATTTTAGGTTTTTTTTTTCTCTTATTCCTTTGTTTTCTTAGGGGTTGTTAATTTTCTTGGGGTATGGTAGGAACATGTTGGAAGCAATGTAGTTATTTTAGATTATTTGTTTTTCTTACTCCTCTGTTTGGACATGGTTTATTAATTTTCTTGGGGTGTGGTAGGAACGTATTGGAAGCAAAGTAGTTATTTTAGGTTATTTGTTTTCCTTAATCCATTGCTTTGTTTGAAATGTTGTGGGGTTTTTTTGGTTGTTGTTTGCCTGTTTGTTTTTAATTTTTTGATAAACAAAGTTAAAAAATTGAAAAAAAATCAGTAGAATAATGGGAGTAAAAACTAAATGACAAATAGGGTGGGATGGGGGGATGGTTTGGGTATTCTCTTTTCACTTTTATTTTTTATTCTTATTCTGATTCTTTCTGATGTAAGGAAAATGTTCAGAAATAGATTGTGGTGATGAACGCATAACTATATGATCATACTGTGAACAGTTGATTGTATACCATGGATGACTGTATGGTTTGTGAATATATTTCAATAAAACTGAATTAAAAAAAAAAAAAAAAATCTTCCCACAAATAAATGCCCAGGGCCAGATGGCTTCACAGGGGAATTCTACCAAACTTTCCAGAAAGAACTGACACCAATCTTACTCAAACTCTTTCAAAACATTGAAGAAAATGGAACACTACCTAACTCATTCTATGAAGCTAACATCAATCTAATACCAAAACCAGGCAAAGATGCTACAAAAAAGGAAAACTACCGGCCAATCTCCCTAATGAATATAGATGCAAAAATCCTCAACAAAATACTTGCAAATCGAATCCAAAGACACATTAAAAAAATCATACACCATGACCAAGTGGGGTTTATTCCAGGCATGCAAGGATGGTTCAACATAAGAAAATCAATCAATGTATTACAACACATTAACAAGTCAAAAGGGAAAAATCAATTGATCATCTCAATAGATGCTGAAAAAGCATTTGACAAAATCCAACATCCCTTTTTGATAAAAACACTTCAAAAGGTAGGAATTGAAGGAAACTTCCTCAACATGATAAAGAGCATATATGAAAAACCCACAGCCAGCATAGTACTCAATGGTGAGAGACTGAAAGCCTTCCCTCTAAGATCAGGAACGAGACAAGGATGCCCGCTGTCACCACTGTTATTCAACATTGTGCTGGAAGTGCTAGCCAGGGCAATCCGGCA
This sequence comes from Choloepus didactylus, assembly GCF_015220235.1. Classification (NCBI taxonomy): domain Eukaryota; kingdom Metazoa; phylum Chordata; class Mammalia; order Pilosa; family Megalonychidae; genus Choloepus; species Choloepus didactylus. The sequence goes on along the minus strand of NC_051320.1, from coordinate 36,499,983 downwards.
AGACAAAGAAATAAAAGGCATCCAAATTGGAAAGGAAGAAGTAAAACTGTCATTGTTTGCAGATGATATGATCTTATATCTAGAAAACCCTGAGAAATCGACGATACAGCTACTAGACCTAATAAACAAATTTAGCAAAGTAGCGGGATACAAGGTTAATGCACATAAGTCAGTAATGTTTCTATATGCTAGAAATGAACAAACTGAAGAGACACTCAAGAAAAAGATACCATTTTCAATAGCAACTAAAAAAATCAAGTACCTAGGAATAAACTTAACCAAAGATGTAAAAGACCTATACAAAGAAAACTACATAACTCTACTAAGAGAAATAGAAGGGGACCTTAAAAGATGGAAAAATATCCCATGTTCATGGATAGGAAGACTAAATGTCATTAAGATGTCAATTCTACCCAAACTCATCTACAGATTCAATGCAATCCCAATCAAAATTCCAACAACCTACTTCGCAGACTTGGAAAAGCTAGTTATCAAATTTATTTGGAAAGGGAAGATGGCTCGAATTGCTAAAGACACTCTAAAAAAGAAAAACGAAGTGGGAGGACTTACACTCCCTGACTTTGAAGCTTATTATAAAGCCACAGTTGCCAAAACAGCATGGTACTGGCACAAAGATAGACATATAGATCAATGGAATCGAATTGAGAATTCGGAGATAGACCCTCAGATCTATGGCCGACTGATCTTTGATAAGGCCCCCAAAGTCACTGAACTGAGTCATAATGGTCTTTTCAGCAAATGGGGCTGGGAGAGTTGGATATCCATATCCAAAAGAATGATAGAGGACCCCTACCTCACACACTACACAAAAATTAACTCAAAATGGACCAAAGATCTCAATATAAAAGAAAGTACCATAAAACTCCTAGAAGACAATGTAGGAAAACATCTTCAAGACCTTGTATTAGGTGGCCACTTCCTAGACTTTACACCCAAAGCACAAGCAACAAAAGAGAAAATAGATAAATGGGAACTCCTCAAGCTTAGAAGTTTCTGCACCTCAAAGGAATTTCTCAAAAAGGTAAAGAGGCAGCCAACTCAATGGGAAAAAATTTTTGGAAACCATGTATCTGACAAAAGACTGATATCTTGCATATATAAAGAAATCCTACAACTCAATGACAATAGTACAGACGGCCCAATTATAAAATGGGCAAAAGATATGAAAAGACAGTTCTCTGAAGAGGAAATACAAATGGCCAAGAAACACATGAAAAAATGTTCAGCTTCACTAGCTATTAGAGAGATGCAAATTAAGACCACAATGAGATACCATCTAACACCGGTTAGAATGGCTGCCATTAAACAAACAGGAAACTACAAATGCTGGAGGGGATGTGGAGAAATTGGAACTCTTATTCATTGTTGGTGGGACTGTATAATGGTTCAGCCACTCTGGAAGTCAGTCTGGCAGTTCCTTAGAAAACTAGAAATAGAGTTACCATTCGATCCAGCGATTGCACTTCTCGGTATATACCCAGAAGATCGGAAAGCAGTGACATGAACAGATATCTGCACGCCAATGTTCATAGCAGCATTATTCACAATTGCCAAGAGATGGAAACAACCCAAATGTCCTTCAACAGATGAGTGGATGAATAAAATGTGGTATATACACACGATGGAATACTACGCGGCAGTAAGAAGTAACGATCTCGTGAAACATATGACAACATGGATGAACCTTGAAGACATAATGCTGAGCGAAATAAGCCAGGCACAAAAAGAGAAATATTATATGCTACCACTAATGTGAACTTTGAAAAATGTAAAACAATTGGTTTATAATGTAGAATGTAGGGGAACTAGCAGTAGAGAGCAATTAAGGAAGGGGGAACAATAATCCAAGAAGAACAGATAAGCTATTTAAAGTTCTGGGGATGCCCAGAAATGACTATGGTCTGTTAATTTCTGATGGATGTAGTAGGAACAAGTTCACTGAAATGTTGCTATATTATGTAACTTTCTTGGGGTAAAGTAGGAACATGTTGGAAGTTAAGCAGTTATCTTAGGTTAGTTGTCTTTTTCTTACTCCCTTGTTATGGTCTCTTTGAAATGTTCTTTTATTGTATGTTTGTTTTCTTTTTAACTTTTTTTCATACAGTTGATTTAAAAAAGAAGGGAAAGTTAAAAAAAAAAAAAAAAGAAAAACAAGGAAAAAAAAAAGATGTAGTGCCCCCTTGAGGAGCCTGTGGAGAATGCAGGGGTATTCGCCTACCCCACCTCCATGGTTGCTAACATGACCACAGACATAGGGGACTGGTGGTTTGATGGGTTGAGCCCTCTACCACAGGTTTTACCCTTGGGAAGACGGTTGCTGCAAAGGAGAGGCTAGGCCTCCCTATGGTTGTGCCTAAGAGCCTCCTCCCGAATGCCTCTTTGTTGCTCAGATGTGGCCCTGTCTCTCTAGCTAAGCCAACTTGAAAGGTGAAATCACTGCCCTCCCCCCTACGTGGGATCAGACACCCAGAGGAGTGAATCTCCCTGGCAACGTGGAATATGACTCCCGGGGAGGAATGTAGACCTGGCATCGTGGGACGGAGAACATCTTCTTGACCAAAAGGGGGATGTGAAAGGAAATGAAATAAGCTTCAGTGGCAGAGAGAATCCAAAAGGAGCCGAGAGGTCACTCTGGTGGGCACTCTTATGCACGCTTTAGACAACCCTTTTTAGGTTCTAAAGAATTGGGGTAGCTGGTGGTCGATACCTGAAACTATCAAACTACAACCCAGAACCCATGAATCTCGAAGACAGTTGTATAAAAATGTAGCTTATGAGGGGTGACAATGGGATTGGGAAAGCCATAAGGACCACACTCCACTTTGTCTAGTTTATGGATGGATGAGTAGAAAAATAGGGGAAGGAAACAAACAGACAAAGGTACCCAGTGTTCTTTTTTACTTCAATTGCTCTTTTTCACTCTAATTATTATTCTTGTTATTTTTGTGTGTGTGCTAATGAAGGTGTCAGGGATTGATTTGGGTGATGAATGTACCACTATGTAATGGTAGTGTAAACAATCGAAAGTACGATTTGTTTTGTATGACTGCGTGGTATGTGAATATATCTCAATAAAATGAAGATTAAAAAAAAAAAAAATGCACACCAGCCCTCTCTGCATACTTTAAAAGTGGTCTAGCTCTGCTCCAAAATAGAGGCAGGTAGGAGTCCATTGATGCAGACAGATTAGATATTCTGATGATAATATGCACCTAGACTCTATTTCTAAGTTAGATACAGGGATTAATACAGCAACAACAGCTCCACACCTGGCCTAACCCCCACCCCACACCTCATCCATGCAGAAGGGCTCAAGGAAGGACACTCACTGGCCCTGCGTGGGCTACCTGCCACCAACCGGTGTGTCCGGGAGGCAGCTGCTGTGATTGGCCCTCTCTGAAGCTGGGGGACGGAGAGGATCTGGTTTGGGGAGCCCAACACAGTGATTGCCACAGAGCTTTGCAGAAGGACAGAAGCAGAGCTGTGGTGGGATTTTTTTCAAGTAAACTTTAAGTTGAAGTATTACACAAATACAGAAAAGTATACGCATTTTAAGTATAGACTTTGATAAGTTATTACAGAATGAACACACCCATGTAACTATCGCCAAGATGAAGAAATAAAATATGTTTGGATTTTTTTTTTAAGTACACTTAGGTCTTGACCTGCTTCATTTGGTCACTTTTCAGGGTGGTTTTTCACAGGTGCTAACTCAATACAAGTTTCCACAAAATGGATAAAAACTGTAATCATCAACGGTTGTAATAAAAGAGTTAATTCAGTCTTCTAAGTGATAAATGCAGAAACCTTTTGGTTTTCATGACTCTTCTCATACTCTAAGATGTTTCCTTAGAAAAAGAAAATGCCTTCAGAACCTGTGCATCTTCCCACCTTTTCTCCATCATCTATTGGCTTTTTGCTCCCTTGTTTTGGGGTCATCTTCATCTCCTTATTCTCAAGTACTAAGGAATAAAACAATAGCTTGATAACTTTTTAATATTTTACTGTATTTTACTTTTATGTTTTTAAAAATAATGTCTATTCCAATAAATTTCAGTAAGAGAGAATAGGTCTGTTTTTTTTTTCAAATAATTATTTTCTAATGTAAAAGTAATATATACACACTGTTGAAAAATTGAAAACAAGAAAATATAAAAGAGACTAAAAATCACCCATAACTCCATGACTCAGAAATAAGCACAGTAAACATCGATTTTTCCAGCTTTCTTCCTGTGATTATATACTCATCTTCGTTTTCACAAAATTCATAACCAAAGTTTTCTATGCTGCTGTTTCTCTAAAATCTTGTGACTTTGTGCTTCTAATCAGAAAAACACATAACAACAAATGTAAGTCAAATTATATTCACTTCACTTGGTAGTATTGCACCTTGACCAGAAGAGAAAGGCTGTAGAAATAGTGTCTCTCTAGAATCAGAGAGAAAATACTCTTTAAATAAGGATATTGTGATGTTCTAATGGCTAATGCAGCTGCAGACTGGTAGCAATCATTTAGTGGACTTCAAATCTCAATTATATGAACTGAAAAAGAATTTAGTGTATCCTTCAGAAAGATTGACATTTTAGCTCCACAAACCAACATATAGATGATCCATTTGTGTGTCACAAGTGCAGAGATAGGCTATACAAAGGCAATTTCTGAATTAAAACTTTATTTCTCATGGGGAAGTAATAAGAGGCCATTTACAAAATCATGTATAAACTCCCCCAGATCTAGACAGTGGAGTGAAATGCTTCAGGGCTCTGCCCCCTCATAGAAGCTTTGAACATCCAATAAGAACTGGCAGAAATATCTTTCTCAAAGCTCCAGAAAGCAGTTAAAGGACTGTAGTAATAGGACGAGCACTGAAGCAAGAAAAAGGCTAAAAGTGGTAGGATCTCTTGGTGCTCTGGCTGGCCCCTTGCCCATGCTTCATAGCCTCATGAGGGGTCAGCCCACGATCTCAGTGCAGATACCTGGTCCGGGTTCCAGAAGGAGCAGAGTAACTCTAACACACTTTTAGAAGCTTATATGTCTGGCCCAATCTGCCTGGTGCCTCGCTGTCCCAGAATTTGCCTTGCATGTAGAAGGGGGTTCACTGAGAAGGGGGGTCACTGAGCTCTCCTACGGCATTCCAGGCAGCAGTCAAGTGACTGCCTGGAGCAAGAGATTGCTGGCTGTAGGACATACAGCACAGTGCCTGGGACAGTGAGGAAGCTGTTTCCTAGGGAACAGGGGATGTTTGGGGGAGTTCTCAAAGCTATGTGTGCATGCCCAAGGCAAGAAATATGTGCAGAAGGGATCAGGGTGGCCCCTATGTTTTGGCCAGAGCTAGTCTTTAAACTCATTGTATAGATAAGCTCCGAAAGTGAGCACTTGCAGAGGTGAATCTGCACCACAGGGAAAAGTATTTTCTTTTTTCCCTTCTTGTTCCTGGAATTAAAGGAAAGCTCTATCATAATACTAGATGCATACAAGCTTAAGGAAGAGATGCCTCTGTGATAACACATTAAAATATCAAAATGTTATGAAAACATAACAAAATATTTGAAGAACCAGGAAGTGATGGCCCAGGCAAAAGAGAAGATTAAAGCATTAGAAGCAATCAATGAGGAGGGTCAGACCTGGGACATACCAGAAAAAGACTTTTTAAAAATGGACCTAAATATGCTCAAAGAGGTAAAGGAAAATATGGACAAAGAACTAATGGAAATCAGGAAAACACAAAGAGAATATCGATAAAGAGATGGAAATTATGAAAAGGAACCAACAGAGCTGAAGACCACAGTAAAAGAAATAAAAAATTCCCTGGAGAGGCTCAACAGCAGCTTCGAGCTGCCAGAAGAAAGAAATTAGTGAATCTGAAGATAAAACAATTGAAATCATCCAGTCTGAGAAACAGAAAAGGAAAAAATGAAGAAAAGTGAGCAGAACCTGAGGAAACTGTGGGACACCATCAAGTACAACAATATACACATTGTGGGGGTCCCAGAATAAGAAAGAAAGGGGCAAAGAAAATATTCAAAGGAATAATGGCTGAAAACTTCCCAAATTTAACAAAAAAACATTAATCACTAGACTAGCCCTCCCAGAAAGGCTAAAGGGATTACTGCAGGTTGAAAGGAAAGGACATTAGACAATTGACTGAAGGTACATGAAGAAATAAAGATCTCCAGTAAAGATAATGACATGGGTAAACATAAATACCAGTACTACTGTATTTCTGGTTTGTAACTCCACCTTTTACTTCCTATAGGTTTTAAAAGGTAAATGCATAAAACATAATGATAAATCAGTAGTTTAGGCCTCATAAAGTATAAATATGTATAAGAACCACATAAAGGTGGGGTAAAGGAACATAGTTTATGTGTGCTATTGAAGTTAACTTAGGATCAAAGCAAACGAGATGGTTATAGATTCAGGATGTTAAATTTAAGCCCCACAGTAACCACGAAGAAAATACTGGAGAATATGCAAACTCATAGAGAAAAAAGTAAAGTACAGGTTACCAGGGGTCAAGGAAAAGGGAAATGGGGATTTAATGCAAAATGAGTGTAGGTTTTGTATTTGGGGTAAAGGGAATATCTTAGTAACAGATGCTGGTGAGGGTACTGCAACATTGTGAGTGTGATTAAGCCCACTGAATGGTATGATGGGGAGAGGTTGAGATGGAAAATTGGGGTTGTATATATGTTTCCACTACTTTAAAAAAAAAAATGAAAATACTAAAGAAATCATGACAATTAAATGCAATGCGTGATACTGGATGGATCAAAGAATGGAGGAGAAAACGCTCAAAAGGATATTATTGGGTCATAAGAAAAATTGGGATATAGAATGTAAGCTTATATCAATGTTAAATTTCTCGAACTTGATAACTGTACATAAGGAGAGTACATAAGTGAATATGTTCGTAGGAAATGTACATGGAAATATGTGTGACGGGAATATAATTTGTGCAAGCTGCTCTCAAATGTTCGAGGAAGAGAGAGCAAGCAAGCACATGCGTGAGAGCACACAACGATGGCAAAATGTTAAAATCGGTGGATCTGAGTATATGGGAGGGTGGGGGTATGTTAGGGTTCCCTGAATGGGGTTTGTATTATTTTTGCAACTGTCCGTAAGTTTGAAATTATTTAAAAATAAAAAGTTAAAAGAAACATCTATGATATGATGTGAGCTAGTTAGATAGTAATCTGAGAATCTCTAGGAATAGGAGCCCTTTTCCACAGTTCATGGGTTTCTCTGCAATTAATAAACATGAAGCATAGTTTTAAACCTAATTAAATTTATTTAAAAATGGAGTTACACTTGAACATGATAAATTCAGATAACAGATTTGTAATGGAGAAGAGAATATCACAGCAAAACTGTAAATTTTGGGCACAGAAATCAAAGCAAAAGCATACTAAACTTGGATCCTCTGACATATATGAATTTCCTCTAACTAAATCACTAAGCAATCTTACAAACAGCTTGCAGAGTGGTTTAGTTTAAGAGAAATATTGAAAGGAACATCGATGACTACTTTAATAATTTTGGGTTGGGGAATGTCTTTCTATATGATACCAAAGGAAGAAACCATAAAGAAAAAAATTATTTGACCATGTTAAAAAAAAATCTGTACAGAAAAAAGTAATAAGTAAAGCAATGTTAGGAAGCTTTTGTATGCATACCTAGGAAAAATATAACTCTGTCCACTGAGGATTTTTTTTTTTTTTTTAATGTGATTGGTTTGTCAGACCTAATTCTCTGACCATGTTGGCCAACAAACTTATAATTTGGTTTTGGGTGGGATATAGACCTTGTAGAGACAAGCCTTTAAAATTGCATCAAAATGACCTCTAATGGGGATTTTGTTGAATACCAAAAATTATACTTCATTGGAGGTGGCAAATAAGTTACAGAATGCAGGCTAACACAGCTCAAGCACATTCCTGTCCTCGGAAAACTCACAAATCCAGGTTTACATTTCAGTCCTTCACTCACTAGCTGACTAACCTTAGGCAGGTTATTTACTTGTCATATTCACAGTTTTTTAATCTGTAAAATGGATCGAAATAACTAACACACAAGGTTGGTACAAGGAGAAAAGGAGGTAACATATATTAGACCGTTAGAGTACTTGCTCACTAGTAATACTCAAGATTTCTTGGTGGCAATTAATTAAAAAAAACTTCAGAAATATTTATGCAGTACAAATAAAAGAGTGTGCAGTGAGGCTTGGGGATATGAGTTCCACCAGACAACACTAAAGTAAGGTCTCCCTCTTCAAGATGAAGTCAGTTTTGTCTCGGTAAAAGTATAAAAGCAATGAGAAATCCTTACAAGGAAACGGAAAGAAACTGAATTTCTAAAATATGCCAGTGTATCCGGTGAACATGCTCAACTTCTGGAGAAATGGGATGGTTGTGATTCTAAAATAGAAAGGAAGGTGTTCTCTTTCTCTGAATTTTACAGATTTGGACAGAAACAGCAAGCTAACGCAATACTGTGACTCTTTGCTTTATTCTCAGGGCTTCTTTGCACCATCAAAAAAACATTTTCCGAGAGGCTTAGCATCTAACTGAAGGAAACTTAGGTGTGAAACTGAGATGCTCCATAGCAGGAAAGAAAAGCTTTGAAGGGAAATGTTCAGCTAGAGAAGGAGCAACAGGCAATCTGCCGCCTATTTCTATACAACTGGATACCTAAGAATGGTTTTCACATATTTAAATAATTGGGGGGGGGGGGAGAATATTTTGAATTTTACCTGAAGTTCAAATTTATTTTGTGCATAAAGTGTTAGTGAAACACAGCCCCACCCACTTGTGTAATCACCATCTGTGGCTGCTTTCCCACTACAATTACAGAGCTGATTGGCTGTGAAAGAGACTGTATGATCCACAAAGCCAAAAATAGTTACTGTCGGGTTCTTTAGAGAAAAAGTTTGCTGACCACTGAATTAGAGAGATGCTTAACTAGAAGTAACATGGTTGACTATTTTAATGATTTTGAATTGGAGAAGGCTTTCTAAGCACATAATCAAATACTATGCAGTTGTTTAAAATGGTGAAATAGATCCACACTTTTATTAACTTAAAAGGGTGTTGCTATATTGCTAAATGAGAAAAAAGGTGGATTATATAGTAGAGTACATAATATCACATTTTGCAAAATACAAAAATAGACATTCAGACACATAGATAGCAATGGGTGATAGTCAACATATTTTACCACAAGTACACAGGGACACTGAACAACCAACACAGATGCTGGTTGTATAATGGCATGATAAATAATCACACATGTATGTCCATGAAAACTAGCTCTGGATAGATAAATATGCGCAAAAAATACCTGGAATACACATCAAAATATAACATTGTGTGATTTCACTGATAGGAAATAATAAGTAAGCTGATAAAGTCAGAATCTAGAATATAGGTTACCAGGGGATGGGGAAAGGGTAGGGAATGGGTGTTATGGCTTAAAAAAGAAGAAAAAGAGTGAACAATGATCATCTCTGGGTGGTGGGATTATGGGTGATTTTTCATTTCTCTTTTTTACTCATACTTTTCTATATTTTCAGATTTAAAAAAAAACAGCATTAGTACTCTTATAATCGGATAAGAATAAGGCTATGTGCATTTGGAAAAAGCAAAGAAGAAACCAACAAACCAAACAACTAAATAGTACTATTTCCACAAATCATGAAATGGAAATTATATATTTTGCCCCCTAAAATAATAAATACTCTAATTCTTAATTTTTATCAAACAATTTCCTAATAAAAATAAATACTTATTGAAGAAAATTTGGAAAATACAGTAAAGGACAATAAAAAATAAATCATCATTAACAGTTAACATTTTGATGTTATTTTTATACAAAATTTGAACCATATTAATAGTTTGTCTTTTTTAAAAATATTTAGACAAGATTATATATCATTTTATCAAACATTCTTTGAAAATGTTAATATATTTCTACCAGAATTAATTTTTCCCACATGGTTGGAAATACAGGCTATTTTCATTTTTCTCTATTATAAATAACATTCTGATAAACATCCTAGTGTAAAAATCACCTTTGTTTTGAGATGGTTTTCTAGGAGAGCATTTTGGGGGCATGAACATTTTTATTGACCCTTGGAACATGCCACCATATTGCTTTCCAGGGAGGTTCCCTCAATAGTCCCCAAAGTCTCCTATCACCTCGTATGTGGCCATTTATAGTGTTATTTTTTTAAAAAATAATGTCCATTTTCTAAAATGTTTTAATCTATATTTGAGAATTAGTTGCTTTAGATTTTTTGTTTTTTTTTTTTTTTTTTTTTGCCACAAATGGCATTTTAATGCATGAGTTCCTTGAGTACATCAATGTTAAGAAATACCAAGCATAGCACTATACTGATGACAACAAATAAATTATGGGCCAGAAATCTTATTGAAAGTTTTAAAATGTTTTTACAATAGGCTTTTTTTTTAATGCAATTTTGAGATATATTCACATAACATACAGTCCTTCAAAGTGTACAATCAGTTGTTCACAGTATCATCATATAGTTGTGCATTCATCACCACTATCAATCTTTGAACATTTTCATTACTCCAGAAACTAAAATTAAAATTAAAGTAAACAAGAACATCCAAAACATTCCATTCCTCTCCTTCCCCCATTGTTCATTTATTTACTTTGCTTTAACACTCATTCATTGTTTTTTTTAACTTTATCAAAAAATTCAAAAACAAACAATAAAAAACACACATTTCAAACAAAACCAAAACAAAGGAATAAGAAAAAACAAACAACCTAAAATAACTACATTGCTTCCAACATGTTCCTACCCTACCCCAAGAAAAATAAACAAACAATAACCAAACAAAGGAATAAGAAAAACAATTAACCTAAAATAAATACATTGCTGCCAACCTGTTCCTACCATACCCCCCAAATTAATAAACCATAGTCTTTCCTGAGCATTCCCATAACATTAAGTTTACCCTCCATAACTTATCTGTTCTTATTAGATTATCATTCCCCCTTCACTATTTGCTGTCTATCACTAGGTCCCCTACCTTCTACAATATAAACCATTTATTTTATATTTTTCACAGAGTTCACATTAGTGGTAACATACAATCTCTCTCTTTTTGTGCCTGGCTTGTTTCACTCAGCATTATGTCTTCAAGGTTCATCCATGTTGTTATGTTTCACAACCTCATTCCTTCTTACTGCCACGTAGTATTCCATCACATGTATGTACCAAGTTTGTTTGTCTACTCATCTCTTGAAGGACATTTGGATTGTTTCCATCTCTTGGCAATTGTGAATAATGCTGCTATGAACATTGTTGTGCAGATTATCTGTTCGTGTCACTGCTTTCAGATCTTCCGAGTATATACTGAGAAGTGCAATTGCTGGATAATAGGGTAACTCGATATCTAGTTTTCTAAGAAACTGCCAGACTGTCTTCCAGTGTGGCTATACCATTATACAGTTCCACCAGCAATCAATAAAAGTTCCCGTTTCTCCACATCCATTCCAGCATTTGTAGTTTCCTTTGTTTAATAGCAGCCAATCTAATTGGTATGAGATGATATCTCATTATGGTCTTAATTTGCATTTCCCTAATAGCTAGTGAAGATGAACATTTTTTCATGTGTTCTTTGGCCAGTTGTATTTCCTCTTCAGAGAACTGTCTTTTCATATCTTTTGCCCATTTTATAATTGGGCTGTCTGTACTACTGTCATTGAGTTGTAGGATTTCTTTATATATGCAAGATATCAGTCTTTTGTCAGATACATGGTTTCCAAATATTTTATTCCATTGAGATGGCTGCCTCTTTACCTTTTGACAAATTCCTTTGAGGTACAGAAGCTTTTAAGTTTGAGGAGTTCCCGTTTGTCTATTTTTTCTTTGTTGCTTGTGCTTTGGGTGTAAGGTCTAAGAAGCGACCTCCTAATACAAGGTCTTGAAGATGTTTCCCTACATTATCTTCTAGGATTTTTATGGAACTGTCTCTTATATTTGAGGTCTTTAATCCATTTTGAGTTAATTTTTGTGTGGGGTGTGAGGTAGGGATCCTCTTTCATTCTTTTGGATATGGCTATCCAGCTCTACCAGCCCCATTTATTGAATAGACTGTTATGTCCCAGTTCAGTGCTTTTGGGGCTTTATCAAAGATCAGTCGACTGTAGATCTGGGGGTCTATCTACAAATTCTCAATTTGATTCCGTTGATCAATATGTCTATCTTTGTGCCAGTACCTTGCTGTTTTCACTACTGTGGCTTTATAATAAGCTTCAAAGTCAGAGAATGTAAGTCCTCCTGCTTTGTTTTTCTTTTTTAGAATGTTTTTAGCAATTCAAGGCATCATTCCCTTCCAAATAAATTTGATAACTAGCTTTTCCAGGTCTGCAAAGTAGGTTGTTGGAATTTTGACTGGGATTGCATTGAATCTGTAGATGAGTTTGGGTAGAATTGACATCTTAATGACATTTAGCCTTCCTATCCATGAATACAGAATATTTTTTCATCTTTTACAGTCCCCTTCTATGTCTTTTAGTAAAATTATGTAATTATCTATCTATAGGTCTTTTACATTGTTAAGTTGGTAAAGTTTATTCCTAGGTACTTGATTTCTTTTTAAGTTGCTATTGAGAATGGAATCTTTTCATTGAGTGTCTCTTCAGTTCAGTCATTTCTGGTGTATAGGAACATTACTGACTTAAGTGCATTAATCCTGTATCCCGCTACTTTGCTAAATTTATTAGCTTGTCAAGTAGCTGTGTCATCGATTTCTTAGGGTTTTCCAGATATACGATCATATCATCTGCAAATAATGAGTTTTTCTTCTTTCCAACTTGGATGCCTTTTATTTCTTTGTCTTGCTGGATTGCTCTGGCTAGCACTTCTAACACAATGTTGAATAACAGTGGTGACAGCAGGCATACTTGTCTCATTCCTGATCTTAGAGGGAAGGCTTTCAGTCTCTTGCCATTGAGTACTGTGCTGGCTGTGGGTTTTTCATATATGTCCGTTATCATATTGAGGAAGTTTCCTTCAATTCCTACCTTTTGAAGTGTTTTTATCAAAAAAGGATGCTGGATTTTGTTGAATGCTTTTTCAGCATTGATTGATTTTCTTATGTTGAACCATCCTTTTGTGCCTAGAATGAACCCCACTTGGTCATGGAGTATGATTTTTTTAATGTGTCTTTGGATATGATATGCAAGTATTTTGTTGAGAATTTTTGCATCTATATTCATGAGGGAGATTGGCCTGTAGTTTTCCTTTCTTCTAGCATCTTTACCTGGTTTTGGTATTAGAGTGATGTTAGCGTCATAAAATGAGTTAGGTAGTGTTCCATTTTCTTCAATGTTTTGGAAGAGTTTAAGTAAGATTGGTATTCTGGTTTGCTAATGCTGCTGTTTTGCAAAGCATCAGAAATGGATTGCCTTTTATAAAGGGGGCTTATTTGGTTACAAAGTTACAGTCTTAAGGCCATAAAGTGTCCAAAGTAAGGCATCAACCCTAGGGTACCTTCACTGAAGGATGGCCATTGGCATCCAGAAAATCTGTTATCTCGGAAGGCACGTGGCTGGTGTCTGCTTGCTCCCAGGTTGCGTTTCAAAATGGTGTTTTCCAAAATGTTGCTCTTGGGGCATTTTGTCCTCGTAGCTGCAGCTCCTCTTCAAAATGTCACTCCCAGTTGCTCTGAGGTCCCTCTGTTTGTAAACTCTTTTTATAGGACTCCAGTGAACTAATCAAGACCCACCCTGAATAGGCGGGGCCACATTTCCATGGAAACATTCAATCAAGAGGTCACACCCTAATCAAAGGTGTCTCTCACAGTTGGGTGGGTCACATCTCCATGGAAACACTCAGTCAGAAGGTTCCAACCTAATCAACACTAATACGTCTGCCCCAACAAGACTGCATCAAAGAACATGGTGTTTAGGGTGACATAATACATCCAAATCAGCATAATTGGTATTAGAGCTTTCTGGAAAGCTTGGTAGAATTGTCCTGTGAAGTCATCTGGCCCTGGGCATTTATTTGTGGGAAGCTTTTTGATGTATGATTCAATCTCTTTGCTTGTGATTGGTTGGTTGAGGTCTTCTATTTCTTCTCTGGTCAGTCTAGGTCATTCATATGTTTCCAGGAAATTGCCCATTTCCTCTACATAATCCAGTTTGTTAGCATATAGTTGTTCATAGTATCCTCTTATAATTTTTAAAATTTCTTCAGGATCCACAGTAATGTCACCTCTCTCATTTATTATTTTGTTTATTTGGGTCATCTCTCTTTTTGATTTTGTCAGTCTAGCTAGGGGCTTGCCAATCTTGTTGATCTTCTCAAAGAACCAGCTTTTGGTGTTATTTATTCTCTCTATTGTTTTTTTGTTCTCTATGTCATTTATTTCTGCTTTAATCCTTGCTATTCTTTTCTTCTACTTGGTTTAGGATTAGTTTGCTGTTCATTTTCTAGCTTCTTCAGTTGTTCCATTAGTTCTTTGATTTTAGCTCTTTCTTCCTTTTTAACGTATGCATTTAGAGCTATAAATTTCCCCCTCAATAACACCTTCACTGCATTCCATAAGTTTTGATATGTTGTGCTCTCATTTTCCTTCATCTCTAGATATCTAGCAATTTCTCTTGCTATTTCTTCTTCAACCCAATGATTGTTTAGGAGGGTGTTGTTTAACCTCCAGATATTTGTGAATGTTCTGTCTCTGATGGTTATTGACTTCTAATTATATTCTATTGTGATCAGAGAATGTGCTTTGAATAATTTCAATCTTGTTAAATTTATCGAGGCTTGTTTTATGGCCCAGCATATGATCTCCTCTGGAAAAAGTTCTGTGAGCACTAGAGAATGTGATTTGGAATGTAATGTTCTATATATGTCTGTTAAGTCAAATTCATTTATCACATTGTTTAGGTTTTCAATTTCCTTATTGATCCTCTGTCTGGTTGATTTATCTGTAGGAGAGAGTGATTTGTTGAAGTCTCCCATGATTATCATGGAAACATCTATTGCTTCCTTCAGTTTTGCCAATGTTTGTCTCATGTACTTTGGGGCACCTGGATTAGGTGCATTTATGCATATGCAAACATTTATGATTGTTATTTCTTCTCGTTGAATTGTCCCTTTTATTAGTATATAGTGACTTTCTTTGTATCTTATAACATCCTTGCATTTATAGTCTATTTTATCTGAGATTAATATTGCTACTCCTACTTTCTTTCGGCTGTAGCTTGCATGGAATATTTTTCTCCATCCTTTCACTTACAATTTCTTTGCGTCTCTGGGTCTAAGATGAATCTCTGGTATGCAACATATTGATGGTTCATATTTTTTAATCCATTCTTCCAATCTATATCTTTTAATTGGGGAGTTTAATCCATTCACATTCAGTGTTATTTCTGTGAAGGCATTTCTTGAATCAGCCATCATATCCTTTGGATTTTATTTGTCAGATATATTTCCCCCCTCTCTATTTCCTATAATATACCCTTACTAGAACTCTTTAGTTCTGAGCCCTTCTCCATACCTCTCTCTCCTTTCTTTTTTTTCTCTGTCGGTAGGCTCTCTTTAGTATCTCTTGTAGGGCAGGTCTCTTGTTAGCAAATTCTCTCAGCATTTGTTTTTGAAGATTTTAAGCTCTCCCTCAAATTTGCAGGAGAGCTTTGCTGGATAAAGGATTCTTGGTTGGCAATTTTTCTCTTTAGCATTTTATTTTATTTTATTTTAAATATTTATTGAGATATAGTCTACATTTGCTAAAATGCATGTCTTTTACATGTACAATATGATGAGTTTTCAGAAATATTTTAAATATGTCATGCCACTGCCTTCTTGCCTCCATGGTGGCCACTGAGTAGTCACTACTTAGTCTTTTATGTGGTGAATTGCTTCTCCCTTTCTGTGTTCAGAACTTGCTCCTTCTTTTCAGCACTTGACAATCTGGTCAGAATATGTCTCAGAGTGGGTTTATTTGGATTTATTCTGTTTGGAGTTCATTGGGCGACTACGTATTTACGTTGTTTAGAAGGGTTGGGAAATTTTCCCCAACAATGTCTTTGAATACTCTTCCTAGATCTTTACCCTTCTCTTCCCCTTCTGGGACACCAATGATTCTTATATTTGTGTGCTTCATGTTGTCTATTATATCCCTGAGATCCATTTCAAATTTTTAAAATTTTTTCTCCATTCATTCTTTTGTACTTTCACTCTCCAAAACATTTTTCTTCTATTTCACTTACTTGTTCTTTGAGTTCATCTAATCTGTTGCTATGTGTTTCCAGGATATTTTTAATTTGATCAACAGTTTATTTCCTTAAGCTCATCTATTTTTTAATTTAGTCTTGCAAATTCTTCTTTATGCTCTTCTAGGGTCTTCTTCATGTCCTTTATATCATAAGCCATGATCTTGTTGTTTGTGATTACTTCTTTGATTAAGTGCTCCAAGTTCTTTGTCTCCTCTGTTTTTTTTATTTGGGCATTTGGTTATCCATATCTTCTGGTTTCTTTATATGCTTTAAAATTTTCTGTTGCTTTTGGCCTTTCAGCATTTACTTATCTTGATAGGGTTCTTTTAGGATATGCAGGCTTATTTGAACAATTTTCTATAATTTGACAGAGCTACAGCTTGAGGTAGTGCACTTTCCCTGACCTACCAGCAGATGGTGCCCCCGAGCCACCTATTACCCTCAAGCCAGTTCACCCCAACTTCACCTGTGCAGCTAGTGGGGGTCCAAACCTTGTGGAGGTCTAATCAGTGCACCAGTTTTCCATGTGCAGTTAGGACTGCCAGCCCTAAGGATGAGGGGTGTGCCCTGTGCAGTAAGGCAGGGAAGACAGCATTAAGACCCAGAATTCCCAGCCATTCCCGGAACTGCAACTGTAATACCCTAGGGCTGTTGCTTGAGTCCAGATTCCCCACAGTCCCTCTCTGCCATGGGCCCACAAGTCCCTGGGATTGGTGTAGAGCTCTTCGCACTTCCATGTGGGACCCTGCCTCTTGGCTGTTCACTCCACAGGCTTATGTGGAGGAAGACTGTGCAATGTCACAGGAGAGCGGAATCCCCAAGGGGAGCTATCACCCACAGCATTGCACAGGGGCATCTCCCAGCCCGCTGAAAAGATGGCTGTATGTGGTGTGGTAACTTCCAAGTTCCACGGTCCTCTGCCTGCTGCAGCATCCCATTCCTGGCTCTGAGACAATTAGCTGCGGGTGTGCGAAAGGCTGTCACCCACATGAGATAATGAGGTGGGTGTCCAGGGCATGGAACGCACTTCCCACCGCATTCGACTGTGCGGCTCTCACTACCAGATGCAGAGCCGCTTTCCATGTTTTTAAACTAACCCGCCTCGAAACACAGACTCCAGGTTACTTTCCACCACGCCGCTGAGTGCCCTTTCCCCAACAGCTCAAACACTCACTCGATTCTGAATGCAGTTTCTCGGTTTCACCAAGTGCACAGTCACTGTGGATGTAGTGGACCTTGTCCAGCCAGTAGAACCCTGGCACTGCTCTTCTGGAGTACTTTCTGTCTTTTATCTAGTGGTTTTCATGGAGGAGAATTTTGCTCTCTCTCCTAATCCGCCATCTTGGATCCTCTCCTCTTTGGATTTTATTGTGCTCTTGGTGATTCTTCCAGAACCCTCAGCACAAGGTGAACCTTAACAATGCCTAATCTCCACCACGTTTACTTTCCAAAACTCTCCTGAGAGGTGGGTGTTCTAGTTTGCTAATGCTCCCAGAATGCAAAATATCAGAAATGGATTAGCTTTTATAAAGGGGGTTTATTTGGTTACAGAGTTACAGTCTTAAGGCCATGAACTGTCCAAGGTAAGTCATCAACAGTAGGGTACCTTCCCTCAAGGATGGCCAGTGGCATCCAGAAAACCTCTGTTGTCTGGTGTCTTCTTCCTTTGCTCCTCGGTTGTGTTTCAAAATGGTGTTCTCCAAAGTGTCAGCTTTCAACAGCTGTCTTCAAAATGTGTCTGTCTCAGCTGCAACCTACAATAGGCTTTTAAGGAAGAATTTTGCCTAGAACTTTTATTTCTGTAGATATTTTTTTTCCAAATTGATGGCCTTCTATCCATAAGATGGGAGTATTCTGATCTTGTAGAATTTTTATTTCTGATGTTAAAAGTGGTTGCCCAGGGGAGTGAATCTCCCTGGCAACGTAGAATATGACTCCCGGAGAGAAATGTAGACCCGGCATCGTGGGGCGGAGAACATATTCTTGACCAAAAGGGGGATGTGAAAGGAAATGAAATAAGCTTCAGTGGCAGAGAGATTCCAAAAGGAGCCGAGAGGTCACTCTGGTGGGCACTCTTATGCACAATTTAGACAACCCTTTTTAGGTTCTAAAGAATTGGGGTAGCTGGTGGTGGATACCTGAAACTATCAAACTACAACCCAGAACCCATGAATCTTGAAGACAATTGTATAAAAATGTAGCTTATGAGGGGTGACAATGGGATTGGGAAAGCCATAAGGACCACACTCCACTTTGTCTAGTTTATGGATGGATGAGTAGAAAAATAGGGGAAGGAAACAAAGGCACCCAGCGTTCTTTTTTACTTCAATTGCTCTTTTTCACTTTAATTATTATTCTTGTTATTTTTGTGTGTGTTCTAATGAAGGTGTCAGGGATTGATTTAGGTGATGAATGTACAACTATATAATGGTACTGTGAACAACCGAATGTATGATTTGTTTTTGTATGACTGCGTGGTATGTGAATATATCTCAATAAAATGAAGATTTAAAAAAATAAAGTGGTTGCATTTTTAGTATTCACGCTAAGCCTATATCAGAACCATTTTTCTAAATCATTACAGAGAAAAGAGAACTGTATTCAATATCTCTCGTGATATTTGCCACTGATATGTTTATAAATTTAATATTCTAAAGGACTTATTTCTATGGAATGGTTGTCAAGCAAATAGTATGTGGTAGCATCAGGTGCATGTTACTTTTTTTTTAAATCATATTTTTGCATATTTCCTTTTTAAAATTACAGAACTTGAATGTTTAGGCTTAGATGCTTTGGTAAACAGTGACTTAGAAGCATCGAGGGATACAAGTTTTTGAAAGAAACAGACTTAATTGAACCTTTCTCATCAAACCTTAACTGCTATCAACCACCATTTACTTTTAACCTTGATATTATCGCCAGTCTTAATTATAATGTTCCTTTCTACAGTTCTTGGAATCTTATGATCACATAGGTCCTTTGTTGGTGTTTCTACTTCACGTGGTCTACTGCTCCTAATCAAGACTCATGTGGTTGAACCTATGGCTTTAGTTGTCTTTTTTAGCAAGCCCTGATCAGCTAGGAATAGATGTTTTCTCTCATTTGACACAAGCAAAAGTCAGGAGAAAAGAGGCATGTGGAGCTGACCTGTACTCTGGAACCACAGAACTTTCCGAGACCTTCATCAGCAGGAGGTGGTTCTTTAAACTGTTTTCAAAGAATTTCCTAGTTAGAGGCACTATCCTAGTATTATCGGACCCAACCAATATGCTTACATTCCCCTCAGCACTGCCCACCAATGTCTAACTTTACAAATCATTTGAAAGAGAATACATCAGAAACAGGTCTTAGGAAGAAACTTTTTATTCATAGAGAACATTTTAAAACATAGTGAAACATTTTTATGAACAAGGACTTAATGTGTTCCATAATAGCTGCCATATAAAGATAATTCCAATATAGTAATGTGTATGCTGAATGAATGCTAAATCATTTCACAGAAGAAAGGATGTCTAGATTTCAATACCATTTTATGACAACAAAATTACTTAAGAGTTTTTCATGTATTTAAAATAAAAAAATTACTGCTACTAACTCTCGATGTGTATTGTATCGGAAAAATTGGTTGGAACTGACAAATAATTTCATAGCAAGTTCCTAAATATAGCCTTGGGCCTCTGACGTGTCTTGAGCAGGAACTACTATGAGTCATTTAAACAGTCTTGCACCTAACAGGAAAAACTTTAATTGCACCCAGCTTTCCCTGGTAAGAATGTGCCCAGCACAGGAACTACTGGTTATGTCCTGGCAAGCCAGAGCAGTTGAGTTGAAGAATCAGCTGGGGGTTGGGTGTGTGTGTTTCCTTTTTAAATGTTTGGGCATTCACCCAGCCCTGTGGCGACGACATTCCTGGGCTTGGGTAGGCTGGTAGTGGAAATAGTGGAGGGTAGTCAAACCACTGAATTCTCTACAATACAGAAACTGGCTAACTTATCCCAAGCCTTAGTTCTCCACCCTCTCCCTCACTACCTCCACCCCATCTCTAAAATATTTATTCCATTAGGCACCCAAAGAAAAGCTTAAAATTCCTATCTTGATTGTGAGGATTGTATAGTGTTTGTAATTATCAATTTATACAAATTACAAAGATATAAATACAGAAACAAAACTCTAGAGGTTGGCAGAAATGAGTATGACATAGGTAGGGATGCAGAATTACTTATAGGATCAAAGATAATTTGGTGTTTTATACTGACAGTATCAAAACAAACAGTTGGCAACACTTTTGGAGTTGTCAGGGTGGTTTCCTAGTCAGGAGTGTGGAGTTACAAATATCGGACCTTAAAGTAAGGAATGAACAGGTTTTATCTTGCATGTCAACACCAACAGGTCAGCAGTGACTGCCCATAGCACCTTGTTGGGAAGGCGTCTAGGGCTGAGCCAGTGACCCCACCACTGTTGTAGTCAGCTAGCACTATCTGCTTCAGGGGAGAAGGCGCAGAGTTGTAGCACATTTACCTTTATTTGCCATTCCTGGCTTGAACGAGGACCTTAACTGTCACCCAGTTTTGAGTCCCAAATCCATAGCTTGGTAGCTACAGACAAATTATTTCGGCAAATTACTTAACCTCCTTAAGCCTTAGTTACCTGATTTGTAAAACAGGGATAATGAAAGTACTTACCTTACCGATTGTGGGTTTGTTTGTTTTTCTTTTTTCTTTTTTTATGGGTTCATGTTTGAAAGTATTTAAAGCAGGGCCTGGCACATAAACACTCTATAAACAAAGCTACCATTATTAATACTATCATCTGTAAATGTTTTAAAATTGTCAGTGGTTAATTTTTTATTTTTTTAAAACACTGGACAATAAAAGTGAAGTTGTCGTAATTAAGTTTGGCCTGAAGGCCGGGGCCCCACCTCCTCTGCTCCAACTAACCCCATGCCCAGATAGCCCAGGAAGGCATCTTCAAAGAACCCCTAGGACTCCGTACAGCACGGTTTGAAAATCCCTGAAGAAGTGAAAACAATGCTCCTCTTTTGAGGTTTGCTCTGCATTTGTTAGCCAGTTAGGCTTAAATAAGAAAGGTCATAGTCAGGGCAAAATGGCCAAATTTGAGTCAGAGAAAATTACACCATGAAGAAACTGTTCTTGAAAGAAAGGTATCCAAAACCGGGCAGTAAATTTATGTGGTTCTCATTAGAATAAAAATTCTAAAACCAAAATTATTTTTGGGCAAATAAACTAGGATTAGAATTCTCTTTGGGTTAGCTTGAGGATAAAGTAGACCCTTAGATGTGTCTTTATGTCTAAAATATGGTTAGATTTAGTTGAAAGAACTCAGCCAGAGAAAATGATTCCCAAATGTTAGCCAATGATCAGATGAGGGGGGGTGCAAGGGGCTCAAGTAGCAACTCATTTTCAGACAGATGAAGACGGAGACTGTGTGGAACACCCAGAGCACAAACACAAAGATGGGAATGAAAATGCCCAAACAGTGCATTTACTCTCAATATAAATAACTCACAATATAAGTAATTTAAATTATTTATAAAAATTGAATATTATTGAAGGATGGACTTAAAAAGAGAAATACCTTGGTGTATTCAAATAGCTTAGGCTAATTAGTCATTGTAGAATAGAAATGCATATACATCAATTTAAGTCACTGTTTACTACAGAAAGAACAAAAGCCTCTTATAGAGCCAAGGAAATACACATGATCTAAGTAACAATAGTGTTTAATTATTCACCAAGTTTACCTGCTCAAACAAGTAAAGCCAGTTCATATGAAACTCTGCAGTTTATACTGACACCTTTTCTAAGTTACATCTACCAATTGTGGAAACTTTTGCCTGAGGAATCCTCTTTAGTATATTGTGCCCCATGAGACTTTCAAACTTTCCCTCTCTAATGCTCGTGAATGAGAGCCACATTATTAAGCTATAACTGTTACCTCTCAGAAGCCTTGGAAGGTTTTCAATTCTGAAACTGAAATATAAAGACCTTTACTATATACCATATTATAATTATTAATCCCACAATGAAAATACTTTAAACATACTTAAATTATGGCGGGGCTTAATTACATAATACATTCATCTTTAATTTCTATTGCTTAAAATTTTTCTTTAATGGCAGGATAAGTTTTGCTTTCTGTATGTGCATGTAGCTAAAAAAACTGACAGTCTCCATTTTAGGATACATAAAAAGGCCAGATTCTGCCTTTCATTAATGACTTCCAATAATAAATTATGTTAATAAAGGTGGGACTATAAGAAAAAAGACGCTATTAAAAATCCAGACATTAGTGACAGTATGATATATTAAAATTGGAAAAATTCTCACGTCTGATTTTTCGTCACATCCACCATATATGCAGAAAATGAACTTTTCGAGAGGCAAACCAGCTAATATATATTTATTCACTTTCTGCTTGCAAAAAGTATTATGTGTTTGCATCTCCTGCACCTAGTTTCCAAATATGGCCACTTTGAGGTCTAGATTAGAGTCATGATTACTGTAAAGAAACTGCTTACATTAACATAAAAATTTTTAACAAATTGGCATGATGTCAGAGTGAAAATATTTAAAGAGTAAAAGAAATTCTTTTTCTCTCATGTCCATAAATTGCAGAAAATGGCAATGAAATCATCACCTACACAGGCAAATTGTCCTAGGATCTCAGTTCTCTTGTATTCTTGGATTTTGTTCTGAGACAGAGGAAAGCTAGGGCAGTAACTTTCAAACAGCATGCAATAAATCTTACATAATGTGTTTTTGGTGACTAAATTTCACCAGATATTTTTAAAAGTTCAAACTTTGAGGAAAAAAATACAATGCTAACGAGCATTCAATAACTCTTAGGACTTAAATGAGTTACCTAGTAAGGACAATATTTTCATTCTTTCATCATAGTGACACAGATGCATTTAGCCTATACTCATCGTCTTTTTCAAAATAATGTAAAAACAACAAAGAAGCCATAATTATAAATCTATCCTGCTGCTTATGGGGAGGGATGACTCGACTTTTTCAAGAAATCAATAATAAAATTTTTTTAATTTCTCAGTTCTTTTAGAATATGTCTAAAACACAATTAAAGAAAAATTAATTCTCACCTTCCCTGTAATATATTTTCTAAAATAAGTTGAATCATTAAATTTATAAATGATAAAATTATACTGTATTAAGAAATCATTTATGAAATTCTTGAAAGCCTGGGGTTAAGCAACATTTAAATTTTGATATCAAACTTCAAGTTTCTGTTTGGAGTTGGGAATGTTATCAACACCACTGAATTGTAAACCTGACAGTGGTTAAAATGGGAAATGTTATGTTGTGTATGTTACCCCAGTAAAAAAATTTAAAAAAAATGGTTAAAATGGGAAATTGTGTTGTTAGCATAATAACATTAAAAAAAAAAAAACTTACACCTCCAAGATAAATATTATACCAGTGCCAGCAAATTAATATTCTAGTTTACAAGAAATAAGTCTAGATACTTTTAATTTAACAATCTCTTGGACATCGGGTTTTCATATTAAATATACAATTCTAGGCTTAAAATGAAGAGTGAAAGATTAAAGTAGAAAAGGATGAATAGCATGGGTTTCTGATATTAGAAGGAAAACCTAGAATACTGTTTATTCAAAGACTGTTGTTTATGAGGCATGCAAAGAATTTAACATCCTAAGCACTCTTCAAATACAGCATATCTTACCCCCTTTTACCAATTTCTATGTTGGGAGATGGAGTAGGGATCAGTGGGTGGAAGTTTTAAAGAGGCAGGTTTCAACTTCTCAGATTAGGGAAGAACTAATAGAGGGATCCCAAGCTAATATGACCTACTTAAGTACTGAGCTGAAGGTGGACATTTCTGGAGCCCAAGCAGAGGCCGGGCAAAGATTCTATTAGTCTATTATAGTTACCAGCCACACACATGTTGATGTACCATGATAAAATCAGCTAGATGCTTCTCATCGAATAATGTGTTAACATGTGGGCACACTAAATATATTCAGAAAAATCAAGGTCATCATTTGTCTAAAGGTAAGAATGCCATGCACTATCAGCCCATGTGAAACTCCATACAGAGAGCAAATCTAAAGACCCCTGAGGGCTAAAAGAAACCAAAGAACCATGACCCACTTTAGCATTATGATCGAAAAGCCTTTGTGCATTAAATTACAAGCATGGTGTTATTTAAACAAATACTTTTTTTTTTTTAACAAATGCCATATTCTTAAGTGACTGTTTTTCTCAGAGTTCTACCATATCTCCTTTCTGATTATATTTGATACTTCTGATGGGATCTCTTTAGACAGGAAAAGGAATAAAATTTTTAAAAATCCCTTAGGCAAACCACCTGTCCTGATTAATTTTAACTTTAATATTAAGAAAAACCCTCTTGGAACTATTTTAGATCCATGTCGAAATTGTGTTTAAAAGAAATCTTCTGACTAGATAGAATTGTGCTCAGGGTTTGGTTCATTTGATATATACTTATTGAAAACCTTCTATTGCAAATGCCTGGGCAACACAAAAAGCACATGATTGTCTTCAACAGGGGTTACAATCAGTGGGTTGAAAACAATGACATCAATATTACTGGTTCACTTTCATAAGTCCTTTAGGTTTGGGAACTTATCTCAGGGACTTGATGAAACGAATTTTCCAGGTTAGATATTTTGGCTGAATTAATCCACAAACTTAGCATTTTCAAGCTATGCAAGATGACAGACAAGACTAATTTATTGACATCTTTTATGAATGTAGGTATTAATGAAAGATTCCCAAATAGTTTACTTCCTAAAGGTTATGGAAAGTTCTAGTACTCAATGAAGATTAAAGACTGATCTAAAGGCAGAAATCTTTATCAGCAAGTTAAAGTCTCCTCTTATGAACTCTGAATGCATTTCTGAATCTAATGTATTCCTTATTTTTCTCATGTAGGAAACAGGTTATAAAATGGGGAGAAACACCTTGTGTACTGGGATGCCGTGTATAAGTGAAATTCTGTTTAACTCTTATTGTTTAGTTAGAGCTGAGATGAGGTTTTGATCCTTCTAAGCTAAAATGGTGCCACCAAAAAGTAAGGGTCATTGGTACTCCAGACTTGTAATTCTGGAAAGGAAATAATTTATTGAAGTTAGGAAGGCACATCATTCTTCAATAAATGTATTGGAAGGATTAAGAAAGAGAGAGAGAATGGGAAACTAAAGTTTTATTGGAGCCTAGTCCTGCTCATTCATTTACATATTGTCTATGGCTGCTTTTGTGCTATAATGGCAGAGTCAAATAGTTTTGACAGAGACCGTACGGTTCACAGAGCCAAAAATATCTACTATCTGACCCTTTATAGAAAGCATTTGCTGACCCCTACAATGGATTTTTGGAATCCTGACCTAAAAAGCAAACTGTAAAATACAAACAGACACACACACACACACACAAACATGAATGAGACAATTGGAAATTTGAACCCTGGATGTTTGATATTAAGAGATGTAATTTTGTGGGGTGTAATTATGCTATACTTTAAAGAAAGAGGTGCATTAAAACTGAGTAAAGATACTTAGGTTAATGCTTTCCTTGAAAATAACAGAAGCTTACGATTTCATCCTTTGAGAAATGATGTTTCTTCTGCTACAAAAGAAAAACATTGAATGAACATTAACTCCCAGTACCTGCAATTTTACTCAACTGTTTTATTGGAAAGGGAGACTCCTCTAGATCAAAGCCTCTTCATCATCTAGGGCTCCAAAATAGTAGGTAGATTCTATTAAGGTGTCAGTTTCCCAGATACATACTTAAGTCTTCTGAGAAAAGAAAAGCTTTTCTAATAGTACATAGTTGTGTCCAATATACCAGAGAAATAGGAGGTATCTAGAAAATAAATTTCTTACTCCAGAAAAAGATAAAAATGATTAACATCTTTTTTTGTTAAGACAAAAACATTAAGCCCATGCAAAAATTAAGGGACAAAAAATCTTTTCCCAAAAACCTTATAACAAGTTGTGCCATTTTATGTTTGCAGTTATCCCACTTGACTCCCCTGCTTTTTAAAATATCAAAAAGTTCCTTTCGTTTCAGCTAAGTACCCTGCTTGCCTAATTTGTATCTTTTCCTATTCCATTCATCAGCCATCACAGGGCCTAACCATTTTCTCACAAATAGGTACTCAATCTATAGCTGTTGAATGTCTGATCATACAGAAAGAGTCCACAGAATGAAATGGGAGCTCATGGTTTGAGGGTGGTATATGTTATCAGTAGTACTTTAGAAGGACCAGCAAATACAGACTAGGGTACCAAAGAACCAGTTACCTTCAGAGGCAGAAATAGGGCAAAAGTTTAGAATGAATATTGGCTCCAGGAGACGCTCTTCAGTCTAACGTAGGGTTCTAATAAAAATCATCCTTAAGCCTAAGAAATACTAAAATCTAAAAAGGAGGGAAACTTAAGAGTACAAATGAAGGAAAAATCATGGCTACATCTATAAAACTCTAGTTGTTCACCTACTGTCTTAAGGAAATAATTTCTTCAGATTTCCTTTCTTATAAATGAGGATTATGGCGGTGAACTAGTACTGTTGGGGGCTGATCCAATCCCTACAATTGTCATTCTCTGAAATAAGCTAAAAGAATAGTTTTAATGATTTAGGTGGCAAGTACTTGAAAATTTGGTGTTAAAAAGCTGCTTTAGAGAATTACCAACATCTCTATGCCACCATCCCAGTTGAGGTCTCAAGCTGTTATCAAAATCCAAGTGGGTGACCCAGGAATAGGGGACAGGAATGATGTCATCAACATGGCAATGTAAGATAACCCCTACAAAACCATCCCCTCAGAAGCAATAAAAGGGCAAATTCCATTTGGTTGGAACTCCGGAGGATGACAGAGAATGGAGAATGACTCCACAAATGCTCAATCAAAGAAAAATAAACACATTCTACAAGATCAGGTAGATTTTTTTTTTTCCTGGGCCAACCAGTCTGGACCCCTGCCCCTCACCCAGTCCCATGCAGCTTGGGAGTCACGCAGAGGCAGCCTGGCCTGGGTTCCACCTACTGCAGGTGCAGACCATAGAGCCACTCCCTGTCCCAGCCACAGGGACCCAAATCCACAGAGACCCAGGCAGAACAGAAGCCTCTGAGGAGTGCCACATACAAAAGGGCTCCCACGGGGTAAAAAAAAAAAAAAAAAGACTGCAACAGCACTGTTGGCAAAAGGCCCACATGCTCAATCTAGCCTCTGCTAGCTAGACCACCCAAGCATTAAACAGACTTGTCTGGATTAACCCATCTATGTGGATTGACCCCATCTGGGTCCCCAGGGCAGGATACCCTAACAGGGAAGAAACTGGAGGCAGAAAAACCTCAACAGAAAAAAAAGGGGAGGATGGAGGAGTAGCTTCTGTAAGACAGGACAGGTCCCAGCACTGAAAAGTGTAAGGAAAAGGGGTCACTGCGTGAGGGAGAGAATTTAAACAAATCATAGGAGCTGGGGAGAAAATTCTGAACAAAAACAAACAGAACAGATCAAGATTCCTGGAGAAAGAACAGAGGAAAGGAAACTTTTTCCTGGAGGTGAAACAATTGCACACACAAAAAATGAAATCTTAAAAATTGTACTGCATATCCAGAGCAAGAATCAGATGAAGAAGAGCCAAGAAAATCTGAACAAACATGGGCTACTCTAAAGGTCCAGATTAAGTCGGACCAAATGTCAAAGAAGAACCTTAACACAAAGCCAATCAACAATAAAACCCTAGACAAGAGGGAGAAACTGGTCTTCAGAGTTAACTCATCAAAATAATCAGATGCCCAGCCATCAGCCAAAATTTACAAGCCATATTAAGAAACAGGAAGATATGGCTCAGTCAAGGGAACAAATTAAAATTTTAGAGGAAACAGAGCCTTTGGAACAACTAATCAAAGAAGTTCAAACAGATCTCCTAAATCAATTCAAAGAGATGAAGGAAAATAAGAAGTTAGAGCTAAAGGATATTAAAGACAGTATGAAAGCATAAAGAACTTGAAAGTTTACAAGGAAACATAACAAATTATGGGGATGAAAGAATAATGGAGATTAACAATACATAAGAGGTTATACAACAGCAGCTTTGAATAGGCAGAATATATGAACTAGAAGACAAAACAATATAAATCATATGGTCAGAAGAACAGATAAAGAAAGAAAAATATGAGCAGTGTCTCAGATATTTGAGTGACAGCATGAAATGCAGAAACATACGCATCATAAGTATCCCAGAAGAAGAGAAGGAAAAAGGGGCAGAAAGGATTTTTGAGGAAATAAGGCTAAAAATTTCCCAACTCTTAGGAAATACATAAGCATGTCCAAGAAGTACAACACACTCCAAACAGAATAAATCCTAACAGACCTACTCTGAGACACATTGTAATCAGAATGTCAAAGATAAAAAAAGAATTCTGAAAGCAGCAAGAGATTTGTCACATACAGGGGATCCTCAATAATAGTAAGTGCCAATTTCTCATCAGAAATCATGGAGGCAAGAAGGCAGCAGTATGATAAATTTAAGGTATTGAAACAGAAAAACTGCCAGCCCCCAATTTTTTATCCAGCATAACTGTCCTTCAAACATGAGGTTGAATTTAAAATATTAAAAAACAGGATAATGGACATGCAAAATATAAAGAGATAATGTGGGACAAAAACATCATAAAGAAGGGAAATGGGGAAATGGGAGCAGAGAACATGTATTGAAGGTAAGTAGGTATCTTCTCAAATTAGTAGGTTATAGATGCAGGTTGTATAATACAAACCCCAGAGTAACCATTCTAAGAAAGTATTTAAAAATTAAGGGTTGAAAAAAGGTCAACTCTACAGAAAAAGAGGTTGCAGTAAAAGAAAAGAGACCCCCTCCCCCCAAAAAAGTGAAATAAAAAACCAAAGAAAAAAACGGTTGAAATAGGCACTGCATTTACAGTAATAAAACTGAGTATTAATGAATTAAACTCCCAAATCAAGAGACAGGCAGAACAGATAAAACAAAACAAAATATGATCCAACTATATGTTGTTTACAAGAGACTTACCTTAGACCCAAAGACACAAATCGGTTGAAAGTAAAAGGATAGAAAACAAAATTCCATGCAACTAGTAACCAAAAAAGAGCTGGGGTAGCTATGGTACTATTTGATGAAACAGACCCCAAGTCAAAAGTTGTTTTAAGAGAAAAAGGACAATATATATTAATAAAAGGGTCAATCCACCAAGAAAAAATAAAAATCATAAATATTTGTGCACCTAACCATGGTACCCCAAAATACATGAGGCAAATACTGGCAAACCTGAAGGGAGAATCAAGCCACCTCTACAATAATAGTTGGAGACGTCAGTACACAACTGTCAAAATAGAAAAAACATCTGGACAGAAGATCAATAAGGAAACAACTTAAATATAATATGGTAAGTGTACTAGAACTAACAGACTTATATATAACATTGCACCTCAAAACAGTAGGATATACATTCTTCTCAAGTGCACATGGATCTTTCTCCAGAATAGACCACATCCTGGATGTCTGGGTCACAAAACCAGTTTCAATAAATTTTAAAAAATTGAAATTACACAAAGCATCTTCTCTGACCACAACAGAATGAAGCTGGAAATCTATCAGGCAGAAAACTGGAAAATCCACAAACATATGGACGTTAAATAACACACTCTTAAACAATCAGTAGTTCAAAGAACAAATTACACCCAGAGAAACTAGAAAAGAACAGCAAACTAAACCCAAAGCAAGAAGGAAATAAAGATTAGAGCAGAAATGAAATTGACAACAAAAAGGAACCACACACACAAAAGAGATCAATAATAAAGGGAAAACAAAGAGATGATGTAAATAAATAAAATCAGAAATGAGAAGGGAGACATTACTACTGACCCCACAGAAATAAAAAGGATCATAGGAGGATACTATGGACAACTGTATGCCAACAAATTAAGACAACTTAGATGAAATCTACAACAAAGCTACTACAGCGAATAAAATGAATTCACCAAAGTGGTGGTGTACAAGATCAACACACAAAAATCAGTAGTGCTTCCACACACTAATGAGCAATCTGAGGAGGAAAATCAAGAAAAAAAAATCTATTTACAATAGCAACCAAAAGAATCAAATACCTAGGAATAAATTTAGCCAAGGATATAAAGGACTTATACATGCAAAACTACAGAGCTATGCTAAAAGAAATAAAAATCTAGATAAATGGAAGGATATTCCATGCTCATAGACTGGAAGACTAAATATTGTTATGTCGTCAATTCTACCCCAAATGATTTACAGATTTAATGCAATCTCAACCAAAATCCCAAGAGCCGTCTTGCAAAACTAGAAAAGCTAATTATCATATTTACTTGAAGAGTAAGGAGCCTGAATAGCCAAAAATATCTTTGAAAAGAATGACGAAGTTGGTGGACTCGTACTTCCTAACTTGAAAGCTTATTACAAAGCTACAGTGGTCAAAACAACATGGTACTGGCACAAGGATAGATAATATAGACCAATGGAATTGAACTGAGATTTCAGAAATAGACCCTCATTTCTATGGCCAATCAATTTTTGACAAGGCAGCCAAGTCTACTCAATTGGGAAAGAACAGTGCTGGGAGAACTGGATATCCATATGCAAAAGAATGAAGGAAGACCCCTATATCACTCCATACACAAAAATTAACTCAAAATGGATCAAAGACCCACATATAAGAACCAAGAATATAAAACTCCTAGCAGAAAATATAGGATCTTGTGTTAGGCAATAGTTTCTTAGACTTCAAACTCAAAGCATAAGCAACAAAAGAAAAAAAAAAGATAAATAGGACTTCATCAAAATTAAAATTAAAGTTATTTGCATCAATGAACTTTACCACAAAAGTGAAAACAATCTATCTGATGGAAGAAAATATTTGGAAACCATTTATCCAATAAGGCCTTAACATCCAGTAAATATAAAGTAATCCTACAACTCAACAATAAAAAAACAAACAACCCAATTAAAAAGTGGGCAAAATACTAGAATAGACACTTCTCCACAGAGGATATACAAGTGGCTAAAAAGCACATGAAAAAAAAAAAGAAAAGAAAAAAAAAAAAAGAAAAAAAAAGAAAAAAAAAAAAAAAAAAAAAAAAAAAAAAAGCACATGAAAAGATGCTCAAAATCATTAGCTATTGGGGAAATGCAGATCAAAACCACAATGAGATACCATTCCACACCCACTACAAAGACTACTCTTAAGAAAAGGGAAAATTACAAGTGTTGGAGAGGATGTGGAGAAATAGGAACACTGATTCATTGTTGGTAGGAATGTGAAATGGCGCAGCCACTGTGGAGAAGTTTGGCAGTTCCTCGGAAAGTTAAATACAGAATTACCGTGTGACTTGACAATTTCACTTCTAGGTTCATACCCAGAAGAACTGAAAGCAGGGACTTGAACAGATATTTGCACACTGATGTACACAGTGGCATTATTCACAGTTGCCAAAAGATGGAAGTAAGCCAAGCGTGCACCAACAAATGAAGGATAAAAAAAAAAATGTGGTATATACACATAATGGAATATGACTCAGCCATGAAAGTAATGTTCTCATACATGTGACAACATGGATTAACCTTGAAGACATTATGTTACGTGGAATAAGGCAGACAGAAAAGGACAAATATTGTATGAAGTCTGATGAAATAATTACAATGAGTAACAGTCAGAAACTAGAACATTGTGAGTTTAACAGTACAAAGCTATATATGTGAATGTGGTTACAAGGGGAAATTTTAGGTCATAAATGTTATTAGAATAAAAATTAAAAGACAACTATACAACACAGTGAACCCTACTGTAAACAATGGACTATAGTTAATAGTATAATTATAACATGTTCTTCCTTGAATTGTAACAAATGTACTACACTTATGCAAGGTGTTGATAGGGTGGTATGTTGGGAAAAAATATCCTAATGTAAACTATGGAGTGTAGTTAACAGTACAAATATTTCCATCAATTATAATAAAGGTACCGCAGTAATGCAGGGGTTAATAATAGGGGGGATATATGGGAATGCTGTATTTTTTGCATGGTTTTCTGTAAAACTACAAAAACCTATGTAAAAATATGAAAAACTAACATAATTTGGAAGATAAAAGCTGCCTGGGCTTTCATGGGGATTTCTATAGATACAAATTTTCTTTGTAATTTTATGAATTTTAGTGAATATTCTAAATTTGAGCCAAATATATGGCAACATCATTCAAACAGTAATAAAATATTTTCCATGTTAAAAAATAGGGGACAAGTTTATATCTTTCACATGAACAAACACATCTTTCATATGGTAAAATATAAATGCCAATACCGAATATGCCTCTTCACAAACACAGAAATAGTGCTGGCAAATAAAACAGATCCAAAATGTTTTCTGATGCATTGTTCCATTCTACACCAAGGTGTAAATTCTAATTGGGCTTTCTTTCTAGTTTTTCACATTTTCCTTATACTGGATGTTAGACATTTAGATGTTAGTGGCAGCTACACCAGCCCATTATTTCAAAACAAGTATTTTGCAGCAAATGATTAATAGTAACAATTTTGGGACATGAAATTTGGTCCTTACATCTTGAGATACGTTCACCTAAGCGTGTACTGGGTCAAAGAAAGCTAAGGGCTTGATGTGTTTAGCAGCATAAAACTCAGAAGCTTATTTACAAAATTAGCTTGACAGCTACATGCCATGAGATCCTAGTCAGCAAAATCCTTTCAAAAGAAATGCTAATATTCATTTAGTAAATATTTTTTAAGCATTAGCCATGTATAGGTAGGCACTGTTATGAATATACTTTGCAGTCTCTAATTTCAAAGTTTTCCCACATCTTAAACATTTCCAAGAGTTTGCTAGAAAAAATATTTATTGAATGACAATTTGATACATGGAATAGAACACTGAATTGGAAGTTCAGGAACTCTTGCCCTAAAATTGACTGCCCATGTTGTTGATGTTAACTTCTCTGGGGCTCATTCCTCATTTAGATACTCTCTACCAACCTAAAAAATCTGTGATTATGTTGAAATTGTTCTGTGTATCATTTCGTGTATCACCAACTGTTGGGACATGTGCCAAGAAGTTAGATTGTCTTTTGCATACCTTTCACTAAGATTCTAAAGCATACTTTTCCACTTATGCTTGGAAGATTAGCATTATCTTATTGCCAAACTCAGTTTGGTTATCTTGGGGAAAAATAAATAAATCCACCTGATATGGAAGAGGTAGTAACAATAGCATTTAAGGCACCGGGCAGCTATGGAGCCTATTTTTTGTTCACTTTTAATTAACAGAATAATTTCCTGTAGTTCATTCTTTCTTTCTTTAGTTCAAACTTCAGAAAGATAATTGGGCCAAAGACTACAATTTGAAGGACATTTAATTTTCTTATCTTAACCATAAAGCCAATACTGACATTTCCTACACCAGCTTCCCAACACTGTTCTGTGGTAACGATTTGTAGTGAAAAAGGAAGCTCATGTAACAAGTTTTTCCTTAGAGCTAACTTGATTTCTAGCTTCTAATTATGTCCTTTTTGGTGTTAAAATAACCTTCAGAAACTATTTATGACTACATACATAACTTTATGAATGTACTTAGTAAGCAAAATAGAAAGCTTGTAACTGTGATAGTCTCAAAAATAAAACAAACTTTATGAAATTACAAAAGTTTGGTCAATACTCCCTTAGCCAAAATTGTTGTCAGATAATCTTTCACTTTATCTTGAACTTCTCCAGTGGTAGGATATTCAGTCCTTTCTGAAGTAACCTCATTTCATCTTTGAATAGTTATCGTAAGCCAACTGGTCCCAACTCTAATGTCTTGAAATTATAAGGAATGTATCTGATTCTTCTAACATTTAAAGACACCAGGCATTACATGGTATGTGGGCCGTACCCCCTTCCTTTGCCCTTCTCCAAACTAAATCAAAACTATTTCTTTAGTCAAGTTGTTATTACTAACTAAAAAAAAACACCTAATAAACTAGATAAATATGTTCTCTTTATTAGTAAACAAAGTATCAAAGACTTGAAATTTAGAATACTACGTATTTTTTCTTGTAATCCATCAATCCACTAATATACAGAAAATAGGGGATGCAGCAGTAGCTTACCTTTGCTTTTCAACCCATTTCTGCAAGATTATGCACAAGTATAAATTATGGGGGAATTATTTTTTTTAATATTTTCCAAAACCTGCAGAGAATCTTAAACTAAATATGAAAGATAAATGACATACTGATTACAAATCATTACTATTAATTGAAGCAGCTCTCCAAGGATTACTTAGGAGGTAGTTTGAGTCATTTATGCACTTTCATATACAAACACATCAACAAATTAAAAAACCCTTATAATACTCTATAATTCAAACTTGTAAACCTCATATACAAAGATATCTGAATTACACATAAGTCAAAATTTACAAAGGTATTCCCCCTACCCCAGTTAGTCTAAATTAGTACACTTAATTAAAATGCAAAGAATCTGAGTTAAATGTCAGAGTCAATAAAATTCACAAAGCCAGAAGCAAGTTTAGTGCTCACAAGTTTATATTTTTAGGTTTGATAAAGATTCTTGTGTATTTTCTAAATACACAGACAAAACAGTTTTGGAAGTTTACATACATGTCTTAGGACACTTATACTAGGTAGGTAAATTACATATAAAAAAAAAAATTGGTCTTCGTAAAAGATCTTACCAAAGAGCTTTTACAAACAGCAGGCAGAAGAAAGTGTTCTTTTATGTTTACAGTGTTTAAAATGCTGATTCTCCCATTTCATAATGGCCTTCACAATCCCTCTCCTCAACCCAAAATTTTGTTCCTCATAGCCAGTGTATTCCAAATTTAAGTACCCAATATCATAAAATTCAGAGCTAGTAACCATCTTTTAAAGTATGCTTATCCCTAACACATTTCAAATTACCTAGAATTATTCAACTTCAGCTAAAGCAGGGATACAGCAGGAAAAGAACTTCCCAGTTTAAATCCTAAAAGTGACTAAGGAAAAACATCTAGTTCTAAGCACATATACTATGTACCATAGTTAAGTTTAAGGATCTGGGTGACTGAACGGCACAGACAAAAAATGGGGTTCATCTCTAGTTCTTCAGTTAAAAGCCATCCTTTTAACAATGAAAATGCCACAGCTGATTAATAGTATGTGCTACACTGAGTCTGGGTACCTTATAGTCAAGTGACATTAACACCTGCTTTACTTGGAGGAAAGACTAGTAAGGGTATTTGGAGGAGGATTAGGCCCCAAATTCCTAACATAGTTTCAAAGGAAAAACATGTCTCTGTAAACTCCTGTAAAGAGAAGAACTTCTACAAAAGATTTAATGAGGCAGCAATAGATCCCCATGGAAAGAGCATGGGCTTCAGAAGACCTAAAAAATCCCAGCTCTACCACTTAGTGGCTTAAATAGTCAAGTTTCTGAATTTCTCTGAGCCTTTCCTCATCTATAAAATGAGACAATAGCACCTACCATATAGGGGATTAGATAACATAACATAAGCGCAATGGCATGTGGAGGCACTCAAAAAATTTAAAAAAATGTAGTTTTTGGAATCGTTATTTTAAAATTTAAGATTTTAAAAACTATTTTCCATTACACTTTCCCCCATACTACACAACTCCAGTCATCTTCAGGCCTTTTACACAGTATCTATTATAAATTTCCAAGCCAAATTCTTATTTCCTATTTTCTTCCTCTTTTTACCCTTTTTATCATCTTTTATTCCTCTTGGTTCACATCACCTTAATAAGAAGTATTGTGCACTCACTTGTACCTGACAGTGTTCTAAGCACTTCATATGTTAACTCACGTGCTGCTCTTCATCAGGATGGCTCTACCTAATCAGCTAGTGCTTTTCCCCCAAATCTCAAAGCCACTCATTACTGTTCAGTTTCCCCTTCCTACGTTTCTTTTAATTTTTTTAAGCTCTAAATTGCTGGGGTGCTAAAATTTAGCAAAACATCTAGTGAATATGAAAATGAAGGCCAATAACTATGACAAAGAGGGGACCATATGGAAGTAACTGTCTCTGAGAAACTTAATACATGATCTTGATTTATATGAGAGGGTCTGTTACTGTAGAGTGAATATGAAAAACAGTTTATACTCTTTTAAAATTAAAAGCTCTAAAATATTTTTCATTTAAAATATAAGTTACAAGAGAAAAATTCAGCAAATGTGTAGCACATAATACTGCCGGGGCTCCATGGACAAAATTATGAGTATTCCATTGTTACCTAAGTTCTTAGTATCTTTCAACTTCCTGAAATTGTAACTGTAAGTCAGAAAAAGAATATACTTAAAAAAATAGAAATGTCCAGTAGTATACCTTAGTACTAAAACTATTTTAAAAAAATCCAGAAGGAAAAAGGCAGTCCCTCAAGATCATGAAACAAAATAAGTTAGGCAGTCAACAAGTAGAAAAATCTGTCAATTCTGTTTCTGGTAAAATGTTTACTTTAAAGAAGAAATTTTATATAGGCTGAGGCTAATATATTCAAGAGTATAAACATTTTTCCTTTGGATTATCTTTCTAAAAACAAACTTTTAAAGTATATTTCAGTTGACTAAAAATATAGCCACATCTGTCACAACACAACATAAAAGGTAATGGACAATTATAGAATATTTTAAATTAACAATAACAAGCCATCTACATCAAACCTTATTTCCAACTAAAACTGAAACAAAAGCACAACAGTTCTGTAGTGTACCAAGTATATATTTCAATTTACTGTATGCAACCTAACAAAAATTTGGTCATAATTTACCAGATATACACAAATGATTTAAGTAGTAAAAGAAAATTCAGTTTCAAGAGAATGAGTTCATATCTTGAGGAAAAGTAAAAGTACATTAAGAATGTAAAGCCAAGTCCAGTTTCTATGCAATAAGTGAACTGTAGTCTAATAAAGCAGATTTAGGTGATTTTCAGATATATATCTTTTCTCTTTAATATATATTTATATATAGACAGATCTACCAATTGTAAACTATGGTTTGTTTTAAAGGAGGGGGATAAATGGGATGAAAGAAATCTTTATACTATACTTACATATTCACAAAGCAGAACAATTTACGTTTAAAATACTTTTTCATTCATAGTTATCTTTGTCCGACTAATTTCTACTTTGGACCCCACCAGAATTACATTTTACTCATTTCTCTAGAACACTGAAAATAAGATGTATTCTTCAATTTTCAACACAAATCAAACCAAAACTAACCATCTGTCAGGTTTACATTTATGTGGAAACTATAATAAAGTTTAGATGACAAAAGATGCATCTAACCAAGTAACTGTAATTTATCCTTGATTTATCCAAGCAGACAACCAATGCTGAACATCAAACCATTATTCTACTGAAATAAGAGACAAAGATAAAGCTTATCTTCAAAAAAAAAAAAGACAGACTCATCAACTTTGATCAGGTAAGCACCAAAAGGATGTCTGTCAAAACATACTTTGCAATTTTTCCCACACAACTAGCATAATTTAGCTACCTGATATGAAATAGGAAAATATAGTCAATTTTTATTTAAAAGAAAAATGAAAATGTGACATCCCTCAATCTTATATAATATACAATATGCTCCTGATAAATGCTGTGCATGTTAACATTACCATGTGAAATGCTGCTGTGAGTTCAATGATCACCAGCTAATTCATTTGCCACCAGGCTGGATAAATCTGACAATTTCAACTTAATAAGTCATCCTTTATTCCCTGAAGAATTTAGTTAACAAAACAATAAATTGTAAAGCCTCTCAGTATTTTATTTGTAAGATTTTTGCAGACTGTTGAATCATAGTTTTACTAGAAAGACTATGTATCAAGGTGTGAACTTTCAGGAATTAAAAATTAATTATCGTCCATAATTTCAAAACACTCAATATTCCAGTAAGTATGAAACAAAAAGAGAATGCAATTTTTGTGTTAATTTTAATGATAATAAGGGCACAAGAGTAAAAACCTGATATTTCACTTATATTGCATAACAAGCTAACCAAACTGGACATGGAGGATAAATTATAAAACAAATCATTTTACTTATTGTTTCTATGACTTTTCTTTCAATTAGATTTCTGTCTTTCAAATAGGACTGAGGTATAGTACACTGGCAAAAATAAAAAGAGGCTAACAAGAATAGTGCCAAAGTAACAGATACCCAAACCCAAATGCCATGTCAGAAAACATCATATAATAACCATTTATCAGATTAAAGCAGCAGGAGAAAGTTACTTCTAAATCATAATCATTTTAGTGGTATTTGTCAACTTCACCACGGTAACTTTGCAACATCATTCTACATTTGTGAAGTAGTAAAATTCATGTCAAAAAGGAAAGGGGGAATGGAGGAAGTCAGTTAGTTCATTCCAATAAATTACCTCTCCAGTTCTTATAAACATGCCCATCAGCACAAAACTGAGAAATAATAGCTAAGACTAGAAAAGACTTGGTTTAAGTTATGGAGCAAATTAAAATGGAAATACAAGAAAGGAGAACCAATGGGGTTGAAAAATCCCCTCACTGAAAATCTGTATTAAAAATAATAATAATAATAATAAAAATAGAAACAAAACTCTACTAGTACAAACTAGCCTGAGTGGTTTGATGGACAGAGTGACTGGGTCAGCTGTCACTGTACTTCCATAAATGGATTTTCTTCATTCATGTTAAAATGACACATGAATGTAAGCTCTGCAAGGACAGATACTATATTTTCATAAGACCCAAAAAGTTACGGCATATCCTATAAATAAAAAATATTTTTACTTTGATAACTGACTGAAGGTGTGGGGACTTCATGTAATCCAACCACAAGGTTGTTTGCTGTACAGTCCTGTGCAAATATAAAAAAAATTTTTTTGCTATAAGGCTTTGACCCTACAGTTTT
Organism: Choloepus didactylus; assembly: GCF_015220235.1. Classification (NCBI taxonomy): domain Eukaryota; kingdom Metazoa; phylum Chordata; class Mammalia; order Pilosa; family Megalonychidae; genus Choloepus; species Choloepus didactylus. The sequence goes on along the minus strand of NC_051320.1, from coordinate 36,460,706 downwards.
CACAGCAACATAACTACCATCCAGCATGTACCATATTTTGCAAGCCTTCAAGTTCAACAATTCAAATTGTCGATTTTTATGTCCAAATATGCAGCATCCTTGAGGAGAACAGTAGATCAGTTAATCATCTAGAGACATACAAACGTCTCCTGATTCATCCCATCGAGATGGATCATTCTGATCTTCTCCATCATCAACCAGCTCTTCATCAGCTTCTCCTACTTCGTTCTCCTCATATTCTTCTTCCCGAGGGAAATCTGTATCCTGTCCCTGATCTACACCTTCTTGCCCTCCTGGCTGTGATTTATCTGCACATTCTACACAAACACCATAGCGTCGAGATCCATGTCTTATTCCAACACTGGCTGCTAACATGAAGATCTTCTTACACACCATACATTTGTATTTTTTATCCTTTTTATGCACCTAATTGAAGGGGGAAGAAATCCAATGTAAGGATCGTATAGATAATGTAATTCATTTGAACCACTCAAATTAAACCACCCATTTAACAAATGAGTGAAAATACCATTATTTTCTGCATGGAGATAAGTTTTCAGTTTATAAATCACATTTTTGTTTAAAGAAATTATTAAATCAGTCTTCTTTAAATTTGCAAGTAAGTAGTAAAATACCTTAAACTTCATGGACATAATATACTTCATATAAAGGATCAGTTATATTTAAAGTCACTTACCAGGGAATGTCTTTTTACATGTTCTCTTCGAGTAAACAGCTTTCCGCAAATATCACAGCTAAATGATCTCACTCCCGTATGAATGAGCAAGTGCCTTTTTAGTGTTCGTCTGTATTTGGCTACATAGCTACAATGAGGACATTTTAACTTGTTCATGATTAGAGATGATTCCCCTTTGAGAATTAAAAAAAAAAAAAAGCATTTATTATATATTAAACAGAAAATGCATAAAGCATGTCTTTAGCTTCTATCTCTTCCCCTGTGAAAAGCAATATAAGGCCACCATTTTCTGGTTGTTTTGTGTTTTGTTTTTTTAAGCCAAAATATGGAAGCTTTTTAATCTTTAAAAATTATTTAAGAATTCTGTAAAAGTTTAGTTAGCTAATACTTGCCATTTTCCCAAGTTTCTTGTTTTGGCCAAGATTCAGGCAATAATCCATATTTGAAATCATTTGAAGCACCGGGTATCAATCCATACTTGAAATCATTTGAAGTACCGGGTATCAAGCCATACTTGAAATCACTTGAAGGGCCAGGCATCAAACCATACTTGAAATCATGTGAGGTACCTAATGCAATTGAAAAGTGATTTTGAAAAAATGAAGGTAAAAAAGACCTGTCAAAGTCAATAAGCAAAAGAAAAATTTAAATATTTATATCCCATGAGCATTATGGTAGAGCAGCTTAATATAAAACAGTTAAATTAAAACTCCACATTTTGGTCAAATACTGAGGTGTCTACATACTTTATTTTCATGATTATAATATATCCTGATTAGTAGGCATCTTAAATAGAAAACTAATGTTTAAAATATTATTCAGCCAGAGAAAAAATTCAGTAAAAAAACAAAAACTGAATACTATTTAATTGTGGGTAGAGGCCACATGAAACCACCTACCCCCTTTAAATATCGGGTTTCAAACATTCAAAACTGAACTCTTTCCAAAGAGCTGCTATTCCTAATTATTTTATCACTTGAGGTTCTTTAACAGCATAAAACCTGCTACAGAATAGAACAGTCTCCTTATTGTACCCAAGACAATCACGTAAATTTGTTTTTCATATAAATTTGTTTTAAAACTAATTTGTAGAAGAAAACAGCCTAAGGAAAAAAGAATGTAAGTATGGAGAAATCAATTTGAAGTTCTCCTTTTAAGAATTTTCTTTGTTGCAGACACCTGGGGCGTGGTAAATGAATCCCCCTTTTTTGGGGTTTATCAAAACTTCTCTTTAATGAGAATCAATAGAATAGTGTCATCTTCAGAAAAACAAAATCAAACGACTTTACATGAGAAGCAAGACCAGTATATAAATTACGTTCTACCTGTCAATTAACACAACCCTGGTTAAGAATGTTAAGTCGGGACAAGGTCAGGTGTCTTGACAAACAAGGCCCTTTTGGACAACTTGAACTTTATACATCTACTAACTTCTATGGGAAATAAAAGTGTCCTTGTTGTCTTAAGTTGGTTTTTGGGAACCTTATTCTTTTAACAACAAAACTAAGCATAATTATAATTAATGCCTAAGAGTCACCCCCTAAAAAGCTGTTGCTCAAGTGTGGCCTCTCTCTAAGCCAAACTCTGCAAATAAACTTAACTACCTCCCCCACTATGGGGGACACAACTCCCAGGGATAAAACTCTCTCTTGCCAAAGGATTATTATCAAGCTTTAATCGGCAATGCATTTAGAGGAAACCTGGATCAAAGGGGGGGGGGGGGATGAAATAAAATAATTGCTGTGGCTAAGCAATTTCAAATAGAATCAGGAGGTCATTCTGGAGGTTACTCTTATGCAGGTCTCAGCCAGATTTCACAAACTGTCATGCCTCAAAGCACCCCTGAGGGTCCTAGGGACACTGGGACAACATAGGCAAGCCACATGGCTAGATGAAATCAACAACTGGACAGGCTCTATCTGGGAATCTATGAAAGGCTATTTCTCCAATATAACATAGTTATACTCACTTATGAATCCCATAATCATGAGATGATTCTTCTTTTACTTAAACCTAGAATTTTCTATTTACTTGTTAATTCTATTTCTCAGAGACTTAAAATCTCTGGATTGTACCTATGCCGACTGAGCACTGAAACCCATCAGGGAGGCAATCAACTTCCACTCCCCAGTACTTCAGGCCTACCCTGGACAACTAACAGAAAGATGAAGATGGGTCAGCCCTATTCCGAAAACAAGGAGTATCTTCCACAGCATGCTCCATAATATATACTTCCCTCCTTAGCTCGAAGCAGCCAGAGTGTTCATCCTCCCAAATCCCTCAAGAATGAGGAATGAACTGCTGACTGGGGCAGATTTATTGCTTTTTGTAGTTTTACTCTTGTGTTAACTGAGTAATCTGTAACATTGTTACTAAAAGAAAAAGTGCTATCATCAATTGTAACAAATGTTCCACACCAATCCAAGTATAGTTGGTGGAGTGGTGTATGGGAATCCTGTATTTTACATATGATTGTTCTGTAAACCCACAACTTCTCTAATAAAGAAAAAGAATAGATGCCCCTTAGGGAATTTGTACCTGAAGACCTTCAGACTAGACAGGCTAGGAATGACTTCCTCTGAATTTACTTCCATCTTGAATTTGTATCTAATTCCTTAGATCCAAGAATCCTTTGGCAATACATGTATAACCAGAATCCTCCACAGTTATTACCACCCTGGTCCAGCTTTGCCTCTGGATTATTTTCAGTAGTGAGCAACTCTGTCTCCTTGCTCCCACTATTGCCTTCCTAAAATCTATTCTCAGTATAGGTAACAGAAAGATAGAGATTTGTTCAAAACATTAAGTCAGAGCCTGTCACTACTTTGAGTGAAATGGGGAGTCTTTGCAGGCCTTTGAACAGAGTAAAATAGCCTACAAAGAGCCACCTGATCTAGCCCCTTTTAAGGCTTTTGCACTTACTCTTTCCTCGGTGTGGGATACTCCTCTTCAGGATATACGCATAGTTCCCTACTGCATCAATTTATTAATTTTTCTCCCAGGGCACCAAGGATTTTATAAAAGAATTGTTTGTCAAAATGGATTTCCTAGGAATTTATTTCCCCATATGTACCAGACACAGGCCTCTTTTAAAAACTATAAAAGCAAATTTAAGATTTCCTCTTGATTGAAAATATCAATACCCAAAAGTTCTCTAAAATATTTAAAACCCATACACACACCCACACCCACACATATAATGTATTACAGCTTGGGAGAAAGTTTTCAGAATCCCAAAGTGAAACACCATTTCTAAGTGTGTGGATGGAGACCCAGACAGAGGTGGTGGCCTGTGGAGGTGAATCACATTTCTAAATAAAGTTGGAACTTTATGACTGATAACATATTTCTTGTTCCAATCAGTGCAAAAAAAGGTATGCTCCAGGAGAGCAGGGACTGTGTTTCATTCAGTTTAGATTTCTAATGTCTAGAACATATGCCCTTCAGTTATCTGTGGAATAAATGTATCTAGCAAATGCTAACATGTTTATTTTTGACTTGTTCAAAAGGCTTGGAAAACAAGTGTTAGAAATCATGTTAGATATGCTAATATCTGCAACTACATATACGACAACAGAGATAAAACAATATTCTTAAAAAAACTTTTAAGAATTGATGATCCAAAATTCTAAATAAATGATTCCCCCCAAACAAAACCAGAAAAAATCTATTCGTATTTACCAAGCTTCAAAAGTCTATCATAAACACAGCCACCCAGACTGTTTATATGTAATACTTTCCCCCTAAGGCAAAGAAACGGCAGCAGACAGTAAGTATGTACACAAACACTTCCCAATCTTCAAATCCTCTCAAATATACTCTTGCTAAAATCCTACTGTACATACCAGCATCACCTCCATCTTGACTGGAGCCAGCTTCAGCCAATAAGTTTGCATTCACATTCCTATCACAATCTGGCCCTGAGAGTAGAGCACCATCCAAATCTGAAAAGGAGACATGCAATAATCCATTATTTACAAACCACCACCCCCAACACCACTCCCTCCTTGGAACTGTTTCTTATGCAGACTAAAATAGAAAGGATATCTTTTAAGTATTGAATATCCACTGTGTGCTCAAGAGCACAAGGCACAGACACATAAGATATGGTTCTTGACCATAAGAACAAGTAAACACTCACTGTCACTGTGTGACAGCTATAAGACAGGTTGTTTAGTTTCTCTAATGCAATGGTTCTCAAAGTGTGGTCCCTAGGCCAGTAGTATTACTTGAGAACTTGCTGGAAATGCAAATTTCTCAGGTCCAACCCCAGACCTACTGAATCAGACACTATGAAGGGAGAACCCAGCAATTTGTTTTTTAACAAGCCCTTCAGGTGATTCTGATATAAAAATTGAGAACCACTGCTTTACTATAAGAATGGGAAAAGAGTATCTACATCTCAGAGCTTTTATAAAAGGATCAAATATAATAAATGAAGAGTGCTTAGCTATTCACCTGGTATGTAGCAGTCACTAAAATTTTAGCTAATTTTTATTTTTTCATTTAATCTTCCAAGTGGAGAAATATACTATCTAAGCCTATATAGGTCTGGTGCTTGAGCTGGAAATGAATGTGAGTTGTCACAATATAGATGGTAAAAAAAAAAAAAAAGCCAAGTGAGTGAAAGGATGAGACTGTGAGGAAAACTTAAGACCAAGTATCTTGAATCTAGCATTTAATAAGCTAGAAAAAAGATGTAAAAGACTTTAAGGAAGAGTGTTTCAAGATGGAAGTAGTAGTCCACTGTGTCAATGCTGCCAAGAATTCAAGATGAGGACTGAAAATCTGCATTATTTCATTCATTTCATTCAATAAATATTTAGCACCTAGGGGGTCACTGTTGATCTCAGAGTGGTACTGATGGATCAGTAGGGCAGCCTGAGTTGTGAATGGAACTCACTGTATAAGTAAAGACACTGTAAAAATGAAGAGTGAGAAATAGAGTAAGAGTTTTGTTTTTTTTTAAAGTGAAAGTAACAAATGTATTTAAACGTTGACAGGAGTCACTAAGAAAGGGGAAGATAAGGATATTGGAAGATATACAAGAAAGAATAAGAATTATCAATTGTGTAAGACTCCTAGGGAGTCTGGGATCCAGACGCACAGGTTTGGGTACTTAAGAGGGACAGCAGAGACAATGGGTATACAGAGAGGTTTGAGGACAGGAATTTAAAGGACATTCCATTCTACTGACTTCTGTCTCTGGAGAGAATAGTGGTGTGTGAGGTTATTGCCTACAGGAAAGGGTTGGAAATTAAGAGAATGAAGAAATACTTCATATGAAAAGCATGAAGAGTAAATTAGAGACAGTCCCCTTTATGAGTTTCTTGAAGAGGAGGATAATGTTCAGGCTTTATTTCCCAGTATTTATCACGATGCATGGCAAATAAAAGGCTTTTAACAAATGTTGGCTGAGTGAATCAAATAAGAATCACTTTCAATCTAAATGTCATATAGGTGTAACATCCCACCAAATAAAAGCATCACATATATAGCATTTCTGCTTGAACATTCTGCTGTTTGCAACCTGTATTACTGAACAAAGTGTGGTTTTAAATAACTGTACCTGAAGAATAATCTCTTAGGTTTGTTGATCTACTACTCTAAAACATGTCCGCAAATTAAATGAAATTTTAGTGATCTTGTTTCACTATGAAAAGTTAAATGAATAAAGTTAAATACATTTCAATAATCAAAAAAGCCAAAGTAATATTTAAAAGTTAAAACTCTACTAGGTTTTCCAATCTTTTTTTTAAGAAGTCATTATTCCGAAGTGTATAGTATGTTCATGATAGTTTGTTAATGGGGTAAGTATCAGTACTGCATTGAAGGCAAACATGACTGAAAGGACCTGTTTAAAGGTATCTATCACATAAGTGCATGTATGCTCTATTGCTAAGGTATGACACTGGAACAATGAGTTAACAACAGAATGGTAATAGGAAAAAATATATTGCATACTATAGACTATATTTAATAGGAATATCTTACCAGTACCACACTAATACTAGAGATAAATAATGGGGCTAAGTGCTTTTGGTTATGATAACTGTTTAAAATTGAGAATGTTGATGACTGTAACTAATTGAATATAATGTTAAACACTGATTGTTTATCTTGGAAAGAATACGTTCTGTGAAATTAGGAACCCCCTACTTAATTAGTCAAGCCCTCGATCTTGAGGCTTGCTCTAGCAAAACTTACGGCTGTAAAGGGGAGGCTAAGCCTACCTAAAATCTCATCTAGGAGTCACCTCCAGAGAACCTCTTTTGTTGCTCAGATGTGGCCTTTCTCTGTCTAAGCCCAATTCTGCAAACAAATTCATTACCATCTCCCCTACATGGGACATGACTCCCAGGGCAGTGAATCTCCCTGGCAACTTGGGACACAACTCCCAGGAATAGCCCAGTCCTGGCATCGAGGGATTGAGATTGCCTTTTTGACCAAAAGGGGTAAAAAAAAGGTAACAAAATAAGGTTTCAGTGGTTAAGAGATTTCAAATAAAGTTGAGAGGCTATCCTTATGCAAGCTCCAGCCAGATATTCTAAATTTCCACAGTATGCCAAGCTCTAAGCAACAGTAGTCCCAAAAATACTAAAAAATACCTAGGTCCCTATCTGAGACTCTTTATAAAAGTTTCACTAAGTTTACTTTTCAGAAACTTAAATCCTCCAGTGTTCCTATGTCAGGTAAGTCCCAAAACCCAGAGGCAACAGTCTCTCCAAGAACATCATCCAGATGCGTCCCCCTTCCCCACAATGTTGACATCCCTTTTCAATATGAACAATTTAGGGTAGTCACTGCCCAGATATCCCTGAAGATTGAAGACAGTGATCAAATGAGAGAGAGGGGAAACAACATACAAGAAAGGATTTAACAAAGGATTATAAATACTGAATCTTTATATAAATAATTTTTTTTAATCTCTAGGGTACTAGAATAGCTAGAAGGAAATAACTGACATGGTGGAACTGTAACATGTAATGTGTTCTGAAATTTGCTCTATAGCTACTAACTTATTAAATTATACTTTGAAAGTTATCACATTTCTGTATATATGTTATATTTCACAATAAGGAAATAAATTGTGGAACTGTAACCCATTACATTTTTTAAAATTTGCTCTGTAACTACTTGTTAAATCGTACTTTGCAAGTTATCACTTTCTGTATGTTATACTTCATAATCAGGAAATAACTGAAAAAGTGAAAAAAAAGGTCATTATTCTGAAGTGTACAGTATGTTCAGAGGGTACGTCTTACAATTCTTCCAACTGAGTTTGTAAATAGAGAATATTCCTATTTACATAACATTTTGTAGTGATTTGTTGAATGCTTTTCCTCAGCTAGTTCTTTACAATAGTCATTTCCTGTCTCCTACCCCACCCATAAAGTATTAGAATTTGTGATTTTCTGATCTTTAATCCTACATAGACACTAAAAACAGAAGACCTCCATTAAAAACTTTACTACATGGCAAACATTCTTCCTGCGTACAATAGTTCCATTCAAAAACAAAATCATACCCATTCTAAAGATTTTAAAATATAATTCTTTCAAAAGGTACTATTGCTGATTTGTGATATAAGAAACAATTCTCAAAAAGGTCAGTTATACCAGGTTGACCATAAATTTACCTAATTAGCATGCTTAACTTAGAAATCAATATTATCATATCATTGCTATAGCAATTCATTTTTGATCAGTTATGATGATATGAGTGGTATAGAAGCCAAACAACCAACCATTTACTTGACACAAGAATGAATTTTGCTTCATTGGAAGCATGACCAATAACACTTGGTCATCATGTTTTTAATCCTGTAATTTTAAAGAAAAAGTAAACTAATATACTTCTTTGTGGCATTCATGACATTTCTATGAAAATTTTCCACCTCACTTAAATTCAGCAAAAAAGGACTAGCATCGCTTTGCAAACAACAAAGGACCTTTTCGAAGGTTTCACAAAACAGCCATTTTTCTGAATGACAACAGGTTTATGTGTATGTATTATCATTCAACTGATCAAAGTTTAATGCACAATTTCTTATATTTGTTAATAAACATATTTAAGATGTAGACAGAAGGACATTTGGAGATGCTAAGCTAAGGACACACAGCTGAGAGAGGAGCTGAAACACAACCCAGGACCAGCAGATGCCAGCCACGTGCCTTCCCAGCTAACAAGAGGTTTTCCAGATGCCATGGGCCCTTCTTCAGCAACCACGAAAAGATTTTATAGATCCAGCATTAAGTTAAGTCCTTTAGTATATAGTATCTTATTTAATTTTAACTACATTTATGTAATAAACCTTAAACTGTATCTGTAACCATGTAGTACCACATTTTTAAAAAGACATCTTATCATGGGTTAAGAAAAATCTGATTAACAAGCAATGGAAAGAAAATGAGATGTGTTTAAAAGACTGCTATAAATCTCAAATCTCTACCAAAAAAATCTGTAAAAATCGTAACTTCATTTTCTTCATATGGAAAATGGCAGCAATATTTGCCTACTTCACGAAGTTGCTATGAGAAACAAGTGACAGTTAAGTTAAAATGCAATATAAAACAAGGTTTCATTATTAGGTGGAGTTAATCTTGGTGCCTGTGGTCATAGTATGTTTCCCTATGGCCCACAGTGGGTTAGCAACCCTTTCTGGGAAGTAAGTACTACAGCAGCCGCCAGTGGGTGCTAAATGAAGACCAGGTTGGGATGAAGGTCTCCTTGACCATTTGCTTTTGGTTCTCAAAATTCTAAGCATGAGGCAGATGCAAACTAATCTGGATTTCCTTAAAAAAAAAAAAAAAAACACAAATATTCTTGAAAAAAATGACATATGAGAGAAGCCATCAGAAATGGAGGCTTTAGAAATGGCTAACCTCCACTGTACAAACTTTTTAAGAGACTCAGTAACATCTATTCAAACTTTCATTTTCATATATACCAGGCATCATTAAAGACCAACAGTATGAGAACTAAAAGCAAGTCTTATTTTTTCAAAAAAGGTAGATTTCCTTCACTGCAGTTGGTTTTTCCCCTTTCAGTGGAGAGTAAACTCAGTTGCCAATGTATTTATAAAGCACTGTGATATTTCCTGTAGCAGCTTAAGAGACTCCCACAAATGGTGGTTTTCCTTGCACACCCAAACTCATTGTTTCAAGTGACTGCCCTGCCTTACTTAGACTAGGCTCCACAATTTCTTCTTTGCACTATTCCAGCTGGACTGTTATCTCTGCCATGATTAGTCTCTAACAGATCTTCCTAGATCACTGCCCCCACCTCACTCCAATGCATGAACAATGCCTTCCCATTTTTTTTTCTTACATGCAAATATAGAAATCAAATCTCCACTTTAAAACCTCTTATTGCCCCAGAGTCTGTAAAATAAAATTCAAAATTTATCACCATGGCAAGCAAAGCTATTCACAATCTGGCCCTAACCTATCATCCCAACCTCACCCTCATCTCCACACTACACTCCGCTTTCTGTTCTTTCACTTTCCTATCCCTATTTCTTGCCGTCTTGCAGTAAGTGCCCTTCTCCCGCTCTTGGCAAACTCTTACACAATACAAAATCCAGCTCTAATACTACTTTCTCTATGAAGCTCTCACCAACTCTTCTGAGCATTTAGGAACCTCCCACTCCACCCCCTGCCATACTTCTTAAATAATCTTATTTTCAACATTTATCATTTTGCAGTGGATAAGTTTATACCCCACTGCCACCCTATTATGAAAAAGTTCTAGGTAAAGACTCTACTTAATCTTGACACCAACATTATCTGGCTTGCTGCTTAGTTTCTTGGAGATTTAAATAATTTTATTACCAACTTTGCTCTTACATTATGATGTAGAAAGCTGTCTTGGAGTTACAGAAGAGTAATCTGTGGTTATAACACAACTTTTCTAGGGAGTAAAGCTTTGAATATGCTTCGAATGAAATTTTAAGGCTATTGGTCTCCCCAGGATATAAAGGTTATATCAGAAACCAAAAATTCTGTTTTATAAAAAACTCAGGGAGTGACATTTATAAGGCGTAGAAAACTTAATATCCTAAGCAGACAGAAGTCACAAAAATGCTGTTATAACTGATCCATGTATGGCTTCTTCAGCTCCTATTTGGTTACAGAGCCTCTAATTCCTTAGGGTTTCTAAATTGTAGGCAATAATCGTCACACTACAGCCATCTCTTGGGTCAAATATGGCAGACAGGAAAGGAAAACTAAGCAGATCAAAAGTAAAAGAAAAGGGGAAAAAAAAGATAGCAGCATATTCCTACTATGACACCCTCTGGCTGCTTACTCCACTAACAAGATGCCTAAGAGATGTAGAGTATCTGGAATCTCCTAGGAGGAAAAGGGCGGGTGTGTGCGTGAATTAATCTAGGTCCATAAATCTGTTGTCTGGTATCTTACTTGGATTAAGATGTTGTAGAACACAGAGATTTTACCTTTTAGAAAAGTAGTTAACTATGTATCAATCCCACCCCGAGTAGCACTCTAATCAAAATAATATTTCTGCAACAACTTATGAATAGTCACATTAAGGAAATAACTAAAAATATATATAAACAGCTGGTTTTGGTGACAAATGAGTTCAGGTCAGGTTATCAGATGAGTAAGAAAAAAACTGAGTTTTTAGAACTTTTTAGATTTCAGAGTTATGAGGTGGAAGTTCTACTTCCTTCCCATTAGAAATGTTATCTAGGATACACTCAAGACAATTACATGGCAGAATTGAGCCCAAGCCCACATTCTATGTGTTTTACTTATTTTAAATAGTTCATAAAGTAAATGTTTGGCATGATCAAGATAGTGGGAGGTTTCAAGTCAGATGGCCATCAAAACTGTGGAAATGCTTAATAATTTTTTTAATTTGATCACTTAGAAAAAGACTCCCAAAGTAATACCAAACATCAATTATCACCCAAAACAGAAGGGCAAGTGCTGATTGTTAGCTAACTCTAAATAGTTTACTTTAATAAGAAATACTAATTCATTAAAAAATATGCCTAATTAAGATTCCTTAAAGCTATTTAACTTAACAGTCTTTTCTCAAAATCGTTTTCCAAATCCTCAAACTATATGCTTTTTAACCAAAAAGCAATGTCTGGAAATTGAAAATGTAAAGATTAAACCTGATGTGAACTCTATTTATAGGGACTTTTATAATTTACAAATGCTGTAAAGGTATCTTCCCATCAGAAGTCTAGAGGAGACAAAAGAACTTTAGATTATTTAAAAGAACATTAAATTATGGTCTTTAATCAAGTAAAACCACTTTAGGTCTGAATACTTCTATGGTCTTAAGTATAGTCTCTTGAAGAAACAATCATCTACATGAAGCAATATTAGCTTTTCTCATAGACAAATATAAAAAAATTAAATAATCTACTGTTGCATTTACTAGAAAATGCTTTTGAGGAAAAACCCCACCAGAAATTCCTTTCAGAAGTCGGGACCAGGAAACGTTTTGTCAATCGGCAGAACTGGCAGGTTTCCTTCTTTTGAAAGAAGCTGCTTAGTAGCTCAGAGCCATTTGGAAGCTTAATGAGAGCAACCAGATTAACACCCATGGCCAGTACTTTGCTAATTTTTATTTGTATTTTGCTACTTTGTTTTGACAGTCATTTCAAATTCTTTGTTCAAGAAGAGATATGTATGCATACATACATAAAACGTACACATACATACAGATCATGACTATTTACAATAGGCGGAACTTACTAGAGAGACTGGTATAAATAATAAAAAATCCAGACTCAAAAGATTCCATTTCCATCTCAGGCCAGTGCCATCAAGAGATCAAAAACGGGGCTGACAACTAAACTGTTCTGATGAAATGCGACAACAAACATGAATACACTTTGTAAAAAATTTAGCATTAGTTATTTGTACCTCTGCAATTTAATTTTTAATTTTAGGTTTTTAATCTTTATTTGGCTACAATTCATGTTTCTGATTGCAATTCAACAAGGCAAGGTTTGAAAATTTTAATATATCAGAGCAACTCATTAATGACATCTCCTTCTCCTGGCATAGGATTACCCAGGTTTTAGGTTTGCTTACAGTTTTAATTATCCTACAAAACCCAATAAAATAGTAAAAGACCACAAATTCTTAACAGTTCTTGAGTCCTATATCTCAAGTATCCTCATATATCAAAAACGATTTGTAGAAGGGCAAATATTGCATAATCTCACTGATATGAAAAATTAGAATATGCAAATTTATAAAGTCAGAAAATAAAATTTAGATTACTAGGGGCCAGGTAGAGTTGGGGAATGAGCAGTTAATGCTTAATTGGTATGGTTTCTGTTTGGGGTGATGGAAAACTTTTGGTAATGGACGATGGTGGTGATAGCAAAACATTGTGAATGTAATTAACACCAAATAATTGTATAATTGAAAGTGGATAAAATGGGAAATTTTAGGTTGTATATACATTACCAGAATAAAAACCCATGAAACTGTAAACAATGTGTACCCTAATATAAACTATGGACTGGAGTTAATAGTATAATCATAATAATATTGTTTCATCAACTGTAACAAAGGTACCACACTAATAAAGAATGTTAACTATAGGGAAAATCGGGGGGGAGGGGAGCAGTATATGGGAATTCTGTACTATCTGCATGATAACTATTTTAATAAAAACAATAAAAAGGATTTGTATTAAATCAATAGTAAGTCAAGTAGCAGATATGCTAGCTTCTTTTTTAAAGTTAAAAAATACCATCTGAATAAAATTCCTCACAGTTGTGGTATTCCTTATCTCAATCATCTTACAACTAGCACACCAGCTTCCACATTATATAGCAAGATAATATTTAGAGCTGTGATTTACAAACTCTGGGCTTAAGCCCCTGAGGAACTCAGCTCCTTTAAGGGATTCAGACTCACAAATCCAAATACGTCAAGCACTGCCTGTAACAGCAGCACTGAATGAATAATTCACTAAGACTTCAGATGTTTAGGTGTAGAACTTTAAATTCACTTAAAGCATTTATTGCACTGAATTGTTTTTTACTATTTAATAAAAAAATAGAAACTGAAGTAGAACCACTGATGTGTGTTCCTAAAAATGTTTTGAAGAGAGATTCATTTTTTAAAAGACTGGGAACTACCAGTTAAGTGGTTATCTGTAAGGCTTTAATTTGAGACAATATTAATATGAAATTGGCCACACTCTACTTTTACTAGCTGAAAAAGATCTTGTGCAAAGTCTTATCCTTAGTAAACACAGGCCCAGTACATTCTATGTTGGTCAGAACATGCCTGGAGAATTGTATTCAATTCTCTGTACCAAAATTTCCAGATGAAATAAACTACAGTATATCTGTGACTGTAAGAAAGGGTATGAAACAGCACTTAGGGGGAATTTTTAATGTCTAGTATTTGAAGGGCTACTGGGTAGATTAGGGGGATCAGAAGTTAAGGCTCCTATTGTACTACACAAATTAAAATTAGGCGGTTACAGAGGAGCAAATTTTGGTTCAATGTAAAATAACTTCCTAGTAATCATAATCATCCTACACTGGAATAGGCTATCTTCAGAAAACTGTTCGCAAGTATTCAAAAAAAAAAAAAGGTCAAGGTGATGTAAGACAATCTATAATTTGGTAGAAAATTGATTTAAATAGCCTCAATAGGCTTTAAGAGGGTTGAGACAACCATGATGTTTCTTCTGCTTTTATGTCTATCATTTAATTCATAATAACCCTTTACAAAAAGCAGCATATTTTAAAGATGAGGAAACTGAGGGGAAGAGTTTAATTTTACTTGATCGTGGTTGCATGATAAATGGCAAAACTGGTTTTCAAATCCACCTGTGACTCAATCTGGGCTCTTTCTATCAATGGATCTCCACCTTAGCTCATAGTAGAATCACTTGTAGAGCTTTTAAAAATTTCAACATCCAGGCCACATCACAGATCAATTAAATCTGAATCCTTAGTGGAGGGACCCAACCATTAAGATCCACTGCTCTATACCAAGGGTTTGCACTAAAGTTTTATTTGGAACACACTCATGTTCACTTGTTTACATATTGTCTATGGCTGCTTTCACCCAACAATGGCCGAGTTGAGTAGCTGAATTTATGGTTAGCAAAGCTGAAAATATTTACTATTTGGCCCCTTACAGTAAATGTTTGCCATCCCCTATTCTGTATCATCACTTACAAATCATATTGCTCTTCTAAGATCATTTTCTGCCACACAATGAAGCTGGTTTTAGATGTAATCAAAAGTTGTTCAAAGTTTAACAGCTGGAACATTGCCCGTCACTGGTCCAACCATCAAATTTGTGGTTTAAGCAAGATTCATCAGATACCAAACCAATACCAATGACATAAGAATAGAATTCCCTTTCATAAGATGTAAAAGAAAAGCTGAAATCATATTAGACAACCTTACGATAGACTTAGTACATCAATACAACCAAAGGTAGGATGTACTTGGTAAATTAATCACTAGTAATGTTATTTTTGAAGTATGCATTGTGGTATAATGTGTTTTTCTTTGAATCACTCCAATTACATGTGGCATTGATTTTAAGAATGGGGTTAGCCTTGATTAGTTTTTCCATCGATCAAGTACTACCCAAAGGAGATCTGCTTATCCTTAAAGGAAAACAGTGTATGTCTTTAAAAAAACAAAACACTATAGGGTTCCCACTACACCGGTAAGCAGGATTAATTCACACAGCAGAAAGACTGCATAATATATATTTTGAGAACTCATTCAAGTCTTCTATATTAATAAAGTACCAAGGACTTAGCTACTTTTAATACTTTAAAGAAATACTTTAAAGAAACTGCCTCAAGGGTATTACTGCTAAAAATATGAAAAGAGAAAAAGATCAGTAAATACTTTTTATTACACATGCATGCTGATTTTCACCAATTTCTACTGATGAAAACTAAACCCAAACCTAAAAAGCCAGTGGAACCATTTCACAGCATGACTAGGGAACTCTGCCTTCTGGGAACTAAAAACAATGTTTCTTTTCAACAGAAAGAACTATCCCTAAATCATCACCATCACCTAAATTAGATACTGAACAGTTAACAGCCCTTAAAGGCAAAACAAGCATTAGAAATTATATAATACTGAAGGACAATTCTGAGGCATGCATAGGAAATCTCAATCCCACTAGGCTGCTTCTTCAAATAAAATTAAGCACAAGCAGATTAAACGTAAAAGAAATGCAAGAATCAAATCTATTTATATTCAATGGTCCTCCACCCCACTTAAAAAAAAATCCACACACCTCAAATGTGATATGCTAATATTCTTGTTATATATTCCTTCTGGGAATACACTGAAGTTCTCAGAGGCCCTCTTAACTAATGCAAACAAGAATGAAAATGAGAGGATGACAGTGGGACAAACTTAAAATACTCCAGCTTTTGTAAGATTTGTGGTATGATCAGAACAGTAGCTGTAAATGGGTTACAACAATCTTATTGTAATTTGTAGAATCCTACAACACTTGAAAATACAAAAAGAACTGAAAATAAAGAATTTCAAAGAGGGGTCAAAATGTCCCAGAATGACATAAACTGACTGTAATATATAGTACAACTGTAAGATTTTATCTTTTCCTGCACTATACCTAAAAAAAGTGAGCACAGAGCTAAAGGTCAGGAAAGTCAAAGACTTATACATGTAGTGGAGTCTACTTTCACACAGCAAAATATGGTGGATATTAATATAACTTTGAGAAACTCACTTATACATGCCTAGAGAAGACAAACAAGAAACACCAAAAACATTATGTGGTTGGTTGAGTGATTTTTCCCCTCTCTTATAAACATCCAAATTTAGTATTACTTGTGTATTACTTTTAGAATTATGTATTTACAATAAAAATTTTCAATTAAAAATATACTTAAAATATATTTCAAGATTATATCCAACTAAAATTAGAATGAAGTAACTTCAAAAGTGAGGTGCCTTTGTTTATGTAATAATATTTACCTGGTTCTTCCTTGATAAATGGCAAATCTTCTTCTGGATAGGCAACAGGAGGCTGCATCACTGAGCAATCTTCTAAATTTGCTTCATTATTAGGTGGTATATTATAAATAAATCTCTTTGTAGTTTGGTTTTTCCTTCTTGTTTTGCCAGTCTCTTGAATTCCCTGGGAGCCCATATCATTCCAAATAAACACTTTTGTTTGACCTTGAGATTCATTTTCAGCCAATTCAGGAGAACCATCCTGGACCCAACTACTGTCATTCATTTGGCAGTTTTCTATTTGGCCCTCGTCGACATTGCAACCATCATTTTCAATTCTGACGTTACTTGCCAAATTGGTAAGATTCCGTGTTGCCCAAAAACTGGCAATTTTTTGATCCCGTGATGAAGAAAGACCATCTCTATTAACTGATTTTCTATTATTATAGTCCACAACAACAGATTCTGGAGCTTCTGATTTAATGCTTATATTTAAGGCATCTTTAATGAAATGTCGGCAAGTTTGAACAACTTCACTCATTTGAAGGTAGCTGGCCACTGACATAACTTCAATGGCATTTTGGCTTGTGAGCACCAGGTTACCAGAATATAAGAAGTCCAAGATGACTGAAAAACCTTGAACTGCAGCAATATCTAAATGTGTAGTATTTTGGTTAGGGCTTTCTTTGTTTGAAAAGCAATATAAAGTCTTAAAGAAACGGCTGCCTGCAACCAGGATGTTCTTATGAGCTTTAAAGGTTTTTCCGCTCACCACAAGGCTGACATCACAAAGAATACCTTTCTTTCTCTGTTCATTTAGTTGTCGAAGAAGTTGATAGCAATAAGAGTTCTCATTTGGCCTACTATTAAAGTCACAGTACCCCTCCTCTGATGGTATTTCTGACTCCTGTAATTGGATGGAAAACATTAATATTAAATTTTATGTACTTTTTAAAGCCCCCCAAACAAGGAAAACAAATACTTAACTTTTTAAAAAGCACTAATTAAAATATACTATTTTGTTAATAATCATTATGTACTTTCAAATTGAGAGGAAGGAGTGAACAGCTCAGTGCAATCCATTGCTATTATAAGAAAAATCAAACAGATGTGATTGAAGATATGCAGGATTTCATTTAAAATTCAGCATCATGTTATTTTTTCAAATATAAGCTAAGTACAAAGATTAAGAATTACTTAAAATAAAAAGAACAATTATTTTCTTAAGAAAAGAAGTGTATCTGTAAGTAACAAACTAGTTTGTCTTATCGCTATAACTGAATACAGCAGTCTTCTCTTTAAACTTAAAAGATTCAAGTGACAATATGCTGGGTATATCACCCAATTTAACACTACTAGAAAGGAAATTTTAAAGTCTTAGTAAACATTGACAGTTTAGGTCAATGAGGTTATTTAAATCTAACTAGAGATAAAGTAAGATAAGACCCTAATGGGAAAATTTTTTTCAATTATAGGAATATCCAGTTACATATAAGTTCAATGGTCAACAGTTATTCTAATATGATCAGAATTTCCCATAATACAGTTCAGCAAGGATTCCAAGGAAAGTCAAGGTAATCCTGACTGTGAATTAAGCTTTAATATCCTACAGCATCACTCTTTTTGGTTATTCTTAAAAGTAACATTATCTTAGAAAGATAGTCGTCATTCAATGAATTTAATGACACTGCACAATAGCCTTTTTTTTATTAGAGTAACTGTGGGTTTACAGAAAAACCACACATAAAATGCAGGATTTCCATATACCACCTATTGTTAACACCTTGCACTGGTGTGGTACATTTGTTTAGCCTTCTATCTTAATGTGGATTTGATAAGGGGGATCCGTTTTGGTATTTAAAAATTTAAATCCAACACTCTAAACTTCCTTTCATTAACAAAATTCCATTCAACTTTCAAAATGCCTTTATCTCTTTAAGGTCATAAATACCACATACTATAAAATAAAATTCCTGAACTAAAAATTCTTAATGTTTATTAATTTTCCCTATTATCAATCTTATGAGCATTCATTATAGTTCAAAGTAATCTCTTTTTCCCCCAAGAGAAAAGCTGCTTAAATATTTCTAGCAGAAAAGATGACTGAAAATGCTGACCTTATCTAAGTTATTAAAATTTTTCATACTTTCTTTAGTATAATGTATCAACAAATACAGACCATTTCTGTAAAATAATGAAATAATACACAAACAAATATATATGAATCTACGAGCATGGAGAAAAACCTAGAACGATACATACTAGATTGTAAGATGCAGGAAGGAGAAGAGAGGGGAGAGGGAATTACGGAAAAAAAACAAACAAACTGTAGGGGCAGAAGGGAAGACAGTACTGCAAAAGGATTCTCACAGAAATAACATTCTAAATAGCAGTGAGATTCCTAAAAAAGTAAAAATGAAAGTCACAAAACTCCATTTACTCCAATCAAGACTAAATTATAAAAATATTAGCTCTAGTTCTGAGTCCTGCTCATACATACAATAATCCCAATTCTCTAACATCAGGTCACATAGTCCATCTAAGAATTTCTGTGCTGCTTCCAAATATAAGGAGTCAACTGAAAGAACCAAAATATTGGAATTCCTGGACCCTTCAATGTTTCACAGGGATAATGGAACAGTACCCCAAATAGGATAACCCTGAAAATCTGGTGTACAATCACTACAGAATGAAGCATGGGAAGTAGAAAATTTCCTTTTCATTTCCAATGACCCTGGGCACCCTCCCCTTTACTTCCCAGTGCCTCAGACACATAAAAGCCCTTGTATTAAAGTACTCCCCCCTCTACCCTATCATATCACAATGTTCCATGCTCTAAAGTAGCTACTTTCTCTTCCTACCAACACAACCAATCCTCAGCGAAAAATGATCATGGCCAAGATTGAAGTACAGAAATAAAAACATATCCATTCACATATAACTCCCAAATTCTTGCTTTTTTTGAGAAGGATGTGAGGTAAAAAAGATGTAGTTTTACATGACCTAAGATCTTGAATTTAAACCAATATTGTGAAACTTCAAACTACTTAGCAAAGGGAAATGAAAATGTTTAGGACTTGTGCGAATACATAAAGAACGAAAACAATATTAAAGTAAGCCTATAAAAAGTACTGCTACAGTATAACTTCTATGAAAGCATCATACTGTATACTTGATACCTCCCTTTCAAACAAGACTATTTGAATACAACTTTTTATTAATCTACCTATGCTCTCTATGTACTCACCGTGGAAAATGCTCAATATGAACAAGGGACCTTTTTTTGGGTGCAGGCCTGACACTAAGCTTTGCTATGCATGCTGTACCTCTAGCAAGCTCATTGGGTATGAAGTTCTACCTAATAGATATTGTAGTAACAGTATTAACAGTCGGATGAAGCAAAAATTTTAAGCACCAATGAAAATTTGGCAGCACATACATGAAGTGTTTTGTGGAAGCACTTGATTATTTACAAATCAAGAAATGCCTAAAGTTTATACACCAAGCAGTTCAAAACACTTCAAGGAGTAGGTGGCTATAATTGCAGCAATCATTCTACAGTCCCCATGTGACTTGCAGTTTTTGCAATCACTGTGTCCTGCATTTTTTGGACCAGTCTCAATTTCCAAAATTCTCTGCCATTATCAAACCAGAAGTCCTAATTTTCAAAAATAGTTCAAAACAGAAGCCTAACACCAAAATATTTGCCTATTCTATTTTGACCCAAACAAAACTACTCAACCACTATTTTTCTCTTTACTGTTTTACTAGAACTGTAATGTCCCCTGTGCTTTTGCAAACAACACCAACAATTTTTTTCACAACTGGTTACAGAGCACTATGCTGTGTTTGTAGCAGCTATTAAATATGTCCTTCAAAACGAAGGATTTCCAAGTCAAGCATCTGTACTCTCCAAGGACAGTACTATTTGAGGATTTGGGTAAAAGAAAGCTAAATAAGCACATAGCCCTAAAATAAATTGCCAGTATTATCTGCACAACCAAATAAAATCCTTAGTACTACAGACTTAAGTGATCTTGTCTTGGTTTCCTCTCTAATATTCTATGTGTACTCTTAGGTTATGGATAACAATGTTTGGTAAAAATACACTGAAGACATTTAATATTTCCACAATGATCCTTTTCTAGCCTCCTTTCCAAAAAGGAAGTCTAAACAAGGAGATTTTATGAAAAGGGACATTCAGACTTGAAAATGAGAAAATCTGTTACACCTGAGATTCTGTAAATATGAAATCTTTTTTTTTTAATTTGTGAAGACACCCATAAGGAAAACCAAAATTTTTGATCTAGAAGAGACTTAGAATCTATAAGTCCAATTTTTAGAGAAAATATGTCCATTTAGTTAAAATCCTCATAACCTATTTTCTTCATATTTATTTACAGTCATAGACTAAATAGTAATATTTTACTCAGGGAGGAAGAAGCTCCTAAAAAGTCTGAAAAACCCGAGTTCACTCATTAATAAGCATTCACTGAAAGCCTACTTTAGCCAGGTCTGTACTGCGGACCAAAATGAGTAAATATAGTCCCTAACTCGAAGTTATGACTACAGGAGAAGACTCTCAAGATACTTAAGAATATAAACAAGGTTGTTAGATTGTTCTGAAAGATGCTTTTTGAAAGATCTGAGTGGAGCCTTAAAGGACACAAGATTGGGATGGAAGCAAATGAGATAGCATGAGAAAAAGAACCAAAATGGTCTACAGCATCTCCAAAGTTTCAGATTTATGAATGAACTTTAAGGTGATCCAAAAAAAACAATGAAATGCAAATACGTACTTTTTTTCTGAGGTATGCACCCACCACTTTCCAATATCAAAAGATTAAACCACAATTACAGGCATCCTATAGCTCTTTAGAAGCAAAGAGTGATCTGACTGGATTAGCAGACAAAAGAGATGACTGGGGCACCTAAAACAGGAGGTACTGGGACCATTTGGGAAGCTACTACAATAGTGCAACATACTTGCAAAGACACAAGGGCTTTAACTAGGAAAGAGTTAATAGTAATGGAGGGGGAGGGGGTGAGACAGTCTAAGAAAAATATTTGAAAGGTAAAATCAGCAGAACTTGGGAGATTAACTAGATGGGGTGGGGGGTGGGGAAATCATGTAAGTCTTCAACATTCTAGAGCTTGGGAAACCAGATAATGCCACCAACCTGCAGAGAATACAAGACCACCCAGTCTCCCCACCCTTCTGAGGGAGAGGGACAGTGGGAGCAAAGATAACTTTAGCTGCAAGTGATATAAACCATGAACAGATCATGTGTTGTCAATCCATAAATGACAGGAAAATGCTATATAACTAAAAGTCAACAAGTATTTAATATTTATTTTCCTACTCAGAATTAGTCCTTTTTTGATAAATGGATTAGCAGAAAAAAAGACATTTCCAATGCAAACATTGAAGCATAAACTTAAAAAAAAGAGCAGTAAAAACATCAAAATCTTTTTTACTACTTTTGCAGCTGCAACCTACTGTATGTTGAAATAAAAATACTCATTTCACTTCCAAATTCAAAACGGTCAATTTGGAAAAACCAAATTTGCTACAGCAAATGATGCCAAATATATGCCTGCTAGTGGTATTGAAGAATTATCTAAATAGTTGGTAGAAAAAGACAGGAAGTTCTCCTTTGCAGTCTTTTCTTCCATGATTCTGAGTGATGGCATCCTCTTTTGTAGCTTAATCACTAATGCCAGAATTCTATAAGTCTGGGATGGAAGTGAATGATTATAGACATCCAGCCAATTTGGGGTATCAAAGATATACTTTAAATACATCTTATCATGATGCTTAAAACTACCAAACAATTGCCCAATAGTTGACAGAATAAAATGCAATCTTTTTAGCATGACCTGAGGTCCTCAATGATCTGGAGTCTACCTACCTGTTCAGACTATTTTTCAGCAACCAAACTATCCATTTCTATCAGACATATCAAGACACCATTTTCCATTTTTCTCATGCTGCTTCCACTTGAATTACCTGGAACACCCTCCCCTCCATCTAGCCATCTAACAAAATTAAGTTCAAGAACCAGTTTTATAAGCTGCTCCCAACTTCTCAGGTAGAACTGACAACTCTCTTTAGTTTCTTCACTGTACACTGAACATACTTCCAATAGTACCTGCATCATTTTATTGCTATGTTTATCTCTCTCTGCTAGTCCACAAGTTCTGAAGGCAGAGAAAATGTCTTATTTATAGGTCTTTATCTCCAGTGCCTTGCATCTACCTCACATAGGTAAATTTAAGAGGAAGAAAGAAACCAGTCATGCACCCTAAGGACTAATAAAACACATACCATTTTCCTACAATTGGAAAAACACAAGAGAAATGAACCATCTCTTACTGAATCAAATATAATGAGTGACTGTTATAGCCTACATAAATAATAATTATTATTATTATACAATGTTAACTTAATGGTTCACAGACTCATCTTTAACATCTATTTCTGCTTCCTGATGAAAGTTCTTTCCAACTTTCTTCATAAATTGTTAAAAACAAACTTGCTGGGCCTTATTTTTTTTTTTGAATTTTGCCAGATTCAAAGAAGGGTGGTATCTCTGCCTCATCTTCTTTGCTCCAACTGTTGGCATCAATATATATTTCAAATCATTTGTCTGAATTCAGTACTTGACTTTCTGGAAATGTTATCTAAATTTACACAATAAGATAGCTGAGTGCATGTTTTAGGCTTAGAAAATTTCACAATTGGGTAGAAGGTGGCATGAACCAAGATATAGTGGTAATCACTGTTACTGAAAGCAATTTTAAACTCCTTGAGCCAAATGGTTAAACCCTGAATAAGTTCATCATTGAACTTTACCCTACGATAGTCAGCTGTTACTCAAAATAAAAACTAGATTGTCACTCCTGTCCTTATGAAAAATATAGGGATACCTTGGAAGTAGAAAACTCATTACACAAATTCAGATAACATGTTTAAAAACTCTCCTGTGAGTGAAGTCCTTAGCATCCAATATCTAACTAACGAAATAAGTAAACTTTTAAAGAGCATGCTACAATTTTGTTCACAACCAAGGAAACAATGAAAATGGATTTATGCCTTACAGAAAGCGTAAGAAAAAGCAACCTTTAATGACACACTAAGATTTGGCCTAACGTTTCTCTCCACAGGAGCTAGCACCAGTGATCAAAACAGTAAACATCTTTTGTTACTTTAAGTCTCCACCAAGAGCTCACCTAAGTAAAAAAACAAAAACAAAAACAAACTTGCAGTTGATAAATGTTAAATATTTGAGGGGTTTTAGTTTCTCCTTGAAGATATGAAAAGGATTATTCATATCTTGCATTTAACTGCCTAAATCCTTAACTGTTGCCCTTACTAGTGGATTCTCTTTGATATGGATTTATTTGGCAATAAAAACAATTGTGTTGGGGGAAAAAAAAAGAACACGTCTTTAAAATTAAAAGGTGGGGAAAACAAAAGAAGTGAACCCCTAACCTCAAACTAAATTCTTGTCAAGAATTCCAGAACTCTCATTTTAATACTAAAACAGGAGAAAATCTAACGCAAGATATTCTTTAAGAAGCTGAGAAATATTGCCTGTGTGATGAGAAATAATCTCAGGATGTTTAATGACTCTGATGGTGAAAGTCTCTGAAGGTATAAGGAGAGTAAGTTTGCTCTCTATAATCGAAAATGATTCCATGAGAGAAAGTGGCTTCCAAACTTACAAAATTGGTGACATGGAGACATTAGGGTACCAGGTTACAAAAACACCTCACAAATGATATCTGTGAAAAACAGGTTATGATAATAAAAAATAGCTACCATTTACTAAGGGATTATGTGCTGGCATATATACTTTGTATACATTAATCCTTAGAGAAATCCTATATATGAGGAAAGCACACTAAGATTATGACCCAGATCCACCTGACCTTAAGCCCAAGAATGCTCTTTACAGACTGTGTTATACTGCCTCCTACAGGTAATCAAAGTGTGCAGGGCAGCAACACCTGACAGAACTCTGCCCATAAGAAGAAATGAGCGATTTCATGAACCGGTCACTGACATTAAGACAAAGACATACGTAACTTGTACCTGGGGACAATGGCAAGATATTCCTAAATTTTGTTAGAATGAAATTAGAAAGCTTATTACATAAATGAATAATATCAATTCCAAGTGGAAACACCCAAAATCTAATCAGGGGACCAATATAAAGCCTTAGACAAACATGACTTAGACAAACATGAGGAAACTGTATTGTCCTCAAACTAATGAAAGAATGTCCTAAGAGAAAAGAGAAGGCCTGCAGATTTATTTATAAAAGGGGAGTTCAAGGGATAAAGGGGGAAGGGAGGGATAGTTCAGAGATCAAGTTTCAAAAAGGTTTTACCAAGGAATGAATTCCCTAACGCCAGTACACGCAAGAAACATACACCATGGTAAGTCTACCATAAGGTTACCCAACTAATTTAATTCCCCTTCCCTTGATTTCAGGTTCACTAAGCAGCTATCTAATTAAAATTTGCATTCACATTCAGATTTGCCTACAGGGAGGGACTATGCTGATAAGGAGTAACCGGTCCACTATAGATAAAGAAAATTGATTCTGATTCTCTTTTAAAAATTTTGTAAATAAACAAACTACCATTATTTGGAAAAGTAAACTTTCATTTCACAAATCCCCATGTCTACCATCTTACTAAATAACTGCAGAAATAAGTTACTTAACCCCTTGGGCCTGATTCCTCTTCTGTAAAATGGGAACAATACCTTGCAGAGTAAGGTAAATGCATGCCTGGCACACAGAAGACAAGGAAGTGTTAGGTCTATTTTCACTCCACTTTGCTCAAGTTTACAAAGCTAGGAATTGCAGAAAGCTGAGACTGAACCCAGATTTACTTTTAAACTCATTCTTTTTCTGTTACACTACTCCTTTTAGGTTGTAGTCTTCATTGTCCTCAAGGACTCTAAGACAATGTACTTAACCTTTCTGGGCATTATATCTTTAGGTGACCTCTCTTCTAGGGCCTAGGCAAATGAAATTTGTGTAAAAACTACTGTACTGTCCTCTGGGGAAAGCATAACCCTACATTTTAAAGTTAAAGCCTTAACTTCTGAAAAACTTCTGTGCCATGGGACTATTGGATGGTGCCTAATTAACTGAATGGCAAGATCACTCCAATAAACAAAACACAGTGAAGGACTAATATCCAAAAGGACTTTCTAAAACCAATGACTACCTACCAATACAAAATTAACAAATTCCGCTCACCACTATGAGTTGCCTAAAAACTGAGGACTGATCAAGATCTGTCTGGTTTGAAAAGTGATATCAAAATGATAAGGCTACTATCTTTAGACGGGAAATGTTAAAACACCAACTAAGAACTAAAGTATAGCTTACTTCTCCTATTATGAAGGATTTATGATTTCAAGCAATTTGGGGAAATTCTATCAGTCCAAATCAACTATTTGACACAAGTAACTTCACATTAAACCTTTCTATGCGGTTTAAAGTACTTAATGTAAACTGCATTTATAAGCAAATTTTTGAAAAGGGGAGATACAGAAAATCTCACAGTACAAAAATCTAGGTAGATGCAGACAAGTAAAAAAATGCAAAAAGCAAGGATTTTCCCCTCAGTTCAAGAGAGATGGATTTAATTAAATTAATCACAAGAGAAAGGAGTGTTTTCCAAAATAGCTTCCTCTACATTTGCATAGTGCTCTTTAATATCAAGTTATCCTGACCTGTTAGAAAGAATTTTTCGGTTGAATGTTTTCCTGAAAGGGTTCAAGTCAAAGGTTCAGGAAAGGGTTTAATTCATTCTTCAAAGAACTGCCAGATTTGACCTCCACCAACATATAACCTTAAAAACATAAGGCAACGTCTCTAAAAATCACAGGTAATAAAACTGCGGACCGCAAAGCCAATCTTTTAGGTTAAAAACATCAACCTCACTTTCTCAAACTTTCTTTCCATTCAATCTGATGAGACAGCAAAGAAATCGGAGTCATTAAAAAAAAAAAAAAGAGAAACAAATCGTGCGTTACGATTAGAAAACTGTCATCCACCACCCGCCCGTTCTCCCTCCACACACACAACTTTTGAAAACTTGTTCCCAGGCTTTCTCAACCCCCACGCCTAAGCTCTCTGCATCTCTCTCAACTTTCACCAAGGAAAATGGGGTTTTTAGCTGATGAACCTTTCCCTAAGCGATCTGAAAAAAGTAGGAGTGGGATATACTGTACCTGGGCGTTGGCTTCGTTGAGTTTGTGCTCGGTAGAAACGTGGTGCCTCAGAAGAAGGGTTTTCTTGTAGTTGCGGGTCCCTCGGGAAAGCTCATCATGCCCCACTTGGGGAGAATCCCCGCTTCCCCCGTCCTCAGGGGTTTTTTGGCACCAGCCGCAAGACATAAGGCCAGTATCCTTGGAATACCGCAGCCAAGGAAAGTCTTTGAGCCAGGAGTTCTGGAAGGAGCAATGTAGCTTCTGCATTAAGGACTTGGGCCGCGCGAGCGGGAAGTGCTGGACAGTCTCCCCTTCGGCAGCTCCCACACCGCTGCCCTCCACTTCGTCCCCGCCATCGCCGCCCGACCGCCTGCTGCTGCTGCAGCTGCCGCCTTCCGCCCCGCTGCCGTCGCCCAGGCTCGCCCCCTCCTCCTCGTCCTCGGTGCTGTCGCTCAGGGACGCGCCGTCCTGCATCAACTCCTTCCCCTCCAGCGAGTCCAGCTCCAGCTCCACAGCCGCCGGCCCTCGCCCATTGAAATGCCTCAGGGGCCAAGCCGAGGTTTCGGGGCGGCCGCGGCTACTGCCATTGTTGCCGAGACCCCCGCCGCCGCCGCCTCCTCGGAAGGCCAGAGTCCGACGGTTCCTTTCCGCTAGCAAGGGGCCCCCCGCGCCACCGCCGCCCAGCGTGGTGGGGCCGCCCGCGTCTTGGGGGAGCAGCGACTCCTTGGTTTCCTCGGTGGTGGCAGCCGCCCCGGCGGAGGCCTCCAGGTCTTGGGGCTCCAGGCCCTCCAATTCCACTTCCTCGTCGGCCCCCCGCCCATTGAGCTGCAGAGGCGCTGGCGGTTGGGGCTGTCGCGGCTGAGGCTGGTGAGGCCAAGCCGAGGCCTCCCCGCCAGCGTTATTGTTCGTGGAGCCGCTGCTGCTGCCGCCGCCGGCGGTGACCAACCCGCCTCCTCGGAACGCCAGCGTCCTGCGGTTCATTTCACTGAACGACATGGCGCGCGCCGCCGCCGCCGCCGCCCGGTGCCCCGGCTCGCGCCCGGCCTCGGGCCGCGTCCCGCGCGCTCCCCGCTGCTCCCCCTCTGCTTCGCCCCCGCCCCGCCCCCGGCGTTCCGGTCTCCCGGGGCTGGGGCTCGGCCTCGCCCTCCCGCCCGGCTGGCTCGCTCTCGCTCCCGGGGCTGCTTCACGCGTCCGCTGCCACCACCGCCGCCGACCGCCGGGCCGCCGCCTTCGGCCGCTCTCCTTGTCCTCCACCTCCGCCCCGCTGCGCTCGGCGCAGCGTCCCGCGCGGAAAAGGGGGCGGACGGCGGAGGTGAGGAGCTAGCCGGGGGCGCGTGGGGCCTTCGAAGTTGAGAGGCGGAGTGAAGGGGGGACCCTCCGCTGCCCCTGCTTTAAAGCCGCACGCACGCACAGACCCTCCAAAACAGATATCCTTCCTCCGGCGCGCCGGGCGGTCCCAACGCCGCCGCCGGCTTCCGAGGCGCTGCGGGCGAGAGGCACGTTAAACTGCTGGGCTCCGCCACATAACGAACCGACAATAAAGCCGGCGAAGCGTTTCCGTCCGACCAGGCCCCGGCGGAGGTCGAATGGCAAATGAACAACGGACCGTGAGCCCACAATGCACCGGGGTAGCAGTAACCGCTGGAGGGGGAAAGGGTGGGGGCCGGGCTGGGGGAGGGGGCTGGGCTTGGGCCTGGGCCGGGGTGGGGTGGGGGCGCCAGGGGACCAGGAAAGGGGCTGGACCGCGCCTCCGGCCTAGGGGCGGGGGTGCGGCCGCGGGGAAGGAAGTCGGCGGACGGGCGGGGGACAGAAGGCCGGGCGGCTGGTTGGGGGTCTCGGGTAGGGGGCGGGCGTGTACGGCCGGGGCCGGGCTTCGCGGAGGACAAACAGCTGGCGAGTGTCAGGGTCTGGCCGCCTCCCCGCTGCCCACACGCACCTACCCGCGCCCGGGACGCACATTTTCCTTCTCTCGCCACGAGTTCACCTGGGACTTTGGAAATAATTGTGCGGTGGGAGCTACTCTCCAGCCTTGTCATTTGCTCGGGGGTGGTTGGCGGTGCCCAAGGAAGTGAACTTATTTTGTTCCTTCACAAAGACTGGACCAGGCAATGCCTTTCACGCGAGGAGGCTGCAACCATGGACACCTCCTCCTCTGATGCATTGTGTGCGCGAGGCGGCACCTCGGGCCCAAGGCGGTAATCATTTCATAGAAAATGCACCGCCCCGAGTGTCTTATTGCTGTGATGAAATGGAAATTTAAATAAAAGGTCGAACACGTGCGTTCACTGGGAAGTATTGACATGGGTGTTACATCACCAGCAGCCAATCAGATAACTCCAGTCGTGTTTATACTTCTACAACCACCTTGTGAGTATTACAGTATGTCATAACGTTATAAATATTAGGCAGGGTTTTCCCCAGGAGCTGGGAGGAGTCTACTTATGCGGACTTTGTGTGCGGCCCCGAAGATGGTGTTTTTAGACAAGAATGAACTTTTGAGAGTTTTGACTGTTTTTGTTTTAATTATTTACATTGTATATGGAATGTAGAGAATTTAGAACAGATTGAGCGGGACATTTTAAAATTCCTTAATATGCTAAATTTAGTAATTGCTCAAGTATTTAGACTCCTTTATTTCACAACGTGAAATCTTAAATTTTTTTTCAAACTTTTCAGGTAAAAAAAAAGATGTTCTCAAACTGTGGAGAGGCTTTTAATTCTTTTAAGAAATATATTTATTAGAAGTTGAATTAAAAAGTATAAAATACGTCCAAGCTACATTGTTGAATGAAAAAAAGGCATATTTATATGGTAGGGTGTATTTTTAAAACTAATAATTATACATACTAGGGTGTACATAGAAAAAACAAGAATCTGTATGAACTCCCTACAGTTGTATCTAGTGGGAGGGGCTATGCTAGGTGCTTTAATTTTCTACATTATGTATTTATGTACAGTTAGTGTTTTATAAAGAGCATGTTACAGTTTTTAGTCCTTCTAGTTTTATGTTTCTTGTTATATTTTAAAAATAAAAACAACATTGTGTACTTCTCTTAAAGCTTTTGACTATGTACTTTGGAATATGTATGTTTTTCAAGATAAAATTTTTAAAAAACATTTCCCAAATGTGTTATGAAATAACATTTGTCTTAATATTTTTTAGTGGACTAAACACATGCATTCACATCAAACTCATAGATACTAGTGATTGTATAAATTTATTCAAAGCAACTCTCACCTAATTCACTGTAATTTTAGCATCTGTATAAATGAGCAGCATTGTATATCAAACAAAAAACATTAGTTCTACTATATAGATTAAATGTAATTTTAATGTAAAGCATGACACTACCAACCTGCCACAAAAAGATTTTGGCTTTGAATTATTTTTCCAGAATGATCATGTAGCACTCACCTGAGCCATTCATATTTTCACCTGGCCACCGGTAATCAAAAGCTTGAAATTCTAACATATCGTCAGGTTGGTATATTTTGTGGATGGTTTTGGTTTGCGTTGGTTTTGGTTTTGGTTTTTGTGTTTTTTTAAATGAAAGTTTAAGACAGTGGAACCTGTGACCTTGACCCAATTTGTAACCTATAGAGATGAGAAGATTGCTTGACAGTATATAATAATGTGCTTCTATGTAATACTTGCAGTATATGGAAGAATAATATCATGCTTTGTCCTTCAATCAGCTGTTTTGTTTTTTTTTATTCCAGGCAAGAAATTTTGCAAGAAAATGGATTATCTAATGTATTTTGACCACCAGGACCCTCTCCCCTGTAAAAAAGAGGGAAAAATTACTGAAGTTAAATACCTATCTGGGATTGAGGAGGTGTTAGTTAGGAAATGAAAATGGGGTTAAGAATTTTTCTTTCAACATGAAAGTTTATAGTCTTTCTAAAACTGTTAAATTCAAATCTTAGTACCTGTATTCATCTTTTATGCCTAATACATAATAAGCATTTTGTAAGTTTAGGCTAGTATTCTTTCTGCTTTCTGTTGGTGCCTGAACCACTAAAAATGAATCATAATGGTGTTAATTGTATCAGGAGGAAATTTTTCTCAGACATTTATCTTGCCTTATATTTTGTAAGATCCCCATTGTGTTCTGTCTGGAGTTATGTTTATACTTGGACTAATTAGGAAAGAATGACACTAGATTCAAGTGGTACAAACAAATGGCCTAAAATTGTAGAATCCTAGGACCACTGAACTCTTAACAGCCAAACAGTGTTGTGTGTATGTATATATATGTATATGTGTTTATATATTTATGCACATGTGTATATTTCAGTTGTCCTTTCTAAACCTTGAAGGAAGATGGAGTCAGAAACAAAAGATCACAGGAATAGTACTGACAGTCTCACAGAATACCCTATATCAAGGGAACTTTGAGTAGCAAAAGGGGATCTCCTACTCTGTAAATGGAGTTTTTTGAAATTCCCCCTCATATTCTAGTATCCTACTAGCAAGCTGGGATCTGTTCTACCCTCTAGCCCCTGTATTTACTGTTGGGGTTCTACCATATTTAAGGGAATTCCCCCTCATTCTTACTAGGGGAACCCCTCAAGAATGGGGCATCCCCAACCAATTTGTCCCCTAATTTCACTTTAGGCTATGTAAAACTGCTTGTAGGTCACTTTGGTACTATCCCACCTTAACTGTGTGATAGGGCCAGGCTCCTATACCTGATTTGGCTTATCTTTTTTTTTTTTTTTTTTTTGTATTCATCCTCAAATAATTTAATAGGTGCTAGACATTGTGCCGGATGCTTTATATACTGTATCATTTTGTCTTTACAATACTCCATTTCTTCCATGCTAGGAGAACAATTTTTGGAGGGATCCCTAGCCCTTGCCTTAGGAGGTGGTGGGGAGAGGGAAGCTCATTGAAAGAGCATGAGCTTTGACATCAGGCAGACCTGAGTTCAAATCATGCTAGGACCTTAATACAGTTGAACTTGACTATCCTTAACTGCCTGGGTAGAGGAAGCCTGCTACAAACACTTGACTTCTTCAGGTATGTGTGGGATAACATGGGTCACCCACCAAAGTGAAGTACCTTGAGGATAGAGACTGTGTGTTATTCATTCTTAGACATGCCCTACCCACCTCCCACCCCTTCCCAGCCTGGCACATAGTAGACAATTAGTAAATGTTTGAACAAGTTACTATCTCTTCCCTTTCAATCTATTTTGGTAAGCAACATTTTGTTCTGTTACTTTTTTTTTTTTCTTTCGGCTAAGTAAAAAAAAATTCTCTTCGAAGGTATCAAACTAATGTTTCCATTGCATTTACATTAAAAGCAATGATAATCGTATAGTTGTGTATAAATAATGTCTTACTGTATTATTAATGCTGTTTTCTATGCAGCTTACAGTGGATTACAAACATTTAGTTTGCACAACCTCCTTGTGAGTTAAATTATGGTAGATTTTTTTTATAGACTTTACTTTTTAAAGCAGAAAAATTAACAGAAAAGTTACACAGAAAGAGGAGTTCCCACATACCCTCCCCCTCTACACACAGTTTTCCCTATTATTAACATTTTGCACTAGTGTAGTACATTTGTTACAAATGGTGAAACAATATTATTATATATTGTTAACTGAAGACTATAGTTTACATTAGTGTTCATTCTTTGTATTGTACATTTCTGTTATTTTATTTTTTAATTTTTATAGTGGTAACATATATACAACATAAAATTTCCCATTTTACCCACTTTCAAGTATATAATTCAGTGGTGTTAAATACGTTCACAATGTTTTGCTACCATCATCAGAACAACTGAGAAAACCCAAGTACAAAAAGGTTAACTTAACCTGCTCATGGTGATCAGATGGGGCAGAAGTAGATATAAAGTTTGTAAGGTTGCCAGCAAGGGTAATATCCTCCAATCTAAGGTACCTTAGCTACCAAAGTATAGAGGCTACACTTAAGAATGTTATGTCTGCATAATTTCAGGTTACACTAATTTTTAAACTTTTTTTTCCTTGTTCAAACTTGTTCAGGCTTAATAATATACAAAAGGCTCTTATAAATCAATAAGAAAAAGAAATGCATAGAAGAAAAAAATGCACAAAGGACATGCATTAGAATTTCAAATAAGAAGAAATACAAGTGACAGGTAAACATGAAAAGATACGCTGACTTGGCCAGTAATCAGAGAACTGCACATAAAAAAATACCAGTGATAAGAAAAAAATTTTAACCCATGAGAGCTATAGGAAAATGAACATAATTGGGAATGTAGATAGATATTGCTTTTCTGGTATGTTCCTTAGTTGTACATATCAAAATGTAAAATGTGTATATATCCAGAAATTTCGCTTCTAGAAATTTATCCTAGACAGGCGTATCAAGATGTTTGTACAAGGACGTTTAATGAGCATTATTTATAATCCCCCCAAAAACTGAAAAGAAACTTGAACTAACTTAAAGATGGAATTAATTACAGAAATCCAGGGCTTATTATTGAGAGAAAAAGTAATATATATATGGCTGAACAAAAAAGCTTGTAGTCCCTAAAGCAGATACATAAGTCCATATGTGAATACAGGCATGGAGAGGAATTTAAAAGAAAGTTCACCAGAATGGGAGCAATAGTGATCTCAGTAATAGCATATTTAGTATTTTAAAAACTTCATTACATTTTCTGTGGTTAGAATGTCATATGGTTTGGATTATATATTGAGTGTATAATCAAAAAATCAATAAAGCTATTTTCATTTGGGGGGAAAGTTATTAATAATTAACTTTGATAATCAGTGGCATGCTTTTTCCCCTTGTGGGGAAGGTACTATTCATTCTTCTTTTTCTACTTACTGTGAACCAAATTCGCCACGTGAAAATGAACACTTTTCCAAAGATAAGAACCATGGTATTTCTTTTCTTAGAAAATTCCAATTCCTTTTAAACATCATTTTACAGAAGCTTAAGTTTACATGCCCCTTTTCAGGGAAACGTATCACAATAAGCCACACATTCTGGCCCTGCCCTCCAGTCTATTGTCTACAGTGCAGCCAATAATCTTTTCAAAATGCAAATCTGATCCCATCACTCCCACCTGCACTCATGATTCCTGATCCCCTTACTCATGCTTAAAACCCTATCAAGGTTTCAATTATTTTCCGTTGGTCTACATATCAAAACAACACTTTTTAAAGTCTGGCTCCCATCTATGCCTCCAGCCTCATCTCATGCTGGGTCTCTCTCCACCCCCAACACCCTGCCCTCCAGCCACTCTTTTCCTTCTGTCCTTTGCATTTGCTTTGATCCCTGTCTGGCCTTTGCACAAGCTGCTCCCCTGTCCATAATGCTCTTCCTTCCTTCTCCTATTGAATTTGCATTTGTCCTTAGATCACTTCCTTAGGGAAGCTTTTCCTGACCACCCCACCATTCACATACCCTATAGATTCTTATAGAATTAACTCTCCCTCACAGCACTTGTCACAAATGCAGTTTGGAAATTTGTGTAATTTTATTATTGCATACTCCTCATGAAACTGAAAGTTCCGTGAGAGCAAGGACCATTTTTGGTTTTGCTAATATTTTATTTCCAGCATCTAGAAACAGTGACTGGAACATGGTGGACAATCAATAAGGATTTGCTGAATGAATGAAAGAATATATGATTATACAAATAAACAGGCTATAACTAGGTACACAGAACCTTGAACTCTCAACAAAAGATTTAAACAGAATTTTATCAAATAAGCTACTAGAACAGAAATATGCTATGGTAGATTTTAAATATTGTAAATATTGCGTGTTATTTTATGTAAAGCATTTCCATAAATATACAGTTCTAAAGAGGTGGTTTTGAAAAATCTTTAAACCTACTGAATAGTACCAATTACAATTTACTAGATCATTAAAAATATACACAAAACATTCCTTTATTTGTGAACTCATACTTTTAATTTAAAAAAATTGAAAATTCTGAATTTAATATTAGCTAAACATTTTGTCATTTGTTTCTCTATATTCTGATTAATCACAAATAAGCGTTCACTTAATGTATTAATGTCAGAGAGATGCAACAGAAAGTGCCCCTTTGTATATATGAGTTATTAAAAAATAGTTTCTTTTTACAATTTGGATTTTGAAATAGTGTACAGGAATGAGAAGAATGGAGTAGGGGTTTGATTTTCATTGAAAACAGAATTGTTACTAAAACTGCATATACATTACTGGGTTCTGTTGATTAGGAGATCCATCTCAAATATTTAATTTACAGATATTCTTTAGTTCAGAGAGTCATATCCCAGGTAGGCCAATTAACTTGATTCTATTTAGTTGCTACAGATTTCACACTAACCCACTTCCGATAAATTCACAAATGCAAACCAATTAGCTTCAGAAGGACCAGGTGAAAACATGTGGAAGGGGGAGAAATACCAAGATAATAAGGGTACAATGCAATGAAGAAATACCATAAACCAAGGCTTTCTATACAGCTCATACCATAACTTCACAGGGGACTTTAGGTTCAAAATAGGGCAACTCCCTTCCCCCAGAATTTAAGAGATAATGTTAAGGTTAGAAAATACCACGTTTTGAAACTAAAGCTAATAAAATCGGCATAAATCATGAGATCAGCCTTTACGAAAGAAACCCACCCATCCCAAAGATGCCATTAGGATGACTCTCCTTCCCTTCAAGATTGAGGATATATGTGAGGATTGGAATGTAATTATACAGAGAATTTCCAAGGAGTGTGTGAGCACATGGATTGCTGTTACAAGAATAGGTTCTCAGGCTTTAAACTTCCAACAACTGCACTCATTCCAAAAACTGAACTGCTGAAGAATGCTCCTCCCAAGCTGGTTTTCCTTTCCTCCCTCTCCCCTTTCCCAATCACCCTTCTCCCTCTTCACCAAAAAGCCTCCCTTTAACACACCCTTAATCTTACTGTGGTGCATTGCCCCAGGATGGCAGAACCTTAGGGGCATCGGAGACAAATATAGAAAGTAAATGCCCCTAATCATTTGGTAGCAAACACTTTGGCAGCTCCAATGGTTTACAGCTTTTGCTTTTAACATTACTAAATGGGACCTAATTGAGGTGTCAGTTGATCTTTAAAAATAATTTTTAATGATAGATCACTAAGGGTTTTTTGCATATAACTGGGAAAGAGTTTAAAGACTTGTGATTTAACTGATAAAAAACCTCTTCTATTCCTATCATCCGTTATTTTTAGTTAAGAAATGTCCTCAGCAGGTATGCAAAGAAAAGAGAAAAAAGGGAATAAAATTTATGACAAGCCCTGTCTCTACCAATCTCTTCCTTGGCACAATTCATTGAAAAAAGTCATC
This sequence comes from Choloepus didactylus, assembly GCF_015220235.1. NCBI lineage: Eukaryota > Metazoa > Chordata > Mammalia > Pilosa > Megalonychidae > Choloepus > Choloepus didactylus. Next base: position 36,424,479 of record NC_051320.1, on the reverse strand, counting down.
TCTGAGGAATGTATTTCCAATAAAATGTTTACATCTTATGTTTTAACATCAACATTTATAATATGCTTATATTGTTTTGATCAAATGTGCACTAATTATAATGCTAACTCAATTCAGGATATTTTTTAATACATGGTCACAGGAAACTTTTTTAATTGAAATTGATTGCTAATAGACTTCTGAATATAAATGTCACATAAAAGTCTGTGGGGATGTGAAATGGAAATAAAGGAATAATGAAAGCTTTCCAACTGTCCATGTATTTTCAAATAGATGATGATGGGTACCAAATAATTATGGTATTAAGATTCCATTTAATGGCTCTTCTAAGATGATACAGTAATTTTATTTTGTAATGTTTATAATATACAAGAAATAACATTAATTGCAACAATTTGAACTTACAGAAAATATCTCATATACCAATTTAAGAATGTATGAGAGGGTATATAGCTTTTCAGAATTATTGTAGGGAGGAAACTGGTCTAGTCCATATTTCCTAAATGTTATTTTTCATCAAACCATGGTAAAATGAAAAATGAAGACAACCTAGAAAATTTCTCGTAAGTTAAATTTGTTCAATTTAAAAGACTGCCTATTATTCTGAAATTATATCCTTTCTAATGGATTAGTCTTAAAATATATTTTTTAAAAGTATATTAATGAATGGTAACTTTTTAAAAATATTATTTTTGGCTTCCCAAAATATTTAAATTTTTCTAACCCACAAAATTTAAAACCCTTAGAGAACCACTTGTTTAATGACATGTAAAAGGGAATATTTTCTAAAGCAGAATATTCTGGAATTATTTAGGAATGGTGACTGTTGATTTACTGCCTAGTTTAATAAACTAGTCAACAAGCAGCTGAAAGGCATTTTTTTAAAATGCAGTTTTCTCAAGATACAGTCACACACCGTACAAACCATCCGAAGTATACAATCACTGGCTCACAGTATCATCACATAGTTGTTCATACAACCCCATGATCAATTTTAGAACATTTTCATTACTCTAGAAAAGAAAGAAAAATAAAAAATAAAACCCAAATCCTCCCATACCCCATCTCTCCCCCCTATTATTGAGTCATAGTATTGATGTGGTACATTTATTACCATTGATGAAAGAATATTAAAATATAATTTAACTATAGTCCATAGTTTTCAATAGGTACTATTTTTCCCATATACCCCTCTATTACTAACTCCTTACAATAGTATAGTACATTTGTTGTAGTTCATGAAAGAACTTTTTTATATTTGTACAGTTAATCATGGACATTGTCCACCACAAGATTTACTGTGTTATACAGTCCCATGTTTTAACCTCTACCTTTCCTTCTGGTGACATACGTGACTCTAAACTTCCCTTTCTACCATTCACCATGAAAGGCATTTTTTGAGTCTCTACGGAGTGCCAAATGCTAGTATTTAACAGATAAATAAAATGGTCCCAAGTCAGAAGAAACACATTTCAGTGAGAGATGTGAATATGTAAATTAATAATTATAATAGTTAAGTATGGATATGTAAAATCACCATGGAAACCTAGAAGACAGAATGACAATTGCTGTTCTGAAAATTTGAATTGCTAGAGAAGATAAATGTTTGAGCAGAGTTTTGGGATCCAAATATGCCAAAATAAAAGACAATTCATCCCAAGAAAAAGGAAATGTTATGTAATTCAGTGTTTGGACGATAGGAGAAATACTATGAAGTAAGGTTTGAAAATGAAAGGAGCTTGGATTTTATCCAAAACTGAAAGATTTTTAAGCAAGGGAATGACTCAATCAGATATATCTTAATTGTGACTAATTTCACTCCTTCTAATCTTACGCTCATCAAACAATAATCTGATCTTTAATTTGACCTTCTGTGTAGATTCATCCACTAGAAGAAGTTCCCTGAGCACATGAGGTAGATTATCTCAACAGATCAATGTTCTATGGAAAAATAATGATTGGCTGTGTCTTGTAAATTTGATTGGCTTAAGGCAGTTCCCAAGAATCTACTATATTTTGAATACCGTGATCAAGCCCAGTTTGAAGGTGCCCATACCTGACTTGCAAATATGGAGGTGCAGCAAGTTATTTCCACTTCTTGAAGTCCTGCCTGAGAATCCAGCAGGACTTCTTCTAAACTCTCTCTATATATGTTTTGAAGATTGAGTATCCATCAACCTCCCACCTCCCACAAGCACTAAGAATTCCACAGTCATGATAGTAATAATTTCATAAAAGATGACAATGATATTTTAAAAATCTTTAACACAACTTCCAGAAAAAAAGATGACGCTCTTCTAAACCTACCATCATTAATCAAATGAAATTTGTTTCAAACTTTTGAGTATTAAAGGGGCAGGTCAGATAGTGTGGGTATGAAGACATAATGGTGGGTGAAATAAGCCAGACACAAAAACAGAATTTGTGTGTTACCACTAATGTGAACTCTGTGAAAAATGTAAAATAAATATTTATATTGTAGAATGTAGGGGACCTAGAGATAGAAAGCAACTAGTGAAGGGGGAAGGATAATCTAATAAGAACAAATAAGCTATTGGTGATCTCAATGTTAGGGAATGCTCAGGAATGATTATGGTTTGCAAACTTTCTCCAGTATGGTAGGATCCCGTTGGAAGCAATGTAGTTAATTTTAGGTTGTTTTTCTTATTCCTTTGTTTTGTTAGGGTTAATTTTCTTGGGGTATGGTAGGGACATGTTGGAAGCAATACAGTTATTTTAGGTTATTTGTTTTTCTTAATCCTTTGTTTTGTTTTGTTTGAATTGTTTTTTGTTTGTTTTTTTTAATCTTCATTTTATTGAGATATATTCACATACCACGCAGTCATACAAAACAAATCATACATTCTATTGTTCACAGAACCATTACATAGTTGTACATTCATCACCTAAATCAATCCCTGACACCTTCATTAGCACACACACAAAAATAACAAGAATAATAGTTAAAGTGAAAAAGAGCAATTGAAGTAAAAAAGAACACTGGGTACCTTTGTCTGTTTCTTTGTTTGTTTCCTTCCCCTATTTTTCTACTCATCCATCCATAAACTAGACAAAGGGGAGTGTGGTCCTTATGGCTTTCCCAATCCCATTGTCACCCCTCATAAACTACATTTTTATACAATTGTCTTCGAGATTCATGGGTTCTGGGTTGTAGTTTGATAGTTTCAGGTATCCACCACCAGCTACCCCAATTCTTTAGAACCTAAAAAGGGTTGTCTAAATTGTGCGTAAGAGTGCCCACCAGAGTGACCTCTCGGCTCCTTTTGGAATCTCTCTGCCACTGAAGCTTATTTCATTTCCTTATTTCATTTTTTGATAAAGAAAAAAGTTATTGCATTAAAAAATTAGCTTCAATGTAGTTATATTAGGTGTGCCAGTTTGAATGTATTATGTCCCCCCCAAAGCCATTATCTTTGATGTAATCTTGTGTGGGTGGACTATCAGTGTTAATTAGAGTGTAATTCTTTGAGTGTTTCCATAGAGATGTGCCCCACCCAACTGTGGGTGATGACTCTGATTGGATAATTTCCATGGAGATGTTGACCTGCCCATTCAGGGTGGGTCTGAATTAAATTACTGGAGCACTGTATAAGATCAGACAGAAGGAGCAAGCTGCTACAGCCAAGAGGGACACTTTAAAGAAAGCACAGGAGCTGCAGATGAGAGACAGTTTGAAGACGGCCGTTGAAAGCAGACTCTTGCTCCAGAGAAGCTGAGAGAAGACAAATACCCCAAGTGCAACTAAGAGTGACATTTTTGAGGAACTGCTGCCTAGAGAGGAATGTCCTGGGAGAAAGCCATTTTGAAACCAGAACTTTGGAGCAGACACCAGCCACGTGCCTTCCCAGCTAACAGAGGTTTTCCGGACACTATTGGCCATCCTCTAGTGAAGGTATCCAATTGCTGATGTGTTACCTTGGGCACTTTATGGCCTTAAGACTGTAACTGTGTAACTAAATAAACCCCCCTTTATAAAAGCCAATCCATCTCTGGTGTTTTGCATTCCGGTAGCTTTAGCAAACTAGAACATTAGGTTATTTAGTTTTTCTCATACCTTTGTTTGATTATGGTTTGTTAATTTTCTTGGGGTATGGTATGAACATGTTGGAAGCAATGTAGTTATTTTAGATTATTTGTTTTTCTTATTCCTTCGTTTGGATATGGTTTATTAATTTTCTTGGGGTATGGTAGGAACATGTTGGAAGCAAAGTAGTTATTTTAGGTTATTTGTTTTTCTTAATCCTTTGTTTTGTTTGAAATATTGTGTTTTTGTTTGTTTTAATTTTTTGATAAATAAAGTTAAAAAAATAGTGTGGGTGAAGAAGGAAAATTCGTAAGTACCTTTGGATAAAACTGCTCAAAGTAATTTTACTGCTTACAGTGGATCAGTATCATCTGCATGTACAAAGATGATCAACATAAGTGGAGCAGACAAGTTGTTTTCCTGTTGATAAAATGAGAATCTGATCGTTATTTTGGCCTGGTAAGTTTTTTACTGCTCTGAGCTGTATTTCCCCTAGGCCAATCATAGTTCTGTACTGTGCAAAGTTATTATGCCTCACTGGTCAGTGGAACAATTAGGCTCATTGAACAAGTACAATTTAGGTACAGCCTACTTTTTCTTTGGTTTAAGTAACCTGACCTACCAACCATGGCATTCTGTTGTTGACTTTTAAATATTTCAGGATTTTCAGGTTTGCTCAAGAGGCATAATTGATCAATTTGTGATTCAGAGATCTCTTCCTTCTCACTTGCTCAATGTTACTTTGGTTAATACATTTACATCTACAAAGATACCCACAAATGTACACCAGTAGCGCATATAGTTTGCTATAAAGGACTTCAGTATTCGTACTGAGAGACCTTGGACAAATTACTTAATATCTCTAGACTTTGGTTTTGTTATTTATAAAGTGGAGCTAATAATAGAATGGTAGCAACCTTATAGGTTTGTTATGAAGATTAAATGAGATAATAAATCACTCAGTGTCTTGTAACTATCAACCAACAAATTCATTTATTCAACATATTTAGGTACTTACTATATGCCAGATGCTGTACTAGGTCTGAAGATAAAATGAGCAAGAATAGACATAGTCCGTGCTCTCATGAAACTTAAAGTCTAATGGGGGAGGGTAGCATTAATCAAATAATCACATGCAAACATATTTTTTAAATAAAAGGAGATGAACATGGTGTTCTCAGAGCTTATAACAGGAAGATTTGACCTGACTCTTTAGGGTGATCAGGAAGGGCTTCCTTGAGGAAATGACTTCTGAACTGGTATCTGAAGGATGACTAAGAGTTAGCTAGGTTGAAGACGATTGTATATCTATGTAGCTTACACTGTGTGACCATGTGATTGTGAAAACCTTGTGGCTCACACTCCCTTTATCCAGTGTATGGACAGATGAGTAGAAAAATAGGGACAAAAAGTAAATGAATAATAGGGAGGGATGAGGGGTATGGGATGTTTTGGGTGTTAACTTTAATTTTTATTCTTATTCTTTTTTTTGTGCGGTAATGAAAATGTTCAAAAATTAATTGTGATAAATGCACAACTATATAATGGTACTGTGAACAATTGTACACTTTGGATTACTGTATGGTATGTGAATATATCTCAATAAAATTGAATTTTAAAAAAAAGAGGTAGGTCAATGGAGAAAGAATAATCTCTTCAACAAATGGGTGCTGGGAAAGCTGGATAGCCACATGCAAAAGAATGAAATTGGACCCCTACCTCACAACGTTTGTAAACATTAACTCAAAATGGATCAAAGACCTAAATATAAGAGTTGAAACCATAAAACTCTTAGAAGAAAATATAGGGGGAAGTTCTCATGATCTTGTATTTAACAACGGATTATTATATATGACACCCAAAGCATAAGCCACAAAAGAAAAATAAATACATTGGACTTCATCAAGATTTAAAACTTTTATGCATCAAAGGACATTCTTAAGAAAATGAAAAACAACCTACATAACAGGAGAAAATATTTGGAAATCATATATCTGATAAGGGTTTAATATCCAGAATATATAAAGAACTCCTACAACTCAACAGCAAGAGCAACAAAAATTTTTTTAAATCAGCAAAGGACTTGAATAGACATTTCTCCAAAGAAAAAATACAAATGGACAGTAAACAATGAAAAGATGCTCAACATCATTAGCCATTAGAGAAATGCAAATCAAAACTACAGTGAGATTCTACTTCACATCCACTAGAATGGTTACTATTAAAAAATAAAAGTGTTGAAAAGGATGCAGAGAAATAGGAACCTTGTGCATTGTTAGTGGGAATGTAAAGCGGTACAACCACTGTGGAAACTTTGGTGGTTTCTTAAAAAGTTAAACATAGAACAACCATAGGACTTGGCAATCCCACTTCTAGGTATATATCCAAAAGAATTTAAAGCAGGGACACAGATATCCATACACCAATGTTCAGAGCAGCATTATTCACAATAGCCAAAAGGTGGAAGCAACCCAAATGTCCAACAGCAGATAATGGATGAGCAAAATGTGATATCTACCATGGCATATATGCATTCATCCATAAAAGGGAATGAAATTCTGATACATGTGACAACATGGATGAACCTCGAAGACATCAGGTTGGTTCTGAAATAAACCAGACACAAAAGGACAGATACTGTATGATCTCACTTATATGAAATGAGTAGAATATGCAAACTCATAGAGACAGAAAGTAGATTACAGGTTACTGTTGGTAGAGGTAGAGATGAGGAATGGGAGTTACTGTTTAGTGGGTCCAGAGTTTCTGTTTGGGGTGATGAAAATGTTTTGGCATTGGACGGTGGTGCTGGTAGCACAACATTGTAAATGTAATTGATGCCGCTGAATTGTACATTTAAAAATGGTTAAAATGGGATACCACAGTAGGAAGGAAGGAAGGAGGGAGGGAGGAGAGGGGAGGGAGAAAGGAAGGAAAGAGAAAAGGATGAGTTAAGTAGTTGAATTAGAGAGGAAAGACAGCTTTCCAGCATGTGCAAAGGCCTGAGGAGGCAGGGGTCATCACAAGTGTGAAGGATGGAAAGGAAGTCCAAGTGACTTGAGCAGTTCCTGGAGAGCAGGAGCAGGGTGTAAATCAGGTAGGTATGGGATGAGGTGGGTTGAGTCACTGTGCAGCACACTGTAGGCTGTTTTAAATGTTTGTTTCAATAAGTACAATGGGGAGATGCTGAAGGGCTTTGAATGAGGGAGGAGGCAAGGAGCAGCATAAAATAACATGATCAGGGTTGAGAGGATCATCTTAGCTGCAGAATGGATAAGAATGGCTGAGGAGACCAAAGGGAATTGAGGCCATCATGAGAGATGATGAAAGCTAGGAGTAGGTTGATAATGGTAAAAATTTGAGAGATATTTGGGAGGGAAAATTTATAGGATTTAGTGATGGACTGGATATGGGGATTAAAAAAGAGCAAAGTGTTGAAGAAGACTCCTAGGATTCTGACCTCATTCACTGAGACGGGTGACATAAGAAGGACAAGGTTTAGAGGTAAAATTATTAATCGATTTTTGGTAATTTGATTTCAAAGGCTTTTTGAGACATGTAAAAGGACAGCTAAGCAGGCTAGAGCTCAGATGATACATATGTATATATACATGTGTCATCTGCATATCAGTAATGAGTTTTTACCTATAAAATGGAGATAATGGAGATAATGTACGAAAGTGCCTAACATACAGGGATAGGTAAGCCCGGCTAAGAGAGAGCTGGGTAAAGTCACTAGGTCCAGTAGTAGAAGAGAAATGTGGAAATGCCTGAGATAAAGCAGAGTGTCAATGAGCAGCAGCCTGAATCTGATATAATAAATAGAATATTTGTCTGTATACCACTTTTGATGGTTGATCCCCTGATTCTGTTAGTTACTATTTAATGCAAATGTTTTCTAAATGAGTATTTGAATCAGAGGCTTAGAAAGGCTCTTATTTATAATTACTACTCAGGGATTCATAAGGGATAATTAAAATCAGAGGAAATGAAATAAATTAAGGTTTATTAATAATAAACTAAAGGGAGAAGTGATATGGAATTTAAAAAGAACCTGTTCTATTGCAATAGCATCATAACTGACACTCATGGATCTAAGTCTTCATTTCCATTCTCTGGCCTATATGGTGGTCTGAGCGTTCCCAACCAGAACCATGTGTAATCATGTCACTTTCTTGCTTAAAATCTTTCAGTGGGCCCCCATCAGTTATTTGCTTGCCATCATTTGGCCCTTAACTTTTCCAGTATCATCTCCCAAATCTTTGGTTAATTCCAAAATAGTTTCACTTCTTGCCTCACATTGTGCTTTTATGTACTGTACTTATTGGAGCTGTGCTTTTTAAAGTTTCTGTAGTCTTCACTCCTCCTAGAACACATCTTCCCACTTCTGTGAGTTCCAGGCAGTCTTCCCTGACTTTACCAAGCTGCGCTAATAGCTCTTAATAAGAAGAGCCCTGTGAAACAACATTTTTAAAGGAACAAGCACAAAAAGAGGATCTGGAGATGGTCTCTTATCCAATACTCCTCATTCTCAAAAGTTCGGTTTTATATCTTTACAGGTCTTTAATTCTGTAATTGAGGTCTCTTTGTTCTGCCACTCTCCAGTTGTGATAGAAAGCAGCTGTTCATCATCTTGTGTATAACAACACTCCTTAACAATCCTTGAGTATTATTAAGAAACCTGGCAGTCCCCTCTAATTTAGGCTAAATAATTTCTAGTTCCTATTTTTCCAGCTCTTTCATCATCTCTCTGATGCTCCGTGGAATCCCTTTCACTTTCTGTCCATTTCTGTGTAAGTCATGGTGTCTGTTACTGGACATCATACTTTCAAAGATTTACCTTGAGGCTTATAGAAGAGTTTTCTTAAATTTCTTATGTAGTAACTTTATATATCCCAGTACTGTGCTTGGTTTTGGTCCATGTCACATACAGGATTTCTAGTAAACAAATTTATTTTGGTTATTTTTGTCTAACCAGCTAAACCAAATTTTTGTATTTATTTATTGTTAACCTTAAATCCCTGTTGATTGTGACATTTCAAAGGGATAATTCCAAATACCCTTATGTGCTTGAATGAAATAAGTGGATCTGCCCCTGACATCATGGATCTCAGTTTGGGTAGGAGGTAAAAGCTTTGTACTTTGTGTGCTTGCATAGGATGACATAGTCGATGTTCTTTTTCATCTGCCTTTCTTGTTTAAACTTCAAAATCAGATTAAATTGTAAATATGAAGTAACCTCCATTATTTCACTGTATTGCTAATTAACTGTTCACGAGTCTGTCTACCTTATTCCACTGTGAGCTCCTTGAAGGAGAAGTCCAATCTTGGTTATCTTTATATTTTTGGTACACTTTTTATGTCAGGGATTTTAAAAGAATGCTGGAGCAAATTGGATATGTTTCCCGTGAACATGAGACACAGAAGAAGAGGCACATGTAGCCCATATTTGCCATTAAGGAAACCAACAACAGGAATTATAGCTTCATTTCTATAAAATGCCTTTGTCCCAGACTAAGGATATTTTCACCTATGAAAAAGAAAATATCACTTTGCTCAGTTTATAGACCACAGCAAGGATAATAGAAAATCTTAGAGTTCATGACCCTACTAAAAAAAAAATCTATTCACCCACTCATTTTGCCGGATTGCACAAGATCTATTTTTAGTTGCTCTTGGAAATTGGGTGAGTGTTAATCTGCATTGCTGCCACACACAGTTTTGAAATGTCATTACAAGAGTTTTGTTCATGGTTTTTTCCCAAGAAACTGCCCCCAAAAAAATAGTTTTGATTTGGCTAACAGTCAGCTAAAATAATAGAGATTGTTAAAATTAATTGAAGAATTCAGCTTGCCACTTTAAAAATTCCACAAGAGATCTTCTAGTGCTATTGCTAAATTTTTACCTTGACAGCATATTGTCAAATGATGTATTAATAGACAAAGAACTGGAACACTAAAAATATAGTGACATATTTGCTAGACAGGTAGAATTAGGTATAAAAGCTGAACTAAGAGGTAGAACAAGCTGAAGAATTAATAAACTGGGAGTGTTTTCTAACTCTTGCAATGTAAGGAATAGTTCTGAAGAACTGTTAATATATTCAATTTTAGATACTTTTGTTTGTTCTGTGTTTCTTCACTTAACATGAATCTTCATATCTAGGCTTTGGAGAACAAGAACCTCAAAGATATATAAAATGATGCTAAATCATGATTTGAACTGCATCCAAACTCCATAGTTAATGGCAGATATAGGCACTCTAAAAATACTGCTTCACAATGAATTGAGAAAAATCACTACTTCTCTCACTCTGCATTCTTTCTGAGTTAATTGACCCACTGGCATGATTTTATCTTTAATATGGTAATAGCATCTGTGCTGGTTTGAATGTATTATGTCCCCCAGAAAAAGCCATATTCTTTGATGCAATCTTGAGGGGCAGACATATTAGTGGGGATTAAGTTGGAATGTTTCGATTAGGTTGTTTGCATGGAAATGTACCTCACCCATCCGTAGGTGATAACTCTGATGAGATAATTTCCATGGAGGTGTGGCCCCACCCATTCAGGGTGGGACTTGATCAGCAGAGTCATATAAATGAGCTGATGGGCAGAGGGAACTCAGTGCAGCTGTGAGTGACATTTTGAAGAGGAGCCACAGCCAAGAGGGACACTTTGAAGAAAGCACAGGAGCTGCAGATGAGAGACAGTTTGAAGACAGCTGTTGAAAGCAGACTCTTGCTCCAGAGAAGCTGAGAGAGGACAAATATCCCAAGTGCAACTAAGAGTGACATTTTTGAGGAACTGCAGCCTAGAGAGGAAAGTCCTGGGAGAAAGCCATTTTGAACCCAGAACTTTGGAGCAGACACCAGCCCTGTGCCTTCCCAGCTAACAGAGGTTTTCCGGACACCATTGGCCATCCTCCAGTGAAGGTACCTGATTGCTGATGTGTTACCTTGGACACTTTATGGCCTTAAGACTGTAACTGTGTAGCCAAATAAACCCCCTTTTATAAAAGCCAATCCGTCTCTGGTGTTTTGCATTCTGGCAGCATTAGCAAACTAGAACAACACCAAACTACAACCCAGACCTTTCTCCAGAGCTGCTGCCTATGTGCTATGTGTTTGTAAGCCCCAGTTACACCTAGAACCAACAAGTCTCAAATTATTAAAGCCATCACTTCCCATCAAACCTCCTCCTATTCCTATATTCTTTATTGTATTTGGTGTCAGTGCTATCCTTCACAGTTGTCTTCCACTTTCTCCATTTTCCACATACCCCTGCACCCCCTAAATATTTGCTATTTATGCCTCCTAAATATTTCTTGAACTCTTTTCCTATGCCCCACCTCTGCTACCACTGCTCTAGTTCAGCCTTCATCCTCTCTCATTCTGAATACAGCACCACTCTCTTAACTAGTCTAGTCTCTGGTTGGCCTGTCTTTATCTTACCATTTCAGTTCCCTATTTCAAAAATGTCAGTGATGCCTCATTACTTATAAGACAAAGTTCAAGCTCCTCAACATGGAATTTAAGAGTTCTATGATCTGGCCCCCATGTAACTTTATGTTTTTGTCTATCATCGTTTCTCTCCACTTCTTGTCTTTCACTTTGCTCTCTAACAATGCTGTGGTTTCTCCTCTCTCTGTCTGGAACAGCCTTCCCCCTTTTTACCCTTTTCCTCTTCATTTGGCTAATTCCTAATTATTCTTTTATAAAAACTACCTCAGTTACCATCTCCTCCTAGAATGTCTTAATCACATACACATACCCACACCTTTGTGCCTTTATAATACCCAGGACCTATGCGTATCTTTGACCTTGCCACATTATATTAAATATACCTATGCTTGCATCAGTGTGTACCCCTTGCTGTTAACACTCTAAAGGGACATCGTGTCGCATTTACCTTGGTAGCCATAACACAGAGCTTAGTGCCCAGCACTGGTGATCCCTTCAGAGATGTTGACTGAATGAATGACAATCAGAATGTATCATTATTAGTGTATGCAACAGCACACAATTAGAAACAATAATATTATCAAGTCATATTTTACAACAGACTATACTGAAATGAATACTATAAAATACAGTAACTGAGCAAGGACAGTAACTCTCATTTGTACTTTTAAAGTCCCCTGGAAATCTCTAAAGCCTATAATTCAAATGAATATAGCAAGTATGAATAAGTATTTATCTCTAGTGCCAAACTCCTATAAATGACTAAGTGATATGTTTAAATGCTAACCAAATGAAGATTGTTATACACAATGCACTTCTAAATGAAAGTATTTAAACCAAAAAGACATTTTCCTGGAGAAGTACAAGCCCCACTACCCCACCCCACCCCCACAGAGGGAAAATCCACAAGATTTATTACTGTCTTTCAAAGCAAGGGTCTATTAGGATCATCCATATTGCAATAATAGAAAAAGCAATGCTCCATTCTTTCCTTCATTGACAGTCTTCAATAAATAGATCTTCTAAGTTCTTTGAGTATACATTTTCTCCACATATTACTAAAGCTATTTTCATTGTGAATGAAAATTTTAAAATGTAGTTCAGCCTTCAGTGGTGCCATGGAGTAATTATAGCACTGAGTGTTACTTACGTATATTTTGTTTTGAAAATTCAATGAAACAGTAAGTAGTTTTTAAAAATGTAGTTCATTTTATTTCCATTTTTCCCAAATTAGCTTCTAGGCAAAAAAAAAAAAAAAAAAAAAAGGAGGAAGAATAAGGAGGAGGAGGAAGAGGAGGAGGAGGAGGAGGAGGAAACCAAGACTAATAGACTAATAAAATGAACTAACAGGATAAAGCTTTCTAATTTACGTGTGTTGGAGTCTCAGCCTTCTTTTACCTAGAAACGTTCCCTATTTATTCCCCAAGGTTAATTGTTTATTTCTCCTGGTAACATGTTTATGTTTATGTTTATTTGTCAAATTGTTTACAAATATCCTTGTACATGGATCTTATTGAAAAATCTTAAACATTATAAGAAAACACAATTATAACCATCCAGTTTAAAGCCTTCAGCTGGCATTGTTGTTCATGAAAAGGAAACCATGAAAATACTTATTTGCTTGTATTGGAGAACCTCATGAATGTTAACAATTTAATCTTTGGTTATTTTGGTTATTGTCTGTGGAAAATTGAATTATGTACCCCAATTTAGAAATGTCCTTAATCCACATATAAACAGGATCTCTTGAAGATACTGCTTTAGCTAAGGTGTGGCCCACCTGAGTAAGAGTGGGTCTTAATCCAGATTACTGGAGCCTTTATAGAGAAAGAACCCAGAAGCCAGAATGAGAGAAAGCCACAGGGAAGAGCCAGAAGCCGGAAGTCAGCAGGAACTAGAAGAGAAAGGAGAAGACATTGCCATGTGATGGGAAAGCTAAGGAACCTAAGGCCTGCCGGCCAGCCAGAGCACTTCCAACCCAGGAGGGGCAAGCCTTCTAGCTCTGAAACTGGAAGCCAATAAAGTCCTGTTGTTTAAACCAACCCATTGTGTGGTATTTGTCACTGTAGCCTGGAAAACTGACACCTTGTCCACTGTATTTTTACTAGAAAACTGGCTTTTTCTATTTTGGTCAATGGAAATTGAAGTGTCTGTCCTTTAATGTAAGCATATGATCATGACTAAAATACCTATCTGCCCAGTCTTTAGTTGACTAGTGGGGATGTTGGTTCAACATCAGTGCCTTCGGAGGTTTCAGTGAGTGAGAGGATACTGAGAACAAGCTAGAGGGACCACAGTTGTTCTGTTAGGCCTCTTTGTTGTTCCATTTAATTTTTGACATGTAGTGTCCATAAACAAATTTAAACTCTGATAGTTCAATATGATATTTACTTTTCATCATTAAGGGACAACCCAAGGAAAAGCTGCCTCTTTCTTGAACTCAAATGAAACAAAAAGATGCTCCCTGTCCTCTTAAAATATGTGCAATTATGGCTTCTGTGTTACCTTTTAAAGGAGATTGATGTTTTTAACCCTCATTCTCTTTCAGTCTGATAAAGTAAAAAGTCTTTAAAGATTCAAGAATTTCACATCAGTTTGTATGTCTTGTAACAAATTTAGGCAGTCAAAATAATAGCTCCATGAATATCAAACATTCTTGATAGATATGTATTGAAAGAATATATGAAGCAATCAATCACTAAAATGATAAGGATGATCTGTTTTTAAAGTTTGTGTGTAATATTTTAAATATGTTGTAGTGGAAACCTATTGTTTTGTCTACCAAGCACCTCTTATGTTAGGAACTGTCCTCCCCTGATTCCTAACAGAGCTGCCAAGTTTTCACATGGCACTGCTGGTCACGGAAGTGGGCACTGAAAACAAGCTGGGCCAATGAATCCCAGACTTTTGAAATTTTGATCAAGAGAATAGGGTCAATGTGATTGTGAAAACCTTGTAACTGACACTACCTTTACCCAGTGTGTGGGCAGATGAGTAATAAAATAAAGACAAAAATATACAAATAATAGGAGGGGATAAGTGGTTTAGAATGTTTTGAGTGTCCTTTTTTATTTTTAATTTTATTTTTTTCTTTATTTTGGAGTAATGAAAATGTTCTAAAATTGACTGTGGTGATGAACGCACAACTATATGAAGATATTGCGAGCCACTGATTGTATACTTTGGATGGATTATATGCTGTGTGAATATAGCTCAATAAAATTTCATTTAAAAAAAGAGGGTCAGTCCTTTTCTATTGGTTGATCTTATAAGATGTAAAGTCTGGATGGTGCTGGTGGTAGCATAACAGTATAAAGTGTAGGCTCTGACCTTGAACGGCTTCCACTGGCCAATGCAATGGATTGATACAGTCGGATATGTTGGATTCTATAAGCCCATAATGATACTAAAAATATTAATTGGTGGCTTTTGCTAGGGAACAAATTCATTATTTTGAACACTGATTAATAAAGGAAAAGAATCAAGGATTTAGTCTGCCTTCCTTGTATTAACTGTACATTAGGGTAACTAAATAATTAATGAAAGGAATTTTTCTCTATAAAAGTATTCTAGCAAATAAGCCAAAAAGGAATGATAGAATAGAATTGCAAACCCTTAATGAGACTTTTGCTCATTAAGGATATAGACTTTTGCTGTCCAATACAAATATCCATTCACTATACATGCCTGTACAGCACTTGAAATGTGGCTAGTCCTAACTGAGGTGTACTAATAAACAGATTGTGCTGTAAATGCTTAATAACTGGCTCTCTGAGAGGGGAAAGTCCCTGGTTCATGGCATTTACTGTGGTGTAAATACTCCCACCATAGACAATTTCAAGCAATTGATGTGACGTCACTGAATGCAGAGTTGGGAAGATATACACACAGTCACATCTTGTGAGCCAAAGTGATCCAGCTCTAGTACCCACTGGCCATGAGTGAAAGAAGCACACAGAACTGTGAAGACTTAGTACAGAAAAAAAAAAAATCTATAAAATATCTCAGTCATTTTTATCTTGATTACATGTTGAAATGATAGTATTTTTGATATATTGGGTTAAATTATATAATTAAAATTAATTTCACCTTTTTAAAACTTTTTTTAATGGGAGATACTAGAAAATTAAAATTACAATATTTCTTTAGGGCAGTCCTGCTCTAGACAATGATCATCATTAACTGACAACATATCAAATAGGATAACCAGACAGTATGTGCCTCCTGTTGGAAGTATAAAATACCATCTATGAAGTAGACTTTTCAAAGAACTAAATCTGCACCAGATCAAGCCTCTAGGATTCATTACTAGATTACAGGAAATACTAGGGACAGACAAGCATGTTAAATGACTTCATAGGGTTGCAGTCAGCAAAATCCAACAAATATATTGCAGGGGGAAAAATAGATGAGGGAGGATTTATTTTTATTTATTTATTTATTAAAGAGTCTTAAAAGACTGTTAACCAATTGTATGTGGAGCTATCTGGATCTTCATTCAAACAAACAACCCCCCCTTATGACAACTATAAGACAACTGGAAATTGGAAGACTGACTGGATATTTGATGATTCTAAGGAATTATTATTAATTATTAGATCATTATTATGTTCCTAAAAAAACCCTTATCTTTTAGAAATAAATACTGAAATATTTACAAATAAAGTTATATGATGTCTGGGATTTGCTTCAAAATAATATGGAAAAGAATAAGTGAATGGGGCTCTTATGAAACCAGAAGGGTCATGAGTTGGTTATTGTTGAAGCTTACTGAGGGTAACGTGCCTATTTTTATTTAAAATTTTCCAGAATAAAAAGTTTAAAAATTGTTCCATGAAAGAATGGACTTCTTATACCACTGTCCTTCTTTCCCCATGGGGCCCGGTATGCAGTGGCTGGAGAGAGCAGCCTCCTTTGTAGCATATGTGGACTGTTGCTTGCATGTGTTGCGTTGGACCTTGGTGACAGCCCCTTCTTGTTGATGTTCATGTCTGGCCTCGTGCAGTGCCCCATCTAGACTCCAGACAGGTATGCGGGGTGCCTTTGGAAGGCCAGGGTACGGTGGCCAGGGTCCTCATTGACCAAGTCATCACGTCCCTCCTCACCAAGCTTCAAAACAAGGAGCATGTGACTAAGGCACTAGGCAGGGCCAAGTTCAAGTTTCCTGACTGCCAGAAGATCCATATCTCCAAGAAGTGCTGCTTTACCAGGTTTAATGCTGACAAATGCAAAGACCTGATGGCCAAAAAATGCCTCATCCTGGATAGTTGTGGGGTCAAATATATCCCACTCGTGGCCCCTTGGACATTTGGCAGTCCTTGCACTCATGAGGGCTTTGCCAGCATTGCCCTCACCTGACTTGTGGCCACTAATTTACTACTTCCTGGCCACCAAAAAAAAGAAAAAGAAAAAAATGAATGTACTAGACATTACCTTGCAGTCACGATTGGGCTACTGTATGGTCCATATACCCCTATGTAGCATCTGATTTTTCATGGCTTTCTCTTGCATGAAACATTAGTTTCCCAACATGATACCCACAGAGACGAACTGGATTTTTAGAGATTTATCTTCCCCAATTATGTCATATCCAATCACATAGTGCATATATTAGAGAAGATTTCGATTTTAGTTTACCCCTAAGTAATCATGTTTTTAGGAATCTTTTAAACTAGTTAGGAATAAATGTATTTTCATCTCTTGTATATATCTGGGTATTGGATTTCCTAGATATAGGAAAGATTTTGATACCAAAATCCTCCATCACTCAAAAGAGATGTAATAGGATTTTGTACTATTCCACTGCATTTTGTTTTTTAGATCAATAATATTATTTTGGGGGACTGTGACCAAAAGTTATTTCTGAGTTCCCACTGAATTTCAGTTCCCTATGTCTTATGCCATCCATCAATTTCTACTTCGAAAATAACTATTTAGATCTTATCTATCTTAATAAAATGTATGCTTTTAAAAGAGATGCTTAAGAGACATGGCACTTGAATTTAACGTTTGGACCCCATTTGGATCCTGATTCACATAAACCAACTGTAGAAAAAAAGTTATGAAACAGAAATTTTAACATTGACTAGATATTTGAAGATATTAAGATATTATTGTTAGTTTTTATGTCTCATGTTGGTGTGACAATTATGTTAAAAGTTACCTTTTAGTGGTAAGCACTGAAATGCTTATGGATAAAATGAAATTATGACTGAGATTTGCTTCAAAATAATCCAGTACAGATGGGAGAAATCAGTGAGGGTATATATGAAACCAAAGTGAGCCTGAGTCAATGATTATTATACCTAGATAATGGGTCCATGGATACGATTAATTGTACTAGTCTCTCTACTTCGGTGTATGTTTGAAATATTCCATGGTGAAAAGTTAAAGAGTATGGGCTCTGGAGCGAGACTGTTTGGATTTGAATCCTGGCTTTCTCACTTGTTAACCGTATGACCCTGAACATGTTACTGTGCCTTGGTTTCCTCATCCATAAAATGGGAATTTTAGTTGTCTGTACTTCATAGCTTATTGCCATTAAATGAATTAATATGTAAGAAAAGGAAGTTTATTTGCAAAGGAACAAAGACTTGCTACCATAGGGACTAATGTGATTCAAGTCCCTGGGTTCAGTTCCCCAAGACCCAGCCTTATTCCTCTTCTTAGTTTCCATAAAACACTCCAGAATCCTCCTAATCAATTCACCTTTTGACTTAAGCTGGTTCGAATTGTGTTTTTGTCACTTGCGACTAAAACAGTTCCAACCAATAAAAATGTACTTTTAACCTAATATCTTATGAGATTTGAAGCTTTTTTTTTTTTTGAGTTGTTACCAATTATTGGTTGCTTTTCTAGGGTTGCCATTTGGTCTACAGGACTGGGTAAGTTTGGGTAAGTTACTTGATATTTAACTTCGAATTTGGAAGCCGCCTCTGATTTTATTAATTGATTGTTAATCTTAGAATGGTTAACCTGACTACTTTACAGTTTCACTAAATTAAAAGATTTAAGGTGGCTTTGGTACTTCCAGTAGGCATATGTCTGAAATCATAGCCCATTTGTTTTTGAAATTCTCTAGACCAGTTATCTCCAAAGTGTGATGATCTCCTTGGGGTATGTGAAGACATTGATGCCGTTTTATTTTTATTTATTTTATCTATAAAATAAATTAATATTTACTAGTATTTAATGTGGAGACTAATATTTTATGATTTATAAATATATATAATTTATTAAATTAGTTACTCAAAAACTTTTAACTAATAGGCATAGGAGATCAAAATGTTTGGAGAGCACTTTTCTCAACCAATGAGTTTCAAATCTTCCTTTATCACGAACTGGCTATTACAGTTCAACCCAGACTTCATTCTTCCAACTGCTTACTTCTTCAAATTGAATTTATGATATTCACTCTCCAGATTCCTCTCCTTCCATCTGGGATCCCAATCCCATTAATTAGGACAAATTAATTACTCATATTAGAAATTTGGCAATTATTTCAAAAACCTCCCAGTCCTTTATACCCTTATCCAATCAGTTCCCAAATCTTATCTATTCTGCCTCCCAAATATTTCTTCAATTCATCTAGTTCTATCCAATGAGATATATTATCAAGTCACCTATACTATTATAATGACCCCTCCTAATGAGTCTTTCTGCATTCACATTGGCTTCCCTCCAATTCATTCTGTACCAACCAACCACAGTAAGCCCTTTAAAACACAAATCTGATTTGTCCTTCACTGGTTTAAAGCTCCTGAATGTCTTCCCATTGCTCTTAGTATAAAGCCCCAAATCTTTAAGTCCCTGTGTGGTCTCCCCACCCTGAACTCTCTAATCTCTTCATCATGCTCCACCCAAAGTGGTCGCCTTTCAGTTCAAATGCCATGTTCCTTTCCACCTTGAGACCTTTAGACAGAATGTTCAGTCTCTCTAAAATACTCTTACCCACTTCCCTGTCTGACAAAATCCTATTTATTTTTCAGGTCCCACCTTAAATTTCAGTTCCTAAGGACTCTCCAAAGCAGCTTAGGTCTCCAGCTCCCAAACATTTTCTCAAACCATTTGTAACCCAACAATTTACAAGGTTTGAAGGTTTGTAGCTAGGCAAACCTGGGTTCTAATCACTGCTTTACCACTTACTAGTTGCGGGGATTTGGAGCAAATTAATTATTTCCATCTTAAAGAGTTATTGTGAGTCGTGAGGATTAAATGATAGATGGTAAATAAAACATCCAGCACAATTCCTAGTACCTAGTTGGAAGTCCATAAATTTTCTTTTCTGTCTAGATTAAATGGTTAAAGAAAAATGACATTATCTTTGCTCCCTCGGGGATATAATGCTGAATCCCTTCTCCCTGAACACTAGTAATAAGAAAGGTCTCAGAGCTGAAATTCAAAGAAATCTTTCCAATTTTAATCCCTTATTAACTAAAAATGGTTAAGAACTGCATTTGATAAGTGAAACTCAGCCCTGAATTCAACAATTTAGGCTGTAATCTGTGTGTTTTAACAAAGGAGAAAATTACGATTTTCCATAGGTCTTATCCCTTTCTTCCTACCACAAATAGAAAATCAATCCAATAGCAGGATCCAGAGAAGATTCTGGAGTCAGGAAGCTCCTCCACCAAGCTGTTATGCCAAGGTAGGCACGAGGCCAGGAGGGCCTGTTGGCAGGGGGACTGCAGAGGAAGGAGAGAGAGGAAGGGGAAACTTCGTAGATGGAGACCTTTTCAGATGATCAACCTAAAGGAGCCAGTCCGTTATTGTCTATCATTTTATTCCAATTTTCCATAAAGCATTTTAGCATTATCTGATGTTTTCCTTGTTTGTTGACTTGCTTGTTTCTTTGCTTATTGACTGCCTCCCTCCATCAGAATGTAAGCTCCAAGAGATAAGGGACCTTGACTGTCTGTTTGACTTTTCTGTGCCTAGCTCCCAGAACAATGCATGGTATAGAAGTGGCACTTGGTATATATTGTGGAGTGAAAAAATTGTCACTAGAAATGGGAAGCAACCAGATATAGTCAAAGTAATTTTAAGGTTTAAAACTTGACCAAGACAATAGGGCACCATCAACAAAGAGAAATATTATTGCAGAGGGAGTTGGGAAGTTTTTGTTTTATTTTCTTTGTTTTGTTGTAGGAGGAGATATGAGTTTAATAGTTTTAGATGTGTTTAGTTGAAATGATGGCAAGGCCCTAAAGGTGAAATTTCTGGTGGATGGCTATTCTGAAGAGGAATTTTAGACTACAGGACTCATTTTTGAAATTGAGGTTTAAAAAAACAAACAGAAAAACTTTTGTTCCAGGCCCTGTCCTAGTCTCTAAGTACACAAGGATGATCAATAGTCTCTGCCCTTACATGACTCCCAGGGGTGTAAATTTCCCTGGCAACATGGGACATGACTCCTGGGGATGAGCCTGGACCCAGCATTGTGGGATTGAGAAAGCCTTTTTGACAAAAGGGGAAGAGAAATGAAAGAAAATAAAGTTTCAGTGGCTGAGAGATTTAAAATGGAGTTGACAGATCATTCTGGAGGTTATTCTCAAGCATTTCATAGATAGCCCTTTTTAGTTATTAGTGTATTAGAATAGCTAGAAGGAAATAACCTGAAACCATTGAACTGCAATCCACTATCCTTGATTCTTGAAAACAAGTGTATAATCTATATAGCTTACACTGTGTGATTGTGAAACCATTGTGGCTCACATTCCCTTTATCCAGTGTATGGACAGATGAGTAGAAAAAAAGGGGACAAAAAGTAAATGAATAATGGAGGATGGGGAATATGAGATGTTTGGGTGTTCTTTTGTACTTTTATTTTTATTCTTATTTTCATTTTTATTTCTTGTAATGAAAATGTTCAAAAAATTGATTGTGGTGATGAATGCACAACTATATGATGGTACTGTGAACAAGTGATTGTACACTGTGGATGATTGTATGGTATGTGAATATATCTCAATAAAATTGCATTAAAAAATAGTCTCTGCCCTTATGGAGCCCATAATTAACAGGAGGAAATACACACCTAAGTATAATGCAAAATGAAAGTTGCAATAATAGAATTTCAACCAGTGGTATGGGAACACAGAGGAGGGAATTAGTAAGTCTGTTCAAGTTACAGGGGTGAACTTCTTCCCAATGTGAAATTCCTACAAATTCTAGGGAAATAAGTTTGGAGGGAAAGTTCTGAGTCTGATAATGTCATTCATGTAGAGTCCCACATGTGCAAAAAATGACTGACGAATGAGTAATGGATGGGCATGAGGGGCAGGTACTGGTTAATTAAAAAGAGAGTATCCATATCACTGTCTATTTTTTTGATATTAGAAATTCTGAGGAATTTTTAGTGATATGAGAAAATGTGCTACAATTTTTAAAAAGTAGGATACAAAACTGCACACACAGATGGATTTCAAAGCTATATTTTCCTCTTCTCTTTGGAGTTACTAAATGTTTTACACAGAAACTATATTGATCACCAAAAAAAAAAAATCATAACAAACCTTTTACAAAGATGGAGGGGGGGAAGAAATAACATACAGAGAAAGGAAAGAAGGTATGTGGAAATGTTAATTATGATTGTCTTAGTATGATGGGGTTGTGGGTGATTTTTCTTTCCTCCTTTATGCTTTTCTGAAATTTCCAGGTTTCTACAAGGAAATATAAAATATTAAAATGAGAAAAATGCAGTCTATAGTCATAGATTCCACTTTATGTATTCATTAATTTATTTAACAGATGAGCATTTGGATAGAGCTTAGTATGTGTTTGGCATTTTCCTTACTGTTCAATGCTAGAATTAGAATCTTCAAGGTCATCTAATATAAAACATTTATTCAATGGTTGGAAAAAGCCAGAGAGGTTATAAGACTTAACCTTAGTTAGGTAGGTAGTGGCAGGACTAGAAAAATGAAGAACACACACTTCTGCTTCCAGACTCCACTCATTTTATGATTTTAATACCATGTACATGAAGTGTCTGTTAGTGGACATCCCTTGCATTTCCTTCCAATACACTACTGTCAGATTCTTCTTTCAAATGCTCTGCTCTGTAAATACCATTTGTCTGTTCAGAAACCTTCAAAGGCTGCTCATAACCTCCCAGATAAACTTTGGACTTTTTACCCTGGTATTTAAGACCTTCCCCAGCCTGGCTTTTGCATCTTTCCCCGATTTTGTATATGGCCTGCTCATGTTTAGCAATGCTACAAATTAATCCACTATTTGTGCCCTTCATATTGCCGAGTAATTTTCACAGCAGGGGTGTGTGGCCGGAGGGGGAGTCATCTAGTAGGGCTGCCCCTAGACTCCCAGTCAGAGACTTACCTTCTATTAGGTTCACCACTTACTCGATACGTGATCATTAGTAAATAAATTTGACCTCTTTGAAAAGCCTGTGAAATTCACAGGGTTACTGCTCATTTTTTTCATTTATTCATTCTCATTTAATGAGTTTTTATTGCTTATTTCCTACTCCCCAGGTTCTGTGTTAGGTACTGGGCATTCATCAGTGAATGAGATGGACGTAGTCTATAGTAAACTGGAAATAAATAAAGCAAGTATAAATTGTGACAAATTTTATGAAGAAAACAGAGCAAGAAAGAGAATAACTTTAGATAAGAGTGAGTAAGATAAATATTTTGGCTAAAAAGCAAGAAGGAACTACCCTAACTAATGGTGGGAAAATGAGTTTAAGTAGAGCAGCATGTGCAGAAGCCCTGTGATGGGAAAGAAATTACAAAAAGACACCTTAGAAGTGGGTGAATGGGAGAGAATGGCACGAGATTATGTTGGAGGATAGGCAAGGGCTGATATGTTGAGCCTTAGAGGCTGTGATCAGATACAGGGATTTTTTTTCTAAGGGCTTTGGGGTAGCTGGAGGGTTTTAAATCAGGGAGTGACACACAGATTTACACTCTGAGAAGTAATTCTACCAGCCCTGGAGAAGCTGGATTAGAACAGGTGTGTGGGTGGGAGCCAGTGGGAATAAAATGACTAAATTAAAAGCCATTGTTTGTAGCCTGAGGCAGCAGTGATGGAAGCTGGGGCTAAGGAGGGGCAGCGTAGGAGGAGGGAGATGTAAGACATATTGTGGAGACAGAAATTATGAAGATCTTATGAAATAATGAATTTGAACAAGCTTAGTAAACTACAAAATGCTATATATAATTTGAGTTATCCTGACCTCTCTGAGTCTCGTGGAACTAGGAGGACTACAGTAAGTTACTCTGCTATTAGTGGGACTTGAACCCCTCACCTGGCTTATCCAACTAAATCTGCTCCTTTTTAAAATTTAACTTTTCCTAAATTCTTAATAATTCATTTATTCAACAAATATTAAACAACAAATATTGTACTCTTAGTATAAATCTATGTAGGTAGCAGATTTTAGTATAAACTGCTCCAAAACATAATTTAGATGTTACTTACATTCAAAGATATACATGCTCTGTAAACAGTTCTTTAAATAACAGAAGTAGCTCCTTTATCAAACTATGAGAATTATGTGCTGGCATAAGCAAAGTATGTTGATGGAAAATAACAGAACAGAATCATAATTGGCATTGGAATTTAAGGTTACAGAGGCTCAGAATATTTTTATGTCTAACTAAATAATGACAAATTGACTGAGCAAAGAATATTAAGAATAACCAAGGTATAAAAATGTCATTGATTTTAAAAAAAAACTTTTACTAATAAAATGAAGTTCAGTAAATGAATATTAATGATTTTTCCTATACCTTAGTAAATCAAAATATGCTTTTATACAAACAAGAAGTCCCCCTCCCCCCAAATAAGCCCAAAACAAAAGGAAGAGTGCTTCTTTTGCTCAAATTTAACCTTAACATACTTTGGAGGAGGTTCTAAATTTCAAACAAATCCAATCACCCCAAAATACTGACAAACTCTATTCTATCTGCCTACTTAAAGTCCTAGCTTTTGATTAAAGTAAATGGATTAACATTTTCATTGTTGGGGTTTTCTCCAATCTAAGTTTGATAGATTATCAGCAATTTAAAGAAACCAAACACAACCCTTAGTTCTTTCTTCCCTCTCCCTCCCGGCAAGAAACCTTACTTTCCCACAAGGAAAATACTTTTGTTTCCTTTTTTTTGAATGCAGGTAGTGGTCTAGCACCTTCTTTTCATCAAGGAGTTGTATGTTTTTCCTTGCTGAGCAGTTTTGATAAATATTTGCTTAATATTATTTTTAAGTTCAGGTGCTCCTTTAAATTTTGAATATTAATTTTGAATATTAAAATTTTTAATATTGGCCCTGCCATTTCACCATTTAAAAAAAAAACAACACAACTTTTTATAGTAGTAACCAATACCCAACTCAGAATTTCCATTTTAACCACTTTCAAGTGTACAATTAAGTGACATTAATTACAGTCACAATATTGTGCTACCATCACCAACATCCTTTACCTAAACTTTTCCATCACCTCAAAGAGAAACTGCTCAACCATTAAACAATACCACCCACCTCCCGGCTAAGTCAGATAAGACAATATTTGTGGGGTTTTTTTGTTTCTGACTTATTTTACTCAACATTATGTTTTCAAGGGTCATCCATTTTGCAATATGTATAATTTTACATAATTAATTAAAATAATTTAAAATAATTCATCCTGGCCTGTCTGCAAATCCTACTCAGAATACAGTATCTCAGAAGAAAAATTTCAAAAGGGTCATCCATGTTGTAAGATACATCAGAGCTTTATTCCTTTTTATGGCTCAATAATAGCTCATTGTATGTATAGACACATTTTGTTTATCCATTCATCTGTTGATGGGCACTTGGGTTGCTTCCACCTTTTGGCAATTGTGAATAATATTACCACGAACATCAGTGTGCAGATAGCGGTCCAGGTCCCATGGTTTTTCAGAGCACTGCTAGTACAAAGCAGACCAAAGCAAGGTTTTCAAGGTTTCATACTTTCAAGAATCCCAAAGGGGTGTCTCGGTGGTGCCTTCAGTGCTTCATGCCCAAAGCATTAGCTAGGACTCCAAAGCTTCTGTCACTTTCTTGTGCAATCTTTTTCACTGCTGATTAGCTGGATTGGCCCCAAAGGAGAAAGGAACTTAAGCCTCCTAAGTCATTCAGGAACGGAAAGAGAATTTCCATGCTGTGCTTTGTCACTCTTCTTTCGAAAACAGAGCCTTTTCTTTTGATCAGGCTTCATTTTCAATTTATAATCATGTATATTATGACCTCTTTGAATCATGCTTCCCCCCCCCTTTTTGTTTTCATTGCTTCACTATTTGTTCAATTGTATGTTTTCTATCTCAGAATGTTTCCCAAACACTGACATTTATGGGATATGTAATTTCATTGTCTCATCAATAATTGGAAATTGAAAAAAAAATTTTGGAAGATACTGATCTTCTCTGGTATGCAATGTAAAGTCATTATATATATACATACACATATGAAGAAATTATAATATAATATATAATATAATATATAATATATAATATAATATAATATATATTTATGCCCCTGAATGTGGAAAACATTTTCATTTATTCCTGACTCCCTTCCCCCATTCCCTTCTGATCAAATCTCAAGTTTACATCAGCAGTTAGCTTTAACAACCATTCCTTACAAGAGGAGACACATCTACATTCTGATAAAAACCACTTTCTAGGGTTGGCAATCCTGAACTAAATAACTTCAGTTAGTATGTCCTTTCTTTTACTGGTGGTGCCAGAGCCCTCAGTAGCAGCACGGAGATATTTGGAACTTTGGAAACTGGAGGAGGTGGTCTAATGCAACAGAACCAGTAGAGGAAATGAGTCTCTGGAATCGGTTTCTAACCATTTTGAGCTTCAACAGTCTAGAGATCCCGAGCTAGTCACTTACTTAGCTTCTCTAAGCCTTGATTTCCTTTTCTGCTAAAGAGGAATAATAACTTTCAGGTCCAAATGAATTCATATATATAATGTATTATCAGGTGATATACTAATGTTAATTTTTGCTATTATCTGAAAGTAAAGACAAATTGTAAATAAATAATAAACAAATAAAAGTAAGAAAAGGATCTAAATTTGGAGGGCCTGGTCCCAAAATACCTATCCCAACCTAAATTTTTCTATTTTCTGTTGTTAAACTATTAAATTCAAGAAAGAAAGAAAGAAATCACAAATATTTATAGTACTATATATACTCTATTGAGTTCTGCAAATCTTAAAAATGTGGTAGTCTTTCACTTATGGATGTTCAATCAGAATGTCTTATTTTTTCTGTCCTGATTAATAGGAATTTTACTAGGGAAGAAAAAAGCAACTTGTTAGGAAATATGACATTTTTAGGAATTGGAACAGACTGAAATGGAGAGAAGTCATCAAGGACATTGGGGAGCAAGGGGACACTAGAGAAACACCAGGAGAGAGAAAAATGCAGAAAGCATGAAGATAACAAGACAGACTTTGCATTTTCCAGAATTTTCCTCTTTATATAAAAAATAGGGATAAAGCTATCTTCATTCCACTCTCCTGGGTAATACTACTAGGACCCAGATTTCAAGGAGGTAGTATACATTCAAGGTTGACCACGTTTTTGTACATTAGCCTGGAAACCCAATTGCTGCAGTGTTTCTGCAATAAAAATGTATTCCAACTTCTAAAGCGCCAACCCTCAAATGCATATTTGAAATACAATCTGTTTGAAAATGAAATAATAGGGCAATCTGTATAAAAAAGAGTTTGGAGTTAGAATCATCAATTTCTGTGAAAAACTGGTTTCTAATGGGGGCTGAATCCTTTTGAGATATCTTGGATACTTTTTGGAAGGAGGTGAACTATAAATATACAAAAGAAGCTCATAGATAAAAACAATCAAGTACACTTTAAGATTTTAAGACAGGGTAGGATAGTTTCACCAGGTACAGTGATCATGGAAATCTTTTCACACAGCCCTGAAATCTACTGTTCACTCTAGAATAGACTTGAGTTATATCTTATCTGCAACAAATCACATCTATGTGAAAAATGTTCTGCAAAAATTGTGTAATATAGAATATAAAATTACAGCCATTTATAATATTTAGAGTCATTTATACTCACAATTTTAAAAAATGGAAGGTTGGACAAAGTAATTTCCAAAGTCCAGCAGATACATGACTTTTTTTTCAGTCAGGCTAGATATAACTTAGATTTTCTACTGCAGTAATTTTTCTCTGATAAATGATATGAATAATGGCTTATTCATTACTAAATTATTCTAACAACTCATCTTCTTTACATACTAGTTTAAGACTGCAAATGCCCACAAAATTTGTGTTTAACTAACATCTTTTTCGTTCTAAGTGCAGTCATTCATAAGTAGTATGACTTATTTATGGTCCAAACCTAGGCACACTTTTCCAGAAAAATGTTAAACCAGATGCGACTTTCGGACAATAGGATAAACCAAAACTATCTTGGGAAATCACGACTATGGTACCCTATTCATAACTGCCTTTTGGTTCTCCAAACTTGGCTCTCAACAAAACATGATCTGCAATTGAGGGGAGACAGCATGGCCTACTGCCAAGAACACTGGTCCAACTAATTTTGGTTCCCTACTAGAGAACAGACACATCCTCCACAGGCTCTTTAAGCCAGAAACCTAGGAGAACGTTGGATTCCTTATTTTCCCTTGCCCCTTCTTCCAACCAAGTATCAAGTCTTACTAATTTCACTTTCTAATTCCATCCACTTCTACCTACTCCACTACCACTACTTTAGTCCAGGTCACCATCCTTTTTTCACCTGCATTTTTGCAACAGGCTCCTACTGCTCTCCTGATTTCTTCCTGACCCCTTCAATCCATTCTTCACTCTGATGTCAAATTAATCTTTCTCAAGTGGAAATCTAATCATGCCATTCTCTTTCTTAAAACGCTTATTGGGAGGCGGGGCAAGATGGCAGACTGGTGAGCTGTAAGTTTTAGTTACTCCTCCAGGAAAGTAGGTAAAAATCCAGGAACTGCATGGACTGGACACCACAGAGCAATCTGTCTTTGGGCATACTTCATACAACACTCATGAAAACGTGGAACTGCTGAGATCAGCGAAATCTGTAAGTTTTTGCGGCCAGGGGACCCGCGCCCCTCCCTGCCAGGCTCAGTCCCGGGGGAGGAGGGGCTGTCAGCTCCGGGAAGGAGAAGGGAGAACTGCAGTGGCTGCTCTTATCGGAAACTCATTCTACTGATTCAAACTCCAACCATAGATAGACTGAGACCAGACACCAGAGACTCTGAGAGCAGCCAGCCCAGCAGAGAGGAGACAGGCATAGAAAAAAAACAACACGAAAAACTCCAAAATAAAAGCAGAGGATTTTTGGAGTTCTGGTGAACACAGAAAGGGGAAGGGCGGAGCTCAGGCCTTGAGGCGCATATGCAAATCCCGAAGCAAAGCTGATCTCTCTGCCCTGTGGACCTTTCCTTAATGGCCCTGGTTGCTTTGTCTATTAGCATTTCAATAACCCATTAGATCTCTGAGGAGGGCCGTTTTTTTTTTTTTTGTTTTTTTGTTTTTGTTTTTTTTAAATCCTTTTTTCTTTTTCTAAAACAATTACTCTAAGAAGCCCAATACAGAAAGCTTCAAAGAATTGCAATTTGGGCACGTCAAGTCAAGAGCAGAACTAAGAGAGCTCTGAGACAAAAGGCAATAATCCAGTGGCTGAGAAAATTCACTAAACAACACAACTTCCCAAGAAAAGGGGGGTGTCCGCTCACAGCCACCATCCTGGTGGACAGGAAACACTCCTGCCCATCGCCAGCCCCATAGCCCAGAGCTGCCCCAGACAACCCAGTGTGACGGAAGTGCTTCAAATAACAGGCACACACCACAAAACTGGGCGTGGACATTAGCCTTCCCTGCAACCTCAGCTGAATGTCCCAGAGCTGGGAAGGTGGAGCAGTGTGAATTAACAAAGCCCCATTCAGCCATCATTTGAGCAGACTGGGAGCCTCCCTACACAGCCCAGCAGCCCAGAACTGCCCTGGGGGGGACGGCACTCACCTGTGACATAGCACAGTCATCCCTCAACAGAGGACCCGGGGTGCACGGCCTGGAAGAGGGGCCCACTTGCAAGTCTCAGGAGCCATACGCCAATACCAAAGACTTGTGGGTCAGTGGCAGAGACAAACTGTGGCAGGACTGAACTGAAGGATTAGACTATTGCAGCAGCTTTAAAACTCTAGGATCATCAGGGAGATTTGATTGTTAGGGCCACCCCCCCTCCCCGACTGCCCAGAAACACACCCCACATACAGGGCAGGCAACACCAACTACACACGCAAGCTTGGTACACCAATTGGGCCCCACAAGACTCACTCCCCCACTCACCAAAAAGGCTAAGCAGGGGAGAACTGGCTTGTGGAGAACAGGTGGCTCGTGGATGCCACCTGCTGGTTAGTTAGAGAAAGTGTACTCCACGAAGCTGTAGATCTGATCAATTAGAGATAAGGACTTCAATAGGTCTACAAACCCTAAAAGAACCCTATCAAGTTCAGCAAATGCCACGAGGCCAAAAACAACAGAAAATTATAAAGCATATGAAAAAACCAGACGATAAGGATAACCCAAGCCCAAGCACCCAAATCAAAAGACCAGAAGAGACACAGCACCTAGAGAAGCTACTCAAAGAACTAAAGATGAACAATGAGACCATAGTACGCGATATGAAGGAAATCAAGAAGACCCTAGAAGAGCATAAAGAAGACATTGCAAGACTAAATAAAAAAATGGATGATCTTATGGAAATTAAAGAAACTGTTGACCAAATTAAAAAGATTCTGGACACTCATAGTACAAGACTAGAGGAAGTTGAACAACGAATCAGTGACCTGGAAGATGACAGAATGGAAAATGAAAGCATAAAAGAAAGAATGGGGAAAAAAATTGAAAAAATTGAAATGGACCTCAGGGATATGATAGATAATATGAAACGTCCGAATATAAGACTCATTGGTGTCCCAGAAGGGGAAGAAAAGGGTAAAGGTCTAGGAAGAGTATTCAAAGAAATTGTTGGGGAAAACTTCCCAAATCTTCTAAACAACATAAATACACAAATCATAAATGCTCAGCGAACTCCAAATAGAATAAATCCAAAAAAACCCACTCCGAGACATATACTGATCACACTGTCAAACACAGAAGAGAAGGAGCAAATTCTGAAAGCAGCAAGAGAAAAGCAATTCACCACATACAAAGGAAACAGCATAAGACTAAGTAGTGACTACTCAGCAGCCACCATGGAGGCAAGAAGGCAGTGGCACGATATATTTAAAATTCTGAGTGAGAGGAATTTCCAGCCAAGAATACTTTATCCAGCAAAGCTCTCCTTCAAATTTGAGGGAGAGCTTAAATTTTTCACAGACAAAGAAATGCTGAGAGAATTTGCTAACAAGAGACCTGCCCTACTGGAGATACTAAAGGGAGCCCTACAGACAGAGAAACAAAGACAGGACAGAGAGACTTGGAGAAAGGTTCAGTACTAAAGAGATTTGGTATGGGTACAATAAAGGATATTAATAGAGAGAGGGAAAAATATGGCAAACATAAACCAAAGGATAAGATGGCCGATTCAAGAAATGCCTTCACGGTTTTAACGTTGAATGTAAATGGATTAAACTCCCCAATTAAAAGATAGAGATTCGCAGAATGGATCAAAAAAAATGAACCATCAATATGTTGCATACAAGAGACTCATCTTAGACACAGGGACACAAAGAAACTGAAAGTGAAAGGATGGAAAAAAATATTTCATGCAAGCTACAGCCAAAAGAAAGCAGGTGTAGCAATATTAATCTCAGATAAAATAGACTTCAAATGCAGGGATGTTTTGAGAGACAAAGAAGGCCACTACATACTAATAAAAGGGGCAATTCAGCAAGAAGAAATAACAATCGTAAATGTCTATGCACCCAATCAAGGTGCCACAAAATACATGAGAGAAACACTGGCAAAACTAAAGGAAGCAATTGATGTTTCCACAATAATTGTGGGAGACTTCAACACATCACTCTCTCCTATAGATAGATCAACCAGACAGAAGACCAATAAGGAAATTGAAAACCTAAACAATCTGATAAATGAATTAGATTTAACAGACATCTACAGGACATTACATCCCAAATCACCAGGATACACATACTTTTCTAGTGCTCACGGAACTTTCTCCAGAATAGATCATATGCTGGGACATAAAACAAGCCTCAATAAATTTAAAAAGATTGAAATTATTCAAAGCACATTCTCTGACCACAATGGAATACAATTAGAAGTCAATAACCATCAGAGACTTAGAAAATTCACAAATACCTGGAGGTTAAACAACACACTCCTAAACAATCAGTGGGTTAAAGAAGAAATAGCAAGAGAAATTGCTAAATATATAGAGACGAATGAAAATGAGAACACAACATACCAAAACCTATGGGATGCAGCAAAAGCAGTGCTAAGGGGGAAATTTATAGCACTAAACGCATATATTAAAAAGGAAGAAAGAGCCAAAATCAAAGAACTAATGGATCAACTGAAGAAGCTAGAAAATGAACAGTAAACCAATCCTAAACCAAGTACAAGAAAAGAAATAACAAGGATTAAAGCAGAAATAAATGACATAGAGAACAAAAAAACAATAGAGAGGATAAATATCACCAAAAGTTGGTTCTTTGAGAAGATCAACAAGATTGACAAGCCCCTAGCTAGACTGACAAAATCAAAAAGAGAGAAGACCCATATAAACAAAATAATGAATGAAAAAGGTGACATAACTGCAGATCCCGAAGAAATTAAAAAAATTATAAGAGGATATTATGAACAACTGTATGGCAACAAACTGGATAATGTAGAGGAAATGGACAATTTCCTGGAAACATATGAACAACCTAGACTGACCAGAGAAGAAATAGAAGACCTCAACCAACCCATCACAAGCAAAGAGATCCAATCAGTCATCAAAAATCTTCCCACAAATAAATGCCCAGGGCCAGATGGCTTCACAGGGGAATTCTACCAAACTTTCCAGAAAGAACTGACACCAATCTTACTCAAACTCTTTCAAAACATTGAAAAAAATGGAACACTACCTAACTCATTTTATGAAGCTAACATCAATCTAATACCAAAACCAGGCAAAGATGCTACAAAAAAGGAAAACTACCAGCCAATCTCCCTAATGAATATAGATGCAAAAATCCTCAACAAAATACTTGCAAATCGAATCCAAAGACACATTAAAAAAATCATACACCATGACCAAGTGGGGTTCATTCCAGGCATGCAAGGATGGTTCAACATAAGAAAATCAATCAATGTATTACAACACATTAACAAGTCAAAAGGGAAAAATCAATTGATCATCTCAATAGATGCTGAAAAAGCATTTGACAAAATCCAACATCCCTTTTTGATAAAAACACTTCAAAAGGTAGGAATTGAAGGAAACTTCCTCAACATGATAAAGAGCATATATGAAAAACCCACAGCCAGCATAGTACTCAATGGTGAGAGACTGAAAGCCTTCCCTCTAAGATCAGGAACAAGACAAGGATGCCCGCTGTCACCACTGTTATTCAACATTGTGCTGGAAGTGCTAGCCAGGGCAATCCGGCAAGACAAAGAAATAAAAGGCATCCAAATTGGAAAAGAAGAAGTAAAACTGTCATTGTTTGCAGATGATATGATCTTATATCTAGAAAACCCTGAGAAATCAACGATATAGCTACTAGAGCTAATAAACAAATTTAGCAAAGTAGCGGGATACAAGATTAATGCACATAAGTCAGTAATGTTTCTATATGCTAGAAATGAACAAACTGAAGAGACACTCAAGAAAAAGATACCATTTTCAATAGCAACTAAAAAAATCAAGTACCTAGGAATAAACTTAACCAAAGATGTAAAAGACCTATACAAAGAAAACTACATAACTCTACTAAAAGAAATAGAAGGGGACCTTAAAAGATGGAAAAATATTCCATGTTCATGGATAGGAAGGCTAAATGTCATTAAGATGTCAATTCTACCCAAACTCATCTACAGATTCAATGCAATCCCAATCAAAATTCCAACAACCTACTTTGCAGACTTGGAAAAGCTAGTTATCAAATTTATTTGGAAAGGGAAGATGCCTCGAATTGCTAAAGACACTCTAAAAAAGAAAAACGAAGTGGGAGGACTTACACTCCCTGACTTTGAAGCTTATTATAAAGCCACAGTTGCCAAAACAGCATGGTACTGGCACAAAGATAGACATATAGATCAATGGAATCGAATTGAGAATTCAGAGATAGACC
Source organism: Choloepus didactylus (assembly GCF_015220235.1). Lineage (NCBI taxonomy): Eukaryota > Metazoa > Chordata > Mammalia > Pilosa > Megalonychidae > Choloepus > Choloepus didactylus. Next base: position 36,390,667 of record NC_051320.1, on the reverse strand, counting down.
CTCAGATCTATGGCCGACTGATCTTTGATAAGGCCCCCAAAGTCACCCAACTGAGCCATAATGGTCTTTTCAACAAATGGGGCTGGGAGAGTTGGATATCCATATCCAAAAGAATGAAAGAGGACCCCTACCTCACCCCCTACACAAAAATTAATTCAAAATGGACCAAAGATCTCAATATAAAAGAAAGTACCATAAAACTCCTAGAAGATAATGTAGGAAAACATCTTCAAGACCTTGTATTAGGAGGCCACTTCCTAGACTTTACACCCAAAGCACAAGCAACAAAAGAGAAAATAGATAAATGGGAACTCCTCAAGCTTAGAAGTTTCTGCACCTCAAAGGAATTTCTCAAAAAGGTAAAGAGGCAGCCAATTCAATGGGAAAAAATTTTTGGAAACCATGTATCTGACAAAAGACTGATATCTTGCATATACAAAGAAATCCTACAACTCAATGACAATAGTACAGACAGCCCAATTATAAAATGGGCAAAAGATATGAAAAGACAGTTCTCTGAAGAGGAAATACAAATGGCCAAGAAACACATGAAAAAATGTTCAGCTTCACTAGCTATTAGAGAGATGCAAATTAAGACCACAATGAGATACCATCTAACACCGGTTAGAATGGCTGCCATTAAACAAACAGGAAACTACAAATGCTGGAGGGGATGTGGAGAAATTGGAACTCTTATTCATTGTTGGTGGGACTGTATAATGGTTCAGCCACTCTGGAAGTCAGTCTGGCAGTTCCTTAGAAAACTAGATATAGAGCTACCATTCGATCCAGCGATTGCACTTCTCGGTATATACCCGGAAGATCGGAAAGCAGTGACACGAACAGATATCTGCACGCCAATGTTCATAGCAGCATTATTCACAATTGCCAAGAGATGGAAACAACCCAAATGTCCTTCAACAGATGAGTGGATGAATAAAATGTGGTATATACACACGATGGAATACTACGCGGCAGTAAGAAGGAACGATCTCATGAAAAATATGACAACATGGATGAACCTTGAAGACATAATGCTGAGCGAAATAAGCCAGGCACAAAAAGAGAAATATTATATGCTACCACTAATGTGAACTTTGAAAAATGTAAAACAAATGGTTTATAATGTAGAATGTAGGGGAACTAGCAGTAGAGAGCAATTAAGGAAGGGGGAACAATAATCCAAGAAGAACAGATAAGCTATTTAACGTTCTGGGGATGCCCAGAAATGACTATGGTCTGTTAATTTCTGATGGATGTAGTAGGAACAAGTTCACTGAAATGTTGCTATATTATGTAACTTTCTTGGGGTAAAGTAGGAACATGTTGGAAGTTAAGCAGTTATCTTAGGTTAGTTGTCTTTTTCTTACTCCCTTGTTATGGTCTCTTTGAAATGTTCTTTTATTGTATGTTTGTTTTCTTTTTAACTTTTTTTTTCATACAGTTGATTTTAAAAAAGAAGGGAAAGTTAAAAAGAAAAAAGAAAAAAGAAAAAAGACAAACAAGGAAAAAAAAAAAAGATGTAGTGCCTCCTTGAGGAGCCTGTGGAGAATGCAGGGGTATTCGCCTACCCCACCTCCATGGTTGCTAACATGACCACAGACATAAGGGACTGGTGGTTTGATGGGTTGAGCCCTCTACCATAAGTTTTATCCTTGGGAAGACGGTTGCTGCAAAGGAGAGGCTAGGCCTCCCTGTATTTGTGCCTAAGAGTCTCTTCCTGAATGCCTCTTTGTTGCTCAGATGTGGCCCTCTCTCTCTGGCTAAGCCAACTTGAAAGGTGAAATCACTGCCCTCCCCCCTACGTGGGATCAGACACCCAGGGGAGTGAATCTCCCTGGCAACGTGGAATATGACTCCCGGGGAGGAATGTAGACCCGGCATCGTGGGATGGAGAACATCTTCTTGACCAAAAGGGGGATGTGAAAGGAAATGAAATAAGCTTCAGTGGCAGAGAGATTCCAAAACGAGCCGAGAGATCACTCTGGTGGGCACTCTTATGCACACTTTAGACAACCCTTTTTAGGTTCTAAAGAATTGGGGTAGCTGGTGGTGGCTACCTGAAACTATTAAACTACAACCCAGAACCCATGAATCTCGAAGACAGTTGTATAAAAATGTAGCTTATGAGGGGTGACAATGGGATTGGGAAAGCCATAAGGACCAAACTCCACTTTGTCTAGTTTATGGATGGATGTGTAGAAAAGTAGGGGAAGGAAACAAACAGACAAAGGTACCCAGTGTTCTTTTTTACTTCAATTGCTCTTTTTCACTCTAATTATTATTCTTGTTATTTTTGTGTGTGTGCTAATGAAGGTGTCAGGATTGATTTAGGTGATGAATGTACAACTATGTAATGGTACTGTAAACAATCGAAAGTACAATGTGTTTTGTATGACTGCGTGGTATGTGAATATATCTCAATAAAATGATGATTAAAAAAAAAAAACGCTTATTGGCTCTCGATTGTTCTCAGCTAAATCTTGCTTATCTGTTACGGCCCTTCATAATTGGATGCACACATCTAGCCTCCTAACTTAATCACCCCTTGCCCACCCCACTTGTACACCATACTTTGACCATATTGAATTTCCTTCAGTTCCTGGAATGCACCTCCCTTTTAATTATGTTTTGCATAAAGGCTTCCTCCTCCATGCTCCCCATACCAGCCCAGCCCATCCCTCACCCATCCCACTCCTCTGCCAAAAATTCTGTCTTCCTTATTTAGATCTCTACTTGGAAAGGACTTTCTCCCCACAGGCCCCAAATCCTTCCAATGTGATCCCATCACTGTAATCTCTTCTTCCCTCATCAGAGGACTTAATTGAACTATGGGTCACTCCTGGTTTGTTCCTTTGTCTGAAATCCAAGTAGATTGTCAACCCCTAGAGGGCCGGAACCTCAAACCAAACTTCCTTGACCTTGACATTCCAGCAACCTGTTTTGTATAACAAATCAAGAAAAATTTTGCTACAAGCTTCTCAGAATGCCAGCTTGAATCTGTGGGCATTCCTAATCCCCAGCCTCTGTTCCCAATTTTGAGACCCTTTCGCAGATCATAGTTAATAACTAATCATACCACCCTGTCTCATTCATTTTTTCCCCCATGCTCTAAGACTTCTGCAGTGGCAATGAATTCCGTGTACCTTATAAGAGTGCCCCAGGGCAAACAACATGCAAAAGGAAAATTGGCTTATTGCCAGAAAAAACACCAACTCAGCAGATTTTCTTTTCCTCCTAAGTTTGACCTGATGAAAAGTGCTTACATTACCAAAGCTTCAGAGACCCCAGGGAAATCACTGACAGCTGATTTTTCAATCTCTCCTCAAAGTACAGTAGAGGGCAAATGCCTGAAGTCACAGGAACTGCATGTTCATAAATTTACAAAGGTACTTAAAAATCATAAAATACTGTACAGATATTCATTAAGATATGGTTAAGATTACTATATTCTTATTTCAAGTTTGAGATTCTCCTTCAAGCTCAAAAGGATATAACAACACATCTTCTGTCATTTGGGAGACTACCTTAGAGGCACAGAAAGTCATCTTATGCCTACCTGAGAGCAGAGAGTAGAGGAATCTTCTGGAATTCAAACATGAAGACAGCAACATCCCTTCCTGACTAAAAGCATCTGCATCCTCTCTAAGCTGTATCTTAAGTCAAACTCCTTTTCTAACTTCATGGTGAGGACCGTACCCAACTGAACAGAGTGTTACCATTTGGTACCAGTGTGCCCAGAGTTAAAGAGAAAAAATAATTGCCCTCTCTGGATCGTAATTTCAATACCTCTCTTTTGTCAGTGGTTATCCACGTGAAGCTGGGTGCCATGCTTCTATCGATATACAATAAACTAGAATAAATTGTTCATATTTTGGGAAAATGTTCAGTATGCCAGTGTTCTGTTCTGTATTCTAAAAATAAATATTTTCATAAATAATATTTGAGTTTCTGGAAAACACAATTAAGTGTTTATTTACATGCAGCACAAATTAGCACTGGAAAGTAATTTAGATAGACAGTGCCTGACCTATCCCTCGCCATTATTTCCTACTGTGACTCAAAGGAAAGTCCTTATAATGGCCTGTGTGCCCTGCATGATCCCCTATAATGGCCTACAGCCTACCTACCCCTCCAGCACCACCTCCTTGCCGAGTTGCTGCATCCTCATTGCTCTTATTTTATTTCCTCAGACATGAGGTTTTGTCTTGGCTGAGCCTTTGCACACGCTGGTCCCTTTTTCTGGAATGGGTTCTCCCCACCTCTTTCCATGCCTGTCTGCTTTTCAAACTTTAGACCTTGGTCTAAATGTCACTTTCCTGGAAAGGCCTCCTTTGACTGCTAAATATCCTTCCCTCCTATTGTTTTCTAACACAGCTTATGGTTTGTTTCTTCCGCTGGACTCACCCAATTTGTTACTATTTGTTTGTCTTCTGTCTCTCCCATTAGACTTTCAGCACCCTGAGTGTAAGAATCACATCTAGTTTGCTCACTGTTGAATCCTCAGTACCTGAACAGTGCCTGGCACATTGTTTTTGTTTGTTTTGTTTTGTGCAATTTTATTGTGATATATTTGCATATCATACAGTCATCCACAGTGTACATCACTCGTTCACAGTACCATCATATAGTTGTGCATTCATCACCACAATCAATTTCTAAACATTTTCACTGCTCCAAAAAAAAAGATAAAAATAAGAATAATGATACAAGTAGAAAAGAACACCCAAAATATTCCATCCCTCCATCACACCCTACTTTTCATTTAATTTTTGTCCCCTTTTTTCTACTCATCTGTACATACCTTAGTTAAAGGGAGTGTGAGCCACAAGGTTTTCACAATCACAAAGTCACACTGTGTAAGCTACATAGTTATATGATCGTCTTCAAGAATCAAGGCTACTGGGTTGCAGTTCAACAGTTTCAGGTATTTCCTTCTAGCTATTCTAATACACTACAAACTAAAAAGAGATATCTATATAATGCATAAGAATCACTTCCAGAATGACCTCTTGACTCCATTTGAAATCTCTCAGCCACTGAAACTTTATTTCATTTCTCTTCCCATTTTTGGTCAAGAAGGCTTTCTCAATCCTATGATGCTGGGTCAGGGCTCATCCCCAGGAGTCATGTCCCACATAGCGGGGAGGGCAGTGAGTTTACCTGCAGTGATGGCTTAGAGAGAGAGGCCATATCTGAGCTACGAAAGAGGTTCTCTGGGGGTGACTCTTAGGCATAATTATAAATAGGCTTAGCCTCTCCTTTGCTTTAACAAGCTTCATATGGGCAAACCCCAAGGTCAGGGGCTGAGCCTAGAAACTGGTAGTCCCCAATGTTTGCGAGAATATCAGAAATTCCCCAGGTGGGAAAGTTTAATATTTCTACATTTTTTCCCCAGTCCCTCAAAGGGGCTTTGCAAATACCTTTTATTCTCTGCCCAGAATACTCTGGGATGTATTGATGCCTCACGCTAACTTGTACAAACCAACCAGATCTCACTCCCTATGCAAGGTTCCATGTCATTATGGTGTTGGAATAAACTGACCATGCAAGTTAAATTACACAGTGTGCTAAAGAAAATATAGATTTTGCACCAAGAAAAACCAATTTCTTCCTTTGGTTTCACATAGAAGTTGAAGTTTCCTTTAGTCTGATTTACCTTAACACATTATTGAATTGAGAAAATATATAAGGTCATCAGTCTGTGAATTAAGTATGGCTTTAAATGGATTTATATTTCATTAATCTCAACTATGTACATATATTTTAAAAATATGTATACAACATGGTTATCGAATTATATATACATACTTATTCAGGTTACAGTAGATTAAAGACCATCATTAATAGTTTTGAGGATCCCCAGTCTTTCGAGCGTTAAGGGCCACTGGCATAGATGTAATAATGTTCAGAAAATTGCTCTAAATCTTCCTTGTACTATGACATACCCTAGAAATTATCTTTTCATTATTTCATTCTTTTTTTTTCAGAGATCCTTAGGTAAAAACATTTTCTGAGCTTCTTTTTTAAAACATGAGCAATATAACTTTTCTACCTTTCAAAATTCCAGTAAACTCAGTTAATTGGTTCTGATCAATTGAGGTTTTTATTGTACCTAGTAATCACTAAAGTCCAATCTTTGCTTTTCTGTAGTTTAACTTTTTTATGCAACTGTCTCATTTATTCATTAAACTTTTATTTGACTGCTACTAGAGCTGTGGAGACAGAAACTTATTCCCTTTAGCAGCCCATGTACATGAACAGTTAGTTGTTGTGCAGTAAGTCAGGTAGGACTCCAAGGACTACCAAACCCAGCTGGAGGACATCAGAAATGGTTTTGTGTAGGAGGTGACACACGAACTGAAACTTAAGGGTTGCATAGGACCAAGCTGAGAGACATGGAGAGAAAAATGTCTAAATGCACAAAGGCATTGAAACATTCCATTGTGCTACAAGAGGGCCACGCAGTTCAGTATTCACAGAGCATAAACTTTGGGAAGGGAGTAGTAGCTGTTGAAGCTTGAGAGGTAAGCAGGGTCAGACCCAGGAAAGGAAGCTTTTTAGGGAGTTTGGAATTTTACACTCGAGGTCAAGGGAACCCACCAAAGCGTTTTGTGGGAATTGTTAACAGTTACTCTCCAAGAACATGTGAATTGAAAAAATTTATGTAAATTACGTTCCATTTTTACACTACTAGCAGTTGGAAGAGACATACCATAAACAGAAACGTCAAAGGATTTACAATCTGGCACTATTTTAATTGTGTTTATTCCAAACACTTTCCACATCAAAATGGATGTTTTATATGAATACATTTGATATTGTGAAGTAGTCCATCTTTAGTCCTGATGTTTATTAAATAGGAAGACTCAAAATCATCCAATTATTCTTGGAAAATGTGCATGAATGTGTGGTATTTGGAACTCTATTTTAGAACCCAAATGTCATAGACATCTGGACAGAAAAATTATGCAAGAGAGACCTTTAGAAATGTGTTACTAATTATTGACTCTTCTCTGCGACAGCACAACCAAGCCTTTGTTATCTGTACCGTTTGCAGTGCTGCCGTGGACTGTGACTTTTCTCACATTAGGGTTTATTTTCATAGGATAATTTTACATGATCAGCATCACAAAGCACTTGACAGGGTTAAATAGTAAATAACAAAGCTAGCAAGCTTCAGAAATAAATGAGTTAAATTAGCAAGAATGCACAAAACAATAGCTTAGGAAAATTTGTCTAAGGAAGCACAGAAACATGATCAAGCCAGCTGAAGAGTTAGGGGAAAAATTCAGGGTCCCGAGCTGTAAAAGAGGGGACATGTGAAGTTGTGGAAAGAGTTAGCCAACCTGGATTCTAGTACTGGTCTTTCTCATTCACTAAACATGTCGTTTAACCTTGTGGTGCTCTAATTTTTACTGCCTATAAAATGAAAAAGTTGGACAAGACAGTCTTTCAGGCCTCCTTCCAATTCTAAAATGTAGCTTATAAGAGTTTAAAATATCATGAGTTCAATTGCTATTTAACAGGAACAGTTCTAGGTGATAAGGTCTGAAAACAAGATAGGCAAGGTCCCTGTTCTCATAGAGCATATTTCTAGTGAGAAGGGAAGGAAAAGTTGAGAAATAGCAATATGTAGATGAAATAATGATAGTTAGTATGAAGTGCTATGGATGATATCAGGCAGGATCGTATTCTAGAGAAGGACTGTGTGGTCTGGGGGCAAAACCCAGAGGTGAGGAGGGAATGGCTGTCAGAGGAGATGACAAACGAGCTGAGGCCAGAAGAAAGAGAAGGATCCAGATTTGTGAAATCCAGGGGTCAGGCATTCCAGACGGAGGTTACGACATGGGACAAATACCTGGGTAGGGAAGGGGCTAGACTTCTTTGAGGAACACAGAAAAGCCAGGGCAGCTGGAATGCAGAAATGAGTGGATGAATGACCAGAAATGAGCTAAGCCAGATCGTGAAGATCCTTGGAGACTGTGGTAAGAAGTTTTTGAATTTTATTTTAAGTGCAGTGGAGGACTTTATGCTGGAGAGTGACATGACCTAATTTATTTTAAAATGTTGCTTTGGTTACTGTGCTGAGATTGGATGGCAGACAGCAGAGTGGAAGCAGAAACAATTTCAGAGGTTCTTTTAAAAATCCAGATAAGAAATCATGGTAACTTGAATAAGACGGTATAAGTGGCCTAAAACAAGTGAGTGGTGATTTATTGGTCTAAATCTTTGTATTTATATGTCTTCAATAAGTGATACTTTGGAAACTGGCTCAGATTAACTTATAAATTTGGTAAACTTGATATAAATTGAATGAGAAATGAAAGAGATCATCTAGGAAAAGGGTGATGACAAATAAATGCCAGTTGCTCTGAAAATTTTTGTACTGAATTTGGTGCCATACACATTTGGGAATTTTCACTTGGGGTTCCTAAAAAGTTAAGGAGAAATAGCAGTATATTAAGAAAAAGCAATCAAGTGTCTTTAGGGTAGCTTGATGACTAGCAAGGATTCCAAATTGATATTGCTGTCAATTTTTATGAAAAAATACAGGAATCTACTCAGCAATCGATTTTGTAAAATGTTAAAGAAGATATTTTCAGAGAATGGGCTTCCTATTTTGAACAATTCCACTAAACCAATTGGGTGCAATTAGACAACTGGAACTCTCCTTGAAAAATGCAAAAACATATCTGTTTCTACTGCTTTTCATTAAATATTTAACGTAATACAGAAAAATCCACTGGTCAATCCCAGGAGAAAAATCAAGACAAGCACCCTATTTGGGGATAGCTAAGGAATGAATGTTGTGATGCCTGTCTGTTACTAATTTAAAGATAATAGCATACTAATAAACATGTGTAACATAAACATAGGCACTTCCTAAGTTTAAAAATTTCATTTGTAGGTTGCTTGTTTAAAATCCAGAAATAATTTTCCTATAGAAACAATATACCCCCCCACCCCCCTGGCCAGCCAGTAAATACCAGTTTAACCATTTCTTCAAGTAATATTCTATAGTGAATTATAACCACTGCACTGTAATAATTCAGTGTTGTACTATGATATTGCTCTTAACAAAATTTGTACTTACATTGTCATTTACTCTTTGCCTGCTTTTGAATCATCATTATCACCATGACTCCTCTGCAAATGAGTCATTCTGCAAAGATAATATATCACCCCATCTCCAATTTTGTGACATTAAGGAAATGATGGACAAAGAAGGAAATATTATAACTGGGGTAATGTTTTTTAAAATAAACTGCCAACACAGGGGCAAAAAAAGTTAAGGTACAGGAAGAATCAGAGTCCCTTGTGTAAAGGATCGGAAAAGGAAGAATAAAAATATTTCCATACTTTCCCAAGGTACAGGCATAATCCTGGGAAATTATTTTGCCATACAGTAATTTTTGGGACCCTACCATCTACTTTTCTGCAACTCACTTCCCTGGAAGTCTTGTGATCTTGGATTCCTTGGGTTCATATTGCTTGATTGAATCCTATATTGCCTAGTCCCCAAACTGCTCTTTACCCTCAAATTACCTTTGTCCTTTTCCTACCAGAATTATTCTGCTCCTTTCAATGTCATTTAAAAGTTGGGAAAGCAATCTGATTAAACAACACATTAATCTATAAATGATAGATAAGAAAACTTCAGAAATATTCACATCCTAAAAAGATTGCTTATCAATGCAAGAATCCCTAATTAGTGCAAATTCACGCAATGCAATAAAGTAAAAGAATTTCACAAGATTTCAGAGTAGGATATATTGAAGGGAAAGAGAGTAGAGTTGCATTACTTTTCCTATTTTCTTTACTTCCAGGGCCTCAGATTCTGTAATAGCCCTACCTACAAATTCTCTTATGCATTTTATCCCAGTTACTCTTTATCACAGAAGAAATAGAAATATCTCTACTCTTCTCTACTCTTCTCAAGTCTATCTAATTAAAATTATTTATGCTAAGGATCCATCCTGGTTGGCTTTTTCCCAAGCATGACTAAGTATGAACTCTTCGTCTTATCAAAAACATCACCTTTTCCCTCATACTCACTCAGTCCTTGAAATCTTTCGTGTTTTCCATAAATTTTTCCTAGGCTGGTTAGAGAACAATAATTACTTACATGATATCACTCTATTTGGACCTGGGAACACTTAGGGTTTTGTGTCCTACCCAGTAAAACACAGTGGAAAGAATTCTAGGCCCAATTTTAGTACTGGCTCTGCCACTAAGTTAAACAAGTCACTTTAATTTACTGTGTGTTTCCTCATTTAACTAGAAGGCAGATAAGTGTGTCTGTGTGAGTGTGTGCACGCATGTGTGTGTAGGGAAGAATATAATGCCTGCCTCATCTTCTTGACAGAATTGTTGTCCCAATCAACTAAGGTGATGCATCTGAAAACATTTTGATCAATAAAAAGTACTGTAATTCTAAATCACTGCTATTTGTTGAGCTCTCTCTATGTCTAGGCACTGTCTTCAGTGCTTTACATGATTTATATCATTTAATTGCCTCAAAAAACAATAAAGTATCATTAACCCCATTTTGTAGATGAAGAAACTGAGGCTTAGATTGGTTAAATCCAAGGTCCCAATGACGTAGTCACATACCAAGCTACAAAGGAAGTCAGTGGAGAATCAGGGACATGTGCCCAAGCCTATCTGGCTCCAATGCCAGGTTCTTCACTACTGGGCTATACTGCTGCCCACTCCATACAGGTAAGTCAATATTATCAGACTCATCCATTTTTATTATCCCTAAATCTACTTGACTGCAATATAAGCATTATAATTTACAAATTTTATAGTGACTTACTCTTATTTTGCTGTTCAAATGTTACAAATCAGTGGATTGTGTAAAAATTGCAAACTTCTGGATGATAAGGCCCACTTTCATGCAATGTTCTCTGTATAGTCCCTAGCAAAGATGGACAAACATTCTTCCTAAGTATTTTACTATGATGAAGAGGAAGAATCAGGAATCCAGATGAGGGCTATACACCTATTAAAAAGAGTGCACACATTAAAACAGTTACACACCATGATCAAGTGGGTTTTATCTCAGGATGCAAGGGTGGTTCAACATAAGAAAATCAATTAATATAGTACACCACATAAACAAAACTAAGGGAAAAAAACCACATGACCATCTCAACTGACACAGAAAATGCATTTGACAAAATCCAGCACAACTTCTTGATAAATACACTTAGAAAACTAGGAATAGAAGGAAAGTTCCTCAACATGATAAAGGGCATCTATGAAAAATCCACAGCTAACATTGTACTCAATGGTGAAAGACTGAAAGCTTTCTCATTAAGATCTGGAACAAGACAAAGATGCCCACTGTCACACTATTATTCAACATTGTGCTGGAAGTTCTAGCCAGAACAGTTAAGCAAGAAAAAGAAATAAAAGATATCCAAATTGGAAAACTTTCACTATTGGTAGATGACATGATCCTATATATAGAAAGTCCTTAAAAACCTACAACAAAGCTACTAGAGCTAATAAATGAATTCAGCAAAGTGTCAGGATACAAGATCAACATGCAAAAATCAGTAGTGCTTCTATATACTAGTAATGAGCAATCTGAGGAGGGAATCAAGAAAAAAAATCCATTTACAATAGCAACTAAAGAATCAAATATTTAGGAATAAATTTAATCAAGGATATAAAGGACTTATACATGGAAAACTATAAAACTGTGCTAAAAGAAATCAAAGAAGATCTAAATGAATGGAAGGACACTAATGCTCATAGAATTGGAAGACTAAATATTGTTAAGATGTCAACTCTACCCAAAATAATTTAAGATTCAGTGCAATCCCAATCAAAATTCCAATGGCCTACTTTGAAAAAATGGAAAAGCCAATTATCAAATTTATTTGGAAGGGTAAGTGGCCCTGAATGGCAAAAAAAAATTCTTGAAAAAGATGAACAAAGTTGGAGAACTCACATTTCCTGACTTTAAAGTTTATTACAAAGCTACAGTGGACGAAACAGCATGATATGGGCACAAGGATAGACATATAGACAAATGGAATTGAATTGAGAGTTCAGAAATAGACCCTTATAGCTATGGCCAATTTATTTTTTTCCCCTGCAATTTTACTGAGATATATTCATATATCAAACATTCATCCACAGTGTACAATCAGTTGTTAACAGTATCATCACATAGTTGTGCGTTCACCACCACAATCAGCCCTTGAACACTTTCATAACTCCAAAAAAAAAAATAAAAATAAGAATAAAAATAAAAAAGAACACCCTACTTTTTGTCCCCATTTTTCTACTCATCTATCCATACACTGGATAAAGGGAGTGTGAGCCACAGGGTTTTCACAATCACACAGTCACACTGTATAAACTATATAGTTATACAATTGTCTTCAAGAATCAAGTCTATGGATTGCAGTTCAACAGTTTTAGGTATTCTCTTCTAGCTATTCTAATACACTAAAGGAAAAAAAAAAAGGATATCTATATAATGCATAACAATAACCTCCAGAATGACCTCTCAACTCCATTTGATATCTCCCAGCCACTGAAACTTTATTTTGTTTCATTTCTCTTTCCTCTTTTGGTCAAGAAGTCTTTCTCAATCCCACAATGTCAGGTCCATGACCAGCTTATTTTTGACAAGGCAGCCAAGTCTACTCAACTGGGAAAGAATAGTCTTGTCAACAGATGGTGCTGGGAGAACTGGATATCCATATGCAAAAGAATGAAGGAGGACCCCTATCTCACACCATACACAAAAACTGACTCAAATGGTCAAAGACCTAAGTATAAGAACCAGGACTATAAAACTCCTGGAAGAAAATGGAGGGAAGCATCTTTAGGATCTTGTATTAGGCAGTGGTTTCTTAGACTTTACACCCAAAGCGCAAGCAACAAATAAAAGATAGATAAGTGGGGCCTCATTAAAATTAAAAACTTTTATGTATCAAAGGACTTTATCATGAAAATGAGAAGACAGCTTACTTGATGGGAGAAAATGTTCGGAAACCACATATCTGATAAGGGTTTAATATCCAGAATATATAAAGAAATCCTACAATCCGACAATAAAAAGATAACCCAATTAAAAAATGGGCAAAGGACTTGAATAGACATTTCTCTAAAGAGGATATACAAATGGCTAAAAAGCACATGAAAAGATGGTCAACATCATTAGCTATTAGGGAAATGCAAATCAAAATCACAACGAGGTATTATTTCATACGTGTTAGAATGACCACTATTAAACAAACAGAAAACTATGAGTGTTGAAGATGTGGAGAAATAGGAATACTTATTCACTGCTGGTGGGAATGTAAAATGGTGCAGCTGCTGTTGAAGACAGTTTTGCAGTTCCTCAGGAGGCAAGGCATAGAACTGCCATTTCATCTGCAATCCCACTACTGGGAATAAATCAGAAGAACTGAAAGCAAGGACACAAACAGATATTTGCACATTGATGTTCATGGCAGCACCATTCACAATTGCCAAAAGATGGATGCAACTCAAGTGTCCATTAATCAATGAATGGATAAACAAAATGTGGTATATACATACAATGGAATATTATTCAGCATTAAAAAGAAGTGACGTTCTGGTTCATGCGACAATATGGATGACCTTGAAGGCAACGTGTTGAGTGAAATAAGACAGACACAAAAGGACAAATACTATATATGCTGACTGATATGAAATAATTAGAATAAGAAAACTCATAGAGTTAGAATCTAGAATATAGGTTACCTGAGGCTGGATTAGGGGTAAAGAATGGGAAGTTAATGCATAATTTGCACAGAATTTCTATTTGGATTGACAGTAAAGTTTTGGAAATGGATGGTAGTGATGGTAGCACAACATTGTGAGCTTAATTAACAGCACTGATTTATGCGTGAATGTGGTTAAAAGGGGAAATATAAAGTCATATATATTATTAGAATAAAAATTAAAACATAAAACAGGACTGTAAAACACAGTGAACCCTATTGCACTATTGTAAACAATGGACTATATTTAATGGTAGAAAAATAGAAAGAGTGCACAAAACAAATGATCCTCACAGGGACAACCAAATTTATTAAATGTTTCTAAGTGGCCAGCTAGACTATAGTTAAGCACTAGAATATGCTAATGTTGGATAAAGATGATTTTAAAAGTTGTATGTAGGTAGAAAAAAATTGTGAGTCATGTACTGAAAGAGGCTTAGCATTTGTTGGATTACATACATAATTAGAAACACATTTCATTAAAAAAAAAATCATTTCAGAAATGTGTCCCAAAGTCAGCAACCAGGATTAAAAACCTTTAAAAAATAATACATTGGATTGTATGGTGTGTGAATATATCTCAATAAAATTGCATTTAAAAAATAATAATATATTGAACAATTTTTTGTTAGGAGTTGAAGTCAGTTTATACCTGTATAGTAAAACATGACCTATTTTTTTTTAAATTAACTTTAAATTTAAAAATAATTTCATATTTATAGGACAGTTGCAAAAATAATAAAAAACCCACATAGAGAACTCCAGCATACACCTCCCCCTAAATATCCAGATCCACCATTTTAATATTTGGTCACCTTTGCCATATCATTCTATTTGTCTGTCTGTCATCTATCTAATCTATCTGCTTATCTTCTGAATATCTGAGAGCAGGTTTTATACATTATACTCTTGAACACATAATACTTCCACATACATTTCCTATGATCAAAGATTTTAACTTATGTAATCATCTGAAATGTAGTTATCAAGTTCAAGAAATTGAACATTGTTATGAAGCTTGCATTTTATATTCCAATTTTTTCTTCTGTCCCTTAGCGTCCTTTGAGGCTTTTATCCACCAATCTTAGATCCCATCCAGTAACATGCATTGCATGTAATTGTCATTATTTCTTTAGTTTCTCTTATTTTCTTTTTGTTTTTAATTCTGGAAACACATACAACATAAACCTTCCCATCCCGACTCCTCCCAAGCATATTTCTCAGTGGGATTAATCACATTTGCAGTGTTTCAGTGCCCTCACCACTATACATTCCTTGAACATTCCTTCACCCCAAGCAGAAAACTTACACTCATTTTGCATTAATTCCTCATGGCCCCTGCCCCCGCCCCTTTCTATCTCTAAGGTTTTGTATATTTTCTGATATGTTCTTTGTGGTTACCATAAGGCTTAAATTTGACATGTAACAATCTCATTTGCTTTGATACCAACTTAACTTCAATAGTATACACAAACTATGTATATTGTTTCCTACACTGACCCCCACTTTTATGAAGTCTTTATCACAAATTATGTGTGAATCTCAAACCACTGATCTATCATTATATTGTAGGTATTTGCCTTTTAGATCCTGGAGTCACAAAGCAAAATTATAATTGTACTGGTATTTACATTTATCCGTGTCATTAACTTTACCAGAGATCTTTATTTCTTCATGTGGCTTCAGTCAATTGTCTGGTGTACTTTCCTTTCAACCTGCAGAACTCCCTCTCACAAGGGCCAGTCTAAGGGTGAAGAAATCTCTGCTTTTGTTTCTTTGGGAACATCTTAATTGCTCCCTCATTTTTGAAAGACAGTTTTGCCAGATATAGAATTCTTGGTTGGCAACTTTTTGCTTTCAGGACCTTCAGTATGTCTTCCCTCTCCCTTCTTGCCTCCATGATTCCCAAGGTCCCTTGCATGTGACAAATTGCTTCTCTCTTGTGGCTTTCAGAATTCTCTCTTCAGCTCTGGCATTTGACAGTTTGACTATAGCAATGGCACTCTGTGGGTCTATTTTAGGT
Organism: Choloepus didactylus; assembly: GCF_015220235.1. Lineage (NCBI taxonomy): Eukaryota > Metazoa > Chordata > Mammalia > Pilosa > Megalonychidae > Choloepus > Choloepus didactylus. The sequence continues at coordinate 36,374,869 of NC_051320.1, read as the reverse complement.
TTTCCTGCTTGGAGTTCATTGAACGGCTTGGATGTGTATATTCTTGCCTTTCATTAAATTTGGGAAGTTTTTAGCCATTATTTCTTCGAATATTTTCTCTGCCCCTTTCTTTCTTTCTTCTTCTGGGATTCTCACAATTGTTACATTGGTTTACTTAATGGTCCTCAGGTTCTGTTCACTTTCTTCATTCTTTTTTCTTTCTACTCCCCAGGCTGGATGATTTCAATTATTTCCATATTTACTATTTCTCCTGCCAGCTCCAATCTACTGTTTAACCCCTCTAGGGAATTTTTAATTTCTCTTACTTGGGTCTACAGCTCTGTTTGGTTCCTTTCCATAATTTCCATCTCTATATTGTTATTCTCTTTCTGTTATCATTTTCCTGATTTCCTTTAGTTCTTTGTCCATGTTTTCCTATAGCTCTTTGAGCATATTTAGTGCCATTTTTAATGTCTCTGTCTGGAATATCCCAGATCTGACCCTTCTCAATGATGGTTTCTAATGCTTTAATCTTCTCCTTTGCCCAGGTGAGTGCTCCCTGTTTCTTTGGATGTTTTGTTATTTTTTGTTGAAACCTGGACACTTTGAAATTTTAATGTGATAATTGCTGGAATTTAAACTCTGAGGCCTCTGTTCCTTAAGCTTTTATCCAGCTAGTGTTATGACAGAGCTTTCCTTGAATGCCAGAGCTATCAACAACAACAAAAACCTTTCCCAGTTTTTGCAGATTGACCTGTGCAAGTGCTCTCCTTTGGAGCTTATCCATACAAAAAAAGTTCAGAGAGTAACTACAGGCCAAAGTGTAGGTCCTTTCTGCGCATGCATCTTGTCTTGGGCATGTGCATTTGGCCCTAGGAATTCCCCCATTTATACAGACAGGAATGTCCCCTCTTCCCTAGGAAACAGTTTCTTCATGTTCCCAGGCACTGCACTGTATGTCCCCCGGCCACCAATCCCTTGCCCCAGGCAGCGTGACTTGACTGCTCTCCCACAGCGTTCTGTAGGGGAGCTCTATGTGCCGCCTTCTACAGGCAGGGCAAGTTCTGGGACAGAGAGTCCCTCAGGCCACCACCAGACAGATTGGGCCAGACATCCACACTCCTAGAATGTGCAAAGAGTTACTCTGCTCCCTCCAGAACAGGGACCAGGAATCGGCATACTGGGAGCTCAGGCGGATTCCCTGCCAAGCTGGTGAGGGGGAGGGGAAGGGCCAGCCAGGGCGACTCGAGATCCTACCACTTCTAAGCAGCCTTTTTCTTGATTCAGCCCTCGCCCTGTTACTGCAGTCCTTTAACTGTTTTCTGGAGCTGTAAGAAAGATGTTTCTGCCAGTTCTTACCAGCTGTTCAAAACTTCTGTGGGGGCTGGAGCTCTGAAGTTTCTCACTCATCCTTCTTGATCCAAAACCAAGTACTTTTAATCCCTATTATACAGGTATGAAAGCTAATGTGGATAATGCACAAGTTATGCCCTTCCAGGTCATGAATAATTGTGGCCAAGCTTGGGTAAGGAGTCATACATCCCAAAAGTGGAATAAGAAAAACAGAGGTCAACTCCTGAGCAACACACAAAATACCTCTCCATGCACTCCACTGAACCTCTGCAACCACAGAAAAACGCTGGCGGGAGGTTGGGAACAGAGAGCCTCTCTTTCCAGCCTCTGGCAGTGAGTAATTCTTCTTCCTAATATAACCTGATGAATGTTGCTTCCTGTCTTCAGTTTTTGAGTGGAGGAAGAAAGGGAAGTGTTCTGAAGGGTCAGTATGAGAAAGACTCGGCTCATCATGTTTAATTTTACCTCTTTTCAAAAAAATAAATATCTTGGAACAGTTGTTGTCAAGACTGTCATGTGCCAAGTGTATTCAGTTACTAGGAAACTGTTGTTAAGTATTCCCAGAATGTTATTCCCTAAAAATAAAATCAGAAAGAATAAAGCTACAGAGGATGATTCCTGTTCTATCAATGAGACTCGGATGCCTAAAAAAACTGGGACCCTCCAAATCTTATCGAGGTGATTGCCTTATTTCCTGGTCTACCTGTAGGGTGAGCAAGAGGAAGTGAAAGCTGTAACTAAGATAAGCAGGCCAGGCCAGGATAAAATACCAAGAAAGTAGTGAAAGTAATTTGGAAAGTCAAGAGTGACAGGGGTGAATTCTGAGTTCACTGGTGTATCGTGTTCTGAATTAAAAATCAAGCAACGCAAATTGTTAGTAGGCGGCAAGACACTATACCCTGGAAGTGACCAAACTCACCCTGAAAAAAAAAAAAATTTAGTAGTGTTTCTCCTGCATTGTCCAGAAGAAAGAGTCATTCACTCAGCCTGACACAGTACATCCAAGTCCTGGAGAAGCAGTGAGGACAGGGATACTTCATCAGACTTGTTTTTTTGGTCTGGAAGAAACATCCCTTAAGACTAGCAATTTCCCTTCGCACTGAATCCATGTTTGGCAAACAACCCTCTGATTTCTAATTTTACCTCTTAAGAACCTCAAATGGGGTAACTGCTTAGGCAGGGGTGGATAAAAACATTAAGGTTTTCAACGGATATCTCTTTTATTGTTAATTAATATATTCACATTTTATTTTATACCTCAAGTTTTTATAATTTGAGTTTAATATGTTTGCCTAACAATCCAGTCAATTCAGATACATATCCAAAATCAAATTTCTTGGACATACCTAGACAAATCTGGTCACGTGAACAGGGCAAAAATAAGGCAAAATAAGGTGGTCAGTTGGCTTCTCTCTATAATTTTTTATGCCATACTGATAAACGCCATAACTTCAGCAATAGCCCATGCTATAGGTGACAGAAGAGGAAAGCCATATAATTCAACTCCAAGCATCTGGCTTTTGAAAACCTTTGTATGTGAGAGAAAAAAATTTTCATGTTGTATCCATGGCTAATTGCATTTGACGTAGCTAAAGACTATTATCCAGTCTTAGATTCCTTAAATGATGAGTGCTTATTTTGTGTCAAGCATTATGTGGAATTTTTGGATACCCAAACTGAACAAAGCAAATAAATAAGTAAATAAAATAATGTTTAATGAGTTATGAGATCCTGTGCAAGGCACGGTGATGACAAGAGACAGAAAACGCTGCCTGGTAGGGCTACCTACAGGAGGTGATCTTTGGGTGAGGTTTTGAGGAATATACAAACTATTTCCCTCTTTGTCCAAGAATAGAAAGAGAATTCCAGGCAGAGTAAATGGCTGAAAAGCAAAGCTTGGAAGGTATGTTACCGATAGACTGGTACAGCAAATTGCTAAAGTATTGACTGAGCCACCAGTAGAAGTAGGAGCTATGACTGCTAAGGACTTAATCAGGGAGTGGAGGGGGTGATGGGCGAGGCTTTGGAGATATTTAAAATAAGGAAGTAATATGGTATTAAGAAAGTACACTGGAATATTTTTCAGTCATAAAAAGGAATGAGCTTCTGATACATGCTACAACATGGATGAAACTTAAAGACATCACGTTGAATGAAATAAGCCAGACACAAAAGGACAGATTGTATGATTTCACTTATATGAAATACCTAGAATATGCAAATTCATAGAGACAGGAAGTAGATTATAGGTGGGGGGGGTTAGACAGAGAATGGAGAGTTAATGTTTAATGGATGCAGAGTTTCTGTTCAGGGATGGAAAAGGTTTGGTAATAGATGGTGGTGATGGTAGCACAATGTTGTGGCAGTGGTTAAGGCCATGAACTGTATGCTTGGGAATTGGGATGGGAAATTTTATGTTGTATATTATGTTGCCACAATAACAAACAAAAAGTCTCTATAGTTGTCTTGACAATGAAGCAAAAGAAAGCAAGAGAAGGGAAGACCAACTAGGAGTCTAGATCCCAAATTGAGGCAGTTGTAGTGAGAATGGAAAGGAAAAGACAGATTTGAGAATTTGGTAACTAGAATCAGTAAGTCCTCGGTGACAAATTGTGTTTGAGGGTGAAAGAGGGAGGAACTAGGATAACTCCCAAATTACTGGCTTAGGAACATAGGGAGTTTTTATTATATCTTTCTCTAAACCTTTATACATTATTCATTGTGAGATTAAAGACGTGCCTGCTTTAAGAAACATGGTTAGCTTCCTACTAAGGGAATCCCTTGATTAGAAATCAACCCCCACCCACCCCCATCCTGCTTTTCCTGTCCATTTTGTGCTTTTCACAGGAAATTATGAGGTCTGGCTCCAGGCAAAAAAAAATATAACTAAAACAGACCTATTGTCCTAGAGAAAGAAATATGAAAGCCAGAAGATACAATTAAACACATTTGGAATGCTTAGAACTAGGTGTCCATGGCTTTATCACAGAATGTAGCTGCAGCCTGCGTGTGCAGCTCTGCCTGGTTTTCATTAGGCAAAGAAACTGGCTTTCAACAGCAAAAACGTGGAAACTTTAGTTACAGGGTAACCAGAAACTTGTGCTTGAAAATATAGATGTTTATTAGCAAAATTACATCTTGACTTTTCAACTGTATGAAAACAATGAAGCAACTATAAATAGATACAGCATTCTTATATTAAGGATTTCTGAGGTTTCATTTTTAAAATGATTTCCTATTGTTAAAAAGTTTATGTGAATGTTATTTCTCGAATTTTGCCCCAGGGCTTCATATTGCTTTAGTATCTTGCTTCCACATCGCCTTCAGGGAGACATTTTAGCCTAGTGGTTAATCGTTTAAGCTCTGAAGTTAGATTGCCCAAGTTCAATCACTCCTCCACCACCTGGGCCTTTAGGCACACCATCAGTTGCATCTGTTACCTTGTCACTGACACACACATCTCTGGGTAGACCCCAATCCCACAAAACTACGAGAAAGGACTTAACTTCAAGAAACATATCATCTAATTCAGTGGTTCTCAAACCTTATCATGCATAAGACTTTTCTGGAGGGCTTGTGAAACTAGAGATTGCTGGGTCCCACCCCCAGAGTTTCTGATTTAATAGACTTGGGGTGGGGCCCCAGAATTTGCATTTCTAACAAATTCCAGGTGATGGTTTAGAGCCCTTTGAGAACCACGGATCTTATTGGAAAGGGCTGGGGGAGGGCTCGGGGAGGGGGAGCAGGCACACTTAGAAAACAGAAGTACATAGTTTGTGGTCATTTTGTTTAGAAATCTAAACTATATACAATGAGAAATCCAGTGGCTGATGAACCGTTCACTTAAATAAGAATCACTACTTTGTTTTATTACTGGGATGACCTTGAGTTTCTATCGCTGTAGGACTGTATCCCATAGTAAGAATGTGCATTTGTACCATCAGAGAAACCAGTTTACTCCGACTTACATTTTCCATTATTTCAGAGTTTTATTCCTAAACCTGAACCAAACCAAACCACGAATCAATTAACTGGAATATACCAGGCCAATTCATTAAACTCCAAAACTAAATTAAATCCCAAATATCATATCTCTGAAGTGTGAACCAAATGAAAGAGGATTTTTTGTTTGTTTAAAAAAAATTAGTGAACTACTTCATGCTCGAAACAAACTTTTTGGTTTTCTAAAACAATTGAAATCAAAGGTCATGTTTCCTAACATACAATTCATTAAAAATCCCTGTTTAAGGTACCCTTATGTTAAGCAACAAATGGTTGGCTGAAATGCTATAGGAGTAAATCCCTACGAGAGTCTGGATCTCAGCAGGAAACACGATTCCACTCATATGGTTCGAATCAAGACACTTTAACGAAGGAACTACTTACAGAGATGTGGTAAGGGAGTGAAGGGAACCAGAGAGGGATATCGAGGTGCCAGGAGACCAGCAACAAACAGCAGTTAGTCATCACCACCCTGGACCAGAAGAGGCAACAGGTGGACATAATGTTAAGGAAGCCCAGTGAGAAGGAGCTTTGAAGGAAGGACTGTCTAGTAGAAGTTTTAGTCTCAGGGAACCCCCAGTCCCCAACATACTCACACAAATCATAATCGAGTAAGGAGGAAGAGAAGAAATACCCCAGCCTCTCTCTCTTCCACCCTCTTAAGTTCTTGCTGGTGTCTCCACTTGACTCAACCCACCTGAAAGTCAACTATCAAGGGAGTCCAAGTGATTGACCTGTAGGGAGGGGCAGAAAATGGTGAGTGGTGGAGGGCAAATGGAGACCGCCCTGCACAATCCCCTCTTTACTAAATTGGTGCTAGATACTATATGAAGTGTTAGTAAGTGACATTATATATGAAAAATTTTTGGAAAGGTCGATGGCACACAGGAAGCATTGTGTGTGTTAAACATTAGGTATTATTATTTTTACCACATTAGCCCTAATTTACAGATAAAGAAATTAAAGTTCACAGATTTTAAGCAATTTCTCAGTTATACAGATAGCAAAAGAACCCACACTCAAATCCATGTTTTTAGATTCCAATTTTTGTCCAAATTCTATGAGAGTTTAATATAGCACCATATGAGGTAATGTGTTTTATGCATAATGAATTTTATAATTTATTGCAGAATAAAGTATTTTTATTCTCTGCACTTAACTAAAGAGATTTGTAATCAAATCAATGCCTTTCAATCATACATAAAATAAGCTAGGCTGTAATTTCTAAGACAATTCTATATACTCAACAATAATGTTAACAATATTAGTGATTCAGGTAGTGGTGGTAGCAGTAGTACTAAGAGCTGTCAAAATGTTTTGAATGTTTATTATATGTCCAGCACTATGCCAAGTATTGTGCTGATAGAACCACTAATCCATGACACCAATTTTTAATTTCCTGTTCTTTCTTTTGATTTTTTTTTTACTTTGAAATCACCCACATGGAGGATTTTTTGTCATTGGTGTGTTAAATAAAATTCAGCTGACTCTGCTGAACCTCCTCTGACATTTAAGGTTTTACAAAATCATTTAAAATGTGATGTATATATTTCTTCCTAGAAAACTGTTGGAGAAATTTTCATTCCTTTATCCTACAATGATGCAAAATTAGATCAAAGGCATGCATTGTTCATGCATACAAAATTTGATTAAATAAAATAGGACATTTGGAAAAAAAAACACAGTTTGCTTCTTACTTGCATCAAGGCAGCTTTTTTTGGCAACTGATTTTAAACAATAAGATAGCCATATACCCTTAGGCCTTTGCATTTTAGGTTTTTAGAGTTTTAGTTCAAAAAAGGTATAATCAATAACCTGAGACATCACAGGTACATTTCCAGTCAGCTACACAAGAAATATTTTTCCTGTGGGGTTGATTTCCACCCTATGGCACAAACTGTCACTTTTCTCTGATAATTGAAGCATCAAGCAAGGGCATACTAACCAAGAGCTCATCACGAAATTTAGGTTCTCTCCTGGCAGCTAAGTGGCAGAGTTGTCATGAAGAGAATCTGCGTAGCAATAGCGTTCAAGACATGGCTCTACTTTGAAAAACAACTACACGATAGAAAAAAAAAACTTACACTTCTACCATGGTTTTTCTTTCTACTTTATTATCTAGTTACAGCATAGGTGGCCCATAAGAAATTGTCTAATTATAGTATAGGTTGAACCATATGGAACCGCCAACGTTAGCGCAATATTCTACCAGCTTGACCTATAAAAAACAGCAATTTCACGTGGTTCAACCTAAAGTTCTGACACTGAGTTAAGCAGTCTACAGAGCACGCAAGACCTGTGCCACGGGTAAACATACTGTTTTTGCACACTCTGCAAATAAAGGTCACTTCCGATTTCTTTCCTCTTGTTGAGGATACTGGGTAAATTTGAACATCCAAGAAATCTGAGAAATTGAGATGTCACAGTGTTTATAAAGAGGATAAGATTCGTAAAGTGCCTAAACAAATTCCTAACATGTGGTAGGTGCTCAGAATTGAGTTTTAAGGTCTTGCTGCAACAGTCACCAGTGTGAGCACGTATGATCATCATGGGAGCTTACGATGATGGGGCCTATACTATTTATACATTCTATTACACACATTATTTCACTTAGTTTAGAGTCAGATTACCTAGAAACCAACTCCCAACACATTCAACAGACATGTGAAATCATACTGCAAGCACTTAAAAGGTACAGCATTATTATATAGACATTCTTCTAACAGTTTAACAGAGAAGTTGAAGAACAAAGATAAGGAAGGAATTTCTCTATGCATTTGTATAAAGTAAATACTAGAAAGTGTGATAATTAATTTTTTTCTGTGATTGGGAGATGATTTCTTACACCCACATGTCTGCCTTTTGGTGAACTTGAAGAACTGATATGATTAATGAGGAAATATCCGTATTTGTAAACATGGAGAGTTTTGAGAGATGAGATACTAATTTTATAACTGTGGTTTTATACCCAAATTCTCACTTACTATTTATACCTAAATTCTTACAATTAAACAAGGTCATTAGAATTCCTGTAAGTAATTTTCTCTTTTAAGTTATTATCGCTATTCTTAAATACAGAGAGAAATATGTGATGCGACTGACGAGGGGGAGATGAGTCATTTGCCATAACAGCTGCACACATGGTCTGCAGGTGACATTTTTTTTTTTTATGCAGTTCCTTTGCACTAACCACATATATGGAACAGGCCATCTAAATTTTAGAAGTTTTAACCTCTAGGGCAAAGGAAGTTTGGCGATTTCCTCTGTAGTTCTGAGCTAAGTTAGAGACCAGGTTTTTCAGGTATAGCTTAAACATTCCCTTACTCAATCCCACCCCCCAAAAATACCCAGTCCACCAGTAAGCAAAGGAATGTATTTTCTTGTAAAGAATGCATTCACCGCAGCCTTCTTACTCTCAAATCCTCCCTCGTCTCCCAATGAACGAGCACCTAAATTTATGGAAAAATTAAAGACATCTGACATAAGTTCCCTACATACACTTCCTCCCTTTTCCAGGCTAATGTTCTTGTATATTCATTCACGTTCTTGTCCTCTCTTGTCTTTGAGGAAGAGCATAGCAAAGCCCTTATTTCTCTTTTGGTCTTCTACGGAACTTTGGTCCATAAATTATCCCTCTCTCGTACATTACTATTCTCTTACTCTCTAGTACATCTTTTCCATTGCCTATAAAATTCTAAAGCCTTTTCTCTCCAAAAAAAAAAAAAAAAAAAAAAAAAAACCATAAATAAAAATTCCTTTCCTCAACCCTATACCTCGGGCTAACATCTTATTTCTTGCCTTCTTTTCACAAACAAACCCTTGTATTTGCTACCTCCACTTTCTTGCAACCTCTGACTCCTTAGTCCCTTAAAATCAAGGTTGCACAGTTATAACTTTTCTATTACTGCCTTGACAAAAGGCATCGATATCTTTGCACAGAGCATATTATCTTTTTTCAACCCCTTTTTTCTTTCTAGTATTTTGATCCCCTGTTTTTTGTGACAACGTCTCTCTAAACATACATTCTCTGTTTCCATTGCTGACTTCCTTTTCTCACACCCCTTAAAGATATATATTCCTGGATTTTCTTCTCTTCTTTCTTCTTTAGCAATCTCATTCATTCCCGTGGGTTGAACTGTCACCCTTTGGAAAACATGTAGTGGACCCAGGCTATCCAAATCTACATCTCCTGCACCATGTCTCCCAAATGTGAGTTCTGCATTTCCTACCATCTACCAAACCAGGGAGCACAAACTTTAATTTGCATATGGATCCCCTGGAGGATCTTTTTACAATGCAGATTTGCTGCAGCAGGACTGGGGCCTGGAACACTGCATTTCTAATAAACACTTTAGGTGACCGATGCGACTGCTCCACATAACTCATTTTGAATAGCAAGAAACATTTCCACATTCATGACCTGCCAGCGTCTCAGAGATAATGAAATCCAAGACAAACCCAGCATCTTCCTCCTAAAGCCCATCAGTCGTCCCCTGAGTTCTCACTAATTTTACTGCCATTAACCCTCTGTCTACTCTCAGTGATGAAGCACATCTCCTCCCTCCCACCATCACATCCACATAAAAGCCATGAAGGTCTTGTGATTCTCCCACCCACCCCTTACTTTCCATTTCATGCCGCCACCCGGACCTCGCCTTTATGGCTCATTCCCAGCTGCTCTTCCAGTCTCCACTCTGTAGGGACTCCACCCCCACTCACAACCGCCCTTCTAAACATCACCTATAGCTGTCAATACTCAGCAGAAAGCCCATCTGGAACAGAGCATGTAATCCTCAAACGGGAACTCCAGGCCACACATCCTGCCCCTATTTTTCCATTCTTACCTCCAAGTGTTCTCATACGTGAACTCTGTGGCTAACTTGTCAAGACCTGAACACCTTTGATGCTTTCAGTTCTCCTAAATGGTCCCAACTGCTTATGATACTTTGATTCTTTAAGTGTCATATGAGTGACCGAAGTGTCATCCATCGCATCCGAAGGAGCCCGGGTGCACAGCTGTGCAGAAGCAGCAGCATCGGCCCTGGGCCTGGAGGGTAAAAAGGATTTCTACAGAGACTACTGACTGTTTCTCTCTACATTTCTGTGTCATTGGACTTGTTTAATGGATGTGTTTCACAGTCATCATTTAGTAAAAGAAATACTTCAATCCAATAAGTTAAAAATTTAATACATAGGTTAATACTAACAAAAATAAAAGAGTAACCCTTGGGCCTCTGTTTCCATTGCACAAACCACAACCTAGCAGATATTCCATTACAATCGTTTTTTCTTGTCTCTCTTCTACGCCAGACATAAGCTTCTTCCCAAGATGGAGTGTCATTCCTCATTGTCACGTCTCCGGCATTTAATGTAGCGTGTGTGGTAAAGGTAGGGCATTCATTTGGGTATGAGGATTGGGGAGTGGATTCTTGAGTTTTGGAGCCTGAAGCTTAGGCGTATACAATTCAGGAACCCCTCATTAAGAAGAAGAATTAAAATCTCTCTCTCTTTATCTAAAGTTTTCAAAACATAAGACCTTGAGACCACATTACTAGATCCCCTCCCAGGGCTTTGGCAGGGGGCTTTGCTAGTGGTGGGGTCCTACAACTTAAGCCTCATTAGCTGTAAAGTTTTTTAAATAATTTTTTTTTCTGTTGTTGCTATTATTACTTTAGTGAAAAAAAGAATGAGCAAATCCTGCTGATTCACTGATGATTTTAACAACTGTGACCTTTCACATTGTTCTCTTCTGAGTGTGGGACAACCAGCATCGTGCCTCCGAGGTGGGTCTGCTCTTAGAAAGAAAATTTATTTCAGGCCACACACCGTGGGGGAACCTGAGTTTTCTGCAGTTTGTAGGAATTTCTGATACCCCTGAGATCTTTCTTTTACAGCACAAGCTTCACCAACAAATATTCCAGAGAAGCCAGGAGTTTTCAAACTATGTTTGTATTTTGAAATTAAAACATTGTCTTGTAACACCCCCATTTTCTAAGTCTTTTGAAATATGTTCCAAGTAATGCTTCCTTCTAATTAGAAACTTCCCTATGAAATCATCCACTTTGAATGCAATTTATATTCTTTTTGATACTTTTCAAGGACACATTACTTATGGTTAGTTTTGAAAGAGGAAACACAGTAGTATACTCTTTTGTAGTTTCATGAAAATTTCAAGTTTTTGTCATTCTCTGTACTTAATCAGAGAACGTTACAGAAATTCATTATTAATATTTGTCATTTGTGTGAATGGTGGTTGAAAGGCACCATGTGTGGCCAGCAGACCCATATACACAGCTTACTACCTAAAAGCAGACCCTCACCCCAGTAACTCTATTGTAACCCTGTTTGTTGCATTTGTAATGCCTATACCAAACTATAACTATCTGGCTTGTATCTTTGTTTACTGTCTGTCTGTGCTGCCTCTCAGATGATCGGCAAAGATTCATCCAAGTAGACTCTTCTTTACTGCGGCTCCAGGTTGCAAAGACCATTCCATTTCCCACTAGGTCTTCAGATTCAGGTCTGCCAAAAAAGCTGTATGGAAAGAGAGCCACTGGCCCTGCTTGATTCTTGCATGCCTATCACATCAGATCGAAAGGATTATGTTTACTGGGACTCTCCCAGTCCCCTCCTACTCTCTTTGGCCAGTTTACTCCACCCCTTTCCTTTCTGCTGTATCAAGAATTAGTTCTGCCCTCCAGCTAAATCAGCCTGGCCACTCCCAGTTACCTTTTCCAACCCTCTTCATTCATTCTAGATTGCTTTCCCTCAAATCCTTGTCCAGGACTTGTGGAGTAACAGTTTGAATCATAACTCTCCTTTTTACTAGCTGTGTGATCTTGGATACAACCTCTCCGAAGACAGGTTTCATCTGTAAAATGTAGATACCAATCAGAGATGCCCCCATCTCATTGTAGGCATTTGTATATGGCAGCCAACAGCGTCATTTTTTAAAAAATTTTTATTTTCCTGATTTCTTTCAGGGTTCACCTTTTTGGCTTGTCTCCAATAATTGTTTATCGTTATTAATAAGTTAATAACTGTTCAAAATCATATCAAATTTGTATATTTCACTTCTTCAACTAGATTTAAGTTCTTCAAAGACCAAGTCTTCTACTGTTTCTATTTGTATACATTGCTATGAGTCTTGTATCTAAAGCTGTGGTTCTTGGCAATAAAATTAATCCACATCACTTGAAGTTGTACTTAAAAAAAGTGCAAAATATTTCTCCTGACCTCCTTGTTTGTGGTTATTCTACTTTTGCTGTCCATATAATATAAGTACCTTTACAAATCAATTAAAGATTTTCCCCTCTTCTAGGTTTGAGACTTACCCAAAGCTTTCCCCAGCAATGACAGTAAAGGTAGAAGGCTTTTATATGTCTGCTCTTTATAAGGTTTTCCCCCCATTTCTCTACTGTATAATCATCCTTAACTTCAAATTGTGCTTAGGGTTTCCAGACTTCAATGACATGTTGCCACCAACTATTCCAGTCAATGCCTGGGGTTGACAGTGAGGTGACCCGGTAACCTGGAAACAAGATGACCTTCGGTGAGTTTAATGGGGAGGAATGAATATGTAGAGTGGGTGATAAAATTAGTGCACCCTAAAAAATGATCTGTGAATGTAAAGTTGAATGGATTAGGGAGCAGCCAGATTTAAACAAGGGGCAACTCAAGTGGAGTCTTAAAAGCTGTTATGTAATGAATTGTATTACACCCTAAGAAAGAAAGAATAATCCCTTAAGGAGGTGGTGTGCATAAGAAAGAAAAATCCAGCAAGTAAGATTTGGGGCAGTTAAATATTTTCTTAAGGAGAGAGAGCAATACACACTGACTTGTTGAGATACCAGAATTATAGACATACTTTGTATTTGCATGAGAATAGCTTGAACTTTATTTTAAATCATCTGCATAAGCTAACCCCCAAGATCACCATCTCTCTTGGCTCTCTAAGCCACCTTAGTGACCTTCTGAAGATGCATTCAGACTGCTAGCACCTCAATATCCACGAATAACTGGGATGCTCCCTAGAAAATTACCTCCTTCCACTGTAAATCTGCATTCTGATTTAACCACGAGATCCTTGCAGGATTTGAGAGGCCTAAAACCTCTTTAAAAAAAAGAATACAAAATGACAAATACAAAATGTTTGAAGTATTTTAAAAATATAAAATTGCTCCCAGGGCATTGGAAGGGCCCAGGCAAGCAAGTGGGCCTGAAGCTTCAGTTGTGCAGGCATCATGGTGGATGAAGTCACTGATGTTGGGTTAGTGTCAGTTCTGAGACAGCCCATCTGCAACAGGTACAGCATCCTGCAAAGCCGAGGGCTAGACCAGAGGAATTCACAACAGGGCCTCTCACTCTGTCCCACGGCACTTGTTAACTTCATGATATAAATACTATTTATGAACTTTTCTACCTATATTATCATCCTGTTCAAAGACACAGAAACTCCCTCCCATTTAACGGTGCTTCCAAGATTCTGTTTTCTACATTTTAAACACATAGCAATGTTAAATAAAGCACAAAAGGAGAAACTATAAAGATATGACTATACCCATATCTTTCTGTCTGTGGACCAGAAAAAGGAGAAAAAGGACCAATGGGTGTGATGGAGATGCAGCAGCCCTGCCAGGAGTGTGACTCCTGTGTGATACCAGGGGATAAAGATGCCCCATAGGAAGCAGTGGAGGACAATGAGAGTCACAGCTTAAAGCCAGAGACTGGGACAGGGCCCCACAGTTTTTGAAAGCAGGCTCTGTCTCCTAGGGTCATAGTTTATACTACTCTGTATACCTAGAAAGCAAGATGTCACAGACTCAACTCAGAGACCAGGAATTGAGCCGAGCTGTGCACTGGTCCAATGGCAAGATCTAGAATATTACCTCCTCAAGCTGCCCAAAAAAGATCTGGTTCTGGGTTTGAGAACCCAGTGAGCCAGAGCAGGCACTTACTAAAACACTAGCTGTACTGCGGTAGCCCTTGGCCACATGTAGTAATTAAATTTAAATTTACATTAGTTAAAATCAAACAAAATTAAAAATTCGGTTCCTTAGTCATACTAGTCTCATGGCATGTGCTCAAAATAGAGCTGGAAAGGGGAAATAGAGGAGAGAGAAAGGAGGAAGGGAGAGGCAAAGAAATCTATTCAATTTATTTGCTGGCATATAAATATTCTAAACACATAAGGAGAACTGTACAAAACAGTAAGTGCTCAATAAATATTTTTCAAATAAATTAAATTAACAAAGCCAACAATTCCTGATGAAATAAAAGTAATTAGAACAATCTGAGAGAGGCTTAAAAATAGGTTTGATAAGAAGTCTCAATGATAATATCTATAAAAAAGAGCAAGAAATGATAAAACAAAAACATCCAGAAAGGAAACAGAGACTTGTAGATCTATAAAGAACCAAATGGAAAATGTGAAATTGAACAATAAAACCAACAGATTACAAAATTCAATAGATGAGCTGAGGCAGTCTTGAAAGTGCACTGTTCAGATCCCTGCAGGAGCATGACTGACAGACAGGCCTTCTGGTCTACCTTCACTTAGAGTCACACAGGGCACCCATGCAGGCCTCTTCCTGAAAGACTCGGGTTAGACTCAGGTGAAAGATCGGCCTGGCCAAAACTTTCTCAGAACTGAGCCACAGTCAGACACTCCTCCTACCCAACCCTTCTTCCTTCCCCTCCCTTCCAGGTTCAAACCTGCATCACCACTTGAAGACTCTCCCTGCCTCTTCTTGCGCTCTTGTCTTTTTCTTTCACAGACATTTCCCCCAGTCAGTCTCTTGTATATCTAATCCTGTCTTGGAGTCTGCTTCTTGGAAGACCCAAACTTAGACCTGAGAGATAAATTCTGTACTGGATAGAGTTGGAAAGAAATAAGGAATTTGGAAGAGAATATGGAGGTGATTACCCAGAACACAGCACAGAGAAAATAAAAGATTAAAAACGTGTTTTTGAAAAAGCAGTGAACAGCTACTGAGGCCAAACTGAGATGGTGTAAAATATATCTATTAATTTTTCTAGAGGAATATTATAGAGGAAATGGCAGAGGGGAAATATTCAGATGTAAAACTAAGATTTTTAAGATTTTAAGAATTGGAGAATTGAAGAAAGAATGGATTTCTGAATACTGAGTAAAATAAAAAATAAATCCATATAAAGACATTTTGTAGTAAAACTGAAGATTATCAATGATAAGTGAACAATTTTTAAAAGAATAAGAAAGAAAATATAGATTATTTACAAAGGAATGACAATTTGACTGGCAGAAAACTTACTAGCATGTTAAAGATTAATATCTTAAAAAGGTCAAGAATAAATAACTATCTAGGGTTCTATACCAAGCCATTCTATTGCCACATTGCTAAGACTGTATAACATTTCATAGCTCTTTCTCTTTCCTCACCTGCCAGAATAAGTTAGTTCCAAAGCTATTACCTAGGATCGAGCAAGGTTGTGAATGGGTTGTGCTGGGGATTGAATCATGACCCACTCAAATGACATGCTCAAGTCTTAATCTGCATTCCTGTGAGTACTAACCTGTTTGTAAATGGGACCTTTTGAAGACATTATTAGTTAAGGTGTGGCCAAATTGAATCAGGTGGGTCTTAATCTTTATGGCTGGAGGCCTCATAGAGAGAGGAAACTCAGATGCAGTTAGTCAGAGAGATTCAAGGAGGAGACCTTGTGAGGCAGGCAGATATACGGGGCAAGGGACCCCAAGGGTTGTGGCAGGCCAGCACCAGAGTGCTACAGACCTCAGGAAAAAGCATGGCCTTGCTGAGACCTTGTTTTTGGACTTATGGCCTCCAAAACCATGAGACAGGCAAATTGTTGTGGTTAAACAAACCAATATGTGGTGTTTGTCACAGCAGCCCTGGCAAACTAAGACAGGGTGGGAGGAAAAATAGATCTGCCAAGGTCCAGATGGTGTGTCAGAGCCTACGTAGGGAGGATGGGTACACATTGGGGGGGGGGGGGGGAGTGCTGGCATGGGTGTGTGTGAGTATGTGTGTGTGTGAGAGAGAGAGAGAAAAGAGGGCATCAACACAGGATGGGAGTGGTTGTGTCAGCTATGGGAAATGGCTATATACAAAGGGATTAACTGATCAAGTAAGAAAATATTGTCCTGGAAGTGGAGATAATGGTGTGAACTCATGTTCTTCAATAGGTATCTATGTCGAATCCAGTTTCTCCCAAAGCAGAACTATGAGCTATAGTGACAGCATATAAACTGCCTAAGAAGCTTGATGGGATGGCTATCTTTGACAGGTCCTTATCTCACAGTCATATCGTGGCTCAGTACTGCCACTCTAGCTCAAAACTATTCTACAATATTTTTTAGAGATAGGCACTCAAATGATAAAAAAAAAATTGGTGTGTGAAATCAATGATACCTTCCTCTGGAACTTTGTCATTAGCCTTGCAAATTGTATGACTAGAAGAGTAAAAGATTTTAATGGCTAATCTTACAATCCTACTGGTACTTTTCTGTTTGGTTTCTCTCTTATTCAACAGATCATTGGTCCCTCCTCTGTTATAGGTCCTATACTAATCTTAGAAATGCAAAAGTGAAGCAAGGCCCTCACAGTTCTCAACTGTGAGCAATGAGGGGCTCAGATGAGAAAGCAAATATCCATTGTCCAATGGAGAAGTGGGGCACAAATGGGGAAGACATTGGCAGTCTCTTAGACTTCACAAAGAAAGGGCATGTATGTGAGCTTGGAGTTTAAGGATAACTCATATGTCTAGACATTTAAATGATATTTAAATAACCATTTTTTTTTTCAATGTAGGCAAAAAGATGCCCCCTTCCCCCCAAAAAAGAAGCCTGAACTAAAGTACCTAAAAAGTGAAAAGGTTGTGGTGGAGTAGCTTCGCCTACATACATGCTACAAAGAAAATATTTTTTTAAAGTACATGTTTCAAGAGGTAAAGTAGATAAAATGAGGAATTGTCATGAAACAGATAGGTGTATATTTTTAGAGGCTTATCTTGTGTTTTCAGGTACCTAACATGATTTTGTGTTTTATTTCTCTCTCTCTCTCTCTCTCTCTCTCTCTCTCTCTCTCTCTCTAGCTCTAATTATTCTAACCCAGGATTCTCAAGCCCGGTAGTTCCATCTCCTCCCACTCCATTTCAAATGTTATATTCCGTCCCACTCTGAAGAATCTGGATACTTGACTCATTTCTGAACTTTCTTTTCAGTTTCAAATCTCCCCAAACTGTAAGTCAGTCAACTGTCAGCTAGTTGAAATTCGTTTGGGGGCACCTGTGAAACTTTCCTAGTCATTTCATAAGGACTTACTTACCCTATAGCCGATGTTTCCAAATGTGCTTGATCACTCTGGAATACTGGGAGAGTGGTGACTGCAGAAGGGACCTCTTTGATCCCCCAGATGTTGAACTGTCCTTTTCAGTTTCACCAGAAACATTTCGGGGCATCATCGCCTCCCTCCCTTCCCACCTGATGTAAGAAGGCCTCCATGTAAGTTACAAAGGACCAGCTGTCTAGTGCTTTCCCAAAACTCAAGTCACAGGGAACCAAAAACGCCCTAAACCATCACAGTCTGTACTATTTCACAGCTACCCACCCATGGCACTCCTCATTCTAGTTGTTTTTAGTACAATAAATGTAGGTAATTGTTGCATCTTCCTTATGTTACCATCATTTATTTTCTACATTTGTTTTAGAGTTGTACTTCACTTTCTTTAGCTGTCTCCTATCTTTTAGGGCTCAGACCTTGTTTAGTCTTTATTTCTTCATGGCTCTGTAGACCTTTCTGGGGAAAAGCCATTTTATCTCTCCAGGGAAATACACTGTTCCACCCATATGGGAACAATAGCCGAGAAGGCTCTTGGTATTCATGATTTAATGTTTCTATCAGTAGCACCTCGGATTTTGGAGGAATGGGATTTAATATCAGGCACGGAGAGGGAAGGCGATGTGTTGAGTGAGTTGAGAAGAGGGTGTGGTGCGAATGGGAGGGTGCATTCCCTGGGAGCTGGGGAAAACGGGAAGCAAGCCTGAGGCTGCCTTCTTCTTCATTGCCTTGTCTTCAAGGAGAAGATGGAGAGGACACTGTCCTTGGGCCTAGAGCTGGGATTGTAGGTATTATTGGATTAGTGAGGGTGGGGTCAGCACTGAGGCCTGACATCAGATTCCACAAGGAAGAAGATAGGGGAGGGGAGGGCAGGGAAGGTAAGACCCACACATAATTTGTTTTTGTATCATTGTGGCCAAAGGGAGTAAGAAATATCATTGAATTTTCAATGATACTTTATTAATATTCTTAATGTCATTAATATATGTTAGCATATATTCTTGCAAATTTGGGGATTCAGGATACTTTCTGGGGAAAATACCAAAGTTCTAGACTCTAGAGTATGAATCACATCCAGTTCTCTTCCTCTCCATTGTCACTCCCCCCCCCACCGACCTACACGTCTAAGCCCCCACTGTCTCCACTGCGGTAGCCTCTTACCAGGTCTACCTGCTTCTTCTCTAACTACGCCTGTCCTCAGCCCAATCTTTCTTTTTTTTTTTAATTGAAATGTTTATAGAGATAATTGTATATTCACATACAGTTACAAGAAATAGTACAGAGAGAGCCCATGCGCAATTTACCCAGCATCCTCCAATGGTAACACTCTGAAAAACTATAGTGCATTATTACACCAGAATATCGACATGGATACAATCTACTGGTTTTACTTGCACTCGTGTGTGTGTGTGTGTGTGTGTGTGTGTGTGTGTGTGTGTTTAGTTCTCTACAATTGTATCGCACATGCATCCACCACCACAGTCAGGATACAGAACAGTTCCAGCACCACAAGGGACCCCCTGTTGCCCTCTTAGAGCTACACCCACTTCCCTCCTGTCCTCTCCCTTCCCTAACCCCTGGCAACCACTACTCTGGTCTCCATTTCTCCATTTTTTTCATTTTGAGAATGTTACCTAAATAGAATCATACACTATGCAACCTTTTGGGACTGGCTTTTTTTACTCAGCATAATTCCCTGGAGATTCATCCAAGTGTTTACATGTATCAATAGTTTGTTCTTCTTAATTATTGAGTAATAGTCCATGACATGTATGTATCACTGTGTTTAAGTGGTCACTAGATGAAGGAAATCTGGGCTGTTTCCAGTTTTGGGCTATCACAGATAAAGCCTATATGAACATTTAATCATAGGTTTTCTTGTGGACATAAGTTTTCATTCCTCTGGGATAAATGTCCAGGAGAACAATTGCTGGGTTGTATTGTAGTTGCATGTTTAGTTTTTAAGAAACTGCCATATTGTTTTCCAGTCTGGCTGTACCATTCTGGAAAGGTTTGAGTGATCCAGTTTTTCCACATCCTTACCGGCATTTGATATTGTCACTCTTTTTAATTTTAGCCCACCTGACAGATGTGTGGTGATATCTCACTGTGGTTTTAATTTGCATTTCCTTGATGGCTAATGACATTGAACATCTTTTCATGTGCTTGTCATCTGTATACCCTCTTCAGGAAAATGTCTGTTCATGTCTTTTGCCCATTTTCTAATTGAATTGGTTGGTTTTTTACCATTGAGTTTTGAGAGTTCTTTATATATTCTAGCTACCAGTCTTTTGATAGATATGTGGTTTGCAAATATTTTCTCCCACTCTATATCTTCCCTTTATATAGTTTCCAGGGTCTTTCACAGAGCAAGTTTTTAATTTGATAAGATCCAGTTTATCAACTCTTTCTTCTATGGATCATGCTTCTGGTGTCAAGTCTAAGAATTCTTTGCCTAGCCCAAGATATAAAGATTTTCTTCTGTTCTTCACTGACCTTTTAAACATATAAATTGTTTCATGGTAGTCCCTAAAGAAAACCTTTAGCTGTCTTCCCATTGCATTCTGAATTGAATCCTAACTTCTTGTACAAGGTGGTCAGCCAGCCTCCCCTGCTACAGCTCGGCCCTCAGGTGACAGCCACAAGTATCTCTATGTCTCCACATGTTTTCCCACTCTGGGGCCTCATGCCGGCCCTTTGCCCTGCCTGGGATGCTCTTTTCATGGCTGGTTTCTTCTCATACGTCACAAAGCCTGTGAGGCCATCTCACACCCGCCATCTACACAGATCCCATTGTTAGTTTCTGTATCAAGGCCCAGCCTTTATCTATTACGTGGCACTTCATATTTAAGCATTTGCCATTGTTTGTTTTTTACTTGTTTAAAGTTTGGTCCCTCACCAGATCCTAAATTCCATGAGGACAAGGACGTGGTCTCTCCTTCCCACCCTGTCACCCAATGCTTATTTCAGGGCTTGGCAAACAGTATGCCCTCGGTAAATATTTGTGAGGAAACAAACTGATGAGGCCAGTTTAAGAAAACTTTCTCTCAGTATAGAGTATTTGCTGAGGAATTTCAAGAAGATTAAAGTTGTATTTGGGATCATAACAGCTTTGGGCAGGTTTCTTTATAGATGAACTCTTACCATTCAGAATATCTTTGGTTTAAAGATTTTGTGTCAAGAATTAAAAGAAGAAAGAAGACTTCAGTACAATTGTGCTATAGAAAAACAAATCTAGGTGGCAATTGTGTTTATATGTTTTACTCTTACTGAATTCCTTGCAGCCTCAAAGATACTGTCCCTTGAGAACCTAACATTCTCCTGTGAGGAGAATGATGTGTAGATGGACAACCAAACCCATAATCATAAAACATCGTGAGAAGGACCCAAGATGCTCTTGGAACCCTGAGGAGGTGCACCTCATGTAGAATGAGGATGGGTGCAGGAGGGGGTGCCACAGAAGATTTTTCAAAGGAAGCAATTCTTGGGCTAAGTCTCAAAAGATACAGAGAGGTTAGTCGGGAGAGACATGGAGAAAGGGGAGGAACACCTGGGAGAACAGGAGGACATGAGGCTGCTGGTTGGCAGGCTCTGGATTATATGGGGGCTCTTGTGTCATGCCAAGGAAGGAAATCAAGGGGAGGCTTGAAGGGGGAGGGGGGCCTCATAGTGGATTTATATTTTTGAATGATCTCTCTGGCAGCACTGTAGAGGCCAGACAGGAGGACTGTGAGCCTGGAGAAATCAGAGGTTGTTGCAGCAAGGGACTTGAACTTGGGCAGTGGCAGGGGATGGAGTGAGAGGGGCAGTTTTGGCTGATATAGGGCAACTCATATCACTAGCACTTACTGACCAAATGGTAGAGGGACACAGGGCAGGATGGGCAGGGGTGGGGCTGGAGCACAGGACAAGAAGGGAAGGCATCCGGTTCGACTGCCTTGATTCTCTGGTGGTGCTGCTCACCAAGATAGAACATTCAGGAAGACAAGTCATTTTGTTTGGAAAGGTAAGTGTGAGATGACTGTGAGGCAGCCAATGGGGAATTCCAATAATACATCCAAGTCTGGAGCTCAGATTACATGTCATTTTTTATAGTTTTCCATGTGCAAATAACTTTCAGAAATTTTTCTTTCACTCCAGAACACTGAAAGTGTTGAGGCACCCAAGATACTTTTGTTAGAAATCATGGTCCAATGCTATGTGTGAACAATAAACCTGGAAAATACCTAGACTGTGATTCCATAAGATTTTGAGACCCTAACACAAGACTAGCTTTCCACTGGAAACAAAGAACTGAAATGATCTACAGTATTCTGCTACTTTAGGCAACCTGGGGATGAACGCGATCCAACCCTTTCATTTTACTGTGGCCATAAAGTTGATTAAGTCCAAGACAACCCAATTTGATAGAAACCTAAACCTACAAGCATTCTGGCCTCCCCAAATGGAGAAAGCAGGCATGCATTTTGAAAGTCTGAGTATGATGCTGGCTCTGGTCATGGAGCGTAAACCTCCTACCTATCCTCTTGAGCTACCCATCACCTTCTCCTATGAGCCCTGTTCCAGTTTGCTAATGCTGCTGTTTTGCAAAATACCAGAAATGGATTGACTTTTATACAGGGGGTTTATTTGGTTACACAGTTACAGTCTTAAGGCCATAAAGTGTCCAAGGGAAGGCATCAACAATAGAGTACCTTCACTGGAGAAAGGCCATTGGCATCCAGAAAACCTCTATTAGCTGGGAAGGCATGTGGCTGGCATCTGCTTGCTCCCATGTTGCATTTCAAAATGGCGTTCTCCAAAGCATCAGCTTTCAATGGCCATCTTCAAAATGTCTATCTCAGCTGCAGCTCTGAGGTCCTTCTATTTGTGAGCTTTTATAAAACTCCAGTGAACTAATCAAGACCCACCCTGAATGGATGAGACCACATTTCCATAGCAACATTCAATCAAGAGGTCACACCCTAATCAAAGGTACCTCTCACAGCTGGGTGGGTCACATTTCCATGGAAACACTCAATCAGAAGGTTCCAACATAATCAACACTAATATGTCTGCCTCCACAAAATGCAGCAAAGATAATGGCGTTTGGGGAGACATAATACCTCCAAACTGGCACAAGCCCAATGCACAGGTAACTGCAACCTGGAGCATGACGATTTGCTGGCATTGATGTAACACATAGCTCTACCGGGCAACTCGGTAGTGAAGGGTGGCCACTGCAAGACACGTCAGCTGCTCTTTGGCATTCACAAAGAAGAGGAACAAACCAAGGATTCACTGAAGCCTCAAATGCTATGGCAAGCCTGCAACTCACTAGGAACTTACACCTGCTCCCGGGCCAGCTGGGCATGGAGCTGTGAGGAATGAGGCTGTTCTTTTTGGCAAAGAATATACCATAGTTTGCAAAGTCTCAGAGGCAGGGTTGCAAACAGCAACTGGACTTTCCAATAATTACGTGCAGCCGGGAAGGAGAGCCAACACACAGGATCCAAAAAGATTTCTCTAGGGTGGGGTGATTGTGCTTAGTATGATAGAATTAAATAAGGACAAATAATAAAGAGCCACACTAAGAACAACAGCAGAAAAGCAAAGAAACAAACACAAACCACACCAATACAGATGAGAAAGATGTGGACAACTAGAAGCATATATGAAAAAGCCTTAGGAGTCTGATTATCTTAGCATGTCAGCTGTGTATGATGAGTGTGCTGAAAAAGCTAATATGATTTAAGTGGCAGTAGTATTCTGGTGCTCAGGATTAGGGAGGTGACAGTTTTTCCCATTCTGCACTGATAAAAGCAGAGTTCTATGTTTAATTATCTATATGGCTAACATTTACTAAATGCTTAATGTCAGGTGATGGGCTAAACACGTCACATGATCCCTCATAATCCACCCAAGCCTTGGGAATGTCCTACTCGTGCCTCACTTTCATGGATAAGGAGGCTGTCACTCAGTCAGGTTGGAGCAGTATGTGGTCACAGTGGGGCAAACCCAGGCCTGTCGGAGCAAACTCTTAACTGGAGACAGGAATCTTGAAAGTGCCCTATTAAAAAACTGGAGTTCAAGAGAATACAGTGGCCTGGCTTGGAAAGGCCTGGGAATTCTAACATGGGAGGAACCAATGGAAGAACAGAAACTATTCAACAAGGAAAAGAGAAGAAAACATGAAGCATTTGAAGTTACAGAGAAGAGGGATGAGACTCTGCAGCCTAACTCCAGAGGTCAGGATAAAACCAGTCAGGAAAGAGAACAGAGAGGTAGATATGAGTCCATTTAAAGATGAATTTTCTGTAGAACAATATAGGTGTCCAAGAATGGAACTGGCTGTCTTCTGGGGCACGAAGGGCCCAACCTCTACAGGCAGGGAATAAATGATCCTAACCGGAAGAGGCCCAGGCACTCTCAGTGCAGATGTGTTTGGAATTCCTCTTTTTCCTGCCCTCACAGAACACCATTTTTTAAAAATTCTGTTTTATTGAGATATATTCACACACCCTACAATCATCCATGGTGTACAATCAACTGTTCACAGTACCATCATTTAGTTTTGCATTCATTACCACAATCTATTTTGAACATTTTCCTTACACCAGAAAGAATCAGAATAAGAATAAAAAATAAAAGTAAAGAAGAATACCCAAATCATCCCCTCCATCCCACCCTATTTTTCATTTAGTTTTTGTCCCCACTTTTCTACTCATCCATCCATACACTGGACTAAGGGAGTGCAATCCACAACAGTTTCATAATCACACTGTCACCCCTTGTAATCTACATTGTTATACAACCGTCTTCAAGATTGACGGCCACTGGGTTGCAGTTCGACAGTTTCAGGTATTTTCTTCTAGCTATTCCAATACACTAAAACCTAAAAAGGGATATCTATATAGTGCATAGATATGCCCTCCAGAATGACCTCTCGACTCCATTTTAAAATCTCTCAGCCACTGAAACTTTATTTTGTTTCATTTCGCTTCCCTCTTTTGGTCAAGAAGATGTTCTCAATCTCATGAGCATCATTTTTTTTTTTTTAAACAATGAAAATATGTCTACAAGACTACATTCTGTAATTCGGTACTAGATAGGAAAAAAAGTTCAGGTCAGATCTTAAATAGTGATAAAGGCCTAACAGAGCAGTTGAATAGAAGTCAACATGGAGACGGCTGAGAAAATGCATTGCAAAAAATCAGGGTAGTTCCTTCTCAGAGGAAATCAGAAAGTTAATAGTGTCTAAGGTTTGTAGCATACAAATGAAGATCTTGTATCTCCATTGTTGCCTTGATAAAAATGTGATAAACTTATTTTATGACGCTGTAAAATAATTTCTTCAAAGCAAAGTTAAACTTCTACCAGCTTTTTCTTAAAAGATTCAGCAGAGCCTACATCCAATAATATAATAGTTTCCATATAACATTACTCAGATTCTACAACTGGCCTTTGGCTCTCTTTACCTTACTAATCCTAGAACAAATAAAAGCCTCATGACCAGCAGTAGTAGTTTCATTTCTCAGCAAACCTTTATGAAAGAGCAGATATGGGTAAGAGCAGCAATTAACCACTTTATTGCCCACTGTAAATTAGTAAAAGTAAATTAGCAATTAAAACCCCAGAATTATTCATTGGCAAGCACTTTTCATTTTGGTAGCGGTTTTTTTCCACTTTCTGGTGGCAGAAAGGTTGTATATCCTGACTATCAGTTTAAACTGATAACGAACTTAATCAATCCTGAAGACTCTTTCATATACATTTATTTAAAACTAAGAACAATTACCTTAGAAGTAAGATCAATTCTGTTAGTCCTAAAGTTTCTGGTAATTCAGTTTGTTCACAAAAAAGAGATAAACCTGCAGTTGAGTTTGAGAAGACTGAAAGTTTGTTTCATAACCAATCATCTCAAAATTTTTCCAATAAGAGTGAAATTTCATATTTCACTTTAGGCAGAGATTATAATAAATTTTTTAAAAATCAAAGAATAGATTTTAATAGCTAAATGTGGTGGTTTTAAGGACGTATCCACAAATTCTTTGAAATTCCTCCCCTCAAGAGGTGAAGTTAATCCTCCTCTCCCCCTGAGTGTGAGCTGGACTTGGTGAGTTGCTTACAGAGAATTCTCTTGACAGAAGTGATGAGTGTCACTTCTGAGATCAGGTTATAAAACAATTGAGGCTTCCTTCTTGGGGGCACTCTTTTGCTAGCTGGCTCTCTCGGATCACTTCTCATGGGAAACCGTCTCACATGCAGCCCTGTTGAGATCTCGGCAAGGAACTGACACCTCCTGCTAACAGCAACATGATTGAGCTCAGAAGTGGAGCCTCCAGCCCCAGGGGAGTCGTCAGAGGCCGCAGCCTCCGTGACAGTCTGAGAAATCCTGAGCCAGCAGCATCTCATTAAACTGTTCATGATGGTTCCTGACTCTCAGAAATGCTGTAAGATAATTCATATTTGTTGTTTTAAACTGGTAAGTTTGGGGTAATTTGTTACACAGCAGTAGACATCCAACACACCAGTGAAGTAAGTTTCCTTGGAACTGAGAAGAAAAAAAAAATCCTACATGGTTGAAGTGCATGTAGTAAGGAGAATTAAAAAAAAAAAAAACCTGATAATATTGACCACTCTATTACTCTGTACTGTTACAGTAATAACTGGAAACCTTTTAATGAATCAATTCTAGAATGGCAGAATTTTAGAACTGACAGAACCTTAGTTCATGCCTTTCATTTTACAAAAGGGGAAATGCAGAGCTTATTTGACCTGCCTAAGACCATATAGTTTGTTCATGGAGCCACCACTGTAATTTTACTCTCTAAATTTTGAGGTCAATGTTATTACCACTACTTTTTTTTTTTTTTTTTACATTTTTTTAATTGCAAAATATAACATATATACAGAAAAGTGATAACTTTCAAAGTACAGTTTAACAAGTAGAGAGCAAATTTCAAAGAATGTTATGGGTTACATTTCCACCATTTCAGTTATTTCCTTATTGTGAAATATAACATATATACAGAAATGTGATAACTTTCAAAGTATAATTTAACAAGCAGCTATAGAGCAATTTTCAAAGCATGTTATATGTTACAGCTCCATCATGTCAGTCATTTCCTTCTAGTTGTTCTAACACCCTAGAGACTAAAAAAATATATTTATTTATATAAAGATTCAGTATTTGTAATCCTTTGTTAAATCCTATCTTGTATATTGCTACTCCTCTCTCTCATTTGATCATTGTCTCAATCTTCAGGGATATCTGGGCAGTGACCACCCTAACTTGTTCATATTGAAAAGGGGTGTTGACATTATGGGGAAGGGGGATGCATCTGGTTGATGTTCTTGGAGAAGCTGTTGCCTCAGGGTTTGAGGGACTTATATGACATAGGAACACTCTGGGGGATTTAAGTTTATGAAAAGTAAACTTAGTGAGCGAAACTTTTATTGAGTCTCAGATAGGGACCTAGGTATTCTTTAGTATTTTCAGGACTACTGTTGGTTTAGGGCTTGGCATACTATGGGCATTGAGAATATCTAGCTGGGGCTTACATAAGAGTAACCTCCAGGATAGCCTCTCGACTCTATTTGAAATCTCTTAGCCACTAAAACTTTATTTTGTTACCTTTCTTTCCCCCTTTTGGTCAAAAAGGCATTCTCAATCCCTCGATGCCAGGGCCAGGCTCATTCCTGGGAGTCATGTCCCATGTCGCCAGGGAGATTCATTCCCCTGGGAGTCATGATCCTTGTTGGGGGAAGGTTAATGAATTTATTTGCTGATTTGGACTTAGAGAGAGAAAGGCTACATCTGAGCAACAAAAGAGGTTGCTTCTCCATTACAGCCATAAGTTTCACTGGAGCAAACATCAAGATCAAGGACTTGACTTATTAAGTAGGGTATTACTACTCCTTTTGTTGTTGTTGTTCATATTGATTTTATTCTTTATCTAATGCTTCAAAGATAATTGCTTGTTCCCTATAATAGCATTTCCATAATTTATTTCATGACTAGTGATTTGTCAGCAAATTTTGACAGGTCTCAGGTTAGAAACATGCATGCAAATGCTTCTTACTTGAAACTTTTTTGTTTAAAATTCAGCTTTATTCAAGGTGAATGGATCCTGTAGACAACATTTTTTTATCAGAATACAATTTTATTCATCTTTCATTCATTTCTTCATTTTTTTCCCTAAATATTTCTTTTTTTAAAAATTCAGTTTTATTGAGATATATTCACATTCCATACAGTCATCCATGGTATACAATCAACTGTTCACAGAACCATCATATAGTTGTGCATTCATCACCCCAATATATTTTTGAACATTTTCCTTATACCAGAAAGAATAAGAATAAGAATAAAAAATAAAAATAAAAAAGAACACCCAAATCACTCCCCCCACCCTGTCCTATTTTTCATTTAGTTTTTGTCCCCATTTAACTACTCATCCATCCATACACTGGATAAAGGGAGTGCAATCCACAAGGTTTTCACAATCACACTGTCACCCCTTGTAAGCTACATTGTTATACAATCTTGTAGACAGCATTTTGAGTGAAGTACACCAGAAACAAAGGCAAACACTATAATGCCTCACCATTACTACAATGTGTAAACTCAGAATTGAATCATAGAGCACAGCCTAACAGGGAAACCATTATTGTAGTGGTCCCTAGATTGTAAGCTCTTACAGCAGTCAAATCTATTCCTGAATTGTAATGGTTATTTCCAAACTCCGAGACGTTGATCCCTTTGTGTATAACCTGATTGGTCTCTGGGACATTAGGTATCTGTGTGACACCTGAAACTCAGAGCTAGAGCTCAGCAGATATGAATGTCAGTATTAACACATACAGCAACTGTCAAAAAAAAAAAAAAAAGCTGAAAAAGAGCCCAGAATTCAATTAGAGATATGAATGAAGCAGATCTGGTTAAGACTAGGGCAAATCGGGCTAAAGGGTAAAGGTTGAAACTGACTGCATGTTAAAACTTCAACTTCCATGTGAGACCAAGGGAAGAGATGTTTATTTGGTGTAGGATCTATATTTTCTAAGCAATGTAACTTCTACAGTCAGTTTGTTCAAACACCACAATTACATGGAACTTTGAATAGGAAGTGAGCCATGGTAGGTCTGTATAGATTAGAGTGAAATAGCAACACATCCCAAAGTAATTTGGGTAGCGAATAAAAATATATATTCAGAGCCTCCCGGAGGAGCTGAGGGAGGATGTGGAGGTGTTGGACTTCCTCACCTGGATTGTTGCTGATGTTCTCACAAACATTGGGGACTGATGGCTTGATGTGCTGAGCCCTCTGTCTTGAGGCTTGCCCCTATGAAGCTTGTTGCTGCAAGGAGAGGCTAAACCTGCTTATAATTGTGCCTAAGAGTCTCCCCCGAGTGTCTCTTTGTTGCTCGGATGTGGCCCTGTCTCTCTAACTAAGTCACCTTGGTGGGTAATCTCCCTGCCCTCCCCTCTACGTGGGACCTGACTCCCAGGGGTGTAAATCTCCCTGCAATGCAGGATATGACTCCTGGGGATGAATCTGGACCTGGCATAGTGGAACTGAAAACATCTTCTTGACAAAAAGAGAGAAGTGAAATGAAACGAAATAAAGCTTCAGTGGCTGAGAGATTTCAAATGGAGTCAAGAGGTCACTCTGGTGGACATTCGTACACACTATATAGATATCCCTTTTTAGGTTTTAATGTATTGGAATAGCTAGAAGTAAATAACCGGAAACTACCAAACTCCAACCCAGTAGCCTTGACTCTTGAAGACGATTGTATAACAATGTAGCTTACAAGGGGTGACAGTTGTGATTGTGAAAGCCTTGTGGATCACACTCCCTTTATCCAGTGTATGGATGGATGAGTAGAAAAATGGGGACAAAAACTAAATGAAAAATAGGGTAGGATGGGGGGGATGATTTGAGTGTTCTTTTTTACTTTTATTTTTTATTCTTATTCTGATTCTTTCTGGTGTAAGGAAAATGTTCAAAAATATATTGGGGTGATGAATACACAACTGTATGAACAGCTGATTGTACACCATGGATGACTGTACGGTGTGTGAATATATCTCAATAAAACTGAATTTTAAAAAAAATTGCCCCAAGTAAGGAAGTATTTGGATGACCGCTGCAGCTAGCTTTAAGTATGCAAACTTCAGTAACAGCCGAGGCAGAATCAAGGGCAAAAAAAATCAGTTTTAGAAAGATTAGACATCTGTTTGATTATGACAGTGTTCAAAGGCTTCTTTCTAGTGGATTTGTGGTACTAAATGAATAGGGGAAGATGACATATAATAGTGGTTCGTACAACTTACCCAAAATGGAACATTCTGCACCAAAGCAAATAAACCATACAAGCATTTGTGGAGGCAACAGATGCCAATTTTTCTGAGGAAAGTCTCCCATCCCATGGGTTCATGCTATTTGAACACTCTGTGAGTGATAATTAACTATCTAATGTTCTTCTTAGTCCAGTATTCACTCTGTGTGACATTCCATCCATCCTTCCTCCCACCCAGCCCCAAATTTTGTGTTTTTAGATGTTTGTTTCTGGACATTGCCCTAGGCAGAAAATAAAAATAAAATTAGTAGCAAGGGAGAGTAGAAAACAATATAGGAGACATGTAGCACATTTGGGAAGTAATTTCTTTATCAATTTTGTCTCTAACATTTTTCTGACATTTGCAGAACTTTGAAGGTTTGTATATAAGACTGCCAGGAAGTAGTTAAAAATTCTCCATTTGTTCAAGCAAGAAGAATGGTTATCCAGTAAGTGGCAGCAAACAGCTTATAGATTCATCTTTTCTGATTTCCTAAGTCTCTGATTCTTATGAATGAAGCAGAATCATTGATTGAGCAACTAGAAATGAATACGAAAGTAGAGGCTGCATATAATGAATCTCCTATGAAGCAAATGTGAATCAGTCACTTCCTCTTCCCCAAGAAGTTTTTCAAGGGCAGAGGAGTATACTGATGCATTAGCACTCAAAAGACATCATAAGGCATTTTCTGCAGGAGTTCATTCTGTTTCCGATACAAAGAGCAGATTCTGGTGATTTACTATGATCATTTTTAATTCATAACACTGAATTGCCAACATGTAGGAATTACAGACTACTTGTTTAAGGGAAAATGTGAAGTGAAAAAGGCTAAATTGTCATGGCGCTATGTGCTAAATATATATGGAGAAATGCTAAATGTATGGTGATTGTCATGGTTACTGTATTCTGAGATTTTCTGGGATGGTCCCAATTTGAAAGATCCTATCTTTTATTTGTCATTATTCTTCTACTTATCCAACATGCTTTCAGTTTTGGAAAAAATGATCATTAAAGCTCCACTGTTGTTCTGAGGTGTATGTTAATTACTATTGTCCAGAATTAAAGTATCTTCAAAATATATGAAAGCTTTCATAATTATCCCAGGAAAAGTAAGTTCATTTTTTTTTACAAATTATAGAAAACAGCCCAGACAGCCTAGGTCTTGGCATAGCTTGATGATTATTTGATCAACTTCACATTATTGCAAGGGTATCAATACCCTGGGAATTGATGATTGCCAATTACATGAGCACAACATACAGACACACTGAAATATTTCTGAAGGACATCTAATAACTAGTCTAACTCAGTTCCTGTTGCTGTTTCCTAGGAACTGAAAGAAAATGTTAAAATTCCAGAAGGTACATGTTACAAAGTTTCTGATCAGCAACAATAAGGTCTTGATTCTAATGGCCATGAGATGACCTGAAAAAATTATCTTTAAACCCAAAAGGGGTCAAAATTTTTATGACAACTTTAATGTGAGTTTCTTAAATTGCTGAAAACTGATTTGGGTTTAAAAATGAACCTTCAGATATTCTTTCTAGAAAAGGAAGTAATGTGGAAAAAAATTGGAAATAATTCCATCAATTCCAAAATGCTTTTAAATTAGTTTTGAAAAGAGACAGTTTAGCATACAGAAATGCCATTTATATTAAACTTGCTAAAGAATTTGGAACTTCTTAGGTACCTTCTCCAGCAACAGACAATATTTCATTAAATATTTTGCAAATAATATATTTTGTTGGTATCATTTGGAGGATCATCCATTACATTCTTCAATTACTAACACTAGTATTTATTTGTTGTTAAGCACTTCATTTGTCTAGTGGCAACTTAACTCACTTTCCTATTTATTCTATATAAATTGATTTGCACAAGATTTCTCCATTCCATCCATCATTTCCACATACTCAAGATTGAGGGTTTATTGCTATGACATGCTTTGCGAATTGAAGAGGTCTAGTACGTCAACTGATGGTTTAGAATGTCTTCCCACTGCCAGAACCTTTCCTACTTCAATGAGGGAGCAGAATTTAGAGACATTTTTGGCTGGATTATCTGAAGTTTCATCCTGATTGAGCCAGACCGAAATATGATGCTTACCATGGCGAAGTGGAAAGCATAGGGGTTTTACAGTCATGTAAATCATGGCTTGAATTTCTTTCTGTTGTTTACTCCCTGCAAACTGTATGAGCAGGCTATTCTAAGCCTTAATTCCAATATCTGTAATATGGGGACAATACTAAATTCATACAACTGTTTTAAGGGTAATATATCTGAAACATCCAGTACCTGGCTCATAGTCTGCTCTGAACGAATGTTAGGTAATTTGTTTAAATAACTTATAAGTATACAAAGCACAACCCGAAAGAGGATTTAGATGTAAATTAGCTAGGCATGTTTTGTGTCTAGGTAGGATGATACAAGGGGAAAAGCATGAGATTTAGTGGCTAACTTGTCATCATTAGGTTTCCCAGTCAATTGAGCATTATTTTTCTGATCGGTGAGAATGGGCACGATAATACTGCATCATGGAGTTATTGTGCTACAGTAGCTTATATTATGAGTATAATAGTTCTTAGCTTCCGTTCTCTTGCTCCTCCCTTAATACTCTTTTCCATAGGACATTCTCTGCCCACACTTTAGTGAATAAATACTGACCTAAAATTTAATATTGCTCTCACAATGTGTGAAAGAGTAAGAGAGAGGAGACCAAACTTCAAAGAATCAACTTGGGGTCTTGCTTATATTTCTGGTGGAAGAGCGGGGTGAATCTATAAACAATAACATTTCTCTGTTACCTGGGGATCTAAGCTCCTAGTCAGACAAACCGAGGACTGTGAAATAAATGAGTTGAAGGCTTTGCACACCTGCTCAGCAAAAAGATCCAGTTGCTCTGATTTGTTGATTGAAACTCTTTCATTCAACTTACATTCATTACCTGCCTACTAAGTACAGGTTTGTGCTAGGTGTCAGCCTGCAACCGTGATAGAACAGTCCTTGCCAAGAGAGACATATTTGACAATTTTTACTGCAATGTGATAATTAGTACAATCCGTTTTATTTAACAAGTAGTTTTTGAGATCCCATTGGGTTCCAGGCACTGTGCTAGTGCCAGGGATACAGCAGGGAAGAAGACAGATCCAGCCCCTGACCCCATGGAGCCTGTAGTCTACTGGGAAAGACAGATAGTTACCCAAGTAAGAACAACAGAAGCATGGAGAGCTACGAGTCTTTAAAGAAAGGGATTTAATCGAGTGTACGTCAAGGAAGCATCCTAAAGAAATAATGTTTAGGCTGAGAACTGGAAGTTAAGTAGCAATTAGCAAGATAGAGAAAGAGGGGTGCAGAAAGTTCCAGATGGAGGCAGTATCACATGGGAAGGCCCAGGAGCAATACATTGGCATATCTGTGGAACTGAGAAATGGCTGGTGTGACTGGACTACAATATGGGCATTATGGGAGTACCAAAGAAGCCACATATCACTATGCCGAGGGATGTCAGGCAGCACACCCCACACTGGTGCCATGCCCCCAGTCTAGGAAAGGAAACCAGAGGTCCAGAACCACCTTTCCAGAGCCCAAGCCCTCCTGCCGGCTGTGCTCTGCCTCTCCCCTCACTCTCCAATCAAGGCACCTGACAGGGCTGAGGTAGAAGGGAAAGGAAAAGGGGAGCCACTTCAGCAGAGCCCCCATCCGAGGCATCTGAGGGAAGAAGCAGCAGCTGGCGTTGGGGTCCATGGGTCCCAAGATGCTCAGGACACCTGGAGCCAATTCCTCCTGCACCTGTTCTTGGTGGATAGTTAAGGGGAAGCAATGAGGTGCATTCTGCCACACGGTGAAGATGGGAGGGAGGGAAACCAAGGCTCAAAATGAGAAATCCCTGACAGTGACCAGATGGACAGAACTCTAGTTCCAGAATTCCCAGAAAAGAGAAAATTAGAACTGAAGGTATTAGCATGAATTCACCAGCAGAGCAAAGGGAGGTGAGTACATTTTTGGCAGAGGAATAAAATTAATAAATGCCCGAAGATGCCAATGGGACTGGCGCAATCTGGAACTGCAGCTCACATTTTGGTTTGAATGAAGGGATGGATGGTTGGGGGAGTGTGATGGCATGAGATGGGCAGGAGGCAAATCATTATGGACTTTAAGGAATTTGGCATTACGTTGTAAATGAGGTTGGGGATCTGGAGGAGAATTTCAAGGAGAGAACTGATATGGAGGTGTATGTGTGTCTGGGAGTGTCATAGGGAGGAGGGCTTTGTAGGTGGGCCAGACTGGATGCAAGTAGAACAACTGGAAGATTATTGCCATTAGCCAGGTGAGCTATAACAGGTAGTGTGAAGAGATGGAGAAATGAGGATGGGGGGTAAGGCATCGTATTCAAGATTAGTGATATCAAATTGGCAGGTCTTGATAACTGATTAGATGGAGAGAGGAAAAGCAGGGGGCCTCAGGGATGACTCTCATGTTTGGGGCTTTGTTGGTAACCCCAGTGAAAAGGGCTGTGGAAGGGAGACCAGGCTTTGGAGAAAAGACAGAGGCTGCAGTTAAAGAGATGGTGCATTAAAGTGTCTGTGGGACAACCAAGTGGGGACCGTCTGTAGGCAGAGGGATGTATTGGGAGTCAATAGCAGTAAGTGATAATAAGCAAAAAACAGTGAGATTCATTAGAGACAATAGAGTGAGAAGATAAAAGCCGTTTCTCGCTTACCTGTAGTGTCTGATTTTCTTATTTTGCTACAAGTGTGTAATACTATAGTGTCAAAATTTAGACGTTTTTTCCAAAGCCCATAAACAAATGAGGGAACTAAGGAAAGGATGGTGGTGGTGTAGATAAGTTTGTAGGGCAGTAGAGGAAAGGTAGACAGGAGGTTAAAAAATTTTTATACTTAATGGTTTTAATTTTTCTTTTTTCTTTTTTTTGAAATGGTTGGGGATAGCTACTGAGCTAGAGGGAGCAGGGATTGGGAAGAGGGGCAGAAATGTGGAATAGCCCCTACAGAAATGGAGAGACAGTTTTCTAAAAGATAAGTCAAAAGTTATTGAAATGAGACATATTTTCTTTTTTAAAAAAATGGTTCTACAAACAGTGTTCTTAAGTAGACAGTTCAAAATTATTTGAACTCTGGACTGTATTTGGTTTTTCTGGACAACACAACAGAATTGTACACAAATTAGGATAACATGTTTTTATTAATACCCAGTGTAATGCATGTGCCCTTTTAATCTCAAGCACAGTATTATTTTAACAAAAGTACCGTGCAACTCACCTCACAAGTTAACATTTGTTATACCACCAAAGAGGATGTAGCATTTATTGATCTGTAAATAGACAATAATTATATAAGATCTATAGTGGTCAAGATGCACCTGGAGCTCCAGAAGGCTCACAGATTTGCAAATTCAACATGGTCAGACCCCTCCAGTGGGCCAAACAGAAATTTTTAATGGCACACATATTTTCAAAATTAATTCTTATGTCAGAGGGAGAGAAAATCATCATGGACAATGTGTTGACATGGCAAGAATTCACATAGTCTTTTTTGAGGACATCACCTAACCCAGTTAGTGGTGTATCCAATAATTAATTGTATTCCTGGGAAAGACTGAGAA
This sequence comes from Choloepus didactylus, assembly GCF_015220235.1. Lineage (NCBI taxonomy): Eukaryota > Metazoa > Chordata > Mammalia > Pilosa > Megalonychidae > Choloepus > Choloepus didactylus. The sequence continues at coordinate 36,339,250 of NC_051320.1, read as the reverse complement.
TCCCAATGAGTGTGTATGGCTACTTCCAGCCTAGGAAAGTTGGTTCACTTGTGAGAGGATTTATTGGATTTTTAAAATGTTTTCCTTTTGTGATTTTTCTGACCCAGAAATATGCTTTTTATTTCAGCAGTTCTCTCAAAACAGCTGAAAAAATGACAGTTTCCAAACAATCACCATTAACTGTTAATCAAAATGTTATGTTTCCTCAGTTAGGCCATGATTCTTCAGTTTATTTTCCTTCTATCACCAGTGAAGTCTAATCCACCACTAGTATGATGATTAAAGGCAATCTACCAAAAATATTTACTCTATTCTGCGGCAAACGCTTGTCATCTCTAACTTAATTTGAACAGTCCTTACTTAAGTGTCACTGTGCTGCTACATGAAATAGAGGCATCTGGAATTTATTCTCTTATATTCTTTCTAATTATAGCTTAAATTATCAACCAAACATTTTTAAGATGGTTATGCCTAGTAGGTTTCTTCATTACAAAATGTACTAAAAATTTCATCTCAAAATAAGGTTTTTACTCTTTTGAGGAGTGAATATCATGCTTTTTTCTATATATTTTTTCTATGCATACTCATTTGTATAATTTCTGAAGTTTTCTGTTTTCCAAATTACCTCCCTATCCCCAGGATCCCCCAATCCCAACCAAAAATCTCATCCTCTTGGTGACACTCTCTGCTATATGATAGACCACAGGTCATGACCTTTAGCAATGGAAGGGAACTTAGAGATAGTTCCATCCAATGACGGTTAAGTTTACACCACTGCAAATGCAGGGACTTCAGTCTCAGAGATTCTGGTTCAGTAGGTATGGTGTTGAGCCTGGGAATATACATTTTTAAAAAGCACCCCAAGTGATTCTGAGTCCACAGACCTCACACGGAAAAAAACAAAAGACAAAACAAAAAAAACAAAAAAAAACTGAATTACCCTAACCTTCTACCTGTGTGACTTGCCCATGATCACTGGTGATCTAACTAAAGTATTTGTCATCAAAGTGTTTCCCCTCTGTTCTTGACATCCCTGTAATTATACTCTAAAAGAACAGGGATCAGAGCATGGTTTCCTTAAGAAAAATTACTGTCTTTGCCCTAGGGGTGCACTGGTGTGAGGGTATGGGTGTGAGGGTTGGAAACTTGTGAAAGAATTCACAGACCATTATTCTACAAAGTATTTTGATCAAATGTTGGCATCATCAAATACCAACAACATGGCTATTATTAAAAAAAAAAAAAAAACAGAAAATAACAAGTGTTGGTGAGGATGCAGAGAAATGGGAACCGTTGTACACAGTTGGTGGGAATGTAGAATGGTTCAACCACTGTGGAAAACAGTCTAACATTTCCTCAGAAAGTTAAACACAGAATTATCATATGACCTGCAAATCTCACTTCTAGATGTACATCCGTCAAATTTGAAAACAGGGACTTGAACAGATATTTGTACACCAATGCTCATAGCAGCATTATTCACAATAGTTAAAAGATGAAAGCAACTCAGCTGTCCATCCACAGATGAACAGGTAAACAAAATGACATATGTACATGAAATCAAGCTCTGATAACATGTGACAATGTAGATGAACCTTGAAGACATCATGTTGAATGAAATAACCAGACAAAAAAATATAAATATTGGATGATTCCTTATTTCTTTGCTTCATTTATGTGAAATACTTGAATATACAAATTAATATATAGAGAAAGTAGATTACAGTTGACTAGGGGCGAAGGTAGAGTGGGGATAGGGGATGGGGAGTTATTGCTTAATGAGTTTAGAGTCTCTGTTTAGGGTGATGGAAAAGTTTTGGTAATGGATGGTTGTAATTATATCATTGCATTGGTAAGGTAATTAATGCCACTAAATTGTACACTTGAAAGTGGTAAAAACGGGAAATTTTGAGTTGTAGATATGTTACCACAATAGAAAGTCTTCTTTTTAAAAAAAGAAACAACCATAAATGTATACATAACATTTTCATGTAGTCCACTAACAATATTTTTGGCAAAATACATGCTAAATGAATGAATGAAAACATAGTGAATAAGTGAATGAGTCCTGTCCAAAGTCAGGAGGGAAAATATTGAGACAAAATATGATGGTTGTCTCAGGAAACCCAAAAAGTCTCCATCCTGGTAATCTCTAACCATCAAGGTCTTCTCTAAGGTAGCAGGAAGGGAATTCATCTTTAAAAAGGGAAAAACTTCCACTGTAAGTACACTTTTACTCTTTTAGTAGTTTCTTTTCTATTTATTATAAATAGTTGAAAAATACTTTCAGATTTCGGTAATTTCTGTATAGTATTACGTTTTATTTTGATTGTCCAGAAGAGAGTTTCTCTTCCTTTTTCTTTCTTTTTTTTTTTTTTTTATTACTCTTATTTGAAGTTAGAGGGTGTCAGTGTGGGAGGTTTTCACTCTGTGCATTTAACTAGTTGACTTTTGCTGATGAAGAGGTTACTTCAGTTTGTTTGGCTTCTTGATCTATTATGTTATTCATCTGTAGTTTTGCTTCTAGTCAAAATGGAAAGCAACTGTAGTTTGTCATCCTTTAATGCTGAGAGATGACAGGAAGCTGGGCTTTATTTGTTTTTCTCTTTGAAGTGATACAGCTGAGTGAGCAGACGTAAGAGTTTCATTTTAACCAGAAATTTTGCTTAACCTCAAAGAAACAGCTACTCCATTGAGAACTGGTGGCCTGCCGGGCTTAGCTTCTGCAGAACGGCCAGAGGAGAAGATGGAAGGTAATGGATGGTTCCAGAAAATTCTGGAAGAAGCACACCCAGTGACTCTAGAAATCCAGTTTGGTTACATGTTTATAAAATACAGCAGGCCTAGTCAAAATGTGCCCTATGAACTACATAAGGCCCATAGCCTCCCTCATCCCTTAAATCTTAAGTTAGATTCTCTACAACTATAAATAAAAGAATTTACACTGAACAACAACAAAAAAACTTCTCAGAGATGTTACAACAACATCACATCCATTGAAGGCCACAAATTGAATGCCTGTGAGAACTAAGTACGGGATAGTGATGGAGTCGCACAGGCCAGGGTTTACTAGAAATCTGGGTTTTTAATGTAAAATCTTCACATTTTTAGTGATGACTCATTTTCTTCCTAAGGTTGCTGTATTGTAACTAAAACTGCACCTCTGAAGCCAAAGTTCTTACATTCTGAAATCTAGCATACACTGCATTCTATAAAAAAAATAAATTCTGGGTCTCTTGACAGATTTCCACATCTATGAAAATATTTCTGATGTAGGGATTGTAATTTTTAATTTAATTTTCTATAAAATGAAGTCACAAGAAATAAAGGGGATATTTTGAGTGGTGAAGAGAGGAAAAGTACAAGTCTTCCTTTATGTGCTATGCTAAGCTTACCAGCAAAAGGACTATAAAAATTCCCTTGATGATATTGACCTAAAAACAAGAAATGAGTACTAGTAAAGATAACTTTTTTCTTCTTATTTATCATCTCAGTAACCTGTCTAAAATGCATACCTTATGTCACTATCCTACTTGTTGCCATTCCTACCCCCACCCCATTCCCTGGTAAACTGTATTCTAGTTTCTGACTCTATAAATTTGCTTATTCTAAATATTTCATCTTATTGAAATCATACAGTATTTGTCCTTATGCGTCTGGCTTATTTCAGTCAACATGATATCTTCAGAGTTCACCCATGTTGTCACATGTATTAGAACTTCATTCTTTTTTATGACTGAATAATATTCAATTGTCTATATATACCATATTTTATTTATCCATTTATCAGGTGATGGACACTTGGGTTGCTTCTACCTTTTGGCACTTGTGAAAAACGACACTATGACCATCAATGAGCAAATATCTGTTCGAGACTGTGTTTTCGATTCTTTTGGGTCTATACCTAAAAGTGAGATTGCTGGGTCAGATGGAAGGGTAAGGGGCCCTAAAAAGCCACGACCCTTGTACATTGTGAAATGGGTGTGGGTGTGAAATGGCATCTCATTGTGGCTTTGATTTGTATTTTTCTAAAGGCCAATGATGTTGAGCATCTTTTCATGCACTTTTTGGCCATTTGTGCATCTTCTTTAGAGAAACATCTACTTAAGCCTTTTGCCCATTTTTAATTGGGTTGTTTGTCTTTTTGTTTTTGAGTTGTAGGATTTCATTTTATATTCTGGTTATTAAACCCTTAGTGGATATGTGGTTTCCAAATATTTTTTCATATTCTTTAGGTTGTCTTTTTACTTTCAGGATGAAGTTCTCTAACACTCAAAAATTTGTAAATTTGATGAAGTCCCATTTATCTAATTTTTCTTTTTTTGCTCGCACTGTGGGAGTGAAGTCTAAGAAACCATTGCTTAACAAAAGGTTGTGAAAATGCTTCCCTATGTTTTCTCTGGAAGAGCTTTTTATAGTTTTGATTCTTATATTATGTCTGATCCATTTTGAGTTCATTTTTGTATATGGTGTGAGGTGGGGGGTCCACCTTCATTCTTTTGCATGTGAATATCCAGTTTTTCTAGCACCATTTGTTGAAGAGGCTATTCTTTCCCCATCGAGTGGAATGGCACCCTTGTCAAAAATCAATTGGCCAATACTAATGCAAAGTATTAATGATAATGTGAGAACTCCGTATTTTTTACATGATTTTTCTGTAAACCTATAACTTCTATAATAAAAAAACAATTAAAAGAAATGCAAGTAACATTATTTTGGTTACTGTAGTTTCATAACAAGTTTTAAAATCAGGAAGTGTGAGTCCTCCAATTTCTTTCTTTTTCAATATGGTTTTGGCTATTCAGGGCCCCTTACCCTTTGTGCCAGTTTGGATGTATTATGTCCCCCAAAATGCCATTATCTTTGATGCAGTCTTGGGTGGGCAGACATATTAGTGTTGATTAGATTGTAATTCTTTGAGTGTTTCCATGGAGATGCGACCCACCCAACTGTAGGTGATGACTCTGATTGGATAATTTCCATGGAGGTGTGGCCCGGCCCACTCAGTGTGGGCCGTGATTGGTTCACTGGAGCACTATACAAGCTCAGACAGCAAGAGCTAGCTTGCTACAGGCAAGCGGGACACTTTGAAGAATGCACAGGAGCTGAGAGAGGAGCTGCAGCTTACAGAGAAATTTTGGAGATGGTCTTTGAAAGCAGTCTTTTGCTCCTGAGAAGCTCAGAAAAGACAAACACCCAAAGAGCAACTAAGAATGACATTTTTGAGGAGCTGCAGCCTAGAGAGGAACATCCTGGGAGAAAGCCATTTTGAAAACAGAACTCTGGAGCAAACGCCAGCCACGTGCCTTCCCAGCTAACAGAGGTGTTCCAGACACCACTGGCCATCCTCCAGTGAAGGTGCCCAGTTGTTGATGACTTGCCTTGGACACTTTATGGACTTAAGACTGTAACTTTGTAACCAAATAAACCCCCTTTCTGTCCATTTCTGGTGTTTTGCAAAAAAGGTAGCATAAGCAAACCAGAACACCATTCCATATAAATATGATTGGTTTTCCTTTTTCTGCAAAGAACTGCCTTTTTAATTGAGTGTTGACATTACTCCCAGTGTCCGAGTGAAAGGCTAACAGTCTTAAACACATTTATTTTCTCTGTACACATTTCTTCCACCGCTGGAATCAAACACAGTTTAATTAATTTGTTACTGGTAAGTGGCTTTTCGTGCTTGAATAACAAATCAGCCACTTGGAAATTTACTTTGCAGCCTCATTTTCATTCTTATGAGGAAATTCTGCTGTGATGAGATTTCTGTTTCAAAATTTTGAATTTTTCTGATCATTGCTTTCCCATGAGTTGGAAATACTGCAACGAGTACTTAATCTGGTAATGTCAACGTATATTGTATTCTTTTAGCACAACTATAGTGTCATTGCATAACAGACAATGCTTTGCCAACTAGTTTGAGGACAAATTAATCCATGTTCTACTATGCCTTAAAACACAACACTTGAAGTCTACTTTTCTTCCTCCTTTTGCCATGATAGATTTCCACTGGTATGGTGATATGTGTGGAACTCAAAATGCCACAGAATTGTAACTACCTTACTGTGATCTGTATTGTGCTGGGCAGCAGTGAGAAGCAACGAGAGCCTCACATGAGATCGCTGTTGCAGGTATTCTACTCTGCTGTTGTAGTGGGAGGACAGCCACATGAAATATGTAAGCAAATAAGTGTGTCGTGGTCCAATAAGACTCTATTTATGGACACTAAAATTTGAATTTCATATAATTTTCATGTTGCAAACTAGTGTTCTTCTTTTGACTGTTTATCAAACATTTAAAAATATTAAAAAACTATTTTTGCTTACAGGCCATACAAAAACAGACGGTAGGCCAGATTTGACCCATGGGCCTGGTTTACTGATTCCTGCTCTATAGCAATCCTGAGTCATTTACAGATTTCCTCTGCCTTTCCCCCCATTATTTCATGCTTCCATGTCTATGAACATCCTGAGTCTCTCTCACTGGAATGTTCTTCCTATCTACGTCTTCCTGAACCCATATTTATTTTTCGAGTCACCAATCAAGTGCTACCTCCAAGATTTTTGCTACGGCCCAAAAATCTATGTGATTTTGCTATTGCATATCTAAGACCAAAAAGAACATATAAAAAAAGGAGAATCTGTTATTTCATCCCTAAATCACATTAAAATGTGTTATTTCATTTTCTTTTGTTTTTGAATAATTTAGGAATTTTACTGAGAAGGAGTGTGAGATTTGCAGGATCAGGGAGAAAGTGCAGGAAAATCTCATCTACACCATAAGAAAATATCACCCATATGAGGATCAAATAAGATGGAGGAAGAACATCCTAAACACAGAGAAAGATAATAATAAAAATGAGTTCCTTCTGTCTTTCCTTTCCTGAAGATGTTAGCTTTTAATAGTAAACCAGCAAAAAGATTATGCATGGCTACACACAAAATTCAGTGGCTGTGCACTAAACCTATATGGACTTTCTTATGTTAGTGTCCTCTCTAATCTACTAGTTGGATTCACCTCTGATCCCATTTCTTCTTCTGTGAATAAACTAATATTTAATTTTCAAAATTATTTAGCTTTATTGGAGTGCTTTTTAATATTTAGGAATAAAAGAGATACATTTCCTTCAAGAACCTATGTGATAAACCAGTTTCATTACAGGGTTGTGGCAGGTTGTAAAATAATAGGCAACTGTAAAGGTACGCAAAGCACCATTGTTAAAGCTCTTTGTTCCATTGGAAGAAGCCAGTTCTTGGACTGTCAACAGATCTTATTTCTCTCATACTATAGAAAGAAGGCCCAAGAAGTTAGGAGAGCTGAGATGGCTGTCATGCCAAGGAAAGCAAAAAGGATTTCATAGAAGCCCAGGGAGGAAGCAGGATTCTTTTGCTAAAAATGAAGGGTTAACGAAAAAGCTCGTGTTCTCAAGAGGACTCGATTGAGTTACAGCTAAAGTAATGAGGTTAGATTCGATCAAGTGATATGTCCCCTCTAAAGCCTTCCCCTATCTCACCTTCCAGATATTACTGACTTCTGCCTCTGGGCCACCATCATGATCATCTATGTGGCCTGGAAAAAACTGCTTTTAAAATATTGACTACCCTTTTCTACATTTACTTTTTTACATGTCTGTCTCCCAGTACTCTGGGAAGCCACCAGTGGATTTGAATCATAGCTCCACCACTTAACTATTTCATAACCAAAGCCATGTCTTACTATCTTTGTGTATCCAGCAAGTAGCATATGTCCAACTAATAGTTATGGAATAAAGAAATAAAGAACTGAATGGATAGGATGAATGAATAGGGGAAGGCAGTTAAATGGAGTGTTCTATCCCGATGGGCAGGCCCTCTGACTTCCCAGAGCTCTTCTAGACACGACAGCGACTACCCCACACACCCAGGTTCTAAGCTCCGAGAATTACAAAATTCTGGCTCAGGAAAGTCCAAGTTTAGTAATGATGATTAATGCTAGATAAATTGGACTGTGAGAGAAGGCACTGATCTATATATAGAGGTGTGTCTGTGTGTGTATTTGTATTTGCATGCTTTTTCAACTTGTTCTCCTCTATTTGATTTTTTTTTTTTTTAAATGAAAACATCACTTTTATTGACAGTGTAAAACCACAATAGACAGTTTCACAGAATGGAAATAAGACAGCCCCAAGACAACGGAGTGTGTAAAACTGCAGCACATAGTTAATACTCTTCACCCTCATCCTCTCCCTCACAACTATCTGCTTTAACCTCCTCATAATCCTTCTCAAGGGCAGCCAAGACCTCACAGGCCTCAGAGAACTCTCCTTCCTCCATCCCCTCACCCACATACCAGTGAACAAAGGCACGCTTGGCATACATCAGGTCAAACTTGTGGTCCAGGCGAGCCCAGGCTTCAGCCACGGCTGTGGTGTTGCTCAGCATGCACACAGCTCGCTGGACCTTGGCTAGGTCTCCACCAGGCACCACAGTAGGAGGTTGGTAATTAATGCCAACCTTAAAGCCAGTGGGGCACCAATCCACAAACTGGATGGTGCGCTTGGTCTTGATGGTGGCAATGGCAGCATTGACATCTTTGGGAACCACGTCGCCACGGTACAATAGGCAGCAAGCCATGTATTTACCGTGGCGAGGGTCACATTTCACCATCTGGTTGGCTGGCTCAAAGCAAGCATTGGTGATCTCTGCTACAGTAAGTTGTTCATGGTAGGCTTTCTCAGCAGAGATGACGGGAGCATATGTGGCCAGAGGAAAGTGGATGCGGGGGTAGGGCACCAGGTTGGTCTGGAATTCTGTCAAATCAACATTCAGGGCACCATCAAACCTGAGGGAAGCAGTGATGGACACAATCTGGCTAATAAGGCGGTTAAGGTTAAGGTTAAAGTTGGTGTAGGTTGGGTGCTCAATATCGAGGTTCCTACAACAGATATCATAGATGGCCTCATTGTCTACCATAAAGGCACAATCTGAGTGCTCTAGGGTGGTGTGGGTGGTGAGGATGGAGTTGTAGGGCTCGACCACAGCTGTGGAAACCTTGGGGGCTGGGTAAATGGAGAACTCCAGCTTGGACTTCTTGCCATAATCAACAGAAAGGCGTTCCATCAGCAGGGAGGTGAACCCAGAACCGGTTCCCCCACCAAAGCTGTGGAAAACCAAGAAGCCCTGAAGACCTGTGCACTGGTCAGCCAGCTTGCGAATTCTGTCCAGAACAAGGTCAATGATCTCCTTGCCAATGGTGTAGTGCCCACGGGCATAGTTATTGGCAGCATCTTCCTTGCCTGTGATGAGCTGCTCAGGGTGGAAGAGCTGGCGGTAGGTGCCAGTGCGAACTTCATCAATGACTGTGGGTTCCAGATCTACAAACACTGCCCTGGGCACGTGCTTGCCGGCACCGGTCTCACTGAAGAAGGTGTTGAAGGAGTCATCTCCTCCCCGGATGGTCTTGTCACTTGGCATCTGGCCATCGGGCTGGATGCCTTGTTCCAGGCAGTAGAGTTCCCAGCAGTCATTGCCAATCTGGACACCAGCCTGGCTGACGTGGATGGAGATGCACTCACGCATGACGGTGTTTTGTAGGAATTCGTGAGATTGGAGGAGGCGAGGGGACGGCGACAAAAATCTTCCACTGACAGACTACCAAGGAATCTTGGGGAGAAGTAGTCCTCTATTTGATTTTATACACAAAGGAAGAAAGATCAAGAGTGGTAAGGAGGGTTAGATTGTGATCATAGAAAAAGAAAAGTGATTGCAAATATTGTGAAATATTATATTAGAAGGATCAAATTTTTAATAAGCCTCAACTTCCACAGATATGATATCTGGATGGTTAGGTGACAATAAGAATTCTTTTCCCTTTTTTCTAAGCTTGGGATTTTTCTTTCTTCTTTCTCTTCCTGTTACCTGTGGCTACTTGCATCTGTTCAAAGTTATGTACCTTTTCTTAATGCCTGGAAGGAATAAAGCACCAAAGGAAAAACTGAAGAAATGGGAAGTTGGAAGAATAACTTCTTGGGACACCTCCTCATTCCTGCTCTACTGCTTCTTTTTAAACTTCAATTTGGCCTCCCAGGTCTCTAGCCTTGATAACTAAAGCTTCCCAAAGTATGGTCCTCATCACACATCTAAACCAGGATGACCAGGGAACATGCAAAAAAATTCATGTCTCGGAGATCTACTGAACCAGGATCTCCAAAGGCAGGGCCCAGGGATCTGTCAGGGCTTTTAGGATGGGTAGTTACCCATATGGTGATGTATGGTTTCCTAATTATTCTATTTTATTTCTGAATAGGTGGCATGTTTATGTGGTATAAAATATATGAAAAGGCATACAGTGAAAAGTCTTCCTTCCACCCTGTTTCCTCTCTTCCTAGCTCCCCAGTTCCTCCATTACAGGCAATTATATCCAGTAGTTTCTTAGGTATATTTCAGGAGTCTCTTTACAAATATGAACAAAATGAATATATAGTGTCATCCTTGCTATACGTTTTATGCAAAAGGAAGCATAGAAACATACTGTGTACACTGCTCTATACCTTACTTTCTTAATTTATTAGCATTTGTTGGAAATCTTTTTAAATTAGTATAAGAGAGTCTCTGGATTCTTTTTTACAACTGCATATTTTCCCACTGAATGGACATACCATAATATATATGGTTAGAACCCTATTTATTTGTACCAAAATATATTGACATTTGGATTGTTCCTCATTTTGGGCTACTATTAAAAAAGTTCACAAATATCATAAGCAGACCGTTTTGCTCATGTGGCATCATATTGACTGAATTCCCAGAATTGGATTTGCTAGGTCAAAGGGTATATGTGTATGTAATTTTTACAGCTATGTCAAGTTTCCTTCCATGGTAGTTCTGTCAGTTTACACTCTGTTAAATGACAGTGCCTGTTTTCTCTCAACTTCACCACAGAAGGTAATCAAACTTTTGTGTTTTTGCCAATCTGACAGGTAATAAAAGGTATCCTAAGGTAGTTTCAGTTTGCATTTATTTTATTATGAGTGAGAATGAGCGTTTTTCATATATTTAATAGCTATTGTATTTGCTTTTCTGTGAACTCTGTTCATAGCCTTTGCCTATTTTTCTATTAGGTTTTTGATCTTTTTCTTTTTGATTTCTTTATATATTAGAGGGTTTAGCTCTTTGTATGTGATACAAGTTGCAAATTTCTCTCATTTTATCATTTATCTGTTGACTTTGTTTATATTGTTTTTATGCTATGCAGACTTTTAAAAATTCTTTGAAGAAGTCAAAATTATCAATCTTTCTTTTATGGCTTTTGAAGTTTCAGTTATATTTAACAAAGTGTCAGGCATTTTTCCAGGTACTCTCAGATATTCTATCATTAACAGTTGTTTTGCTGTATAATTTCACTTAAAAAGAACTCAATCTCATAATATTACTAATATCCTATCAAGTGTTATTAATTTATATAATGTAGCAAGATCCATCTAAGTTTATATAAGAGAAATTCATCCATATTTAGTAATTTCATGGTTCCTCTATAACACATAAATCTTTTCTTCTGTGTTTTAACAAGTTCCCCTGGTGATTCTTATACACTAAAGTTTGGAAACCACTTCTGATTGTCTCTTAACTATCTCCGCTTCCCACCTCAGAAGTCTCATTAAACCTCGAAGATCCATCATTATAGTCTCTGTAACCTACGTATTTCCCTGGAAGGAGATTTCAGGCAGCATTAAGGAAAATCCATTTTTACTGGCAATGTCACTTAGGCCAGATGGAGATAATACTCTTGGGACATTATTTGACCGCTAAGAACTCCAGATCCTTTGCTGTCATATGGGAGACAACAGTGCCTATCCTAGGATGCTGTAAAGTACACAGAATGCCTGGCACACAGTGAACTGTCGATAAATGGCAGTTGGTGTTACCAAGGTAGACCAGAAGTTGTGACGCTGTCTTCTGTCCCACATTGTACCAGTGAAGGAGATCAACCCAGCTGGAAATAACAGGTGGTAACAGTGGAAAGGATATCAGGCTGGCCAATGCCTAGGGCTCAGAGAAGAAAGGAAAGAGGCCTTTTGGGAGCAGAGCTGGTGAAGACGTGGAGTGTCCTTAGGGTTTTATGCTGGTAAGAAGCCTCGTTCTTTCACAGCTGCTCACCTAACCAGTTCCTCGGAATTTTAAATTTCAGGCACAAAACTTATTTCTATGTTGCTTGAGAGAGGTGAATAATTAAGGACAAAAGTGCCCATAAAAGGACCAATGTGGTAAAACTTAGGGTTTCTTTTTTTCTTTGCTGGGTGTGCTCTGCCAAGACCTCCATCCAAACTTGGCTCGGCTCCTCCGTGATGTGAATCAGAGCTCACTGGTGGAGTCACAAGCCAGTTATTACCCTGTGGCCACACTGCTTATCAAGCTTTGCCCTTTTCTTCTCCAGTGTGGATGTTTAGGGCTCTTCATTATGCAATGAAAATAAACATTCATGTAAATGGTCTCCTGGCTACTTGATCCAAACCAATAAGGAAAACCTGCTTTACAAGCTTCCACAGAAACTTCTAGTAGAATAAGCAACTGATAATTCTACACCAAATGTCTGGCTTTTAGCCAGGACTAACAACTGCTCCCTTTTTGCAAGCCACATTCTGGTGACCATGGAGAGCCAAAATAGATATTTTGATTGTAGAGCATTTTCTAAAAGAAGGTGAACTCAAAGTGCCATTATACAAACTAACCATAGGTTTAGGATGAGAAAAAAAAATTGGTTTAAAAACTTTAAAGAGATTGGTCAACTGCCAAAAAAGCAATCTGGGGAAAAAAAAAAAAAATAGAGCCCACCAAATTATTAAAATTTTCCAAGTTGGTCGTGTTCATTGTCTTCAGATTAGGGTTACTAGATTTAGCAAATGAAATACAGGATATCCAGTTAAATTTGAATTTCAAATAAACAATAAAAATTTTTTAGTATAAGTATGTCCCAAATATTGCATGTTTCAAATATTGCATGGAACATACTTACACTAATATATACATATATATTCATTGTTTATCTGAAATTCAAATTTAACTAGGTGTCATGTATTTTATCTGACAACCATAATTTAGATGCATTTTCACTATGATGCCAAGAAAACGAGAAGGGCAGGGTAACAGTTAAAAATTCTGATAAGATAGTTAAGCCTCTTTACTAGGTTAGAAGATAATATTGACCCTTTCCTTTTGCCATTTGTCTTCTACTATAATTAATTTCATATTTGCAATCAAGCTCTAGAGTTAGGGTTTTCATTATTCTTTAAAATAAATGTGAAGCAAAGAATTAATATGCATTTTGTACCCATTAGGTGCCAGACATATATTAAGCACTTTATTCATTATATTATTTAGTCATTCTTTCTCTATATAATTTCAATTTGAAAGTATTTAGCAGGGTAAAATTATTATCATCTCAACAGATGCTTGCAATGTATACAACGGCTAAGTTAATTTAAGTCAATAAAATTCTACTGGCCCCAAGATGGGTCAGGTACCTACTAAACCACAGCCCCAAGGAAGGATACTAGTTATTCATTTATCTCTAAGAAAAAATAACCTTGATCTCAAGCATTAATGCCCTTATTAGAAGAGGAACATCTTAAACCTTGAGGGGAAAAGAATAAATGGACTTTAACAAGTTTGCTAATTATTCTTGCTAGCAGATATAATTGCTTATTCAATAAACATTTATTGAGTGGATGTAAGTTCCAGAGAAAGAGGCTAAGGATGTGGTTCCTGAATTCAAGTGGCTTGCTCTTTGGTGGGAGGGACAAACCAGTACAGTATGCCTTCACTGTTATACGACCTCCTAGAGTGTGAGCACAATTCTGCTTTCCAAAGAGGTTCTTTATAGGCAGACAGCCAACAGTGTGGGAGTGCCCCAAAGAAGCCATTCACTCTGCCCACGGACTCAGACAGCCCATCTGGCATACCTGGAAATCCTAAAGGATTATAATGGGAAGCAGGTAATGGAATCTCTACAAGTCAGAGTAGACATAATTTACGGGAATTGCCTTGACAGCTGATGCCAGAATACCTAATGCAGGTACACATTGTACCGATGGGACTGACAATATCATCTTGGTATATGAGGTTTACCTGAGTGTAATTTCAGTTCTTTTCCAATTAGTCTATTGCAGGCAGACAGAATACTCTATGGTGATAGGTATAATGTGATTGGCCTATTCCATGAGGGAATTCAATGGGCATTCTTGTGATAACTGCACTGGTTTGCTATACCATGCTTGATAACAAAGACAAGTGATGCACATTTTCTAAAGATGCAAATCATATACTCATTTGCGGTGAATATATATACACACACCACATACCACCTACATATGACCATAAATCTTTTCAAAGATTAAAAGCACCCTGAGGCTACTTCACACCTGCAGACCTTGAAATTGCTTGGTAACATATAGTGTCTTAAACTCAGCATTGACCTTTATCTTCTCAAGGTCATGCATTCAGTCATGTTTTGATCCTGAGTTAGATAGACTGAAACCAAGCATGCCATGGAAAGTGAAGCACCCAGACAATCCTCCATTTCATTTAAGTAAAAATCAAATTTTAATGTCAGATGACTGAGTCAAAGTTTTGGGAGACATCAATTATTCAGACCTTATAACTACTTGGTTTTTCATCTTGACACATTTTCTCTTTATAGACACAAACTAATAGTGTGAGACTATATCACTGAGGATACTAGAGATTGAATCAGCCTGGGTGTCCATACGGCTGATCCTCCAGGGAGTTCCCTCTTGATATTCAGCACCAACTGCCTTCAGTTCTCTACCCTTTCGATTGAGGGGCGGTGACCTGGGACAAATTGCATGGTGTGTCTGGGTTACCCATCCTCACTCCCAACATATTTAGAGAGTGATGTCTGGCTAAGTGAACAATCCTGAGGACAAGAAGAAGTCATCAAAGGGCAGCATGCAGAATGAGGGGTTAGTGTGTGGGAGGGAGAAGGAAAATTCCTACTAGTTATTACCTGATGATAAAGGAGTATGAGACAAATTGTAAAACTGAGACCATTCTGTTTCATCTACAGGTGCCTTCCATCTCTCTTGACCATCTACCATGGAGTCTACCCTGATTTGCCACATTTAACACAGTGTCCAATTAGAATGAACTCAAACTTCAATATTTATTACCTCAATTTTGTTAAATTATTTTTGAGATTCTAATTCTATTAAAATTCAACATTTGGCAATCATCAATTTAAGGCTAATTAAGAGCTAAATAATTACAGACATTTCAGGCAGTGAAATTTTCTTTTTTCAGTCATCTATACAGAACCTCAATTTAATCTTTTACAAAGCAATTAATCTAGTTAACTGCAATCTTTTCTATTTCTGTTTAATTTAATATAGCAAACATTTATTGAGAGCCTGCTTTATAATGAGCCCTGTGTGGTGTTGTTGTTCAAATTGGCAGGAATTAGACTTAAAGTGCTAGAATTTTGTAGCGGGTACCTGGAAAGAACTTTGTAAATCATTTGGTCCATACTCCTCATTTTACAGATGATGAAATTTCTTGGTAAATTAGAAATTTCATACACAGAAAGGGAGTCAAGATCAGGCAAACTACACTAAGTTATTCCCTCTCTCCTTCAAAGTGCTCTGCATACCTTCCATCTTAAGTGGAAGTTTGAATTCATTCTAAGCAGTCTTTCCAAAAGGATAAGAAAGGAGAATTTGGGGACTGGAAGCCACCGGAGTGCCCTTTTCCCTTCTTCTTAGGACAAAAAGGCCCAACCCCACTGCCCAAAGGAAGGAGAAAGGCAGTAAAATGGCTTCTCTCCAGAGGTACTCGTGGCAGCATCTCATCTGCCCTAGTCTTCTACCCAAGCGATCTTTCACCAACACCTTTCGGCCCAACCTCCAAGACTGCAGGTGTTCTCACTACTAAAAAACAGTTTAAATTCAAGAATTATGTTTTGAAGAAAAAGAAGCAGCAACAATTCACAATACGTATTGTATATATATATTTTCTTTTTTTATACAGCTTTATTTCATGTCTTACAATTCACCCACTTAAAGTGAACAAGTAAATGGTTTTTAATATATTCATAGATATGTGTATATTTTGATTTTAAAACATCACCTCAAAAAGAAGCTCAGTACTTTTTAGCTCTCACTCCCCACACACCCCCGTTCCCCGCCTATGTTTAATTATTTTAGAAACTGCCATACTGTTTTCCAAAGTGGCTGCACTGTTTGGCATTCTCACCCACAGTACAAAAGGGTTCTGATTTGCCCACATCCTCCACAACACTGGTTATTATCTGACTTTTTCAGTCTAGTTTTCCTAATCAGTGTGAGGTAGTATCTCATCGTGGCTTTGATTTGCATTTGCCTGTTGACTAATGATGTCAATCATCTTTCTGTGCGCTTTTTGGCCATTTGTAGCTCTTCCTTGGAGAACCGTTGCTTCAGATTCTTTGCTCACTTCTAAATTGGGTTATTTGTCTTTCTATTATTGAGTTGTAAGAGTTCTTTACATTCTATATATAAGTCCTTTATCAGACTTTCTGGCCTTCATGGTTTCTAAGGAGAAAACAGATGTTATCTTAGTAAGGATCCCTTACATGTGATATGTCAGTTCTGTCTCGCTGTTTATAAGATTCTCTCTTTGTTTTTTGCTTTCAACAGTTTGATTATAATATGCATCAGTGTGGATCTGCTTGGAGTTCCTTGAGCTTCTTGGATTTATATATTTGCATCTTTTTGTCAGATTTGGGGAGTTTTTGGTCATTATTTCTTTAAATAATTTTTCTGTCCTTTTCTTTCTCTCTTCTCCTTCTCGGACTTGTATGGTGCATATATTGTTATGCTTGATAATGTCCAGAGGTTCCTTAGGGTTCTTTTTTTTTTTTTTCATTCTTTTTAATTTCTGCTCCTCAGACTGGACAATTTCAATTATCTTATCTTAAAGTTTGCCGATCCTTTCTTCTGTCTGCTCTAATCTGCTGCTGAACCCCAGCTACTGGATTTTCATTTCATTATTGCACTTAATGGTTCCAGAATTTCCATTTGGTTCTTCTTTATAATTTCTATCTCATTACTGAAATTCTCATTTTGTTCATATATTATTTTCCTAATTTTCTTAGTCTTTGTCCATGTTTTCCTTTAGTTCTTTGAGTCTATTTAATAGTTAATCTACAATCTTTGATTAGTAATTCTAGCAACTGGGCTTCCTCTAGGATAGTTTCTGTTGAATTCTTTTTTTTTTCCTGTGACTGGGCCATACTTGCCCATATTAATGTATGCTTTGTAATTTTTAGTCGAGATTTGGACATTCTGAGTATTAGATTGTGGTCACTCTGGAAATCTAGTTCTCTTACCTCTCAGTCTGCCAGATCAAGAAAAAGAGAAGGAAGACAAACAAAGAAAAACTGGAAAGAAAGAAAGGAGAGAGAGAATAGATAAAAACAAATACTAACATACAAACAACACCTCCCCTCCTCTCATTCCCCACCCCACCCCCCAAAAAATAAATAAAAGGTACTCTACCTCCCAAGTCTCTTGGTAGATGCTGCTGGGAAGCCAGAAGCTGCTGCTGTCCAGGCTGAAACCAAAGCCAGCATCTGTGCTGGTTACTCAGGGATGTGCCAGACTAAAAAAACATACAAAGAATAGAAAAACATAAAACCAACCCAAAAAAGGTACACTGGCAGTATACATCTAGGTAAATGCTGGTGTGAGGCCAGAAGCCTTTGCTGTCCAAGGGCTGAAACTCAGGCTAGATCTGTACCAGGCCTTCAGGGACCCACCAGTCCAAGAAACACCCACATGCAAAAGAAAAAGAAAAAAAAGAAAGAAAGGCATACTGGCTCTTTTAGTCCTGGTGGATGCTGGTGTGAGGCTGGGAGCTGCTGCTGTTGTTGAAACCAAAACCAAGGCTAGCATCCACTGGGCCCTCAGGTTTCGCCAGACCAAGAAATACCCCCACACAAAGGAAACAAAACTAAGCAAAGCAGGTGCACTGGCTCTTTACTGGCCAGGTGGATGCTGGTGGGAGACCAGAAGCCACTGCTGCCAAGAGGGCCAAAACTGAGACCGCGTCAGAGCTGGACCCTCAGGGATCTACCAGGCTGACCTCAAGGAAGTGCTGTTTCCTCTGCTCGCCCTGGCCCCAACCAGCCACTCCAGGAATCAGGGCCACATCTCTGCAGCTGCAGGTGTTTTCACAACCATTTCCACAGCTGTTGCCATTGGGCTAGTAATAGAGGCCAGTTGCTCTCCCGCCTTCACTTACAAAGGCTAACATCACTGCAGGCCCTCCCTTCATTTGCACTCTAGTAGTCGTAGTAAATGTCCAATCTGGTTCCAGGGTTACCACCTAATTAATTCCAGACTCATTTGCCAGTTCATTCATTTTTCCTACTCCTCCATTTTGTGCCTGCACTCTCTGAGTAAGTCACTTTTTCTTTTTAATTAAGTTCAGTTTTATTGAAATACATTCACACACCACACAATCATCCATGGTATACAATCCACTGTCCACAGTATAACATAGTTATGCATTCATCACCACAATCTATCTCTGAACATTTTCCTTACATCAGAAAGAACCAGAACAGGAATAAAAAATAGAAGTGAAAAAAGAACACCCAAATCATCCCCCCATCCCACCCCATTTGTCCTTTAGTTTTTATCCCCATTTTTCTACTCATCCATACACTAGATAAAGGGGGTGTGATCCACAAGGTCTTCACAATCACACTGTCACCCCTTGTAATCTCCATTATTATATAATTGTCTTCAGGAGTCCAGACTGCTGGGTTGGAGTTTGGTAGTTTCAGGTATTTTGAGTAAGTCACTTTTAATGCCACTTAGGAATACAAAAAAGAGAGGTAAAATATTTGAATTTATTAGACCAGTAAATTACAGTCTTGCCTAAATTTTATTATTGATCCAACCTTCTTTCTTCCCAAAGACTGGCATTCTGGGGCAGGCTGCTGGCAATCCTTGGTCCTGGGCTCCTCTGTTACATCTGGGTTATGTGGACTTTCAGCTTCTATTTGTTCCCTCTGTGTTTTTTTTTCCTCTCTGTGTGACCCTCCCTCTAAGGCCTGGGTGTCCTCTCTGTGCCTCTCCCTATAAGGCCATCAGTAATAGGATTAAGACCCATCCTGGGCTACACATTATCTGAAGTATCCTCATCAAATGGTCCTATTTGATTCCGTGGTTGAAAGATTTCAAATCGAGTCAAGAGGCAGTTACTCTTACGCAAGCTTCAGCTAGATATAGCAAACTGCCACAGTATGCCAAGCCCCAACCGACAGTATTCCTGAAAACCCAGGTCTCCATCTGAGATGCTACAAAAGTTTCACTCATTAAGTTTATTCTGCAGAAACTTAAAACTTCCAGATTGTTCCTATGCTAGATAAGTCCCCAAACCCAGAGGCACCAGTCTCTTCAAGAGCATCAACCAGCTGCATCCCCTTCCCCATAATGTCAACACCCTTTTTCAATATGAACAAGTTAGGGTGGCCACTGCCCAGATAGCCCTGAAGATTGAGACAGTGATCAAACCAGAGGGAGAAGTAGCAACAGAAAAGACAGGATTTAACAAAGGATTATGACTATTGAATCATTATACAGATATTTCTTTTTAGTCTCTAGTGTATTAGAACAGCTAGAAGGAAATACCTGAAATTGTGGAATTGTAACCCACATCATACCTTGAAATTTGCTGTTTACTTGTTAAACCTTTCCTGCATATATTAGAGAAAATGTTAAAAAAAAAAAAAATGTCCTATTTACAAGGGTTCACACCCACAGGAATGGATTAAATTTAAGAATGTGTTTTTTCTGGGGTACATAGCTCCAAACCACCACAGTGTCCTACCCAAGAAAACAATAAAACTTAGGAATCTAATTGAAAAGAAACAGTTAACAATAACAACAACAGCAACAACAACAACAACCAAAAAAACGGTCAATAATACAAAGTAATAAAAAATAATGCTAAATTATGGCTGGGTCTAAGAAAACATAAATCAACACGGATTAGAACGATCAGGGACCATATTGGGAAGGAGCTGAGACTAGAGCCAGGCCTTCAAGAATTAGCAGTGAACAGAGGGGAGAAGGGAGGCCATTCCAGGCAAGAAGATAATGGGGTCACCAGGGTGGGGACAGGGAGGAATGAGAATGAACTTTTAGACCAATTAGAAGGTCAGCCTGATTGGAGTGAAAGAGTACGCAAGCTGGAAGCAAAGAACAAAATTGAATAAATAAGGTAGCGCTAGTGTACAGGGAATCATGAAAGCAGGGCAGAGAAGGTTAGAACTGACCCAGTTGGACAATTGGAGCCTTTTTTTATTTCTAAGTAGAGGAGAGAGAATGTTAAACATTAGGGTCATCTGGAAGAAAGAAGATCTCCAGCTAGAAAAGACAACCCAGGAGGTATTTGCTTAAGGCAAGTAGTGGGAAGGGATGGTTTTAAGAGATGGTTCAAAGAAAGAATTCCCCAAGATGTTATAGAAAAAGAAAACGGTTGTTAGACCCAGCTTGTTGCCTCACCTCTGCAGCCTTTGCCATTCCCAAAGATGGGGCCATTTAAATCCCCACTTGATCCCAGTTTCCAGAACCAATCCTAACATAAGAAAGGAAATAACTTCCAGAAGAAAACAAAGTAATTCAGCATTGGGTTTATCCCTCGTGGTGTCTAAGTTTTGATCATGGGGCTCCTCACTTGTAATTGAGCTTTCACTTGATCCTTAACTAATTTCCCTTCTTGTAATCTTCTAATTACTCTAGTTTCCTTTTAGGATTGCCTTGTTCTTTTCTGTTCCCCTCCCAAGGATAAAAGTGCTTCTCCTGAAATTTAAAACAAAACAAAAAACAAACAAGCAAACAAAAAATTGGAAAGATATAAACCAAAATATTTTATCTGAATAGTAAGATTACCCTGTCTTTTTCTTTTTAATTTTGTTTTTCTGGGTTAGTTAAGCTTTCTTAGTGAAGCATGTGTACTTTATTGATGAAAAAAAAAAAAAAAGCAAAAGAAATAGAAGAAAAATATTTAAACACATATATTAAAGGGGAAAAAAAGCAATTGGCCAATATGAGTTGTTGCCTACAGTTCCAAAGTTGGTGCAGATAACCTGATAAGCAATGCATCTTGTCATAGGAAATAGGCAACAAAGAATTTCATTTCCTGCTTATGGGTGAAAAGGGTGAAGGTATTGCTTCATTTTTACAAATTCAAGGAAATCACCTGCACTCTCAGTTCCCATTCTAAAAAAGAAATAAGTGTTTGCTGTATAATCCAGCCACAGCGAGTTATAGGATGAGTCTGTATGGCCAGAGGAGGGGGACCGGTTTGCAGGTGGTGACTTGCTGGTGTATAATTCCTCCATGCTTCTCAGGCTGTGCAAATCTGCTCTGACCTGACAACTAATTCCTGTTGGTGACATCTAGACTATACACAGAATAGAAATTTGACCTCAGAAGTCTTTTGTTAAGATTTCATATAAACATAGTTTTCTCTCTCTCCAGAGGGTGTCCAGGTCCCTAACGAAGAGACCTCTAATGACATCTGGAGGTTTCCCCAGTTGAACTGTGACTACCTGCTTGAGGTTAGCCCTCATCCCAGCTGACCCCTATGTCCTCCCAGACAGTATGGCATCCTGGACATAGGAAGACAATCTCTTACCCGCCAGAAGAGCTCAGGTCAAGGAGGGCTCATCCTCATGCAAAAAAAGAAAAATAATAAAGAGAAAACAAACAAACAAAAAACCACAGACCAGACTCCACCCCATTCCAAGTCAATTAGAATCTCTGGGAGTGACCCAAGCAACAGTGTTTCTGTATGCACACCATGGTGAAGAGTCAGAAGCTACATCAATGAGGTCTTTCAAGCCTATGACTCCTGCCCTAGGAACAGACCAGAACCGACTTAGTAACCTTGAGCTGATATCAAGCCTAAAAGACCCGTGCGTTGAAGAGAAACCTGGCAGAGCATCAGCTCCCTGGACAGGCTCATCAGACCTGCCTCTCTCGGTGCCATAATCCATGTTTGAGATAATTGAAAGAGTCACCCAAGATATTGTAGAAAAAGTAGAAGATACTTATTGGACCCAGCTTGTTCCCTGTCCTCTGTGGCCTCTCCATCCTTAAAGACGGGACCGTTTAAATCGAGGAATGACACTAGCCTACATGACCCTGAATTCTACAAGTCTATGCTAGGCCAACTACTGCTTGTGGCTGCACGCGCACATGCGCTCTCTCCCCGCTGGGTTCTACAGGAAACGATTTAATTAAAAGCTGTTGACTTCTTTTTCTAAATACCAACTTTTCCTTTCTGCAGCTTAATCTTTCATATCTTATATGCTCTGTATATAATTGTATTTTTCTGTTGCAACCTAGAATTACTGCTCCATAGAGATCATTGTCCTACTTTACTGGCTGAGTAATGAATCTAACTTATCTGGGCACGTGGACATTGTCAGCACTTTCTCACCTTTAAAATCACCAATATTGGTAGACAGTGATACAATAATAAGTATAAAATAAATATTTGTAGAACTCATTTAAATACTCTTCTACAGAAAATTCTTAATTATTTTACCCACTGGAATATTTTGCCTCATTTCTGCAAAATGAAAACTAATTCTCTTTATATGAAATCCCAAACAGTACATACAGGCTTTTCTGTGTTCAAAAAGTCTCTTACCCTCTGTGGATCTTAATTTTCTCAACTTCGAAATGAGGAGGATGGACAAGATAATCAAGTCCCATCTAGTTCTTTGTCCTTATGATTCATTTCTAGAAATTATTTATTCCCTAATACTTGTGAAACAATACATATTTGGTATTTTTAAACAAAACACATTTACCCATGAGACATGATACATTTTTTAAGAAGTTAAAAAAAAAAATGTTGCTTCTTTTTAATAAGGTCTGAAGAACTTGTTTCAAGTCCTAACTCCTCTATTAATGTCATGTGACCTTGGGCAAGGTGCTAAGATATTTTAGTTTCCATGTTTGTTATGGTGAAAACTACCACTGTTTACCTAAAAAAAAAGTTTTAAGTATTGAAGTAATTATGAATGAAATTGTTTAAAAAAAAAAAAGGTCTGGGATTTGTTTCAAAATAACCTCAAGGGCTGGAGGATATTGGGGGGTAGCTTGTGTGTAAAAGAAACAAGATAGTCCATATGTTAAAAACTGCTGAAATTGGGAGGTTATTTAAATGGTAAGTTGTTGTAAGGATAAAATTAAATAAAATGACCAAAACCTATGAAAAGTAAATTAAATAAAATGACCAATATCTATGAAAAGTAAAAACAACAACAGCAAAGTCTACCAATGCAAACTCTTCTTAGCAAATCTTGATTGACATATGGGTAAGCTAATGTGGATATTTTAATTTTCCATGCCTTCCTGAAATTGGGAACTGGCTACATAAGATGATTTGTTTTCACTGCAATCAATTTTAAATTGAAGAATTTTAATTACTGGTCTATAACAGTATTTCATTTCTGTGGAGTAATTTACATTTTCTAAAATGTACCTCATCCTAATGATCTAATTTTTCTTCATAAGCAAATTTTTGAAAGGTATAGCAGGTATTTATAATTCCATTTTGCAGATGAGGCAGAATATAATTTTTCACTATGCCAAAATAGTTTTCTAGTTACTCCATGTCTATCATGCTTACCAAGATACTGAAAGATATAAGGTGTTTTTGTTTTTTTTTAGTTCTAATCTAGGAGCTCAGAATCATTCATCTGATTTAAACTGGATTATATTACTACAGATTTGGCTCACACCTACAGTAATTGTAAATTGCATTATGATTGTGTTTAAGAAACATGCCGTAAAACCCCATAGGTTCTTCTTGCTGCTGGGAAAATAGGTCTCAATCCACACCAAACTGGAAAATCATGTTACAACTGTACCAACGTGTCTGCAATCTAACTTGAGAAAAGGTTAGTTATAAATATCTCCAAAGGAATTTGGCCCCCAAAGAATGTTTAAAAAGGGGGGGTGGGCGGGGTGTCACGAACAGCAGGCTACACCCTTTAGGAAGGTCTCTGTGTGGCCAGTGACTGCACAGAGAGACCAGGAGGATGGTGGGGCTGGGGGATTTCCACGGGTGATGACTGACCCGTCTCTTCCTCCTCTTCCCACAAAACAGAAGTGGGGATTTCTTCCATTGCTGAACAGCCCTGAGGACTTCCCCCAGCTCCTTAAGAGAAGGTACTAAAGTGGGGATCCCCACTTTTGGGGACTCCTGAAGGTGTCTGTAGGCTGGGATTCTCAACCCTGGTACCATTTGAGAAAACACTGGGAGACCTTATAAAATACCGATCCCTGGGTCCATCCTAGAACAATTAAATCAGCCTCTCCAGGCAAGAGGGACAGGGCCCAGGCCTAGGTGTTTCAGACCTTCTGGGTGATTCTAATG
Source organism: Choloepus didactylus (assembly GCF_015220235.1). Classification (NCBI taxonomy): domain Eukaryota; kingdom Metazoa; phylum Chordata; class Mammalia; order Pilosa; family Megalonychidae; genus Choloepus; species Choloepus didactylus. The sequence goes on along the minus strand of NC_051320.1, from coordinate 36,314,816 downwards.
TGTAGCAGAGGTTGAGAACCACTGCTTTAGGCTATCTCCTTGATAACCAAAAAGGTGTCCAGATCCACCTCCAAGATCACTCGGGATCAGTGCTAGAAAAACTAAGGAGTGGGAAGATTTGGGGTTTGGCACGTTTTTCCCAGTTTCTATCCTTCAGTATTGCCCTCCTCCATGCCTCCTCACATTCCCAGGGTTCTTATGTTCTATTGGTTCTGACCCCCTCCCATCTCTCTCTCTTATAGACTTCAATACACAAGAGATGATCAGGAACCCAGTCACAATAAAACATGTGAAACCAATGACCTAAAGTGACCTCTCTCTCAGGGGCATTGCCATATTATTTACCTCTACTATAGTATAAAGCCAAAGGAATTGAGCTCTAGTTCACCATGGAGTGAATAAAGTATTTTTCAGGGCAACAGGCTTTGGCAGGACCCCCAAAACCCACAACCACCGCCATACCCATGCTTAGGAAAAACAGCGTCTGTGGGCCAAAGAAGCCCGCATCCTTTGCCCTGTTGGCCGCCACTCCAAGAGCTCCCCCAGGCTCCCTGGCACAACTCTACCTTGGTCGGCTCCCTGCGGGAAGAGCCTCCTGCAGAACCTAAAAGAAGCGGAGAAACAGAAGGCAGCACACCTGACACCCAGAGATGCTCTGTGTGATTTGAAAACCGAACAGAAAGCAGAATAATTTTTGTTATTCCAAGAACCAGGTTTTCTGTCTCTGGAAAAGGAATATTATGTCCTGAGCAAACATGGGGGGTGGGGGTGGAATATAATTCAGGGGGTAAGGAAGTAAATAAAAATTTAGCTAAATCCTACTTAACTATGTAACAAATAGTCAAAACCCAACTGTGTGTAACTTGTGTGGTTTGAGTCGAAGCTGATAGATCAGTGAGAGTGAGAACGATGAGTCATTTCATGTTTTCAGTGTGTGTCACTGGAGCAAGGGCACCGCTATCCCAAGCAATGCGGGCTTGAAGCCATTCAAACAACAAAAGCCCCTCGTTGGCCACAGCCTATTTATATCAGATTCATTTTTCTCATGTTTACATCCCTGGGGAAAGCCACCACAGAATTCATAATGAGACTTTTGTGCTTATGGCTTAGCAGTTATGAGAAGGGACCAAAAAGTTGCCCTTTTTGAGTGGCTGGTCTCAAATATTTATGTATTAAATTCAACCAATGTTTGAGCCCAGCTTCTCATTAAGATTCTAACTTATTTATAAATGGTATATGAATCCCATAGGAGAGTTGGCTCTGTTTCTAGCTTGCCCCAAAGCTCTTTGGACTACCTTTCTCTTAGGGAGTGGGAAGGAGGTGCAGCAGGTACATCTCTAGTCTGTCCTGGCACTGACACTGACTGAAGGAACGGTCGTCATGGTCAAGGTTGACAAAAGAACAAACAGAGCCATTGTCACAAACACATTAGACCTACAAAAAACTCTTCCAGACCTGACTTTATGAAAGAGATGCAGCATCTGCCACGACATTTTTAGATGGCCTTTTTGTGGTAAAAATAATTTGAGGTTCTGCTATTCTTAGAAGTTCGGAAGGAGTCTGTTGACATATGGCACCAACAAATTACAAACACCCCCAAAATTTTGTTAGAAAAACATAGTGCCAATTGTGAAATGTGCAACTTGTTACTATTTGGGAAATACTTGTATAATAATTTAATAGACATAGCAGTACTTTTCATTTTTTGTTATTTTATAAATAATATTCTCTGTATCCTGTTGACTAAGCTGGCATTCAAATTTACTTTAATAATAATCATCATCATCATCATAATAGCATCTGAAATTCATTAAACCCTATCCATATACCCAGAATTGGGCCAAGGACTTTGTATGCATTACCTCATAAAATATCATTGTTTCCATTTTGCATATGAAGAAAGAGGCTTACAAGGGTCAAGTAACCTGCATGATAAAGGTCACTCTGTGTAGGCAGCAGATTTCAGTTCCAGGTCTGTCTCTTTGCACATCTTTATCCTTCACCACTATGCTATATTGTCACCCCAGAGAAATTCATCAGCAAACTGAGAAAATATAGTCTAGTTACACAGTAAATTAGAAAGTAAGGATATATCCAGTTGGGTTATAGTAAAATATTTCTATAGCACTTTGTACCACTTTTTATTTGTCGCACTCTTTGTTTTGTGGAAGACAAAATAAAATAAGCAAAATATACATTGTTATAGGAGAAATTCTTCAAAACTTTGGGTAAGCAAAGATTTCTTAGGACCCAAAAGCTCAAACAATAAAAGATAAACTGATAAACTGGACTTCATCAAATTTTTTTAAATGTATGCTCTTCAAAAGACATCATTAAGAAAATGAAAAACAATCCATATACTGGATAAAAATATTCATAATACATATATCTTGTATCCAGCATAAAAAAAACTCTTACAACTCAATAAAAAATAATAGCCTAATTAAAAACATGAGCAAATAATTTGAACTGATACTTTACTAGAGAAGATTTTTAATTGACTAATAAGCAAATTTAAAAGATGCTTATCATCATTAATTATAGAGAAATGCAAATTAAAACCAAACCATAATGTGATACCACTACACATCAACTAGAATAGCCAAAATTAAGAAGTTTGAAAATATAAGCTGTTACAAAGGATGTAGAACAACTACTACAGAACTCTCATACATTGCTGGAGAGAACTCTCATACATTGCTGGAGGGAATGTAAAATGGTGCAACCACTTTGGAAAACAGTTTGGCAGTCTCTTACGTTTACCATGTGACTCTGCAATTCTACTGCTAGATGTTTAACCATGAGAGGTGAAAAAACTATCGACGCAAAGATTTGTACATGAATGGTCATGGCTTTATTCATAAAAGCACCAACTTGGCAACAACCCAAATGGCCATAATTGTTGAATAAATAAACAAATTGCTGTACATCCTTACAATGGAATACTACTCAGAAATAAAATGGAATGAAATATTGATACATGTCACAATACAGATAAATCTCAAAAACATGCTGAAAGACACCAGAAAAAGAGAGTACTATTCTAGTTTGCTAACACTGCCGGAATGCAAAACACCAGAAATGGAGTGGCTTTTATAAGGGGGGTTTATTTGGTTACACAGTTACAGTCTTAAGGCCATAAAGTGTCCAAGGTAATGCATCAACAATTAGGTGCCTTCACTGGAGGATGGCCAAAGGCATCCGGAAAACCTCTGTTAGCTGGCAAGGCACGTGGCTGGTGTCTGCTCCGGAGTTCTAGCTTCAAAATGGCTTTCTCCCAGGATGTTCTCCTCTAGGCTGCAGTTCCTCAAAAATGTCACTCTTAGTTGCTCTTGGGGTGTTTGTCCTCTCTTAGCTTCTCCGGAGCAAGAGTCTGCTTTCAACTGCTGTCTTCAAACTGTCTCTCATCTGCAGCTACTCTCTCAGCTTCTGTACATTCTTCGAAGTGTCCCTCTTGGCTGCACTCCTCTTCAGAATGTCATTCTCAGCTGCACTGAGTTCCTTCTGTTTGTCAGCTCATTTATATGGCTCCAGTGATTTAATTTAGATCCACCCTGAATGGGTGGGGTAACACCTCCATGGAAATTATACAATCAGAGTCATCACCCACAGTTGAGTGGGGCACATCTCCACGGAAACACCCTAATCCAAATGTTCCAATTTAATCCTTACTAATATGTCTGCCCCCACAAGACTGCATGAAAGAACATGGCTTTTTCTGGGGGACATAATATATACAGACTGGTACAAGTACATACTATAATGATTCCACTTATATGAAATTCTAGAAAAGGCAAATATCATTGATATGCTCTGCATCATCTATTTTGCCTCTCCACTAGGTCTTCCATTATCATAAAACATGTTTTCTTCCTCCATCTCCCTCCCACCCCATTGCCATCGAAAGAATATAAGTGATTGTCTAGAGTCAAGGATGAGGAGATAAGTTACCGCTAAAAAAGGGAGAGAGGGAGAAGATCAAAGGACACTTTTTGACATGATGGAAATGTTCTATATCTTGATTGTGGTAGGAGTTACATGTGTGTATCCATCTCTCAAACTCATCAAAATGCACACTTAAAATGGGTGTATTGAATTGTATGTAAACTATATACACATTAATGAAGTTTATATTTACACCTTATATATAAACAGTAGTAAATGGTTTAGAAAAAAACAAAGCAGGGAAGGAAGATAGGAAATGCATGGGTATATGGGATTGGTGTCATTTTTAAGTGGAATGGAATCAGGGATACCAATCAGGAGGCTATTGTAATAATCCAGGAGAGAGATTATGATGATTTAGGTAGACCATAATGGCCACAGTGGAAAGAGTGGGAAGAGGTCAGATTCTGGATAGATTTTGAAATTAGAGCCAACAGGATTTGCTCATGGATTGTATTTGTGGTATGAGTTAAAGAAAGGAGTCAAGCATGACCTCAAGATGTTAGGCCCAAGCAACTACAAGGATGGTATTGAGATGGGGGAAATGTTCATGGAGAAGTTTTGAGGGGAAAAACCAAGAATTCAATTTTGGATATATTGAGTAGAGATACAGAGTTGGCAGATATGAATCTAGGGTTCAGGGGAGAGATCTGGACTGAAAATATAAATTTGGAAGTCATTAACATATAAATGGTTTTTAAAGCCACAAGATTAGATGAGTTCACCAAGAGAGTAGATAGAGAGAGAAGAGAAAAGCGTTGCAGTGACTGGGACTGGAGTACTCCAATGTCAAGAAGCCAAGGAGATGAAGAGGAACCAGCAAAAAAATTGAGAAGTAGGGACCAACAAGGTGGGCAGAAAACCAAGAAAGTGTGTTTTCCTAGAAGTCACAATGGGGGGAAAAAGTATTTTTAAAGAGAGTGTGATCAACTGGGCTAAATGCTGCTGACAGGTCAGAGAGATTGAGGACTGAGAACTCTCCATTGGATTTAGCAAGGTATTGGTCAATGGTAACCTTGACAAGAGCAGTTTTGGTGGAGTATGGGGGCAAAAGCCTGCTTGAGTGGGTTAAATTGAGAATGCAAGGAAAGTAATTGGAACCAGCAAGTAGAGAAAATTTTTTTAAGTTTTTCCTTTTTTGCTATAAAGGGAAGAAATGAAATAGCACAAGAGCCACAGTGGGAAGGGAGGATAGAGAAAGTATTGGGAGACACAGAAGAAATAACAGGATTGATTCTGATGGAAACAAGAGGAGATGGGATTGAGTAACGGGTAGAAACGTGAGACAGGAAACGACCCTCAGTCAGACTTTCAAATGACACATAAGTTGTGATTCTCTGGGCACACCCAGCACAGCTCTGGCTCGATATCTGCCAGATGGGGAATGTTTGTAGGTAAAGAAAAACCTTCCCTTGCGTAACTGGACGTCTATGGACCATGTTCGTTCTTTGACCTCCTGCCTTACCATGACCCTGATACTCATGCCACAAATCCTATTGCCAAGTGTCTGGATGTTGCCAATGCTATTCTCCAATTTATGGGGATATGGCTTTTCCTTTCAAGTAGCAAATACATTTCTTTTTCTCCTCGTTTTGACATTTTCTTATTTGATGCATGTTGAATTATTCTTCCAAATAGTTTCTGGCAGGATGAAACCAAACGAGCTTATTTTAGCACTCTCTCTCGTTTTTCCTGTGGCATATTCACTGATGCCAACCCAGCTAAGGGACTGAGGCATGCTGGTAAGTGGCTGCTGGGGAACCAGCGGGCTGTGTTCCTAATCCAGGAGGTAGGTCAGGGAGCCGTCCTGTGGAGTCCACAGAAACCACAAAGTTAAAAAAGAAATTTTGTAAACAAAGCCACAAAAAAATAGCAAGGGTTACATAAAGGCTGTGACTAGTTATATCATTCAGTTATATCATCTGAGATGGAGTAAAAAATCTTTTGAGCCAAAGAGTCCAAGTTATATGCTACAGGATGAAGCCCTAATGCCTATGGCTAATCAGTTTGAACCACTATAGCTATGCCTTGACTGCTAGGAACATAAATATTTTGAAACTCTTTGTCATTTTTATTATTCTATGACTGTGTTTCCAGTTTCCATGTGACAAGATTTGAAGTGCATACTGCTATAATTGTTTTCATATCTCTGGTTACTCTGTTATGTATATTCATTTGAAAACTTCTAATGACAGCCTTCTATGTGCTAGGCATTGTGCTGGCCAGTGAGCACTTTAAAATGACACAGACAGACAAAAAAAGAATTACAGTATCATGTGGTAAATGCAATGAAAGTGATTGCATATGTCATTAGAAGAGTGCAAAAGAAAAATCTTAACCCATCTGGGGGAGCTGTGGAGGTTGAGAGGCTGCTAGAACAGGAACACCAGAAGCCAAGCAGATAACAAGGAAATAAATGGGAACCAAAAGTTTTTCAGCATTACTGCAACATCAAGTAAGAAATAGGTATTTGTGAGACTTGAGGCTGGAGAGGTAGGCAAGGACTTGTGAAGGCCTCCTTGAATGCCATATGGAGGCAATGAGCAGCTACTGAAGACTTTCATAGGGTGGTGATATGGTCAAATCTTTAGTTTTGATAGATTTCTGGTGAAGGAATCTTTTTTTTTTAATTCATTTTTATTGAGATATATTCACATACCATGCAGTCATACAAAGCGTACATTCAATTGTTCACAGTACCATTACATAGTTGTGCATTCATCACCAAAATTAATTTTTGAACATTTTCATTACCACACACACAAAAATAATAAGAATAAAAATTAAAGTGAAGAAGAGCAATTAAAGTAAAAAAGAACACTGGGTGCCTTTTTTTTTTTGCCCCCATTTTTCTATTCATCCATCCATACACTGGACAAAGGGGAGTGTGGTCCATATGGCTTTCCCAATCACATTGTCACCCCTCATAAGCTACATTTTTATACAATCTTCTTCAAGATTCATGGGTTCTGGGTTGTCGTTTGATAGTTTCAGGTATTTACTGCTAGCTATTCCAATTCACCAGAACCTAAAAAGGGTTGTCTATATTGTGCGTAAGAGTGCCCACCAGAGTGACCTCTCGGCTCATTTTGGAATCTCTCTGCCACTGAAGCTTATTTCATTTCCTTTCACATCCCCCTTTTGGTCAAGAAGATGTTCTCCATCCCACGATGCCGGGTCTACATTCCTCCCTGGGAGTCATATTCCACGTTGCCAGGGAGATTCACTCCCCTGGGTGTCAGATCCCACATGGGGGGAGGGCAGTGATTGGTGAAGGAAGCTTAAGGGCTTGTGTACTTTGGGTTCTCCCAGAAGCAGACCCAGGCCCAAGGATTTGAGTTCAAGTGATCTTTTTAAGGAAATGATCCTAGAAAAAACTAGTAAGGGAGTGGGGGGGAAAGGTCAGGAAAGAGAAGAAGCCAAGCAGAAAAGCAGTTTCAAGTGAAGCCCTAGACTCATCCTGATCCCAGGAGGAGCTCTGTAAATCACACCTTAAGGCAAGCAGCCAGGCTTTTGTACTGAGTTGTCATATACGGACCACCCTGAGGGAAACACAGGGTCCTGGGTGCTTCCTGTTCTCCCTGGGCTCAGCAGCTCCATTGCCAGAGAACAATCCTCTTTCAGTTATGGGCACCAGCAAAACATGCCGAGACTGGGGACAGACACAGAGCTGGTGACGGGGGTGGAAGGGATTTGGGAAGGGCACCAAACCTGCACAAGGGCTAAATCGGAGTAAAGTAAGACCTTTTGATATGACTGCTCTTTTACTATTTTAAAAAATAAGTAATATGTTTAATAGATAACAGTAATCCTTACCCCATTCCCAAATCTTATCCCATCCCTGACTGCCATTTCACTTCTGAAAGAGAATTAACTAAAGGGATAAATGACAAAAGAAAAATTAGGGATGAAGTGAGAATAACTAGACTACACATTAATTAGTAATGAAAAATAGCAATTGTTTTAAAACTTTGTCAAATTCTCCAACATCAGTATTTCCAAGTAAAGGAGTGTACAAAAATGACATTTACCTGGCTTGAGATGGGAAACCAGTTAGGAGAGTTTTGCATTATCCAGGTATGTGATAGGTTGAATTATCTGCCCCTGTGGGTGTGAATCCATTGTAAACAGATTTTGGTACCAGAGAAGTGGGGTGCTTTTGGTGCTGAGTTTGCAAATACCAAACATGTTGGAACGGCTTTTTAAATGGATAATGGGGAGTTTCTGGAAGAGTTGTGAGGAGCTTGATAGAAAAGGCCAAAACTGCTTTAAAGAGACTGTTTATGGAAATATGGACTCTAAAGATACTTCTGATGAGGACTTGAGCAGAAATGATGAATGTGTTGTTGCAAACTGGAAGAAAGGTGATCCTTGTTTTAAAGTGGCACAAAATTTGGCAAAATTGAGTCCTGGTATCAGATGGAAGGAAGAATTTAAAAGTGACAACCTGGAATACTTAGCTGAGGAGATCTCCAGACTATCTGTGGAGGATATACCCTGGCTTCTCCTTGCAGCTTATAGTAAAATGCGAGCAGAGAGAGATAAACTTAGAACTGAACTCTTGGGTTCAAAGAAACCAGAAGCTGATGGCTTGGAAAATTATGAGCTTCCAGGGGGTGGAATCCCAGAAGCTACAGCCCAACGTGAGGATGTAACCAAACATGGAACCCAGCCGCCATTTCAGTACAAGCCAAGATTGGAGATGGAATTATCCAGAAAGGATTTGTGGAAACTCCTGTTGTCTGATGGCTTTGACCCCTGCATGCTTCATGCGAAGCCAACAGAATTTTTGCAAGATCTTTACAGACAGAGCCGCTGCCAGTTGGGACTGGAGGAGAGAGACAAGGAACAAACTGAAGGAAAAGTTTCTTCAAAGACAGAGCCATGGAGGTTGAGGTCTGGAGTCAGGAGGTCTCGGGCTGGGAGAGCGGAGCAGCCCACACACATGGAAAGGGTGAGTTTGCCCCGGAGGTCAAGGGTGGGCATTCCACCTCGATGCTCTGGAAGAGTTTTGCCACCCAAGGTCCCAAAGAGGGTGGAGCACATTCCCAGGGAACTGGGGAGAGCCTGGCTGCCATCACACCATTCGGAAGGGGTTGAGCGTGTTCCCCAGAGATGGAAGGGAATCCGGGAGCTGCCCCGATGTTTGAGGAAGGTGGGGCCGAGAAGGTGGTCTCCCCAATGTGGATGTGTTGGAGCGCCCACCCAAGTGTTTGGAGAGGAAAGGGCTGCCGCGGAGGTCCTTAGGAAGGGTTAGACTCCCGCTCTCTCAAGCCCCAAGGATGCAACGTCATTCTGTTAATGACTGTCTGACTTTGAAATCTAATGGAGTTTGTCCTGCAGGTTTTAGGAACTGTTTTGGTCCTGTTATGCTTTCTCCTTATGGCAATGGAAATGTTTATCCTATGAATGTCCCTCCTTTGTATATTGGAAGCATATAACTTGTTCTAAGTCCACAGATCCAAAGCTAAAGGAGAATTGTGCCTTAGGACCCACCACGCCTAAATTGATTTTGACGGGATTTTGTACTTAACTTTTGTTACTGAAATGGTTTAAGTTTTTGTGATATTGTGATGAAATGAATGTATTTTGTATTTGGAAAGATAATGTCATTTTGGGGTCCAGGGGGTGGAATGTGCCGGTTTGAATGTATTGTGTCCCCCAAATGCCATTATCTTTGTGGTCTTGTGGGACAGACGTTTTGGTGCTGGTTACATTTGCTTGGAATGTGCCCCACCCAGCTGTGGGTGGTAACTTTGGTGGGATACTCCCATGGAGGTGTGACCCCACCCATTCAGGGTGGGCCTTGATCAGTGGAGCCATATAAAACATGCTGACTCAAAGAGACTGAAGGGAGTGCAGCTGTGAGTGACGTTTTGAAGAAGAGCAAGCTTGCTAGAGAGGAACGTCCTGGGAGAAAGCCATTTTGAAACCAGAACTTTGGAGCAGACGCCAGCCACGTGCCTTCCCAGCTAACAGAGGTTTTCCGGACGCCATTGGCCATCCTCCGGTAAAGGTACCCCATTGCTGATGTGTTACCTTGGACATTTTGTGGCCTTAAGACTGTAACTGTGTAGTGAAATAAACCCCTGTTTTATAAAAGCCTGTCCATCTCTGGTGTTTTGCATTCTGCAGCATTAGCAAACTAGGACAGATTTTGAGGATGTTAACTTTATTCAAGGTGTGGCCAACTGATTCAGGTTGGTTCTTAATCCCTGTTGCTGGAGGCTTAGAAAGAGAAATCCAAAGCCAGGAGTCTGGGAAAGCCACGCCTAGAAACTGAAAGTCAATGGAAACAGAAGAGAAGACACAAGAAAGAGACATCGCCATGTGGCAGGAGGCAGCCATGCCCCAAGAATTGTGGTGAGCCGTGCCCAGAATACTGCTGACTCCCTGAGAAAGCACAGATTTGCCAAGCCTTGATTTTGGACTTTTAGCCTCCAAAATGGTGAGACAATAAATGTTTGTTGTTTAAGCCAACGCACTGTATAGTATTTGTCAAAACAGTCTGGCAAACTAAGACAAGGTGAGAGGACAGAGGTAGTGGAAATGAAGAGCCAATGGATTCAAGAAACAGCCTCTTTAGTAGGCACAAATGATTACTGATTAAAGAATAGGGATAAATCAAGGAAGCTCCCCTGGTTTCCAGCCTGGGTGTCAGGGGGGATGAAAATGCCATTAAATGTGATAGAGGATATAAGAAAAAGGACTAGTTTGGGGTGGGGAAAGAACAATGATCTCATAGTATCTTATTCTTCTACATTTTAGTATTATCATATTGAGAGCCAAAACCGTCTACACCCACACAGGTTGTTCTCTACATTAACATGACCTGATGATTCAACTCTTTGCATTAAGTTGACTTGACTTTTCAAAGAAATTCTTGCCCAGAAAAAAATGGAGTTGTAAATTATTTTATCATTACAGGAACTTTCCCCAAATCCATTTACTGAACCACAGACTACTCAACCAAACCACAGTAGAGTAAATATCCCCTATTGGGGCAATAGATACTTCACATCTGAGTATTTATTCTTTAAGATTCATTTTAAAACCCTTTCCTTGCTGTTTTCCCCAACCCTACACTATTGTGTTGTAAACTTTGCCTAACCCCAATCAGTCCCTAACACTGAAAGACCCACCTAAAACAAGACCTCCAAAACATCATACGTGTCCTGCCTTTGCCCTCCAACCTCTCAGCTATTACAAAGACTGTGGTAGTTAGAGCCACCCTCACTGAGTGAGCAACAAACTCAGTTCTGCTTTATCAACAGGCTACTTTAATGGTGTTTGGGAAGTCCCAGCATTTGGCAGGATCCAATGATATTTCCAAAGACTTCTCCATGAAGAGTAAACCTGGGATATTTGAGACCTGGTTTACTTCAAATGATAGTATTTGAACTTAAAAAAAAATCTTGTAAAAGCTCTTGAAGTGTAAAGAGATGCCAGTGTTGAGAAGGTGCCAAAGTTGTATCTGATCATCAGACACATCCCTTGGGAAGGGAAGCTGGGACAGCTTCCCTGGATTCTGCCCTTGGGCTAGGTGTGGAACCTTATCCTTTTTATTTTCTACAAATGTCTATATATCTCCATAACAGAGGTGCTCTGGGCTGGATGAGTTGCCACAGATAATAATGCCATATTTTTAGAGCTTCTGCTCGTTAAACGTTGGATCATCTAGACAGTGTCTAAAGAAACAAGGCTCCTTAAACATCTATCAAACTACAGTTATGCCAGATTTAGCTTTTACCTTTGTACTGGTCCCAAATCATAAACTGCAATTAAAATTGAAATTAAATTTATATTAGTGGTTCACAATGGAGTGGGGAGTCTATTTTACCCCTTGGGGGACCACTTAGTAATTCTGTGGCTACTTTTGGTTGTCACGACTAAAGAGGTAGGTGCTATTGGCATCCGTGAGTAGAAGCCAGGCATGCTGCTGGCACAACAAATAATTATCTGGTCCCAAATGTCACAAGTGTTGTGGTTATAAAACCCTGATTTAGTAGACCTGGCATCATCAGACGGAGAACATCTTCTTGACCAAAAGGGGGATGTGAAAGGAAATGAAATAAGCTTCAGTAGCAGAGAGATTCCAAAAGGAGCCGAGAGGTCACTCTGGTGGGCACTCTTACGCACACTTTAGACAACCCTTTTTAGGTTCTAAAGAATTGGGGTAGCTGGTGGTGGATACCTGAAACTATCAAACTACAACCCAGAACCCATGAATCTCGAAGACAGTTGTATAAAAATGTAGCTTATGAGGGGTGACAATGGGATTGGGAAAGCCATAAGGACCACACTCCACTTTGTCTAGTTTATGGATGGATGAGTAGAAAAATAGGGGAAGGAAACAAACAGACAAAGGTACCCAGTGTTCTTTTTTACTTCAATTGCTCTTTTTCACTCTAATTATTATTCTTGTTATTCTTGTGTGTGTGCTAATGAAGGTGTCAGGGATTGATTTAGGTGATGAATGTACAACTATGTAATGGTACTGTGAACAATCGAAAGTACGATTTGTTTTGTATGACTGCGTGGTATGTGAATATATCTCAATAAAATGAAGATAAAAAAAAAAAAAAAAAAAAACAACAACCCTGATTTAGATGAGCTTGTTGCAGTTGGAAAATAATGCAAGCAACTCCAAGTATTTGTATGACTGTATCTTTACTACTACACTGCTCAACTTAGAAACTCATCCCATTTTATCTGCTGCTCCTCATCCTTCAAGGTCCATCTCAGTTGCAAACTCCAAAGATGTAACCTTTCCCTCCTTTGCATCCCTGATGCACTGTTGTGTAGCCATTCTGACATTACTGTACTTCACCTTGAGTTAGTGTCTTTTTGAAACTTCTCTCATTTCCTACATGATTGAAAATCACACAAGGGCATCGGTGCTTGACACTCCCTGGTGAGACACCCAGTATTCTCTCCATTTGCTTGCTTGTTTGTTTTTTAATTGAGTTGAAGCAGATTGAATTTAGCAGTTTACGTGGTTTATACTCAGCAATGGAATGTGTCCAGTAGACAATGATGCTTAGTTTTCTGGCCTGCAATTTCAATCTTCCTCCTGTGGTGTTTCAGTGCAGTCAGGGAACTGAATGATTCTTGTCCATTTTCCTCCTTTTCTACTGCCGCTTCCCTGGTAAGAGGTACTTCATACCCCCCACCCCCCACTCCTTTGTGGAAAAAGAGTCAAGAATTCTGATGAGAATACATCCCACGGTAATTTGGGCAGAGGATAAAAAAAAAAAATGTATTTGAAAAGCCCCCTTGAGGGACTGGGGAAGGATGTGGAAATATTAAATTTACCCACCTGGGGAATTCTTCATATTCTCGCAAGCATTGGGGACTACCAATTTAGTAGGCCAAGCCCTCCATCATGGGACTTGCCCTTATGAAACCTGTTACTGCAAAGGAGAGGCTAAACCTGCTTATAATTGTGCGTAAGAGTCACCCCCAGAGAACCTCTTTTGTTGCTTATATGTGGCTTCTCTCTCTAAGCCAACTTGGCAAGAAAACTCACTGCCCTCCCCCCTACATGGGACATGACTCCCAGGGTGTAAATCTCCTTGGCAACGTGGGACATGACTCCCAGGGAAGAGTCTAGACCCAGCATTGCGGAATTGAGAAAGTCTTCTTGAACAAAAGGGGGAAGAGAAATGAAACAAAGTAAAGTTTCAGGGACTGAGAGATTTCAAATGGAGTCGAGAGGTCATTCTGGAAGTTATTCTTATGCATTATATAGAAATCCCTTTTTAGTTTTTAGTGTATTAGAATAGCTAGAAGGAAATACCTAAAGCTGTTGAACTGCAACCCAGTGGCCTGGTTTCTTGATAACAAGTGTATAACCACATAGCCTACACAGTGTAACCATGTAACTGCAGAAAACCTTGTCGCTCACCCTGCCTTTATCCAGTGTATGAACAGATGAGTAGAAAAATGGGGACAAAAAGTAAATGAATAATAGGCGGAATGGGGAGATGGGTTGTTTTGGGTGTTTTTACTTTTATTTTTATTCTTATTTTTTGGAGTAATGAAAATGTTCAAAAATTGGTGATGAATGCACAATTCATTCATGTGCTGTGATGATACTGTGAACAATTGATTGTACACTTTGGATGACTGTATGGTATGTGACTATATCTCAATAAAATTGCAAGAAAAAAAGAATTCTGGTGAGTAGATAGTCAATCAAGAATAAATACTAAGAATGAGAATATACCAAGGCTTCTATTACTTAGATAAATGGTTTAAGATTATTTGATAGGCAGAATAATGGCCTCTCAAAGCTGTGCACATCCTAATTCCCAGAACCTGTGAATATGTTACGTTACATGGCAAAGGGGAATTAAGGTAGTAGATGGAATAAAGGTGGTAAATCAATTGACCTGAAAGAAGGAAGATTATCCTGGGTTAACCAGATGGGTCCAATGTTGTAACAAAGGTCCTTAAATGTGTAAGAGGGAACCAGAAGAGTCAATGGTTCATGTGAAAGGCTTTGAGAAAGACTCAACTGAACTTTGCTGGCTTTGAAGATGCAAGACGGGGCTGTGAGCCAAGGAATGCAGGCAGCCTCAAGAAGCTGGAAAAGACAAGGAAATTGATTCTCCCCCAGAGAGATTCCTCCAAATGGAATATAGCCATGCCAAAATTTTGATTTTTAACCCAGTGAGACCCACTTTGACCTCCAGAACTGTAACATAATATTTTTTGTTGTTTTAAGCCACTAAATTTGTGGTCATTGGTTACAGAAGCAGTAGGTGACTAATACAGATGGAAACTTAAGTTTTCTGTTGTCTAAACAAAGCAGGTAACATGTAGCAATTTTTACAAACTGCTACTTTACTTACTGAATAATTTCCTAAGCTTCTTTCCCGATATGAATCTTCTCAGAAATACTTCCTAACTCAAGGAAAAGAAAATTGGAAAAGCTTTTCCAATGTAATTAAAGACAAACAAGAATCTTATCAAGTGTATAATGGCAGAAGTAAGAAAAATGGGGCGAGACTGCCTTATTCCCTAGATTCTGTTTCTTGAGGCTCCCGTATACATCATCTTTGGAAAAGGGAATGTGTCTTAGTTTCCCAGCTGTGATCACCACAAAATGGATAGGTTTAAACAACAGGAATTTATTGGCTCATGATTTTAAGGCTAGGAAAAGTCCAAATTAAGGCATCAGTAAGGGAATGCCTTCTCCCTGAAGACTGTGGTGTTCCAGCACTGCTGCCATCAACACTTGGGTGCTTGGCTTTTCCATAGCATAGCAACATACATGGCGACATCTTCTCCTTTCTTTTCCAGGTTCTGTTGACCTCCAGCTTCTTGCTGGAAATACCTCCAGTAGTACGATTAAGGCCCAACCTCATTTAATTGGGCCACACCTTAACTAGAAATAACATCTTCAAAAGGTTCTATTTATAATGGGTTCACACCCACAGGAATTGATTAAGGTTAAGAACATTTTTTTTCTGGGGTACATAATTCAACCTACCACCTAGTGGGAATTAAAAAGCTCTCGAGTTAAGAAAATACCTAATGCTCTCTGCAGTAGGCAAACTACTTCATTTGAACAGGCAATAAGAACCAGGGTGGAGGGTATTTGTGTGGACAGGAATAAGATTAAGTGGTGGGCCTATTGGCAACTGAAACTTGAAAGGATATAAAAATGTTGCTGATTACAACTACTAGGTATATACCACTCCCCACCCCCAAATTGAAAACAGGACTCAGATACTTCTACGCCAATGTTCAGAGCAACATTACTCATAATAGCCAAAAGATAGAAGCAACCCAAGTGTCCATCCACAGATGAATGGAACAAACAAAATGTGGTATACACATGCAATGGAACGTTATTCAGCCATAAAAAGGAATGGAATTCTGATACAGACTACAACATGGATGAACCTTGAAAATATTTTGCCAAGTGAAATAAGCCAGTCACAATAGGACAAGTATTGTATGATTTCACTTACATGAAATATCTAAATAGGCAAATTCATAGAGACAGAAAGTAGAATACATTACCAGGGGCTGAGGGCAGGGGAGACGGGGAATTACTGCTTAACAAGTACAGGGTTTTTTTTTTTTGTGATGATGAAAATGTTCTGGAAATAGTAGTGATGGTCACACAATATTGAGAATGTACTTAATGCCACCGAATGGTATGCATAAAAATAGTTAATATGGTAAGTTTCTTGTTATATCTATTTTACCACAATCAAAAGATGTTGCTAAGTATTAAAACATCCCTGTCGTTTCTAAAAGGAAGAAAAAAATAGTATTTGCCAGAATTTCTTTCAGAACATGTGGTAGAAGAACTACTTATCCCAAGAAATTTGGGATAGGAACCCCTCCCTGCCTTTTAAGAAAAATAAGTCTCATTGAATTCAGGACTTTTTGTATTTTGATGAGGTATTCAAGCTTAGGGCCAGAGTTGAATGCTTGAGACAGTAAAGATGAAATTCAGTATACCTTCCAGTGCCTGCCTTCTCTACTATTCCCTTAAAATAAGGGGGGGAATACATATTTACAGATTATCATTTTGAAATGATGCTGACCTGTTATCCCGTCTCAGTTTGGTCCTCGTGTTTGTGATGTGTCTATGATGCGAGTCATCCATAGTAATGTTTATGGTCATTTTTCTAATGTATTTGTTCAGGTTTTGACGTTATCTCTGACTTTTAGGAGCCTAAGAATATTACCCTATCTCCTTAATTTTATTATAATCAGGATCACATAGGTAATATGTGGTGGGGTTGATATAGTCATTAAAGTTGCCAGAACTCTTAAATGATTCTGAATCTCTTAGCATTAGAGTAGTTACATATTATAGTATAACATCTTATGGAAAATAGGAACACTAGCTTTCAAAAAAAGAACAAAAGCCATACTAATTTTGGTGAAGTTTTACTACAGAATGCATATATTTTATGATGAGTCTGGGGTTGAGAAGTTGTAATTAGAATATAATATTTTAGGTCTAAGTCCCCAGAATGTCCTTCTTATAATGTAGTAAAGAAGAAGAAGGGGGGTGGGGGATAGGGAATGGGGTGGCGAAACAGCAGAACCAACAGTTGTGAATTAGTAAAATCTGTGATATTCAGTTTTTTGGTGTCTGGATGTTATTTCAGAAAGGTAATATACGTGAGGATTCACCACCACCACCCCCAAATAACCCTTTTAACCCTTTTAAATGACTGAAAATAATATAACACAAAGCTAAGTTTAACTCTAATTATTCAACAGAAAAGATATGCATTTCAGTTATATAAAGCAAATCAACAAGGTTGGAAGTGCAGATTTTACATTTAGGTACAATTTACTGATATAAATTCAAGCCCTACTTCTGGTTTCTCTCAGAAAAATAAATTACACCAGGTAGATGAAGAAGACCAGTAGGGAATAAACATTATCAACCAATCAATTTCCTTCCCAATGATGGCAGCCCCAAGGGGTGGCTTGAGGGGTGAGGGGGGAATTTAGTTTATAACCATTTACCAAAAACAAGTCTCCAAGTCAAAACTGCATTGTTTGGCCAATGCACCTTCCAGTCAAGTTCTCTAGTCCATTTATGTTAATTCCTCAATTGCTGTCCCCAAGCCCCTTCTTTACAGAAATTCTGGAATCTTCACTGCTTCTCACTCAAGGACATAGAAAGGGAGGGGGGGTGAGGGGGTTAGTAGGCATGGTTCTGTGTTGTTGTGATACCTCATTAACACCTTGTTGAGAAGAGTCACCTCTTTGACCTTGTTTTTCCCAGAAAAGTGAATTATCTGTTTCCCAATATATCCACATATGCTGCCTAGAAGCTAGCAATTTATCTGACATCTTTTATTAAGGATACCAGATGTTCTTGCATTAAGTCTAGTTATCTCTGACAACAGAGAATCTAGAAGGAAAACAGATTTTCAAGTAAATCTATACAGAGGCTTCCTATGCTTCTGTGAATTAAATTTATTTTCAGTGACTGTCATACAAAGGCTGAGAACTGTCCAGCTTTACCCCCTAAGATTTAAATGATGTTAATTTATTCATCCCCCATTGCCCCCTTCCCCAACCTTGAGCTACTGAAAGTGAAATCTTGGAGTTTTACTGTCTATATATCTCTTAAGTCAGGCTTTTGGTTGATAGTTTACTTTAGGGCCCTGATGTCTCCAAACCAAGATAATTAGTCATTAGCATTTATGTGCTGCTAATTACCACTAGTGAGAAATGCCTGGGAAACGCCAACACAGAGTGTTAAAACAATTTGTCTTGTGGGTTGGAGAGGTGGTTTGATTCCATTTCCTATTATATCCTTAGTATACACTAATCTAAGTGGCAGTGTAGACTTGAAGTGGCATTTAACTTTCAGCAGAGGATATTCTTCCTCGCACTTGGACACTTTCACGCCAGAACAGCCTACTTGTTAAAACGCTTAGCTGTTGTTGTGACAGATGTTACGTGATACACAGCTAGGTAGAAAGCTGGCATCTGACATGTTTTAGCTTCGCGGGCACACATGTCAATATGCCATAAAATGCAGACACTCCCTCTCACAATCTGGATAAACACTTCTTGCTGAGCCCTTACTGTATCAATTTGGAACAGATGGGTTGCTGTTTTTCTGATGTATTATGACAAGCAGCAGCAACTACTAATCATAGCTCCAAGAACTGTTGGCATCGAATGCTGTTCTTTTTCTGTATCACCCATTAAGTCATTGTTCAGCTCCTGAACAGAGGATTTTTTTAAATCTTTTAAAAAGGAAGAGAAAAGAAGACTGATTGATAACCCTTAAGGAGAATGAGACAGTCTCTTGGGCCTAGAGTTTTTCTTCTCTCTTCTCGTGCTTTGAGATCTGGGTCTGGACCCCGCCGTCTGTATTCAATTCCAGAAACTGTCCTGGGCCCCAAACTTTGAACCCAGGTGGCTAGACAGTGTCTTAAGGAGGAAGGCAGGGGTAGAAGGGCTTGTTTAACCAGTGCCAAATAGGACTTGAAGCTCCCATAGGTACAGCAGGCCTTTAATATCCTCCACTCATCATGGGGAGCTATAGTTTGTTCCTTCTCTCCCTTTACATGCTTCCACCCAAATGCTCTTCTTACTCGTTTTACTCTGATTTTATTACTACAAAATAGTCAGGGCATAGCTAGGAGAGATCCCAGAGCTCAGCCCCGCACAGCTGTCCCGGTCACGCGTGCCATCGAGGCGTCCCTGACCCCTCGAATCAAGCATATCAAATCAGTGTAGTGTTGCATCATCTGATTGGGCAGCAGAAGGCAGTTTGGGGAAACAGGGTGCCAGGCAAAAGGGATCAAAGTTAGCTTAGAATGTCTCAGTGAACTTCCAACAGAAACACTGCTTTTCCTTCTCACAAAGTCTACTTTCAGAGCTCGGGCCCGGCCTTCCTTACCCCAGCCCCCAGGGGCGTTCACGGCGCTGTCCGGGTTTGTTTGCTTTTGAAAGAGAGTGTAAAATTACTTGTTTCTTTAGTGACAGTTACGCTCCTTACAAACTGCCAGATATATACTGAATTCACTGAGTGTGAAACGGGCCTCTGTGAGTCAATAGGGGCGAAGGAAAATCGCAGAATGATTTATTGCCCTGAACACACTGTTCACAGATAACCGGGAGGAAGCCGTGTGTTCCCGAACCAGGAAGCGTGGCCTCCAGACTCAGGATGAGGCAGTGGGAAGGAGAGATGACTTAACTAGCAACTCCATGACAGTCATATACCTTATTAGTGTTTATGATGCAACAATTCCCCCTGGAATTCGGATACTGTATCCATGTGCATACTGGTGTATGGTGGTTAATGGTGTGGAACTGGGAGTCAAATAGTCATACCCCAGCTGCCTCTGTTGCTTGCTGTGTGATCTTGGAAAAATTACTTACCCTCTGTTCACTCATCTATAAAATGAGGACAATAGCAGTATCCATTTTACAGGGTTATTGTAAGTATTAAATGAAATGTATGTAAAATACTCAGAGCAGCATCTGCCACATATCAAATGCTGCACAAATGATACATATTCTTATAATTAAATTAATAAAGCAGGGTGCAGGAAAGAGATGAAGGTAGAAAGGAGTAGGAATTATATGTGTCCATAATTCTCTTTAAAGATCCTCCCCCTCCCAGGGGTGTAAATCTCCCTGGCAACGCAGGATATGACTCCTGGGGATGAATCTGGACCTGGCATCATGGATTGAGAACATCTTCTTGACCAAAAGGTGGATGCAAAATGAAATGAAATAAAGTTTCAGTGGCTGAGAAATTTCAAATGGAGTCGAGAGGTCATTCTGGTGGGCATTCTTATGCACTATATAGATAACACCTCTTAGGTTTCAATGTATTGGAATAGCTAGAAGTAAATACCTGAAACTACCAAACTCCAACACAGCAGTCTGGACTCCTGAAGACAAGTGTATAACAATGTAGATTGCAAGGGGTGACAGTATGATTGTGAAAACCTTATGGATCACACTCCCTTTATCTAGTGTATGGATGGATGGGTAGAAGAGTGGGGACAAAAACTAAATGAAAAATAGGGTGGGATGGGGGGTGATTTGGGTGTTCTTTTTTGCTTTTATTTATTTTTTTTAAATCTTCATTTTATTGAGATATATTCACATACCACGCAGTCATACAAAACAAATCATACTTTCGATTGTTCACAGTACATTACATAGTTGTACATTCATCACCTAAATCAATCCCTGACACCTTCATTAGCACACACACAAAAATAACAAGAATAATAATTAAAGTGAAAAAGAACAATTAAAGTAAAAAAGAACATTGGGTACCTTTGTCTGTTTGTTTGTTTCCTTCCCCTATTTTTCTACTCATCCATCCATACACTAGACAAAGGGGAGTGTGGTCCTTATGGCTTTCCCAATCCCATTGTCACCCCTCATAAGCTATATTTTTATACAGTTGTCTTCGAGATTCATGGGTTCTGGGTTGTAGTTTGATAGTTTCAGGTATCTACCACCAGCTACCCCAATTCTTTAGAACCTAAAAAGGGTTGTCTAAATTGTGCGTAAGAGTGCCCACCAGAGTGACCTCTCGGCTCCTTTTGGAATCTCTCTGCCACTGAAGCTTATTTCATTTCCTTTCACATCCCCCTTTTGGTCAAGAAGATGTTCTCCATCCCACGATGCCGGGTCTACTTTCCTCCCTGGGAGTCATATTCCACGTTGCCAGGGAGATTCACTCCCCTGGGTGTCTGATCCCATGTAGGGGGGAGGGCAGTGATTTCACCTTTCAAGTTGGCTTAGGTAGAGAGAGAGGGCCACATCTGAGCAACAAAGAGGCATTCGGGAGGAGGCTCTTAGGCACAACCATAGGGAGGCCTAGACTCTCCTTTGCAGCAACCGTCTTCCCAAGGGTAAAACCTATGGTAGAGGGCTCAACCCATCAAACCACCAGTCCCCTATGTCTGTGGTCATGTTAGCAACCATTGAGGTGGGGTAGGCCAATACCCCTGCATTCTCCACAGCCTCCTCATTTACTTTTATTTTTTATTCTTATTCCGATTCTTTCTGATATAAGAAAAATGTTCAGAAATAGACTGTGGTGATGAATGCATAACTATATGATGGTACTGTGAACACTTGATTGTACACCATGGATGACTGTTTGGTATGTGAATATATTTCAATAAAACTGAATTTAATTAAAAAAAAAAAAGATACTCCCCTAAAGTGAGTGAATATGTTAGTATCTTGAGGATTCAATGAGTTAAATCCATCCCAAAGGGGATTTAGAATTCCTTTGCCTTCCTATCTGCAAGATGAAATCTAACATTTACTATTACTTTATAAATTTGAGTTTTCAGGGACTGTTCTCTATTCTTATGAATGTACCTAGAAGCAAGCTACATTATCTCCAGATAATGCCTTAAGGTAGCCTGCTGGTATGACTAGTACCATCATATTCTTTTCCACTCAGTTATCTTTCTTTTTTTTTAATAAAAGATGTAGCTATCTATTACAGCAGCCAGGAATAACTATTAATAATATTAGTAAAGCCATATGTCCAAGTAAATATAGAGAAGCTCCATTCTCAATTTCTTAAATGTAATAAAATCTAGTTTAATTTAACCTCAGTTTCTTCTCCAGGCTTCAATATAGTGTTTCTTTCTAATTACCATAAATCTTTATCTCTAGACATTAAAAAGCCAGCAATTTTCTTCTGATAAATATCCAGTAATACTAAGTAATTCATAAAATGGTCCTACAAAAGTTTCCTTAAGTGAGAGAAAGGAAATATTTGATAATCAGACAATAATACTTCATTTTAGGATCAAAGATTAAAATCTTATCCTAAGTGCAAACCTTTTCAAGTTCACAAAGAAATAAAAACCTTTCCAAGAAAATAAACTTCAGAGACAACTTGGTTTAAAATCCTTTGCTTGTGTTTACCATTCTTTGTAAGACAGAATTAGCCACCCGTTCATTCACCCTTGATCAAAAGACAAGCAGCAGCCTTACTAGTGCTGTCTGTTCTCAAAATATCTGGTAGTGTTAATTTGTCTTTCCCAGTGTCCCTTCTACCCTTCTGGTTTTTCTGACTCCTCTTTATATTTAGAAAAAGAGAGAGATGAAAAATGCTAATAATGTTTGTTATAGAATGGGAGCATGCCATTTTATTTTCTAAAGAAATCTCTTTCCAATTCTCTGCACTTCTCTATGCAACACATTTCTGTACGTTTCTCCAAATGTGTTTAAAAGGTCAAATGTTTGAAAATGAAATATCGCATTCACATGTTGTGCTAGGCTGAAAAATGGCCCCCAGAGACGTCGGCATCTAGATCCCTGGAACCTGAATATATTACCTTACACGGCAAAAGGAACTTTGCAGATGCACCTAAGGACCTTGTAATCACAAGGGTCCTTGTAGGAGAGAGGAAGGTTGGGGCCACAAGTCAAGGAAAGTAGGGGCCACTAGATTCTGCAAAAGGCAAGGAAACTGATTCTTCCCTAAAGTTTCCAGAAGAAACGCAGCTCTGTGGACCCATTCTAGACTCCTGACCTCTAGAACTGTAAGTTAATACATCTGTGTCATTCTAACCCACTGAGTTTGTAGTAAATCATTATGCAGTGTCCTAGTTTGCTAATGCTGCAGAATGCAAAACACCAGAGATGGACAGGCTTTTATAAAACGGGGGTTTATTTCACTACACAGTTACAGTCTTAAGGCCACAAAGCATCCAAGGTAACACCTCAGCAATCGGGTACCTTCACGGGAGGATGGCCAGTGATGTCCGGAAAACCTCTGCTAGCTGGGAAGGCAGCTGGCGTCTGCTCCAAAGCTCCGGCCTAAAACGGCTTTCTCCCAGGACGTTCCTTTCTAGCAAGCTTGCTTCTCTTCAAAACATCACTCCCAGCTGCACTCTCTTTCCTCTTTGAGTCAGCTCATTTATATAGCTCCACCGATCAAGGCTCACCCCAATGGGTGGGGCCACGCCTCCATGGGAACATCTCATCAAAATTATCACCGACAGCTGGGTGGGGCACACTCCAAGCAAATCCAACCAGCACCCAAGGGTCTGCCCCACACAAGACCACAAAGATAATGGCATTTGGGGGACACAATACATTCAAACCGGCACATGCAGCAATAGGAAGCTAAGACACATGATACATGGGGGCCTTGGATAAAATAGGTTACAAAATATATTATAAAATTCCTTAATTATAGTTTCTGCTATTGCTGCTTCTTTCAGAAGCAGTCAACCTGAGCAGGTACCCAGTTCCCAGGGTAGGAGCAGCTAGATATGTGAAACGGGAGGGACCCAGTCAAGGTGCCCATCACCCAGGGCTTCAGGAAGTTAATATAGACATTGCCATACCCATCCCCCAGTTCTCTCTCCCCTCCCTGGCTCTCTTGCCCCCACTGCTTCTCACACTGCCATATTCAGACCACGGGCAACTCTGACCTGAGGATGCTCTGGGGTGGGCAGTGTTGAAAGCAGTCTGTCTCCTCTGCCACCGTGGCCAAACGGTGTCCAGCCCACTGCCCTCCAAACGCACACTCAACTGTCAACTACCCGACTACCTGGCAACTCGGCCTTTTGCTCCACACCCACCTTTGAGAACCACCTTCGAGAAGGTTGGGCAGGATAAGGGAGGGATTCCTCCCCTGGAGGTTTTCCTTGGGTGAGCCAGCCAGCCCCAGGCCCAGCAGACCAGGGGCTAAGAGAGTGTAGAAGTCAGGAAGAGCTGTGTCAGGCTGGGATTGGGGGGTGGTAGTCCACAGGCACAACCAAAGCTCAAGGATTTTTAAATAAAGATGCATCCTTGTTTCCATACTCATCATGAATTTCCACTCAAAGAATAATAACAAGTGATATAAAAAACCAGTTCAGAACGCCTAGAGAACAAAGGCATAATTCACCTGATGTGGTTTGGGGTGGGCCCAACCTGCTTTGTAGCTGACGAACATAACAATAACTGTAGATTTCATCACTTTAAATATAGAAATAAATTTGATAATATTTTATAAAGTTGTGGTGTTAGGGTGGATAGGCCAAGTGTTCTCTACTGTGAACCAAATTGCAATCAAACCCCCTTTCTCCCTAAAATTAATGATCTAGAAAGTCAGTGTCCTAACCAAACCAGTATTCCATTGGTCTAACATCTGTGTATTGGTAGGTTGCTGTGTTGGGTTCTGATCCCTTTGTACTACACACAGTGATTTTATTATATATTTTAAACTCCTTATATTATACTTTCAGGAGCTTGGGTTTGTTTCAACTGGACAAAGAAAGGTTCTCCAATATTGAGATAAAAATTTGAATTTATGAGAGGCAGAAAATAGTGGAGAGAGTCTTGATCATATCAGAAGAGCTCAGTTCTTCTTCCAGCTCTGCAAACCATTTATTCTTTCTAGGACTCCATTTCCTGACCATAAACTGAAATAATCATAGAACCTACCTCTCAGGGCTATTCTAAGGAATAAATGAGACACTCTATGTGAAATGCTTAGCGGAATGCCCAGCCTACTCCATAAACATTAGTAATGCTTGTTATTATATTTTTATCATTATTCTTGTCATCTGACTCTCTCACTGAGTTGTTTGGAATCTTTGAGGTCACTGCCTCCAAATCTTTGTTGAGTTCTTGCTTGGTGCCAGGCATAGCAATAAGGGCAGGAGATGCAAATGAGAATGCCTTTAAGGAACTTACAGAGGAAACGCACTCAATTGATAAAATAAAGCTCCGCAGCACAAAATAGATATAAATATAAAATATAATTCTGTGGTTCTATAGCAATAAGGAATCAATATCCAGCTACCACCCGTTCATCAAGTATGGCATCTTCCCAGACTGCCTCATGGAGTGGACTCTAAAAAATTGGAAATTTATACTACTATACAGTCTACGTGAATATGGTCTTCAAGAGTTATTACAGGTCTTTCCATTTTTCCAAAATCACTAAATACTTACCACTGTTCTTCAATGAAGTAATTTAATTTTTAAAAATCATTAAAACATAAAGCCATTTGACCACTATCTGTTAGGCATCACAGGAGAATCAACAGAAATATAAGACAATTGTGACACAGATACATTCATAACCTCGTTACCAAGTTAATATTTAAGCAGGCAAACTCTAGAAAGCGTAGAATTGGCATGGTTTGTATGGGAAGTCAGAAAAGGGAAGTGTCAAATGGGCATGTTGCTCACCCTTGATTGTGGGTTCTAAATGACAGTAAAGCACATAAAGTGAGAACCATGAAAACTACCCCTGAAAATGAGCCACTGGGAGCCTCATTAACCGTGACCCTCGTGAGCACGGCCAAGCAAGGGGACTTGAAAGACTTCAAGTGATCCTGCCTTTCACCCAAGCTTTCTTCCTACTGTTTCATGACAAACACTTCTTATAAGAATAACTCTCATTCATTATAGAAAATTCACAAAACTCAGAAAAGTATAAAAAAGTAAAATTCACTTTTAACTTGGTACTACAGAGTTATTTTGTCTTTTTCCTACAAATTTCTAAATTTCACATATGTAACTGAGACGTCAATTGCAATTAGCCTAACTGTGAAATTTAGAAAAGGTTAGCGCAAGGCCCCTTCCATATTTTGCTGGAATTCATATTTCCAGGGATTTACAGCATCATAGCCATTTCTGGTTTCCAGTTCTGATTCCACTTAATTCTCCTTTCATCCATGTCTC
Organism: Choloepus didactylus; assembly: GCF_015220235.1. NCBI lineage: Eukaryota > Metazoa > Chordata > Mammalia > Pilosa > Megalonychidae > Choloepus > Choloepus didactylus. The sequence continues at coordinate 36,288,692 of NC_051320.1, read as the reverse complement.
ACGCTATCAAGCTGTTCTTTCTTCTGTGTTCCCCACTAACCTAAAGGCAGAACTTAGCTCCTCCTGCTTGATTTTTCTCCTCTGAAACCACCACACGAGACATTTCTCTATTTAGCAGATTTCACTGAATTGCTGGGGAAATGGAAAGGGTTTATAGTGAATTTAAAATTGAATTTTAATATTCCTCTTCCTAAGATTCCCTTCTCTCATTGCAGGCTCCAGCTTTCTAGTCTTAATGTTATTTAGAATCAGTTTGTCAAATGACCCAGAAGTATACTGGGATCTTGACTGGAGTTGTATTACATGTTTAAATTAATTTGAATAATTGATGCATGTACAACATCCATGAACAGAGAGTACATATGAACACCTTATGTCTTTCTACTCAATCAAGCCCTCTTTTGAGTTACTGAGTTCCTATGGTGAATTGGATTGTTTTTTCAATTAACTGATAGTGGATTTGTATTTTTGTTTTGTAATTAATCACCTTATGAGCTATCTCCCAAGTTTTAATTGTTTTTATTTTAATTTATATCTTTGGGTATTGTAGATAGAAGATTATAAAATTTACAGTGAACTGTTTTACTAACTTATTTTTAATAATTATACCTCTTTCTTTCTCTTGCATTTTTACACTGCATTAGAAGTTTCAAATCGATAGCGGGCATCTATGTCTTATGTCCAAACTGTTTAGAAGCTGCTGAAGACTAACTGTCTCCATTTTCTTACCCCATTTTTTCTCCTGGACTCCCTTCAATTGAATGTCTACCTCCACACTCCAAATGAAAACATACATTTTAAACTGCATTTTATTTATGTCCTGTGACAGTATCTTACAGTATTGAATACTAGGAACTTCACATCACTACCTTGTAAAATAACATGACTCCAGAAGGCTCACCTGGAGAGAGTGTTTGGTGCTTCAGCGGTTTCACAGCCTGCAAAGCAATTACAATAATATTAAGCACAATCATAGGTCATATTGATTTCCTCTACTGTATTAGACATTTTTTTGTTTACCAAGGGTTAATGTTTAACCTTAAATTTATTTATATTTGTCAGGAGCTTTTTTCAGTTGGGTATTAAAACAGATCAACTGATAATAGTTACAAGCACTGGTTCTGTAAACAAAGAGACCTGGGTTTGAATTCAGACTCTATCTCTTCCTAGCTGGTGTCCACAGCCACAAGGGCCAGTCCAGGGAAATGCGGAGAAGGGGGAGACCAGTGCTGGCTGGAGACATCATGGAAGGCCACATGGAGGAGGGAAGATGAAGCTATAACTTTTAGGATGGGTAAAATCGAAGGCAGCGAGTAAGGTATTCTAGGTGGAGAAAGCAGCTTGCACCGAGGCTTGGAATTAGGAATGAGCAGGGATGAAGTTAAAATAAGTCAAAGGTGTCTCAAAGATATAGATAGATAGATAAATAGATAGAGAGATTTATAGATAGATTTAATGCAATTTTATTGAGATATATTCACACACCATACAAACCATACAATCACTGGCTCACAGTACCATCACATAGCTGTGCATACATCCCCATGGTCAATTTTAGAACTGTTTCATTACTCCAGAAAAGAAATTAAAATTAAAAAGAACCCAAATTCTCCCATACCTTTTACACCCCCCCCCCCCCACTGACCCATATAATTCTTATGGTACATTTGTTACCGTTGAGGAGAAAATATTAAAATATCACTAACTAATCCACAGTTTGCAAAAGGTACATTTTTTCCCATATCCCCATATTGTTAACTTCTGGCAATTGTGTCATACATTTGTTCTAGTCCATGAAAGAAATTTTTATATTTGTACAGTTTATCACAGACATTGTCGACCACAATATTCACTGTGTTAGACCTTCCCACATTTTAACCTCCAGCTTTCCTTCTGGTGACATACATGACTCTAAACTTCCCCTTTCCACCACATTCACACACCATTCAGCACTGTTAATTATTCTCACAATAATGTGCTACCATCATCTCTATTCATTTCCAAATGTTTAAGTTCAATCTAGTTAAACATTCTATACATATTAAGTAGTCACTCCTCATTCTTTAGCCTTAAGCCTTATTCTATATCCTGGTATCCTATATTCTATGTTTTATGTCTATGAGTCTACATATTATAATTAGTTCGTATCAGTGAGATCATACAACATCTGTCCCTTTTTGTCTGACTTATTTCACTTAACATAATGTCCTCAAGGTTCATCTAAGATATATTTTTAATGGGAAATTAGAAGACAGAGCTGACTTGAGGAAGAAAAAGGAATTTAATTTTGGACATACAAATTAGCAATTCCTGTGGATCATCCAAGTAAAGCTGTTCTGATTTTAGACAGAGTTACAGCCAGGATTCAAATTCATGTGAGATGTCAAGAGCTGGAGATTTATCCACATGAGAAAGATCAGTTTCTTTCTGTGAAGAGTTTAGAGAGAAGGAGAAACGAGGGAACTAGTGTTTGCTGAAAGAAAGAGGAAGAAAGGAAGGGAAGGGAAGAAAGAAGGGGAAAGAAAAGAAAAGGAAACAATGGATGCATGAATAAAGAGAGAAAAGAATAAGGTCATGATGGTGTGATGTCATGGAAGCCCATGGAAGAGAGAATTTGTAATCACAAGAGTATCAACTAACCTTAGACTTCTCAACAGTATGTGCTGTATTCACTTATCTATTTCTGCAATTAGACTATAAACTCCTGAGGATAGAAACTTCTATTCACTGTTGTGTTCCCAGCACCTAATATTCTGCCTGGCATGCAGTAGATAAGCAATAAACATTTGTGGAATAAATTTAATTAGCAAATGGATGAATGAATAAACGAATGAATGAAACATCCTGTGCCTCCAGGGAACCCTCAGGACAGGGCCCTAGAGTGGGTCCCCTGTAGTGGTCTCTTTTCTGAACACCATTTGAGGAACCACAGTGTTCACAAAAATCACAAGGACTAGCAGCCATGGTGTCAAGGGCAATGCATGACTAGATAAATTCCTCTGGCAGTAATGAAACAAGCTGGAGCCAATGCTCTGGAGAAGAATCTGTGATGCAAGAGGCAGCGCGTGACCCGAGACATTCCTCTGGCAGCAGGGGCTGCCACCCATCTGAGCCAGCCAGGAAAGAATCCCAGTCATCATCAGAATCTAGAGTAACTGTAAAATACGACCTCATTAAGAGGTGTGTCATCAACAAATTGAAAGTGCTCCTTCAGGCTTCCCTCAGAGCAAGAGATAACTTTACCATTTCAAGCAAGGTAAGAAGAGTAATCACTTCATGGAGTCACTTTAGATCAATTAATATGAGCTATGCCCTTAGGATGATCCTTGGGAAATAACAAATGCCTACTAAAGGATGGCTATTAGTATTATCAATTCATAACGAAGTCCAATGATTTGGAAAATCTTTCTTCTTCATTGGTGAAACCCTCTTCACATAAAGACCTAAAGGCTTGAAGAAATATAATGAAAAATCTTCAAATGATTTTGTTTTCAAAACTTTAAAAATTCTCCACTTCCAATTAATGAAATCTATTAGGTGACAGGAATTGTGCAGATCTATTACTGCAAATAACACTGAAATTAATAGCCAAAAGTAAAGGATTTCTGAAAAATAATTTTATTCCCATACCAGGTATTTATTTTATACCTATTATGTGCCAGGCTCAAAGCAAGTTCCCGTCCTCATGGAGTTTACAGATTAGCAGCTAGAAAGCTATTGAAAATTATGCAAATATATTTTACAAATGCTGAGAAGGAGTACAAGGTGTTCTGTAAGGGTCTGGAGGATTCAGAAAAGCTTTTTTGACACCTAAAGAATAAGTGAACTATGTTAAAGTTGGGCAGGAGGAGATATGGGGGATTGTGGGAGGTGACAGACGGGTCAGGGTCTTAAGCGGCTTGAATAATAAGCTAACCTATTTCAGGCAAAACCCTGAGGGTGAAAGAATTGTGGCCTCTTATTTCAAAGAACTGGAATGGAAAGAGAACAGAATGACACATGCTAAACCTGGACAACTAAGCAGAGGGCAGATAACACTGAGCCACTTAGGTCTTAAAGACTGGGGCTGTCATCCCAAAGGCAATGGGACACCAGCTGAGAGTTTAAGTAGGAAAGTGACACAATCAAATTTGCTATAGTGCTTTCATGGAAGGATGAGAGGTTTTTACAGAAAATCACTAGAGACATGATGGTGGCTTGGAACTTGGGGTGGTGACAGTGACAACACAGGGAGGTAAATGGACAGAAGAAGTATTTAGGAAATCGAATGGAAAAGACTAGGTGATTAATTAATGGGGAGGGAGGAAGTCAAAGGTATACATTTTTCATATGTGACTTCTCACCTTTTGACCACTTTTTTTTTTTTTCTGGAAACTTTCTCCATGGCTTTCAAGGATACATCAGAGATGGCTCCTAGGTCTCTGTCTGGAGCAACTAGTAGATGGTGGTGTCCTTTACCAAGACCGAGAGACTAAAGGAGATGAAATTTTGGGGGGTTTTTAGACATATTGAGTTTGGGGTGCCTATAACAAAACATCTTTGTGGGCATATCAATTAGATCACCAGATATACAATGATGAAGTTCTGGGAAAGGTCTTTGCTGGAGAAATGAATTTGAGAATCATTGGCAGGAACACAGTGCTGGGAAGCTTCAGAATGAATGAGATCACCAAAGGAGAGGCTGCAGAGTGACAAGAACAGGGGGGCTGAAGGAGAGTCCTTGGGAATCCCACCATGTAGTGAACAGTGGAGGGGGAAGGAGCAGCCAAAATAGACAGGTCGCCAGGAAGATATAATATCACAAAACAGGGACTTAAAAAATTTCATGCAACAGTGATCAGCTGTGTCAAATACTCTAAGAAGTCAAGATTTAAGTCTGGATTTAAGTATATATTAGATTTATAATGCAGGGAAGTCATTGTCAATCTTAAGAATATACTCAGATAAACTGAGGCCCAAATCTCTCAGGTAGAAAGTGAAATGGCTGAGACTAGCATCCAGGACTCCTTATTCCCAGACCAATTATTTTTGAACCTGACTCTGTTTTATTCCTAGAGTGACTCTAAAAGTCAATGTGGGGGCTATGATTACAATAAATCTATTCACATAGAAAAAGTCAGGTAAGAGAAAAACAGACCATGTGGACAATTTATGTGGTGCTTGCAGGCAAATTTTACATACACATATTTTTTATTGTACTATTTGTATAATAGTATATAAAAATTATTGTGGCTTGTACTTAGGGGTGGGGCATTCTCAGAGGAAAAGGAAATATGGAAGCTCAACTGAGTAAGGAATGCAAAGGAGTGGGGACATCAAGAACACAGTTTTTTGGTTATGTTGGGCTGTAGGGGAGACAGAAAGTGAACGCACGGGCTAGATGGGGACATGTGATCAAGGGAATTTGTTTGATGCTGAAGGGAAAAGGCTGGCAGAGAGGGCAAGGTTGGAGTCAGGGAGCAGAAGAAGCAGAGGACACAAAGACATCAATAAGGAGCAGGATGCTTCAGCCCCCAGAAAGGAGAGACCCTCCTCCATCAATCCAGGGGGGAGAGGAAGCCTACATAGGCCTGCAAGTTTCAAGGCAGGAGTTTGACCGTGTTCCGGTCGGATGGCCCCAGTTTTTCTGTGATGCTGGAGGCGAGGTTACCAGTTAGAATAAAGGGAGAACAGACAGTCAAGAAGGAAAGAGCATGGAGCAGTGTTGGAGTAGGTTTTCAAGAGCATTTTATTTTTTATTAAAATAAGTGCTATTTGAGCCAGAGGAGCTTGTAGTCTTACTATTTTTATACTTCGTAATTAAGAAATAAATACTCAGTTTAAATATGGTTTATATTATGCTCTAGAGATCAGTTAAGAAAACTGTATTAGTCTTAGGAGAAAAATTAATGATTGCAATGAAATTTGTAAAACCTTACTTACTGTTAGGTTTTAACATTTGAAATTATATTTTTAAAACATCACATAACTTGCCACAATTTTATTTGGTCCTGCACAATGAAGAATGCTCTTTTCATCAAAGTGGATTTAACTGGATTTTGCCCCATGTCCTTTTGTGGTATTTTATTAACTTTTCTGCCATTTTTTGATCCACCTAATAGTACACTGTTGTATATCCATTTAAAATATTGATGATTTCTACACTTTCCCACCCTTCCGAATAAACTATTATTAAAACAATACCAATTTCTCCTCCCAACACTGTAATTTTTCCATTTATTTAACAACAATACCTAATTATGGATAGCAAGTCTTAAATTTTTCTAAGTACTTTCACATACATTATCCTATTTAATGACTGCAACACCACCACAAACTATGTATGATAGTTTTTATTTTGTAGATAAAGGCACTGGGGTAACTTGTTCAATCCAAATGCATTTCTGTCTACCAGAGTTTCCTAGGTGGTATATGAACAAAGATTTTTTATCTAAATAGTTCTATGTTTTAAAATAATTTCACATAATTTACTCAAGTTTGGTCAATTTAAATAAAAATAATAAATAAATAATAATACAGGTAGTATCCACACTTGGCAAAATTCATGAAGATATGCAGGCACAAATGAAGTTTGTGAAACACTTTGCTATACCACATGTGTCTTATTTGGAAGCTTCAATAACTATCTCACCCTGTTGGTTCACAAAAATGTGTGTCCTCTTCGGGTTTCAAATCAGGTGGTACAGAAGGATGTGGACATATGTAGGATGTGACCCTCTCCTTTAGTTGCTCAGAGCCCCATGGAGAAACCCAGTCAAGCACAAAACCCATATTAAGGTAAATATCAATAAGAAAAGGGAAAAATAATTGAAAAGATCTAAAGAGGGAGAAACTGTATTTGGCAAAGAGAAATCAGGAAAAGCTTCCAGGAATTCATGACCTTTAAAAATGGATAGAAATAAGCCAGAAATATTGTATGGCCTCACTAATATAAACTAACTATAATGATCAAACTCTGAGAATTAAATTTGAGAGCACAGGTTATCAGAAGATGGAAAGTGGGCAGAGATTGGGCAATCGATGATTGAGGAGTACAGAATGTTCAATAAGGCTCATTGTAAATGTTCCTAGATTGTAAGCTCTTACAGCAGTCACATTTACTCATGAGTTTTAACTGTAATCTCTAAATTCTGAGATGCTGTGCTCTTTGTGTATAACCTGGTAATTTCCTGGAACTTTGGGTATCTGTGTGACACTTGAGACTCAGAGTTAGATTTCTGCAGCTCTGGAAGTCAGCATTACTCCACACAGCAACTGTTAAAGAAGCTGAAAAAGAAATCAGACTTCAATTAGAGATATGAATGAAGCTGATCTGGTTAGGACTAAGGTAAATCAGAATACAGGGTAAAAGATGTTATTGCCTGTATTTTAAAACCTCAATTTCTATGTGAGACCAAAGGAAGAGAGATTTATTTGGTTCAAAATTTAAATTTTGTGTAGCCCACTAATTTAACCTCTCTGGTCAGTTTATTTAAAATAACCTAATTACATGCAACCTAGAATAGGAAGTAAGATCTTGGCATTCTATATAGGTTATTACATACCCTGATATATTCCAGAGTATTTTGGACATACAATAAAAAAGTATTTGCAAAGTCCCTTGAGGGACTGGAGAAAAAATATAGAACTATTGAACTTCCCCACCTGGGGAATTCCTGATATTCTCTCAAGCATTAGGATACCCAATTTAATAAGCCAAACCCTTGATCTTTAGGCTTGCCCTTATGAAACTTATTTATATAATAGCAAAGCTAAGCGTACTTATAATTATGCCTAACGGTCACCCCCAGAGAACGTCTTTTGTTGCTCAGATGTGACCTCTCTCTCTAAGCCAACTCTGCAAATAAACTCACTACCCTCCCCCCTACCTGAGTCATGACTCACAGGTGTATAAGTCTCCCTGGCAATGTGGGACATGACTCCCAGGGATGAGCCTGGTCCTGGCATCATGGGACTGACAATGCCTTCTTGACCAAAAGAGGAAAAGAAATGAAACTAAATAAAGTTTCAGTGGCTAAGAGATTTCAAATAGAGTTGAGGGGTCATTCTGGAGGTTACTCTTATGCAAGCTTCAGCCAGATATTGTAGATTACCACAGTATGCCAAGCCCCAACCAACAAGTATTCATGGAAACCCCGAAGAATACCCAGGGCTCTATCTAAGACTCTATACAAAGTTTTACCTATTAAGTTTATTTTTTCAGAAACTTAAAATCTCCCGATGGCTCTCATGCCAGATAAGCCCTGAAACCTAGAGGTACCAATGTCTCCAAAAACATCAACCAGTTTCATTCCTCTACCCCATAATGCTGACATCCCTTTTCAGCACACAGAAGTTAGAATGATCATTGCCCAGATATCCCTGAAGATTGAGAGAATGATCAAATGAGAGGGAGGAGTTGTAACTGAGAAGTTAGGATTTAACAAATGATTATGACTACTGACTCATTATATTTCTTTTTAGTTTATAGTGTATTAGAATAGACAGAAGGAAATACCTGAAACTGTTGAACTGTGATCCAGTAGACTTAGTCTTTGATAATTATTGTATAACCATATAGCCTTCATCTTGTGACTGTGTAATTGTAAAACCTTGTGACTGACACCCCTTTTATCCAGTGTATGGGTAGATGAGTAATGAGTATGAGATGCACACAGACATGCATGAAAAAAAAGTATAGAAGTCTAAGTAGACTTCTAGGTAGATTTGTGGGTAATGGACATTTTGGGAGAAGGAATAGCATGGGGAAAAGACCACGAGGCCCACGGAAGGAATAGCAGATACAGCAGATGAAGAAGAATAGTGAGAAATAGCACAAGAAAGATGGTTTTGCACACATTGTGAAACAGAAGCTCTTCAGACATTTTCAGCCACAAAGCCTTATTTGGAAGTCCAGTAAAAGAAATAGATAAAATGACAGCTGCTCAGGATGAAGGGAAGAAGGGGGTTTTCTGGAGCACTAACTGCTCAGCTCCGTTCTCTCCCGTTCTCCCCCTCTCCACCACTGGGTCTCCAGGGCAAGGGAGGGACATGGTCAAAGCCAGAGGATTCATCTAGCATTAGGTGAATTTTCCTGGGGCCAAGACAAGAGGTAGAAAAACTCATTAGGAAGCCTTTAAAGTAGGCAAGAAGTAATATGGGCCCAAATTAGGAGAGGTAATGAAAATGGAAAGAGGGAAAGGGTTTTGAGAAATATTTCAAAGGTAAAGTAAATGAAGCCTTCTCAAGTGACTGAACTGTGGAGTAGAAAGAAAAGGAAGAGTCAAAAATGGTTCAGAAATTTCTAGCCTGTGGCCTGTGAGAAAAGACAGTTCATTCATGAAATAACAAAATCAAAACAGAGAAATGATGTGCTCACTTTGGGCTACGATGAATTTGAGACCCAAGGAAACCAGGAAGAGGTTGGCAACAGGCAGTTGGAAATGTGGGCCTAGAATTCAAGAGAGATCTGGAATAGAAAACACATTTGGAGGTCTTCTCCAGTTGAGGTAATAGCTGAAGCCATTAGAGAAAATGAGAGTTCTAACAGAGAGAACGCCTGGAGAAAGACCACATTCAAAATCAGAACATCTGGAGCTACTTGGAGACAGAAAAGAATGATCCGAGACATAGAAAAACCGAGTGCAAATCCTGTGTAGAGATAATTTTCACTGTAAAAACTGTAAAGAGGTAGGGATGCTGAACCCCGAGAAAAGGTAATTAATTTGTTAACCAACAACTTTTGTGACCTTTTAGAAAAATTCCACTAGAGTAATTAAAGAGGGTTAAAAACTTCATAAAGATACATAACTCTTACACAGGCTGTGAGAGGAAGCAGGAACAGTAGGCTTACCAAGTCACAGAGATTTGTTAATTTTTAAAAACAACACCCCTGTATAATATGAAAACAGTGTATAGAGAAAAAAGAAGGCAAAAAGGAACAAAATGAAGTTCCACATTAATGGACCCTATATTTACATATCAATATTAATGAAAGAATTTAAAACAATATTTTAAAATGCATAGCTTTTTCATACAAGAAATTCCAGCTAATTTTACAAACAAAAATCTGTATCATTGCTAAGTGATGGCCAAGAAACAGGGGCAAGTGTCCCATTATGAAATACAGGGCAAGGCAGGGTGAGTGGCTGTGTCATCAGCTATGGTAGTAGAGAGGCTTGCCTTCCTTTAAGAAAACTTCTTATTTAAATCCCCCCCCCCAACACACACATACATAAATCAAGTAGTAGAAATTATATGACAAAAGTACCCATTCATTGTGAAGATCTTTAAATAATAATTACAGCCAACATTTACATACCAAGTACTTTGCTCTGGGCTCTTACAGGCATTATCTCATTTAATTCTTCTACCAACCTTGTTAGGCAGGTACATTTACTAATCCAATATTTCAGATGACAAAGCCCAGGAAGATTCCACTTATCAAATTAATAAACAAAGTGCACATGGTTTCAAGGGGCAGCATGGTCCATTTAAATGAGGGCAATTAATAAGCACTCTGTAGATTAATCTGTAAATGGGTTCTATTTCTAACCTTGTTTCTACTGATAACCAGCTGCATGACAATTGCTGAGTAAGTCCCATAAATTCTAGACCTTGGTTTTCCACATCTATAAAATATTAACTTCGTCATCCCTAATGTCCTCTTCATTTCTAAAATCTATACATCTTATTCTTCAAGTATCTAATACTATTTATGTATAAACACATAATTCATGCATTTATTCATAATTATTATTATACATAGAATATTAGAATATATTTTGTATGTGTTATGTATAATATTATACAAAGGTATTTATACACAAATATACATATTTGCAGTTTTATTTATGTATTGTATCAGGAATACATAGTTTGCATAAGTTAGACGTATTGTTAAGGGACAAATGTCAAGATCAAGGATTGTTCCCAGTCGTTCTTATAGAGCACCAGGGTTGTAATTCCTATCACTCATCCTAAAAGAAAGAAACTGGACTATTGAATCTATTTCAAGTAATAGGACTGGGGCAATTATTAATGCATAGCACTTGACAAGATAACCCAGAAAATCAGAAAACATTTCTGGAGTAACTATTCTAGCAAGACATTCTAAGGACACAGAGATAGTCTTGTCCTTCATGAACTTACAGACAATTGGGGAAGCAAGACCAAACCCATGAAAATTTAAATTGTCAATCAAAGTGTAGAGTTGGAAAGGCCTTTGACCTCATCTAGTCACAGATTCACAGACTTGAGAACTGAAAGGGACCTTAGAAATCAGTCTAGCCACCACCATCTCCTCACTGCCACCTCTAATTTGTGGAGAAGACCAAGGGCCAGAGGGGAATTTGAGTCAGACATCTAGTTAACAACGGAAGAGCAGGGATCAGAGCTCTGAGCAAGAGCCATGGCAGGTCAGTTTAATTGGAGTGGAGAATTCAAGTCAAAGACCACTTGCAGATATGGGGCATGGATGGGGAGGCCTTGCTATGTCGTATCTAAGCACTGAGCCCCACAAAAGATCTTCCATAGGACCACTGATATGGAAAGGTCCACTGGGCAGTCAAGAAGATATCAGCCATCAAGAATTAAATTAGATGCGTCTCTATGTACTGATATAGAGCAATCAGCATATACTCATTAAAAAAAAAAAGGCATACAACAATATGTACAATATGCTACCATTTGTAAATGCAGGGAATATCTCTGAACAGATAAATAAAAAACTAGTATCTGTGTTTGCCTGCAAGGAGGGAAATTGGATGCTGAGGTACAGGGGTAGGAATTGGAAATATTTTTCATTGTATGTCCTTTTAAACCTTTTGAATTTGGACAATTTGCATATACTACCAATTCAAAATAATCACTTTTAAGACAATATTTTGTCCAGTCTGGAAAGCTCTTTTTTTAAATAAAATAATTTTTGTGTGTAGATAGTACCTTTTGGTAAAGAGTCACCTGACTATAGAGTGATAAGATCAAGGTTAATTATACAGTTACTGCCTCATTCATATCCAAAAAACGTTAGAGGGGGTGTGATATCCTGACTACTAAAAGTTGATTTATTTCCTTCTGTGTTTCACTCTCCGAGTAATGTTTGGAATTATGACTGCAGTATTGAAAGGATGCCAGATACTGTCAAACACAACTCAGATGGGAATCTAAACTGTAGCCATATTCTCCCACAGCTGGCTAAGGCTTCAGTGTTCTATAAATAGTAGTGAAAAATAAAATCAATCCTGTCTTGAAAATGCAATTCATGAGATATTTGCAGAAAAGTGAACTTGACAACACAATGGAATCATCCTATAGCAAAACTGGAAGCAAAGAGCAATACACTGTTTGATTAGGCTTTGCCTTCCCTACTTGTCTTGATTCTGGAACAAAATTTGACCCACAGCATATCCAAATCCATTTCACAAACTCTGTTATATAACAGGATTAAACAGAATCTACAAACACAAAGTTCTGATTCTCCAAAGAGAGACATTTTCAGCTGAGTTTTTGGTAATGTAGGAACCATCTGCTTCATTTACGGTAATGCTTTAGAACCTTTGTAAATGTATCCTCAGCATTTTGATTGCTTATTCTAGCTGGGTTGAGGTTTTCTAGAAAGTGAAGAAGCATTTACCCTGTGGTTTGTATGTAATCCCCTCTTCAAGCCCTTTTTGGATACCAGAAGGAGCAGCAGGAACCTGCACTTCTAGAAAGCCTGCTCTGTTGCCTTACCTACCACCTTGGGAATTTTGCTGCTCAGCTTTGTAAACCTAAGTCAAACCTTGATGTTAGCAGGTACAAACTTATCATCAGGAGCCCGGGATAGAAGTTTCAAATTGGCTCCATCTTCAGTCTAGTTGCTTTCAACCAGAGCTGTGGTTCAGACCCACCGAAGGAGGCTTTAGAAAAATTCAGATATTCAGGTCTTTGCTGACCCCCAAATCTCCTGAGATGTGAGGGGCCATGAGGAGGTGAGTGTAGTAGAAGGTCAGGGAACAGTAATGTGCACTATGGGATAAAACTAGAGTGCTGAACAGGGGCCAGCTCATCCACAGCCTCTAGGCCATGGTATGGATTTTACTCTTTAAGAGCAGGGGGAACACATTAGAGTCAGTTAAGGAGAGGAAAGACTGATCAGATGTATGCTTGGTTTTTTTTTTTTAATCAAGCTGCCCATCGTGTGGAAACTCGATTGGAGCTGTGAAAAAATGAAAAGATTTTGTAATAATCCTAGCAGCTTGGCCTGGGAAAGTGGAGGCAGAGTTTGAGAGGAGTGGAGAAACCAGTTGAGAGATGTCGGTAAACGACTGGACATAGGAGTGTGGGAAAGGGAGGCATCCAGAATAATTCCCAGCTTTCTAGGATCTGACAAAGGCGGAAACGTGTGGCTCTGACTAGTCCTGCCTGGGTGATTCCGTGGTGCTGGCTGATTTTGCTGCGGGGTCTGGACCAAGGCCCTTCCTGGCAGCATTTCATGAATCGGTGGTTCACCAACATGCTGTGTCCCACAGGGGCGGGCACCCACATTACCACAGCCTTGCCTGCCAAAGAATAATGCAGTCACAGAAACTTTCAGGCCTCTTCTTAGCTGGTGAATACAGTTTACAGGTGTTAGCAAGGCACTCTATTTCATATTTAGAGACCCTGAACGGCCAAGTAATATCTGGAGAAGTTTGTACTACCGAGAAATAAATGGACAATGGCAAGTGTTTATATTCTGATGCTGGAAACAAACAAACAAACAAAAAACACAACATTTAGAGGTGTATCCACATTCAATTGTTTTACCTGTATGTGTGTGTGTTTGTGTGTGGCACCAATAGCTTTGAGAATCCGATTTGTCATGTTTTTCCTTCTTAATCCCTTAAAAGCAACATAATATCAGGCCATGGTGCATGTGGCTAAGAAAATAATTACCTCTTCACAAAACAAGTTTTATCTTTAATGTGCAAGCCAACATGCAATGATTAATTGACTCTGCATAGACTGGTACTGGATCCCCACTCTCTTGGTTCCAGAATTGGAACCAAGTTTCTGAGAAAAGTTGAACAGCTCAGTGGAGATTTTCAGTAGCCATAGAGATAGGGGTCCCAATTCCAGAAGCTCCTCAGGGCTGCTGTCTTTCTCTCCAAGTGCTGGATGCATGAACATGTACCCTGTCAACCAACCCAACACCCCTGAAAAGAATGCTCCTTTTGCAGAGGAGCCTACTTCAAAGAACTTGACAGCAGTCGGTTTAAACCCTCCATCTTAACTCTTCTTCCTCTTCTTCCTGTCGAAATAGTTTTACCAGTAAACTGCTGCTAATGATGTGGTTTATCTGGTTTTATTGCCCTTATTTTTATTACCTGCCCAATATAATCTTGGCCCCAATGCTCCCTGGTAGAGGCATGGTAAACGCTTTATGTTAAAGGAAGTGCCACCCAAGGAGGGATTTTCTTTCTTGGGTGTGGGCTGTGTGCCAGGCCTGCAGGCTGAGGCACCTCTGCCTCTATCAGCCTAATTTAGAAACTCTAAACCATTCTATACTCCTAGATAATAGATTAATAATAGATGAATCATAGAAGTTCCAGAAAACAGAGATTAAATAAGTAAAGGAAATAGGCAAAGCCCCGTTTCTCCATCTCTCAAATCACCAGAATCTCAACCCAAGATTTTAACTTCCAACCTCTGAGTAGTGTTTGTGGTCAGGAGGAGACATCAGTCCTCTGGAGGTGTGGCTGGGGACCGAGCTCTAGCTGAAGCCCCTCATGGGAGTGAAGTAAAGCAACTGTGCTAAGAGTGGTGAGATGGGAGAAGAAATAGCAGGTGGAAAATAGAGGAAGTGAAGTCTAGTTTTCAGTGAGGAAGGGCAGAGCTCTCCCTTGTTCTTTAATTGGCACTGGGCTGGGCCCAATCACTTATTTCACTTCTCTGAGGAGATATGGTTCTGTCTCTCTCTCTCTCCACTTAATATTCTTGTTGTCCTCTGCACTTCTACATTTGTCCAAAGGGACCTGGGCTCCTTTCTACCACCCATGTCCACAGAGTGTGCTTTTGCGTACAGCTCTTGCTACCACTTAAAGGGCCCGATGTCCCTGCACCCACTGCTTTTCACATCCTTATGGAACATTCTTCCTGATACTTTTAATTTAAATACATGTAATAAAACACTTTGGGGTGCTATGCCTCATGTCAATTTGATTTTATTGTTACTGCTCTTTCTCATACTCGTGGAAAATCTGTTTTCTCTTCCTCCTTTGCTCTCCCCACCCCTATCCCCACCCCCCATTCTGCTGCTGGTTTGACCACAGTCACTGAAGGCCAAGAAATTGTGGGTGGGCAGGTGCCAGTCCCTCACTGCTGGAAGTTATGGGGGTGGGGATTGAGCACTGAGGGGGTGTGGAGAGGGAAGGAGCTGTAAAGCCCACAGACTTTCTCAAAAGGCTTGAGAGAGCCTTTTCTTTTTCTTTAATCGTTGAGTGAAGAATATTAAGGAATACTCATTCTGAACAAGAACAATATATGCTCCTATTTGAAAACTCTCCAATATATGTACTAAGTGGAAATGCTCAGTGATAGCCAATTGGTAGTGTCTAATCCCACTTGCTGTTTGTTTTTCAAAGATGTACGTATATATATACTTTTATATTCATAAAATTTTTCTAGAAGGGGAAGAAAATAATAGTTTACTGTGATTACCTCTGAGGCACAGGTTGGGTGTGTGTGTATGGATTTGTACTTTATATTTTATATGCTTCTGTACTTTTTTTTTTTTTTAACTCTAGTGCATGTATTATCTTTATAATAAACACATTTGAAGATTTTAAAAAAGAAATATTACTTTCCTGTCCCTCAGTGATTCACTGAGAACCACTGATCAGATACTAAATGGAAGTTCAGGCTGAATAATACAAACTAATTCCATTTTACATGACCGGTTAAACAACTTACAATAATAGTAGGTTCCACTTTGAACACTTACTATATGCTATGGTATTGTCATTGCTTTATGTAATTACTTAATACTTACAAAAATCAAATGAATAGATATATTGCAATTTTCATTTTGAGAATGAGGAAAATGAGCCCAGAGAAGTTACACATATTCACAAGGTCTCACAGCTAGCTAGTGGGAGACTTGGGAGCTTACCACTTTGTAAGGGCAGAGAAAACATCTGCCTTGCTACCACTGAAACTCCAAATCCTAGCAAAGTGCCTTGTACATGGTAAGGGGCATGAGCACGTTTGTTGAGGAAATGAATAACATCTAAGTGTAAAGCTTATGCTTTTAACTACTACATTAAGTACTCTTTGAATGCTATGCTTGGGGTGCCAAAAAGCACTCACAGGTACTGGATCAGAGCAGAATGGCGAGAGACCCAAAATCTAAGATAAGTCCTCCCCTCTTAGCTCTGCCCTAGCTGCCTGCTGGTTGCCTCTCTATAACCTCTACTCCATACTTCCTATTCATCTACAGAGGCAATGAAACACATTTTTGTTTTACCAAGTGATTTGCTATCCTAGCATTTCATTCATTCATCCATTCATTCACTCACTCATCAAATATTTATTGAGGGCCTAGCACATGACAAGCATTGAGGATGTAATAGTGGAAAACCCAGATAAGGCTGTTTTTTTTTTTTTTCTTATAGTTTTTGTGGTAATGGGGGAAACAGACAAAAAACGAATTTAAAAAAATAAGAAAATATTTGGTGATATTAAGTACTTTAAATAAAATAAAATGTTGGTGTCACAAATTCCCGTTATTATGAAAAATGTAAAATAATTTTAATTCTTTTGTAAAAGTTATTTGATACACAAAGATATTAAATTTAGACCCTTATCTCGCACCATACAAAAAATAAACTTAAAATGGATCAGACACCTAAATTTATGAAATAATACTCTAAAATTTTTAGGAGAAAGAATACAAAAAACTCTTTATGCACATGGGTTAACCAAAGATTTATTGATACACCAAAAGCATGATCCGTTAGAGAAAAAACTGATAAACTGAATTTCAAAATTAAAAACTTTTGTGCTTTGAAAGACACAAATTTAAAAAGTTCTTTCATGAACTAGAACAAATGTATAACACTATTACAAGCAGTTAATAATAGAGGGGTATATTGGAAAAAATATACCTACTGTAAACTATGTATTATAGTTAGCAGTAATATTTTAATATTCTTTCATCAACAGTAACAAATGTACCACACCAATACTTGGGGTCAATAGTAGGGGTGGTTATGCAGTATGGGATGTTTTGGGTTTTCTTTTTTATTTTTATTTCTTTTTCTGGAGTAATGAAAATGTTCTAAAATTGATCATGGGAATGAATGCACAGCTGTATGAATATATCTCAACAAAATTGCATTAACAACAACAACAACAATACAGCCTTCCCATTAAAAAAAAAAAAAAAGACACCATTAAGAAAGTGGAAAGACAAGCCACAAACTGGAAGAAAACATTTGTAAATCATATATCTGATTTGTAAAGAACACTTACAATTTGATAATAAGACAAACAATCCAATTTTAAAATAGGCAAAATATATGAATACACATTTGACCTAAAGAGATAAACGAATGGCTAATAAGCACATGAAAAGATGCTCAAAATCAAGAATCATTAGGGAAATGCAAATTAGAACTACATTAAGATATCACTTCACAGCCTCTAGATTGGCTGTAATTTAAAAGACAGACAATAACATAAATTGGCAAGGATGTGAAGATAAGCAAATACCCCCTGTTGTGCCCTCATACTGTGTTGGTGGGAATGTAAAATGGTGCGGCCACTTTGGAAAACAGTTTGGCAGTTTCTTAACATGTTGAACATAAATTACCATATGGTCCAGCAATTCCATTCCTAGGTGTCTAACCAGGAGAAATGAAAACATAAGTCCATACAAAGACTTGCACACAATTGTTCACAGCAGCATAACCCATAATGACCAAAAAGTGGAAACAATCCAAATGTCCATCAACTGGTGAATGGATAAACAAAATATGCCATATCCATATAAAGGAATACTACTCAGCAATAAAAAGGATTGAAATACTGATTTTTTTCACAACATGAATGAACCTCAAAATGCTATGCAAAGTGAAAGAAGCCAGACACAAACGACTATATATTATATCATTCCAATTATATGAAATGGCCAGAAAAAATAAATCTATAGAGACAGAAAGTATATCAATGGCTGCCTAGGACTGACGGTGTGATTGATTGCAAATGCCTACAAGGTATATTGTTGGGGTGATGACAAAGCATTAAAACTACATTATGGTGACAGTTGCACAACTGGGTAAATTAATTAACAATCCCTGAATTGTATACTTAAACCTAGTGAATGTTATGGTATATTACTATAGTTCAATAAAGTTATTAAGAAAAAAAGTTACTGGGACTCCTGGGCAAGGTATCACAGTGAGCTCACTTTTTCAAACCAACCTCATCACTCAAGAGCAGATCAAAACATAAAAAGTGAAAATCAAAAAGTTATTTAAAAAGAGTTTTTATTTGCATTCATTGTAGAACCCTGTCTTAATTTTAAAGAATTTACTAACTAGAACCCAGTAAGAATTTCAATATTTAGTTTTGTAAGTTTCCATTCAATTGTCCACTGGAGCAGAACTTCATTTTGATTTCCACTCTATTTTTGAGGTGGGAGGATGAGATTCCTGGTGAATGAACAGTATTTACCTTCTGAAGTGTGTTCCTTTTCCCTGCATGTGATTCCCACTCTTTCGCCTTATTGCTTGTCATCCTCCATAACTTAATTTGCTTGGCCTCACCCTTGGTTTTATTTTCTCCACCACCGTTTCACACATAAACCAACTCCCCTCCCTGGTTTACTTTGTTCTTGGTTTTCCGGACCCATTTCTGCTCCAGCCAACCTTAGCCATCTCCTTCTCTATTCTGCTTTCTCAGGCTCTTCATTTCTCCCTAGTCCTCCTTTCTAATAGCAGAAATAAAGATTTTCACGAATTCCCTGGAGTCCTGTGCTGCTCCCCTGGCCAGAGGAGGGTGTTGGAATGTGACTTCAGCACATTCCAGTTCAACCCCAGCCCTGTGAGGGAAGACTGAGTTCTTGCACAATTAGGGGGAGTGTTTTATGACCTGTTATTGTTACTCTTACATTGTCAGACTTTTCTAAGAAACAGAGGATTAATTATTTACAAAGTTGCCACGAAACTTTCACTAAAATAGTTTCACACCTAGGGAGAAAAAAGACCTATAAGCCAAAGATTTCAAGGAATTTAAAAAAACCTCTTCCATTTAATTTTCATTTCTCTCAAACATTCTAAAATTGGAGGAAAGAAAGAAAGGCTCTGTGTGAGAGGGAACTATGGAAACTTTTTAAAGGGTACTTTAATTTTATCATTCTTTCTAGCTACCAAAGAGATATAAATGAATAATAAATTTGTTTTAAAATCTGATACAATTTTTTTTTTTTTTACAGCCTATGGAGGGTCTCTCGTGAATAATCATAAATTTCCTTCACTTCCATTGCCCCTGTGTGAAAAGAACATTCCAATAAGAGAGAGATTCTAATCGCTGGTGGTAATTACATGGAGGCTTGAGTCATTAAACACTATTAATTGTCTGAAATATAACCAGAAGAAAAATAAACATCAGGGAGGAAATCTAGCATGACTACAATTGAGTTCAATTACGACACGCCAGTCCATAGGAAAAGCTCAAACACAGGGTTTCAAAATGGATTTAACTAACTTTTAAGTAACTTTTAGTAATCTTTAAGTAAATTTTTAGTTGTTTAATCAACTAGCAGTCTTTGCTTTTTTTTTAAACTGAATATGACTCCCAAACTTTTTACCCCATGTTTTCTGATACTTTTTTTTTTAATCAACGGTGTTCATGCAGTTAACATTTAATAGAAATCCATTTGAGCAGAACACTTCAACAAGACCAGTAACGCCTACCATCACTCCCAGGCAGATGGTTGGCAAATCCGAGGCCACAGCCAGGACCTCACTTCCCTTGTCAGGAACTTCTCAGTTTCCATCTGCCCAACAGACCTCTTCTCCTCCCAGCACCTTGAACTCCACACAACCAAACCCTGCCCTCACCAGGTACACCCATCCTCCCAACCCCCTATTTTGGCTTCTTCCCAAATTTGAAGCAATCCACATTAATCGTCCCCCTTTCTCTCCTCCATGCCACCACGCTGCAACATCAACTAATGTCCTGTGGACACATCCCTGAACTGTCTCCCGTCCTTCCGCCTGCCAACCTTCCCCTTCGTTCATTGTCTCTGCCACCACCCTGCTTCTGACCCTCATTGCCCGGCCGTTGCTTCCTAACCATTCATCTGGTCTCCAGTCTCTCCTCACTTCTGTCCACCGACACTCTGCCACCAGATCGCTCTTTCACAAGCACAGCTCTGACCTTAAAATCTCCCCTTGAAATCTTTATGGAGCCCTTTACCCTGTGACTCTCTTGCCTAACATCCAAGGCCTTCTGAGCAATGAACACACTCTGTTTTTGTTCAGGTTACAACAAAATCCACCACAGCACCTTTTATGCTCCAATCAAAGTAGAACACACACCATATCATGAATAAGGCCCTGCGTGTTCCCATGCCCTGGCTTTGCCTTCCCTAATCCACATAAGCTCTGTCACCCATCCCTGTGTGCCAGCCTTCACCTGCTCAGAATGCCCTTCTCCAGGAAGCATTCCAAAGAAGCCTTCCTCGGCAGGGAGTATTGCTAACCTCCC
The DNA here is from genome assembly GCF_015220235.1 of Choloepus didactylus. Lineage (NCBI taxonomy): Eukaryota > Metazoa > Chordata > Mammalia > Pilosa > Megalonychidae > Choloepus > Choloepus didactylus. Next base: position 36,267,980 of record NC_051320.1, on the reverse strand, counting down.
TCAGCTCTTCCAGCAACTTGCTTAAACCTCTCTTAGGCACTCGGCATGATCTGCCATCTTTTTATAGCCATACTTCTTCCCCTCAGACTGAAAACTATAGGAGGGCAAGGACCATGTTTTCTACCTCTTTAATATAGTTGGCAATAAAAAATAATGGGAAGAGTATGTGTTTTTAAGCCAGGAGGTATGAATTTGAATCCTGACTCTTTTACTTACTAGCTGATTGACCTTGGGGAAGTTACTTAACTTCTTTAAACCTGTGTTCTCATTTGTAAAATGGGGATCCTAAGTAATATCCATGTTAGCCATCAGTAAGCATTAAATGATTAAAACACCTTGAATAGCATATATCCATGATATGTTCTCCAGAAAGCAATTGTTTGCTTTATCACTTTTCTTCTTCTTACATATCAGTTCATATTGGGTCTTATACATAAAACATGCTTGAGTTAGAGTGAATTATGTACCCTCAAAAGACATGTTCTTTATCTTAATCTGCATTCCCCTGAGCATGGACCATTTAGAAACACAACCTTTTGAAGATGACAGTTTTAGTTAAGTTGTGCTCAACTGAATGAGGTTGGGCCCTAATCCACGTTACTGGAGTCCTTTATAAGCAGAAGAAATTCGGGCACAGTGAGTCAGAGAAGGCCACAAGAAGAAGCCGGAAGTCAATGGAAACCAGAAGACATTCACAAAGAGAGCAAGATCGCCAGGGGATGGGAGGCAGAGATGCAAGCCAAGGAACCCCAAGGATTGCAGCAAGCCTGCACCATACTACCACTGACTTTGGAGGGAAACATGCCTACTGACACCTTGATTTTGGCCTTTGTGGTAGTTTGGAGCTGTATGTACACTAGAAAAACACATTCTTAATCTTAATCCATTCCTCTGGGTATGAACCCATTGGAAGTAGGACTTTTTTATAAAGTTACTTCAGTTAAGGTGTGGCCCACCTTGATCAGGATGGGTCTTAATATTCTTACTGAATCTCTTACTGAAATTCAGACTAAGAGAAAAAGCCACAGAGGGAACCCGGAAGAGAATGGAGAGGCCAGGAGAGAGTCTAGAAAAGGCCGTCATGTGCCTGGCCATGTGACAAGCCAAGGACCAAGGATCGCCAGCAGCCAGCCCTGGAATGCCACAGTGTTCAGAGAGAAAGCATCACATTAATGATGCCTTGATTTGGAATTTCTCTTAGCCTCAAAACCATGAGCTAATAAATTCCCACTGTTTAATCTGACCTACCACATGTTATTTGGTTGAGCAGCCAAAGGAAACTAAAACAGCATTCTAGGTTCCAAAATACGAGCCAATAAATTCCTGTTGCTTAAGCCAACCCATTGTATAGTATTTGTCATAGAAGCTCTGGCAAACTAAAACAGTGCTCAAATATAATAAAGGCAATAGGATTTAGATAAATGTCTGGTTGGGTTTAGTAGCCTTAATAGCTACTTCCTGCCCACAAATAAGGTTGTAGTCATCGAAATGGCTGCGTTGTATTCCCATGGGTCTGCACTCCAGTCTACTGAATCATTCTCAAACTGTATCAGGTTTCTGATTTATTTGACCTGGGATGAGGCTAATTAAAGTCTCCCCCAATTATTCCACTGTGTAGCTAACATGGAGCCCACCTGGTCACCTTTCGGCTTGATGACTTGATAAAAAAACCTGTCTGGCTTTGGTTTTCTTTCAGTTCCTTTGTTTTTATTTCCCTCACTATAGCTTAACCTACATCAAGGTCCTACCCAGGCCCTACCTGAGCCTAAGGTGGGATCTGTAGCCTAAGAGATAAAATAATCCATGAGAAACATATGACAAAATCACTATCAGTGAATAAATAATATGTTTTATACTTAGTAGTATTATTTAATGACTAGACTTCATAGTCATTTTCTTGCAGCCAATGAAGTAACACCTGCCATTAAATTGACTGTGATGGGAGACATATATAGATATATGTGTCCCTTTCTCTATACACACTCAATTTTCTTATTTGAATCAGTCAGGATTTGGATAGAAAGAGAGGGGTGGGGGGAGAGAAAGTGCCAGTTAAGCTGGTCTCAAACTTCAGTGCACAGAAGTATCACGCAGGATTCCCAGTGAGTAAACTGGGAATACTCAAGGAGTTCAGGAGAGTAGTTGGAGCAAAAGTTCATAAGTGAGAGTTGAAATTATGGGAAAAATAAGATTTCCAAAGTGATTAGGGAAACAGAAACCGATAAAAGAGAAAGGATCTATCATCAAAGTGGTAGAAGAAATAAAACTGAACGGTGTTTTTGAAGATATGGTAAATTTCCAGATAAATGGTTAGTAGTGATAAAAATGTAGATCTCTAGGCCCCAGCCCTAGAAATTTATAATCAGTAAATTTGAGGTGGGGCTCAGAAATCCACACATTTAGCAATCTACCTGAATTTGATGTACATATACTTCAAATTTGAGAAAAACTGGTACATGTCATTTGTAAGTAAATGAAACTCCCAAAGAACTAAACTCTCAGTACAAGTTCATTTGATGTCCAATCTCTTTTTTATAATTCTACTATTGACCTTGTCACATGAAAGACAAGAAATTCTCTTCTATTGCTCAAAGACTTAGCTGACACTAGAAAAAAACTTGTTAGTCTAAATTAAGTTGATATTAACATCAAGATCAATTTAATTTACCCCTTCCTCCCTCATACCTACACAATCCAAAACACTGCTCCATCAATCCAAAATGAGTTTTATTCCAGTGGGGGTGGGGAAGAGTATTTGTCTTTGGCGTAACAAAATCCAGAAGTTTAGCAACCAAGGCACAGACGTGACACCCTATTGTAGAGCAAGAACCTTCAGGCAACTGGAAATAAAGCCTCAGGTGGGTAAAGGCCATAGGAAAGGGGGTCAGAGAGTTGTAATCAATTCTTAATTTATGCAGAATGTAGCAACAAAGGGATGGTTTCATTCTTTCATTATTCATTCATTCTTGTCTTCATTCAATAAATAATTACTCAATCCCTATTTTGTGTCTTGCATTGTTACACGAGAGATACTAAAGTGAATAAAATAAAGTCCCTGCCCTCAGAGGGTTTACACTGCAACATAATCTCACCAATTCCCCCTAACATTTACTGACTTGATTCTGTGTGTTGGTTACTGAGCTAGGCATCAGATTAATACAATTAGGTAAGATCCTGCCTCTGGAAGTGCTAATAGCCAATTATTCAAAGGATGCTGACTGGGCTTATTCACTAGACATTCTGCTTGGATTTTCAGATGCAAAGATTAGTAGAGGCAGATCCTGAAACCATGGAGTTTACCATTTGGGAATATAGAAAGATATTTATCTATTGCAATGTAGAGATACACATGCAGTGTATCTGAGCATGGGCTGGTGAGCAAGGAGGCTGGAAAAGTAGGTTGAGGCCAGATTATACAAAGAAATTGAATGCAATGGTAGGGGCTGGACTTGACCCTACAGCTGGGAGGCCTTTGAGGGTCTTTGAGTGACACATGGCATGATCAGACTTGTGTTTTAGAAAGTAAAATGGAGACAGGCAGGCAAATTAAAAAGCTCTTATAACAGCCCAGGGAACCAATAATGAAGGCTGGAGCTAGGGTTGGGGCAGCGAAAATGAAATGAGGAATCAAATTCAAGACTTTGAAAAGTAGAAGTGACAAAATATATAGGAGGAAGGATGGGGAGAAACGGGGAGGAACAACTGACTTTAAGCCTTAGTTTGGGTGACTGTGTGCAGGAGGATCCTATTAACACTCTAGGCTGGAAGGGAGGAAAGCTCTCTGTGAGGCGTGGGAATGAGGGTAAAAATAATGACCTGTTCCACTTGGCTGGCTGTGACAGGTCCGGTTGGAGTTTTGTGAGCAGTTGGAAATATAGGTCAGGAGTTCATGGGCAAAGTTGAAGCTGGATGTAGAGATAACAGTCAATAGGAGATTGCTGAAAGTACGGGGGAAAAAATAGGTCTACCATGGGTGGCTAAAGTAAAAGAAATCAATGGAAGAAAACAGCCAGAAAGGAACTATCACCAAAGCAGCAGAAGGAGAATAGGATGGTTTCCTTGAAGCCATGGAGAAAAGTTTCCAGAAAAGAGGTAAGCGGTTACAACGGGAGAGGTCAAGTATGAAGGTACATCTTTGAGGATCTCCTCTCTCATAATTTGAACACCATCCATGTGCTCCTGACTCTCTAATCTCTATCTTCCACCCAGACCTCTCCTCCAAATTCCAATTCTTCATTTATCCATTTTAAAAGGGTCACCAGACACTATGTGGGGGAGACAATGGGCCACAAGATAATTGAGGTCCTGCCCTCTTTAGGGCTCCCAACTCAGAGATTTACAGACAGAGAAATTCCAGAAATAAGAAAAGCTTTTGTTCTGTGAGCTCATTCATTTGTCTTTCCCTTTTAAGGAAGAAAGAGCCCCCCTCACCCCCTTCACCTCCACACACCCCAGAGCCTGGATTTAGATAAGCCTGGGGCCAATACCTCTGAGTAGATTGCAGAACAGTTGGCCTTCAGGTGGAGTTAATGAAAGACTTTTGAATTCTCAGGGGTCACCTGAGGGCTGCTGGTTTTTCTGCACCTCCCTCTGTTCTCCCTGGAGGGGTTTCTTTCTCTCCCCACCCTTACTTATCTATGTAAACATCCTTCAGAGAGTGTTTGCTGTCTCCCACAGATACCCCAGCCACCACCAGTGTGAACCTCAGATCTCCTGAGGCCCACCCAGAACACCTTGGAGGTGCCCTTGCTGAGCCTTTACCCTACACCCCAAGGACAAAGGCGGGGGCGGGGTGAGGAGACGCTCCTGTCTCCTTCCCTCCCTCTCTTGCAAGGAGGAGGCACCCACTACTCCCTTGCCTCTGACTTGTCTCCCTGGAGGCCTTACACCCCCCCTCCCCACTTCCTCCTTGCCCGATGGGTTCCAGTCTGGACCACCATGTACCAAGGCACCCTTTTCGTTATATGTCCATACACGTCACTAAAGGCATCCTGAAATCAAGTTGAAACAAATTTTATTTTCTACAAATCTCATATTTTCCAAAGACAAGCATTAGTAAGATTATTATTATTAACTTGACATATTCATTCTCTCACTCAACATTTTTATTGAGTACCTATTATATGCCTGCCTGGTGTGGTATGAGGCACTGTAAAAAGTCAAATGAGGCCAGGCTGCTTTCTTGAGGACCAGGAAGTCCTGCTCAGGCCAATAAGGCAGCCAAGGAAGAGTTTCCAAGGTGCACCTATGGAGTTCTCCTTTTCTCTCTTTCCCCTCCGTGGCCACCCAACCCACAAGCACTAGACCTTGAGTTGCCCTTGAGGTCAAGCATCAAGTGTTTCTTCCTGAGGCATGTCTGTTCCACTCAGTCCTTCGCTCACTCTTTCATTCAAGTGTTCTCTGAGCCTCTACCGTGGATCTGGCCCTCTTCTAGATTTTCTATCCAGGGAAATGGTGGTGAACAAAATCCTGCCCTCTTGGAGCTAATATTCTCAGGCTGGAGAAGTCAGAAAGTAAATATGTAAACAAGTAAACATAAAATAATTTCAGATAGTGGTAAGTGCTGTGACGAAAATTTAAAAGGCTGACAGCTAGGGGGTGCCTGACAGTGATGGCGGGAGACCTATCTAAGGAAGGATGTGGGGTGAGACCTGAATGACATCAGCTTCTCCTGTGCAAAGATCTGGGAAGAGCTCAGCAGGCTGAAAGTTTAGGGCAAGACCTGCAGATGGGCCTGAGCATGGCCTGTTGAGGGACAGAAGGAAGGTCAGAGCACAGCATCCTGCGGACAGAGGAGACAGGAAAGGAGAGGGAGGATGGGTTGGTTCATGCTGGGCCTGGTGGTATCAGAAGACTTGACTTTATTCTAATGGCAATTGGCATTGGAGAGACTAGGCAAGGCCCAGTATTTTCAATTAATGTTTTGTAAATGAACGCATCTAAAGCTTACTCTGTTCCAGGCTCTTGTCTAACTACTTTGCAAATGTTCACTCATACAATCCTTGGAACAGCCCCATAAGGCAGATATCATCATCATCATCCTCCTCCTTATTTTTGGAAGAGTAAATGGAGGTCTCAATTGGTTAAGTAGCACGAACGAGGTGATTTAGCTGGGCGGTAACTTTGTACTTAACTAATTTTCTGGTCCACAGAGCAGGTTAAAGAGTCCGATATTAAATGCTGTCTTTAAAATCCCCTCACCCCCCAAACAAGAGGCATTCAACTCCTCAGAATGCACCTCTGTGTGCAAAAGTCAGGGAAACCCTCAACATCATTTGCATGTCTTTTCAACAGATTGGTCAAAGAAGCAATGAAGTTTTGTAGTCTACTTACCCAGGACACGTGCTCCTTGAGTACTGTTTTGTTTTGTTTTAAATACATTTAGTTAAAGGTACTTGTGACTATAAACAGTGCTTTGTCCTGTTGTCGGGTTTTTTAGAAGTGTAACTCTGAAGTATTTTGTGGTTTGTTATCTCTCTCCTTTGAAATTCTGATAAACCCCATAGCAATTAATTTACTATTCATGGTTCTCCTGCAGAACTGTAGCTCTCTCAAAAAGGGAATTGATCCTCCAATTTGCAACCCAGTGCTTCCGAAACTTTAATGTGCACAGGAATCCTGGGGGGCGGGGGTGGGGTGCCTTGTTAAAATGCAGATTCTGACTCAGTAGGTCTGGGAGGGACCCAATACAAATAGCCTTTCCAACTTACTCTCAGGTAAAGCCAAGGCTGCTGGTGGGTGGACTAACAAAAACAAGGTGCTAACCCAAGACTTATCACCTGGTAGGATGGTTTCACTGAGCTAGACAAATATAAACCAAGGGCTGTGACTTCACAGAATTTCAAAGGACCTCATTTCTGCTCTTGTCAGCTAGGGGCCTGGACCAAACATTCAACGATTTCAGCTATAAACTCACTGACACACCGGGAACCAGGATAAGATCTCCACTTACCGGGACTTGACCAAGTCCTAGCTTGCACGTGGTTGGAGGACAGTCGCAGAATCTTTAAGCCCTCGAGCTGGGAGCAGGGGTACGCAAATAGTTCTTAAATTCCTGCCACAGGAGCATGAACCAGCTGAGTGACTGTGGATTCTTAGGAGACCCCGTGGGTGGAGATGCCGCTCCCCCACCACAGGATCAGTCCTGATCCCCACGTTGGGCCCCACGAGGCACTCAGCTGCAGCCAATTCTTCCCCCCACAAGTAGCAGCTGGCAGCCAAGACCACCATTCAGTGATATCTCAAAATCATCTTGTGACAACTGATATATGAAAGTTCAGGGGCACCACCAAGAGAGCTGTCCCGAAGTTGAATATGTGAAAGTGGAGGCCCTCATTTATAAGACATAGGAATTAATTACATCTCAAATAATTCATTGCGTTAACTATGTTTTAAGGCAAATTAAAAACAATGACTGTCACCTGTTTCTTATCCTGTTAACTAGTCTACGCTTTTATCCATATTTGAGTTGGATTATGTGTTTGATGGTACAATAGTAAATCTTGTGGACATATAAACACAAAAGTTTGGCAGTGTAAAGTAAGCCTGTGATAGATACAGCATGCCCCTTTGCTACTTTATTCTACGAATTGAGAGTTTGTAAAAAATAAAACATCAACTCAGGAAATAGTTGTCAATGTGATTTTTATCCTATCAAGTATTTATTGAAAAGTGGTTTTGTCCAAGGTACTGCTCAGGAGATGCTAAGATGAATTCTAAAAATCCCTGCTATCAGTGAATTTATGGTTTAAGATATATTTTGGATAATTGATTTCATTGTTGAGCAAAACATTTCTGAGAGCCGTTTTAAGTGGAGTATTCCAACTTTTATACAAACTATAACTTTAAAATAAAATTCTGATATCCTGTTTTCAGTGCCATTTTCCCAGACATTGGTCTAGAAATTTCTCTTCTCTTTGTCAGCTTCTCTCTCTCCTCCCACACCTGGCCAGTTGTTAACTCCACATGGAGAAGACCTCCTTTCTCCATTCCCACAGCTTTCGCCTTAACGCAGGTACCGTTTTATCACCTCTGCTCTACACTGGCGCAAGAGCTTCCTGATTCTGCTGTGTCCTTCCTTTCTCACCTCAGATAAACCCTCCTAAGTCACACCCTCAATCATACTGGGGCCCTGCTCAGAAAGAAGCCTTCAGTGGCTCCTTCACTGTCCACCAAATAAAACCCAAACTCTGTGGCCTGGCACTGGGATCTCTCTTTCAGGGCCCCTCCTGTCTTTCTAGAGCTGGTGTGACATGAGGAACTTGCTCTGTGAGCCTGGGCAGATTCCAAACCTTTCTGAACCTCAGTGATTCATTTTTAAAATTTAGATCATAATACCAGCCTCTCAAATGGGTTTTAAGTCTTACATGTTATATATGTAAGGACCTTTCACCAGCAGCCTGGCAAAAGTTGGGCCCTCAGAACATGCTATATGTGTACCTGACTAATGAACCTATATTAGCCCAAATTGGATTATTTATTTGTAAATCTACAGAGCACTTTTCTGACTTTGCCCTTTTGCTGAAGTGGATAGCCCCACACAGAAGAGGCAATTTTAAAAAATACATTTTACTGACTACAAGCACCATTGACATATCACTTTTCCTAATGTTTTCCATTTCTCCTGTGTACTTCATCTGCTGGTCTCTTTAAACACAACATAATTGGTCCTGTTCAATGGTTATTTGTGAATAGAAATTTGTCTCTGAAAGCAGCTTTGCATATGTGCAATGTGAACTTATGTGAATTTTAGGGACTAAATAAGAGAAGGGAGAGAAAGAATGAAAAACAAAAATAACAAGGTAATGAGTGGCAGTGATACTCCTAATCAATGAGGCAAGCACATCACTATACATGATGACTTTAAGGATCATGGAGCCAGGCAAGTGGATAGTGGTGATGTCTCCAAGAAATTGAAGAATTAATTGAGAATTCTTGTACCAAAGTAGTTTTAGTAGAATCCTACTCTATCATAAATGGAACAGTATAGTATACCTATATATACTATATTTTGGGGGTGATTTAACTATTTTCAAGAGTTATTGTGACTCGGCACAATTTTCACCTTCCAAATCTAACCACTGCCACCCTCATAAAAATTAAACTCCACTAAATTATAAGCACTTTGAGACAAAACCTGGATCTTTTACATCTTGTCATGGTGATATGTTATAAAAACAGGGAATACCTTAGAAATGAGTTTATCTTCCAGCAATAATCAGCCAACACTCTCTTTTAAGTAATTCTCTATGGCTATATATCAAAGCTTATTGAATTCATATACATTTGTCAAAAATTGGTGGTATTAGTCTCATCAATGAATTAGAAAGCTCCAGGAATTGCCTATTTGTTGAAAAGATTTCATTGTGCTTTAAGTATATCAGATTTTGCCAAGTGCTGACATTTTTGGCTCAGTTTCAACACAAAATGGAGTTATATATTTATTATCTAAACTATATAAGCTACCTTTGCTTGCTGAAAAAAAAAAGGGAAAGGAAAGGAAAGGGAATACATACACTTAAGCAAAAAGAAGAAAAAAAAATCAAATGTGATCCAACTATCCAGAGATACCAATTACTAAGATTTTGGATTACAATTGTCCATTCTTTTTTCAGCATGTATGTGCTCTCTTAATGGACACTTTTAAATTACACTGATGGCTATTAAAAAGAACATAGAGAGTTAACACTGGAAAAGACCTAACTTACCATAGCCCAAGCCCTTCATCTGACAATTGCAGAAACTGCAAGATTCTTTCCTGAGGGTAGAACGTGGCTGGGTTATAATTACAGTGGCTTTGAAAATATGAGACCTTTGGGTCCCAGAATATAATTCATGTTCTTGCTTGTTCAAATCACAGTGACACAGGACTCCAAACACTGTGTGCTAGAACAGAAAAGTACACAAGAGGAAAGAAAGGGTGAAATAGGTCAAAGAAGGTTCAATCCAATCCAATAATGTTCTTAAAATTTTGATGATGAAGTCATTTATTCATACTAGAAAGTGCTTTAACTAAGAGTCAGAAAAACTACACTGTAATTCCCACTCTGCTATTTACAAGCCATGTGATTGTTGTAACGTCTCTATTTCCTCATCTGTAAGATGGGAATCATCACATTCTCCATCCCTATTTTCATTCAATTAAATGAAATACAGAATGTGAAAGTACTTTTAACTGTAAAGTCTCCTGTGAGATAAGGTGTTGCTGAAAGCAAGCATGGGAAAAACTAAATGCATAGACTGATGGTCCAATAAATCATAAATGTCATTGTCTTCTCTCAGGTGGGAATGCTCTTGCCAGCTTGGTGTCCCTGATGACACTGACTTGTCCTTCAAGACCTACCAGGCAGACATCACCTTCACTAAGGAGACTTGTTTTACCTCTCAATTTGAATTGATGTTTTGTGTGTGTGTTTTCATATCACTAAATGCATCTCTTTCCCATACCCACTATTTCTGTCTCTCCCACTAGATAATCAACTCTAATCAGAGGAATTGGGTGTCCTTCAGGAGAAAGCTTGGGGGCAATTTAGCCCTGCCCCTCAACTCCAATAGCCCTTCCCAAGAGACATTTCCTATGCCCCTCAAGCTTTGCCAACCAGATGACCGCTGTGGAGCCCCCACCCAACCACAAAGGATTTTTAAAAGCATCCTTAACCTCATTCATTTTTATTTCTCCAGCACCTAAGATAATGCCTGGCAGTTAACACTACACAGTCAATGAAAGGTGGTTGAGCGGATGAATGAATGACAGTCTCTGCAAAAGCTCTACTCGTCAGTCAAGACCTCCCGTATGCAGATATCTGAAATGCCATCATTGGCAATTGTGTGGGACTATTCAAGAAGAGCCATGGCTTATAGAAACTTGTGATTTTGCTGAGCAAAGTGTGAGAATGAGGATCCAGGCCAGTGGCTACTGTGTCACCCCCCCCAGCCACCCAGCTGTGTTATCACGACTCTGCACTCTGTCTAGTGAAGCAGGGAATCCAAGTCTTGTGACTCCGAAGCCCAAGTTCTTTATTGTATAGCTCTAGAAAATATTAGAATTTACAAAGCACTTTGTTATCTCATTTGATTATCTCATAACAACCCAGTGAAAGTGGGTGCTATTATTATTCCCCTTTCACAGGTTAGGAAACAGACTCAGAGAGGTTAAATAATTTGCTGAAGTTCGTACTGTTGGTAAGGGACAGAGAAGACTCTAGGAATCAAGATCTTTGACTCCACATAAATGCTCTTTCTCCATACCATAATGCAATAAGGTTGGACAAACTAACCACCCAATACATTTATTAAATATATGAAGAGAAAAAAAAAACCTAGCAGAAAGGAGGCAGGAGGTGAGAAGGGGCATTGGAGTCAGTCATGTCTATTTGTTCTGTACAGAAACTTTTTAGACTTTTAATAAGTATTAGTTGATGGTTGTATTTATAAGCCCTTTTAGGGCATGATATTGTATCTCATATATATATGTTCTCATAGAGTTTAGCACAGTGCTTTGCATAGTAGGGCTCAGTAAATGCCCATTAGAATATATCTGGAGACCAGTATATAAATTTATTAGATTACTTTCCCACTGCTAGAGGTAGCTGAGAGGAGGTCTTATCAGAATAGATATGATCTGGTGAACAGTGGAGAAAGGCTAAAGAACAGAATGTAATTCCCTGGAAGCACAGATGGCTACATCCTGGGGATCCCCCTGACTATCTGGAGATGCCAAAGGGTAGGTAGACAAATGAGAAGAAAGTAGGATGGTGTCCCAACTAAGGAAGTATCCAAATCCAGGAAGTCCATGTGGGCACATGAGAAGCACTCAAGACCCAAAGCAGAGCTAGGGCTCTGCTCCTGGCTTAGCTATCTTCGGATCTGTTTCCTCATCTGAAAAATGCTCTCTGAGATCCCATATAGTTCTGCTTAGAAGAAAATATTTAAAAATAATACAATAATACAGATGGCTTGCAATCTGGAAAAGGCTGTGAAAATGATGGATGTACAACTAAAGTCATTACGTAGGTCGCTGAGGCAAGGTAGTATTTTGGCAAAGTGTACAGGCTCTGGAGACAGACTAGGTTTATGTCACAGCTCAGCTACTTACCATATGCATAATCTTGGGCAAATGACATAGAACGTCTTGGCATCAGATTCCTCTTCTGTAAAATGGGGATAATAATTCCTGCTTCATAAGGTTTGGGGACAATTAAATAAGTTAATATCTAAAGTGCTTCAGTCGGTGGGAACACATAAAATAGAAGTGTTGGCTATTATTACTGGCATTGGTGCCTGTGGAGGTTTCATGGTCTGTTAAGGACTGGAAAAATACAAGGTTGAGAGGCTCCGGTCAGATTTTTTTGCTTGTTTGTTGTTGTTGTTTGTTTGTTTGTTTGTTTTAAATCATAGAACCTGATCTAGAGGTCTGTGGTGATGGTCAAGTGCAGAGGAATAACTGGAATGACAGGAAGGTCATTAACCCTTCCCATTGCCATAGTTGGTGACCAGGTTAACAAAGCACTTATTGAAGATGCAAGAATAAATGTGAAAAAATAGCCCTTTAAGTAGTGTAATATCAAAAGGATTGTAAGATGAGGAACAAGAAAATGACCTTTATTTGGAACAGAATAGACAGTCTTAAAATAGACTCACACTTAGAGAGTTAATGAATTTTCAGTAAAGGAAAAAAGAGGGTCTTTCCAACAAATGGTCCTAAATCCTCTGGGTATCTACCTGGAAAATAATTAACCTTGAACCTTACTTCACATCATAAAAAAATTAATTCAAAATGGCTCACAGACCTAAGTGGAAGAGCCAAAACTATTAAGCTTTAAGAAGAAAACATAGGACAAAATATTTGTGACATTAGATTAGGCAAAGATTACTTAAACAGGACACAAAATCATAAACTATAAAAGAAAAAATGATAAAATGAACTTCATCAAGATTTAAAATGATTACTCTTTGAAAGAAATAGATGCAAAAAAAAAAAAAAAAAAAAAAAAAAAGTGGGCCACAGACTGGTTACATTTTTGAAAAAACATATGTGACAAAGGGCTAACATATTTAATTTATAAAAATCACTGACAACTCAATAATAAGACAAATAAGCCAGTAAAAAATGAGAAAAAGATATGAGCAAATACTTCACAAAAGATGTATGAATGAACAATAAGCACATGAAAAGATGCTTGACATCGCCAGTCATCACAGGAATGTAAATCAAAACACAAATGAGATATTTTGCCACTATATTGTTAGATACATAAAAGTTTAGAACTGTTATAAAAAAAATAAAGATCTTTTTTTCATAGACTTTATTTTTTAGAGTAGTTTCAGGTTTGCGGAAAAATTGCAGAAAATACAGAGTTCCCATAAACCTTCTCTCCCCTGTCCACCGCACAGTTTCCCCTATTATTAACATCATGTTTTAGTGTGGCACATTGGTTACAGGTGATGAATCAATAATGATACATTATTATTAACTAAAGTCCACAGTTTACATTAGGACTCTGTCTTTATGTTGTACACTTCCATGCGATTTTTTAACTTTTTATTTTGAAACAATTTCAAATTTACAAGACAGTAAATTTACAAGACAAAACCCGTAGAGAAAGCTCCAACATACCCCAGATACCCAGATCCACCAAATTTAACATTTTGTCACATTTGCCATATTATTCTATCAATAATCCATCCATCTTCTATCTATATTTTCCAAACATTTTAGAGCATATTGCACACAGCGTGTTTCTTGAATACATAGTACTTTCATTTCATTTACATTTCCTAAGAAAATAAGAATTTTAACTTATGAAATCACCTTATACAGTTATGAAGTTTAAGAAATTGAACGCACATATAAAGCTTACATTCAATTTTTTCTTGTGTACCAATAATGTCCTTTTGAGCCTTCTCTCCTCCATTTTTAGATCCCATCCAGTAGCATGTATTGCATTTAATTGTCATTATCTTCATCTTTCTTTCTTTCCTTCTTCCCCTCCCTCTCTCCCTCACTCCTTCCCCCCTCCCTCCCACTCTTTCTCTTAATTGTGGCAACATATACAACATAAATCTTCCCATCCCAATCCTTCCCAAGCATACCACTCAATGGGATTAATCAAATTCACAGTGTTGCAGTACCCTCACCACCATCCATTACTAAGGTATTCCCTTCTGCCCAAACAGAAACCCAACACTCATTTTACATTAACTGTCCATTGCCCCAGCCACCCACCCCCTGGTAAACTGTACTCTACTTTCTGTCTCTGTGAATTGCGTATTCTCCGATATTTTCTTTGTGATTATAGTAGGGCTTAAATTTAATATCCAAATCTATAACAATCTTATTTGCTTTGATACCAACTTAACAAATTCAATAGCATATATAAACTATGTTCTGATGCAATTTTTGTCACAAATTATATGTTTAAACATTTTGAGTCCAAAACCATTGATTTATTATTACACTTTATGTATTTGCCTTTTAGATACTACAGGAAATAAAAAATTGGAGTTAAAAATCAAAAATACAATGGTACTGGTATTTATATTTACCCATGTCATTATCTTTACCAGAGATATTTATTTCTTCATGAAGCTTCAGTCAATTGTCTAGTGTCCTTTCCTTTCAATCTGCAAAACTCCCTTTAGCTTTTTCTTTGCTTTCAACACTTTAAATATATCTTGCCACTGCCTTCTTACCTCCATGGTTTTAGATGAGAAATCAGCACTTAATCTCATTGAAGGTCCCTTCCATGTGACACATTACTTCTTTCTTGTGGCTTTCAGAATTCTCTATCTTGGCTTTCAACAGTTTGATTATAATGTGGTGCAGTGTGGGTCTATTTGAGTTTATCCTGTTTGGAGTTTGTTGAGTTTCTTGGATATGTATATTCATGTCTTTCATTAATTTGGGAAATTTTCAGCCATTATTTCTTTGAATATTCTCTCTGCCCCTTTCTCTCATTCACCTACTTGTGTTACTCCCAATTCTTCATTCTTTCCTCTTTCTGCTCCTCCGAATGGATGTTTTCAATTGCCTTATCTTCAAGATTGATTCTTTCTTCTGCCAGATCCAATCTGCTATTGAACTCTCTAAAGAATTTTTAATTTCTGTTTCTGTGGTCTTCAGCTCTGTTTGATTCATTTTCATAATTTCTATCTCTATATTGACATTCTCTTTGTGGTCATCTAGCATTTTCCTGATTTCCTTTAGTTGTTTGTCCATGTTTTCCTTTATCTCTTTGAGCATAATTAGGACCATTTTTTAAGAAGTCTTTGTCTGGAATGTCCCAGGTCTGGTCCTCCTCATTGACGGCTTTTAATGCTTTAATCTTTCCCTTTGCCTAGGCCATAATTTTCTGTTCCTTTGTATGTTTTGTAATCTTTTGTTGACACCTAGGCAACTTGATATTTCAGTGTGTTATCACTTGAATTTAGACTCTGAGGGCATCTCTTCCTTAAGCTTGTATCCAGCTAGTGTCACGACAGAGGTTCCTTTGAATTCCAGGTGCTGACAAAGAAAGAGGAGGAAGAGGAGGAGGAGGAGGAGGAGGAGGAGGAAAAAGAAGAGGGAAAAACAAAACACCTTTCCCAGTCTTTTCAGATTGACCCATGTGAGTGCTCACCTTCAGGGCTCATACATACAATGAGTTTGGAGAACAGATCCAGTGCAAAGTGTAAGGACCTTCCTGATCCTTTTTGTGCATGCCTGTTGTCTTGGGCATGTGACTTTGGCCCTAGGAATTCCCTCATTTACTTGGATATAAATGTCTTCTCTTCCCTAGGAAACAGTTTCCTCACAGTCCTGGGCACTGTACTGTATGTTCTAGAGCCAGCAATCCCTTGCCCCAGGCAACAAGACTTGACTGCATTCCCATAGCATTCTGCAGGAGAGCTTGGTGAGCCACATCTGCACGCAGGACAAGTTCTGGGACAGTGAATGCCTCAGGCCACCACCAGACAGACTGAGCCAGACATACATGCTCCCAGTATGTGCATGGGTGTTACTTTGCTCCCTCCAGAACCAGGGCCAAGGATCTGTACTGGGAGCTTTTGCCAGCTCTGTGTCAAGCCAGTGAGGGGTAGTGGCCAGGGCACAGATCCTTCCACTTCTAAGTGGCCTTTTCTCAATTTGGCACTCACCCTATTACTGCAATCCTCTAACTGTTTTTTGGAGCTTTTAGAAAGATGTTTCCACAGTTCTTCCTAGTGTTTCAAAGCTTCTGTGGGGGGTTTGAGCGCTGAAGCATCTCACTTTGCCATTTTGATCAAAATGGGGTTAGTGGCTGTGAATATACTCTCAGAATAGTATTTATTAGATATTCTTAAACATCTTTCTTCTAAATATACATATACATTTAGAATACATTTAATATATATACATATATATTTGTTTGTGTTTTTAAAATTAGTTTTAACTAATAAAATTTTAGTGAAAAAATCAATGTGGCATGCCTGATCAAGATAGTAGGAAGAAACATAGTGTGTATATTGTGCTATTGATAACCACATCTTCTTCTGAATATCAATTTCCATCGATCTATCATTGCCAGGAAAATGTAGCTGCAGACTAAAATGTCCACTCACAGTCAAGCCAGGCAGTTCATATAATTCACATCACACTTCAGAAATTTGGTTATATGGGACTTTAATGAGAGCCAGAAGTTCATACAGTTATTCAGCAGCTAGTTGCCGAACACCAGCTAGGTCCTCTTCCTAATTCTAATTTCTATGATTGATTCTTTTCTCAGAATTTTTAAGTTATTGGGTGATTTTCTCTTCAGTTATGAATAGAAAAAAAATGCATATCAGATATATTTGAGGCTTGTTATTTAAAAAAAATTTTTTTTAAATAATGCAGTTAGCTACTTGGCCACTGGATACCACTCTTTTTGGGAACAAAACAACTAAAGATTCCTTTATCTGGAAGCAGTGTTTCAAATTTTTCAGGGAACACTTAGCTAACAGTGGGTAAAGAGATCTGTATATTTGGGATCCCAAAACAAAATAATGAGAACGCACAATCTACTATTACCAAAAAAAAAAAAAAAAAAAAAAAAAAAGGCAGGATCCAAAGCTGCATCAATTCCAACCAAATCTACTCCTAAAATCGGCATTGATTGTTTACAGTTCAGATTAGATTATTGCCCACATTGTTTTGTTTTTTTTTCATTTAGACAGGTTTACTAGAGTCGAGCTATTTCCCTTGCAATCTAAATGGCTCCTGTGACATCTCTCAGACCACAAAGCCCTATCACGAAACCAAGACAGATTAACACCTGTTCATTCCGGGATATAATTTAGCATTAAGATGCAGCCACAAGTGAACTCTGTTACTGGGTATGAATCAGGATCTCTTGAACATCTGTTTTCACATTTGACCTTCACAGAGATGACTTAGACAATCACCCAAACCTCTATTTTTCCCTCAGGACACTTCACATTTCAACATACCATACAATTTACTTATTTGTTTTGCCCATTGTCTTCCTTAACACTCTGGAATACAGCTTCAACAGCCAGGGGGTTTTGTCTGCTCTATTGACTGATGTGCTCCAATGGCCTAAAATGGTACCTGGGACCTAGGTGGTGTTCAGCAACTAGCTGCTGAATAACTATATGAACTTCTGGATCTCATAACTCCTACCTGCCAAATGATAATGCTAATAATAAAACAAGGGTAGCTTAGCTTTATTGAACAGTTACTAAATGCCAGGCCTGGGCTAAGCACATTATATACCTTATCTCACTGAATCCTTTCAACAACCCTGGGACCTGGGTATTAATCCTACTTTGCAAATAAGAGGAAACTAAGGCTATCAGAGAGCAAATGAACTGCCTGAGATCAAGCAACTGCAAAGAGCAGGATGCACATTCCAGTCTGCGAAACTCCAAAATCTGCTCTTCCCTGCCCACTGTATGGGAGGGTTTATACACAGAGCACCAGAAAAGAAAGGAACAGATTTGTACCCATTAGAAAACTGGTAATTTCTCAGTGGCCAATGATTCCCATTGCCCCTTTTCTGCTCCCATTTCCCTCGTCGCTCTTCACATACAGGAAGAAACTTCAGTTCCATTCCAGGGCTCAGCCCTGTCTGTTCTCCACCTCCCAGCACAGGACTTGGTCGTGGCATCACGCTTGTTCACAGTGATCTTGTTTTTCAGACACTTCTTGACAGCCAAGACGCGGATGCAATCATGATCTTCTTAGAAGTCCAGTTTAGAGGGAAAAGCTGAGCTCTGGGATCATAAAGTCCTGGGTTCAAATGCTATTTCTGCTACTTGCCACCCGTGTGACCTTCAAGTCACAGACTCCTTCTGGGCTTGGTTTTCTCACTGGTAAAATGGAAATATTGACACCTACCCTTGTGAAGTTGTTAAGTAAGTCAAAGGAGATTCTTGTAATAAACATTAAGGCCCTCTTCTTGTTCACATGGTCACATAAGGGACAAATCGGCACTCTTTTTTTCCTGTTGGAAAAAAGGTGGGAGAAGAATAAAAAAGAAAAGGCATTTAAGATCTCTGTAGCAACTTGTCTCATCTTGTTAGAGTTTTGCTTCGAGGAGGAAGGAGGGCAAGGGCAGGGAGAAAGGAATTGGGGTCTTTTCTTCTCAAACTTACCATATTTTTCCAATCTCCCTAAATGTGAACTTCTGCTATAAGGGGGAGAGAGGAAGAGAAGGAGGGGGAAGGAAAACGCTCAGGTAGGTTCACCCAGATTTGCAGGTAATAAAAAAAATAACTAGAAGCATTCATCTTTTTCTTATTGACTTGTAGAACTACTTATGGATTCTGGATAGTACGTCTTCTGTTTGTTATAAGCACTGCAAATATCTCCTTATGGCTTGTAGTTTGTCTTTTAACTTTCTCTTGGTGTTATCTGTCCTTCAGTTGTTTAAGTGTTTGCTGTTTTAAAAGTTATATATATATATATATATATATATAAACACACACACACACACATACACATACACACACACATAAATATATATATGCTATTTTATATTTTGTAAAAACAAGTTAGATATTTAACAGGTCAATGAGTGTTGTTATGCTATTAGTTCTAATTTTTTTTCTATATTTTGTGATATTTCCTAAAACAAAAATCAGAAAACAAAGGGAAGTTTGATCCCCTTCCACTTACTTCAAGCCCCAAAGCAGAGCTACCTACACAAAATCCCCTCTCTTCCAGATCTTATCCTTGCTTTATTGAAGGCTACGGAACACAGGATAAGAAAACTGAATCTAAAAATGACTTGGAATTCTGGGGACATTCTTGGCTGTGACACCCAATCACAGGAACAGCCCCAGGCCAAATTGTGAAAGAGGCTACTTGTCTCTGGGCGCCTCCATTCCTGAACCCCCACCCTTTCCTTTCAACATCTCCCCCCAGGCACCTGGCAGTCTCCTTGGATTCCCAAAGTCACCTCTCCTAGCACCAGATGCTTTAAACTTAGTCACACAAAGGTAAGAGACTAACTGTGGGCTCAACCCCAGAAGTATTTACTTTTTCAAAGTCTTAGGGAGTGGGCCAAAAAAGACAAAGGAAACACTGGAAAATCCTCAGTGAGGGGCCTCTGAAAACCTTTCATAGACTGGCCCTAGGGAGACCTCTCCGAAGGTCCCAACACTTCAGGCTGCAGTCTTCTCAAGGGCACTGACCCCATCTTGTTCATTTTGTTCGCCATCATCGCCCCAGTAACCAGCCAGTCCATGGTGCCCTGTAGGCACCAAACAACTAACTATGTGTTGAATGAATTCAATGACTTCTTGTCTTGTGTGTTTTGTTCTGTGCCAGGCACTATGCAAGACACTGGGGCTATGTCAGTGAGCTAAACAGACAAAAACCCTGTCCTCACGGAACTTCCATTCTATGTATATCGAATGGGATGGGGGGGGGACACGGAAAAAGATAATAAATAAAGTAAATGAATATGTTTTATATTATATTAATTGTATTATATTTGACAAAAAGTACTTTGGAGAAAAAGAAAGGGGAAAGGAGTGCAAGGGGACGGGCCTTGCAATTTGACATAGGAAGGTCAGGAGAAGTTCACTTGAGGTGTCCTTTGAGCAAAGTCTTACAGAAGGTAAAAGAGTGAGTCATGAGACTATACAGGGAAAGGGAATAGTAGGTGGATGAATACCCACCCCCTCCAACATTTTCCTACCATTTCAAGACCAAAACTCTCAAGTTCTAAGAATAAGTTATGCTGTTTCCTGCTTCAATAGTTTGCACATGCTGTTCCCTTTGCCTGACATGTATCCCCTGTTTATTCTGCATGGCCCATTCCTACTTGTCCTTCAAGACCCATACCAGATGCTCTCTCCTCTGTGAAGCCTTCCTCAGTGCTCTAGGTTAAAAATCACTACATCCTTTTTATTCCCATAATACTGTGTTCACATCTCCTAGAAGCTCTTAGTACCTTCTTGGGCATCCCATATGTGTTTCATATAATTCTCACAACAAGTGTAGCCCAGTCGTGTCTTCCCACAACTCTAGGAGCTTTACTTTGCATTGGGTAAATTATATTTGCATCAGTATTTTCTGCTATGTCCTGATTAACTTGAAGACAGACACCGTTTTTCTTTGATTGTGTGGTAGGGCATTAGATAAATATTTGTTCTGTGAAAAAAGGAGATAAATTAGTCACCAACAGTTCAGGCATCCATGTGGAATTTATTTTTAAGCAGAGGCCTTTCTGTTTCTACCTAAATCATACCTCAGAGGTGACTACTTACTCCACCTGACCTCACCTGAACCAGGCAATGCTGGGGAAGGGATTCCTTTGGCTTCTGTCTTTCCACTTTGGGAATTCTTAAGTAAACTGGTTTGCAACAGGTGGGGGAGGGTGCAGGGTCAAGGATGGAGTCACAGAGTGGCAGGAACAGGAGCTCCTGGGGCCAGAGGTCCTTCGCCATTCTCTCCTCTGAGTCCTCTCCAGAACACGCAGGCAAACCTCAGAACACCGTTGTCTCCAGGCAGTTTCAGGCAGGACAGAAGGAGAGGACAGTTTCCTCAGGAAAGGTGGAGAATGAAGTTTTCTGTTGCCTGGTCTCTAGGGGTAATAAATGGCATTCTGAGTTCATCACTTAGGTAGGGGAGAAAGGGAAAGGAAGATGATCTGAAAGTGACCAAGAATGGGGAAAGTAGTTACCCAAAGAAAGTACTAGAAGCTCTTAGTACCTTCTTGAGCATCCCATATGTCTTTCATATAATTTTCACAAGGTATAGCCAGGTAATCTCTTCCCACGACTCTAGGAGCTTGCACTGGGTAAATAATATTTGCAGGGCTTATCCCTGTACGTGGTATATGCATGGCACCCTGGAATACTTGCTGAACGAATTAGCTGATTCTGTGGGAGGGAAACGTTTTTGCTAGTGGTTGCCGGAGATGGTGTTTTTCTTCCAAATCAGGGTAAGAAAACATTTTTTCATGTATTTTAGTTTCTAAGGGGCTTTCCACCTGCAACTTCACAGTATTAAACTCAGGGTTGCTAATTGTTATTGCTCCTCCACTCATTCCCTCTCCTTCTCTCATTCAACAGTATGAGGCTTCCAGAATGTGTGGGGCTGTGCCATGAGCTGGGGACACCAAGAAGACCTGGTGCCTGTCTTCAAGGAGGCCCCAGCTGGGGACAGGAGACAGACAGGCAATGTGGAAGCTTGGGAACAGGAGCCAGGACAGTGTCTGTCAGGCTACCACAGGGGCCCACAAAGGGAAGAAAAGCTCAACGACAAGCACACTTGAGCAAAGTCTGGAAATGTGTTGAATGTTTTTCTATAGGGGGGCTGGGTGGGAGAATAATTCTAGCTATCTTTTAACTGAGTTATTGCTTAAACTTGAAAACAATGCTGTGTGTTTTAAAGGAGGGTAGAAGGAGAGAGACAATGAAGTATTGCAATTCCATAGAGCCTAGACACCCCCTCCTGGGGTGGATAAGATCTCAGCTCCTGTAGGGAGGGAGGGATCATGGGGGGAGCCGGGAGCCACCCCGCCCTCACCCCCATTCTCTCCAGCCTGCAACGCCCAAACCCTAAATGCTACTCATATCTAATTCTTTGTTGTCTGTTAAAAATGTAAAACACCGGTGGAAAGCCCACATTTTACATAATCCTCCTTGACTCTTGGTAAAAAATGAGTGTCAGAGTATTTCTCTCCAAGGTTGTGTTTAGTGCTATCATTTTACTACTCTCAGCCATATCGACCATTTTCATCTCAATGTACTTTTATGGTATGTTATCTTGTGAGTCCAGGGCTTGTGATCAGAGAACAGGGAGTCAGGGTAGGGTGGGGAGGGAGAGGTGGGGAGGAGTCCCAAGCAGGCTGAGGAGGAGGGGGCGCTCTGGGTGGGGTGGGGAGGAAGAAGCATTTGAAAGGGGGCACTCACCCCACCCTCATTCCTCCCTCTTTGGAGGACATTTTTTTCCTCCACTGATATCCAGTATTTCTTTGCTGGAGATAATGATATATAATCACCATCACCAAGTATTTGTTTGACGCTTTGGCCCCAAAAGGAGTCATGGTTTTCATTTATCAAACCCTGCCATGGGCAAGTCACTGTGCACTTGCAAACACGATGCTTGGAGAGTTTTGAAGGAGATGTCTTCAAACTCCACCATAAAAGAATGAGTATACTTAAACACAACGAACCTTTGTTTTAGCATCTTAAAGAGACGTACTTTTTCACTCCACTCTTGGGAAAAAACCTTTGAGTTGGGCAGTGTTATCCGTATTTCATACCTGAGGAGAGCCAGGCTGCACGTAGTTAAAAGACTTATCCAAGGTTACTCGTTTGGTTATTACTGAACATAAGCAGCAGGACACAAACATTAAGGAAGACGATAAAGGCTGAGTGAGGCGCCCACTCCTTTTGAGGCAGGTAAGCCAGCAAGGTGCACGCTGCCGAGAAAGGGCTGCCCCAAATGTAAGCTTCAGCAGGTATGTGTTGTCTCCTTTTCTGCAGCCTCCTTCTCAAGATCTGAAAACTACTTAAGGATAATATATATTTTTCTCCATGACCTCCACCTTCACCCTTTATTCTGCTTAGAAACAACACTGTAAGAAAGAAAAGCTCCCTCAGGGCTTTAGAATTTCTAGATCAGCCTCTTCTCTTTCTCCCCTCCTCTCCCCCTCAGCCACCCCAGCCCTGTGTGGTGAGGGGTGGGGGCGGGGTGGATCATGACTCAGCGGATGCCTGGAGGTGAGGTGAGCACCTGGCTTGGCCCCATGTTTGTTTGAGGTTCCAAGTCCCCTCCGCCCCCGGAGCAGTGAGCCGAGGCTTCAGCTGTGACCCTGTGCCCTTTCCTACTACCGAAGGTGCTGCTACCAAGACCTCAAGCTTGGACAGAATCCTAACTACAAAAATATAAAAACTAAAAATAGAAAAATAAATATAAATACTACTGCTCACTCACTCTTGCCTCTCCTGCAAACACATGGGCACATGATATAGGGTCTCTATTATAACTTCCTGCTCAAAGAATTCCAGCTATACTGAAAGGTGAATTCCCAGAGCCTAGCACAGTGTTGGCAGCTCAGTGAGTATTTATTGATGGACTGACCCTCCCAACCCCCAGCCACACACACCTATAGCAAAAAGAGAAGTGTAAAGAGAGGAAACAAGCACTGATTCTGTCATTAAGTGCTAGGTTCTTCTCTGCTATGTACAAAGCTAATGAAGATTACTACAGCTTGGCACAGACCAAGACTCCTAATTCTTTATTTTATTTTAGATAGAAACTTCAGGGAGTAAGGGTAGGGGGAGAACGCAGCAGCTGAGGCCCAAAACTGCAGGCTTCTTGACAGTTTTACCACTGATGACATCCAGGATATCCTGGCTTTGCCGTTTCTATGAGAAAGTCATTGAACCCCTCTGTTCCTCAGTTTCTTCATCTGGAAACTGAACGGAAGATGCCTAGCTCAGAGGCTCCTTAAAGGCACAGATCAGACGTGTGGGAAGGTATCTTGTTAACAGGAAGGAGAACAGAACTAATCATGCATTCCCAGGAGAGGGACTGGTCTTATTCATCAATGTGTGTTCAGCATTGTACAGAGGAACCGAATAAGCACTCAGTGAAGGAATCATCAAAGGATGGGGAAGAGCAATGAACAGATTCTGGGCAGAGAGAAAGTCGGAGAGAATATTTCAGGATAAATGGAGTCGGCTAGGAGGAGGTCCTGAAATGAATGGATAAAGGTGTGTTAGATGTATCATAAACAACTGTGGGGTATCTTGGGAACACAGGAGGCCAGGGAAGATCATCTGGGCACCTTGAAGAGTTTGGAAGCACTGTGGAGTCATGGGGAGACTCAGCGGAGCTTTCGGAGAGGATGGGAGGGTTTCATCGACTCAATAGATTACACAGAAAAAAAAAATCTAAATTAAAGGCATAAAAAAACACAGCAAATACTGAAATGTGGCATTCCAGAATTCATGGAGCTCTCACTGGGAGCTGATGGCCAAATGGAACATAAGTAGGTTACATGTTCAGAGATGTTACCGGGGGAGTGACTTTGGTGGCTCCTGTGAGGACCAGGCCCCATCCCTCTGATTGTGACTCTGAGCACAGGACTTAAAGAGACATTTTCTTGAACAGCCATCCAGCCCTCAATTTAAGCCCGGCCTTTTCCAGAACACAATCACCAGACTGAGCCCAAGTTTCATTTTAGAAGGCTCTTGCTTACTTGCATCTCCCCAGGGTCACTGATAGGGTGTGCGCCAACTCTAGATGAGATGGAAATGAAGATAGACTGAGACTGGCTTTCCTGGAGCCTCCAAGAGCGACGCAGACCTTTTAGGGGTCCTTTTCCTTCTCATTCTGTTCCATAACATGCTCTGCACAGATGCATATGATGCTCTGAGAAGAGAAGCAAGGTCAGGGACTCTTCTTTTTACTTCTCTCTCTCTGTCTCTCTCTCACAACTGGGAAAACTTGAGCATACATGTAATCTGAGAGGAAGGGGCAAGCATTATTAATAATTGTAGTAGTTCAGCAAATCCAATGTCATCAATTTTGGGGGTTTTTTAAAAAACTATTTATTTTAAAATACTTTCAAACTTACAAGACAGTAAGTGTAAACACTCTACAGATAACTCCAAGCCATCAATTTTTTTAAAATGGTAATTTAAAAATTTTTTTATTGTGGTAACATATATACAATGTAGCCTTTCCCACTTTAACCACTTTCAATATACAGTTCAGTGGTGTTAATTACATTCACAATATTGTACTATCACCACAATCCATTTCCAGAATTTTTCCATTACCCCAACGAGAAACTCTGTATCCATTACGCTATCAGTTTTAAGATAATTAACTATTGAATACATCACGAAGAAAGAAAAAAGGGTGCCAATTAAATTATGATATCACATTACAATTTCAGAAATGTTAAAATTGTGAAAATATGCAATATATTCAATATTTTAAAAAAAACAACACTATCATGTCCTTTTGGATGTTAAGCAAGTCATTAGCAAAGTACTAGATACCTAGTATTTATTTAACAAATCCTCATTTAATGCTTACTATGTGCCAGGTACTTTACAAAAAATAATTCATTCAATCCTCAAAACAACCATATGAGACAAGTACTGTTATCACCCACATTTTACAGATGAGGAAGTGAAGCATTGAGAGATTACAAAATTTGCCCAAGGTCAATAAATAGCAGATCCAAGTTTTAAGCCCAGGCAGCCTGGACCCACCAGAGCCTATTCTCACCACTAAGATACGTAGCCCATAGTAAATATTTGGTGCATAAATGAATGAGTAAATGCATGAAAAAAATCATCAAAACTGGACTTCGAGCACAGAGTAGTACGAATTGGTTTCCCTTCTGTTCCTTCTTCCTCCTAGGAAGAGAGCCAGTGTCTTCCTTAATTTCCAAGTAGTTAGAACTTTAGTTAAGTTCTAAACAAGGTAAGAAAACAAGATCAGTGAGTGGGATATGGTGTATGGGAGCAAAAGAAAAGTTGCAATAATAATCGACAGGACTGTTCTGCAGCTGTAACTCTTCTAATCATCTAACTGTAGTCTAATAATTACCAATAATAAAACCCGGGTTGTGAGGAATGCGGTGTTCTGGGAGAGACTGCCACCTACCGAACGACCATCACCACAAACCGAGACTCTCATCCCATAGGACAACAGGAGTGAGGGCAGAACCGCTCAGAGATGGACTTAGGATGAGAAAGCCGATATACCAACAACTGACTTTGAACCAAAAGCTCAATTTTTATCTTAGCGATGCAGGATGCAGATGGTGATAGCCCAGAAAGCCTTCTTTGCAAGATGTTAAAGAATCTGGAAGAGAGAAGCTTGGCCTGAACAAAAAGGATCCTCCGTTTCCCATGCCCTGACTTGTACAGCATGCAGTTGAGGTTATTTCCCCATTACACACTGCTAGTACCTAAACCCTTAAAAATCACTGAGCCTTGATTATGTGCTTTAGAGATTCATTAGTTGCATTTTCATTCATTCAACAATATTTACTGAGCAGTTACTATATGCCAAGCACTGCCCTATTTGGTGGGGAAACAGCACTGAACAAAGGAGCTTACATGGTATGCGTGTGGAGGGGGTAGAAATGAAAATAAGTGCTGAGGTGATTTCAGACAGTGATAAATGCTGTAAAAAAAATAAAAACCCAAAACGGAATAAGTGGACAATGTAGTGGTCACATCATTTAAACCTTCCAATAATGTTGTGAGAGAGTATTATTACAATTCCCATTTTACAGGCTCTGAAGGTAAAGTCTTTAGCCCAAGGTCCGTTGAATACAATTGGGAGTGAGCCACTGAGCTAGCCTGGATTTTTAAATCTCTGCCTTTCTGAGTCCAAAGCCTGTCTCTCACAAGTACACGAGGTTGCCTAGAAAAACTGTCAAGATGGACAGTCATTGCAGGATGTCCTAGTTGTCATGTCAGCAAACATTCATATTTCATTTTAAGAGTTATGTAAAATACCCAAGTGTCTCTAGACAGGCAAATAGGTATCAAGATAATGCGATGTGGGTATTTGCCCAGATTCTCAGAATCTAGTGGTCCTTGATCTTTAATACAGTACTCACAAGATGGGGGGAAAAAATAAAGAAGCAAAGGCCCTTTAGTTCCTGCCATATGCCGAGGTTTAAATGACGTTTATACATCATCTTACAAATTCAAGATGTTTTTGTAATTTTTAAATTTATGAATCCCATCCCTGTTAGAGGATATACGGACTTCTTGTGCCTCTGCAGAAAACTGTCATTTCCAGGAAGATGGGAAGAGGAGCTCTGGAGAGGGAGCTGTGTGATTCCTGCCAAGTCATCTGTGGAATGGAATATTGGATTACCTCCCCAGAGGAAGAGGCTTTGCTTTTGTTTGAGGTAGGAAGGATGTTGCCATCTCCTCTGAACGTTCAAGGCGGGGTCTTCACATTGCCAGAGCCCCTCTTTGACAGCCTGTTGCTTCCTCACGCACCCCTCGGAAGCCGGAAAGGACATATGTTTCCTCGCCCCCCTCCTGCTTTCCTCCTCCAAGGGCCAGCACCAGCTCTTATGCTCAAACCACTTCAATTCAAATGAATCTTGAAGAATTTATCTCAGTTTCCAACCACCAAAGAGGGCCATGCATCCTACAATGGAGTTTAAACCGGAAAGAAATTGCCCAGTTTGCCAAGCCCAGCTGCCAGCTGACTTAAGAAGCTGAATCTTCTCCAGACTGAGATAACAAGCAGGCGACTGACGCTGACACAAAGTCCTTGAGTGCGTCGTTGTCATTAGCAGCGTGTCTGTGGAAAGCAGAGTGACTGGGGCAGACCCTGTCATCCAGCCTCCCACTTACTACCCCCTTTGGGCTGCTTTCCTTCTGCAGAGCAAGACGCTATCTACATGCTTTTATTTATAATTTGAAGATGGCCACAAGCATTTTGAAGAAATAACTGATTGAGAAACAAAATAACCAGAGCAGACTCTAAAGTGCTTTTTAAAAGTTATGACACCGACTGATAATGCCAACAGTTTACTCATCAGCCATCCCTGGATCATTCAGGGTTATCTGTTGGTGTCATGCTGTTATCCTTGAGGCAACAGATTCACAACATGTTACTAAGGCATAACTGGGTTACAGCCTGACTAAACATGGGGCTCCCCTGTTAAGATCTTTCCTGTGCAAAGCTTGGTGAACTGTGCTTTTGCACAATTTCCCCCTCTTTGATCATATAAATCCTTAACCCCAGCATTGAAAGGTCCCTTCTGTTTTTACATGTAAGACTAATGCCTAATTCCCCTTCATTGGGTTTTACATTAGTCTAGTATGTTGTCCATGAAGATCGGCCTTATGAAATGCACATTTCCCTTTCTCATAAGCTTCTCCAAAGTCCCACACTCAGAGAGAATGCTTCCACATGACTATAGCTTTTATTTTCTCTATCTTTTAAAGTAATTATTGGTCTTTTAATATAGATCCCTTGGTAACTTGGCACCTCATTATCTCAACGTCTTGCTCAACAGGAATTTATTGATTCTGACAATGCTGATGTTTCCCCTGAGACATTCATTTATTCAACCAGCACTTTATGAAGAGCTTTCTGGTTCCAGGGAGTACTAAGCCAGAGGTGGTTCAAAACCTGCAAAAAAAAACTTGTGGTAAGTAGGCCAGGTGAACAAGATTGGGGAAAGAACCATTTGAGGAAGGTCCTGGAGGTATGCCAACTTTGGAGCAACACAAGCACTGTTTTGCATTTTGAACAAAGGGAACTGTTTTGAGGAAGGTCTTGGAGTCATGCCATTTGGTGAAGCAAGAGTGAGAGGTACACCTGAGGGATGGTGAGAGGTGAGTGGAGGGAGCTAGCACAGATGGTTAACTTGTACATCAGTAACAAAACGGAATGACCCTGTCCCTTTTATTTCTAATCCAAAGTCACTATTAGGCTGCTTCATCCACCTTGGAATTCTAGACATATACAATCACCCACAAGCCTCTATACTTTTGATTAAACATAATATGCCGTGACATCACTAGAAATATGCTTTAATTGATATCTATACTTGGTGCCTCTTCTGCAGCCCCCATCTGTCCATGTATTCATAAACTTTAAAGCTTAACAATAGAACATGCACATTTTCAGTCATATCTCTTTAGACTTACAACCTCCTTTGCAAAATCATCTTGCAATCCTATGAAGTAGAATATACAGAGCATAGGAATATAGGTGTATATATAGATAGACAGATATATAGATATAGATATATAGATACGTATATATATGTATATGTGTGTATGTGTGTGTGTGTGTGTGTGTGTGTGTGTGTGTGTGTATGAGCCGATGCTTAGGTTTATTTAGTATAAGCAGCTATATGGATTTTGGAAAACTCTGAGAAATTTGAAATTAAATATGCAATGAAATAGGTATTTAATTAGACTTTCCTTAGAGAAACCCAAATACAACAGTCCGTAAAAATTCTTCATTGTTCAAATCCCCAGTGTGAAAGGCTGCAGTTTATGTGCCAGCCACTTGCACAGCAGTGGTTTTGAATAATTCTCCTCTAACTGATGCCCTTGGCGCTCCATCTGTCGATACATTACTGCCTGAATTTCTATAGGGAAGGACTATCTTTAAAATCCTTTCTTTCTTCCTTCTTGCATTTCACTGTGGTTTTAAAAATGTATTTCTACAGAAGTGATGTTAATTTCAGCTCTGACAATTGTTCTCAGCCCATTAGGAATGAAGATATTTTTGCAGTCCTTTTTCTGATTATCATAATTATGAGATGACACAAACAGGGGTGAAGTCAGATTAGTATGACCCAAGAGAGCCAGGAAGGGAGTCAAATAGTTTTTAAATGGAATAAAAAGTAAGCAGGGCATCTTGGTTTCAAGGCTTTAGGAGTAAGGGACAAGACAAAATAATTCAGTGAAAATAATTTACATCAGGAAATTTTGATGGGAAATGGGCATAGACAGATTTGCACATAGATACAAATGAATTATTTTCATAGATATTGCTAAAGGTTACAATGTTTTATAGTGGGGGAGGGAGTAATCAGGGAATTATTTTTCTCACTGCTGTTTTGGTGAGAACACCCATTCCGTTTTTGCAATCAGGGTATCTCAATCTCAATGAACAACATTTTGGTGGAAAGTCAGAGATGAGCAAAGCTAAAAAAGAGTTTAGGGTACCGATTTTTAACTAAACATGAGAGATACCAAATAGGTGTTACATAACTAAATGAAGGAGGAACTGAAAAAAATCAAAGTATAATTTCATGTTAGTTTCCTAGGGCTATTATAACAAATTGCCGCAAACTGTGTTGCTTAAAACAACAGAAAGTTATTCTCTCATTGAAGTCCAAAATCCAGATGTCAGCAAGGTTGTTTCCCTCTGGAGATTCTAGGGGAGAATCAGTTCCATGTTATTTTCCTGGCTTAGTGGTTGCTAGCCATCCTTGGCTTTCTTTGGCTTGGCTTGTAGACACACCGCTCCAATCTCTGGTTCCGTCTTCACATGGTGTTCCTTCCCGTGTATCTCTGTATTTGTTTATCTCTCCTTATAAGATACTCTAATCCAGTTATGACCTCATAAACTTGCGTCTTAAATTTCTTCTTGCAAAGATCCAATTTCCAAACAAGGTACCAGGGATTAGTACTTCAATATACCTTTTTGAGGGAATCGATCTGACCCACAACAAATTTGAAGAATTCCAGGCTCCTGAAGCGAGGAATTCCAGGGAAAATAGAGAAAGAAAAATCTGTAGTTGAAAAAAGGGGAGACATTTTGGGGGAAAAAAAATCATCACAGAAGAAAAAATAGTAATTTTTTTCACATACATATTCAAACTTAAAAGTACAATATTCAGAAATCGAATCTATGCCTAGTCAAGTGTCTTAAAATTTATCGAACGGTATGTTCAGACATAAAACAATTCTACACACAAAGAACTGATATTTAATCATCACAGAATATCCCTCTTTCATTCTCTCCACCCAACTTCCACTGTCCTCCCACCCCAACCTAAAACAAGCAGAATCCTTGGGAGGAATCCCGTAATCCTCTGGAAGGTTTTTGTTTTGTTTTGTTTTGTTTTGCTGCTGATTTTCAACATCAGATTGGTTCTTTTTTCTCTCTCTTCTCCAACTTTCTACCTTTATTTCCTCCCCATCCCCATCTGAAGTTACCTTTGAATCTCAGTATTAGCATTACTGAGACTCACTCCCACCTTGAAATGCTGATGGATGGAAAAAGGAAAGAAAACCAGAAGGAAACTGAGACCACATTTCATTTTAGGTCTCTCCAAAGAACAAAGCTGGATCATCTCCATGCTCCCTGACTCACAATCCTGGAGTTAAGGACAGAACCTGGGACACAGTCCAGTCAAGAAGAGGGGTTAGGAGCCAGCAATTCCACTCCTAGGTATATCCCCCAAAGAACTGGAAACAAGTACTTAAACAAATACATGTATGCATATGTTCAGAGCAGCACTAGTCACAATAGCTAAAAGGTAGAAACAACTCAAAAATCCATCAGTGGATGAATGGATAAGCAAATTGTGGTATATGTATACAATGGCATAGATTCAGTCATAAAAAAGTAATGAAGTGCTTATATATGCTACAGTGTGATGGGCTTTGAAACATTAGGCTAAGTGAAATAAGTCAGAGACAAAAGGACAAATGTTGTATGATTCTATTTATATGAGATGCCCAGAATAGGTTTCCACAGAGACAGGAAGCAGATTGGTGGTTGTCAGGGGCTAAGGGTAGGGGAAGAATGAAGAGTTATTGTTTTATAGGTGTGGGGTTTCCATTTGGGGCAGTGAACATGTTTTGGAACTAGATAGAGGTGGGAGGTGCTTGGGAGTAGTTGAGATGGGAAAGTTTGTGTTATATGTATGTTCTGGCAGTTGAAAAAAAGGAAGGTCAAAAGAGCCAATGACAATCAAATGCAGTATGTGATCCTGGACAGAACCTAGCAAGGAAGGGGAAAAGGCTCAAGATGACATTATTCAGACATACAAAAAAATTGGAATATAGACTATCAGTTTTATATCAATGTTAAATTACTTGAACTTGATAGCTGCACTTAAGGTGCTTACTTAAGTGAACATCCTTTTCATAGGAAATGTACATTAAGTGTTAAAGGAGCATTATGTATATGACCTACACTCAAGTGTTCAGAAAACGGACTGACAGACAGACAGATAGATAGATGGATGGATTGATAGATATAATGATAGAGCAAATGTGGCAAAATGTTAAAATTAGTGGATCTCAGTATCTGGGGGCATAAGGGAATGTTGGCGTTCTTTATATAAGGTCTGTATTGTTTTGTAACTTTGCAAGTATTTCAAAATAAAAAAAAAGTTTTTTAAAAATGAAGTACAAAGGCAAGGGGTCAAGTTCTTGTTCCCATTCTTCCCCAACTAAAAAGCCTTGCTGCTGTCTGTATGCATTCTGATCCCCAGCCCCGTGAGCTCTGCGAGGGTTCCTCTCCATCCTGGTCTCCCTGGGCCTGCCACAGTGCATGCCACGTAATAAGCACAGGAGCATTTGCCAAATGAACATTAACTCCTTTCTTGTTCCTCTATGTTTTTGTTTTTGTTTTTTTTTTCCCTATTTTTAAAGTCCATAATTTTCTTTCTTAGCCTGTTGACCGCGTTGGGAGAAAAAAAAAAACAGTATAAGACTTCAGACCTAGAATCGGAATGGCCAGCCTGTGGTTCTGGGAGGCCTGGGATCTCAAAAGCATGCTGTGCAGGCTTTGGAATAAGTAGTTAGAAACAAATTGTCATTAGAAATTATAGTAACACTGAAATTAAATACAATATTATATATTCTTTAAATGACCTACAATGACATGAAAATGCAAAACCACATGAAGCTGTTCTAACCTATCAATAACAGAGGAACATGATTTATAATATCATGGTAAAATGTAGGGAAAGCGCTTATTTCAGCTCTTGTTGCTTTATGACTTCCGGTTCCTCCTTGTTTGGGGCTCCTGCTGCAGAACAAGCAAGAGGGGCCTGTTAATTTGCACCCTGACCAGGGCTTTCAGTGGGTTAATACAGTTGTCCTTTCCTCCTGGTTCAGTCCAGAGTAGTCTCAGTTTATGCTATTCCTTCAAGACGGTGTTTTTGTTTAAGGATTCTGGGAACTCACTCAAATACCTAATTTCTGAGGTAAGAGGTGATGGATAAAAAGCAGACTGTGTGACAATGTGGTAACATCGCAACAAGCATTCTTCTGGGCCTGATTTGCTTCAACCATACCTTTACCCAGGGCTTCTGAGGGTGCTGTGTACCCCCCGAAAGGGGCATCAATGCTGCCCTTAAGGAGATGGTTTGGCTGTGGCTGGGCAGACAGAATTACACTCTTGAAAGCTTAATAACTACGAGGCAGTGTGTTGTCACAAGTCAAACATGTTGATTAAATTCCAAGAGACATGGCATCAAAGAAAGAAGCAATCACTGTAGGCTGAAGGGGTCAAGAAAGGTCTTAAAAAGGACAGAGCACTTGATGTGGACTTTAAGGGATAGGGAAGAATATATTTTTTTGTCTATTTTATGCAGAAAGTACAGAGTTACCATATATTTCACCCACTACATACACACACAGTTTTCCCTATTACTAACATTTATGCATTAGTGTAAACCTTTGTTAAAACTGATGAAGCAAATGATTATATTATTAACTATAGCCCACAGTTTACATTAGGGTTCACTCTTTGTGTTGCACAGTTCTAAGGGCTGGTTTGGTTGTTGTTGTTTTTTTTATTTTGCATTTTTATTGTGGAAACATACATTAACATAAAATTTCCCATTTTAACCACTTTCACATATACAATTCAGTGGATGGGGAAGATTTGAGTGGTTGGAGTGAATTATATGAGAAGGTATGAGGAAGAGAACCAATAAATAATTACCAAGGGCACATTTTGGGAAGGCACACGTTCTAGAGAGTGTAAAATGTTCTGTAGATGGTGACCTAACCAGGTTGTTAGTTATTGAGGGTTTATGGGAGAAATGTTCGGAAAGGTAGATTAACGGTCTTGAATGCCAAGCAAAAAAGTTTGGAATTTAGCCTGTTGGCCAGAGTTTCCCACCATGTGCTGCCACACTGTTGTGAGTCCCCGTGAATTGTAAGTGAGTAGAGCCAGTGAGCTATGTCAGAGCAGAGGCCTTGCCTCTGCAGCCTCCTTATCCCAGTGTCCAAGCAAAAAGTATTATATTCTATGTTTGCACTGACTTGGAAACATTCTGCAATCACTGCTTTGTAAACAATGAGGAGGTGCTGAAGCCATTTGGGCACTTGTGTAATACTGAGATGGAATTTTATGTTTCTCCCCAACTAAACAGGAAACTCCTCAAGGACAGGAGCTCTGTCATACCTCTTCTGTTGTCTCCACTTTGCTGCATGAACAGAAAAACTTTATTATTTGACTAATTGTATATTATGGTTTGAAAAAAAATTAAACTTCACAATTTATGTAATAGGGTTGACTACTCTGCCTGCTTCTAGGAAGGCTTAGAAATCATAAAAGTGGAGTGGGAGTATGGTAGTTCAAGGAAGATCATGTTCTTTTAATTAATTCCTGTGGGTACAGATCTATTGTTGGTGGGAACTTTTGATTAGGTTATTTCAATTGAGATATGACCCACCTCATTCTTAATCCTTTACTTAGTCCTTTATAAGAGGATAAAAGACAGAAAAAAAGCCCCCCCAGGTTGCTGAGAGAGAACACACAGAAAACAGAGAGGAAGCCACTGAAATCAAAACCTGAAAGCAATGAAAACCAGGAGAGAAGGACCAGCAGATGTCGCCATGTGCCTGGCCATGTGACAGAGAAGCTGAGGATCACTGTTAGTCAGTCTCTGGGGAGAAGGTACCGTCTTATTGATGCCTTAATTTGGACATTTTCATGACCTCAGAACTGTAAATTTATAAGTTAATAAATCCCCATTGTAAAACCCAACCCAATTCTGGTATATTGCATTTCATCAGCTTTAGCAAACTAAAACAGAGAGTAATTCTTAAGTATTCATAATAGCCAAAATGTGGAAACAAACCAAATGTCCATCAACTGATGAGTGAATAAATAAAAAGTGGTATATACACATAATGGAGTATTATGCAGCAAGAAAAAGGAATTAAATACTGATACATACTAAAACATGGATGAACCTTGAAAACACAGTAAGTGAAGGAAGCCAGTCACAAAAGACCACATATTATATGATTCTATTTATAGGAAATGTCCAGAATAGGGAAATCTGTAGAGATAGAAAGTAGATTAGTTGTTGTCTAGGGCTGTGAGGTATGGGGGGAATGGGAAAGGGGAGTGACTGCTAATGGGCACAAAACTTTTTTCAGATTGATGAAAATCTAAAATTACATGACGGGTGGCTGTATAACTCTACAAATATACAAAACATAAATAAAAATAAAAACCAATATTGAAAAAAAAAATTAAAGGGATAATATAAACAGGAGGATCTAACCACCATGAAGCCGCTCAAGCTCAGCGGCAACAGGACTTAACACGAGGACCTGTTTGTTTTTCCAGATTTTTCCAACGGACATTGTGGTTTGGCAGGTGGGTATGGGGAAGGTAGAAAGGGCTGACAATACAACTAATCTGAAAGAGGAGGAATTTGAAGGGGTGAAGATCAGGTTAGTGTGAAGAAAGGTTGGTGTGGATAGTTGCTTAAGTTAGTGCTTGTGCGTTAAGGAAAAGGGTCTGGAAACCAGTTTTTCTCTCCTCTCTGGGGATCCTGATCAGCTTCACATGGAGCTACCCAGCAGTTAGCCTAGAGACCACCTCTCTCAGCTGTGATAGCTACTGGACAGTCACTTTCTCTCCATTAAAGGCAGATGCAAACTACTTCAGTTCTTGGAATTCTGATTTTTGCTTCTCTACAGATTTGGTTTTTCCTGTCCAGTAGAGGGCACTGTTAGCACATAGAGACACACGGGCTGACCAGCACAGGAAGATGAAGTATTGGGTTGGAGTCTGCATTGCATTAGATTCTAATGCAATTAGACTAGAATAACATACTTTGGATTTTAGAACACAATTTGCCACATTCTTGAAATAGTGATTTGGCATACCATGCCACTGTATTGAAACAAAACAGAACTCCAACAGCCCTGTTAATTCCTAGAGGGACAATTTAGACCGTCTGGACAATTGTTCAGCCAACAAATATTTATCGAATACCTACCATGCACCCGATATTGGGCCCTTCGATACCGATAGGTTGATACCATAAATCCAAGGATTTTGCCTATTACTGGTATCAGTGACTTTTAAAAATGAAAAGCATATTATCCATATGCACATTCAACATGAACTCAGAGAGAAACAGAATGCTATTCAAGGATGCACTATTGTCAGGAAACATCTGATAGAGAAGGAGGGGAAATTGTTGGCTTTTTAATCCAGTTTCCCTGCCAACTCAACTGTGTGAAAGTATAATTGAATTTATTCAGTGCAGACTGTATGCCAGGAAGCGTTCTAAATGCTTTACCACTTCGATACTAAAGTATGCTCCCTGGGCCCGCAGCATCAGCACCACCAGGGAGCTTCTCAGAAATGAAGAATCTCAGGCCCCACCCCAGACCTACTGACTCAGAAACTGCATTTTAAGGAGATCTGCATGCACAGTAAAGTTTCAGAGGCACGGTTCTACCATGTATAATCTAATTAAACCCGATAAGCATCCTATGACAGAGGTACTATTATTATGCCCATTTTAAAGTGGGAAACTGAGGGAGAGAGAAACAAAGTAAGTTGCTCAATGCAAAGCTGGGATTTTTTTTACTCAGGAAAATAGCTTCCATGCATATGCCATTATTCATATTGCCTAACTTTTCCTCTGCTTTATCATCTCTCCTATTTTCAGATACATACAATGGATATATGAAACATGTCCACCCTAATATCATATTGGTTAAGTAGCTACTGTTAATAACAGCAGTTTGAGATCCTTAAATTAAAGGTACTAATTATTGGTTAATTATACAAAGTAAAGCCCAAACATTCCTTTCTTTTGAAGTACTTTACCACAGTATCTGTTTTTATGACTGCCTCCCCCAACCATTAACACACCTACCCCAGGGCCTTTATACTTTTCCCATATAACTACATGGCTAGTTCCCTCACTTCCTTTCAGTCTTTGTTTAAATATTACATTCTCTGGAAGCCTTTCTTGACTACATCATTTGAAACTGTGCTTACCCTTTTCTAAGAAAATGATGCAGAAAGAGAAGCAGCCCTTCCCAAAATTGAAGCAAAAGGCAAGACTTCATAAGCAAGAAACCCATGTAGAAAGAAGACCATGGCTACAAGTAGAAAAAAATCCATACATCTCCCATTTGCCAGTGGTCCAGGACCCTGCAACTCTGAAGGCCATTGTGCCAGTTTGAATGTATTGTGTCCCCCAAACACCATTATCTTTGATGTAGTCTTGTGGGGCAGACGTTTTGGTGCTGATTAGATTTGCTTGGAATGTGCCCCACCCAGCTGTGGGTGATGACTCTGATGAGATATTACCATGGAGGCATGGCCCCACCCATTCAGGGTGGGCCTTGATCAGTGGAGCCATATAAATGAGCTGACTCAAAGAGAAGGAACTCAGTGCAGCTGTGAGTGATGTTTTGAAGAGGAGCAAGCTTGCTAGAGGGGAACATCCTGGGAGAAAGCCATTCTGAAACCAGAACTTTGGAGCAGACACCAGCCACGTGCCTTCCCAGCTAACAGAGGTTTTCCGGACGCCATTGGTCATCCTCCAGTGAAGGTACCCGATTACTGATGTGTTACCTTGGACATTTTATGGCCTTAAGACTGTAACTGTGTAGCCAAATAAACCCCCTTTTATAAAAGCCAATCCATCTCTGGTGTTTTGCATTCTGGCAGCATCAGCAAACTAGAACAGCCATCTATGTACCTGAGGAAAGGTACTCTCAGCTGAAACAAGCGTGACCACTGTGCCACCATCAGAAGATGGAGGAGAACGGCCCACTGGTGCTCACTATGATCTTCAAGGGTAGATCCAGCAAGCTGTGAAGAAGTCCTGCAACCCTGACCTTGCCAAGATTACACTCTGGGGAGAGAGGAAGGCACACCTTAGGTTAAGACATTCCATGATGCTTTGGATGCTACCCAAAATACTGGGATCTCCTAATTGGAGTCCAGCTCACTGGTTTTGAATAAAATAAGGCCCACATACACACAAACTCACATGCTTTATATCCCTTCTCTGTTTTATTTTTCTCTGTAACACTTTTTTTTTTTTTTTTTATTTTTATTTTTTATTGAGATTGTTCACATCCCATAGAGCTATCCAAAGATCCAAAGTGTACAATCAATTGCCCACGGTAGCATCATACAACTGTGCATCCATCACCACAATTAATTTTTTTTTTAATCATCATTTTATTGAGATATATTCACATACCACGCAGTCATACAAAACAAATTGTACTTTCGATTGTTTACAGTACCATTACATAGTTGTACATTCATCACCTAAATCAATCCCTGACACCTTCATTAGCACACACACAAAAATAACAAGAATAATAATTAGAGTGAAAAAGAGAAATTGAAGTAAAAAAGAACACTGGGTACCTTTGTCTGTTTGTTTGCTTCCCCTACTTTTCTACACATCCATCCATAAACTAGACAAAGTGGAGTTTGGTCCTTATGGCATTCCCAATCC
Source organism: Choloepus didactylus (assembly GCF_015220235.1). Classification (NCBI taxonomy): domain Eukaryota; kingdom Metazoa; phylum Chordata; class Mammalia; order Pilosa; family Megalonychidae; genus Choloepus; species Choloepus didactylus. Next base: position 36,229,281 of record NC_051320.1, on the reverse strand, counting down.
CACTGTCACCCCTCATAAGCTACATTTTTATACAACTGTCTTCGAGATTCATGGGTTCTGGGTTGTAGTTTAATAGTATCAGGTATCCACCACCAGCTACCCCAATTCTTTAGAACCTAAAAAAGGTTGTCTAAAGTGTGCGTAAGAGTGCCCACCAGAGTGATCTCTCGGCTCGTTTTGGAATCTCTCTGCCACTAAAGCTTATTTCATTTCCTTTCACATCCCCCTTTTGGTCAAGATGTTCTCCATCCCATGATGCCGGGTCTACATTCCTCCCCGGGAGTCATATTCCACGTTGCCAGGGAGATTCACTTCCCTGGGTGTCTGATCCCACGTAGGGGGGAGGGCAGTGATTTCACCTTTCAAGTTGGCTTAGCCAGAGAGAGAGGGCCACATCTGAGCAACAAAGAGGCATTCAGGAGGAGACTCTTAGGCACAAATACAGGGAGGCCTAGCCTCTCCTTTGCAGCAACCGTCTTCCCAAGGGTAAAACTTATGGTAGAGGGCTCAACCCATCAAACCACCAGTCCCCTATGTCTGTGGTCATGTTAGCAACCATGGAGGTGGGGTAGGCGAATACCCCTGCATTCTCCACAGGCTCCTCAAGGGGGCACTACATCTTTTTTTTTTTTTCTTCCTTGTTTGTCTTTTTTTTTTTTTTTTTTTTTTAACTTTCCCTTCTTTTTTCAAATCAACTGTATGAAAAAAAAAGTTAAAAAGAAAACAAACATACAATAAAAGAACATTTCAAAGAGACCACAGCAAGGGAGTAAGAAAAAGACAACTAACCTAAGATAACTGCTTAACTTCCAACATGTTCCTACTTTACCCCAAGAAAGTTACATAATATAGCAACATTTCAGTGAACTTGTTCCTACTACATCCATCAGAAATTAACAGACCATAGTCATTTCTGGGCATCCCCAGAACGTTAAATAGCTTATCTGTTCTTCTTGGATTATTGTTCCCCCTTCCTTAATTGCTCTCTACTGCTAGTTCCCCTACATTCTACATTATAAACCATTTGTTTTACATTTTTCAAAGTTCACATTAGTGGTAGCATATAATATTTCTCTTTTTGTGCCTGGCTTATTTCGCTCAGCATTATGTCTTCAAGGTTCATCCATGTTGTCATATGTTTCACCAGATCGTTCCTTCTTACTGCCGCGTAGTATTCCATCGTGTGTATATACCACATTTTATTTATCCACTCATCTGTTGAAGGACATTTGGGTTGTTTCCATCTCTTGGCAATTGTGAATAATGCTGCTATGAACATTGGCGTGCAGATATCTGTTCGTGTCACTGCTTTCTGATCTTCCGGGTATATACCGAGAAGTGCAATCACTGGATCGAATGGTAGCTCTATATCTAGTTTTCTAAGGAACTGCCAGACTGACTTCCAGAGTGGCTGAACCATTATACAGTCCCACCAACAATGAATAAGAGTTCCAATTTCTCCACATCCCCTCCAGCATTTGTAATTTCCTGTTTGTTTAATGGCAGCCATTCTAACCGGTGTTAGATGGTATCTCATTGTGGTCTTAATTTGCATCTCTCTAATAGCTAGTGAAGCTGAACATTTTTTCATGTGTTTCTTGGTCATTTGTATTTCCTCTTCAGAGAACTGTCTTTTCATATCTTTTGCCCATTTTATAATTGGGCTGTCTGTACTATTGTCATTGAGTTGTAGGATTTCTTTGTATATGCAAGATATCAGTCTTTTGTCAGATACATGGTTTCCAAAAATTTTTTCCCATTGAGTTGGCTGCCTCTTTACCTTTTTGAGAAATTCCTTTGAGGTGCAGAAACTTCTAAGCTTGAGGAGTTCCCATTTATCTATTTTCTCTTTTGTTGCTTGTGCTTTGGGTGTAAAGTCTAGGAAGTGGCCTCCTAATACAAGGTCTTGAAGATGTTTTTCCTACATTATCTTCTAGGAGTTTTATGGTACTTTCTTTTATATTGAGATCTTTGGTCCATTTTGAGTTAATTTTTGTGTAGGGGGTGAGGTAGGGGTCCTCTTTCATTCTTTTGGATATGGATATCCAACTCTCCCAGCCCCATTTGTTGAAAAGACCATTATGGCTCAGTTGGGTGACTTTGGGGGCCTTATCAAAGATCAGTCGGCCATAGATCTGAGGGTCTATCTCTGAATTCTCAATTCGATTCCATTGATCTATATGTCTATCTTTGTGCCAGTACCATGCTGTTTTGGCAACTGTGGCTTTATAATAAGCTTCAAAGTCAGGGAGTGTAAGTCCTCCCACTTCGTTTTTCTTTTTTAGAGTGTCTTTAGCAATTCGAGGCATCTTCCCTTTCCAAATAAATTTGATAACTAGCTTTTTCCAAGTCTGCAAAGTAGGTTGTTGGAATTTTGATTGGGATTGCATTGAATCTGTAGATGAGTTTGGGTAGAATTGACATCTTAATGACATTTAGCCTTCCTATCCATGAACATGGAATATTTTTCCATCTTTTAAGGTCCCCTTCTATTCTTTTAGTAGAGTTATGTAGTTTTCTTTGTATAGGTCTTTTACATCTTTGGTTAAGTTTATTCCTAGGTACTTGATTTTTTTAGTTGCTATTGAAAATGGTATCTTTTCTTGAGTGTCTCTTCAGTTTGTTCATTTCTAGCATATAGAAACATTACTGACTTATGTGCATTAATCTTGTATCCCGCTACTTTGCTAAATTTGTTTATTAGCTCTAGTAGCTGTGTCGTCGATTTCTCAGGGTTTTCTAGATATAAGATCATATCATCTGCAAACAATGACAGTTTTACTTCTTCTTTTCCAATTTGGATGCCTTTTATTTCTTTGTCTTGCCGGATTGCCCTGGCTAGCACTTCCAGCACAATGTTGAATAACAGTGGTGACAGCGGGCATCCTTGTCTCGTTCCTGATCTTAGAGGGAAGGCTTTCAGTCTCTCACCATTGAGTACTATGCTGGCTGTGGGTTTTTCATATATGCTCTTTATCATGTTGAGGAAGTTTCCTTCAATTCCTACCTTTTGAAGTGTTTTTATCAAAAAGGGATGTTGGATTTTGTCAAATGCTTTTTCAGCATCTATTGAGATGATCAATTGATTTTTCCCTTTCGAGTTTTTAATGTGTTGTAATACATTGATTGTTTTTCTTATGTTGAACCATCCTTGCATGCCTGGAATGAACCCCACTTGGTCATGGTGTATGATTTTTTTAATGTGTCTTTGGATTCGATTTGCAAGTATTTTGTTGAGGATTTTTGCATCTATATTCATTAGGGAGATTGGCCAGTAGTTTTCCTTTTTTGTAGCATCTTTGCCTGGTTTTGGTATTAGATTGATGTTAGCTTCATAAAATGAGTTAGGTAGTGTTCCATTTTTTTCAATGTTTTGAAAGAGTTTGAGTAAGATTGGTGTCAGTTCTTTCTGGAAAGTTTGGTAGAATTCCCCTGTGAAGCCGTCTGGCCCTGGGCATTTATTTGTGGGAAGATTTTTGATGACTGATTGGATCTCTTTGCTTGTGATGGGTTGGTTGAGGTCTTCTATTTCTTCTCTGGTCAGTCTAGGTTGTTCATATGTTTCCAGGAAATTGTCCATTTCTTCTACATTATCCAGTTTGTTGCCATACAGTTGTTCATAATATCCTCTTATAATTTTTTTAATTTCTTCAGGATCTGCAGTTATGTCACCTTTTTCATTCATTATTTTGTTTATATGGGTCTTCTCTCTTTTTGATTTTGTCAGTCTAGCTAGGGGCTTGTCAATCTTGTTGATCTTCTCAAAGAACCAACTTTTGGTGATATTTATCCTTTCTATTGTTTTTTTGTTCTCTATGTCATTTATTTCTGCTTTAATCCTTGTTATTTCTTTTCTTGTACTTGGTTTAGGATTGGTTTGCTGTTCATTTTCTAGCTTCTTCAGTTGATCCATTAGTTCTTTGATTTTGGCTCTTTCTTCCTCTTTAATATATGCGTTTAGTGCTATAAATTTCCCCCTTAGCACTGCTTTTGCTGCATCCCATAGGTTTTGGTATGTTGTGTTCTCATTTTCATTCGTCTCTATATATTTAGCAATTTCTCTTGCTATTTCTTCTTTAACCCACTGATTGTTTAGGAGTGTGTTGTTTAACCTCCAGGTATTTGTGAATTTTCTAAGTCTCTGATGGTTATTGACTTCTAATTGTATTCCATTGTGGTCAGAGAATGTGCTTTGAATAATTTCAATCTTTTTAAATTTATTGAGGCTTGTTTTATGTCCCAGCATATGATCTATTCTGGAAAAAGTTCCGTGAGCACTAGAAAAGTATGTGTATCCTGGTGATTTGGGATGTAATGTCCTGTAGATGTCTGTTAAATCTAATTCATTTATCAGATTGTTTAGGTTTTCAATTTCCTTATTGGTCTTCTGTCTGGTTGATCTATCTATAGGAGAGAGTGATGTGTTGAAGTCTCCCACAATTATTGTGGAAACATCAATTGCTTCCTTTAGTTTTGCCAATGTTTCTCTCATGTATTTTGTGGCACCTTGATTGGGTGCATAGACATTTACGATTGTTATTTCTTCTTGCTGAATTGCCCCTTTTATTAGTATGTAGTGGCCTTCTTTGTCTCTCAAAACATCCCTGCATTTGAAGTCTATTTTATCTGAGATTAATATTGCTACACCTGCTTTCTTTTGGCTGTAGCTTGCACGAAATATTTTTTTCCATCCTTTCACTTTCAGTTTCTTTGTGTCCCTGTGTCTAAGATGAGTCTCTTGTATGCAACATATTGATGGTTCATTTTTTTTGATCCATTCTGCGAATCTATATCTTTTAATTGGGGAGTTTAATCCATTTACATTCAACGTTAAAACCGTGAAGGCATTTCTTGAATCGGCCATCTTATCCTTTGGATTATGTTTGCGATATTTTTCCCTCTCTCTATTAATATCCTTTATTGTACCCATACCGAATCTCTTTAGTACTGAACCTTTCTCCAAGTCTCTCTGTCCTGTCTTTGTTTCTCTGTCTGTAGGGCTCCCTTTAGTATCTCCAGTAGGGCAGGTCTCTTGTTAGCAAATTCTCTCAGCATTTGTTTGTCTGTGAAAAATTTAAGCTCTCCCTCAAATCTGAAGGAGAGCTTTGCTGGATAAAGTATTCTTGGCTGGAAATTCCTCTCACTCAGAATTTTAAATATATCGTGCCACTGCCTTCTCGCCTCCATGGTGGCTGCTGAGTAGTCACTACTTAGTCTTATGCTGTTTCCTTTGTATGTGGTGAATTGCTTTTCTCTTGCTGCTTTCAGAACTTGCTCCTTCTCTTCTATGTTTGACAGTGTGATCAGTATATGTCTCGGAGTGGGTTTTTTTGGATTTATTCTATTTGGAGTTCGCTGAGCATTTATGATTTGTGTATTTATGTTGTTTAGAAGATTTGGGAAGTTTTCCCCAACAATTTCTTTGAATACTCTTCCTAGACCTTTACCTTTTTCTTCCCCTTCTGGGACACCAATGAGTCTTATATTCGGACGTTTCATATTATCTATCATATCCCTGAGGTCCATTTCGAGTTTTTCAATTTTTTTCCCCATTCTTTCTTTTATGCTTTCATTTTCCATTCTGTCATCTTCCAGGTCACTGATTCGTTGTTCAACTTCCTCTAGTCTTGTACTATGAGTGTCCAGAATCTTTTTAATTTGGTCAACAGTTTCTTTAATTTCCATAAGATCATCCATTTTTTTATTTAGTCTTGCAATGTCTTCTTTATGCTCTTCTAGGGTCTTCTTGATTTCCTTCATATCCCGTACTATGGTCTCATTGTTCATCTTTAGTTCTTTGAGTAGCTGCTCTAGGTGTGTCTCTTCTGGTCTTTTGATTTGGGTGCTTGGGCTTGGGTTATCCATATCGTCTGGTTTTTTCATATGCTTTATAATTTTCTGTTGTTTTTGGCCTCGTGGCATTTGCTGAACTTGATAGGGTTCTTTTAGGGTTTGTAGACCAGTTGAAGTCCTTATCTCTAATTTATCAGATCTACAGCTTCGTGGAGTACACTTTCTCTAACTAACCAGCAGGTGGCGTCCACGAGCCACCTGTTCTCCACAAGCCAGATCTCCCCTGCTTAGCCTTTTTGGTGAGTGGGGGAGTGAGTCTTGTGGGGCCCAATTGGTGTACCAAGCTTGCGTGTGTAGTTGGTGTTGCCTGCCCTGTATGTGGGGCATGTTTCTGGGCAGTCGGGGAGGGGGGGTGGCCCTAACAATCAAATCTCCCTGATGATCCTAGAGTTTTAAAGCTACTGCAATAGTCTAATCCTTCAGTTCAGTCCTGCCACTGTTTGTCTCTGCCACTGACCCACAAGTCTTTGGTATTGGCGTATGGCTCCTGAGACTTGCAAGTGGGCCCCTCTTCCAGGCTGTGCACCCCGGGTCCTCTGTTGAGGGATGACTGTGCTATGTCACAGGTGAGTGCCGTCCCCCCAGGGCAGTTCTGGGCTGCTGGGCTGTGTTGGGAGGCTCCCAGTCTGCTCAAATGATGGCTGAATGGGGCTCTGTTAATTCACACTGCTCCCCCTTCCCAGCTCTGGGACATTCAGCTGAGGTTGCAGGGAAGGCTAATGTCCACACCCAGTTTTGTGGTGTGTGCCTGTTATTTGAAGCCCTTCCGTCACACTGGGTTGTCTGGGGCAGCTCTGGGCTATGGGGCTGGCGATGGACAGGAGTGTTTCCTGTCCACCAGGATGGTGGCTGTGAGCGGACACCCCCCTTTTCTTGGGAAGTTGTGTTGTTTAGTGAATTTTCTCAGCCACTGGATTATTGCCTTTTGTCTCAGAGCTCTCTTAGTTCTGCTCTTGACTTGACATGCCCAAATTTCAATTCTTTGAAGCTTTCTGTATTGAGCTTCTTAGAGTAATTGTTTTAGAAAAAGCAAAAAGGATTTAAAAAAAAAAAAAAAAAAACGGCCCTCCTCAGAGATCTAATGGGTTATTGAAATGCTAATAGACAAAGCAACCAGGGCCATTAAGGAAAGGTGCACATGGCAGAGAGATCAGCCTTGCTTCGGGATTTGCATATGCGCCTCAAGGCCTGATCTCCGCCCTTCCCCTTTCTGTGTTCACCAGAACTCCAAAAATCCTCTGCTTTTATTTTGGAGTTTTTCGTGTTGTTTTTTTTTCTATGCCTGTCTCCTCTCTGCTGGGCTGGCTGCTCTCAGAGTCTCTGGTGTCTGGTCTCAGTCTATCTATGGTTGGAGTTTGAATCAGTAGAATGAGTTTCCGATAAGAGCAGCCACTGCAATTCTCCCTTCTCCTTCCTGGAGCTGACAGCCCCTCCTCCCCTGGGACTGAGCCTGGCAGGGAGGGGCGCGGGTCCCCTGGCCGCAAAAACTTACAGATTTCGCTGATCTCAGCAGTTCCACGTTTTCATGAGTGTTGTATGAAGTATGCCCAAAGACAGATTGCTCTGTGGTGTCCAGTCCACGCAGTTCCTGGCTTTTTACCTACTTTCCTGGAGGAGTAACTAAAACATACAGCTCACCAGTCTGCCATCTTGCCCCGCCTCCTCTGTAACACTTTTTACAATCTGAAAAATGCATATATATTTTTTATTTGCTTACTGTTTATCTTTACCAATTAAAATGTAAACTCCTATAATAAGGATAAGGATTTCTGTCATCGTTCACCATGCATCCCTCAGCTCTTGGAAAAGTACCTGGCACACTACAGTGCTCTATAATATTTGCTGAATGAATGAATGAATGAATGAAAAAATATGTGAATGCTTTCTTCCTGACTGCAAACTTCTCAAGACTTTGGACCATGTTTTACTCAGCTTTATATCTCAAAATCCTACCAGCGTGATTAGTAAAATAAATGTCTATTGAAATGGAGTTATTTTATTGAGAGTATATGTTTATGTCACCAGTTTTCTTTCTTCCATTGTTCAGAAATGATCAGACACAAATATGGACATTGTATCACAATTCATAAGAGACACCCACTCAGCTGTAATAAAAGATAATTATATGTTGTACATTTCATGTCTACATTTTTGAGAATTGTATATTTGTTAAGAGATGTTTATTACATAGGTAAAAATTGTAGTAGCTTGTAAAGGTATCACTTTTCACTAATTGCTATTGAGTTAATTTGAGAGGGTTCTCTGTATGTCAGTCAGAGTTATAATAGCTCTCCTCAATGTAGCAGTTGCCAAGGTTACCATCTTAATGAGAAATTAAGCATTTGAAATCCGTGGAACTCATCCATGTATAAATTTTTCAACTCTGGTGGTTCTGAAAAAGTCATATCATTATTTTCACTTTTTAAAATGAATTTTAAATTTTAGTCATGTGGAGGGGTCAAAGATGTCAAGTCTCTTTTCTTACTAAAATGTCACATTTGTATTTTAGATTGTGTTAGGGTTTGGAGGGCACTGTCTAAAATACTCTTCTCTTTACTCCTGCATTTCCAACCAATAAAGAGACAGATTTATTAGAGTCCAGCAGATAGAGATAAAATTATCCATCCTGTGATGGGTGAAGCTGAATTGAGGACAATGGGTTGAATCTTTGGTCACAATTACTGTCTGCTCCAATTCTAGATCCTGGGATAACTTACCTGTGGGAGATTCTGCAGATCCCCTTACCCAGAGTCATTCCTTAACATGCTTTGAGCCCCAATAGTGGGAAGAGAAACAAATGGACCTTCTAGGAGACAAGTGAAGCCTGAAGCCCTCTGTGCTTACCAGATGCAAGTGGGAGAAAAGTCAACCCAAACACAACCATCCTGCAGACATCTGGAAGAAGAAAAAGCTGAGCCATACTAGCTCAGGTCTTCCTCTCAACTCTGCAAGCAAACAGGTCCTCTATCATCATCTGGAGAGGAGCAGCCAGTAAAGAGTCAAGAGACAAAGCAGGCATTCTCTCTCTCCCCTTCACATTTTTTTTAAAGTAAACTTTTAAAAACTGAATAAAAAGGATAATAGGCAGTATCCCAAAAGCTTCACTCATGACTCTTCCCAGCCACTATGCTCCCTGAAGGGTAACTACTATTCTCACTTCTAACACCATAGCTTAGTTTCACATGTTTTTGCACTTTATATAAATGGAATCATAATAATATGTTCCCTTTGGTGTTTAGCTTTCTTTCATTATTACGTTATGAGAATCATCCATATTGTTATGTGTAATTGTAGTCTGTTCATTTTAATAGCTGTTTAGTATTCTCTTATTTATCCATTTCACTGGTGATGTACATTTAGGTAGTTGAGGTTTTGGACGCTAAATGGTTCTGGGTGAACATTCTGGTGCATATATATTAGTAACAGATGAGAACATCTCTTCTGGGTACATATCTAAGAAAAAAAATGGCTAGGTCAAAGAGTATGATATATGTACAGCTTTAGAAAAATACCGCCAAACAGTTTTCCAAAGTGAGTGTACAAATATACAACCCCACTAGCTATACATGAAAGTTCTGCTTGTTCTGTACCCTCACCACAGTCAATATCGTTTGTCTTTTTCATTGTAGTGATTCTGGTGGTTGTATAGTGGTTTTGTATTGTAATTTTATCTTGTATTTCCTGATGAATAATGAAGTTGAGCACTTTTCCACATGCTTTTAGCCTTTGCAGTTCCTCTTTTGTGAGGTTCCTGTTCGTATTACTTCTGTAAGGCAGAATTGTAGATCAGGTTCCCCAAGAAGTAGTTTCTGAGATGTAGATTAGTATGCAGAATTTTTGTTAGGTAGTGCTCTCAAGATCAGTACATTGGAAGACTTCCGCTTCCACCAATGAAAGATTAAAGGAAGTGTCTTCCTGACATAAAATCTAGAAACTAGACAAAATATATGAAATAACTCTTTTTGAATATTGGACAACAAGCAGCACAGGAGTGTGATCCTTATGAGATGGGAAATAAATGAGATGAGTCCTACAATTGCCCCATACTACTACCGCAAGACAGTTTCCAGGTCACAGTGTAGGGATAACAGAACTAAACAGAGCCTGGCATTGCTGAGTTTGGGAGGCAGATATTGGGGTTTTAAGAGGTCAAGGAAGCTAGAATTTACTACGCAAGTACAGCAGAGGAAGGAGCCACAGAGAGAAGTAGCTCTCTGGACATCTGCAGAAGATTCCACTCAAGTCTTAGGCTGAGTACTGATCTATGCATGTGTGAGATAGAACTCCTGAGGCTAAACAATGCTCAAAGCCCACAAAGAACTAATAATACTTCATATTCCTACTAGCCAGAGTGGTAAGACTCCACAATACACAGTACATTGGATAGAATCCTTAAAGGGACACACCTTTGTACAGTAAATGTATATAAATGAAAGGGTAAATGGATGGGAAAGGATAAACAGGTGGGCACATTTACCCACCTATTTACCCTTTCCCATATACTCTTCATTCTTCCTTTCTTGCAGACAGAGTTTACATATGATGTCATTCCCCTTTGGCCTGAAGAACTTCTTTTAGTATTTCTTGTAGTACTGGTCTGTTGACAATAATTCTTTCAGTCTGTGTTTATCTGTAAATGTGTTCACTTTACTTCTATTTTTCCTTAATGGTTTTATTGAGATATACTTTCCATCCCATACAATTCACCCATTTAATGTATACAACTCAATGGCTTTTAGTATATACATAGTATTGTGTAATGATCAGCACAATCAATTTTAAAACATCTTCATCACGTCAAAAAGAAAGCCTGCAGATTTCAATTAGAGATATGAATGAAGCAGATCTGGTTAGGGCTAGGGCAGGTTGGGCCAAAGGGTAAGGATGATAATGACTGTGTTTTAAAACTTCAGCCTCCATGTGAGACCAAAGGAAGAGATGTTTATTTGGTGCAGGATCTAGATTTCCTAAACAATTTAACTTGTACAGTTTGTTCAAATACCATAATTACATAGAACTTTGAATAGGAAGGGAGACCTGGTAGGTTTGTATAGGTTAGTGTGAAATAGTGACACATCCCAAAGTAATTTGGGCAACGAATAAAAATACATATGCAGGGCCCCCCTGAGGAGCTGGGGGACAATGCGGAAGTGTTGGACTTCCCCTCCTGGATTGTTGCTGATGTTCTCACAAACATTGAGGACTGGTGGTTCAGTATGCTGAGCCCTCTATCTTGGGGCTTGCCCTTATGAAGCTCATTGCTGCAAAGGAGAGGCTAAACCTGCTTATAATTGTACCTAAGAGCCTCCCCCTGAGTATCTCTTTGTTGCTCAGGTGTGGCCCTCCCTCTCTAGCTAACCCAACTGGGCAGGTAACTCACTGCCCTTCCCCCTATGTGGGACCTGACTCCCAGGGGTGAATCTCCCTGGCAATGCAGGATATGACTCCTGAGGATGAATCTGGACCCAACATTATGGGATTGAAAACATCTTGACCAAGAAGGGGATGTGAAATGAAACAAAATAAAGCTTCAGTGGCTGAGAGACCTCAAACAGAGTTGAGAGGTCAATCTGGTGGGCACTCTTATGCACTATACAGATAACCCTTTTTAGGTTTTAATATATTGGAATAGCTAGAAGTAAATACCTGAAACTATCAAACTGCCACCCAGTTGCCTTGACTCATAAGATGATTGTGTAATAATGTAGCCTACAAGAGGTGACAGTGTGATTGTGAAAGCCTTGTGGATCACACTCCCTTTATCCAGTGTATGGATGGATGAGGAGAAAAACGGGGACAAAAACTAAATGAAAAATGGGGGGGGGGGGGTTGAGTGTTCTTTTTTACTTTTATTTTTTATTCTTATTTTTACTTTCTCTGGTATAAGGAAAATGTTCAAAAAATAGATTGGGGTGATGAATGCACAACTATATGATGGTACTGTCAGTTGATTGTACACCACAGACAATTGTATGATATGTGAATAAATCTCAATAAAACTGAATTTAAAAAAAAAAAGAGAAAGCAAGCCTGTATCTTTTAGCTTTCATCCTCCAATCCTCCCCTCTCTGCCAGCCCTAGGCAACAACAAATCTACTTTCTGACTCTATAGATTTTCCTATTGTAGACATTTCATATAAATGGAATCATATAATGTATGATCTTTTGAGACTGGCTTTTTCACTTAGCATAATGCTTTCCAGTCCATCCATGATGTAGCACGTATTAGTACTTCACTTCTTTTATGGATGAATAATATTCCATTGTATGTCATGCTACTTTTTGTTTATCCATTCATCAGTTGATGGACATTTCAATTGTTTCCACATTTTGGTTATTACAGATAATGCTGCTATGAACATTCATAAATAAATTCTGGGGTGCTTTCATTTCTCTTGTATATGTACCTTGGAATGGAATTGCTGGATCAAATAACTATGTTTAAGGTTATAAGGAACTGCTAGACTGATATCCAAAGTGGCTACACTGTTGTACATTCCCACCAGCAGTACATGAGGATTCCAGTTTCTCCACATCCTTGCTAACTCTTGTTATTATCTGTCTTTTTTTGTTATAGTCATCCTAGTGGGTATGAAGTGAAATCTGATTATAGTTTTGGTTTGCATTTCCCCGATGACTAATGATGTCAAGAATCTTTTAATATATTTATTGGCCATTTGTGTATCTTCTTTGGACAAATGTCTATTCAAGTCCTTTGCCTATTTTTTAAAATTCAGTTTTACTGAGATATATTCACATACCATACAGTCATCCACAGTGTACAAGCAATTGTTCAGAGTACCATTGTATAGTTGTGCTTCATCACCACAATCAATTTTTGAACATTTTCATTACTCCAAAAAAGAAGAATAAAAATAACAGTAAAAAAAGAAAACCTAAAACGTCCCATCCCCCATCCTACCCTATTTTTCAATTAATTTTTGTCCCCATTTTTCTACTCATCTGCCAATGACCATTTTAAAAATTAGTTATCTGTCATTTTATTCTTGAGTTGTAAGAATCTTTATATATTCTAGATACAAGTCCATAATCAGATATATGATTTTCACCTGTTTTCTCCCATTCTGTGTGTTTTTTCATTTTCTTGTGTCCTTTGAAGCACAAAAGCTTTTAATTTTGATGAAGTCCAATTTATCCATTTTTTTCTTTTGTTGCTTGTGGTTTTGGTGTCATATACAAGAAAACATTGCCAAAGCCAAGGTCATTAAAATTTACCCCTATATTTTCTTCTAAGAGTTTTTTAGTTTGTATTAGGGTTCTCTAGAGAAACAGAACTCTGTGTTTGTGTATTATGAGATTTATTATAGGGTGGGTGCTGATTTAGAGTATGTACTGCCTCCTACAGAACACTGCCCTAGCCTTGCAAGGTATCGTCACCCAGTTGGCACTGAATACTTGAAAGGCCATTCCACCATTCTATCAATCCAGCTGCTTCAGGATGATGGGGAACATGGTTAGACGAGCGAACTCCACGAGCTCATGCCCATTCCCACGCTTCATTTGCTGTAAAGTGGGTTCCTTGATCAGAAGCAGGGATGGGTAGAATACCATGATGGTGGATAAGGTATTCTGTAAGTCCAGGGATGGTAGTTTTGGCAGAACCACTGCATGCCGGAAAGGTAAAACCATATCTGGAGTAAATGTCTATTCCAGTAAGAATGAAATGGTGCCCCTTCCATGATGGAAGTGGTCCAATGTAATCAATCTACCACTAGATGGCAGGCTGATCACCTCGGGGAATGGTGACATATCAGGGATTGAGTGTTTGGTCTCTGCTGCTGGCAGTGGTTGTTGCCAAATTACCCTTGGTGAGTGGAAGTCCATGTTGGTAAGCCCATGTGAGCCAGGAATGGCTGGGAAAAGAGGCCAACTGGTATCCACAGAATAGATCATCCTACCCACTTGATTATTAAAATCCTCCTCTGCTGAAGTCACCTGCTAGTGAGCAATCACATGGGACACAAGCATCTTCATGGTTTTTGGCCATTCAGAAAATCTATCCACATACCTCCCCCAGATCTCTGTGTCACCAATTTTTCAATCATGTTCTTTCCAAGTCCCTGACCATCCATCCAAACCATCAGCCACAGCCCAAGAATCAGTACACAAATTAACCTCTGACCATTTCTCCTTTCAAGCAAAATGAACAACCAAGTGCACTGCTAGAAGTTCTGCCCACTGGAAGGATGTCCTTTCACCACTGTTCTTCAGAGATGTCCCAGAAAGGGGATATAGCGCTGCAGCTGTCCACTTTTGGTTGTTACCCACATGTTGTACAGAACCATCTGTGAATCAGGCCCAAGTTTTCTCTTCCTCAGTCAACTGATCTTAGGGAACTCCCCAAGAGGCCAAGGTTATAGGCTGAGAAAGCGCCTATGGCTAAACTTTTGTGCAAACAACATGCTTTATGCTGAACATTCTTTCTTTCTCAGAGTCTGGAATTTTGGTAAGTGCCAGGCAAAGGATGCCTACATGACCAGTCCCCCCATCAAAACATCGCGCCTCTAATGAACTTCTCTGGTAGAAAACATTTCACACACATTGTCACAACTTGTTGCTGGGGGAATTATGCCCTTGGAATCTTGTGCCTGGTTCCCTCTGGACTTCGCCCCATGCTCCTTTGCCTTTTGCTGATTTTGCTTTGTATCCCTTGGCTGTAATAAATCATAGCTATGAGTGCAAGTATATTCTGAATCCTATGAGTCTTCCTAATGAATCATTGAACATAGGAGGATCTGGGGATCCCTGATTCATGGCGCAATCAGGAAATACGAAAACCAAGTGAGAGGTTGTAGCTGCAGATGGGGTGCCTGATAATAAATAAAACAACTTCTCTGCATCCACCACCATCTGCCACCCAGATTGCCACAACAACTTACCAAGTGGTCTTCCAGTTTCTAGTCTTGTCTCCAATTGTACCCTTTATCACCGCAGTGCAACCAGTGAAATTTCTCAAAAAGGCACATCTCAACTCATCACTGCTCTCCATTCCCCTTGCTTAAAACTTTTCAGTGGATCCTTGTTGCTATTAGGATAAAGTAAAAATTCTTCAGATAGCTAAGTTTCAAGTGTTTGCATAGTGTGTCTCCTGCCTTTCTGCCTACTTGACCTGTTACTACTCCCTACGTTCTACTCTGTGCTCTAGCTACATTGAGCTGTCCTCAGTTTCTTCAACATTCTGTGCTCTCTCTCACCTTTTGGTTCCTTTTTACCCTAGCTTTCTCTGCGTGCTTATTATCCTACTTATCTTTCAGGTCTCACCTTAGACATCACTTCCTATGGAAAGCATCCAACATTTCAAACCTGGGTTGGGATCTCCTTTTGTGGAGCAGGCTTGTATGCCCTGTGTCAATCAATTTGATAAGGTCCAGTTCCCTGTTGGTCTGGCTTGGCCAGAGATAGACCTTAGGCTGTCAGAAAGAGTAGATGGACTGAGTGCCTTCAAGTAGCCCTACAAGAATATCATTTCTTTCAACTCTTGGGTGATGATGAGCTGGTGCCTGCTGTATAGCTACTGGCAGTTACCTGCTCTACTGTGACTCTATTTTGGAAAGAGATAATTGACCTGAAGATAGGATTATGTTCCTTTTGTGGACACTGAGGAGATGAACAGAGAATTAGATCTTACTAGAAGGCCAATTCATAGCCACTGGATAGAAAAATTGGCAGGCAATTCCCAAAGTTCTACTCCATATGGAATTGTGGTCTGTATTTCTAGGATGGACAATTTTTAAAGCACCTATATCCAAGCTTTCTTGTCAACAACCAAAAAATTTGTTTTAGTAAACCATGCATACGATACCATGCATTGAGTGATATTACTTCCTGGCAGTTCCTGCAGCATTTACTTCCTACAAAACAGAACCTAAGTCAGATAAATGAGGAAACCCATTACATGAAATTGTTATTTGCAAACATGTTAAAAGTTGTACAACTGATTATTGAAAGCAATAAAAATTGAAGAAACTGAAAGCAAGAACAATTGCACTCTAATGCTTCTTTCCGGTATTAATTATACAGCAGGCTAGTTATCTATTTGGGCCACTCCTTGCTCAAGATAATATTTGTAAATGAAAGAATACATGTTATTCTGGCCTCTTTAGAAAACAGGAATGCATCCAGCTTGTCTAAAACTCTTATAGGTCAACAAATAACTGGTTAGAAAAGTAAGGAAGTAGGAGGAAGGGAAGGAGGTAGACAACACATTTCTTGCATAATTCGCTGGAGAGGTTGCCTCTTTGATTCCAAACCTCATGATAGTAGTGAAGTTCAGGTTCTATATAAGCATTGACCAATGCTGCTCTAACTTGAGCACTTGTAGTTCAGCTCAAACAGATTCCCAAACCCAGAGTAAAAAACCCATGACAAGAAAATTCAAATCTCAAATAATCTAATAATATTTGTTCTCCATGAGATGGTAAACAGTATAAAAATGTTTGTGATAGAATATCTACATTTGAGAAAGTTCTAGTGTTCTCTTGTAAAACACACACACATACACACACACACACACACACCCTTCTGTTTGAGGGCAAAAGTTTTGAAAACAAGTCTGGACTAAGCCAGGCAGAGAGCTGGAAGGACAATAAGATCCTGGAGGGATAACTCACCATGTTGGGAGGAGACAGAACTGGTGAGCTGGCTTCTATACTATGGTTTGGAAGGGAAAGGGAATGTGGGTTCTCATCTCAGAAGCATTGTTCTTTGATCAAACGCAATCTGGTGGCAAGCTTAGGTCTTAGGGAAAAGGTCGTCCAAGCGCATCTAAAAGTTAGTCCCAGTGAGGAGCATCTGTAACAGAAGTTGACATGGAAGGGAGGGACCACTGTGGACTACAAAAGAATTGGCATAAATAGCATCTGCAGCAACCAGAGCAGGACAGGAGTCTGAACTATATCCCCTGAGTCTGCCTGGGTGTCAGCCATGGCTACACCACGCCTCTGGCTTAAATAATAGCAAAAGGAGCACAGTGATTCTAGAAGAACAAGCTTTTGGGGTAGCCATTTTGGTGTGGTGCAGTTCACTTCCAGGACACTTGTGGAACGTGTTAGAAGTTGCTGGTTATTTCCATATGCACTGTAAAGAGACACCTGGTGAAAGACTGTACTTTGAAAGGCAGAACATTCCAGACTTTTTCACATCTTGGCACACTTTAAAAAACACATTTAGCTTTTCTGCAATGGGTTTGCCACTGGAATACAGGTGTTGTGAAAACCATCGCTGAAGCTGAAGCCAAAAATGGGATAGGAAAAGACTCAGATTACATTGCCATCCTTGGACATACAGATTTGGGCAAGTCCACCACTACTGGCCATCTGACCTACAGGCATGGTGGAATCAACAAAAGAACCACTGAAAAATTTGAGATGGAGGCTATTGAGATGGAAAAGGGCTCCTTCAAGTATGCCTGGGTCTTGGATAAACTGAAAGCTGAACATGATCCTGGCATCACCATTGTTATCTCCCTGTGGAAATGTAAGACCAGCATGTATTATGTGACCACTATTGATGCCCAGGATACAGAGACTTTATAAAAAACATGATTACAGGTACATCTCAGGCTAACTGTGTTGTTCTGATTGTTGATGTAGGTGAATTTGGAACCGGTATCTCCAAGAATGGGCAGACCCGTGAGTATGCCCTTTTGGCTTACATGCTGGATGTGAGGCAACTAACTGCTGATGTTAACAAAATGGATTCCACCACATGGCCAGAAGAGGTATGAGGAAATCACTAAGGAAGTCAGCGCCTCCTTTAAGAAAATTGGTCACAACCCTGACCCAGTAACATTTTGCCAATTTCTGGTTAGAATGATAACATGCTGGAGCCAAGTGCTCATATGCCTTAGTTCAAGGAATAGAAACTCACCCATAAGAATGGCGTCAGTGGTACCACCTTTTCATCCTACTTACAAGCCCTTGCCTCTGCCCCTCCAGGATGTAAAAACAAACAAACAAACAAAAAACTGATGGTATCAGTACTGTCCCCATGGCCTGAGTGGAGACCAGTGTTCTCAAAGCAGGCATAGTGTGGTGGTCATCACTGCGACTGAAGTAAAGACTGTTGAAATGCACCATGAAGTTCTGAGTGAAGCTCTTCCTGGGGACAATTTGGGTTTCAATGTCAAGAATGTGTCTGTAAAAGATGATCATTGTGGCAACAAGACTGGTAACAGCAAAAATGACCCACCACTGGAAGCAGCTGGCTTTGCCGCTCAGGTGATCATCCTGAACCATCCAGGCCAAATCAGAGCAGGCTATGCACCTCTGTTGGATTGTCAAACAGCTCACATTGCTTGTAAGTTTGCTGAGCTGAAGGAGAAGTTTGATCACTGTTCTGGTAAGAAGTTAGAAGATGGCCCCAAATTCTAAAATCTGGTGATGCCGCCATTGTTGATATACTTCCTGGCAAGAGCTTCTCTGACTATGCTCCTCTGGGTCGTTTTGCTATTCATGATACGAGACAACCAGTAGCTGTGGGTGTCATCAAGGCAGTGGACAAGAAACTGCTGGAACTGGCAAGGTCACCAAATCTGCCCAGAAAGCTCAGAAGGCTAAATGAATATTATCCCTAACACCTGCCACCCCAATCTTAATCAGCGGTGGAAGAACAGTCTCAGAACTCTTTGTCTGAATCGACCATTTAAATTTAATAGCAAAAGGCTAGTTAAGGATAACAATGCATTGTAAACGCTTCAGATGGAAAAGAATGCTTTATGGACCATTTGTTTCTTTTGTGTGGCAGTTTTAAATTATTAGTTTTTAAAATCAGTACTTTTAAAATGGAAAGAACTTGACCAAGAATCTGTCACAGAATTTTAAGACCTAATAAAACAAAGTTTAATAAGAAAAAAAAAAAAGTAACACATTTAGGAAAACTGAAGCGACTCTAATGCCGAAGATAACCAACTTGGAAGCTCAGACCGCTGCAAGTTCCTCTTGACTGTCCTGAGGAAGTCGATATTGAGACAGGATAACCCTTTGGGAGCACACTAGTTACAAAGCTTTGCTTAATGAACCCATGTAATTATTTGAGATGAGCTAACTATATAAAAAAAAATCAAGAATATTTTCAGTGAAACCTAGGGCCTAAAATTTGTATAAATCATCCTACTGTACTTACGCTTTTCGGCCGCCATCTTGAATCCAGTTCCAGACGACGCTCGGCTGCCCGGGCCGCTGTGGCCCCGCCTCGGTCCGCGCGCTAGCGCCCCCTGCCGACACCTCCGCCACCAGGGAGGACATGACCCGGTACAGCAGCCGAGAGGAATTTGCAGAGGGATCCAAATTAACGCGGGCAAGAATCAGCAGGATGACAGTGAACTGTTTATTGGAGGCTTGAGCTGGGATACAAGCAAGAAAGATCTACCCTTTGTCTCTATTTGGAGAAGTTGTACACTGCACGATTAAAACAGATCCAGTCATTGGAAAAGCAAATGGATTTGGATTTGTGCTTTTAAAAGATGTTGCTAGTGTTTGGTAAGGTTTCAGAACTGAAAGAAGATAAACTGGATAGCAAATTGATAGACCCTAAAAGGACAAAGCCTTTAAAAGGAACCCCTGCTCCCTGCCACTCCCCCCCGCCAAAAAAAAAAAGTTTTTGTGGGTGGGTGGAGCCCAGATACTTCTAAAAAGCAAATAAAAGAATATTTTGGAACATTTGGAGAGATCAAAAATTTTGAACTTCCCATGGATACAAAAACAAATGAAAGAGGAGGATTTTACTTAATCACATATACAGATGAAGAGCCAGTAAAGAAATTATCAGAAAGCAGATATCATCAGATTGGTTCTGGGAAGTGTGAAATCAAAGTTGCACCACCCAAAGAGGTGTATAAGTAGACAAAGCAACAACAGAAGGGAGGAAGAGGGGCTACAGCTGCTGGAAGAGGAGGTACTAGAGGTTGTGGACAAGGTCAGGGCCAAAACTGGAACCAAGGATTTAATAATTATTATGTCAAGGATATGGAAATTATAATAGGGCCCATGGTGGTAATCAAAAATGTAGTTGCTATGGTGAATGCGATTATACTGTATATGACTGTGGGAACTATGGATATGGACAGGGATATGCAGACTACATTGACCAACAGAGCACTTATGGCAAGGCATCTTGAGGGCATGGCAATCACCAAAACAACTACCAGTCATACTAAAGGAGGACTTTGAAGAAAAGAGGAAGAAATGCTAAAGTAACCCATCTTACAGATTGATGTTGAAGATTGGGCTTCTGTTGATCTAAGATGATTATTTCGTAAAAGACTTTCTAGTGTACAAGGAACTGTATATAGCTACCAAATAGTTTTCTTTGTTTTTACTTTGTTCTTTGCTATCTGTGTTATGCCTTGGTGTGGACTTGTGTTTATATAAATTTTATTTGTATGATTTCATATTAAGCCTCAAATAAATGCTTCCTTATGTGGAAAAAACAAAAAAACAAACAAAAAACTCTTCTTATCCTACAGATCATATTTCCATAAGGAGATGGGCAAAAAAATTTAACAGTGCAGCGTCAGCCATGTCCCTGTATCTCAAGAACTTTATAGAGTAGGACCATAGCTAATAGAGAGTGAGATGGGGCTCTTCCTTAAAACCTGATCTTCTAGATCATTCTAAATAGCTAGAAACAGAATCTATCAGATGAAAAGAACCATCCACCATGAGAACAATAGATTGCACTAAACATCCTTTGTGGGATAACCTTCACTCTGGCCAGCTTCTCCTTGGTCCCATGATAAGAGAGCTGGGAAAACCTGTAATCTAAGAGAATCCTTTTGGACTCTACAAGTAAAGGAGGGGAACCATTCTGGTAATAAAAATGTAGAAATATTTGGGTTAGAAGGGGTGCCAAGAACTTGTCTGCTAAACCTCTATTGTGCCACCTGCCATAAGAGTCTCTGAGAAGGTTCAATGCCACCTGATTCCTCAACTTACCTGACCAGTCCTTCCACGATGACATCACCACCTTGTAAAGATGTCTTGGGTCATTCTATTGGCACAGTTTGCCTCAAATCCAACTGGAGTCCATGGATTTTATGACAACCATGTTTTTTTATGTAAAGACCAGATAGTCTACAACTCAACAACAAAAAGACAACCCAATTTAAAAATGGGCAAAAGACATGGATAGACACTTTTCTGAAGAGGAAATACAAATGGCTCAAAAACATGTGAACAGGTGCTCAACTTCACTGGCTATAAGGGAAATGAAAATCAAAACCACAATGAGATATCATCTCACACCTACCAGAATAGCCATTATCCAAAAAACAGAAAGTTACAAGTGCTAGAGAGGATGTGGAGAAAGAGGCACACTTATTCATTGTTGGTGGGAATGTAGAATGGTGCAGCCACTCTGGAAGGCAGGGTGGCAATTCCTCAGGAAGCTAAGTATAGATTTGCCATATGATCCAGCTATTCCATTACTAGGTATATACTCAGAGGAAGTGAAAGCTAAGACACGACTGGACACTTGTAAACTGAAATTTATAGCAGCGTTATTCACGATTGCCAAGAGATGGAAACAGCCCAAATGTTCATCAACAGACGAGTGGATGACCAATCATGGTTTACATGTATGATGGAGTATTATGCAGCTGTAAGACAGAATAAAGTCACAGAGCATATAACAATGTGCATGAACTTGAGGATGTCATTTTGAGTGAAATTAGCCAAAAACAAAAGGACAAATACGGTATAGTCTCAGTAATATGAACTAACATTAATGAGCAAAGTTTGAGAGTTCAAGCTGAGAACACAGTTTATCAGGAGATAGAAAGAGGGTAGAGAAAAGGAATTTAATGTTGAAGGAGTATAGAATGTTCAACAAGATTGACTGTGTAGATCCAAAAATGGATAGCATAATACTGTGTAAAGGTAGCACAATTATTGTAAGTACACTGAACAAGGATGTGAGTAAAGGTGAAAGAGGAAGGCTAGGGACATGTATGACACCAGAAGGAAAGATAGAAGACAAAGACTGGGACTGAATAACTTAGTGAAATCTAAAGTGGTCAATGATGGTGATTAAGGTACAAATATAAAAATGTTTTTACATGTAGGAGAACAAATGAATGTCAACTTTGCAAGGTGTTGAGAGTGGGATGGTTTGGGGGAAAAATATGATCAAGGAAAACTAGAACATATAGACAACAGTATCATTGTAATATGCTGCCACTAATTGTAACAAAGGCAATATACGAAAGCTAAATATCTATAAGAGAGGGATATAAGGGAGGGGTATGGGATTCTTGGTGGTGGTGGTGGTGGTGCTGTCTGACCTTTTTATTTTATTTTATTTTATTTTTTCTTTCATCCTTTTTATTATTCTTATTTTAAATTTCTGTGGAGTAATGTGTTCAAGGGCTGATTGTGGTGATGAATGCACACTATATGATGATACGCTGAACAATTGATTGTACACCATGGATGATTGTATGGTATGTGAATATATCACTATAAAATTGCAGGGGGAAAAATACAGTGGGATACAAGTGCTGGAGAAAACAAGGATAGAGGGAGGTACCTATTCACTGTTGCTGGGGAAGTAAAATGTTACAGTCCATCTGGAGGGCAGTGTGGTGGTTCCACAAGAAGCTAAGTATGGGGTTACCGTAAGATCCTGCAACCTCATTATTGGGTATATACTTGAAAGAACTGAGAGCAGGGACATGAATGGACATTTGCACATTGGTGTTTATGGTGGCAGTATTCACAATTTGCAATGGATGGAGGTGACCTAAGGGTACATCAACTGATGAACAGAATGGTGAACTGTGGTGTATGAATACAATAATATATTGAGTGGCTGCAAGAAGAAATGAAGTTGTGAGGCATGCTACTAAGTGGATGGATCTTGAGGACAACATTTTGAGTGAAATACTCCAGAAACAAAAAGGCAAACATTATAACCCCTCACTAATACAGACTAACTATAATGTGCAAACTCTGAGAATTGAATCTTAGAGCACAGGTTATCAGGGGAAGGCTTATTGTAAAGGTCTCTAGATTGTAAGCTCTTATAGCAGCCACATTTCTTCCTGAGTTATAATGGTTATCTATAAATTCCAAGATTCTGAGCTCTTTGTGAATAACCTGGTCTGTCCCTAGAACTTCAAGTATCTATGTGACACCCGAGACCCAGAGTTAGAGTTCGGCAGCTAGGAATGTCAGTATTACCTCATAGAGCAACTGTTAAAAAAGCTGAAAAAGAGTTCAGAATTCAGTTAGAGATATGAATGAAGCAGATCTGGTTAGGGCAAAGACAAGTCACACTAAAGGATAAAGGATGATATTGACAGTGTGTTAAAACTTCAAATTTTGTAAGACCAAAGGAAGAGGTTTATTTGATGCAAAATCTATATTTTCAGTAGCACACCAGATAATTTAACTTGTATGGTCAGTTTACACAAACACCATAAATATGTGGAACTTTAAATAGGGAGTGAGATCTAGTTGGTTTCTACTAGGTTAGTATGAAACCCCCACACACCCCAAAGTAATTTGGGCAGAGAATAAAAATGTATTTGTAGAGCCCCCCTGAGGGACTGGTGGAAAATGTGGAAATATTAGACTTCTCTACCTGGGGAATTACTGCTATTCTCACAAGAATTGGGGACTACCAATTTAGAAGGCCAAGCCGTCCATCTTGGGGCTTGCCTTGTGAAGCTTATTACTGCAAAGGAGAGGCTAAGCCTACTTAAAATTGTGCACAAGAGTCACCCCCTGAGAAGCTCTTTTGTTGCTCAGATTGGCCTCTCTCTCTAAGCCAACTTGGCAGGTAAACTCACTGCCCTCCCTCTACATGGGTCATGACTCCCAGGGATGGAAATCTCCCTTCAACATGGGACATGACTCCCAGGGATGAGCCTGGACCTGGCATCATGGGATTGAGAAAGTCTTCTTGACCAAAAAGGGGGAAGAGAAATGAAACAAAATCAAGTTTCAGTGGCTGAGAGATTTCAAATAGAGTCAAGAAGTCATTCTGGAAGTTATTCTTATGTGTTATATAGATAACCATTTTTAGTTGTTAGTATATTGGAATAGCTAGAAGGAAATACCTGGAACTGTTGACCTGCAACCCAGTAGCCTTGATTCTTGAAGAGGATTGTATAACTATATAGCTTTTATGGTGTGACTGTGTAATCATGAAAACCTTGTGACTGACACTCCCTTTATCCAGTGTATGGACAGATGAGTAGAAAAATGGTAACAAAAAGTAAATGAATAAAAGGGGGGATGGGAGATAGAATGTTTCGGGTGTTCTTCTTGTATTTTTATTCTTGTTTTTATTATTTTATTTTATTTTATTTTATTGGAGTAATGACAGTGTTCGAAAATTGATTTTTTGTAATGAATGCACAACTGTATAATGGTACTGTGAACAATTGATTGCACACTGTGGATGATTGTAGGGTATGTGAATATATCTCAATGAAACTGAATTTTTTAAAAAAAGGCCACATAGTTTAAGATATCAGTAAACAACAGTTTTTTGTTTTGTTTTGTTTTGTTTTTTTGTACTTGAAACCTCTCAAGTCATTTGTCTCTTCTTTTTATTTTACTTCTTTTTTAGAGAAGTTGTGAGTTTGCAGAATAATCATGCAAACTCATGCATAAAATACAGGATTCCCCTATACCACCCCACCACCAACACCTTGCATTGGTGTGGAACATTTGTTACAATTGATGATAGCACATTTTCATAATTGTACTATTAATTAAAGTCCCTGGTTTAACTTAGGGTTCACTGTTTGGGTAGCATAGTTCATGGATTTTTAAAAAAAGATTTATTCTGTTACCATATATACAATCTAACCTTTCCCCCTTTAGTCACCACTCAGATATATATTTCTGTGCTGTTAATTGCATTCACAATGTTGAGCTGCCATCACCACCATCCATTACCAAAACATTTTCATCATTCCAAGTAGGAATGCTGTACATTTTAAGCCTTAACTTCCCATTTCCTATCTTCATCCCCTCCCCTGGGAACCTATATTTTAGATTCTGACTCTGAGTTTGCTTATTCTAATTGTTTCATATCAGTGAGATCATACAATATTTGTCCTTTTGTGCCTGGCTTATTTCACTCAACATGATGTCTTCCAGGTTCATCCATGTAACATGCAACAGTTTTGAAGCAAATTAAATCTGTTGTCTGTGCTGTGAAAACTTGGCCCTGGGGAGACTTAACCCTTGAGTTTGCAGATTCTCCTCAGAGCAAATTCGTTGGAGAGAGTCTTGTTAATTGCACTGGGGAATTTGTTGTCTTCGGAAGCCAAGGGAGAAGGTGCATGAGCAGCTGGAGTAAGAACCTCCCTTGTTTACAATGTAAACCCTCCATGGGTCACACTCCTCCAGACCCAGATTCTGGCTTAATAGTATAAAGATGAGTCATCAAAAAGGAATAAAGTAATAAGCAAAGGAGAAATGAAGTGATACAAGGGAAGAAAAGGAAAATTACATGAATAAAACCAATAATATCAGTTTGGGATTGTATAGTAGATTGACTCATGTACCTAGATTTAGCACCTTCTTAATCTTAATCTGCATTCCTGTGGGAGTGAACCAATTGTAAATAGAATCTTTTGAAGATGCTATTTTATTTAACGTGAGGGTGGGCCTTAATCCAGATTATTGGAGTCCTTTATAAGATAAAGAAATTCCACATAGAGAAAGTTATGGGTAGGAGCCAGAAGCTGGAAGTCAATGGAACTTCCCAAAGAAAGGAGAGGTCATTATGATGTGGTGTGAGGCAGGGATACAGACCAAGGAACCTAGCACCAGAAAGTTACAGATTTTCAGGGGAAAGCATCCCCCAGCTGACAACTCAATTCAGGATTTCTCTTAGCCTTAAATCCATGAGCCAATAAATTCCATTGTTTAAGCCAGCCCATGGTGTGGTATTTGTCCTAGCAGCCTGGCAGTCCAGAAGACTGGATTACTGCAAAGTCCTTATAAAGAGAAAGAAACCAGAAGCTAGAGTCAGAGAAGGCCACAGAGAGAAGCCAGAAGTCAGCAGGAATCTGGTAAATAAAGGAGAGGACTTCACCATGTGACAGGAAAGCCAAGGGACCCAAGGATTACTGGCTAGCCAGAATGCTACTGACCCCAGGAGTAAGCAAGCCTTCTAGTGTCTGAAACCATGAGCCAATAAATTCCTGTTGTTAAGCTAACCCAGCCTGGCAAACTAAGACAGTATGTCATGACTTAAGCATTTTTGCAAGGAATACTACAGAATTGATGAGGTGTTTTTCTCATTGCAACATATCAGGGGCATAAAATTTGTCTCATTTTTTACAATGTTAACATTTGTCACTTGGTTAATGTAGTGTTTACCAAGTTTCTCCAATCTAAAGTTAAGTAATGAGTATTTTGTTCTCATTGATTAATAAATAATTAATGGATACTTTGTAGGGATATACTTTAAGACTTCTGTAAGGTAGAACTTTCCCTTCTCCCTGTTTATGTACTTAATTACTAGGGGGTCATGTATTCCTATTTCACTCTGATGTTCGATCTGTAACTATTACTATATCTTTTTAAAATTATCTCAGATTTTGCCAATGTGTCCTTTTGACATGCCCCATTCATTCTCTAAGCTCTTCCTTACTCTCTGGCAAAACAAGATGCTCCAGGCTCATCTTGTATTTTCCCTTTCCCAGATGTAGAGACAGCCATTTCTACAAGGAGCACTAGTTCCTTTTATTGGAAGATGGTATTTAGAAACCAAGATCTGTGTTAGGTGTGTTCATTGCTACCAGGGTGTCATTCTGTCTAGAGACCCTTTAAGAGCAACCTGAGTAACAACCTGATTTACTGCTGCGTTTCTTAATTTTGCTCATTGATACCCACAAGATTGCTCTCTGTGCCAGACCTCTTCCATTTGCCTCACCATATCCAATTTCCAGCTCTTTTTGCCCTGCTCTCTATCTGGGCCACTAAAGTATATGAAATGCAATGATCAGTTCCCAAGTCCTCAGCCCCTCTGGTTGAATTCAGTCAGTGAGGAACCCCAGAAAGAGAAGAGAGGGAAGAGGAGAGCAAACTTGTAGTATTTCTTCCCCTGCCTCCCTCCTTGCAAAGCCGCCCAGAGTTAACTGTCCCTTAACTGGAGGGCCTAATCTTTCTCAGGGCCACGACTTCTACATGGTTCTCTTCTTCTCGTTCCTGGTAACTGCTCCCTCCCCACACCTTTTTCAAGGAGTAAGGCTTGGTTATAGTGGTTCTCCTAAAAAAAATCTCACCTTTGTAAACAATCCCTCCTCAAATTATCTGAGTTCAAGTGGTAATGTTTCTCATTATAACCCTGACTGACACACTCTGGGTAAAAGTTTGGATGTTCCTAAGTTGCTTTCACTGTTTTCCAAGATATGTAGTCCCCAATGAGCTGGAAAATAAGACTCCTTGAGAAGCTGCATTTCTGGTATTGAAGACTTCCTTCTCTAGGGCAGGGGCTCACAAGCTTTTTCTATAAAGGGCCAGATAATAAATATTTTAGGCTTTGAGACCCATTTAATCTCTGTCACAGCTACTCAACTCCACCATTTTGTCAGGAGCAGAAGCAGTCATAGACCAAGAGGTAAACAAATGGGTTTGCTCTTGGCATTCAAGGAACTGCTCCCAAGGTATTTTAATTCAATAAAATGTTTGCTGTGGGGTTTTATGAAGTATTCTTTATAGAGTCATGGAAGATATTATTTTTAAACTCCATTTTACAGATTAAGAACCTGAAAATCATTGAGGTAAGTGGCTTGCCAGAAGTCCCATAGCACCAATCCTATGATATCAAATTCTTTCACTCCCTTTACCATGCAAACTTCTTTGAACAAGGTTTCATGAAGACAATATTATTCTGGAGAACAGATGATAGATTAGTGTGTGAGATTTTTTAAGGTAAGAGGGTGTGTTAGTTTCCTAGGCTGCTCCAGGCAGATACCATGAAATGGGGGTTTATTAGCTTTCAGTTTGAGGCCAGGAAAATGCCCAAATCAAGGTATCATCAAAGCAATACTTTCTTCCCAGAGACCAACCGTCAACAATCCTTGGCTCCTCTGTCACATGGCAAGGCACATGGCAGTGTCTGCTGGTCCATCCCTTCTCTTCCAGGTTTCATTGATTTCAGCTTCTTGCTTCCATGGCGTTTTCTCTTTGTCTTGCTTCCTTTTAAAAAGGACTCTGGTGATAAGATTAAGACCCATCCTGAATGAGGTGGGTCACACCTTAACTGAAGTAGCCTCTACGTAATTCCTACTTGCAATGATTTACACCCACAGGAATGGATATATATTTAAGAACATGTTTTTCTGGGGATACATACAGCTTCAAACTACCACAGAGGGTTTGAGAGTTTGTTGTACATCATATCATTTATTGGCAGAATCACTTCTAGACAGGATGCGTCACTTTATGTTGGCTGTGTATAATATGGCAATAAAACTATAGGAGAGTATAGAGGAAAGAATGGGATGTTTTGGTTGTCTCCCTCATAGGGTTCTTTTGACATCATGTTGTTGCTAAATCAAACCCTTCTGAAGGCCTTATCTTTAAATTTTCCATTGCTAATTATTGTTAACCAATTAGTTGGACTTTCTGTTCTAGCCACTGAAAATATGCTAATTGATAGCAAGAGCGTCCTTCTGTTTATTGATTGAGTAGCTAAAAGAGAATATTTACCAACTAGAAACTATTGGATGCATAATACCATGGGTATTTGTTACTTTCACCTGATTTGCTCTTTGAAATGCTGTAAGCTTTTCAGAAATAAGTGAACATGTTTGTTTTGTATATTAAGTAAAATTCATTAAATAGTTTTAATTATTCAGACATTATTAACTTATAATGTATCTTGTAGTACATGTGCGAATTGAAAACTATTCCTAATGTAGGATAAAAGCGGGTTGTATAAGATTACTCACTTTATCATTCCATTATTATTTTTTAAACTAGTGGCTCTTAAGAAATGCTGAAGTGCTAACTTTGTTGTTAATAAAACAAATTTGGGAAAAGGATGATTGCCACGGGTTTTAGTTTGTATATAAGCAAAGGGATGGTAATTCTGGTGAAAGAATACTGTTAACTGTTGTTCTTTCAGTAAGAAAAGAAGTGGACATTCTGGGAAAAAAAATATTCCAAATGTTTTCAATGTTTCATCTAGTCAGTTATGCTCCCTTTGTTCTGTTGGAATGCCTAAGTCAATGAATGCAGTATTGATTTATTTCAAAGGCCTGAAGGCTGGAAGCCTTGAGAGAGAATGAAAGGAATGAAAGGTTTTTCATAGACTGCATTAAGCCTCCAGGCATAGAAAATGTGTAAGTGAAAAGCACATCAGAGACATCCTTGTTCCTTGCTAAAATGTGGAAAATAACCCAATGGCCAGGGCAAAAAGGTATATTACCCATCAATGAAAAGATTTCTAATTTAACCAGCGTTTCTTAATTCCACTATAATAAATTAACTGCGCATTGTGACGATGTAGGCGTTCTTCCAGGGTTCAGGTTGCCCACTTTGCCTCGTCAAGTTGCACAGGTCCTGGGCTGCACCTTTGGGCATTTGATAAACAGTTCAGCATTGACTGACTGGGTGGATGAATTAATGGAAGACTGGAAAATTAGTTTAAATGTCCTTTTGATATAATTTTTACTCCAACACTTCCCTCTCAAGTGCCATAAACATTTTGATTCCCTGTTTTCAATTACAAAAAAAATAAGTAGGGTAGTAAAAAGTAACGAGCTCAAAGAGTGTTTTGGTGCTACTGTCATTTAACACTTTAGTTGATATGTTAAATTATGTGCAGGGATCCCACCAAAAATAAAACTTAAGGCATTAGCTGCATTTATTGAGCTCTTACTGAGCTATATGCTTTAAGATGGAATTTAAAAATTAATCCTCACAATGGCTTTCTAGGTAGGCAACATTGCTTTCCTCATTTGCAAACAGGAAAACAGAAAATTAGAGACGTTTACTTCTCAAAGATCCAAGTCTAAGCCATCCCCCTTTCTATTTCAAAGTCTGCGCTCATAACCATTCAGCTATATTGCCTCCCTGTCTATGTAAAATGCAAGTTTGCATAGAAAGAAAGCAAGGACATTAATGGTCCTTTTACAAAAGGATTCTTTATTGAATGACAGGATTCTCTCTAGTATTTTAATGTAACAAGCACTCCTCATTCATTCACACACTTTTCAATTATAATAGTTCAATTTGTAAGCCCTTCAACTGTAACAGCTTGTTGAGAATACAAGTGCATGAAAAGAGAACCATAAATTAGTATCTCATTAATGATAGTTTTTATGTTCGAAAGACAACTGTTTGAACTTTAAAACAAATTAGTACCCTGTATTTGTTTCCAACCATAACTATAAAAAATATTTATAAATATACATATTTAAAACTTTTATTACGAAAATTAAATATATCCCACGTACCCATTGCCCAGCTTCAAAAATTATGAAACATTTCCCAATCTACAAATATATTTTTGAAATATCGATAAAAAGAAGGCTGACCATAGGATCTTCCAAACCAGAACTGGTGAGAGTAGAAGACGCATTATTAATAATTCCATCAGGACAACAGGCATAATCCAAGGCTGTACTGGGGAAGCCAGAGCATGCAGCTGATTCACTTTTTTTTTTAATTTATTTTGAAATAAATTCAAACTTACAAGAACAGTTGCAAAAACAATACAAACCCCATACACAGAACTCCAGCATACCTGACCCTCCTCCCCTGATACTCCGATCCACCAACTTTAACATCCTGTCACACCACCGTTTCTTTCTTTCCCCCTTCCCTCCCTCCCTCCCTATCTATCATCCATCATCTATTGCTCTGTCTTCTGAACATATGATTCACTTTTTTAATGTTTAGGATATTTAATAACATACCCATATGAGAGAACATATAAGATAAAGTTTTCTGATGTGAAAAAAGACACACATCTCTTGTTAAATAGTTTTCTATGTTCATCATGTTGAGTAGGATTTATATGGGCTTTTGCCTTTCTGTGGGGGAAAGTCAACAAAGCAGGCATTTAAGAATAGCATGTATATGGCAATAAATCTGTTACTATAATCTAGCCATAATGTAGTAATGATGATGCAATAGCAGTTAAAGTGCATGGGAAGAAACAAACCTGAGTTTGGGACCAACGTCTGCCAGTGGCTGGCAGAGCATATCCTTAGCCTCTCAGAGACCCTGTCTTTCCTTCTTCCAGTAACATGGGGGTGGTGATAGCACTTACTGCATAGGATGATTGTGAGGATAAATGGGTAATGCAGATAAAGTGTAGAGCACATTGCTTGGCACATGTTAACTGTCAACAAAGAGAAACTTTTCTTTCTTCCTTCATCTCCTTTTTCTTCTCCTCTTCTCCTACCCTGTTCCAGCTCCTCCTCTTCCTCTTCCTCTTCCTCCTCCTCCTCCTTCTCCTAAGATCAGGAGCAGCAGAGGCTGAGTTGCCAGCTTTATAGTGAGGCTGGAGTGGGAGAGCAGGAGCTGTTCCAAGTACAGGACCACTTTATCCCAATCATAAAGAGAAAGGATTGAAAGGTGGACAGGTAGCATTCTCTGCAAGGCTCACCAGTTCCTGGGGACAATGGAAGGAGGTATGATTTCTTGCCCCTAGTCAGGGGGAATTCAAAGTTTCATAGGTTGAGCATTTAACATCACGACCCTCTTTATAATCAAAGACCGTTGAGACTAGAATGTATCAATTAAAAGGAAAATTGAAACAATAGTTAACTCAGAGAATTGTCAAGAGGATTCAGCCAAGTAACTTATGTACAGAGTCTAGCACAGTCATTGCAGGACTCCAAAATGATGGTTTCCTCGTGAGCTTGCTTCTCCCTAGAAAACTTCCAGGGGGGTGCACAATGAACAGAGGTTAGTCATACTGAAGGCTCTTCCTTTCTCATGGAGCTGGAGGCAAATCCCTCACTGCTCACGTCAGCCCTGGAGGATTCCTCCTGAGCAGCCAACCCATTCTTTAGTCAGGTCGGATGACTCAGTCAATATTTACACTAAGATCTCCTTCCTGACCAAATATCAACAATCAGAAATATTTTTAAAAAGTTTCTTTTGAAAATTTTCTCCTATATGATTTGTATGGATTGTTAAATTTCTGTAGCTTATGATTTTTGTCAGGAAAAATTCTGCATGAAATACCTAATAATTATTTCATTTTAGGCAGTGAAGCATGTGAGAATAATGATACTATTTAGTTCATCACTCGTTGTGTTTATAGTACAGAAGAGTGCTTCACAAACCAATAAGTGTGCTATATAGGCACAAATGGGTGCAGACACAAATAAAGATAAATCTTTTCAAAGGAAATTAAGTGAAGGAAGTAGGCCATTAGCTAAGACTTCTGGACCACTTTATTCTAATCATAAAGAGAAAGGATTGAAAGACGGACATTTAAGAGATGGCAAGATACATGAGGTAATCATCCAAAGTGAAGCTATTTGTTATATCACTTCTCTATTTTCAGTAGATAATGGATGGGATCTGTTGAATTATATGAAGAGCTAAGCAAAAATTTTACCAGACATAAATACCCTAATTGAATTCTGAATATACAACTGCACTATGGGGTGTATATAAACTGGAGCATCATGTTGGAGTCGGAAACAGGGCATTAATTATTTTTAAAGCCGTAAACATGGAAGAGTTGGAGAGTGAGAGTGAGCGTGAAAGTGAACGAGAGGGGGGTAGAGAGAGAGAGAGAAGCTTCAGATTTGACCAGATGAACAAATACTGGCCTTGTTATTTGTAACTGCAGTAGTTACTCTTTCTCACACATGGCCTTCCCTCTGAGATGTCGTGTTTTTCCGGGACCAAAACTCCCTAAGGAGGCAGTGCCGGCAAAACCGGGACAGCAGCCGACACTGACGGAGACCCACCAGGCTTCTGGGGCTCAGATTCTCTCCCTGGTCTGAGCCTTGCTTTCTTGTTTCTCTGAGTGATGTGTGATTTTGGAGTCTTGGGCCAAAGGGCAGGTCTGCAGGTCCCGGCAGTTGTCATGGGGAGGAGATTCCTGCTGCTCTCCAAAGGTCAGAGGCCACCAGGCCAGCTCAGTTCCTGACAGCACAAGGAGAGACAGCTACAGCCAGGGCAGAGTCCAGACTTTAAGAGTTTTCTTCTTCCCTCTTTCTTTCCTTCCCTTTTTTGCTTCCCTCCTGCTTCCTAAAACTATTCTCTCAATTTTAGAAGCCAGAGACCACCCTGAGAGAAATCTGCTTTCTTGTATTAGCAGTAACAAGCAGGTGTCCATTTCCTGGGACATCATTCTTAGGACCTGATCAACTTAAAGTGTCTCATCATAGCTCCTCTAATATTAAAAAAAAAAAAAAAAAAAATGGTTATGGGCAAAAAGAAGAGAGGAATTGTGATCCCTTTATTCTCACTAACAAAAGCTGGCAATTACTGCTTTTCTGTGAGATTTCCTCCTGCTTCTTCCATTCACAGGTCCCCTTCCTCCTCCTTCCCTCTCCTTTTCTCTTCTTTCCCTTTCTCTTCTCCTTTTTCTGAGGGTCCACATTGCTGTCACCTCAAATCCCTATAGATTCTTCTTTCCTCCTCCATATTTCCTCCCTTTCCTCCAAGATCTAAATAGCATTAACATGTTTACCGGAAAATTTTGGCAAAAGCAAGCAAAGAAAAGAGTTGATGTTTAAAGACTTAGCAAACTCATTACTTGGGGCCTTGTTTACTTGTCCCTCTAAACTCCGATCCTGGTGAAATGTTTTCACCAATTTCTAGTGAGGAAACACTGGGATTATTTGTTTGAGCAAAACTCATATCCATAGCAGTCATTAGTGCTTGAATTCCTACAAGTAAGCTTACACTCCCAATTTAAAAAATTTAAAGCAAAAATTCAATGTACAGTATGAAGGCAGGAACTATGTAAGATATAGTAAGTGGATGAAGTCATCAACTCCTTTACAAAAGACCAGCATAAGAGTTCCACATTGATGAATGGGCTAATTGTCCTTTGCTTTTGAGACCATGATCCCTGCTGGTCCTCTGTCTGACACACACACTTTTGTACCTTTTTACTGTTTTTCTTGGAAATTCCCTCAGGGACAATGAATTGGGTCTTTGTGTGAGTCTCTGTGACAACTGGCACGATGCCAGCTAGGTACTAAATTTTTCTTGAAGGTGATCAATATGAGGTTGGGTCATAAATACCGCTGCTGGCACTCAAGACAATGCACAAAATAAATCCATGCCTCATTCTTATTTATCAAACTTTGCCACCATGATCATTGTAATAACCACACCCAAATGAAACACATCTGTTCATTCAAAATGTCAGTTTGTGCTTCTGAGAGCCCAGTACAGGGTGGAAGTTGCTCTCTGGGCTTGAGGCTCAGAACCCAGGTTCTGATTTGGGGAGTGTTTATGTATCTTCTCTGAGCCTCAGCTCCTCATGTGTTAGATAGGTATGCAAGGAAGACTGAATAATGACACCCCCCTCAAAAGATGTCCATGTCCTAATTTCCAAAACCTGTGAATGTGTGACTGTCTTAGTGTGCCAGGCTGCTATGACAAAATACCACACAATGGGT
This sequence comes from Choloepus didactylus, assembly GCF_015220235.1. NCBI lineage: Eukaryota > Metazoa > Chordata > Mammalia > Pilosa > Megalonychidae > Choloepus > Choloepus didactylus. Next base: position 36,194,834 of record NC_051320.1, on the reverse strand, counting down.
TGGCTTAGACAACAAGCATTTATTAGCTCACAGTTTTTACGACTAGAAGTCTAAAATCAAAATGCTGGCAACACGATACTTTCTTCTTGAAGACTAGTGTTCTGGTGCTGGCTTGCCTTAATTCTTGGGCTCTTGGCTTGTATTTCTGCCTCACATCACATGGTGATATGTTCTCTATTCTCCCTGCTCTTCTGGTTTCCACTGATTTCTGGCTTCTGGCTCCTTTCTGTGGGGCTTTCTTTTTATAAGGCCTCCAGTAACCTGGATTAAAACCCACACTCATTCAGTTGGGTCACACCTTAACTAAAAAATAACATCTTCAAAAGGCCCTATTAGCAATGGGTCTCACCCCCAGGGACTCAGATTAAGACTAACAACATGTCCTTGTTGGGGCACATAATTCAACCTACACAATTTACCTTATGTGGGAAACAGGACTTTGCAGCTGTGATTATGTGAAGCCGCTTGAGATGGGGAAGTTTTCCTGGATTACACTGGATGGGCCCAGTGTAATTGCTTGGGTTCTTATGTTGGAAAGAAAGAGGAAGGGCAGTGAGAGAAGGAGATGCGATGATGGAAGCAGAGCTCAGAGTGTTGCAGGGCCACAAACCAGATAATGCAGGCAGCCTTTGGAGGCTGGAAAAGGCAAAGAAACAAACTCTCCTCTAGTGCTACCAGAAGGAACAAAGCCCTGCCAACCCATTTTAGACCTCTGACTTCCAGAACTGTAAAAGAATAAACTAATGTGGCTTTAAGCCACTGAATTTGTGGCAATTTGTTACAGAAGCAATAGGAAACTAATACAGGACGTTAATAACTTCTTTGGAGGGTTGTGTAAGGATTAAATGAAAACCGCTTTGTGAAGGCTTAACTCAGTGCCTTATACACAGAAAGAGTGGAATAATTCTGTTATCACTCTATAAAGCATTACCTCTGCCTCTAGTGACATAACATCAAATACCACTCCAGATTTTTCTCTCCCCACCTCTCTGATTTATCCTCAGTGGATTCAAATAGTGGAAAAATAACTGTTTTTCTTGGCTGCTTTATGCCAAGAAGTGTAGGAAAACAGAAATGTGATGGGCAGGGTTTCCAAAGTTTCCAACAAAATGTGAAAAAAAAAAAAAGGTACAGTATTTAAGACCAGAGGAAGGAAGCTAGAATTTATTGAGCTAGGCACTTTATATATTGAATGCTGACAACGAGCTTGTGAAGTGGGGCTCCTGAAACTCAGAGAAGTTAAATAACTTGCCCACTGTCACACAGCTAGTAAAATGTGAAGGCCAGATTAAAATCCCAGTTTGCCCATGATTTTTCTAACACTCCTTTAGACTTTATAATAGAAAATGAGGTGTAATTTCTATCTTGAAATACTTGTCTGGTGTTTTAGACACTTTGAATATATCTTTATGTCCCAAGTTCATGGTACAATGATATGGTGACTGCCACTTTCTCAACTCTGCAGAGCAAATAAGAGTGGTAGCAGTAATAGTAATATAACATAATTCATTAATATATTGTATATTGCAAAGAAGTGATAGTAGTAATAATTCATTTTTATATTATAAATATATTTATTATATTATATGATTATTTATCACTATGTAATATATTATAAATTATATTTTTAAAACTGTAGTTTAAAAAGCACTTTTAATAAATTTATCTTGATCCCTTCAGGAGTCTTGTGATTCCTGAATGGCAAGTCTTACCATCCCCTTCTGCTGACAATAACTCTGAGGTACAATCACTGCTTTGCCCAAGATGTGTAGTTAAATGACATATCTGAAACTTGTCCCCTGATTCAAAATTTCTTGCCATTTGTGTTACACTGGTCTTTGGGAGTATCCTTCCCATCTGGAAAGGTCTGGAAAGTGATTTGCAAACTATTTCTGGCAGAGTGCTTCAGCTGTGCCCAGGTGGCAGGCATGCATTTAAGCTAATGAGTCCGGCAGTGGTGTGCTGAGTTCTGGAGGTATTTTGAGGTTGAAAGCCAGGCCTTTTTATGCTGCACATGAAGCTTCCTCAGAGGGAACTGGAGATTGCTCATAAGAGGATTGGAGTAGGGTTTTTCTGAAGGTCATTGTGTTTTATAGCTTGCTTATAACTCTGGAATTGGTGTTACAGCTGCAAAATTTTCACATAATCATGAAAGACTTTTTTTTTTTAATCCCTCAGGAAACAGTTTTAATAGTTCAAAATCTTTCATAGAAATTTTTTAAAGAGGAGGCAACATTGGTTTAACATTTGACAGAGATGAAAATAACTCTCAACAACAATCTATCCTAATAATTTTAGATCACAGCTCAGGATAATTTCTAGTTACAAATTTAAATCTTTGAAGTACAAACAATACAAGTGAACCAAATATAATAGTAGTGCTAGATGATCCTTCACTCTTTTATTTTCTTAAAAATGAGGAGTAATGTACTTATGATTTGTGGGGAACCAAGCCTTTCATGTTACTTAGACCATGTCCGGGGTGGCAGCCTGGAACGCTGGGCCGCAAGCCTGCATGGAATGCCGTGCAGGCACACCTTGTAAAGATGTGTGTCTTGTGACTATGACAGCAGCGTTAACCATTGACCCCAGATTGTTCCTTCTTATCTGCAGTAGGATGTAAAGATTAATATCTGAGAGACCCTGAATACTTTTGATCACATAGCGTAGTCTTGCTTTGTGTAACAAACAAATAAATAACTGGAGCACAGGTGCATTAGCACTCACTTAGCACGAGATGCAGTGGGTCCCCTGCTCCCTTAAATCTTAACTTTGTGTCTGTGTTTCATTTCTGCGTCGCCCTGTCAGCAGCAATGATTCCTTCATAAAACTGCTCTGTAAACAATAACAACTTCAAAATACCTTGACTTATAGCAGAGAATATCACATTTTTCAATTCCTATCCTTCTATATATATTCATCATATATAAGTACCCATGAGAACAGAATTATACACTGTTTGAAAAAGATGCAGAATGTTGCTCTTGCAACTTTTACTTCAAGTTTAATCCTTGATATCAGTAATTCTTAGATGAACTTCTCTTTTTAATGTAGTAAAAACTAAAGGCATTAAATTTGTATCTAAAATCAAAGTACAGTTTTATCCATGAAATTGCATATTTTCTATCCTGACATATGGCTACAAAGATCATACAAATGTACTCAGAGACTAATGCCGTTATGAGTATAAAGGATTTTGTATATAGAATGTCCCTAGCAACTTAAAAATCAATTTTTAAAAAATTGACTATCACCATTGGGCAGATGTCCTAATGCTGAGTTTTTTGTTTGTTTGTTTTTGTTTTTGTTTTTAATTTTATTTTGAAGTAAATTCAAACTTATAGGAACAGTTGCAAAAACAATACAAGCCCCATACACAGAACTCCAGCATACCCCAACCCCCCTCCCCTGATACCCCGATCCACCAACTTTAACATCCTGTCACACCACCATTTCTTTCTTTCCCTCCCTCCCTCCCTATCACCCATCATCTATTGCTCTGTCTTCTGAACATATGAGAGCAAGCTGCACACACCCTTGAACAAACAATATGATTCACATATACATTTCCCGTGAACAAAAACATTCTTTTATGCATTCCCATTAAGCACAGCTAAGAAGTTCAAGAAATTCAACATTGATACAAAGCTTACATTCTATATTTCTTTTTTTTTCCCTTATGTCCCAACTGTGTCCCTTTGAGCCTCCTCTCCTCTATCCTCAGATCTCATCCAGGATCATCCTTGGCATTTGTTCTAGTTTGCTAATGCTGCAGAATGCAAAACACCAGAGATGGATAGGCTTTTATAAAATGGGGGTTTATTTTGCTACACAGTTACAGTCTTAAGGCCACAAATCATCCAAAGTAACACACCAGCAATCGGGTACCTTCACCGGAGGATGGCCAATGGCATCCGGAAAACTTCTGCTAGCTAGGAAGGCACGTGGCTGGCATCTGCTCCAAAGTTCTGGTTTCAAAATGGCTTTCTCCCAGGATGTTCCTCTCTAGCAAGCTTGCTCCTCTCCAAAACATCACTCACAGCTGCACTCCCTTTCCTCACCTTTAGCCAGCTCATTTATATGGCTCCACTGATCAAGGCCCACCCCGAATGGGTGGGGCCACACCTCCATGGGAGTATCCCACCAGAGTCACCTCCCACAGCTGGGTGGGGCACATCTCCATGCAAACAACCTAATCCAAACATTCCAACTTAATCCCCACTATTCTGTCTGCCCCACAAGACCGCACCAAAGAATATGGCTTTTTCTGGGGGACATAATACATTCAAACCGGTACAGCATTTAATTGTCATTGTCTATTTAGACTGTCTTTTTTTTTCCACTTGTGGAAACATACATACAGCATAAATCTTCCCATTCCAACCCCTCCCTAGCATTCCATTAGTGGGATTAATCACATTTAGAATGTTGCAATGCTATCACCTTCCCACCATCCATTACTAGAAATTTCCCTTCACCCCAAACAGAAACCCCACACTCATTTCTTAACTCCCCATTTCCCCTTCCCCCACTTCTCGTAACCCATATTCCACTTTTCATCTCTATGGTCTTATTCTCTGATACTTTCTTTGTGTTTACAATGGGGCTTAAATTTAACCTCTTAAGTCTATAACAATCTTGTTTTTCTTTGATACCAACTTAACTTCAATAGGACACATAAACTATGTTCCTTTACTCCTCCATTCCCCGACCTTTATGTAGTTCTTGTCAAAAATTACATATTTTACATTGAGTCCAAAACCGCTGATTTATCATTATAGTTTATGTATTTTAGATCCTGTAGGAAATAAATAGTGGAGTCAAAAATACAGTCGTATTGGTATTTATATTTACCATGTGATCTTTATTGGAAATCTTTATTTCTTAATGTGGTTTCAGTCAATTGTTTAGTGTCCCTTCCTTTCAGCCTGCTCAATTCCCTTTAGCATTTCTTGTAGTACTAATCTACTGGTGATGAAGTCCCTCAGCTTTTGATTATCTGGGAATGTTTTCATCTCCCCCTCATTTTTACCCTCCAGGTGTTTGTGAATTTTCTAAGTCTCTGATGGTTATTGACTTCTATTTGTATTCCGTTGTGGTCAGAGAATGTGCTTTGAATAAATTCAATTTTTTTTAATTTATTGTTTTATGTCCCAGCCTATGGTCTATTCTGGAGAAAGATCCGTGCTCACTAGAGAAGAATGTGTGTCCTGGTGATTTGGGATGTAATGTTCCATACATGTCTGTTAAATTTCTCCATATCTCCCCTTTCTTTGTTTCTCTGTCAGTAGGGCTCCCTTTAGTATCTGAAGTAGGGCAGGTCTTTTATTAGCAAAATCTCTCAGCATTTGTTTGTCTATGAAAATTTTAAACTCTCCCTCAAATTTGAAGGAGAGCTTTGCTGGATAAAGAATTCTTGGTTGGCAATTTTTCTGTCTCAGAATTTTAAATATGTCATGCCACTACCTTCTCACCTCCATGGTGGCCACTGAGTAGTCACTACTTAGTCTTATGTTGTTTCCTTTGTATGTGGTGAATTGCTTTTCTCTTGCTGCTTTCAGAACTTGCTCCTTCTCTTCAGTATTTGACAGTCTGATCAGAATATGTCTCAGAGTGGGTTTATTTGGATTTATTCTATTTGGAGTTCGCTGGGCATTTATGCTTTGTGTATTTATATTGTGTAGAAAGTTTGGGAAGTTTTCCCCAACAATTTCTTTGAATACTCTTTCTAGACCTTTACCCTTCTCTTCCCCTTCTGGGACACCAATGAGTCTTAAATTTGGACTTTTTATTTTATCTATCGTATCCCTGAGATCCATTTCAATTTTTTAATTTTTTCCCCCATTCTTTCTTTTGTTCTTTCATTTTCCATTCTGTGGTCCTCGAGGACACTGAGTCGTTGTTCAATTTCCTCTAATCTTGTATTATGAGTCTCCAGAGTCTTTTTAATTTGGCCAACAGTTTCTTTTATTTCCATAAGATCTTCTATTTTTTTTTTTTTAGTCTTGCAATTTCTTCTTTACGCTCTTTAGGGTCTTCTTTATGACCTTTATATCCTGTGCCATGCTCTTCATGTTCTTTATGTCCTGTGCCATGCTCTCTTTGTTTGACTTTAGTTCTTTGATTAGTTGCACCAAGTACTATGTCTCTTCTGATCTTTTGATTTGGGTTCTCCATATCATCTGGTTTTATCATGTGCTTTAAGATTTTCTGTTGTTTTTGGCCTCTTGGCATTTGCTTTACTTGATAGGGTTCTTTCAGGGTCTATAAAATACCAGTCTCTAATTTGTCAGATCTACAGCTTGGTGGCATACACTTTCTCTAACTAACCAGCAGATGGCTTCTGGAAGTCACCTGTTCCCCTCAGGTCAGTTCTCCCCAACTTTGTCTTTGTGGCATGTGGGGATCTGATTCTTGTGGGGTTCAATTGGTGCACCAAGTTTGGGTGTGTTTTTGGTGCTGTCCGCCCTGAATGTGGGGCATGTGTCTGAGCAGTTAGGGAGGCAGGTCAGCTTTAATAATCAAACCTCCCAGGTGTTCCCAGAGATTTAAGGCCATTGCAAGAGTCCAAGCCTTCACCTCAGTCCCGCCACAGATTGTCTCTGCCGCTGACCCACACGACCCTGGCACTGGCATAGGGTCCCTGGGATTTCCGAGCAGGTCCCCCTTCTCAGCCTTGCTCTTCCAGGTCCCCTGCCGAGGGAAGGCTGTGCCACATCACAAGTGAGCGCCAGCCTTCAGGGAAGCCCTGGGCTGCCAGGCCGTGCAGGGGCGTTCCCAGCCTGCTGTAAAGATGGCGAATGGGGCATGTTAATTTCCCCCTCTTTGCACAGCTCTGCCTTCCCAGCTCTGGGACAATTAGCTGTGGGTGCCTTAAAGGCCACTGTCCATGGCTGATATTGTGGCGTGTGCATGGTGCTGCAGGAATCACTCCCCATCACACTGGGTTTCTTGGTGCAGCTCTGGGCTGTGGGTCACCAGCCCGCCGGGGAGATGGTTGCAAGGTGCATGGTTTCTTTCTCCTTTTGGCTCCCCTCTGCCCCCCTGGCCCTGAGACAATCAGCAGCGGGTGTGGGTAGGGGTATCCTCCATGCCAGACACCAAGACGTTGGCCCAGCCCGCTCCTGCTGTGCTTCACTGCGCGGTTCTCACCATTGTATCCACAGTCACTCCCAGGTTTTTTGTTTTTTTTTTTTAAAAGAACTAGTCCATCTCCAAATGCCAACCCATGGTTTCCCCGCACCACAGCGTGGTCGCCGAACTTTCAGCCGGCTCACTCACTTGTTTCAGAATGCAGACTCCTGGTTTCACCAAATGCACAGTCCCTGTGGATTTAGCAGACCTTGTCCAGCTGGTGCATCACTGGAACTTGTGTTCTGGGTCACTTTCTGGCCTTTATCTAGTATTTTTCATGGAGGTGTTTTTTTGCCCTGTCTTACCTAGCCACCATCTTGGGTTCTCTCATGATAGACTTTTTAAAATAACTTTTTAATTAGAGAAGTTGTATGTTTACAGAAAAATCATGCAGAATACAAAGAGTTTCCATATACCCCCAGTTTCTGTTTCCTTTGGCTACTCAAGCAAATACCATACAACGGGCAAGCTTAAACAATGGGAATTTATCAGCTCACAATTTTGAGGCTAAAAGAAAGTCCAAATCCAGGCATCATCAAGGCAATGTTTTCTTTCTGATGATTGGCACTCTGGAGCTGGTTGCCGGTGATCCTTGGTCCTTGGCTTCTTTGTCACATAGCAATTCAAATGGTGTCCTCTCCATTCTCTTCTGGGTCCCACTGAATTTCAGCTTCTGGCTGTTACCTGTGGTTTTCTCTCCCTCTGTCTGAGTTTCATTCTGCTTATGAAGAACTCCAGTAATAAGATTAAGACCCATCCTGGACCACACCTTAACTGAACTAACATACTTATAATGGTTTCACACCCAAAGGAATGGATTATAGTTTAAGAACATGTTTTTCTGGGGTACACACAGCTCCAAACCACCACACCCCCTGTTTTAGTTTCCCAGTTGCTAAAACAAATACCATACAATGGGTCGGATAACAACAGGAATTTATCGGCCTACAGTTAGAGAGGCTAGAAAGCTTGCCTCCTACAACGTTAGTAGCTTCTGGCTGGCTGGCAAACTTTGGGGTTCCTTGGCTTTTCCATTATCTTGCAACATATATGGTGGCTTCCATTGACTTCCAGCTTCAGGCTGCTGCCCATGGCTTCTTTTCCCTCTGTCCATTTTCCTTTTCTTATAAGGACTTCAGTCATATTGGATTAAGACCCATGCTCATTCAACTTGGGCACAACTCAGCTAATAACATCCTCAAAGTTACTATTTACAAGTGGGTTCACTCCCACGGGATCAGGGGTTGGGATCTGAACATGCCTTTTGTGGGGGACATGATTCAATCCCCAGCAGTTTACCCTCTGGCCCCCAAAAGACATATTCTTCTCACATGCAAAATACATTCATTCCATTACAACATCTCAAACACCTTAAGCCATTTTAGAACAATGCTAAGTACAAAGTCTCATCAAAATCGGTTATGGTGAGTTCCATCCTAGGGCAAAATTTCTCTCCCTCTGTAGACCTGTAAAACCTAGAAAACAAGTTATCTCCTTTCAATATACAATGGTGGGACAGACTAAGGATAAATATTCCCATTCCAGAAGAGAGAAATGGGAAGGAAACCAGGGATTACAGGTCTCAGACAAGTCCAAAACCCAACAGGGCAAACTCCATTAGATTTCAAAGCACTTGCAGGACTAAGCTCGCTGCAAACACTGGGGCATAAGGCCTACCCTCTCTGAGGATCAGAACGGTGGCCATAACACTGGGGCACAGGCACCGTCATCTATGAGCATTGAGGTAGCAGCATGCTCCCAGAACAAAGGGATGCAAGGCCCATCCTCTCCAAGTGCAGTGGTGGACCTACCCTTTCCACACAGGTGAGCCCACTTTCTTGGCCCAAGGAGATCTTTCCAGTCTAGACCTTTGCTTCCATGGTTCTGTCCTTCAAGTCATTGTTCCTTCAATTTATTCTTCCATGTACAAGCACTTCACATTCTTGGTTAAATTTATTTCTATATTTGATTCTTTTAGTTGCTATTGTAAACAGGTTTTTCCCCCTTGATTACTTCTTCATTACTAGTATATAGAAACACTACTGATTTTTGTTTGTTGATCCACTTCCCTGCCACCTTGTTGAATTCATTTGTTAGCTCTAGTAGCTTTGTTGTAGATTTTTCCAGATTTTCTAAAAATAGGATCATGTCATCTATAAACAGGGAAAGCCTTACATCTTCCTTTCCAATATAGATGCCTTTTTTTTTTTCTTTCCCTAATTGTTCTGGCTAGAACTTCCAGGGTAATATTGAATGACAATAGTGACAGTGCACATCCTTGCCTTGTTCCTTACCTTAGAGGGAAAAATTTCAGTCTTTCACCATTAAGTTAGCTGTGGGTTTTTCATATATGCCTTTTATCATGTTGAGGAAATTTCCTTCTATTCCTAGTTTTCTAAGTGTTTTTATCAAGAAGTGGTGATGGATTTTGTAAAATTTCTTTTATGTGCCAATTGAGATGATCATGTGTTTTTTCTCTTCATTCTCTCAATGTGGTGCATTACATTAATTGATTTTCTTATTGCCCTTGAACACCTTGGATAAATCCCACTTGATCATGGTATATAATTCTTTTAATATGCTGTTGGATTCAGTTTGCTAGTATTTTGTTGGGGATTTTTTCATCTGTATTCATAAGGGATATTGGTCTGTAATTTTATTTTTCTCATGGTATCTTTATCTGGCTTTAGTATTGGGGTGATTTGGCCTCATAGAATGAGTTAGGGCGTGTTCCCTACTATTCAATTTTTTGAAGATTTTGAGCAGTATCGATGTTAATTCTTCCTGGAATGATTGGTAAAATTTCCCTGGGAAGCCAGCTGGTCCTGGGCTTTTTTTTTTGCGGGGGGGTGGGGAGCTGGTTGGGGGGATGGGGGGAAGGTTTTTGCTTATCGATTCGCTCTCTCTATTAATTATTGGTCTTTTAGGATCTTCTATTTCTTCTTGAATCAGTATTAGTAGTTTGTGTGTTTCTAGGAATTTCTAGGAATTTATCCATTTCATCTAGGTTATCTAATTGTTGGCATATGTTCCTACTGGTTTTAAGTTGCTGTTTCTTGATTTGGCAATCACCCTGTTACTGCAATCCTTTAACTGTTTTTTTTTGTTTGTTTGGCTTTTTGTTTTTTGTTTTTTTTTTTTGTTTTTTTTTTTTAAGCTTTGAGAAAGATGTTTCTGCCAGTTTTTGCTGGTTGTTCAAATCTTCTATGGGAGGATGGCATTCTGATGCTTCCACTCTACCATCTTTATTGGGGTGGAGCCTACCACAGGAATTTTATTGTCTGCTCTAATATATTTCATTTCTAAGAAGTTTTTTTTTGTTGTTTTCTGAATGTTCCTTTTTTTATGTACCAAAGTATTTTTGTTTCATGTTTGGATATATCTTTATTTAGCTCTCTCAGTACGGTAATGATTTTTAAAAATGTATATACCGTTTGTTTTCTTCTCCCTGTCTAGTTTGTGTCTTTAAAGTTGCCTCTTTGTTGTGTTTATTGTAGTCTCCATCTTCCACAATGGGGGCTTTCTGCAGCTATGTGCTGTTTCACAGCTGTCTGCCAATGGATATTAAGGAGTTGGTTGACCATGGGTTTAAGGGTAAGGTGATCTGGCTTACCAATATCAACGGCGTCGATCCTAATTATTTACAGTTTCTGTATTTGTGAATTCGTTCAACTTGCTACTATTTATTTGCAATCCAAGTCAATATTCATTGTGCTTTTGTAGTCATTCATGGGTATGCACGGATTGGTGAAAAGTTTTGAGTCTCCCAATGCACATGTTTCCAGCTGACACTGAACAAGTCAACCCTCTGCTTTCTCGTTTCAGCTCTCATACTGTAAACAAGTGTCCTTTTCACGATCTATTTAGTGCCTTTTTTTTTTTTTTTTGCATTTTTTTGCTTTTTGGTGGTGATTTTTCTGTTTAAAACAGCCCCCAAGTGTGGTGTTGAAGTGCTGTTGTTCCTAAGCACAAGTAGGCTGTGATGTGCTATGTAAACACATGTATCAGGTGAGCTTTGTTCATGCAAGAATTACAGTGCCGTTGGTGGAGAGTTCAATGTTAATGAATCAACACTTTATTTAATGAGCCCCAATTACCACCTCCCCTCAAAGCCAGCTGCGATTAAACTTGCTTAAACTTGTGTTCAGAGCACTTGTTTAAAGATGTTCTAAAATGTTCTGGAGGCAATGATACTATTTCTAGATGGAATTAAATGGGAACAGTCTTTAAAATGTTAGTGAAACAAAGACCTTCTTAGGGAATCATCGTATGCAAATTTAAGGAGGAAGCAAAAGCTATAAAGTGTCTTTAAACTGAAACATACCTAAAACAAGGCTATGTTTTGAGTGGCTGATGAAATGTTGTGGCCAGAGGTTTGCAGGAGCCTAACCCTGTATTTCCTCTAGGAGCAATGGCTCGGTGTTAGTTAATTCAGTGTCACAGTGACTTTATAAACCCTAACAACCACAAATAACAAGAATTGACGTATTGTGTTCTTTTCCCTTGGTTTGATAAAATTCTGAGAGAAGGATCTTTCAATCTCTGGCTTTGAGGGTATAGGCCTGGCTTTCCTCATTCGGGGAATGAAAGAGGGTGAATCCGGGCATCTCAGTGTATGCGGTGAGAACAGCTAAGGCATTCTTCTGCTTTTCAGGATGAAATCCTCACGCACAAATGTACCTACTGTCCTCTTCTCAAGGGATTGTCCAGTTTCCTTCTCTAGAGAAGTCACTTCAGTCTTGTCCATTGCCGAGTAGGGGAGGCGATTGAACCTAACCTAACTCTTTAAATAGACTTGAGACCAATCCTCTTGTTTTGAGCCTCACCTTCTTTCCACATCCACAGACGCCTTGTGCCACCAAGTACTGAGCACTTTGGAAGTTCTTCAGTGTAAACGAGGTTCTTTTTTACTTTCTCCTCTGGCCCCTCAGCACTCAGCTTTCTCAGATCTGCAAGATCAATTACGATTTATATATCCTCTCTCATCCTCTGTACCCTTGTGGGTTTATCCCTTTCCTATAATTTTAGTGGGGTTGGGAGGGAGTAAAAATAAATGAATGTGTGCAATATGCCATCTTTGTCTCAAGGTACTGCCCCCTAATTTTCTCTGAGGGCAGAGACGCTTAAGAGAGAAGCCCAGGGTTGTGCAGATGTTTTGAGATAATTTGCAGTGGTACAATGTATGGGCCTCTCAGCCATGTCCCTGCACACTCTTCATTCTAGCCTACATCATTTCTGCAAGAGGAATATTGGCACTTGGAAAAGTTAACTATTCTTGCATTGGTGAAAAGGGTTGCAAGACACTGAGTCAATCAGTAAAAAAAATTTTTTAAATTTGTTAATTACTTAATTGTTGAATCTACATGTAATTGTTGCAGTTTATATTTCATGGTAATTTTAAGGATGGGAGAAAGGATGAAAATGTTTGAGAGCAGTGATGGTCGAGAAGCCAGGAGTAGAGGATCTGTTGCTGCCTTCCTCCGCTCTTCCTTCCCCAGCTGCCATAATGTAATTTGATAAATACACAGACTTCAAAATGGTTTAAAAACAAAGAAGGACGATTAAGCAGTCTATGGCTTTTCTTAACACAGCCAAAATCAATAATGTGAGGTTGCTTCCTGTTAATGTTTAGGGTTATACATGTCTAACTTCCGTTACTGTGAAGTACTTTCCTGCCAATACCTGTTTTTATACAGTTTAAAAATTGCAGGTTTCATATTCATAGTCACTCTTTTAGATAGTGAAGAGAATACAAGAAGAGAGTTGGGATATTTTCTTAAGCAAGTAAATCTTAATTATATGACACTAAATCAACTTTTCCCCCAAAATGTTCTTGATTTGCTGGACCTCCTTACCCTCATGCAATACACATTGCAAGCGACATCTTATACTAAAAAATTATTTGTTGTGTATTTTAAATTCAGGTTAATGGGGCATCCTGTATCTTATCTGACCCCTCCAGATCCAGGATACTGGGGCCCCTGTACTGTTCCCCAGGTTTTAAAGTCTATCCATCAGTGCCTCCTTGTAGATTGAGGAATCTTCAATGCCAAATGGACATACCCACAATGCCGGTTTGGATATATTGTGTCCCCCAAAACACCATATTCTTTCATGGACTCTTGTGGGACTGACATATTTAGTGTTGATTAAGCTGGAATCTTTGGATTAGGTTGTTTCCGTGGAAATATGACCCACCCAAATGTGGGTAATACCTTTGATTAGATAATTTCCATGGAGGTGTGGCCCCGCCCATTCAGTGTGGGTCTTGGTTAGTTTACTGGAGCCCTATAAGAGCTCAGACAGAAGGATCTCAGTGCTGCTGCAGCCAAGAGAGACATTTTGGAGACAGACATTGAAAGCAGATTTTGCTAGTCCAGAGTTTGCCTGGGAGAAACCAAGGGAACATCCCCGGATGCCTAGAGAGGAACACCCTGGGAGAAAGCCATTTTCAAACCAGAACTCAGGAGCAGACGCCAGTCATGTGCCTTCCCAGATGACAGAGGTTTTCCAGACGCCACTGGTGTTCTTCAGCGAAGGTAGCCTATTACTGATGCTTTTGTTTGGACACTTTTATGGCCTTAGGATTATAACTTTGTAACCAAATAAATCCCCTTTATAAAAGCCAATCCATTTCTGGTATTTTGCATGATGGCAGCATTCGCAAACCAGAACACCCACCCACACTCACACCCTCTCTATAGACATGCATCGGGCACTTGCAAATCAAAACCTCCTGCCTGACTGTTCTGAGTCGATTTTCAAGGCTACAGCCTTTCCTCAGGATGCTCCTTTTGAGAGCAACTTTGGGTCGAGGTTAGCCCAAGAGAAAGGATGACTAGATGTTCTAGTTTGCTAATGCTGCTGGAATGCAAAACACCAGAGATGGATTGGCTTTTATAAAGGGGGTTTATTTGGTTACACAGTTACAGTCGTAAGGCCATAAAGTGTCCAAGGTAACACATCAGCAATCGGGTACCTTCACTGGAGGATGGCCAATGGTGTGCGGAAAACTTCTGTTAGCTGGGAAGGCACGTGGCTGGCGTCTGCTCCAAAGCTCTGGCTTTCTCCCAGGACATTCCTCTCTAGGCTGCAGTTCCTCAAAAATATCACTCTTAGTTGCACTTGGGGTGTTTGTCCTCTCTTTGCTTCTCCGGAGCAAGAGTCTGCTTTCAACAGCCATCTTCAAACTGTCTCTCATCTGCAGCTCCTGTGCATTCTTCCAAGTGTCCCTCTTGGCTGTAGCAAGCTGGCTTCTTCTGTCTGAGCTTATATATTGCTCCAGTAATCAAGGCCCACTCTGAATGGGTGGGGCCACACCTCCATGGAAATTATCTCATCAGAGTTACCACCTACAGTTGGGTGGGGCACATCTCCATGGAAACACTCAAAGAATTCCAATCTAATCAGCACTAAAATGTCTGCCCCACAAGATTGCATCAAAGAATATGGCTTTTTCTAGGGAACATAATACATTCAAACCAGAACACTAGAGATGAGACATGTGGCTAAAGTGGTCACACACAGGAGCATACCAGGTCCATAGATACGGGACAGAGCCAGGGGTGTGGAGAGAAGGCCAGGGCCCTCACTTGTACCCTTGCTCCAGGCCCCCCAAATGTGAGGGGTAAGCCTGCATAGAGCTTCCTGATACCTACATATTTTGTGCAATCTCTGCTGTTAACAGATGAGGTGGGGATGGGGGAAAGTTTTACAGTGAGGGTAGAGTTTAGAAGTTTCTACTTAAATTTCTAGCTTATTTCTAACCTCCCTGATATTTTCATTTGCTTCAATTGATCTGCTTTTAAGGAAGTCTCCTATTCCTTGTAGAAATTTCCTCAGTGGATGGGTATTTTGAAAAAAGAAACTTAAAGGAAATATCCATGTTGCCATTGCAATACAAAGTAAAGCTAGTGTTTCGCTCCTGCACTGAGACTTTTAAGTGACAGTGCAGCTAATTGCACCCAGGTTCTCTGTTTAAGTGCTGGTCATTCTCCAGGGATTCCTCAAAGTGGTAAAATATAAGCTCTGTTCATTTCTGAAGTAACCCAGCATGACTTGTTAGTGCAGATTCTGTTTGTCAGGAAAAAAAAAAAATTAAGGAGAAGGAAAACAGAAGAGAAAAGCAGGCTTTTGTGGAAATATCATGTAAGTTGTTTATGGTATGAATAGTGCTTATTTAACCTCATAAAGGGAATTAAATTAATAATTACCTAAGGCTCAGGATTGAATGAACCCACCCCTGTTGGAGCATGCCATTTTTAAAATGGCGCTGTGTTATCTAGGATTCATTTGGTTGCATATACCAGGAACCCAACTCCAGTGACTTTAAAAAGTCAGGCATTTATTTTTCTCCTGTGAGAAGTCCTGTGATGCCCCTGAAAACCCAGGTTCTGTCTGCTTTTTCACTCTGTCATCCTTGGCTTGTGGCTTTTTTCCTCCAGTTTACAAAATGGTTGTTGCCCTTTTAGGCAGGAAGGGTAGGGGTGAAGTGCAAAATAATGTTGACGAATCTGTTATCTTTTTAGCTGGTTTCTTGGAGGATCCAACCAGCAACTTTTGCTCATATCTCATTGGTCATTAACATGTCAGAGTGTCACCCCCAGTTTCAAGGGAGTCTGAAGTGGCCAGTGTTTCAGCTGGGCAACTTGCTACCCCTAATGATGTTCAGGTTCTCTTAGGAAGGAAAATGGGAAAGGGGAATATTCAGTAAGCTATTAGCCATCACTGGCACAGATATAAACAAGCATAATAAACTTTTCCAAAAAGAAGCTACTTTTTAAATGTGTCTTTTTTTATTAGAGAAACTATAGGTTTACTGAAAATCATACAGAAAATGGTGTTCCCATATACCTGCCTCCTTCTGTTATTTGCACTTTGCATTAGTGTGGTGCCTTTGTTATAACTGATGAAATAGTATTATTATAATATTCCAACATACTTAGCAATTACATCCATCACTGTGGTAAGTTAAATACATACAAATAGAATAAATAATATTTCTAACCAATACTTATTTTCAAGTGCTATTTATTTGCCCACAAATTAGTCCATAGATTCAGAGATTGTCTCTGTAGTTGTTTATCTCTATACAATGGATCTGGGCATCAGCTAGTCAAAAGTTCTTTATCACCTTATAGAATTTCCTCCTAATGCCAAAATTTACCTTTAAGTTACATTAAAAAAATTTTTTTAAAAAGCCTACTTTGCTCCTCCTTTTTACAAACACTGGGTTGACAGCAGTTACAAAATGCCTCAAGTTTTTAAAATGTAAGTTGGAAAAGAAAAATTGCAGTATTTAAGAGCATGGTATAGCATAAGAATGCAAAGATGGAGCTTTTAACCTAGTAGGGACAGGATGTAGATTGACCTATAGCTGTAGCAGGCTGAACTGAGGAGCGAGTGTCCCAGAGAGCAGCCAAGTACAGTGAGAACAGGAGTCTGTTAGGGGAGATCACATTTCACTGGGTAAACAGAATAAACCTTGTAGAAGGGGAAGATGGCGATGCAGGTGGGAAGGAGCTCCATATTACATGCAGTGCAACAGCATGGAGCTAGGACACATGGAGTTCCTTCAGGTGATGTTGGGTAATTATAAATCACAATACAGCTGTGTATTGTGTATTATACAACATTGTAAGCTCTCAGCAGTCAAGTTGGAGTTCCTACACTTAACACAGAAGCTCTCCTCACTTGCAGTCTCGATGGTTTATAAAATTGAGGTACCACCTTATGATGACAGATATAATCAGTTACTTCAATAGAATAACTGTAAAACATTTTTAAGTTCAATTTTATTGAGATATATTCACATATCATACAGTCATCCATGGTGTACAATCAGTTGTTCACAGTACCATTATACAGTTGTGCATTGATCACCACAATCAATTTTTGAACATTTTCATTACCACACACACAAAAAAGAATAAGAATAAAAGTTAAAGTAAAAAAGAACACCCAAACATCCCATACTCCCCATCTCTCCCTATTGTTCATGTACTTTTTGTCCTCATTTTTCTATTCATCTGTCTACACACTGTATAAAGGGAGTGGGAGCCACAAAGTTTTCACAATCACACGGTTACACAGTGTAAGCTATATAGTTATACAATCGTCTTCAAGAATCAAGGCTACTGGGTTGCAGTTCAACAGTTCAGGTATTTCCTTCTAGCTATTCCAATACACTAAAAACTAAAAAGGGATAGCTACATAATGCATAAGAATAACCTCCAGAATGACCTCTCAACTCTATTTGAGATCTCTCAGCTACCAAAACTTTATTTTGTTTACTTTCTCTTTGCCCTTTTGGTCCAAGAAGGCTTTCTCTATCCCATGATGCTGGGTCCAGGCTTATTCCCAGGCGTCATGTCCCATGTTGCCATGGAGATTTACGCCCCTGGGAGTCACGTCCCATGTGGTTGGGGAGGGGGTGGAGGCAGTGAGTTTACCTGCAGAGTTGGCTTGGAGAGAGAGGCCACATCTGAGCAACAAAAGAGGTTCTCTGGGGGTGACTCTTAGGCACAATTATAAGTAGGCTTAGCCTCTTCTTTGCAGTAACAAGCTTCATAAGGGCAAGCCCAAAATTCAAGGGCTCAGCTTTCTAAATTGGTAGTCTACTATGCTTGTGAGAGTATCATTAATTCCCCAGGTGGGAAAATTTAAAACTCCAACATTTTCCCCCAGTCCCTCAAGGGGGCTTTGCAAATACATCTTTATTCTCTGCCCAAGTTACTCTGGGATGTATCAGGGCTTCACAATAACCTGTACAAACCAACCAGATTTCACTCCCTATTCAACGTTCCATGTAATTATGTTGTTTGAATAAACTGACCATACAAGTTAAATTATATGGTGTGTTACAAAAAATATAGATTTTGCACCTAATAAAATCTCTTCCTTTGCTCTCACACAAAAGTTGAAGTTTTAAAACACAGTCAATACTATCCTTTACCCTTTAGTCTCATTTACCTTAGTCCTAACCAAGTCCATTATGTTCCTATCTCTAATTGAAGTCTGATCTCTTTTTTCAGACTCCTCAACATTTGCTGTATGGGGTAATGCTGACATTCATAGCTGCCAGACTGTGGCTCTGAATCTCAGGTGCTACAAAACATTTAAAAAACAGGGTGCTAAATAGCAATAATCCAGTTTTGTTACAGGAACTTTGTACTGTCCACTGATAAATGGATATGAAATCTCAAATACATTTCAAAAGATCCCTGTTGAGGGTGTGACTATGATTATGAAAACCTCATGGCTCACACTCCCTTTGTCCAGTGTATGGAAAGATGAATAGAAAAATGGGGATAAAAACTAAATGAAAAATCGGGTGGGATGGGGGGGGATGGAATGTTTTGGGTGTTCTTTTTTACTTTTATTTTTATTTTATTTTATTTTTGGAGTAAAAAAAAATGTTCAAAACTTCATTGTGGTGATGAATGCACAACTATATGATGGTCCTGTGAATAATTCATTGTACACTGTGGATGATTGTAGGGTATGTGAATATATCTCAATAAAACTGTATTTAAAAAAAGATCCTTGTTGAAACAACATTGTGATGTGGTTAATCCCACTGAAAAATATGCTTGGGTGTGGTTGAGAGGGAAAGTTCATAAGGCGTATATGTTTCCACAATTAAAAAAAAGAGCAACTAAAGAAACAATGATAGTCAAATGCAATACATGATCCAGGACTGGATCTAATAATGGAGGAGAAAAGGTGCAAAAGGACATTATTGGAACATAGGAAAAAAATGAAATACAGACTGAAAGCTTTATATCAATAAAGTTAAAGTTCTTGAGCATGTTACTGATACTTATGGTGGTTACATAAGTCAATATCCTTGTTTTTAGGAAATGTATATAGAAGTATAATGTGTTCAAGAAGCATGATGTATACAACCTACCCTCAAATGTTTAGAAAATTGGTAAACAGATAGATGGCTTGATAGATAGTTGTATAGATAGTTAGACAGAATGATACAGCAAATGTGGCAAAACGTTAAAATTGTTGGATTTGGGTATCTGGGGGGAAAGGGATATGTTGGAGTTCTCTGAGTGGATTTTGTATTATTACTGCAATTGTAAATTTGAAATTATTTCAAAATCAAAAGTTTTATAGAAAAGATTCCTGTTAATTTTCCTTAAGAGAAAGTGTTATCTTCAATCCTGGACTCAAAATGGTTATGTTCTTAACACATGGCAATATTCCTAATTTGTCACCCCAAAATCCGCACTTATATAAACAGAATACATAATTTTTCAAGAGATTCTTTTAAATTTTTTTGTCTCTGCTTGTTTCTGACTTCGTTTTTGAAGCTATCATAGGATATTATTTCCGGAATAGGGGACTATTAGGAATAGAAGGGGAAAAAAAGAGCTACTGGTGGTATTTCTAAACAACCTTCCTGTGTTTTCTACTCATTAAGTACACGAGAGCAGGTGTTCTCACAGGCAGAGAAAGAACATCTCCAATGCCTCAGAGGAAACTTTTGATATGATAAATATCTGATGGTGGAATGCAAACGCCGTTGTGGATTCTCGCCTCCAAGCAGCCTCCATGGTTGATTCCATCTCCCGGCCACCCCACTCTTCTCTCCTCCGGGGCCGATTTCCTGCCTGTGCCCGAGCCCGGGCGCGCCCGGCCCTCCTTGCCCGGCGCCGCCCGCCCTCCCTCCTTCCCGCGCCGACGTGGCGAAGCGCACAGGTCGGCCGGGTCAGGTGGTTGGGTGACGCCCTGGGAAAGCGCTCCTCGCCGAGGGCGGGCGGCGCCGCGGCTCCCGACGCCTTCGGGGGTGGGGACTTCGCCGGAGCCTTCTGCTGAGCCTGGAGGAGCGCGGCGCGGAGCGGCTGGCGGGCGATCCGGGTAGGGACAGGGTACCGGCGGCGGAGGCGCAGAGGACGCGAGGCGACAGGCTGGAGACATGGACCACGGCGAGCAAGGTGAGGGCGCTGGCCACCGCCGGCACGGCGTTTTGGGGCACGCGGGGGCCCGGCGTGGGGTTGCGCGCGGCCGGGCGCCCGAGCAGGTGTCCAGCCTCCCTGGCCGAAGCCGGAGCAGGTGCAGAGCCCTCCTCGGCGGCGCCGCAAGTTGCCTGTCTCCGCTCGGGATCCATCATCCTGGGGCAGCCAAAGCTGCAGGGAGCGGCGTGGGCGGGCGGAACGGGCTGCTGGGGCCGCATATGTCTCTGGGCGTGAGTGTGTGTGTGTGTGTGTGTGTGTGTGTGTGTGAGAGAGAGAGAGAGAAGGTTCTGGGAGGCGGCGAGCTGGCGCCAACCTTGCCAGCCGGCGCTGCGCATCGTCAAGCGGTTTGTAAGTGATGGTAACTGAGGACTGTGGGTCGTTTCGCCCCTCAAGAGGGAAAAATGATCCCCTACCCCATTTTAAGACTTTTGCCCTTTTCTAGTGACGCAGATCCTTTGGGATATTTAAACTGCAAGGTGTCTTCAAATTGTGGAGTGGCGTCTGGGGTTCATTTGGGGGACTGGAGGGAGCTTTTCATTTGGAAGTGTATCCTTTTATCCGCCAAGTTGCCCCCCAACAACATTGAGCTCTTGGACTAATTCACCATGGCTTTGGATGCACCTGTTTCTTAAAATAGTAACTCAAGTGAAAGTGCCCCAAATAAAATTATTTGCGAGATGTACAAAAAAGGCATATTTTCCAGATTTAAATATTTCTTCATCCTAGAGATTTCTGCTGATAATAACCCAGCGATCACGCAAAGAGATACGTGGCAAGATTTTTTGAAAAGATGCAAATGTTTAAAAAAACTATCAGTTTTAAGGTAAATATTGGGAAATGGGGTTAGGAATCACCTCTGTTCTGAGCTCTTACACAACAGGCTTCATTTGTTTTGAGTATTATCCTCTGGTATTTGCTTTCATGCATACATGTTTTTTTTGTAATGAGCACCATATTCCATATGTACTATTTTGTATTTTACTTTTGATAACTTGTAGTATAGAATCATTGAACTCTTCAACCCTTGCTCTCCCCACTCCTCAAATTAATCTCATACTTAACGGAATGAGAATTTACAAAAAAACATTGTATATAGTACATAATATGCAAATAGTTATACATTATAAATGTACACAGACATATATAAATATATATTCAGGTTTATATTTTAAGTTCTTGAGGTTGGAAACATACATGATACTTCATCTTTGATCACCATTGGAATAACAATGGTGATTGGCAAATGTTAGACACTCGAATGTTTGTCACGGGTCTAATGTGCATTGTTGAGAAGTCCTGGGGGTCTCCCTTGTAAGCTGCATTATTCTTTCTGGTTTTAATAGGAGAAGGGCAAACATGACCATACATACTTGTCTACTGCATTATAGTATTCATTACATTGTATTTTAGTCATAATGATGCTTTTAGAATAACTGTATTTGGTACTTGTCAAATTATTAAATAGCCGCACTTGACTCAGGTGAATTGATGCTAACTTCTGAAGTATTGTTAAATGGGAGTGACTAATTTCATTAGATATTGTATTCTAGCTTGGCTGGTAAGAATCACAGTCATTAGTACCTCTGCAATATTCCAGTTTGCTAATACACTTTCTGTGTTTTG
This sequence comes from Choloepus didactylus, assembly GCF_015220235.1. NCBI lineage: Eukaryota > Metazoa > Chordata > Mammalia > Pilosa > Megalonychidae > Choloepus > Choloepus didactylus. The sequence goes on along the minus strand of NC_051320.1, from coordinate 36,173,109 downwards.
TTTTTTAAATGTTTAATTCTAAGACGTATTTTAGAAATTCTTTGGCTTGTGAAAGGTTTTTTTCTGTTTCTAATTTTGAAATGTTTTATTCTGTCAAGTTACTTGTTAGTAATATTCGTTCCTATTTTTAATGGTCATTCCTCGAGGGCAAGGGAAATCCATCCTTTCGGCGGGGAGAGATGGAGGCTTTGCTCAGAATGAAAGATGAGTCACCCTGTACTGGGAAGGTTAGCCGACTGGCTCTGCGGCTTTGGAACCACGTGGCCTTCCTTACACTTCTGTTCCGTCTGCCTGGATGGCCCTTCCACCTTATTTCCGTCTCCAGCAGATGGAAATAAGTGAGGCTTTTCTTTCACATCTTTATGTTCCTTCACATCTTTATGTTCCCAGGCACGTGGTAGGTGCTCAGAAATGTTTGTTGACTGCCTAAGATAAACAAGAAAAGTGCCCACGAGCAGCTTCCAGCTCTGATGTCCCTCCACGTTTCCTACTTCCTCCTGTCCTTTTTTTCCTCTTTATTCTTAGAAGGAGAACTCGGTGGTTAGGTGTAGAAAGTTGCTGATAAGGCTGTATTTGGGTTGAGGGTGAGTTCATATATAAGGCCTTTGAACTAGTAGAGTGGATGGTGGCTTGTAGTGAGATTTCTGGCTTAAAGTGAAAAAAGTGGAACTTGGGATTTTAAACCTGCATATTTCACTGACAAACTGTGTTGACTGAAGTAAGGCCAAAAATTCTGTAGTTGTTTCCTGAATTGTGATTTTGCAAAATATATAAAACTAAATCAGAAAAAAAAATCAGAAAATCAGGGTTTAACTTTGTTTAATATGCATGGAGTTACGTTACTTTGGGCCCTTAAAAAAATCTAGATGCAAAATTAAATGTCTCCTAAAGGCATTTTCACATTGAAAATGTCTCCTTAAACCTTCGTTCTTATATCAAGTTGTCAAAATCCATCTATTGTTCCCACTTTTATTTTACAAAGCTGTAAAGTTTAATAATGAACACAGAATTTTCTTCGTTTTGTTAACTGTGTGTTCTAATGCTCTTTAATGTCAGGCTCATTATCTGCAATTTTTCCACCTTTCCTATACCCAGACCTTGTATAAAAAAACTCTGTTTATATTGGGAGCTCAATAAATGTCAAATGATTTAAAATACTTTAAACTGCATAGTGCCTCTCAGAGTTTGTAAACATTAAGCACAGCGCAGCACATTCAATGTCTGTAATATTTCCTGCTTTGAACGTGCAGTGTGGCATGCTAACTAGAACACACTTTTATAAAAAACCTTGACTAGCTTTGATCAAGAGGAATAAATATTTATATTCCAGTACCCCCTTATGTTAGTAATAATCTTTAGCACCATTACCTTGAAGTGACAGTCACCTAGCATGGCATTAAATATTTTATTAGCTTTGTTTGATTTAAAAAAACTAAACCAAACAAAAGCTTTGCTATCTGAAGGGGAAGAGGGAAAGCTGCTGAGGCCAAAAAAAGGGGTGTGGGGGGAGGAAGGGTATGGCTGCAAGAAGACAGAATAATACAACAATTTGTCATTGTAATTTTAGCATTGTAATTATGCTTTAGAAATTGTGAAAATGTTGCATATGTCATTTCTTTAAAAGTAAAACAAATGTATAGATGATACAGACGATAACAATTTGGAGAGTCTGCTTACAAATCTCTGGGTGTGACCTACCCAGGCTTGTTGATTTCTTTGGTCAACAGTCTTGCTTTCCATATGGTGTTAATGTCTTTGTTAGCTCCTGTTTGTTTCCTGCATTTATTTTTATGCAGCAGCCTGCTTAGTCCCTAGGGGACAAGCTGAGTGGTAGGAGGGGCTGGAATCTTTCGCAAGATCTCAAAACAGAATAATCGACATACGCAGTAAAAACAAATACTCTCATATTTCAAAATAAAAACACAATTTTCTGAACTTCTGTGCTACTGATCCTTTTATTGTGAGATAAAATTACTTTGTTTTCCTTTAGGAGTTAATTACTTCAACTTGATTTGTTGACTCTTGTAATATCTCTCTTCTGAGACCCTCCCAGTTTTTAAGCTGGATGGGTACCAGCTGTCCTGAGGCCATCACCTTAGCGGTGTATTTTTTTAGAAAAACGTCCAGGAGATTTAAATGTTTAGTGGAAGCTTAAAAAACAAAACAAAACAAAAAAGGAATGTTAAAATTGAAAAGTACTTTTTGATACCTAAAAATTCTTTTTCATTTTAGCAAAATCAGAAAATAGAGACAAGAAAGAACCTTTGTGTTTGTGGCAAATATTTATTTTTATCTCTTTTTTTTTTTTCATTTTGGTTATGTTGGGTCTTTTTGTGATATTTTTCTTAAGAAAATACAGTATTAAGGACAAATACTTTCTAGATGACATATTTTGGAGAGGGTCAGCTTGCATAGCTCTGAGCAGCTTTCAATACTTCCTTCTCTGTTTCTTTTCCCTTTAGGTACCTTTTTTAAAAAAATTCAATTTTATTGAGATATATTCACATACCATATAATCATCCAAAGTGTACAATCAGTTGTTCACAGTACCATTATACAGTTGTGCATTCATCACCACAATCAATTTTTGAACATTTTCATTACCATACACAAACAAAAATAAGGATAAAAATTAAAGTAAAAAAGAACAACCAAAACATCCCATCCTCCCACCCCGCCCCTCATTCTTCATTTACTTTTTGTCCCCATTTTCTACTCATCTGTCCATACACTGGATAAAGGGAGTGTCAGTCACAAGGTTTTCGCAATTATACCATCATACCATAAAAGCTATATAGTTATACAGTCCTTTTCAAGAATCAAGGCTACTAGGTTGCAGTTCAACAGTTTCAGGTATTTCCTTCTAGCTATTCTAATACACTAAAAACTACAAAGGGATTTCTATATAATGCATAAGAATAACCTGCAGAATGACCTCTTGACTCTGTTTGAGATCTCTCAGCCCCTGAAATTTTATTTTGTGTCGTTTCTCTCCCCCTTTTGGTGCAAGAAGGCTTTCTTAATCCCACGATGCTGGGTCCAGGTTCATCCCTAGGAGTCCTGTCTGGCGTTGCCAGGGAGATTTATACCCCTGAGAGTCATGTCCCACGTTGGGGGGAGGGCAGTCCATTGAGGTACTTTTGTAATCAGTACTTACAATAGTGGTTTCAGACAGGGCTATTAATTTACATGTCTTGGCTTATATGCAGTGCATGGTGGGTGTGTTTTCTATTGTAGCCACACAAATATGAATGTCAGTTAAAAAAATTAGATAAATGTGACCTTAATACAATTTTGAAATGGGAACTTATTTAACAGAGTCAAGCTTCACGTGTTGTACTCTGAGCTTTGTTAGAGGCATTTTGGTGTAGAAACGGAACTTATGGCCCAAACAGGAGTGCTGAAGGAATAAAGGTGATAGTTTATCAAACCTGGAGGTATCTGTACTTGTCAAGAAATCAAGTGTCACTGCAACAGGAGACTGTCTTCTTGTATTTGGATTCCCAGCACTCAGTTCAAGTGTATATGTAAGGTACTCCATTCATATTTGCTGTATTGCATATATAGTAATTGGAGAGCTTTCTATTGTAAATAGATTGATTGGAATTAGATAGAAAAGACCGAGAATTAGAGAAAGATTATGGTTTGGCAGGGAGACAAGAGTATATGTTCCAAATGTGCTTATAATGTTATACCTAATCATTAAGGTTCTGGTCTGTAAATAGAAGCTAAATTGGTACTTCTAAAGTATGTATGTAAGAATGTGTGTGTCTGCATATATAGATAGAAGAAGAGACAGTGTTGGTTACATTTTTATTCTCCAAAGGATGTTTGGAGAATACTTTCATAAATAAATTTTACATATTCTATCAAAATTAGTTATTTGTTTCTAATGTGTCCTCAGGTTGGGAGGCATGGATGATCTCAACACATTTTAGAAAAAGTTTTCTTTGAATGGTAGTTGAGAAGGGCAAGAGGTATGTTGACAGTAGTGGAAAGTGCTTGCTATTAGTAAACCAGAACAGAGATTTTGAAAAGAGGGAAAAAATACAAACATTATGGGTGTCAGGGCATTTAGCAGGTGGCTGATAAACCTTCCATTTTTGAATATCTTGAGGGTCTCACTTTATTAGACCCCAGAAGGATGTTGATGATAACGACGATTATGGTGATAATGATGACGATGACAGTGAGAAGCCTGTGAGAGCGCTTGCTAACTTTTCTGTATGTTATCTCATTTGAATCTTCCAATGCTGCCGAAAGGTGAGCCTGCTGTTAGTTTCATTTTATATGAGAAAACCAAATCTTGATGGTCATGACTTCCCCAAATATATGCAGGTGGATCTGGAGAGCTCTACAGAACTTTATCCCAAACCTAAAGTCCTTAAGAAAATAGTGTGGAGGCCCAGAAACAATTAAACCACATTTGCTTACCAAATTAAAGAGCTGGGAACACTATGAAGAAAAACATTTGTTTGATGAGTGTTTTCTGTTTGCCAGGTTCTGTTCTAAAGCTTCTGAGTATCATTTTAAAAACTTTCACAACAAACCCTCTGAGCAGGTGCTAATATAAATGAGGAAAGAAGGCATGGAGAGAAGGAGTAATAACTTTCCCAGGGGAACACAGCTTGGCAGAGAGGGATCTGGGCTTTAAAGCAGTAATAACTGGCTACAGAGTACATGCTCTTCCCCAATAAATCCCCAATATATTATACTACCTAAAAATTATATTCAATCTTCCTTTTCCTTCCAGAGGCATTGGTCAGCATGGCTGTGATAGTGATTGTAAGAAGGTAGCACTAAAAAGTGTGTTTCCACTGAACATGGTCCATGTGTCTGTAGTTCTGCATCAGAGCTAATTGTAAATATTTAGTGCAAAGAATGCTGGACTTGAAGTCACTTCTGGGTTGAGAACTATCATTTTCTGGTTATGGGGTGTTGGATAAGTCACTATAGCTCTTGGAGGCTGATAAGACCTGCAATATTTGTAAAAATTAAGTAAAAATCTGTGACTATCACTGTCTGGTATATACTTGGTGCTCAGTAGGTACTGATTCTGAAACTGAATATTAGATTCTTCTGTAAAATGGTAACTCAGCAGTTCCCAGTTCAAATGAAACATTTCGTTGATTTAAAGATAACAGTGGCCTGCTGCTGGCCTCCAGGAGCAGCTCAGTTTGGAGAAACAAACATCTAGGCTGCTACCGTGGTGGGAAGGATGGCACAAACGTGACCAAGGAGGAAGTGAGCAGTTCTGCTGGGGTCATCAGAAAAGGATTCCCAAAGCACATGACCTTTGAGCTCTGATGTGCAGGCTAAGTAGGGATCTTTGTATGCAGCAAGAGAAAGAAGAGTGAGGAAGGGAATTTATGAAGAAGATTCAGCCCCCTGTGCGGAGGCCTGAAAAGGCCAAAAGGTGTTTTTGAATATTCAAGAATTCCCTGTGGCTGGAGTATCAGGTGTTTGCTAGGAGTGCGTAGAGAGTCTTGTGTGCTAGGATTAGGAATTGGGGCTGCATTCTGTAGGTGATGAGTAAGTGGTAGGTGTTGTAGGGGGTTGGTTTTAGAGATGTCATTTTGGCAGCTGAGTAGATGGCACTTGCAGACCAGTTAGCGGCTGTGGCTGTATTTCAGGCCTGAGGTGAGGAGACTATGGAGGGTGGGGTGCTGGATTCCCGAGAGACCTCTGGGTTAGAAAGGGTCGGGTGTATGCGGGTGTGTGTGTGGGGGTGGGGTGGGGGAGGTGGCCTGAGGAAAAAAAAAAGTAGAGAAGAATTGAATGGAAAAGGAACTAGGATAGAAAATATGCAAAGAAGAGCAGGTGGGGGAGGGCAATAATGAATTTGTTGAGACTGGGTCAAATCTGAGCTCTGTTCTGGGTATGCAAAGCCATGTGACAACCATCCCCAAACTTAGTGGTTTAAAGCAGCAGCGTTTATTGCAGTCACACATCTGCAGTTTGGGCAGGGCTCGGTGGGGATAGTTTGTCTCTACTCCACCCAGCTCCAACTGGGGTTACCTGAAGACGGGCTGGGGTCATGTGAAGGCTCACTGAAAAAGCTAGGCTCTTTAGGGACCTTTCTCCAACTGTATAGTCTCCAGCATCCAGCCTCCGGACACCTGCACTTCTTACCTGGTAGCTCAGAGCTCTCCAGGTGTGATTCCCAAGAGAGAGGGAGGGGGGATTCTGTATCGCCTTCTATGACCTGGCCCGGGAAGTCGCTTTCACCTTATTCTATTAGTTAGAAAGAGTCGCAAACGCCAGCCCATGTGCATGGGAGGGGAGATTAGGGACCTCCTTTTGGTGGGGGGAGTGTCGATGAATACGTGGACATGTTTTAAAAACACTACAGGATCCCTGTGGGATGTCCATGTGGACAGGTGTAGGAGGTAGGTAGGAGTGAAAATTTGGATCTTGAAAAGAAAGAACTGGGCAGGATATCAAGGTTTAGGAGACATTAGCAAGTGTGATATTTCTAGCTCTTAAGTTGCTGAGACTGCCCAGGAAAACACGAAAAGCAAAAAGATAAGAGTAGTTAGCATGGAAGGTGAGCATTTCAAGGCTAGGAGAGGAAGATGCGAGTTAAGAAATAGGGTATTTGATTTTCAAAGGCTGTGGGATGGTCCAAGTAGGTTGAGGGGAAAAAGAAGACACTGGCTTTGGTCACAGTTAATGGATAATGCTGAGATATACAAGATCGGTGGATTCGGATGGGGTTGCGGAATTTGGGGAGGGCAGACTCTGGATTCTGTGGCAGAAGGCGTAGTAAAAGGGAAAGGTGACAAGCACAAACTGCTCTTTCACGAAGTGATATTTTAAAGGGAAATTTGGATTAAATTATGGTCACTTGCTTGCATGTGTTGAGTGGTTGCTCTTATATTTTGAACATGTAAAGGGATGAGTGGTTTGGCATTTGTACATGTTTGTAAAATGAGAGAAGAAACCAGAGGCAAGGGATAATCGCTGGATTGGACATTCCTATATATGCCACTGGTTTTAGTTAAGATGCTTTTAATGCAAAATGTATTTTAATAGTAAAATCATAGAATTTGACCTTCAGGGAGCTCAGGTTTGCAAGCAGTGATTCACTTTTAATATGTAAGAGCCTTGTGTGGAGTAAGTGCTTATTAAATATTTGCAGAATGAAAGTATTATACTTTCCCTGGGTGATATGATAGCCAGGGAAGCACTTTAGCCCAGAAGTGATATTTGAGCAAAATCATAGTAAAGCTGTGATTTAAAAAAAACCCAAAATGGCGAATCCTAAGGGAAAACCTGACGCTGAGGGTGCTTGCCTTGATTGTGGAGTGTCTTGACTCTGGGGTTGACTTGTGTAGTGTCTAGATTTGTCAGATATTCTCACTGAGTTCTCTTGAGACATGATTTTCATTCCAAAGTGGCAGTTTCCCACCCCTGAGACTCTTCAGCTATTTTCCTCGGGTTAGAGTTAAAAGAGAAGCATACTTTCAAGTCTGCCTCTCCTGGTGATTTTTAAATGGATTGTTACTGTTTATTCCTTCAGGGACCAAATGAAAATTTTGACTAGTAGTGAAAATAAATGACAGATTTCTCTTAGTGTAGGGGGATGTTATTTTCCCCAGCTTTTCAACCCCTTCCTTCCTCTTCAGCCCCCAAATAGGGGTCCTGTCTGGAGAGCCTTCCTGTCCAGGTGTTTGACTCTGGTCCTGTGGTTACTGCGATGAAGGTCTGATGACATTTTCCTCTTCTGATTATTCCATTCATAATGGTGGCTGTACACACTAAATTTAAAAAGCAGTGGACTCTGATGAAACAATTAATTTTTCAAAGTACGCTAGGTAACTTTCATTGTTCCCTGAAATGCAGTGTCTGTCTGCTGCCCTTAGTTTGCTGTGTGCTGTGTGTTCCTCTCAGTGTTTCTCTTTCCCATCATCAATATTCCTTTCTCCTTCCTCTTTTTTTCCTGTCTTTTTTCTCCACCTAATTTTGCCTTTCTTCTTTCTCTTTGTATCTTTCCACAGTTTAGGCTATGAAATGGGACGCAAGAATTTTTTTTTTTAACTTAAGGGATTTCATGAATTTATGCCATATATTTTATGTGTTCCTGTAGTATTAAATTTTTTTTCCTGTGGGAGTAAAAAAATTCTGAAAATGAATTGTCTAGTTTGTTCATTTATTCCTTAATTTCATTGCTATTGTGAACCTTGTTTAGGTCCTTTTTTTTTTTTTTCTTGGTATGTGTGCCATGATTCAAAACTTAAAAAAAAAAAAATTTCAAATCATTAATTGGGAACTTAAAAAAACTCATTTTTTTAGTGTAACTATTTGGATTTCTCTATGTGAATTCTAGATAAAGTAGGAACAGAGGACGCCACACCTTTTCCTTCTTGGTTTCAGGTGTCATAATCTTTTAAACCTATTAGCCCATGAAGAGGAAACTCTTCTTTTCCTTTTTCAATAAAAAGAATGGAGGGAGGTGGCAACTCAGTTCTGATTCTGTGCTGGTACCATCCTAGAAAGTGGACCTCTGTGGTGTGGTCACTTTCATCTTTGGGCTCTGGACACACTGTCCTACCTGAGAGTCTGCCCTGGGCACAGTGCAGTGCTGAAGCCATGGGGAGAGGCCCCAGGAACTTTCCCTGAAACTTGTCCCTAGGAAGCAGCACTCATCTGCTCTCTGATTTTCCTGACCAGGGTGCCCTCCTGCCCACCCACTCTTTTGCTTTAATGTAATATTATGTGTTCCAGTTTGCTAATGCTGCTGGAATGCAAAACACCAGAGATGGATTGGCTTGTATAAAAGGGGGTTTATTTGGTTATGCAGTTACAGTCTTAAGGCCACAAAGTGTCCAAGGTAACACATCAGTAATTGGGTACCTTCACTGGAGGATGGCCAATGGCATCTGGAAAACCTCTGTTAGCTGGGAAGGCACGTGGCTGGTGCCTGCTTGCTCCCAGGTTGCATTTCAAAATGGCGCTCTCCAAAATGTCTGCATCAGTTTCTAATGGCTGTCTTCGAAATGTCTGTCTCAGCTCCAGCAGTGAGCTCCTTACGTCTGAGCTTATATAAGGCTCTAGTAAACTAATCAAGGTCCATGATGAATGGGCGGGGCCATGCCTCCATGGAAATTATCTAATCAGAGTTATCACCTACAGTTTGGTGGGTCACATCTCCATGGAAATACTCAAAGAATTACAATCTAATCAACACTAATATGTCTGCCCACACAAGATTGCATCAAAGATAATGGCATTTTGGGGGACATAATACATTCAAACTGGCATATTCTGTAATATATAATTTAAAAGATTTCATGTGTATTCATTTTCCCGTTAATACCGCTAGCTCACATTCATATTTTCTGAACTGAACAAAAGACAAACGTGATTGTGTTCTTCCTCCATGGTGTGGTAATTCTACTCTTTAGAGGTTCGAATGGTGAAAGGAATGAAAGGTTGGGGATGGGGGTGTTTTTGGCCTTTCATCTTTTGAAATTCTTAGGTCATTTGAACCCTCATTGTGTGGAAAAGAAAATTCATTTGGTGATGATAATAACTAGTATTTTTGAGTGCTTTCTATATTCTGGGCCCCAGGCAGGCAAGTGCCTTATTTGAGCCCCATATCAGCCCTGTGTGGAATGTAGTCTTCTTTTTCCTGTTTTTCTGATGAGGGAGTTTGAAGTTTAGGAGGACTGAAGAACTACCCAAAATCATATAGTTAATCTACAATATTTTACTGCCTCTAAGTAATGTAGAGAGACCTTAAATAACTTTTTTTTAAACTTTTATTTGCATTTATTTTATGCTGAATTTATTCCCAAGCCACATATTTTTGTTTCTTCAGTTTCTTCTTCGATATCATTTTCTCCTCTGTTACCTCCTTTTCTGGTTTAGGAATGATTTGATCTTTTTCAGGAAGGATCATCTCTGCATGTCAGGCGGAGCTCATATGTGGGTCCCCCCCACCCTGAGCTCTGTAAGTACTGCAGCGCATTGTTCACCTGCATGTGCTCAATGACCAGAGAATCTACTTCTAAACCCTTAAATTCAGGATTTCTTTCTGAATTTTTAAGTATGTACAACAACAATTCAGCACTGTTTTTGGGCCACTGACCCTCTGTCCAGTCCTACTGTTTGGCCTGGTCATACCCACCAATGCCATTCTTGTAATGACAGAATGGCACGTGTTGCTTTGGTAAAGTGACATCTTATAGACTCTTGGTGGATCTTCTACTGTGCATAGCCTCAGTGGCCTGGGTAGTTTCTCGGTTGTCCTTAAAGGTGAACCTGAAGATTTGAACTTCTTGATTTGCATGGTTTTGTGAGGTTTTCTTTTGTGAGTAGCCCTTACTGGAAGAGGTTAATTGACTTTAGACAGATATAAATTTGTCCAAATGGAGCAGATTGATTTAATAATACCCAATCCTCAAATGTAGGGAGTTTTGCCTTTGAATCATAGTGTTAACCACTGGTGAATTATTACGATGCGGCTATAGCCAAATCCTTGGGTCTCCAAATACAGTCTTGCTATTGCTGTTTTCGGGGAGAAGGCGATGATGACATGGGGATTTGGAAAGTGATGTAAAGGAAGCATTGCCCTCACTCCTGCCCAGTCTGCTTGAGGGAGTGCCATTTGAGGAATTAATTTTTCCTTTTGAGACAATTCAGCTGTGCTTATTACACTGTCAGTCCCTGTACTTTTTTTGGGAAGCAAGTGTGGCTGTCATTAACTCTTCCAGTTGCTGAGCATTGTATTGTTCAAGCAGTCATACTTACTATATTTAGTATTTTTCTATGCTTCGAAGTAAATCTTTATCTTTTTTTTTTTGAAAAGTTAAAAATGATCCAAAAAGTTTTGGTAATGGATGGTGGTAATGGTAGCACAACATTGTGACTGTAATTAATACTGTTGAATTATATACTAGAAAGTGATTAAAAGGAGAAATTTTATGTTGAATCTGTATTACCATAATAATTTTTTTAAAAAAGGGAGGAGGAAAAAACTGGAAAAAAAATGACCAGAAAAGTTTTGGTAATGGATGGTAGAGATGGTAGCACAACATTTTAAGTTGTAATTAATGCCACTTAAACATGGTTAAAATGACAAATTTTAGGTTAGATATATGTTACCACAATAAAATTTTAACAATGACCTTAATGGAGAAACATATATAAAAGCATAATAAAACATTTAAAAATAAAAATGTAGGGCCCTCAGTAATCTTAATCACTCTTCTTTATTTGTTAGTGTCTAAAAGATGCTTTCTTTGAATAGTGGTGTTAATTCAGGGACAGATATGCAACATAAACACATTCCATTGAAAAGAAAAACTAAGGCACAGTCCTCATTTTCTTTATTCCCTAATATTCATCCACCCTCTCTCCCCATGTACTACACCCTGTCAGATCAATATTCAGGCTCTTAATCACAAGCATTTACTTGAACACTGGGTGCTTTCCTTGGCAGGAGTTCAGGAGATCAGATTTCCTCTCATCAAAGGGAACCCACGGCTCATTGTGCCTGACTTCTTTCTTGTAACAGCCCTTCTTCAAAGCTGGATTTTCCAGTCATGGTTTGGATAGTAAATGTAGTGGGCGTTTTGGTGGGGACGGGGCTCGAGGAGGGAGGGGGTCTCCACACCATGGGGTGTTTCATACCTCATCTTTGTGCCATTGCTGCCTTAAGTTGCCTGAGACCCAAATTTCATGCTTCTGTGCAAATGATTGCGCCCCTTATCTGCCGGTCAGGTGTTCACCTCTGCGTGAAGGGGTGGGGTGGGGGGCATGTTCAGAGTTCACTTGATCCTGGTGGGGAGGTGGTGGTAAAATCAGGTCTGTTTTTCTTACGTGACCCTTCTTCCTTTCTCCAAATCTTTTATGGGGTATTCAGTGATGTCTGTTCTAAAGCGCTTCCCCTAGGAAGGCAGAGGCCTCCTGGGTTGGGTTGCACTACTTATTATTGAAGTAACTGACAGCTGTGTGGGGCTCTTGTTTGTATTGAAAGCTGCTTTCAATACAAATAAGTAAGTGCTTAGGCCTTCTCTGACAAATATTGACATAAGGCAATTAAATTCGTAGTCTTCTTTTAAGCAGTTTCCTAATTCATTTAGGAATAGACCAAGATGACTTTCTAATGTATTTTACTCCTTAAACATCACTTGTGCTCTTTTTCTTAAGTTTTAAGTGTGTTCTCTTTAGACACAAAGTATTTCTTTCTCAACTACTCTTTTTTCTTTCCCGCAGAGAGGCAACTTTTTTTTTTTTTTTGGATAAGTGGATATTTCTATTATATGAGGCAATAATATATTTTTTTATTTCATCCTCTCTTCAGCTGAAAGAACTTTAAATCTCCTTAAGTAGATATGGCTAAAAATTTGGCCTTGTCAAAAGAAGGAAAAAAAATGGCTGAAATAGAATTAGTGGGAGATGGGAAGGAGAACCGTGCTTGCTTTCAGGTTGAAGAAAAATTATTTTTCTCTGTACAGTGGAGAAGCATAGCCCAGATAATTGAATGACATACAGCTGTTTCTTTGTAGTTCTGCAATAACTTCAAGCATTGCTTTTGCTTGTATCAAAGTACAAGTAGGTTGTGATGACCTTGCAGTATCCAACAGAATAAAGTTTAAAACCAGAGGAGCTAATGTTTCCGAAACTTAGGAGTGAGAATGTACTTCCACCCAGCCTTTTCTCTTCAGTGATGTTTAAAGAGTATTCATTATTGAGACTGAAACTTTTACTTGATCTTTCTATTGCAGAGTTAAAGTGAGAATATCTAGGCTGCTTTAGATGTTGGCTTTTAAAACTGTTGCCTGTCAAGGGTGACACCATGCCCTTTTAACATCAAATCAACCAGGCTCTCACTTCAAATTTTTTTTTTTTAATTTGGATGTGAAAAATCCCTGATTCTTTATAACTGTCACTTATTTTTATCACTGGCTTGGAACATGAGTTACAGCAAAGCTAGAGAGAGAATAGTTGCCTCTTACTGCCATTCCTCAATTGAAAATTAAGTATAGTTAATCCTATTTTCAGATTTATATACAGTTTCTAAAAACTTTATTTTACAGTAGATTCATGACTACACTTGTGGCAAATGTTTAATCTTCATAAATATTGCCAGTAATGACCAGTTTCACTTATGGCTCTAAAGGTAATGGGAAATGAATTAGTGGTGTGTGTGTGTGTGTGCGTGCGTGCGCGCACGCGTGCAGATGCAGATGTGTTTCCGAGGCCCCACCACCTTGGAGGTGGATGATCCAGACTTAGACTTAGTCGCTTGATATTCTTATATTTTTTACTCAGATTTCAAACTTCCCTTCCTTGTCTTTGCCCAGCTGCCCTGCTAAATAACACCAACAAATGCAAGGATGAGCGTGGGGGCTGGCCTTTGCAGTGTGTAGTGCTAAGGAATCCACAACACAGGACAACAAAAGACTTCATGAAAAGGCTAGCTTTTGTAAAACAGTGTCAGCATTGTTCTGTCTTTCTTGTGCTTTGATAACTGTCCTTCCTACTTGTGTTGACCATTTGTCATGCGCTCTTGCTCTCTCCAGTCAGGAAAGCTGAACCCTTACCCCACAAGTTCTGAGGTAAAATTCGTACCGAACTTGTTTTTCTTGTTTTTTGTGACCCCCAGTGTTTTAGCACCTCTTAGGAAACCTCATTCTCCAATTCCATCAGTTTTACTTCCGCCATGATTGCAGGGCTCACCCTTTCCCTCATTCCCTCCCTAGCACCTGGAATACTGTTAAAAGCTAGTTTTAATTTATATGAGCAATGCATGAGTGTACTTGTCTTGTTAAAAAAAAAAGGCAAAAGAATATACATAAAAATAATTGCTAGGGACATCAATTGGCTTGAGTCCTGCCAGGTCTTTTCTCATTTACCTGTATACATGCCCCTATCAGTGGTTCTCAAACTTGAACTCATCAGAATTTCTTGGAGAGCTTGAAAAACAGATGGCCAGGCCCCACCCACTGAGTTTCTGATTCCATAGGTCTAGGGTGGGGCCTGAGAATTTGCATTTTTAGCAAGTTTATAGGTAATGTTGATGCTACTGGTTCAGGAATCACACCTTGGAAACATGATATAGAATTGATTTTTCTGTGTGCCTTAAAAAAGCTATTATATGACATGTATTTCTTTTATTTCCATTAGCTCTCTTAGCTTTCTGTGTTAGTACATGTTGATCTACTTCATTCTTTTTAACTGTTGCATAGCATTCCAGAGGATAAATGTGCCTCAGTTTAACTTTTCTTCTACTAATGGACATTTTTGTTCTTTCCAGTATTCGCTTTTGTTTTTTTAAAAACCTATTATAAACAAATGCTGCAGTGAACATCTTTATTCCTCCATGGTAGATATGCAGAAGTGAAATTGCTGAGCATGTGCGTTTGTATTTCATTTCTGTTCTAATAGATAATGGCAGCCTGCGTTTCTATGATGCTCAACATATCAAAGCCCAGCCGTGGGTAATTTGTTTTCTCCTGCTCCTAATCTGGGGCTAACCCAAAGTTGCTAGAAAATCATAAAAATGTGTGGATTGGGTCCTTTACAGATTCAACCTGAAATGGGCTTTGGGCTACTGACCAATATTTTTTCACTTTTTGTAGACTTCCTAAAACAGTGATACTAAGATATTATGTGTCGTCCCCCCCTCCCCCCCTCTAGTACACCTGAGGAATAAGAATTACTCTCATTGACAATGGCTCATCAGGAGAATTTTCCAATGGGAATAAGTCCTAGTGTACCTTTTTATGTGGAGTCAGTGCTAGAATTTTCCATTCTGGATGTTCTTAAAGCTCATGGCAGACTTCACACGAGCATTCTTTGTACCCTACATCTTCTGCATCAGTTTTTCCTCTTTTTCCCTCTGTCTTGAGCAGTGATATATTAGGTGGATCGGACAGGTATTAGATGGGGTATAGCCGTAGCTGAGTTGCAGCCGGGCAAATCCCAGCACCATGGCTCCTAATTGGGCTCGTACTGGGTGGTTAAAATCAACAACAAAAGGGGACGTCTTTTTATAAATAAGAGATTTTTAATCCCCTTCCTCCTGTAAAAAATCAGGAAGAATACCATCTCAGAGTAAAGGGTATCTCATTAAAAGTTTAGCTTCAGGAAAATTGTTCTTTCTCCTTTTGCCTTAGACAGGTGAAAGCATCCATACAGTCTAGAGTTGTCCTAGTATGTAGAGGAACTCAGGCATTTCCTGAATAAAAGATGTGGTATCTGCATTGGGTGGTCCTAGTTCGTCATGGCTGGGGCCAGGGGGTCTGGCCAGTGGATTGGAGATCTCTTTGTAATGTGCAGCTCTCCTGAAGGAAAATTCTTATGATTCCTACATGCACTCATTCCCACTCCTTGAACCTTTTCTGTGTGCCCAGCACTGACTGAGGTTTCCGATAAAGAGAAGCAAGAGTAATCCTTGCATTTCAGCTGCTGCCTCATGGTCCACGTTTTTCTATGGCACAGTATGTGTTTGAACATGTATGGTGACAGTTGCCATGCCTGCTCAAAGATCACTCATCATCAAAATCTTTACATAGACTCTCCACTTCTGGCCACAAGCCCGGCTTAAACAGGGTAGCTATTGTGTCTTTGAACTTCTTGGCTTTTCAATTAGCTGTTTGGGCAGGGCCGAGTAAAGCAAACCAACCCTTTCTTTTGAAAGGAAACCGGAATATCTGTTACCTACTTTTGTGCTTTGGCTTTGGAATGTGAAAATGCCCTAATAAATGACAACAGAATTTGTGCTAATTTTAACACCCGGGCTCTCCAAATACAGAGTGAACCTCAAGGAGGACTTCAGCTGAGCCTCCGACAGTTGTTCATTTTGTACCTCATGTGGTGTGTGGAAACAAGTTAAAAAATACCCACAGAGTAACTCGTTACAATTTTAGTTCTTTTAAATCAACCAAGATTTAGTGAATTTATTAGATTTTAAATAGACATTGTGCTTTATTAATTTTTTTCCTGCTATTATAACTTATTGGATGAGGTGCTGAGGAAATTGAGATGACCTAAAACATTTGAAAAACCCTTAGGTTTGGTCTATGTGGACACCTCATGCCGTGTAAAAAGTGGATGCATGAGACCATGTAAAAATGACAGTCCGACTGCCCAAGGAATTGGTTGTGGGCACGCAGTTCCTTTCTGGGTTTATTTCTGTGATCCTGATAGAAATTGTGTTTTTGAAGGAAGGATGGTGGGCTCCGAGTTGTGTGTGCAGTCCTTGAACTCCCCTGAGAAGACCACCATCCTGAGACCTGATTAATATTTAATGGAAGAGGAGGAAGCTGAGGGCTTGCAGTTGCTATGGAGAAGTGGGTTCTGGTCTCAGCTGTGACACAAGGACACAGCAGGCCCTTCAGGAGCTGGAAGAGGAGCAGAAGGTCATTTAACCGCAGTCGGCTTCAAGTGCCCTGTTGGTTCTCATCAGTTTCTTTACGATCTCCCATATTGTAATATGTCTAACATTTTTAACCGTTCAGTATTTTTTAAGTACTGTTTTGTTTTAGTCAGAGTTTAGCCTTCCTACTACTAGCATATCCTAGCATTGTATGTTGATAAAATTAAGATGTAATTTAATTCCTAATTGTTTGTAGTATAATTGTGAAACTCTTCATAGTTGATCAGAGAACAAAATAATACATTGTAAGTTTTCCTTTTAAGGGTTGTTTTCATTTGAAGAAGTATGAAAGCCCTGGTTGATTCTGACTAAACCTTGAACGTTTTGTGAAGCTGATTTCAACATTTGTCATATAATTTAAAATTTTGCATCTACTTCATGAATTGGATTTCACCTTAGATGTTAGTCAGTAAATGCACTGATGTGACTTTCGTGATTGTTTAAAATTTTAACCTTTATATTTCATGGACGTTAAAAGAATGTAAATACTTTTTTTTTTTTTAATTCAGTTTTAATGAAATATATTCACACACCATACAATCATCCATGGTATACAATCAGCTGTTCACAGTATGATTGTATAGTTATGTGTTCATCACCACAATCTATTTCTGAAGATTTTCCTTACATCAGAAAGAATCAGAATAAGAATAAAAAATAAAAGTGAAAAAAGAACACCCAAACCATCCCCCCATCCCACCCTATTTGTCATTTAGTTTTTATCCCCATTTTTCTACTCATCCATCCATATACTAGATAAAGGGGGTGTGATCCACAAGGTCTTCACAATCACACTGTCACCCCTTGTAATCTACATTATTATATAATCGTCTTCAGGAGTCCAGAACTGCTGGGTTGGAGTTTGGTAGTTTCAGGTATTTACTTCTAGCTATTCCAGTACATTAAAACCTAAGAGGTGTTATCTATATAGTGCATAGGAATGTCCACCAGAGTGACCTCTCGACTCCATCTGGAATCTCTCAGCCACTGAAGTTTTATTTTGTTTCATTTCACATCCCCCTTTTGGTCAAGAAGATGTTTTCAATCCCACGATGCCAGATCCAGATTCATCCCCGGGAGTCATATCCTGCATTGCCAGGGAGATTTACACCCCTGGGAGTCAGGTCCCATGTAGGGGGGAGGGCAGTGAGTTCACCCATCGAGGTGAACTTACTTTTTGAAAAGTGTTTTGCTTCTTTTTGTCTCCTTTGGTTCTTGATGCTGTGGAATGTGAGAGAGTCTTAATACACGTTTAACAAATATGTTCCATGTTAAAAATGGAACTATCCAATCCTTTAGTAGGGTTTTCACTGTTTCTGCTTTCGTAGTTCCCTGAGTAGGGTTATGTGATACTCTGGAAGTTCCAGAAATGTAATTTTGATGAATTGACCAGTTTATTGCCGTTAAAGTGGTAGACATTATGCTCAACTATGAAACTTAAAAAAAAAAAGAAAAGAAAAGAAAGAAATGAACCCATGGCTTTGGCACAAGGGAAGGTATAGGATGTACAGGGGATACTAACATATGAGTTAGCTATGATAAGTTATAAGGAGTGATTCTAAGTGCCATTAGCCCAGAATATGCTTATGGATGGCCTCCTGCTAAGTTTTAATGAGTTGTGATCAAAGAAGAAATGTATGTTCCAAAGGAGCCAAACTTTTAAGTTGAGGCTGTACTTAAAAGACTATTAGTGAAGTTGAGATTTGTCTTGCCAACCCTGGAGCCTCTTTTGAGAATTGCAGTCACAAAGGCAAATACGTATGACTTGACTTTGGGTCCTCACATAAGGGTCTAGATTTTCCCATTCTCAGTACAGCTTCCGAAGGCTGTGCTTGAGTGAGGGGAAGGGAAGGTGGATAATATGACAGGCCCTGTTCTGGGTATCTTACATAAATATATAGATGTATTTCATTTAGTCTTTTCAACAGCTCTGGTAGTAATTAGCTGTCTTACACATAGAAGATCTGAGGGTCCAAGAAGGGAAGACCTTTTTCCGAAGCCACTGGTTCATAAATATGAGTCAAGATGCAAACCCACATGACTTTGATTCCAAGTTCATGGACCACAACCGTCGAGCCTCCTGGCTGCTGGAAGTCATTGCAGCTGACTTGGAGACTGTTGTTCTGTTGACTCCTAAACTACCTGCATTTATGTCACTTCCCCTGTGAATGCTTGTGAGTACGTTCAGGAACGTGTGTACACAGGCTCTAGACCTTGTTGGTCTCTGGGCATAACAATTAGCAATGTAATAAAGACAATGTGTCTATCCATTTTCCTCCTACCATACTCTCTTCTGATAGAGTTACAAGGGAAAGGGTGGGGGTGGAGAAGGCAAGGAGCAGTTGAGCCCAGTACCAATCTGATTGGGCTTTTTTCCTCCCTCTTTCTCTGACCTTCCCCCTTTTCCAAATATGGTCCTTGACTAGAGAGGGCCTCTCCAAGGTTAATTATCACTAGTGAACAGCCCAATCCTAACTTCATGTCCTGCAGCATCACTGCCCACTTTTTCTTTACACAGATGTGGGATGGGTGAGACTTCCTGGTGTGACTAGACCAAATTGCCATTGAGGGGAAGGTAGAGACTTGATCTTTGCCTCAGGGAACATACAGGATTTTGTAGGAGGCAGGCGAGTGGACCTTAACTGGAATGTAAGACCGTGTTGTAGAGACACCCAAGCAATTTGAATTAAGAGGAAGGAGTAAGTAATTCTGGTGAGGGGAAACCCAAAAGCATTTTCATAAAAGATATGCCACTTTCACTGGGTGTCAACTTTGAGAATTTTGATAGGTAGGCCTGGAAAAGAACATTCCAGATAAAGATGGTATAGAGATTGTCTTAGTATTTACTGCTGCATGACAAATTTCCCCACAACTTAGCAGTTTAAAAAACAATCACGTATTATCTCTTTCCTGAGGGTCAGGACCTTGGAGTGGCTAGCTGGGTGATTCTGGCTCAGCATCTCCCATGAGGTTGCAGTCAAGCCGTTGGCTGCAGTCATCTCAAGGCTCTCCCAGGGCTGGAGGATACTGCCAAGCTCACTGGGGTGGTGGGAAGGAGGTTGTCAGTTCTTCGCCACATGGGTCTCTCCATAGTGATTCTCACAACATAGCTTCCCTCAGAGTGAATGATGAGAGAGAGAGAGAGAAGCCAAGACGGAAGCTGCGGTCTTTCCTAGTGCAGTCTTGTTTATTCTGCTGTATTCTATTGGGCACGGAGACAAAACCTGGAATGTCCCACAAGGGGGTGAACACCAGGAGATGGGGCTCACTGGGGCCATCTTGGAAGCCATCTTGTGGATCACCACAGAGACGATCTAGTACGTAATGTGTTTGGGAAAAGGTGCAGAGGCTGTGTAGCTGAAACTTGTGGGATGAGGAGGAAAGCCTGGGAGATGAAGCTGGTGTGTTGGGAGTTCCGTGGGGTATGCGTACATCGTGGGATAAGCCTTCAAGCAGCTTCAGTCTATTAGGGGAGTTAAATTTTGTACGTAACTATCCACGGGGGAAAGCAATGTGTGTATAGAGGTACAGATTCTAAGTATGAGAGTTCATGTTACTGCTAGCTCGGGGAGCAGAGCCAGATTTTTAGGGGGTTTTGTTTGAAGGAAATTGCCTAAGTGTTGCCCACCTTGAGGTGGTATGCATCCGTGTTTTCTAATGCCATGACCTGCTGGGAGCCTCTTTCTGTACACACACAGACACAGTTGCATAGTTCCTCAGAACACATCTGTTGCTTTAGTCTTGGCCAGGAAGACAGAACTCGTGTTGATGGGGAAATCTGAGATGACCCCACTAGTTGGTAGCGTTGCCTTTTCCAACTTCTTTTTTGTTTTTGAGTGGCACAGAAATGTCTCTCCCAGCAAGCTGGAGGATGGTACAAATATTTTATTACTTTAAGCTCCTAAAGTGCAGCGCAGCTGTCATATTTATGGAGCATTGTTTAGAATTGGTTATCATGTGTAGTGGATTCATATAAAAATCTGTTGCATGTGGGAGTTGTGTTCTTGTGTGTTTATGCTTAAGTGACATGTCCTGCTTGAGGGGTGTTTTTGGTTCAGCTGTGTTTTCTTTAGCCACAGGGAAACCTTAAGCATCGTTACCGTGGATTACTTTTCAGAGGCTTGAAAAAAGAGTTAATGTTCCTGGAAAAAAGCGAGCTGTTTTCTCTAGTTAACAAGGTGGAGCAGGGTGTTCCCAGTGGTTCAGGTTATAATAAGTACTTGATGAGTGAGAAATGATGTTATTCTGGAGACAACTGTAAAGTAATTAGAATTTTACCTTATTTTAATTAGATGTTCCTATCTCTAACGGAACTTCCTGCCCATTCGGGCGAGGAATAAGTCCTTCTTGTCAGGTGCCATGTCTAACTTCCAGGGTGAAAGTTAGAAGAGAAACTACAGCTAATGATCTCTCCACTAAACCAGGAGAAAGCGTTTTTACAGGGCATCCAACCAGTGGCTGTATGTCCCAGCTGGACTGCTGCTGAAAAACATCTCCAGGGCCTTAACATAATACAAAGGCGAGTGTTGTTGGGTTGAGAGCATAAATGGACTTCTTTTCTTTTCTTTTTTTTAAGTCAGATGTAATAGTGGAACTGCCGAATAGCGACAGAGACCGCGCTCATTGGGCTGGTTGTCCACTTCTCCCCTGGCCAAATAGTGGAGAAAGTGGGGACCCAGGATAAGGACGGAGAGTTCAGGGACTGGCCGACACTGTGGGAGTCAGGCGTGTCCCCCTGAACTTCAGGTTCCCCACTTGGACGTGCCCTATACACCCGTCAGAATGCTGCAGGGTGAAATAAGCGATTGTATTTGAATCCATTTTGTAAGCCACGAGGCGTTATCCAAACACAAACCATTGTTTATTGTTCCTTGTTATTTTTAATAGTTGTGCTGAATTTTTTTCCCTAAGGGAAAACTTTAACTCTGCCCTTTGAGTTGTATATGCTCAACACTGGGTAATTATTAACTGTATTAATCTAGAACACATACTGTACAGTCTTTGGACAACAAGGGCAGTTTAATAACTTTAAATGTTCCAAACATTCGCACATTTGAAACTCGGAAATTCTGTTTTCATGAAAATACTCTCCTAGACTGCTAATGGGTGTGGGGTTTCTTTTTGGGCTGATGAACATGTTCTAAAATTAGAGAGTGGTTTATGGTTGCACAACTCTGAATATACTTTGTGGTAGGTTGGATGATGTACCCCCTCAAAGGGCACGCTCTTAATCTTAATCTGCATTCATGGGAGTGTGAACCCATTTATAAATAAAACCTTTTGAAGACATTATTTTTAGTTAAGGTTTGGTCAACTGAGTGGTGGTGGGTCTTATGTCATATTCCTGGAGACCTTATAAAGAAAAAGCCAAGGGAGGAGCCAGAAGCCATAGTCACTGGGAACCTGGAACAGAAAGGAAAGGACTTTGCCATATGACAGGAGGCAGAGGTACAAGTCAAGGAACCCCAAGGATTGCTGGCAGCCAGCACCAGAATGCTGCCGACTCCGGGAGAAAGCACATCTTGCTAATGTCTTGATTTTGGTTTTCTTCTTACCTCAAAACCATGAGCCCCATGAGCCAAAAAAATTACTGGTGTTAAGCTAAAACCAGTTGTGGTATTTGACAGCAGCTCTGGCAAATGAAGACAGCTTAACACCACTGAATTGTACTCTTTAAAAAGGGTGAATTTTATCGTACATGGATTATATCACAATAAAGCTGTAATTTAAAAAAATAATAAAATCACTGTCCTAAATTTTGCCCATATAAATCCTCTCACTCCCCACCTCCTATATCTTGGGCATAGCAGGCATTCCATACATGCAGTTGGAGTGACTATTGAATGATATAGTTGAAATCATGCAGATGATGCTCAGATGAGCGTGGAAATGGGAGGTCCCACAGGGGCTCAGCTGCTCCTTGGGGAGCAAAGGCAAGCTTTGTATGGGGGCACTGATCTTGTGGCAGGAGGCGGCAGTGGTGTTTGCTCGTTTGACCCTGATGGCACAGGAGGAGGGAAGAGGAAGATGCGCTGGAGCAGGTGAGGACCTGGGGCATAGAGATCCTGGATCCAGGTCAGGTGTGACTGTCACCTAGAAAACTAAGAATGCAAGTATTTTATGGTCCATGTTCTGGTTACCTTGGCCTTCTAAACCAAGAAGCTGTATGATGATAGAGAGGGCTTCAGGCCAGAAGTGGGCTGCATTTTGGGGAAGTAAGAAAAGGGGCAGCCACAACTTCTTAATTTTCTGTGTCCTTGAGTAGCAAGGTGAAGAGCCTGATCAGGTAACCCAGCTGCAAAAGCCAAGAAATAAGGTACAGAAGGTCTGATTACAAGATTTGGGAGTGTGGTGTTTAGCGGCTTTTTGGTTCATTTTTAGTTTAGCTTCACCCCCATTTCTGGAGTCTTTATTTTTGGTGAATTTCTATGAAAAGTATATTTCAATTCCCTAGATTCATACAATTCCCTAGATTCATACAATTCCTAGATTCATACAATCCTGTATCTTGTACAGTGTGGCATGTGTCAAATGCCATTAAAGATTTATAATTTGTAAGGCACAAACACTGAGTTCTATTTGAACACAGGAAGCAGACTTTATGAAACCGCATTTTCCTTCTCAAAGAACATTCAAATTATCTTCCTGTTGGGCTTTATGAAATAAGGTTTTAGACAATCGTCAAAAATAAACATCTTTTTAAGTAGTCCTCTACTGAGAATATTTAAATTTTGAGGGACTGAGCTATCTCCTGTCTCAAAAGACAACATCTAGCACCATAATAAACTTGGGCATTGCTGCAAGAGAGAAGCTTCTGAGGGCTTCATCCAACTTATTTTGTAATTATGAAAAATAGTACATGCTAAAGGCAAAAAACATTTTAACAGTTCAAAGTGGTAGGCAAAGTCAAGCTCTCTCACCCTAGACCCATTCGCAGGGATAACTGTCATCAGCAGCTTCTTGGGTGTCCTTCCAGAAATGTACGTGCAAGTGATGTGTAAATCACTGAAAAAATCTAGATGGGAACATGTCGCACATGTTATTCTGTACTTTTCTTGTTTCAATTAAAATGTATCTTTGATATCTTTCTTTAGCACACGTGATTAGGTCTTTCTCTTTAAAAAAAAAACAACAGTTTTATTTAGGTATAGTTTACCATAAATGATTATCATATAATTTACTTTAAAATTCACTTGTGTTAAGTGGGCAACTCAATGATTTTTAGTAGATTTACAGAGTTGTGCAGTCACCACCACCATCCAATTTTAGAACATTCCTATCTCCATTCCTGGGGCACTTACTCTCCGGTTCCTATCCCCCGGGCAACCACTAATCTATTTTCTGTCTCTATAGATTGATTTTTACTCTTTTTAACAGTGACTAGCAGTCCATTTTGTGGAAGTAAAAAAATGTACTTAACAGGTCTCATATCTATGCAAATTTCTTATCCCCTTTTAAAAAATTCAACATGATGGAAATTGTGCCTTTGAGCCAGATTTGGTAATAGTGATAAGGGAGTTTTAGCTGGATTTGTTTGTGGATTTTCCAGTCTTTAGCTATAGGAATAGAGGAATTTTAGGGGCTGTGTAATTACCTACATTTGAGTAGAAACTGCCTGAGGTCATCCTTGATTAGGTAGAAGCTCAAGGATTAATGCTTATTTTATGGATGTCGTTGAAGCAGAACTAAGTATTTATATTTGCACTTTGTTGAGGAAGAGGGGAATTTATTATTTTGCTTTTTCCTTTTTCAGTGTAGTCTCTAAATAGGATTGCAGGAACTGCTGAATGTTCAGGAATATGTCTTTGGATATATTTTTCAGACTGCATGTTGGGACTCATTATTGGGTTGTGGATACTGATCAGCAGTTTTTTGAAGAAATGAAGAACAGAGTAATATTAAAATGCTCTCCGCATGTTGTAACAGTGAGCATTGTTTTCCGAAATTCAGTTTTAGTTATAAATGTGTGTCTGTATGTGTACGCTTATGATGTAAACATCAGAAATGTTTCAAAGCCAGTGCCTTTTAGGAATTAGCATTTTTCAGTTCCAATCAAAGGATCAAACAGATTATATTCAGGCATCCTCTTCATCTGAGCTCTATAGAACTTCACCTGGGGGCAGGTAGGGTGAGAGGACTGGGATAGGGTAGTTCATTTAGATAAAAATTTGTTGAGGTGTTGACTGGGGAAGTGGGAAGTGAAAATGAAAATGTTCTGGGAAATGTCTCATGTGACCACTTTCTCTGTCAAACCAATGAATTATTGCAGTTCGTGCAAAGAGGCTCTGGATAGATTTGAGTTAACTTATCACTGTTAGATTGTGACATGTGTGACAACAGTAATGTATATGTCTAGACTAGGGAGAACTTAAAAAGTTAAGTTCACTGTATCTTGTGGTTGGCATTACCTTTAAGGGCTATTTATGCAAGTTCTCATCCTATGCATGCATCCTTCTGGAACATCTTTGGTACCTCCATATTTTGCACTTGCATACTCCACAGAGAAGGAGTCCATTACCTTTCAAGGCAGTCAAGTTGTTCAGCTTCTTTATCTTGAGAATCCCTGGAATTTATGTGTCCCAATTTTCTGGATTGGGCAGCTGTATTAGTTATCTATTGCTGTATAACTAATCACCCCAAAACTTAGTTGCTTATATCAACAACATTTATTATCTGTGGAATACAACAGAAAGCTGGGAACAGCTTATCTAGGTAGTCTGGCTCAGGGCTGCTCCTGAGATTGGAGTAAAGTTGACGGTAATATAAAGGCTGAATTGGGTTAAAGGATCAGTTTCCAAGATGCTTCACTCACATAGTTGTTGGTAGGAGGTCTCAGTTCTGCACTGTATGTGTCTCTATATACAGCTGTTTGTATGTCCTTATGATATAGTCTCTGTCTTGAGTCAGGAGAGAGAGAGCAAGGCAGGGCCAGAATGTATTCTATGACCTGCCGTCGGAAGTCACACATCATCACTTCTGCCATATATTACTGGTCACACAGACCAGCCCTGATACAGTGTCGGAGCAACTACACATAGGTGTGACTGCCAGAATAGAGGGATCATTGGGGCCATCTTGGAACATGGCTACCAGAGGTGGTTGTAGTAACTTCCTAGGGGACCTGGGTAGAAGAGTACTTATCAGCTTGACTCAAGATGAGTTGAGTTTGGTTGTGCTGAGCTTCAGAACAAGTATGAGCTTTTTGACATAGCTAATTCCCCAGTTGGAAGTGGTCTCTCTCAAGTACCTTGGTTGGAAGTGTGCAACCAGGGTCAGGTTAACTCACTGGGACTTTTGAACTAAAAAAGAAAAGGAATAATCCTAAAAGAGGACTGAATTAATGCACCATAAAGTGGCTTCCATACCTGGAATGAGTCTGGAGATTTTGATTCTGGTGGTATGTATGCCCTGAGGTTTTCTCCTGATTACAGTGTGGCTGGAGAGGGTTGCTCTGTGATATGGGTAAAGAAAACACTTTGTTGGCATGTTGACTTTGGTCATAAGAAAAAGCAGCCAAGATCTTGAAGAACAGTGTTCTCAAAGGGCATTCCATATACCCATAGCATCAGCATAACCTGGGAGCTTGTTAGAAATCCAAGTTCTCGGGCCCCACCCCACATCTACTGAATCAGAATTTCTGCTGAGGGGACCCAGCAATCAGTGTTAAAAAAGCTTTCCAGGTGATTCTGGTGACTCCTACATTTGAGAAGAACTGCTATAGACTCCACCGCCAGTGTTAACCTCCTTGGGGATATGGTAAAAGAGAGACCTTTCCTTGCCCATTGCATCTTCTACCGGAGTGATACGTGCTCCTGGTTTGGCTCCCATCCTTTCCAGCTTCATTTCTAGGATTCCTTTCTCCATTTCTTTGACCTGGAGAGCTTAAATACCTGATACATTTTTACAGAACTATTGATTAGCTACATTGGTTGGCTTTATTCCTGGGGGAAAAGGTACAGGAAAAAGTTGGCAATGCCAAAGAAACTCCTTTGTGTCCTCCATAAGTAGGCACAGATACTGCCCTGCTTGCCACCAGCTCTAAATGGAAAGAGATGTTTAAAAGTCAAGAAGACAGTGGCATATCCTGACTCTGAGGGAGCTTTCCTCAGTTGTAGGTTTGAGATAATAACAGCCAATCATGCCCGCCTCACAGGATTGTTGTGTGAATAAGATAAGATGATGAATGTTAAAGACTTTGGAGACCCTAAGGTACTATACAAATATTTTCATATTGGAGGCAAACTATTTTCCTCTTGCAAGGGTGAACTCAGGAAAAGCACCCCTTGATGGCAACACCCCGCATGGGGTTGAGGTAAGGACTTTGGAAGAGACTCCGTGTGGATTACTTAGCACAATGCCTGGCACATAGTAAGCACACAGTTAACAGCTATTATTATTATTATTATTCATGAAATAGCTATGACAAGTACTAAATAAAACTGGTAAATCAACTGGCCCCAGCACCTAAGCTGTGGCGTAGGATCAGGGTTCACATATATCTACCATGTATGCACAAAGTACTCTGTATGGGGAAGCAGTTTTCATTATTTGTGATTTTTCTATATTTGGATGACTTCCCCAATCTAAATTCCAACTGTGACTTTTAGTCTGCTTAGTCTTCATCTTTTATGCTGACATGATATAATAGAAACTTAAGTCTCAAAAGAAAAAAAAACAGTGACCCTCTGTTCTTCCTTGCTGTGTTTTAGTTGTCCTCACTTACTTCTCATCTTCTCCCAAATATATTGACAGTTCTTGGGGTCTTTTTCTTTTCTTTTTCTAAAACATCAGTGGTACCATCAAGTTGCTGGACTCCAGGTTGAAAAATTGAGGCGTATTCTGTAGGTAATCCAGTTAGAATTCAGGAAGTGATTTGGGTGAGGCCTAAGGTGTGGTAGGAGGACTGGAAGGCAGAACTGGAGCCAAAGGAGACTAAAGGAAGGGGCATTAGTTCTCTGGCTGAATTGGTGGATGGGACAAAGGAAGTAAAAAAGTAGAGAGGTTATAAGCCTGGGTGACTAGAGAAAGTAGTGCTGTAAATAAGAAATCTAGGAGGAACATAAATGAAGAAAAGAAAGAATATCTGGTTTTGGAAAGAAGATGCAATATTCAGTTTCAGATTATGAATTGGAGGGGGCTGGTGTCCAGCAGGCAGTTTTACATGGAATATGACTCATAGCTGGCCTCAATATTTCTAGCTGCCATCCCTGGAACCTTTCAGAGGGTCCGACAGAGGGTCAGAGGGTGTAAAGTGCCTTTTTCCCTGAGCATGTGTCTCCTAAGATAGGATCTGGAATAACCCATGAAGAAGGACTGCAGCTATTGAAACTCAAGATCCAAATCCTGGGGAAGGACAGGAAGAGGCTTACAAAGAGTTTAGGAAGAAAGGTAAAGGGAACCGGCATAAGTGAACACCTGGGACTTTTGGATGCCATATTTACTCTTTTTTTTTTTTTTTTTTATTAAATTCAGTTTTATTGAAATACATTCACACACCATACAATCATCCATGATATACAATCCACTGTCCACAGTATGATAACATAGTTATGCGTTCATCACCACAGTCTATCTCTGAACATTTTCCTTACATCAGAAAGAACCAGAACAAGAATAAAAAATAAAAGTGAAAAAAAACACCCAAATCATCCCCCCATCCCACCCCATTTGTCCTTTAGTTTTTATCCCCATTCCTCCACTCATCCATACACTAGATAAAGGGGGTGTGATCCACAAGGTCTTCACAATCACACTGTCACCCCTTGTAATCTACATTATTATATAATTGTCTTCAGGAGTCCAGACTGCTGGGGTGGAGTTTGGTAGTTTCAGGTATTTACTTCTAGCTATTCCAATCCATTAAAGCCTAAGAGGTGTTATCTATATAGTGCATAAGAATGTCCACCAGAGTGACCTCTCGACTCCATTTGGAATCTCTCAGCCACTGAAACTATTTCGTCTCATTTTGCATCCCCCTTTTGGTCAAGAAGATACTCTCAGTCCCACGATGCCAGGTCCACATTCATCCCCGGGAGTCATACTCTGTGTTGCCAGGGAGATTTACACCCCTGGGAGTCGGGTCCCACGTAGGGGGGAGGGCAGCGAGTTCACCTGTCGAGATGGCTCAGTTAGAGAGAGAGAGGGCCACATCTGAGCAACAAAGAGGTACTCAGGGGGAGACTCTTAGGCACCATTACATACAACTTTAGACTCTCCTTTGTGGTAATGAGCTTCATAAGAGCAAGTCCCATGCTTGAGGGCTCAGCACATCAAACTGCCAAGTCCCAATGTTTGTGACAACATACGCTAGGGGATCAGCATCTTAAAGTTTAGAGATAGGCCTTACAATTCAGGGATAGAGTTAACTGCTGTAAGAGCTTACAATCTAGGGACTATTACAATTATTGTGTCCACTTTAGGCTATGTTCTAAGATTCAATTCTGAGTTTACACAATGTAGTTTGTCCATATTAGTGAGGCATCATCCCTCTCACCATGTTTTCTCCAACACTTTTACTCCTATATATATTTTCCTACAATTTTATAGAGTTATATTCACATACCATACATTTATCCACAGTGTACAATCAGTTGTTCATGGTATCATCATAAAGTTGTACATTTATCACCACAATCAGCATTTGAACATACTGATTACTACAAGAAAATTCGTTGTTTTTTTTTTAGCAATAAGGAAAAATGATAAAAAGAAAAATAACATGTCATACAATACAATATTCTACTAAGGACAGCAAATAACACCACTACCAAGAATCCCATATTACTCCCCTATATCCCCTTCTCATATACATTTAACTTTGGCGTATTGCCTTTGTTACATTTAATGGAGGTATATTACAATGTTACTGTTGACCATAGACTCCAGTTTGCTTTGATTATGTTTTTTCCTGAATACCATCCCCTTTTCAGATTTCTACATGGTTGACATTCATTTGCTTTCCCACATGCAAAAACATTTTTATATTTGTATATTTAGTAACAGTCATTGGCCACTCCAGTTTTTGCCACGTTATACAGTCCCAGTCTTTATCATCTATCTTTACCTCTGGTGTCATACATTCTCCTATCCCACCTCTTTCAGCTTTACTCACAGACATCTTTGTTCAGTGTACTTACAATACTGTGCTACCATCACACAATATTATGCTATCTATTTCTGGATCTATGCAATCAATCCTAAACATTCTGTAGTCC
Source organism: Choloepus didactylus (assembly GCF_015220235.1). Classification (NCBI taxonomy): domain Eukaryota; kingdom Metazoa; phylum Chordata; class Mammalia; order Pilosa; family Megalonychidae; genus Choloepus; species Choloepus didactylus. Next base: position 36,143,505 of record NC_051320.1, on the reverse strand, counting down.
CTCAGCATCAAATGGCTGATCTCTGCCCTCTTTCTATCTCCTGGTCGCCTGTGTTGTCAGCTTTTAACTCCCAAAGTTTGTTCATTAATGTCTGTTCATGTTAGTGAGACCGTACAGAATCTGTCCTTTTGTTTCTGGCTAACTTCACTCAACATAATGTCCTCAAGGTTCATCCACATTATTACATGATCCATGTCTTTGTTCTGTCTTACAGCTGCATGATGTTCCATCATGTGTATATACCACAGTTTGTTTATCCACTCGTCCTTTGGTGAACATTTGGGCTGTTTCCATTTCTTGGCAATTGTGAATAATGCTGCAATAAACATCGGTTTACAAATGTCTGTTTGTGTCTTAAGTTTCAGTTCCTCTGAGTATATACCCAGCAATGGAATAGCTGGGTCATATGGCAAATCTATATTTAGCTTCCTGAGGAACCTCCATACTGTCTTCCAGAGTGGTTGCACCATTCTACATTCCCACCAACAATGAATAAGTGTGCCTCTTTCTCCACATCCTCTCCAGCACTTGTCATTTTCTGTTTTTTGGATAATGGCCATTCTGGTAGGTGTGAGATGATATCTCATTGTGGTTTTGATTTGCATTTCCTTAATAGCCAGTGAAGTTGATCATTTTTTCATATGCTTTTGAGCCATTTGTATTTCCTCTTCAGAAAAATGTCTGTTCATGTCTTTTGCCCATTTTTTAATTGGATTATTTGTCTTTCTGTTATTGAGATGCAGGATTCCTTTATATATTCGGGATATTAAACCCTTATCTGATATGTGGTTTCCAAATATCATCTCCCATTGTGTAGGTTGCCTTTTGACTTTTCTGACAAAGTCCTTTGATGTACAAAAGTGTTTAATTTTGAGGAGATCCCATTTGTCTATTTGTTCTTTGGTTGCTCGTGCCTTGGGTGTGAGGTCTAAGAAACCACCTCCTTTCAAAAGATCTTTAAGATATTGCCCTACATTTTCTTCTAAGAGTTTTATGGTCTTGGTGCTAATGTTTAGGTCTTTGATCCACTTTGAGTTAATTTTGATATAAGGTGTGAGATGGACATCCTCTTTCATTCTTTTGGAAATGGATATCCAGTTCTCCAAACACCATTTATTGAACAGACTGCTCTTTCCCAGTTGCTTCGGCTTCACTGCCTTATCAAAGATCAGTTGTCCATAGATGTGAGGGTCTACTTCTGAACACTCAATTAAATTCGATTGATCAGTATATCTGTCCTTATGCCAGTACCATGCTGTTTTGAGCACTGTAGCTTTGTAATATGCTTCAAAGTCAGGTAGTGTGAGACCTCCCACTTCACTCCTCTTTCTCAAGACATTTTTGGCTATTCGGGGCATCTTACTCTTCCAAATAAATTTAGTTATTGGTTTTTCTATTTCTGTAAAGTAAGTTGTTGGGATTTGAATTGGTATTGCATTGAATCTGTAAATCAGTTTAGGTAAAATTACCATCTTAACTATATTTAGTCTTCCAATCCATGAACATGGTATGTTCTTCTATTTTTTCAGGTCTTGTTCAATTTCTTTTAGCAGTTTCTTATGGTTTTCTATGTAAAGGTCTTTTGTGTCCTTGGTTAAGTTTATTCCTAAATACTTGATTCTTTTGGTTGCTATTGTAAATGGGATTTTTTTCTTGATTTCCTCCTCTTGTTGCACATTACTTGTGTATAGGAACACTACAGATTTTTGCATGTTGATCTTGTAGCCTGCTACTTTGCTGTATTCATTGACTAGTTCTAGTAGCTTTGCTGTAGATTTTTCTGGATTTCCTACATATAGAATCATGTCATCTGCAAATAGTGAAAGTTTTACTTCTTCCTCTCCAATTTGGATGCCTTTTATTTCTTTTTGTTGCCTAATTGCTCTAGCTAGAACTTCCAGCACAATGTTGAATAGCAATGGTGATAGTGGGCATCCCTGTCTTGTTCCTGATCTTAGAGGAAAAGCTTTCAGTCTCTCCCCATTGAGTGTGATGTTAGCTGTGGGTTTTTCATATATTGCCTTTATCATATTGAAAAAGTTCCCTTCTATTCCTATCCTTTGAAGTGTTTTCATCAGGAAAGGATGTTGAATTTTATCAAATGCCTTTTCTGCATCAATCGAGATGATCATGTGGTTCTTCTGCTTTGATTTATTGATGTGGTGTATTACATTAATTGATTTTCTTGTGTTGAACCAGCCTTGCATACCTGGAATAAATCCCACCTGGTCGTGGTGTATAATTCTTTTAATGTGCTGCTGGATTCGATTTGCGAGTATTTTGTTGAGGATTTTTGTGTCTATATTCATTAAAGAAATTGGTCTATAGTTTTCTTTTTTTGTAGTATCTTTGCCTGGTTTTGGTATTAGCGTGATGATGGCTTCATAGAAAGAGTTAGGTAGCTTTCCGTCTTCTTCAATTTTTTTGAAGAGATTGAGCAGGATTGGTACTAATTCCTTCTTGAATGCTTGGTAGAATTCACATGTGAAACCATCTGGTCCTGGGCTATTCCTTTTTGGGAACTTTTTGATGACTGACTCAATCTCTTTACTTGTGATTGGTTTGTTGAGGTCATCTATTTCTTCTTGAGTTAATGTTGGTTGTTTATGCTTTTCTAGGAAGTTGTCCCTTTCATCTAAGTTGTCTAGTTTATTAGCATATAGTTGCTCATAGTATCTTCTCATTATCTCCTTAATTTCTGCAGGGTCGGTAGTTATATTTCCTTTCCCATTTCTGATTGCATTTATTTACATCTGCTCTCTCTTTTTTTTTTGTTAGCCTAGCCAGTGGTCCATCGATATTATTGATTTTCTCAAAGAACCAACTTCTGGTTTTGTTGATTCTCTCTATTGTTTTCCTGTTCTCAATTGCATTTATTTCTGCTCTAATCTTTGTTATTTCTTCCCTTCTGCTTGCTTTGGGGTTAGTTTACTGTTCTTTCTCTAATTCCTCCAGGTGAGCAGTTAACTCTTCAATTTTTGCTCTCTCTTCTCTTTTTTTTTTTTTTTTAATCATCATTTTATTGAGATATATTCACATACCACGCAGTCATACAAAACAAATTATACTTTCGATTGTTTACAGTACCATTACATAGTTGTACATTCATCACCTAAATCAATCCCTGACACCTTCATTAGCACACACACAAAAATAACAAGAATAATAATTAGAGTGAAAAAGAGCAGTTGAAGTAAAAAAGAACACTGGGTACCTTTGTCTGTTTGTTTGCTTCCCCTGCTTTTCTACACATCCATCCATAAACTAGACAAAGTGGAGTTTGGTCCTTATGGCATTCCCAATCCCACTGTCACCCCTCATAAGCTACATTTTTTTTTTTTTTTTTTAATCATCATTTTATTGAGATATATTCACATACCACGCAGTCATACAAAACAAATTGTACTTTCGATTGTTTACAGTACCATTACATAGTTGTACATTCATCACCTAAATCAATCCCTGACACCTTCATTAGCACACACACAAAAATAACAAGAATAATAATTAGAGTGAAAAAGAGCAATTGAAGTAAAAAAGAACACTAGGTACCTTTGTCTGTTTGTTTGCTTCCCCTACTTTTCTACACATCGATCCATAAACTAGACAAAGTGGAGTTTGGTCCTTATGGCATTCCCAATCCCACTGTCACCCCTCATAAGCTACATTTTTATACAACTGTCTTCGAGATTCATGGGTTCTGGGTTGTAGTTTAATAGTTTCAGGTATCCACCACCAGCTACCCCAATTCTTTAGAACCTAAAAAAGGTTGTCTAAAGTGTGCGTAAGAGTGCCCACCAGAGTGATCTCCCGGCTCGTTTTGGAATCTCTCTGCCACTGAAGCTTATTTCATTTCCTTTCACATCCCCCTTTTGGTCAAGAAGATGTTCTCCATCCCACGATGCCGGGTCTACATTCCTCCCCGGGAGTCATATTCCACGTTGCCAGGGAGATTCACTTCCCTGGGTGTCTGATCCCACGTAGGGGGGAGGGCAGTGATTTCACCTTTCAAGTTGGCTTAGCCAGAGAGAGAGGGCCACATCTGAGCAACAAAGAGGCATTCAGGAGGAGACTCTTAGGCACAAATACAGGGAGGCCTAGCCTCTCCTTTGCAGCAACCATCTTCCCAAGGGTAAAACTTATGGTAGAGGGCTCGACCCATCAAACCACCAGTCCCCCATGTCCGCGGCCATGCCAGCAACCATGAAGGTGGGGCAGGCAAACACCCCCGCATTCTCCACAGGCTCCTCAAGGGGGCACCACATCTTTTTTTTTTTTTTTTTTTTTTCCTTGTTTGTCTTTTTTCTTTTTTCTTTTCTTTTTTTAACTTTCCCTTCTTTTTTAAATCAACTGTATGAAAAAAAAAAGTTAAAAAGAAAACAAACATACAATAAAAGAACATTTCAAAGAGACCATAACAAGGGAGTAAGAAAAAGACAACTAACCTAAGATAACTGCTTAACTTCCAACATGTTCCTACTTTACCCCAAGAAAGTTACATAATATAGCAACATTTCAGTGAACTTGTTCCTACTACATCCATCAGAAATTAACAGACCATAGTCATTTCTGGGCATCCCCAGAACGTTAAATAGCTTATCTGTTCTTCTTGGATTATTGTTCCCCCTTCCTTAATTGCTCTCTACTGCTAGTTCCCCTACATTCTACATTATAAACCATTTGTTTTACATTTTACAAAGTTCACATTAGTGGTAGCATATAATATTTCTCTTTTTGTGCCTGGCTTATTTCGCTCAGCATTATGTCTTCAAGGTTCATCCATGTTGTCATATGTTTCACCAGATCGTTTCTTCTTGCTGCCGCGTAGTATTCCATTGTGTGTATATACCACATTTTATTTATCCACTCATCTGTTGAAGGACATTTGGGTTGTTTCCATCTCTTGGCAATTGTGAATAATGCTGCTATGAACATTGGCGTGCAGATATCTGTTCGTGTCACTGCTTTCCGATCTTCCGGGTATATACCGAGAAGTGCAATCGCTGGATCGAATGGTAGCTCTATATCTAGTTTTCTAAGGAACTGCCAGACTGACTTCCAGAGTGGCTGAACCATTATACAGTCCCACCAACAATGAATAAGAGTTCCAATTTCTCCACATCCCCTCCAGCATTTGTAGTTTCCTGTTTGTTTAATGGCAGCCATTCTAACCGGTGTTAGATGGTATCTCATTGTGGTCTTAATTTGCATCTCTCTAATAGCTAGTGAAGCTGAACATTTTTTCATGTGTTTCTTGGCCATTTGTATTTCCTCTTCAGAGAACTGTCTTTTCATATCTTTTGCCCATTTTATAATTGGGCTGTCTGTACTATTGTCATTGAGTTGTAGGATTTCTTTGTATATGCACGATATCAGTCTTTTGTCAGATACATGGTTTCCAAAAATTTTTTCCCATTGAGTTGGCTGCCTCTTTACCTTTTTGAGAAATTCCTTTGAGGTGCAGAAACTTCTAAGCTTGAGGAGTTCCCATTTATCTATTTTCTCTTTTGTTGCTTGTGCTTTGGGTGTAAAGTCTAGGAAGTGGCCTCCTAATACAAGGTCTTGAAGATGTTTTCCTACATTATCTTCTAGGAGTTTTATGGTACTTTCTTTTATATTGAGATCTTTGGTCCATTTTGAGTTAATTTTTGTGTAGGGGGTGAGGTAGGGGTCCTCTTTCATTCTTTTGGATATGGATATCCAACTCTCCCAGCCCCATTTGTTGAAAAGACCATTATGGCTCAGTTCGGTGACTTTGGGGGCCTTATCAAAGATCAGTCGGCCATAGATCTGAGGGTCTATCTCTGAATTCTCAATTCGATTCCATTGATCTATATGTCTATCTTTGTGCCAGTACCATGCTGTTTTGGCAACTGTGGCTTTATAATAAGCTTCAAAGTCAGGGAGTGTAAGTCCTCCCACTTCGTTTTTCTTTTTTAGAGTGTCTTTAGCAATTCGAGGCATCTTCCCTTTCCAAATAAATTTGATAACTAGCTTTTCCAAGTCTGCAAAGTAGGTTGTTGGAATTTTGATTGGGATTGCATTGAATCTGTCGATGAGTTTGGGTAGAATTGACATCTTAATGATATTTAGCCTTCCTATCCATGAACATGGAATATTTTTCCATCTTTTAAGGTCCCCTTCTATTTCTTTTAGTAGAGTTATGTAGTTTTCTTTGTATAGGTCTTTTACATCTTTGGTTAAGTTTATTCCTAGGTACTTGATTTTTTTAGTTGCTATTGAAAATGGTATCTTTTTCTTCAGTGTCTCTTCAGTTTGTTCATTTCTAGCATATAGAAACATTACTGACTTATGTGCATTAATCTTGTATCCCGCTACTTTGCTAAATTTGTTTATTAGCTCTAGTAGGTGTATTGTCGATTTCTCAGGGTTTTCTAGATATAAGATCATATCATCTGCAAACAATGACAGTTTTACTTCTTCTTTTCCAATTTGGATGCCTTTTATTTCTTTGTCTTGCCGGATTGCCCTGGCTAGCACTTCCAGCACAATGTTGAATAACAGTGGTGACAGCGGGCATCCTTGTCTTGTTCCTGATCTTAGAGGGAAGGCTTTCAGTCTCTCACCATTGAGTACTATGCTGGCTGTGGGTTTTTCATATATGCTCTTTATCATGTTGAGGAATTTTCCTTCAATTCCTACCTTTTGAAGTGTTTTTATCAAAAAGGGATGTTGGATTTTGTCAAATGCTTTTTCAGCATCTATTGAGATGATCAATTGATTTTTCCCTTTCGAGTTTTTAATGTGTTGTAATATATTGATTGTTTTTCTTATGTTGAACCATCCTTGCATGCCTGGAATGAACCCCACTTGGTCATGGTGTATGATTTTTTTAATGTGTCTTTGGATTCGATTTGCAAGTATTTTGTTGAGGATTTTTGCATCTATATTCATTAGGGAGATTGGCCGGTAGTTTTCCTTTTTTGTAGCATCTTTGCCTGGTTTTGGTATTAGATTGATGTTAGCTTCATAGAATGAGTTAGGTAGTGTTCCATTTTCTTCAATGTTTTGAAAGAGTTTGAGTAAGATTGGTGTCAGTTCTTTCTGGAAAGTTTGGTAGAATTCCCCTGTGAAGCCATCTGGCCCTGGGCATTTATTTGTGGGAAGATTTTTGATGACTGATTGGATCTCTTTGCTTGTGAGGGGTTGGTTGAGGTCTTCTATTTCTTCTCTGGTCAGTCTAGGTTGTTCATATGTTTCCAGGAAATTGTCCATTTCTTCTACATTATCCAGTTTGTTGCCATACAGTTGTTCATAATATCCTCTTATAATTTTTTTAATTTCTTCAGGATCTGCAGTTATGTTACCTTTTTCATTCATTATTTTGTTTATGTGGGTCTTCTCTCTTTTTGATTTTGTCAGTCTAGCTAGGGGCTTGTCAATCTTGTTGATCTTCTCAAAGAACCAACTTTTGGTGATATTTATCCTTTCTATTGTTTTTTTGTTTTCTATGTCATTTATTTCTGCTTTAATCCTTGTTATTTCTTTTCTTGTACTTGGTTTAGGATTGGTTTGCTGTTCATTTTCTAGCTTCTTCAGTTGATCCATTAGTTCTTTGATTTTGGCTCTTTCTTCCTTTTTAATATATGCGTTTAGTGCTATAAATTTCCCCCTTAGCACTGCTTTTGCTGCATCCCATAGGTTTTGGTATGTTGTGTTCTCATTTTCATTCGTCTCTATATATTTAGCAATTTCTCTTGCTATTTCTTCTTTAACCCACTGATTGTTTAGGAGTGTGTTGTTTAACCTCCAGGTATTTGTGAATTTTCTAAGTCTCTGATGGTTATTGACTTCTAATTGTATTCCATTGTGGTCAGAGAATGTGCTTTGAATAATTTCAATCTTTTTAAATTTATTGAGGCTTGTTTTATGTCCCAGCATATGATCTATTCTGGAGAAAGTTCCGTGAGCACTAGAAAAGTATGTGTATCCTGGTGATTTGGGATGTAATGTCCTGTAGATGTCTGTTAAATCTAATTCATTTATCAGATTGTTTAGGTTTTCAATTTCCTTATTGGTCTTCTGTCTGGTTGATCTATCTATAGGAGAGAGTGATGTGTTGAAGTCTCCCACAATTATTGTGGAAACATCAATTGCTTCCTTTAGTTTTGCCAATGTTTCTCTCATGTATTTTGTGGCACCTTGATTGGGTGCATAGACATTTACGATTGTTATTTCTTCTTGCTGAATTGCCCCTTTTATTAGTATGTAGTGGCCTTCTTTGTCTCTCAAAACATCCCTGCATTTGAAGTCTATTTTATCTGAGATTAATATTGCTACACCTGCTTTCTTTTGGCTGTAGCTTGCATGAAATATTTTTTTCCATCCTTTCAGTTTCTTTGTGTCCCTGTGTCTAAGATGAGTCTCTTGTATGCAACATATTGATGGTTCATTTTTTTTGATCCATTCTGCGAATCTATATCTTTTAATTGGGGAGTTTAATCCATTTACATTCAACGTTAAAACCATGAAGGCATTTCTTGAATCGGCCATCTTATCCTTTGGATTATGTTTGCCATATTTTTCCCTCTCTCTATTAATATCCTTTATTGAACCCATACCGAATCTCTTTAGTACTGAACCTTTCTCCAGGTCTCTCTGTCCTGTCTTTGTTTCTCTGTCTGTAGGGCTCCCTTTAGTATCTCCAGTAGGGCAGGTCTCTTGTTAGCAAATTCTCTCAGCATTTCTTTGTCTGTGAAAAATTTAAGCTCTCCCTCAAATTTGAAGGAGAGCTTTGCTGGATAAAGTATTCTTGGCTGGAAATTCCTCTCACTCAGAATTTTAAATATATCGTGCCACTGCCTTCTTGCCTCCATGGTGGCTGCTGAGTAGTCACTACTTAGTCTTATGCTGTTTCCTTTGTATGTGGTGAATTGCTTTTCTCTTGCTGCTTTCAGAACTTGCTCCTTCTCTTCTATGTTTGACAGTGTGATCAGTATATGTCTCGGAGTGGGTTTTTTTGGATTTATTCTATTTGGAGTTCGCTGAGCATTTATGATTTGTGTATTTATGTTGTTTAGAAGATTTGGGAAGTTTTCCCCAACAATTTCTTTGAATACTCTTCCTAGACCTTTACCCTTTTCTTCCCCTTCTGGGACACCAATGAGTCTTATATTCGGACGTTTCATATTATCTATCATATCCCTGAGGTCCATTTCGAGTTTTTCAATTTTTTTCCCCATTCTTTCTTTTATGCTTTCATTTTCCATTCTGTCATCTTCCAGGTCACTGATTCGTTGTTCAACTTCCTCTAGTCTTGTACTATGAGTGTCCAGAATCTTTTTAATTTGGTCAACAGTTTCTTTAATTTCCATAAGATCATCCATTTTTTTATTTAGTCTTGCAATGTCTTCTTTATGCTCTTCTAGGGTCTTCTTGATTTCCTTCATATCCCGTACTAGGGTCTCATTGTTCATCTTTAGTTCTTTGAGTAGCTGCTCTAGGTGGTGTGTCTCTTCTGGTCTTTTGATTTGGGTGCTTGGGCTTGGGTTATCCATATCGTCTGGTTTTTTCATATGCTTTATAATTTTCTGTTGTTTTTGGCCTCGTGGCATTTGCTGAACTTGATAGGGTTCTTTTAGGGTTTGTAGACCAGTTGAAGTCCTTATCTCTAATTTCTCAGATCTACAGCTTCGTGGAGTACACTTTCTCTAACTAACCAGCAGGTGGCGTCCACGAGCCACCTGTTCTCCACAAGCCAGATCTCCCCTGCTTAGCCTTTTTGGTGAGTGGGGGAGTGAGTCTTGTGGGGCCCAATTGGTGTACCAAGCTTGCGTGTGTAGTTGGTGTTGCCTGCCCTGTATGTGGGGCGTGTTTCTGGGCAGTCGTGGAGGGGGGGTGGCCCTAACAATCAAATTTCCCTGATGATCCTAGAGTTTTAAAGCTGCTGCAATAGTCTAATCCTTCAGTTCAGTCCTGCCACAGTTTGTCTCTGCCACTGACCCACAAGTCTTTGGTATTGGCGTATGGCTCCTGAGACTTGCAAGTGGGCCCCTCTTCCAGGCTGTGCACCCCGGGTCCTCTGTTGAGGGATGACTGTGCTATGTCACAGGTGAGTGCCGTCCCCCCAGGGCAGTTCTGGGCTGCTGGGCTGTGTTGGGAGGCTCCCAGTCTGCTCAAATGATGGCTGGATGGGGCTCTGTTAATTCACACTGCTCCCCCTTCCAAGCTCTGGGACATTCAGCTGAGGTTGCAGGGAAGGCTAATGTCCACGCCCAGTTTTGTGGTGTGTGCCTGTTATTTGAAGCACTTCTGTCACACTGGGTTGTCTGGGGCAGCTCTGGGCTATGGGGCTGGCGATGGGCAGGAGTGTTTCCTGTCCACCAGGATGGTGGCTGTGAGCGGACACCCCCCTTTTCTTGGGAAGTTGTGTTGTTTAGTGAATTTTCTCCGCCACTGGAATATTGCCTTTTGTCTCAGAGCTCTCTTAGTTCTGCTCTTGACTTGACGTGCCCAAATTTCAATTCTTTGAAGCTTTCTGTATTGAGCTTCTTAGAGTAATTGTTTTAGAAAAAGCAAAAAGGATTTAAAAAAAAAAAAAAAAAAAAAAAAAACGGCCCTCCTCAGAGATCTAATGGGTTATTGAAATGCTAATAGACAAAGCAACCAGGGCCATTAAGGAAAGGTGCAGAGGGCAGAGAGATCAGCTTTGCTTCGGGATTTGCATATGCGCCTCAAGGCCTGATCTCCGCCCTTCCCCTTTCTGTGTTCACCAGAACTCCAAAAATCCTCTGCTTTTATTTTGGAGTTTTTCGTGTTGTTTTTTTTCTATGTCTGTCTCCTCTCTGCTGGGCTGGCTGCTCTCAGAGTCTCTGGTGTCTGGTCTCAGTCTATCTATGGTTGGAGTTTGAATCAGTAGAATGAGTTTCCGGTAAGAGCAGCCACTGCAATTCTCCCTTCTCCTTCCCGGAGCTGACAGCCCCTCCTCCCCCGGGACTGAGCCTGGCAGGGAGGGGCACGGGTCCCCTGGCCGCAAAAACTTACAGATTTCGCTGATCTCAGCAGTTCCACGTTTTCATGAGTGTTGTATGAAGTATGCCCAAAGTCAGATTGCTCTGTGGTGTCCAGTCCACACAGTTCCTGGCTTTCTACCTACTTTCCTGGAGGAGTAACTAAAACATACAGCTCAGCAGTCTGCCATCTTGCCCCGCCTCCTCTCTCTTCTCTTTTAATATAGGCATTTAGGGCAATAAATTTCCCTCTCAGCACCGCCTTTGCTGCATCCCATAAGTTTTGATAAGTTGTGTTTTCATTGTCATTTGCCTCGAGGTATTTACTAGTTTTTCTTGTAATTTCTTCCTTTACCCACTGGTTTTCTAAGAGGGTGTTGTTTAGCCTCCATATGTTTGTGAATTTTCTGATCTTCTGCCTTTTATTTATTTCCAACTTCATTCCATTGTGGTCTGAGAAAGTGTTTTGTATAATATCAGTATTTTTAAATTTGTTGAGACTTGCTTTGTGACCCAACATGTGGTCTATCCTAGAGAATGTTCCATGAGCACTTGAGAAAAAAGTGTATCCTGCTGTTGTTGGATGTAGTGTTCTATAAATGTCTGTCAAGTCTAGTTCATTTATCATACAATTCAACATCTCTGTTTCTTTAGTGATCCTCTGTCTAGATGTTCTATCCATTGATGAGAGTGGTGTATTGAAGTCTCCAACTATTATTATAGAGGTATCTATTTCTCCTTTCAGTGATCGCAGTGTTTGCCTCATGAATTTTGGGGCATTTTGGTTTGGTGCATAAATATTTATGACTGTTATGTTTTCTTGATGAATTGACCCTTTTATTAATATATAGTGTCCTTCTTTGTCTCTTTTAATTGTTTTGCTTTTGAAGTCTAACTTGTCTGATATTAATATATCTACTCCCGCTTTTTTCTGCTTGTTGTTTGCATGAAATATCTTTTTCCAACCTTTCACTTTCAGTCTATGTTTGTCCTTGTGTCTAAAGTGAGTTTCTTGTAGACAGCATATAGATGGGTCCTGTTTTTTAATCCATTCTGCCAGTCTGTGTCTTTTTATTGGGGAGTTTAATCCATTTACATTTAGTGTTATTACTGTAAGGGCAGTACTTTCGACTACCATTTTGTTTTTTGGAATTTATATGTCATATCTTATTTTTTTCTCTCCTTTTACCTTTCCTGATAATCTTCATTTCTGCACTCTTCTCCAACTCTCTCTCTCCTGTCTTTTCCTATCAGCCTGTAGCACTCCCTTTAGTATTTCTTGTAGTGCCGGTCTCTTATTCACAAACTCTCTCAGTGTCTGTTTGTCTGAAAATGTTTTAATCTCTCCCTCATTTTTGAAGGAAAGTTTTGCTGGATATAGAATTCTTGGTTGGCAGTTTTTCTCTTTCAGTATCTTAAATATATCATGCCACTGTCTTCTTGCCTCCATGGTTTCTGCAGAGAAATCTGAACATAGTCTTATTGACTTTCCCTTGTATGTGATGGATTGCTTTTCTCTTGCTGCTTTCAGAATCCTCTCTTTGTCTTTGACATTGGACAGTCTGACCAGTAAGTGTCTTGGAGTAGGTCTATTGGGATCTGTTCTATTTGGGGTATGTTGTACTTCTTGAATCTCTAATTTTCTGTCTTTTATAAGAGTTGGGAAATTTTCAGTGAATATGTCTTCTATTACTCTTTCTGCCCCTTTTCCCCTCTCTTCTCCTTCTGGGATAACCATAACACGTATATTTGTGCGTTTCATGTTGTCACTCAGCTCCCTAAGACCCTGCTCATATTTTTCCATTTTTTTCACAATCTGTTCTTTTGTGTGTATGAATTCGAATGACCTGTCTTCCAGTTTACTGATCCTTTCTTCTGCCTGTTCAAATCTACTGTTGTGTCCCTCCATTGTGTTTTTCATCTCCTCCATTGTGGCCTTCATTCCCATGAGTTCTGCCATTTGTTTTTTTAAGTTTATGAATTCTTCTTTATGGTCAGCCAGTGTCTTTTTTATATCCTTCAGCTCTTTTGCTATATCTTCCTTCATTTCATCAAATTTATTTAGCATTAGTTGCCTCCACTCCTGTGTCTCAGCTGATCTATTAGTTTGTTCCTTTGGCTCGTCCATGTTTCCGTGTTTCCTGGTATGGCTTGTTATCTTAAGTTGTCTAGGCATCTGATTCTCTTGATTAGTTTATTTTGGAGCTTGTTTTCTGTCTTTTACCTAGTGGTTTTCTTGTTGGTTGGCTTTGTTTTCTGGCCTCTGTTATTCAGTTCAACTTATTCTAGACCTCTAACTTAGGTTCTATTTAGTTGATCAGAATTGTTCCCCTCTTGTTTTTTCTGTTTCTTGCTCTGCCTCTACGTAGCCTTTTTGTGAGTGGGTCTCCTCAGATATGGTCGACCCTAGTCAGATTTTCCCAGTCTACTGAGGCCCAGGTCTCATTGGGAGGGTATGGAGTTTTCCTGAGAATGAGACCCTCCTGTGACGCCTTTAGAATTGGTGCTTTTCCTCTCCTGTCCAGCAGGTGGCGCTGGCCAGCCTGCAGCTCCCCCACCAGTGTAAGGAGGTATGGAGCCTTTAGTTCTCCTGGTGACTCTGATCCTGTCAGGGGCGTGGCTGACTGAAGCTGGAATCTGAATTACAGCCCCTGGGGTCTGAGTTCCCAGAAGGACTGCCAGTTGAGTTGGGCCTCCCTCCACTCTCCCAATCCTCAGAATTCCAGTTGTCTCTCAGGGGCACTATTCCCTTCTCCTCTCTCCTCTTTGGGGTCTCCCCAGGTAGATTCCTTGGTCAGCCTGAGTTGCCAATTCAAGACGGGGGTGGAGGCCTTCAGTAGTGAATACGGAATTCAAAGACACTGTGGGTACTCTGTCTCCCCTCAAGCCCAGCCTAGTCCCTCAACCTGGGCTTTCCGATAGAAAATAACCACATATATTACTTTTAGATTTAAAAAAAAAAAAAAAAAAAAAAAAAAAAGAGTCTCTTTTACACATTTTTCCCCAGCCTGGAAGTTTTGTCAGTGTCAGAATAGAGCATTTAAAGATATGCTTTGGGCTCTTGTCTGATAATTACTCTCCAACCACTTCAGTTCCACCCCTGCCGGGGGCTATTGAAATACAAAAAGATGAGGGATCAGTGAGAAGCCAGAAGGGACAAAATGTAAGCGGAAAAAAAAAATGGCTTTTTTGGAGTCTGGGAATGGGTGCCTGCTTTTACGTGCCCCCACTTCTTGGAGTCCAGCCCTTCTTTAGCACCCCAGCTCCCAAAGTTAGTTAATTAATGTGTTAATTAATTCTGCAGTTGAGGCTGGTTTGAGCCTCCCTTCTTGCCCTCAGCAGATTGCTGTTTTTTGGTCCCCCCCCCCCTTTCAGGGAGCCGGCAGCAAGACAGTCTGTGAGGTCTGGGTGGGGAGGGGCGCCAGACCCCTGGTCTGGGGAACTTACAATGTTCGCTGCGATCTCAGCTTTTCCTCCAATTCCAAACTTGTGTCCAATGTGTGACTGGTTACTGGAGATCCCGAAAACACTGTTTCATATAGTTCTTGGGTAATTGCCAGCTGCTCTACGGGAGAGACGAAATTCTGCTCCTCACCACTCCGCCATCTTAGGCCATCCATATTTACTCTTTATAGCAACCATGCAAGGTGTCTGTGTGATTACCCCAGTTTTACAAATACCAGTAACAAAGGACCAGGATATCAAGTGGCCTGGAACACCAATGCCCAGTTTTTATGAATGAATGTATCTTCTATTTATATCAGCATCAAAGGGCAACACAGCTTATTGAGTTGCTAGAATCTGAAAACTATGAAGTGTGAACTCACAAGTGGCAAGGGAACCCCTCCCTGGCCGGGATCAAGGGTAACTAATCTTTAGGTTATCTTTTGCTGCTTGTTTTCTTCCAGCCAATTGTTTGCTCTATTGCTAGGGGACTTTCATCTGGTCCTCTGTCTCCTTGGGGGGCTATTGATCCCTCAAGGAGGAGACCTCTGTTTCTTTCTATGAATTGATAGGGGATGGCAGAGAACAGCAAAAAGAAGTGTCCATGCAAATCCTGCCAGTAAAAACCTCCCAGCTCCATCACCTCCCTTCACTCTCGACAACTCTCCCATCTTCAACATGGTATACCATAAGTCTAAGAAATACTGGTCTCCATGGCCACTGGCCATTGTATCTTGTCACCTTGGAGGGGGAATTGAGTTATGGATAAGTTTGCATCTGGGATCTCAAATCCTCACTCACAAACAAAACTAATCAGCAGTCAGTTCTGGAACATTTGCCATGTACTGAATGATTTGCAAACATGGAAAGATTTAATCCTCACAGCAGATTTATGAGATAGGATTTGATCTCAATTTTACTGTTTAGGAGCTTGAGGTTCAGAGAGTTTGTTTTACAATTTCACACATCTACTAAGTGGCAGAGCTGGGTTTGCATCCCTGGCTTTTCTGACTCAGTGCAACTATATTCTTCACCAGGATGTTGAGCTGCTGTCTCATATAGAGTTTCTTCCCAAACAGAAAACCTTTCCAACCCACATCTAGCCTTACATCTGTCCCATTTGGTATAGATGGTTGCCACGTGGAGTAAGTATAAGGGTACTTGTGGCTGTGACGGGCCACTGGGTCCTTGTCTTTTAGAATAAGTCTGCTTATATTTGGTATGAAATGAACTGTTCAGCAGTGGCCCAGGGACTCTTGCTACAAAAGCTACCTGATTATGGTACACTGGCTATAACTCGGAGCGTTTCACCTGGGCTCTTGCCCAGGACTGGTAGGACTGGAAGGGTTAGGAGAAATACTGACCATTTGAAGACAGGGGAAGAGGATGCCACCTTATTAGAGTTAGTGGAGAGTAGTGGAGCCTACATTTCTCAGTGCACCAAGAAGTATTTGAAGGCATTCTTTGTGCCACACATTTTGTTGTGAAATGTGTATACTGTTATGAATAAAGTAGATGTATCAGAATAATATTTTATTAATTTCAAAGAAAATTATAACCGCCAAGCAGAATGGAATCATTGGGCCGATCGGTCGGCTTGCTTCCACTCCATTCATTTTGGATATCTCAGTCCGGCTCATTTGCTGTTTTTCTCCCCATCACCTCAACACTCGGCTTTCTCTGGGCCCTCTGCTCTTTCCTAGCCACACACTCTCCTCAGATGATCTTACTCAGGACTAGGGCTTCAAATACCATTCGTTCTCTGACTCCTAAAACAAACTTCATTCCCACCACCACTTTAAACTGTTTAGGTGGGTGGGGAGGTAAAATAACTCCAAAGACTTGGAAAAAAGTCTGAGGGTGCTTCTGGGTAAACTACTTTCTTCCTAGATCTCATTATTTTATTTTTTAATTTTTTATGTTTTAGCATTTGGGTTAAAAGAGCATGTGTTTTGTAATGGCTTCCTCTTTTCGTTAACAGAACCACGGAACCACATATTCCATTTCCCAGCCTTTAGTTGCTATCCTGGTGAATTGAAGACTCTGGTTGAGTAGACAATGCTTGCATTTGTGTTCCTGGTGAGGGGGGGTAAGGATGCTGTCTGGTCCTGGGAGCTGCCCAGGTTGGCCTGGCCTTGAGGCTGGTACCTCCAGACGGCCCTGCCGTTAATGCCTGCACTCTTCACGGGGGCTCCAATACTTCACTCATACTCCAGAATGGTGCCTCAAGCTATAAGCTTGTAAATTTTCTTCTGGTACCTCGCTTGTGATTTCTGGACCCCATATGTTCCATCTTAATTTATGAGTGTATCTAAAAAGCCCTACTATGGCAAGGAGAGTGCTCCAGATGGAGGGAACAGCATGTGTGTGTTATGTCCTGAAGGTTCAGAAGCTCTTTGGAGACCCCCTTCCGCCATTAAGATGGTTAACTTGTAGAAAGTGATGGGAATGGTATGCTGGAGCTACAGAGGACTGGAGGGTGATGGGGCTTATGAGCCTGCTAAGAGCAGTGGGGGTTTTAAGCTGTGCAGGGTTTAAAAATTGTTTCATACAGTTTATAGTATAGGCTTTCAGTGTTTTTATTTGTCCATGTCAGTTCCCTCCCTCCACTGCCCCACCCCATATCTGTTCTAAACCTGTGCAGTTTTCCACGCCCAGTATTCAGTCCCTGCCTCTCCTTCCTCTCAGGAGGCGTCTTGACTCCTTTCGCTGAGAAATCTAAGCCAATCAGGGGTGGCCTCCTCAGCTTCTTACCTTTAGTGCTTGTTACTTTCCCTTTTCAGAGCATGAACTGTGTGACTCTCCTCTTACCCAGGATGAGCAAGTAGAAACATAGCAAGAGAACAGGTGTTTGAGAGGTGCAGGGAGAGTCTCCGCACCCCACCCTCCCGATTGCGAAAGGGGGTGAAATCAGCTGTGTAAACCATGGAACATAAATTGTGGTTCTCTAACTATGTAAAAATAGAAAAAACAAAAGCAATAAATACATGAAGATAGAGTAGTAAAAGAGCAAAGAAAAGCTCTGACTGGGTACTTAGGTATAACTCAGCAGATAAAGAAATTCCAATTTTGATGTTTCTAGCTGGCTGAAATTCTATTTCTAGTGCACAGGAATTTATTTGTTCATGTCAGTTCTTTAACTGACTGTATTGCTTGGATTTTATAAAATTTTTAAATTTTAATTTAAAGAAATGTTAATATAAATTTAGTAGAACTACAAATTTTAATACAAATGACATACATTTAATGTAAGTTAATATAAATGTTATGCTTATATAAATATATTTTATGATTTAAAATTTTTTCAGTGTTTTGTGTTCAGTTGTGATTTTTAATATAGTAGAAGTTATTCTGGAATTGTCCTTTCTTTTTTTGAAGAGTTCGTGTTCTGAGGCAAGCAGAAATGTGTGAGTCATGAGGAACAACAAGAGAACTTTTTCATTATTAAGAAATCCACAGTTATCTAATAATATACTGGGATCCTGCTTGTATATTTAAATCCTTGAAAATAAGTAAAGGACAATATCAACCGCAATTTACTTCAAATTATAAAACATTCAAGTAAACCTCAAAGGTTTAAAGTGTTCTAAAAAAATTCTGGAATATATATATATATATATATATATATATATATATATATATATATATATATATTATAGTATAAATGTAACATTAAAAAGAATGAAGTAATCTGGTGGTATTCTATCCCTCTGTCTCAAAAAAAAAAAAAAAGGAAAATACCAACAAATGATCTGGAGAAATTTAGAAAACATGAAAGAAATGAAGAAGTGAGTGCTTTTAAAATAATTGCAAATTTTGATGAAAATGGTAAAACTGTCAATGATAAATTATTATTTACTCATCATGAAAGATAGGTAGAAGACAATGGAATGTATCTGAAATTCATAATCAAACAATTCACTTATTGAAGACCACTGAGAGGGCTAGCATCTTTTTCTTCTGTGAATAAAAACAAGTAAAAATCGAATAAAAGCTAAAAGGAAAAAAATTAATCTTATGTGTTCTTAGTCTAAATACAAAACGAACAAATCCCAAATGAAATCGTAAAGGTTGAAGTGTTGTAGGACATAAATGAAATTATTTAGTCATGTGATACCAGTCTTTAGTACTGTGGGCAGCTGGTAATTTAAGGGAACTATTGACATTTTTCAGCAGCTATCTATTTTTATTAACTCCTTTTTAGCACCCATTAAAAAAAAAAAACAAATAGCACAGAAAGTGAAACGCAAAAGCATCCCTGAGCATCCCATGACCTCTCAGCCCTACTTCTCAAAGATAACCACTGTAAATGTTTTAATATTTAGCTTTATATTTTTATAATCTATGTTAGCATATATGTATGTGATGTGATCCAGAAATCACAAATGGGCCCTGTATTTGCCAGATTAGGATAACTCCTGTTGTAACCCCCACCTTTCAGTGGCTTCATATAGCACGATTTTAATTCTCACTCACCTAGCAGTGTGATGTGTGGTGTCCTTGGTTGGGTGGTGCTCCTTGTACTTTTCCATCATGTGGAAACTCAGGGACCCAACTCTTTCCGTCTGGCGACTTTGCTCCACCCGTGGAGATGGGAAGGAAAACATCAGAGATCATAAGGGAGGTTTTCTTGGGCCGGGCCTGAAGGTGGTAGGCATGAGTTTGGCACACGTTCTGTTGGCTGGACTTCAGTCGTGTGCTCTGTATATCTGCGGGGGTGTTTGGGAAATATCTAGTTATGTGCCCTGTAAGAAAATAAAGGTGATTTGGTAAATAAACATTTAACAGTGTAACAAAACAGTTTATGTGCCCTGTAGGAAAATAAAGGTGATTTGGTAAATAAACATTTAACAGTGTAACAAAACAGTTTTTCATATTGGTATGTACAGCCACCTCTCTTTAAAAATGGAGTCAGACTGTTCCATTGTGTAGCAGAATCATAAGTATAACCACAGGATAAACTCCTAGAAGGGGAATTCCTGGATCATAAGGTCTATGTTTAACATTTTTGTAGCTCTTAATCAAATTACCCAGCAAAAAGTTTGCACTAGTTTAAATCTTCATTGGTAATGAATTAGAATGCCTATTTTCAAACATCCCAGTATTATCAAGCTTTCCTTGTAGGCTTTTCTTACTGATTTACTGAGTTCTTTTTATCTCAAGAAAATTATCTCTGTGCCTGTTGTATAGTATTGTTTTTGTTTTGGCTTTGTTTATGGTAGATGTTTCCAGACAGAAATTTTAAATCTTCTCTTTAAGAGGTCAAATTGGTCCATCTTTTCCTTTACGGCTAAAGAGTTTTCTGTCATGTTTAAAAAATCTTTTTATACTCCAGGGTTAATTTTAAAAATGGGAGGAAAAAAACCCACCCATAAATTCTTTGTAAATTAAAGAAGTGTTCTTCCATCTGGAGTATTTTTGAGTGTAAGGATTTCGTGAGGTAGGAATCAAGATTTGTTGTTTTTACTTTTTTCCAAATGGCTCATACATTGCTTCCAACAACAGTCATTGAATCACCTGTCATTGTTTTGCTTCTTCAACTAGCTATCTTGATGAAATTCAATAACTTGTTTTAATCATTGTGGAAATTACCTGAATGAATGTACATAGGATTATAACAATTTATTTGCAGCAAATCAAAGTTTATTTGAATAAATCATGAGTCCAGGCCTGGCATGGCTACATTTTCATGAATGGAGATTTTAAATGGGATGCAGAATTAGGGGGGAAGAAAACGAAGTGAGTTCTATGCCCATGCTGTCATACATATCCTCTGAATTTGTGAGTAAGTAGATTTTGCCAAGATGTGTATGTTCTGTCAATTTTTAGTTATTCTGTAAATTTCATTTTACAATTACATTCGTGCATTTACAAAATGATTGGCAAATTATCAAAATGTACATAAGCTAAGTGAAGGTGTGGTAAGCAAGAAGAATGGAATCTAACAAAAACATTCAGGCCTTCAAGTTGGAACTGAGAGCTGGAGAGTATTGAAATGTTTCAAGTTGTATCAAAGATTCTTTAAACTTGCAGTTAGCTGGTGAATCAATTTGTTGGTTGACAATGTTTTAAAGAATTTAAAAGCAAAGTTACAATTATATGTATTTTTTCTTTTGTCTTCAAAAACAGAAGTAATTTTTCATTTTTTCAGTAAGTGAAAAATAAATGTTTAAAATCCGTTTTTGAAGAATTGAGGATTGTGTGCAAAAATAAATCTTGAAAGGTTTCAAAGTAAAAACAAAGATCAATTAAAAAAGTTTTCACTTTAGAAAAGAATAAAACCTGGAATAATAGATTTTTGACATTTCCTTATATCAAAACAGTATAAAATTCATAGTCTCATGCTTTGTTTTGGTTTGCTAGAGCTTACGAAATGCCATGTACCAGAAATGGACCAGCTTTTAAAAATGGGGATTTCCTAGCTTACAAATTTACAGTCTAAAGCCTTCAAAATGTCCCAGTTAAGGTATCACCAGGTGGATGGATACCTTCTCTGAAGACTGTTTCCTGGTGAACTTGGGCTCCTCTGTCAGATAGTAAGGCACATGGTGACTTCTGCTGGTCCTTCTCACCCAGGTGTCGTCGTTGCTTCCAGCTTTGGGCTTCAGTGACTTCCTCTCAACTTCTCTTGGGCTTTCTCTGTGAGCTTCTCTTAATTTCATCTCTTAGCTTCTGTGTCCATTTTAGCCTCTCATAAAGGGCTTCAGTAAGAGGATTAAGACCACCTTGAATGAAGTGCGTCACATCTCAATAGAAACAACCTAACCCAAAGGTCCCACCCACAACAGGTCTGTACCCACAGGAATGGATTAAAAGAACATGGCCTTTTTTTTTTTATTAATATTTTGCATCAATATGGTACCTTTGTTATAGTTGATAAAACAATATTATTAACTATAGTCCATAATTTACATTTGGGTTCACTCATGTTGTACAGTTCTATTCTGGTTATATGTATACAACCTAAAATTAATTATTTTAGCCACTTTCAAGTAAACAATTGAGTTCTTTTAATTACAGTCATATGTTGTGCTCCCATCACCACCATCCCTTACCAAAACTTTTCCATCACCTCAAACAGAAACTCTGTACTAATTAAGCATTAGCAGGTAGTGTGTGTGGTGGTGGGGTTTGGGGTGGGGGACGTGTCAATGAGAAGCTGGCAGACGACGCGACCTAGTAATTTATAGGGAGAATGATCTAGGAAGCTAGGTTGAATGGTGCTGCTGAATTATGGGTGGGGTGGGGACTGTTAAGTTTATTGCTTATTGGGTGCATATTTGCATTGGGAGCATTGTTTATTGGGTGGCTACTATAGGCTAAGCATGTTCTATGCTGTTCCCAACAACCCTACGAGGTAGGTAGATATTAGCCCAATTTTACAGATGAGAAAACTGAGGCTTCTGCTGTTGAAGAGACTTGCCCAAGATGACACAGCCAGTGAGCTGTGGTGTTTTCATTGCTGCCTAGTGCTCCCTAACTCCAGAGCACATTCTCTTTCCACTACATCACTTACTACTACTAACTCAGCCCTTTTGTCTTGCGAATGTATGCTTTTAAAAATCAGATGCAATTATCTACAGTCTTCCCCACTGCTGTAGGAAAACCTTATTGGCTTGCTTTATTAGTGGCATGCTGTTTGCGTCATTCTACACGATGGAGATCTTAAAATTTTTTTGCCTTTTCAAGATACGCTGGGAGCCTTTTCTACTTTCAAGTTTCCTGTGTCACAGGTCTTTTCAGAGGTGCTTTTCTGTACCCCCTGTAGTACTAGCACACCCCATGTGGCAGCCAGCTTCCAAGGTGGTTTTCAGCAATCCTGGTATTCACACCTTTGTATGGTCCCCACCCACATGGTCCCAGTTTGGTCTGTGTGACCAGTAGAATATGGCAGAAATGATGGAGTGCCACTTCTGAGATTAGGTTATAAAGGACTGGCTTCCATCTTGATATCTCTTTCTGTCTGTCGCTTGCTCTGGGGCAAGCCAGGTACCAAGTAGTGAGCAGCTCTGTGGAGAGCCCAAGCGGACAGGAACTGAAGGCTCCTGCCAACAGCTGTGTGAGCAAGCTTGGAAGTGGCTCCTCAAGTCCCAGTGGAGCCTTCAGAGACTGTGGCCCTGACCAAAGCTTGATCACAACCTCCTGAGAATGTACCAGAACCACCCAGCCAGGCTGCTTCTGTAATGACATTCAGAAATTGTGGAAGATAATAGATGCATGTTGTTTTAAGCTGCTATGTTTTGGAGTAATTTGTTACACAGTCTTAGCTAGCTAGTACATTGCAATTTTTTTTTGTTTTTGAGTTCTCCTTCATTCCTAACATACTGGAGTCTGTCAGCAGTCACACACACCCACCCCACCCCACACCCCACCCCACACCCCACACACATACACACTTCAGTTGGTTGCCTAATTTACTTCATCATGCTTGTTTGTTACCTAGATTGTCTCAGCTCCAACTCCTCTCCCCCAAGTATGTTGTTGACAGAGTTTCTGATATCAAGACATGTAATAGTAAAATACATCACTGGTAACACCCAGTACAGTGTTCAGAGCTCAACGACAACTTAGTAAGTGGCTAGTGACCTAAAGGAGCTGATTCTTACAATTTCTGAGAAACCAGATGCCCAACCTTCCCTTAGATAGCAGCCAAAAATAAACCTCATATCGGGTAGAGTATCTCAGTGAGGCAGATTCTGGTTTCTGTTGCAAAGACTGTTGGTTTTTAGAAGATCTGGAAAGCATCCCATTGTCTTCCTGCTTGTCTTCCTCTGCTCGTTCTTAAGCAGCCCGGTAAAATCTATGAAGGGAAGTCAGCTTGAATAGTATTTCTGTTTTTGTTTAAAAATAAGAAAACGTGGCTGAGAAAAATCTTTCGGGCTTGGATCTGCTTGTTTCAAGCAGTAATCTTCCTGTTTAAGACGAGCGTTACCTTGGTCCCTGTCTTTCAGGGCCCATTTCTGTGTGTCATTATGTCTCTCAGCAGTTAGTGCCCTTTGATTTCCAGCAGATTTCTCCAAGGGATTATCTTTCTAAATCAAATCCTCTTATAGAGAATCTAAATTTAGAATCGCACTCTGTTTTTGATCAACAGGCTGGGTAAATGTTTAGAACACCACTTATTCCTTAGAGAAGCTGCTGGGGCCATGCATGCCTTTTTAGAAATCCACAGAAAGGAACCCTGCCTACACTGCCAACACTGATCCTGTCATCTGGCAGTGATGGGATGGGTATGTCATCTCAGTAGGCTGTTTTTCTTTGGATTTTTTGTCAAGAAAAGAGAGATTTTAACGACCAAGTATAGGCTTCAAATTTGGTGTCCTACTTGTGTATTGAATAGATATCTATTGTTTTGACAGTTTGTGTTTAGTTGTAGAAAGATATTAGATCATCAGCCAGTTTTATGAAAGTACCCTCACCTAAGATGGAAAATTTTTTGAAGATAACACTGTTTTATAAATTTGCAACACCATTACAATTTTTTTTTTCTTTTAATAGATGGGAGGAATTTAACTAGAGCTGCTCTGGTGATTGTCTATTTTGCATTAGCAATGGTGTGCAATAATAAAGCCATCGTTTCCTTTATGGTAATTATCAGATCTTCTGTGAAACTATACTTAAGCATGTTTTCTATCATGTTCCTTCAATATCCAAACACTTGAATGCCACTGTGTCTGATACTTCATGAAGCCCTATAAAAGCCCAAGCAGATGAGTTTCACTGCCCCAAGGCAGAGTGGGTGAAATAAGATTTTGATCTGCTGGTGTGCTCCTTTGTACCCAGTAGCTGTCGTCTACCAACATCCCTGCTGTGGCAAGTTAACCAGGCCTGCCTGCTGCCAGGTACTTCATGTTCTTCATAGGAAATATTTCATGAACAAATACAGACACAAAGGTCTGAGAGCAGGGACGAGTATTTAAAATGTTCAAGAATGAATATTACTTGATTATAGTTGCTGTGCTCCCACCTCTCTCCCATTGTTCCTTTTTTGAATTTGTCCTTTTGACCCATCTGGCAGTGATTTATTTTAAAGTATGGATGACTGTTCCAACTCTTAGAGGTATATGATCATTTTAAAAGAATTTTAAAAAATCCATCTGAGTTTTATTTGGCAAAATGTTTCCTTTATTCAGTGGAAGCTGGATTTTGATGCAATAACGATTGACTCCAGAATCTTTTTTGTTGTTGTTGTTGTTGTTGTTGAATTCAGTTTTATTGAAATACATTCACACACCATACAATCATCCATGGTATACAGTCCACTGTCCACAGTATGATAACATAGTTATGCGTTCATCACCACAATCTATCTCTGAACATTTTCCTTACATCAGAAAGAACCAGAACAAGAATAAAAAATAAAAGTGAAAAAAAACACCCAAATCATCCCCCCATCCCACCCCATTTGTCCTTTAGTTTTTGTCCCCATTCCTCCACTCATCCATACACTAGATAAAGGGGGTGTGATCCACAAGGTCTTCACAATCACACTGTCACCCCTTGTAATCTACATTATTATATAATTGTCTTCAGGAGTCCAGACTGCTGGGTTGGAGTTTGGTAGTTTCAGGTATTTACTTCTAGCTATTCCAGTACATTAAAGCCTAAGAGGTGTTATCAATATAGTGCATGAGAATGTCCACCAGAGTGACCTCTCGACTCCATTTGGAATCTCTCAGCCACTGAAACCATTTTGTCTCATTTTGTATCCCCCTTTTGGTCAAGAAGATACTCTCAGTCCCACGATGCCAGGGCCACATTCATCCCCGGGTGACTCCAGAATCTTAGTGGCTAGCAACCGAAAATATTATATCTCCCACTTGTTACGTGTGTGCCATTTTCATCTGGCTAAAACTTGGTCATATGGCCACTTCTAGCTGCAAGGGAGGCTGGGAAGTGTAGTCTAGCTGTGTGTACAGGAATAAGGAAATTACTTCAGTGAATAGTTAGCAGTTTTAGCCATGTTAAGTAAGATTATTAAATCTCACACCTAATTCTTTATCTTGGTCTTTTAGGGACAAAATGACAGCAATTACATGGTTTTAAAGTTCTGGATATTTTTCAGGAAAGCATCTTTCCAACCCAAATCCTGTCCCATTCATACTTGAATTATTTTACATATCCTTTTAACACGTAATAAATAAGATTATATGCTGCTTGACAATGACATTTTATAAAACTCTCTTTGAGAAAAGTCAATAAGGAGCCTTAACAGTAATAAATACATTTGTTATTATAGTCAAATATTTCAAAACTGTATGGTCTTTAGTGTTGTGCCAAAAGACAGGTAATCTCTGAAACCTTCCAGCTATTGATTTGGTTTCAAGATAATGCACTTCTCTTGAGTTTATTTGTAGCATTGGTTTTCTGCTGTTGTCTTTAAAAAGAAAAATATGTGAACTTTGGAATTGGAAATGGCATTTCTAAACCACACTCGTAAGTTCAGATAGAGATGCTATAAATTTTGGAAAAATATCCTGGTTTTTGTGCTGTCTATTTTTTTTTTTTTTAATGGTTGACCGAAATGGATACACTTAGCTTGTTATAATTTAAAGGCAAGCTCAGCTGCCTAAATGTATGACTTGGTGGTAGAGTCTTTTAAGCATGTTTGGTATGCAGTAGTTGGCGATGATTGAAGTTCATGGTCAAATATTAACTTTAAATACGTGCCCACTGTTTTTGAGAGACTCCCATTCCCTTAAGGGAAAGTGTTTAATATAAGCCCTTAGTTGCTGAAAATAGCTGTGTAAGCACTGAGGAAATTTTTCCAAATTAAAATTTGGTCTGCCAGTTCATTTACTCCTTTTAGGATTCTGACGGTTGTGTTTATGCACCCCTACAGAGCTCTCTTTAAACTCGGTCAGCAAATTGGAAACATTTAGCTTGGATCAAAGCTCTTTATCTTCCAGTAATCTTGCCATAGAGGCCACTGTGCTCTCAAATCGACGTTAAGTCTTTTAGAGGCAGTGGCCTGCTTTCATTCCCTTGTTACTGAGCCATTATTCCAGACTCTGTTTATTAACGTTTTTATTCCAGACTCTATGTAATCATCCTATTGAAAAGGTGAAGCAGTTTTGTCTCCTGTCTGAACTTGTTTGCTTTGTGGACTGATAGGATGGCGAGAACCAACCCCCCTGACCAAAACAAAAAAACAAAAAAACAAAAAAACCCAGTGTACACATTGAACAAAAAACTACAGAGTCTGTGAATTTCTTGTTTTTCAAAAATACATAGTAGAAAGGCTGAGGCACTGTTAAGTGACAAGTGTTTAGAGGTTGCTTACATTTTCCTCGTAGGCAGGCTCAGCAGCTGCTGTTCAGAGCCAGCCTGCAGTGTGGGTAATTACCTGGCACTTGTCCCATGCGAATCTCAGGCCCCACCCCAGACCTACTAAATCAGAATCTGTGTTTTAACAAGATCCCAGTTGGTTCATATAGTTACTAAGGTTTGAGAAGAACTGGTTTGAGAACTTTTACCTGGAAGCAACCAACGTGAGGAGTATAAACCTTTAAGTCAAACTTTATTTATAAAATGAAAAACCTAATATTGTAGCCAATTGTTTGGGTACAGGACAATAACTGTCTATTATTTTTGGGTGTGCCACTGAAGCCTTTTTAGTCTGAGAACAGGGGTGGCAGGAACATGTCCTAAATAGATAGGGGATGACCACACTGAAATAGTAAGACCTTTTTGTACATTTTGGAATCCAGGCTCCACATGTGTTCTGGATACTTTTCAACAGATTCTGATTTTCGCAGTTAAAGGCTCAACTAGATAATGTGCTTTGAGATATATTGAGGGAGGGACAAATTCTCATTCTTATTTTATGTAACTCTTGCTCTTCCACATTTTAATACCATTTCTTAAAGGGTCCCTGGCTTGTCTATTTGACCTTCACTCAACTTCTGTTATGTTGAGAGGGTAGAAAAACATTCCACCTAGATCGCTGGGAGTTCTTGCCAATTGACAATTTCTTGGCGACACAATGGGTCATGGAAATGGATTTTTACTTTTTAGAAACTCATTTATCACTTGAAAATATTTGCATTCATTTAGGTCTAAATAATTTGAATATTTCTGCTAGTTTGTGCATCAATTATTCAGGAGAGAGGCCTTCAAGGAGGTTTTGTTTTTTTTAATTATACAGTGCCACAATAGACTTTTTTTTGTTTTTAAACCTAGGATAGAAAATATTCCCACAGAGATTATTTCCTAAATTTCTAATGTCTATTTTCTCTCTTCCCTTCATTATATGATGTTAATCACTCAAGATTTTATTCCATGTTTTTTGGTTCTTTGGAGCACTGGAGCCAGATTCCCTTAATTTGAATCTTTGCTTCAGCTCTTTATAGCTATTTGCTCAGGGCAAGTAACTTACATTCTGTGTGCCTCAGTTTTCTTATCTGTAAAATGGGGGTAGTGAAAATACCTACCCCATAGGATTGGTTTAAATACCTACCCCACAGTCTCTGGTGCATAGTAAGGGTTCCCTAGAAGAGAGACTTTATCACTGTCTTTATTGTCATCATCATTACCATAATCATCATGGAAGGACATGATGTGGGCTCCTTGGCTTGCTACTTCCTTGCAGGTACTCACTACTTTGTTCCCCAATAGGACCTCTTTTCTCGTGCTTTTCCTTGGCAGTCTTGGGGTTTCTTGCATTTATATTTTTGGGCCTAACCTTTTTCTGAGCTCCAGAGTTTAATTTCTAACCGCTATCCAGCCATTTACATCCCGGAATCTTGAGTACTACAAAATCACACCTGCCAAAATGTAATGATTTTTCTTATCACCTGAAAGTCTCCCGTCCTTCTTCCATTCCCCCTTCTTTTGTTACCATCTTAATAAATGGTGTCACCATCTTTCATAACTCCTGCGGGGGAATCAGTTGTATTTTGCTCTGTTTCCCTTCACCCCAGTTGGTCTTCAGTATCCGTTGATTATACCTTTGTGGAGTCTTGTAATATCTTTGCTTTTTCTGTTCCTACTGTTCCCTGGCTCATGCCCTTGGTGCTGCCACTGGACTGAACACTGATTTCCCCCCTTCTCTGCAACCCAGCTTCGTATGGAGGCGGGGTTGCCTTTTTAAAGCACAGCTCAGACCACGTCCCTCCCGTGACTAGTAACTTGAGATGGCTCCCATTGCTCAGACTCAGTGTGGGGAGAATTACCACCATGAGACTTAGGTCACTTTCCTTCATTTCCTAGTTCCTTACATTTAGTCTGTAAGGATTCAATAAATGCTACACAAATTATTGTTTTGTTGTAATAAAAATCAGGTTCAAAAGGGTGTGTTGAGAGAGGGGTAAATGGGAACTCTGTACCCTCTGTATGATCTTTCTGTAAACCCACAGCTGCTCTAATAAAAATAAAAAAATCAAGTTCACACTCCTCAACCTGCCAGTTAGGGTCCCCCATCAGGTTGTTACTCTCTGTGGTCCCAGGCCCAGCAGCTCTGTCCAACGTGGAGCTTGTTAGCAATGCAGACTCTCAGGCAGAATATGCATCGTAATAAGGCCCTCAGAGGATCTGTCTGTGAAGTGCTAGCTCATCACCCCGTTTTAAACTGCATCCAGGCTTTCTCCTACTACAGAGAGAATGCAGGCTCCGGGGTTAGGCTACCTGGTTTCAAATTCCACCTTTTTTACATACTAGCTTTATGTCAATATATATTTTTATGTAAATTGACTTTACCTTCAGAAAAATGGTTATAATTTCTGACCTTACAGAGGTTTTGAAGATTACATAAGAACTTATGTACATAATGGATTATCTGCCTTTGTGGTTTTTATTTGAATTTCGTATTTAAAACTAAGTCCTTTTTTTGTGCTCAGTTCACAGTGCCTCCTCCACACTCACCTTCATTAATAGAGTTTTGTTTACTGAGGCAGAGTGGGAAAAAATGAAGTAGTGAGAAAATGTGAATGATACTATAAACTAACTAGACCTTACAGACAAATATAGAACGCTTCACCCTACAGAAGCAGAATACTCATTCATTCTTGCTGTGGTCGCAAAACAAGTCTCAAATTAAAAAATATTGTAAGGATACAATGTAAAAAGTCATAAGATCTCAGATCGAAGATCTAACCTTATAGCTGGAGGATCTAGAAAAAGAATAGCAAATTAAACCCAAAGCAAGCAGAAGGAAGGAAATAACAAAGATTAGAGCAGATAAAAGGAAATAGAGAATTACAAAAACAATAGAATCAATAAAACCAAAAATTGGTTCTTTGAAAAGATCAATAAAATCAACAAACCTTTAGCTAGACTGACAAAGAAAAAAACAGAGGGTGCAAATAGCTAAAATCAGAAATGAAGTGGAAGGGGTGCATTACCAGTGACCCTACAGAAATAAAAAGGATTGTAAAAGGATACTGTGAACAGCTTTATCCTGACAAATTAGATAACCTAGATGAAATGGACAAATTCCTAGAAACAAGCTATCTACCTTGAGGAAGAAATAGAAGATCTCAGCAAACCAATAACAAGTATACAGATTACATCAGTAATCAAAACCTCCCAACAAAGAAACACCAGGAGCAGGTGGCTTCACTGGTAAATTTTACCAAACATTACAAGACGAATTAACACCAATCCTGCTCAATATCTTCCAAAAAGTTAAAGAGGAAGGAACACTTCCTAACTTGTCCTTTGAGGCCAGCATCATCCTAATACCAAAGCCAGTTAAAGATAACACAAGAAAATTATAGACAACTATCCCTTATGAATATAGATGCAAAAGTCCTCAACATCATACTAGCAAAATGAATTTAATAAACTATTACCAGGATGAAGTGGGATTAATCCCAGGTTTGCAAGGGTTTTTCAACATAAGAAAATCAATTAATATAATACACCACATTAATAGAGCAAAGGGAGGAAAAAAAAAACTGTCATCATTGCATTTGATGCAGAAAGGCATTTGACAAAATCTAGCACCCTTTCTTGATAAAAACACATAGAAAAATAGAAACTTCCTCAAAATGATAAAGAGCATATATGAAAAACTCATAGCCGACATCTTACTCAATGGTGAAAGACTGAAAACTTTCCCACTAACATCAGGATCAAGACAAGGATGTCCACTGTCACCATTGTTATTCAGCATTGTACTGGAAGTTAAAGTCAGAGCAATTGGGCAAGAGAAAGAAAAAAGGCATCCAAATTGGAAAGGAAGACGTGAAGCTTTCTCTGTTTGCAGATGACATGATCCTATATATAGAAAGTCCTGAAAAATCCACAAAGCCCCAAGAGCTAATACATGAATTCAGCAAAGTGGTACAGTACAAGATCAACACCCCAAATAACAGTAATGTTTTTATACACTAGCAATGAACAATCTAAAGAGGAAATTAAAAAAAAATTCATTTCCAATAGCAATTGGAAGACTCAAACATCTAGGATTAATTTAACGAAGAATGCAAAGGACTTGTACACAGAGAACTATAAAACATTGCTAAAAGGAATCAAAGAAGACTTAAATAAATGGAAGAACATTCTGTGTTCACCGATTGAAAGATCAGTATCAGTAAGATGACACTTCTAACCAAAGCGATTTACAGATTCAACACAATCTCAATCAAAATTCTGACAGCCTTCTTTGCAGAAATGGAAAAGCCAATCATCAAATTTATATGGAAAGGTAAAGGACTTCAAATAGCCAAAGCCATCTTGAAAAAGAAAAGTGAAGTTGGAGGACTCACACTTCTCAGTCTTAAAACTTTTTACAAAGCCACGGTAATCAAACAGCATGGTCCTGGCACAAGATTAGACATAGACCAATGGAAACAAATTGAGAGCTCAGAAATAAACCCCCATGTCCATGGCCAGTTGATTTTTGACAGAGGTGCCAAGTCCACTGAATGGGAAAAGAATAGTCTCCAACAAATGGTGCTGGGAAAACTGGATAGCCATATGCAAAAGAATGAAGGTGGACCCCTACCTCACACCATATGCAAAAATTGACTCAAAATGGATCAAAGATGTAAATACATGAACCCAAACTAAAAAACTCATAGAAAGCATCTTCAGGACCTTGTGTTAGGTGATGTGGTTTCCTAGACTTTACATCCAAAACACCAGTCACAAAAGAAAAAAAAAGATAAATGAGACTTCATCAAAATTAAAAACTTTTGCCTATTAAAGGACCTTATCATGAGAGTAAGAAGACTATATATGTATATATATATATATATATATATATATATACATACACACATATGGGAATATGTTTGTACACTCCTGATAAGGGTTTAGTATCCAGAATATATGAAGAACTGCTACAACGGAACAACAGAAAGACAATCCGATTTAAAAATGGGCAAAAGACTTCAATAAATATTTCTCCATGGAAGATACACAAATAGGCAATAAGCACGTGAAATGATGTTCAATATTGTTGGTCATCAGGGAAATGCAAGTCAAAACCACGATGAAATAACCATTCCTGTGCCAATTTGAATGTATTGTGTCCACCCAAATGGCATTATCTTTGATGTAATCTTGTGTTGGGAGACCTATCAGTGTTGATGAGATTGTAATTCTCTGAGTGTTTCCATGGAGATGTGCCCCACCCAACTGTGGGTGATGACTCTGATTGGATAATTTCCATGGAGGTGTTAACCCCTCCCATTCAGGATGGGTCTAAATTAAATCACTGGAGCCATATAAATGAGCTGGCAAACAGAAGGAACTCAGTGCGCTGAGGATCACATTTTAGAGAGGAGCTACAGCCAAGAGGGACACTTTGAAGAAAGCACAGGAGCTGAGAGAGGAGCTGCAGATGAGAGACAGTTTGAAGATGGCTATTGAAAGCAGACTCTTGCTCTGGAGAAGCTAAGAGAGGACAAAGGCCCCAAGAGCAACTGAGAGTGACATTTTAGAGGAACTACAGCCTAGAGAGGAATGTCCTGGGAGAAAGCCATTTTGAAACTAGAACTTTGGAGCAGACACCAGTCACATGCCTTCCCAGCTAACAGAGGTTTTCTGGACACCATTGGCCATCCTCCAGTGAAGGTACCCGATTGCTGATGTGTTACCTTGGACACTTTATGGCCTTCAGACTGTAACTGTGTAACCAAATAAACCTCCTTTATAAAAGCTGATCCATTTCTGGTGTTTTGCATGCCGGCAGCATTAGCAAACTAGAACAATTCCACACCCACTAGAAAGACTACTCTTAGGAAAAGGGAAAATTACAAGTGTTGCAGAGGATGTGAAGAAATAGGAACACTGGTTCATTGTTGGTAGGAATGTGAAATGGTGCAGCCACTGTGGAAAACAGTTTGGCAGTTCCTCATAAAGTTAGGTATAGAATTACTATATGACTCCACAATCCCACTTCTAGGTTTATACTGACAAGAACTGAAAGCAGGGACTTCAGCAGATATTTGCACACTGATGTTCATAGTGGCATTATTCACAGTTGCCAAAAGACAGAAGCAAGCCAAGTGTGCATCAACAGATGATGGATAAACAAAATGTGGCATATACGCGGAATGGAATATGACTCAGCCATAAAAAGTAATGAAGTTTTGATACATGTGACAACATGGATGAACCTTGAAGATGTTATGTTGGGTGAACTAAGTTAGACAGAAAAAGACAAGTATTTATGATGTTACTGATATGAAATAATTAGAATAAGCAAATTCATGGAGTCAGAAATTAGAATGTAAGTTACCAGAGGCTGGGTTAGGGGGTAGGGAATGAGGAGTTAATGCTATATTGGTACAGAATTTCTTTTCGGGGTGATGGAAAAGTTTTGGTAATGGATGGTGGTGATGATAAACACAATATGGTGAATGTAATTAACAATACTGAATATATTTGAATGTGGTGAAAAGGGGAAATTTTAGGTTGTATATGTGTTACCAAAATTAAAATAAGAACCCCCCCCCCCATAGGACTGTATAATACAGTGAACCCAAATGTAAATTGTGGACTGTTGTTAATAGTATAATTATAATATTGTTTCCTCAATTGTAATAGGGAATTACTGTGTATGTCAGTAATTCATTTTGAATTCCTCAGTTAACACCCCAGTCTCCCTACTCTCTCATCCTTACCATCCTCAGGGAAGATGTGACCAGCAGAGGATGTGACAGTGAGAATTCTTTTTACTGTTTGGGTAATTCCGCTCTTTCTTCAGTGGAAGGTGGAGAGAATCCTTTCTGCACCCCGATGTGTCCTGTCTCGCTAAGCTCTGGCCGTAGCTCAGTCCCGTTGTCCCACTTCCCCTCATTACTGCTGTAGAGAGTGGCCTGCTCCCTTCTGCTCCCCTCCTTCCAGGATACTTGCTCAGAGGCAGCAGAGTTCTTCTCAGTCATTTAAAAGCTCTTTTATTCGGAAATAATTTCAAATTTACAAAAAGGGTGTGAGAGTAAGAATAGTACAAAGAGCATGTGCATACTGTTTACCTACATGCACCGTTAACATTTTATCCCATTTGTTTTATCATTTTCTTTGTGTTTGTGTATGTATGTGTGTGTGTGTATACATTCACATACCCATAATTTTTTTCCTTACCCATTTGAGAGGAAGTTGCATGCATCATAGCCTATTACCCCTAAATGCTTTGGTTTGTATTTCCTAAAAAGAGGGGTATTGTCTTATATAACCACAGTGGAGTTATCAACTTCAGTAAATTTAATACTGATATAATACTTTTTCTAATCTACCATCATATTCCAATTTTTTTCAACTGGCCAATAATGTCCTTTATAGAATTTCTTTTTTCTCTTCAGTACAGAATCCAGTCTAAGATCAGATATGATCTTTAGTTGTCATTTGTCTCCTTTAATGTAGATCATTGCACAGCCTTTCTTTGTCTTTTATGACATTGATGTTTTTTTTTTTTAACAGTGCAGCCCCTCCCCTTTTAAAAATAGAACCCTCCTCATTTTTAATTTGTTTGATGTTTCCTCCTGGTTGTTTTCACATTACATATTCCTAGCTGGAATCCTGCAGGGGTGCTCAGGGTGCTGCATCTGAAGACACGCCTTGCCCGTCACCTCTCAATGGTGAGGGTAAGGTGGGTCATCCGTCCAGTTGCGTCCACTTTCTCTGCGTGTACTTGCTGTATTCCCCTTGTGACAAATAATTAATCTGTGAGGAGGCACTTTAAGACTATGCAGATATCCTGCTCTTCATCAGAATTTCTCCGTAGTTTCGCATCCGTTGATGATTTTTGCCTGAGTCTTTATGATGATGGTCTGCACCTGGCATTCTTCAATAAGAGTCTTCCTTCTCTCTCAATATTTATATATCCATTATTTGCCTGGACTCATGGATTCCTATTTTTTCAGGGTTTAGCATTCATTGCTTCTTTAATTATGTTGCTGGTCAGATTGTCCCATATTTGGCTAGTGGGAACCCCTTCAAGCTGGCTCCTCAGCACAGGTCACTGTGACATCCACAGTGTCTGAGCACCTGTGACAGCCTCTCCCCCTGGGCAGCCACATTGTCGGTTTCAGTAAATCTTGTGTATGTCATACAGTTTTTAAATCAGATTGACCCATAAGTGTCTTTCAAGTTTGGGAAGAATCTATCTGGACGTATTTGAGTGATGTGTGAATAGGCAGACAGAAACTTAGTTTTCTTTATGGTCATTTGTACCTACTCCTATTTCCATTTGCAATAACATGAGTTAACTAATGGGTTATTACTCTGCAGTTAATAACTTTTCTGGTTACACGGAGTTGACTTCTGAGCTGCCCGAGCACTCCCTCTGCTGGCAGTGCAGTGCATGAGCACTTTTCTGGGCCAGTTTAAGACATGAATTTTTCTTTCTGCCCATTTTTGGTTGGTTGATCTCTGTCTCTGTCTTCAATTGTTAAACAAATATGGAACATACAATACAAACAGTTTTCAAACTTGCTTTGTTTATTAAATGTATCCAGAATATTTTTCCATGTAAAAAATACACATCATCCTATTAGTGTTTGCATAATTTTCTATTATATGCATGTTCTGTTTGCATTTAAATAATACACTTTTAATAGGTTTTTGTATTGTTTACTTTTCCATTTTAGATAACACTACAACGAACATCCCTTGTATGTTTATCATTTGCATTTGATTTGTTTAAATAGAGCTTGATAAATGGATGGGAATTTGACAGGTAAAAATATAGGGATGTGTTTGAGAGAATTGTCTAGACAAAGTTAATGATGTGTTTAAGAAACCGTAAAGTCAAGTGTGTCTTAATCATGGTGTCAGAATAGTGGGAAATATGTTTGGAAGGTAGTGGCATAGGACTCTTTCTGTTCAAAGGATAGAATCCACCTCCAACCATAAGTGAAATAGAACAGAAACTTATTCATTTAATAGGTGGGAAGCCCAGGGGTCGCTTGGACCTAGGAGTTCAGCTGCTGCTGGATCATCTCCTAGCTGTTTCTGTTTCTCCTTCCCGCCCATCCCAGTTTCAGCACTGATAATCTCAGGTTCTCTTGACAGTTGGCATGAGGAGGAAAGGAGCCCTGGCCTCTCCAGACCCACGTCCAGCAGCTCAGGGTACAGGGAAGAGCCACTCTCATCCGTTACTCTTAAATGTCAGGGGGGGCCTCTGATTGGTGCTGTGTCCTCGGATGTCTACCCTCAGGCCGTCCCCTGTGGACGAGGGCATGGCATGTCTGCAGGGACAGGATCTGAAGCCCAGGCCCACCCTTAAAGCCAGGGGACAGGTGCAAACCATGGTAGACCCTCCCTTCAGAACCCTGTGGAACAGGTGAGCTGAAATCCCTCAGTGGAAAGAGGATGCTAAATAGACAAAACAGGAAACCACAGTGTAGTCAGGCCTGGTCTCTCCTAGAACACTCCAGATGAGTCTGAAGTCGGGTGTGGTCAGTGACAGTAGAAAAGAGGGAAAGGACGGAAGGCCCATTCTGCATGTGCCAGGGTCCACTCCTGGTGCCTCCTCCTAGAGGGGGAGGACTTGGGAGTGTTTCCTCTGATGGCAGGCCTGGCTGGCTCAGGGATGGGGACTTTAGAGGTAGGAATATCATGGGGAAAATTAGATTTGGAGTAAAACCAGTGAATTCAGTCTTTTGCATGTTGATTTTGAAGTATTTTTGGAAAAGCCATGTGGAAATGTCCAGCAGGGCATGACCAAATCTTACCTGGCTCTCCCTTTCAGAGGCCAAGTAAGTAAACCACAGCCGGAAGTATCGACTCGTGTAAGAGAAAAGAGCTTCCTCTGGTACAGAGGCTTCTTTCCCTCTGCCTGGACTGTACCAACAGCCTGAGTCTCCTCCCCATCCTTAAACCATTTCCACAGTCATCTTTATTAAACGTACTTTTTATCCTCTCTCTGCCTGGCTCAGAAAAATTCAGTGTTGGGTTTTGTTGTTGTTGTTGTTGTTTTTCTCCTTTGGCTGGTTGGTTTTTTTGGTGCACATTCTACGTAATTAGGATTATATTAAGTATAAACGTTGTCATTCAAGGTCCTTAATGGTTGGTCACCAAGCTACATTGTTATCGCTGTTTTTCACAACTCTGCTCTTCGTATGTGCGTCTTGAGTCCATTGAATTTTTGGCATCCCATTAACATACTCCATGCTTTTCTTCCCTTGGTCCTTTGTTCTCACTTTTCTCACGTGCCAGAGTGTCTTGACTGGGATCTGACTAGAGAAATTGAGAACTACAACTGGTAGAAAGAAGCAGGATGTTACATGACAGGTCTAAGATTGCATCTAAGCAGACAGAATAAAAATTTTAGACGTTACTTAAATTCTGAATCCCTGGTTAAAAGACATTTGATGCCTGCATAAGCCCTTCTGTGTATTTTTCATTCCACTTCTGGGTAGGTACCACAGCAGAGAGTGCGGAGCCTGCCCTGAAGGGGAGATCTGCAGGCACCACCCCGTTAGTTGCTGAGAAGGATGAATGAGTTTGCCAAGCAAAAAAGAGGTGACATTTCAGACAGTGGCTGCAGCATGGATGGCAACACTGAGGCGTAGAGCTTTTGAGGGGTGGTCAGATATTTGGAGATGGCTGTGGCTTGCATTGTGTGTGTATCTGTATTAATTACCTTCCAAAACCTTTGGCTCTGGGAGGAAGAACTCCTGGGGAGATGCTTTTTCCGTTGAAGAGACTCTGGAGAGGGCCAGGGAACCCAATAACCAAAAACTACAGTTCATGCCCTATCACGGTAAGAGAGACCCTGGATTCAAGGAAATCAGGCAATTCACTCTTTCAAATAACAATTTAAAAAAGAACCCATTTAGTCTATTGCTAAATATAGAAGGAACATAAAAAGTTGCCCACATTTTGGTATCTTTTAGGAGAAAAACACATATTGATTTTTTTTAGGTTATTAGAAAAATTAGATAAAGTCTTAACAAAAATAGAGTGCAGCCAGTGATTGTATACTTTGGGTGGTTTGTATGGTATGTGGATGTAGCTCAATAAAATGGCATAAGGAAAATAGAGTACAGCATAAGACTAAAGGAAAATATAGAGTATGAATCTTGAGATGAGGTAGAATATCTTGTTGCATGTATATTTCATAGGCTAGACACACAGATTTATTTGTAAGGCTTAAAACATACCAGGTTGCATGTTTATTTATAATCCAGGGAGGGTATATTGAGTTCCCTTTTTATCGGGCGAATCTGAAAAGTGAGAACACTGCTTTTTTTTTTTATTATGTGGGAAAGACCATTGTCTACCTAAGGAGGCGCACCTTTATTTTTACTTCCTTAAATTAGATAAGCCAAGTGGGGCAAAACCAGTAGCAACTGCTAGGACCAGCATGTGAGCAAAGGCTATATTTAATTTAGAAAAGTTCTGCTAATTAAGTGACTTTAAAATGTTGTTTTACAAGCTAATTGTGGCCCAGTCCCTGCAGGACTTGCTGTACAAAGGAAAACCCATTTTTCCTGTGTGTTTGCACAGGGGTTTATTGCAGCACCTGCCATGGCTTTGGTTACACAAAGGAGGTACAGGGATACTGGTAGCTTTACTTTCGAACTTGAGTCTCCTCAATCCATAGAATGGCACCATCCTTCCAGAAAAGAAAAGGAAAGGAAGGAAGAGAGAAAACAAACTGAAATTTTTGGTACAGACTCTCCTTGAGCGAAAGTAATGAAAGATTGTTTTATTTCTATACCAAGTTGTGCTTAGAAAGCTGATTGCCTAAAGCAGAAAGTCTGGCTTTCAGAATTGTACTGTAATCCGGGGTGGAAAAAAGTATCACCCAGATGGCATTTGTAGGAGATTACTGACTCGTAATCCTTCCTTGTCCTAGAAGATTAAGCCTGCCCTGATGTAGTTGTGGTCAGCTGACTAGTTAAAAAGAAAATAAATCGTAGTTTCTTATTGTAACTCTGCTGGGGTCTGACATTTGCTTGGACTGTTGTACACTGGGGTGATACTACAGAACCTGGCCCTCATTTGTTTGCTGAAGAAGCTCTCCTACCCTGCCCAGGCTGGTCATTGTTGACTGAAATTAACTGCCTCTCCTAAGATTGTTTGGGGCAGGTCATTTATTAAACAAGTCTGCCCTGTCTGCTTGTCCCGAGGGCGTGCAGGCTGCTGGAAAGAACTGCAGCACCTGGGCTGGGAAGGCAGGTTCCTTAAGTCCAGGGTGCATTTCCTCAACAATGTGCCCCATGCAGAGAACTCAGAGAATGTGGCCAAAGCGGGACTCAGCTGAAGAATGATACTCGGTGGTTCCAGAACCATGCATTCTGCATTTGTCTTGAACGGATTCTAGAGAGATGGATTTGTATGAGGACTACCAGTCACCATTTGATTTTGACAAAGGAATGAACCAAAACTATCTCTACTTGTCTCCTAGTGGAAATCCATCTCCACCCGGATCACCTACTCTTCAGAAATGTGGTAATTCCTAATTTTGTAAAGTTTGCTGTAATAAAAACCTAGGTGTGACTTGGGGTTTGCCTGGCTTTAAAATTATTAGTATCAAGATGTGCAGAATGTTGCTGTGTTGAAATTAGTTAACAAAGCTAAGAGATTCAAAGCAGAGAGAGAGATGGCTCGTTAACTATAATATATGTATAATGGGAACTTTGATGTTTAAAGTTAGTGTTATTTATAGAGGCATTAGGGTTCTTCTGATTACTTTGAGTTCAGTGAGCTGATAAATATCAAGGAGAAATCTGAAGGTTTTTGTTTCCAGTTGTGTAATTCCTCTTTGGTAAAATGAGGCTTATGCGTCTGCAGTACTGACTAAATTTAAGATACTGCTAATGGATAATCCTGGATTTTGTTTTGGAATACTGAGAATGGCATAAATAAATACCAAGGCAAGAGATGTTTTAGAAGAAGAACTTAGGCTTGTACCTTTGGAAGCAGTATTCCTTCATGCATGCCACCAGGCGACTGTTCTGAAGGCCAAGGGCTAGTCAGTGAGGATCTTACTGGAACAGGGCGGCAGAAAGCCAGAAGCAGGCTTATAATCATTCAGGCCAGTTCCCTCATTTTATAGCTAAAAGCTGGGAGATGTTTCAGTGATTTCTGTAACTTGCCAGAAAAGCAGCCAGGTTTTCTTGGAAGTTAATTTTTTTTTTTTTAATTAATGAAGGACAGGCCAGATTTTGCTCTTTTTAAGCATAAAAATGAGTAAATAAGAAAAAAAGATGCAGCATAAAAAAACCTAGCTGTAAATATTTTAGGTCTGTTTGTTTGCTGACAATGGGGTATGGGCTAAAGCAACTGTCTATAGGTTGCAATTGGTAGCCACCTTTGGGGATACAGTTTGGATTTTCAGGAAGGGAAAAATGTTTTAAATAACAGAGGGGCTGGAGCTGGTCTCTAGAAGTTGGGGCTGGTAGGCAGCTAGATGTCTGATGGGTAGTCAGATTGCTAGGAAGCTTTTCACCTGGATGTTTTTTCCTGGTCTACGTGGTCCACTTTGGGCTTCTGTAACAGAGTGGGCTAGAATCTTCTCGATGCCTAGCTCTTAGAAGGATATCATGTATTCTAACTTCTAATTCTTATGAACAGGAAATGCTTCAAGAGCAAAACAAGTAGGGAAGTTAGGGCTGGATAAGAGAGTAAAGCCTAAAGAGAAAAGGGGCCGTGGAAACCTTCAAGAAGACAGGCGCAGTCATGGAACTTCAGGTGAACCTTCCGTTGGTGAGCTGCTGGAGAGTCCTGGAAGGATTTCAGTTGTCTGCTCTTTTAGGTTTCTTCCCACTCGCCTTGCATCTGCCTCACCTCCTGTCACCTCTTTCAGTTACAGTCATTACTGCCTTCAGGTGTTTTTGTTAAAACAAAGGCAATTGTAGGATTGGGTATGTTTCTAGGCACATTTTGAAGAATCGTCTTCCCAATTCCTAGTAGTAGTCCTTAGGAGCCTGGGGTCATGGAATTAAAAAACAAATGAACAACAATTAAAAGCAAACCTGGGTGTGCACTAGTGCTCAGCTTTAGTAGGTTTCTTTAACTGAAAAGGAGGCTGGAGAGGGGGCATTAAAACAAACAGAAACCACCGTAAGCAGTCATCTAATACGAACACTGCAATTCTAAAATATCCAAATAAAAGTGGGAATCTAGAACAGTGATTACTGTCTGTGTACTTCAGGGCACACGAAACTGCAATTCTGAGCACCAAGCTTGGAGCATAGATGAAAGGAATAATATATACACAGAATGAGTAACATCTCTTGTCCGTGTGTTTGTATTTATATGTAGAGGCTCCAAGATGGAGATACATTAAAAATACATTTAAAAGTTCATGCTGAATGGTTTAACTAGGTTGAACTTAAAAATTTGGACATGGACAGAGGTAACGGTAGCACATTACTGTGAAAATATTAACAGTGCTAAATGGTGTGTGAGTGTGGTGGAAAGGGGGAGTTTAAAGTCATGTATGTCACCAGAAGGCAAGTTGGAGGTTGAAAGATGGGAATGTATAACACAGTGAATCTTGTGGTGGACAGAGTCTGTGATTTACTACAAATATTAAAAGTACTTTTGTGAACTAGAACAAATATATGACACTACTACAAGGTGATAATAATAGAGTGTTAGATGGGAAAAAAAATGTACCTATTGCAAACTCTGGACTATAGTTACTGGTAATTCTGTTTCATCAACAGTAACAAATGTGCTATACCAATACTATGGGTCAATAATGGGGGGGAGGGCAATAAGTGGCATGGGAGGATTTGTGTTTTCTTTTTTCTTTTTCTTTTTCTTTTCTGGAGTAATGAAAATGTTCTAAAATTGATCATGGGGTTGTGTGCACAACTACGTGATGCTACTGTGAGCCAGTGAATGATAACTTTGGATGGTTTGTGTGGTGTGTGAATATATCAATAAAACTGCATTAAAAAAAATTCATGTGGCTGTTGGCCACTATGTATCTAATCTGCAGACAAAAAGTGCCCCAAAATGACTGATGTTAAAAGGAGTCTTATTCAGAAAGGTTGGGAAAATTGATCTGAACAAACATATTTTTTGATATTTATCCCAAATGCCATCATGAACAAATGAGAAAGTAATGAAATTTAAACTATAGGTGGGGCTGATCCTAAGAAACAATTGGAATGAAGAAGGGGATGAGTGGTTGGAACAGAAAGAGACTTTTAAACTCTTGGCTCCTACCCACATTCAGAAATGCCTTATACCTTTTAACCTGGAAGCCTCATACATACAAATATCTAGGTATGACTGAAACAAAATTTATGAAACAGACCTTATTCTTACTATATATAATGGACTCTGGGATATTCAACTATTGTATTCTCTTTCTCCTTTTTAAAATGCTCATCTGGTGCTGCAAAATTGACCTCACAACCCATAGTTTGAAAGGCACTGATTTAAAATAAATTTTGTGATCTGGAATATAAGCTCTATTGGGGCATTATTTTGCCTCTTTTTTGCTTACTGCCCTTTCCCCAGCACCTGGAATAGTGTTTGTTTCATGAGTGCATGAATGAGTGAATGAAACAGGGAAGGACTCATTCATACTCCAGTTGTTTTTACGGATGTGAAAATTGGGGCCAAGAGAAAATTGGGGCCAAGAGTGACATGAGGCTGCCAAATCACTGAGCTTAGCTAGCCTAAGCTGAGTCTAGCACTCGTCTCTCGTTTCTCAAGCTGGTGCTTTAAAAAAAATAACAAAACAAAACAACTCACCCCATCTCAACCTCTCTGGTAATGGATATTATAGGATATGTTAATCATTCAAGGCCTAACCTCCCTTTTCGTCAAGGGTTTTAACGTGGGTTGGTTTGTTGATCCTTTATGTGCTGGCTGGACCGGAACATTCTCCTCCGCTTTGTAGTTGGCCAGGTGATGTTCTTGTTTGCATTTTCCCTCCCATTTTATGAACATCGATAAGAGTAGTTTCCCAAATGCTGTTTACATAGAAACACCCTTTTTCTTAAGAATTTTCTGATTTACAGGACAGTGCAGCCCTGGTTTATAGCACTGTTAGTTATTTCTAGCGATTTCAGGAAATATGAACAATTGAAACAGCTGATGTT
The DNA here is from genome assembly GCF_015220235.1 of Choloepus didactylus. Lineage (NCBI taxonomy): Eukaryota > Metazoa > Chordata > Mammalia > Pilosa > Megalonychidae > Choloepus > Choloepus didactylus. The sequence continues at coordinate 36,100,628 of NC_051320.1, read as the reverse complement.
TTAATTTAATGCTGCCATATTTGAAACTCTAAGCAAAGACTGAAAACTGAAACTGAAACTCCTTAGTTCCTAGTCTTCTTTCCATTCTGTTTTACCTTTTTTGATTTTTTACTCTCTGTCATTCCCACTTTTCAGAGATGTGATTATTGCTTTTTTGAAAGTTCTTCATGAGTGTCTTCCCCTGATTCTACTGGGTGTTTAGAGGTCTTCAATAGCAAACATATCTATGGTTTATAAAATAAAGGAGCGGAATTGAAGAAGTGTAGAACCTCCTGATTCTTACAAAGGAAATTTAAGGATGGAAGTCACTTCCTCTCTGGGGATCCCCAGATTTCTCCATGGCTGACCTTTTAGCTCTTTGTGGAGAGCCCCAGTTACTAGGCTTCTGCTTGATAGGGTGGGGGAAGCACTGAAGTAATTGACTAAAGGGTTTTTCCTCTGTTTTTAAAGATGAAAGAGATTTAAGGATCAGTTACAGAGTATCTAGAGGGAGCAAATAAGGCATTTGAAAATATGAATGTGTTCTGCCTTTGTGATTGTGTCTTCTTCCACGCTTTCTGTGAAGGGAAGATTTGGGAGGTGAGCTGTTTTCTTGGGAAGGAAAGTCACCACTTTCAGAGGCCTTGCTTTCATAGTTGAGTCTCAGCAACACTTCTCTGCCCTATCTGACTCCCAAGTTCTCATTTCCTGTTTTGCCTTGGTGCAGCCCCCTGTCTGGCTGGTGGGGGTGCGGGTGGGGGGCTGCTACTGGCTTCTGGTGGATGGAGGCCTGGGATGCTGCACAGGACCAGCCCAGCCCAGGCCACCAAGAACCATCCAGCCCAAGCTGTCCATCGTGCCAACGTGGAGAAGCTACCTTAAGTGGCTGCTTTGTCTTTAGGGCCTCCCGAAGAGAACACCCTTTCTGGGGGAACCTCCAAATAGTCCTGTCGTCTCTCCTGGGATTTTTCTACATCTGGAAACAGAATGAAGTACAGAGAGTGGGAGCCACAAACATAGACTTATAAGGGGAAAATATCTTGTGATGTTTTTGGATATTGCCATTAAAGATATTTTGAACTACGTGTTGTATCTTTCATAACTATAGGTTTAAGAAGGTGGTGGTGGGGTGAGGAGGATATTTTCCTCTTGTTTGTGCTTAAATAAAACAGTCTAAGAGATTGCAGTTGTTTTTTTTTTATTATTCCTGCTCTGGTCTGAAAGCCATTGTCGTCCCTTTGAAGATTGTTAAGAGAGGTATATATAGTTTCATTTTTCAGATAAGTTTATAGGATTGGATTATACTTTAACAAATTTGTTCTTGGATAAACAGTATTAACAGTCAGACTAAACAGTAGATATTTTAGACTCTTTTTCTAGCATGTTTTTCCCTCTTAGCTACTTGGGGGGCAGCTGGCAACATATTCTTCCTTTTAAAAGTGTCATTTGTGTCCCACCTGTTTGTGTGTACTTTCTCTGTAATGTCAAGGTAGACAACCTGCTCCAAATAGGTACAAACTTGGAATAGACTATATATGAAATAGAAGTTGTATTTCTTAAAAAGGTGGTTTTTTAAGGTCTCTTTTAAATTAAAAAACAGACAAACAAAAACAAATCTTTGTAGGTAAAAGAAGTGAAGTGAGACTGCAATGTTTAAAATAAAAATCTCAAGATAGAAGGGAAACAGTGAAGGGAGACTGGCTCTAACCTTTCCCTCAGCCACCCCCGTGGCTGTGTCCCTTCCCACACTTCAGTTTTCAGTCAGCGTTGCTGCGCACCTACTGTGTATCGGATACTGTGCTTGGTCCCATGATACCCGATTGGAATGCAATGCCAAGGCCGAGTTTTGCCTTGCCCAGTGGGCTGCGTCCCAATACAATAGGCATCACATGTAGGCGGTTATAACCCAGAGCCACACGGACCCCGTTTCTCAGTCTGTGTCATGGGGTTGGAGAAAGCCACCTAGACACTCAGAACTGAGTTATTGAAATGAATGGGACTTGGGAGTAAGGAGAGGGTTCCAGGCAGAGGAAAAAACATATGCAAAGACCTAAAAAACAAGAGAGCATGCTGCTGGAGAGGAATTGCAGGTTGGAAGACATTTCAGGAGCATCTGATAGTAAGGGGAGTAGCAGGTAGTAGTAATAGGTGGGGAGTCCTTGAAGAATTTAAAGGAAGGGGGTGACATGGTCAGATGCATATTTTAGATGCCTGCTCTGGTGGCAGGTTGGTGAGTGGTTTGGAGGAGACAGAGACCATCAGGGAGCTTTGGGGGCAGGAACCTTACGTGGGAAATGCAAGAGTGGTGGAAAGGGAGGAGAGGAGAAAAGTAGAAGTCATGCAGAGAGAGACGGAGTGAAATCTCAGGAAGGTGGGAGAAGAAGCCAAGAAGTGTGTGGCTGTGTCCCGAGGGATCAGGGAGGGGAGGTTTCAGCCAAGGCGGCAGTGTCCGCTGTCCCAAGTCAAATGAGATTATGACCAAAGAGCACTGTCCTCGGGTGAAGGTGGCATGGGAGGGGCAGGTGCTGACTGCAGGGGGTTGAGAGTGGTGGAAGGTGAGGAAGCTGTACCTCTGCTAAGCTGTACCTCTCTGAGGAGAAAAGAGGGGAAATGTAACTGAGAAATCAAGAATGAACAAATGATTATGATTGCTGAATCACTATATAGATGGTTTTCTTTCCATATTGTAGAATAGACAGAAGTTAATACCTGAAATAACTGAAACTCAACTAGTTTCACCCTAGTTTATACTTACTGTTACAATGGTTATTATAGCCAGTCTCGGCCCTGTTTACAGGTACTATTGTAGTGGTGAGTCTAGCCTAGTTTTAGCTCTGTTTATACTTACTGTTGTAATGGTAACAACTCCGTTCCCCTGGTTTGAATCCATAAAAACCCTGAACTCCTTAGACTCCGGAAGGCAGGCTTTTCCTCTCCTGCTTCATGCATATTATTAAACTTTTTCTTTCTTTGAAATCCTGGTGGTATAGATTGGCTGTTAGGTGCACCGGGCAGAGAACACACTGCTTTTGTCCAGTATCAAAGTGCTGGGGTGAATTGGAGGGCACAGGAAAATGGGGGAAACAGCAGAACTTTACTGAACATCTAATATGTGCCCATTCCTTATGTTTATTATCCTTTCAAAAATTCTTATAAAATCCCAGAGAACTGGTGTACTGCCTTCTTTTTGTAGGTGGAATGGGGCTCTTTGAGGATAAACATTTGGTCAAAGGTCCCCCAGCTAGTATGTGGCTGAGCCAGTTTTTATACCCCTTTCCATCTAACTTCAAAGCTCTTGCTTGCCCTTAACCAAAAGAACTCTGCCCTCAGTTTCCACTCTTTATACAACAAAGAATTTGAATTAAATGATCCAAAAATCTTTTCAGATCTAAAATTGTATGAAAGTAGCTAAAAAGGCTTTAATTGATAATCATGGAGAGCTTTGAAAGGAAGCAATTGGTCTTAATTGGAAAGGTCAATGATGGATAACTGTTTAGGCAGGTGAGCTGCTTCTGGGTGGCTTGGGACTATATCTCTAGCATCTGACCAGAAGAGCCAGAGATGCATTCACCAAACTCTTCTTCGTGGCTTAATTGTAGGTTCTCTTCTTCCCATGGTTGAAATTTGCCGGGACATGTGGCTATTGGGGACTGAATCATGTATCCCACAAAAGACATGTCCAAGTCTTAATCCACATTCCCCTGGGTGTGAACCCATATGTAAATAGAACCTTTGAGGATGTTATCAGTTAAGGTGTGCGCTCATTTGTGAATAGGATCTTCAAAGATCCTATTTGGTTGAGCCACAGGGAATCCAGGTAGGCCTTAATCCAAGATGGCTGAAGTCCTCACAAGCAAAGGAGATTTGGACACAGTCAGTAGAAGTCAGAAGCCGCCAGAGATGAGGCAGGTCGCCATGGGATGGAGGCGGAGATGCAAGCCAGGCCGTCCTAAGGATTGCTGCAAGCCAACAGCAGAACGCTACAGACTCCGAGAGAAAGCATGGCCTGTCAAGACCTTCATTTTGGACTTTCTAGACTCCAAAACTATGAGCCGATCAATTCCTGCTGTTCAAGCCAACCAATTTGTGGTGTTTGTCATAGCAGCCCTGGCAAATTAAGACAGTGGTGAAATGGGCGGCTTTGCATGGGAAAGTAAGAAGAAATTTACTTTGATTAAATCTTGAACCCATTAATCATTTCAGATAAAACATTTATTAACATATGCTCTGTTCCAGGCGCAGAAGTACTGAGAGGAAAAGAGGAGGATCTGGACATGAGGACTCTGCAGTGTGGGTGGGACTAGGGGTGTGCTCACGATGGAGCAAGCGCCTTTTCCTGCCTTTCCTCACTTGGGCTTGCCCATCCCCTCCCTCTTCCCTGCAGACTCACTCAGGCATGCTTCTACTTAAGCAAAAACAAACAAAAAAAGAGTAAGAACTTCATCTTCCGCTAACAACTTACAAGTTCTCTGAAGTCTGAAGTATTGTGTCTCACCAAATCGCAGATACTGCTGGTTGAGCAAAAAAGCAATGCTCTATCATCACTTAAATTTTAACTTTTTATGTTTATTGGAATTCTTTTAGATTATTTATACACATATTATGGCCAGGACTCTCCCCTGCCTATTTTTAAAAGTAGAACAAGTTGGTTTACGTTTTCCCAAGACTTCTTCATGTTCAGAGTCTTCCTTATCTGAATTGCTTTTTAGAAATAATTGGTCTGTTTTATTTGTTTACCTCACATAAAAAGTCTGTGATGCACCCTTTCTTAAGAGAGAGATCTGTAATCTGGTCTGCGATTTTCTAAGCCACTGACAGTGCATTTTGCAAATTTCAAAGCATAAGTGCAGGTGATAAAACAACTAGGCCACAGTTGCTGCTGGGCTGACTGAGTGTACGATGCATCTTGAGTTTAAAGTTGTGAAATGTATTAAACAAACAGGAAACTACAAGTGTTGGAGAGGGTGTGAAGAAATAGGGACACTTACTCACTGCTGGTGGGAATGTAGAATGGGTACAGCTGCTGTGGAAGACGGGCAGTTCCTCAAAAAACTAAACACTGAATTGCCTTAGGACTTGGCAGTTCCACTACTTGGGATATACCCAGAAGATCAGAAAGCAGGGACACGAACAGACACTTGCACACTGATGTTCATAGAGGCATTATTCACAATTGCTGAAAGGTAGAAACAATGAACATTCATTTATTGAATGGATAAACAAAATGTGATATGTATTTACAATGGAATATTACTCAACACTAAGAAGGAATAAAGTCTTGAAGCACGTGACAGCATGGATGAACCTTGAGGACGTAATGCTGAGTGAAATGAGTCAGACACAAAAGGACAGATGCTGTAATATTTCACTAATACAAACTAACTAGAATATGTAAACTCAGAGTCATAAAACTTGGAATATAAGTTGCCAAGAGATAGACTGGAACTAGATAATGGGAGCAGCTGCCTAATATGTACAGGATTTTTAATGAGGTTGAACTTAGATGTCTGGAAATGGATAGAGGTGAGGGGAGCTTGTTATTGGGATTATAAGTAATAGAGCTGAATTGTAGGTGAATTTAGTTGAAAGGAGTTGTCTAGAGTCACATGTGTCACCAGAAGGAAAGCTAGAGATTAAAATATGGGACTGTATAACACAATGAACGTTATGGTGGACGTTGTTTATGATTAACACTACAAATATAAATAAGTTCTTTCATGAACTAGTACAAATGTATGACACTTGTACAAAGAGTTAATAATAGAGTGGTATAAGGGGAAACGGTACCTATTGTAAACTACAGACTATAGTTAACAGTAGTGTCTTAATATTCTTTCATCAGCAGTAACAAGTATACCACACCAATACTAGGGGTAAATAATAGAGGGGTGTGGGGTATTTTGAGTTTTCTTTTTTTTTAATGTCTATTTGTTATTTTTCTTTTTGGAATAATGAAAATGTTCTAAAATTGAGTGTGATGAAGACTGCACAACTAGGTGATGATACTGTGAGACATTGATTGTGTATTTTGGATGGATTGTGTAGTATGTGAATATATCTCAACAAAATTTACAGCTAGAAAAAAAAGATGTAAGTTTTTTTAAAATTGTTTCTTAGAATTGATAGAGCCCGCTGTTCCTCCTCTCTGTCCCGTCTTCTCCATCCCTACCCCATGGCAGTGGGCTCAGGGCCTTTTACCTGGGCATCTGGCTGCATCCTGTCTGGTCTCTGGGCTCTTCCCAGTCTGGTCCCTTCTCTACCTCACTGCCAGAGGGAATTTCCAAAAGGCAAGCCTGGACATGTCAGTCCCCTGCTTAAAATTCTTTAGGGGAGTCATGGGGAATTGGACAGGATCTATTTGCACAACTAGAAGAATTAAGGAGGTGGCTAAAATATTCATAACCCGATGGGACAGAATGTCACTAATTTTCAGTTACTGGGGCTCGACGATGATGTGTCTGGCTTAGGAAGCCGGCAAAACCTATGTGTTCTCGTGCCCTGGTGAAGTAGAGTCTCTGCTGAGAAGGGCTTGGACTTCTGTTTCCGGCCTCCCTTCTGTGATTTGCCCTTTGCCTTGCTGTCTGCTTAGCATTTCTCTAAGAAAGAGTATGAAGGAGCAGGAGTATAGAGTTGGGAAGACCCTAGTTTGAATCTCACCTCTGCGACTTTGGGCAAGTTATTTAATCTCAGAGGGCCTTTGTTTCCTAACGGAAATAAATATTACTACTCTCAGCCCAGTGGCTGGTGTATTAGACCTCAGTAAACATTAGTCGTATTTTCTCCTTCTTCTCTGTGTTATAAAAACAGCTCAGATTCTGAAGAAGAACATTAAAATTAATGATCAAATAAGATTTTGGGGGATTATTTGCAGTTTTAGGAAATCTGTACTTTAAAAATGTTCCCGTTTCCCGCTTTTCATATTTTGAATGAGAAATCGATGTCTTTTTTTCCCCAGAGTTAGACTTTCCCTGCGGTGTGTTCGCTTTTGATTTTTGAAAGACTTTATTTCAATTCTCATCTCTTTCCTATTCAGTATCTTTTTAAATCTTTCATTATTTTTTTGGCTCCATTACCTTATGCCATTTTAAAATGCCCAGATCTTTCTTTGCAGGGTGGGGAGTCCTGCATTTAACTTCAACCTTTGGACCTCCATTTCTTCATCTGAAAAGTGGGAATAATAGTTCTCTTTTGCATGATGGTGGTGGAAAGACAGAGAATAAACAAGCAGCTCCTCGCCCAGCTATGGTCAACTATTAGGTCATCAAATGGTGTTTTGGAGGCGACACTTACAGCTGTGATGATCTCTGTGGGTGAGCTCCTTGAATGGATCAATTGTCTATTTTTGCACTCTCCATTTCTTTAACGTAGTTTCTGTTCAGTCATGAAAATATGAAAGTTCTTTCTTCCAGAAGGTTGAAGTCTGCCATTTGCTCTCCATTTCTCTGCTGCTATATGGCTTTCTGCTCCAGTTACCTTATCACTGTATTACCGTGTAACTGTTCTTTGCCTATTTCTAATTTATGCCTCAGCTCACTTGCCAGTGAGATCATCCTAAAACAGTCATTACTTCGTTTAGTAGCCTTCCATGTCTCCACATTGTCTACAGAACAAAACCCAAAATCTTCAGCCTGATTTTAATAACCTCCACAGTAAATACTATACTCTTACTGAACAGATAGGAAACTGGATAGTATCTTGAAAAAGGTATAAGACCAAATTTGGATTCCCAGGTTTGGGGAATGATGGTGTTGAAAATAATGACGAGACTACTTTTGAGCTAGTCTTCCAGATGCAATGGCATCTGCTTTCAGATCAAGCTGTCTGGGTTCAGAATCCTAACCCTGCCCCATACTCTGGTGTGTCACTGTGGACAGGTTGCTTAACCTCTGTAAGCCTTGGTAAATGGTGATACCCACCTCACAATAAGTGTTGTGCATAAATGGTCTTGGGGACGCTTATCTCAGATTTGGATATAAATAGAAGGCATCCAGTGGTTATTAATAATTTTCCTAAGGCTTGATTGTCATAACACACTGGCGATTCCAATACCTGCCATTCTAGTGTTCCTGAGTCCTTTATTTTCCAGTATTTTTCTCCAGTTGATTGTCCATCTGGAACAAACCTCACCTTTATATTTTGCTGTTGAGGTTTTGCTGCCACCTACAGGCTAATGTGGAAAAGGCAGCGCATGTAATTACCAATTTTTGTTAGATTCTGAATATAAAATCTCAAGGTCATTTTTGAGGAGGTGAAGCCAGCTGTGGGCAGCCCCAGTGCCCCTTTCTGAGACATTTATTTTTCTTGATAGCCTAACTGCATACTTGAATATTATCAGGCTTTTTGGAATTGGGCAGTATGAATAAAGTATTATTAGCAATTGGATATTATCCCCTTTCCCTTGCTTAAAGAGATTCGAAACATAGTATTTATTAAAAAGCATACAATAGTCTTTGTTATTTAAGACATGGTTTAGCACCTTTCTGTTTTTTGTTTTCAAAAATTTTTATTTTATGGCCCTGTTCTAGTTGGAGAACTTGAAAGAACTGAGCAAAACATTAAAAAAATTTTTATAAGTGACTTTGTTATGGTTCTTGCTATATTGCCTTTATATGATACTTGTATGTGTGTTTCTTCGGTCTCATATTCCCTGTGTCACATAATCTGGCCTGGGGGATAAATTGACCAGCACATGCAGACCCTTGCAAATGGGTTCTGTTAGTGTACAGGGCCCCACCTTGTTCACAGTTTGATTTGGCTGTGGTTGGAGGAAGGGTGCCAGTGCCAGATGGCAGAGAACGGTCTGATCAAGCCTGGTGCTAAACCAAGGGGTTGAACTGTGTCTTGAGAACAAGAGGAAACCACGGAAGGATTTTAAACTGGGGAGTTGCATGTTCAGATTTCTATTACAGAAATTATACTTGGGTAGCCCATTTGAAGATACATTAGCAGGGACCTATAGAAGCAATTATTGCTTGAGCATTTCTACCTACTGATTGTGCCCAGCAAGTATTGTCTGTGCATCTGTTCTGGTTTGCTAATGGTGCTGTTATGCAAAACACCAAAAATGGATTGGATTTTATAAAGGGGATTTATTTGGTTATGAAGTTATAGTCCCAAGACCATAAAAATGCCCAAACAAAGGCATCAACAATAGGCTACCTTCACTGAAAAACACCAATGGCCTCTGCAAAATCCCTGTCAGCTGGGAAGGCACATGGCTGGCATCTGCTCCAGGGTTCTGGTTTCAAAATGGCCTTCCCCAGGACTTCTCTAGGCATCTGAGTGTGTTCTCTTAGTTTCTCCCAGGCAAACTCCAGACTAGCAAAAGTCTACTTTCAATGGCCGTTTCCAAAATGTGTCTCTTGGCTGCAGCTTCTCCGAGGTCCTTCTGTTTGTGAGCATTTATAGGGCTCTAGTAAACTAATCAAGACCTATGCTGAATGGGTGGGGCCACACCTCCAGGAAATAATCTAATCAAAGGTATTCCCCACAGTTGGGTGGGTCAGATCTCCATGGAAACAGCCTAATCCAAAGATTCCAACCTAATCAACACTAATATGTCAGCCCCCACAAGATTGCATTAAAGAACATGGTGTTTTGGGGGACATAATACATCCAAACTGGCACAGCATCATAGGGCTTAATCATGTTCTGTTTGCCACTCTGGTTTGTGGTCTTTAAATTGCTTTATTTGTATTAATTTTATGCCTCCAATAATTCCTTAAACACCTTCCAGGTAGGCACTATTTTGGTACTGCTCTGCTGGCGATTATTGTTCTGGTAACTATTAACTAAAATTAATATACAACTGGCCCCGTACAGAGTGCTTTTGTGCCTGGAATGTAATGTACGTAATACTTTATCTCGTTGATTTATGTACTTCTTTTATGTCTGCCTCGGCACTGGCTGGCTGCCTGTTGAACGGCGTGGTTATTCGCTTTCCTTTTTCCTCTCTGCCCACCTGCCAAGTCCTTCATCTGCTGCCTGGCGTCTTGCTTTGGGAGGGTTGCCACATCGCTGATATGGCCGAGCTGGCGCTTCTCAGAAATGGGTGGGGGTGGTGGGGAGCAACCAAAGTGGTTGTAACTCTCACTGGCAGAAAGAGAAGAGGAGGAAACGTTCCCCTTCCCTGCAGAAACTCTGTTGCCAGAGTAGATGGAAATCCTAAACCTGTGGCATGGGGATGAACAGGCAGAGCTGTGACTAGGGTGAGATGAGCAAGGCCAGTAAGCGGTGCAGAATTTAAGGGGACACCAAAAAAAAAAAAAACCTGAGTAGACAAGAGAAAATTAATGCCCCCAAAGTCCACAATGAACAAAATATCAGATTTTCAAATAGAGGCAAGATGGGCAACAGTGCCATGATGAGCCATTTTAGAACCTGGGGTAAAAGGAAATCAGCAAAACCAATTCTGTCTTTAAAATTTTTGGTATTTTGTTGGTCTTAGATTTTTTGGGATTGACTTTGATATTTTAAAGAACACTGAATTAAAATATTATTTATCTTGAGCTTTTGGCATCCCCTTAAATTTTGCACCCATGGCAGGTGCTGTGCTGGCCTGGCTGGCCTCACCGTAGCCCTGGGGGTGGGGGTGGGGGTGGGGAGGAAGAGAGCAGGGAGTTCTAAGGGGCAGTTGCCTGCCTGGCCATCCTCCAGAAATACTGAGCTCTTCCTGATGGGCCTTTGCTCATTAGCTGTATTTCAGGGCAATAGGTGCAGCTGGGGATTCTTACATATGTGCAAACCCTCTGTGGGTGTCAGTCATTTCTCTGAATATATACATTAGGATGTTTTTTAAGGGTATCTGGATGAGCTTTTTTTTTTTACAAAAAAGGCATTTCCTATCTCCAATAACTAATGGAGAGAAATGGAATAAAGTTTCTTTTATGTACCCGTATTTAGTTTGTTCAGCTGTTTGTCCTTCGCTGAGGAAGTTAAATGCTGGATTTGATTGCCAGAGGAAGCTAAAGACATTTACAAACTTCCTCCCCTTGGTTAGCGTGAAGTGGCTAAAATCTTGTAATTTTCGCTGATTTACTGGTTCAGCATTTTGAAGCCTTGGCAAAATCCCTTCAACTCTTACGCTTTGCAATTAACTGCATTGTCAGGGAGAAATGAACAGAAGTGGAGAAAATGCTGTATTTTCTAGATTCATGTTTTGGTGGAGCCAAAGTAGGTGGTTTTTAGGGGGATCAGCCTGGATTTTGTTTTGACCTTTTCTGGAAAAGCAGGTCAGTTGAAGGGCCAGAAAAGTGATGTGTGGGCCCTAACCATGTTGGATTTATTCTGTCTGGGGCAGTGAAGGAGCCCAAAGGAGGACTGTCACTGAGCTTTCAGACCTCACGGTCTTTTTTTTTTAAATCCCCAACTAGGTCTGCTGCGAACAGACCCAGCACCGGAGGAAGGAGAAGATGTTGCTGCCACCATCAGTGCCACAGAAACCCTGTCGGAGGAGGAGCAAGAGGAGCTGAAAAGAGAACTCGTAAAGGTAGAGAACGATCCGTATGTGTGTGTGTGTGTGTGTAGAAATGCACATAAAATTTATCATTTTTAAACACTTTAATGTGACCAATTCAGTGTCATTTTAGTACATTCACAATGTTATGCGACTGCCACCCCTATCTAGGTCTGGAATATTTTCATCACCCCCAAAAAGAAACCCTGGCCAGCACCCATCTGCTCTCTGTCTCAGAATTTACTATTCTGGACATTTCACAGAAATGGAATCCTACAATGTGTGGCTTTTCGGGGTCTGGCTTCTTTCGCTGAACATAATGTTTTCAATAAACACCGTTCCTTTTGGAACTTCGTGGTTCACACTTAAAATGTATTGTCCTTTGTGTCTCTAAGGCACATGGTAATATCTTACTGTCGGTTTCAGGGGAGAGGATGCACCGTGAGTTTACTTGTTCTAGACTAGGGAAGGGAGATGAAGGGCATGTTGTCAGTCGTTATTTTATGGGAAGAGATGTATGTGGCGAGGGTGGGTCTGAGGAGCGGGGTGTGAAGGAGGAAATGAATGAGAGGAGTACTGGTGACCCCGCTGACGTCGTCTACGCCGGGCTCTTCAGCTGCGTCACTGACTTTAAATCCACCTTTGGTTGTGTTGTGGAGATGAGTGGTGTTGATGCCTTTGTGAGGTTTCGTGACCAGGATGGGGCGAAGACAGATAAGGCAGCTTGGTGATAACCCTGTGAGAAGGGCTAAGGATTAAAAATTCTGCACTTTGAATGCACGACCAATGTTAATGTTTTAAAAAGAGAAAAACTAAAATAACTTTTTCACAAGTTATATATGTTCATTGGAAATACATAAAAATTCTGAAAAAAACTAATATCACCTACAGTCCCTGTGGCATGAAGGTTTTAGATGATCTGCTTTCAGACATATTTTCTGTGTATGTGTTGCTCTAGCATATATTTGTATTTTAAGATGGCATTATAACATACATCTGTAACTTTCCCCCACTTAACAGAATTTTAAGAATTTTTTTCATGCCAATAAATAATCTTGTACAGCCTGATTTTTATTGGCTGCTTAGCCCTTGATTGGACACATCATCTTTAAACATTTAGAGTGCTTCCATTTTTTTGCTATTATAAACAGTGTTTTGATGAACAGATGTGAATTCCTTTATGCACTTTCTTAGTTAGTTTCTTAGGATAAATTCCTAGAAGTTGAATTATCCCTAGTTCAAAGTTTCTAAGTGGTTTTTAAGGGCACACGTGCATTTCTGTGTACACCAACACAGCCAGATTGCTATTCTTAAACTTTCCCACAGTGTACATGAGGACACTTTCCCCACGTCCTTGCCTGCCCTGGCATGATTATGTCATTGTCAATAAAATAAAACTAATAATAATGGCACCAAATTCCTAATGAGCGTCTCCTGTGCAGCAGGCACTGGGCTGAGCTCTTTGCCTGCATTTTTTCACTCATGGTGGCAGCAGCCCTACGAGGCAGGTGCAGCTGTGATCATGATTGATTGGGTGAGGAAACATAGGTCTCCATCTCTAAACAGATTGTATAACTTGATTTAACAATATTTAATGAGGGCTTAAGGTCATAAAGCTAATTAAAAGCAGCTCTTAGACGTGCATCCAGGTCTTTATTAACTCTGGTGCCATTGCTCTTAACCTTGGATTTGTATTGTATTCATGCTTTTCCAGAGGTTTATCTAATTTTTATAAAAATCCAGTGAACTACATGTGGCAGATACAGTATTACTGTCACCTCATGGTTAAGATAATAAAGAATATATGATGATAATTATAGATAATAAAAATCACTTGCATTGAAAACCAAATGATAGTTTTCCATTTGGAAAGATTAACATCAGAGTTACTGCTTGAAATTGTCATCGAGTCTTAAATAAAATAGAGATATTCTAAAATTCCTCCCACTAAGTATTTTTGAGGTACATCAGAGATTCTTAATCATGCTCTCCTTTATGCCTTTAAGGTTGTGCTGTTAGATATAAGAAAAATAAGCTGAAATAAGGAATTAGAGCCGTGACATGCTGGGCTAGGTGTGTTGGCAGCACCAAGCTAACCGACAAGGACGGGGAGTACACTGGGTGGTGCATTATTTGGAAAGATTTGCAGTGGTTGTTCTTTCCATCTTTCATTATGGAAGTGAGATGAGCACCTCCGAGGAGTTTCAAGGGGTAGAGAGCCTACCACGTAAGTCTGTTCTTTGAAGCGTACAAAGATATTTAGGGTTTGGTAGAAAGAGAGAGGTCTTGGGAAGGTAAGAGTATATAATGAGAACAGCTGGTAAACTGAGAACTGGAGTCAGCTGTGTTGAAATTCTGGTCTCTGCATTATTAGTTTCATTACTTGGGCAAATCATTTAATTTATTTAATTTTGAACCTGATTCATTGTTCTTTTGTTGCTTTTTTCTTCTTACATGCCATTTTGTCAATGAGCCTTTTAAAATAGGACTTTTAAAACTGGGTTTAATACCTGAGTTCTTATCTGACAAGTACAGGGTATGTATTTGTCGTTCCAATTAACGCCATCTAAGAGCTATGTTATCCTTTTAGATTTTTTTCAGCCACATCACATTTGGTTTATCCTTCTCTCCTTTTATTGAGCACTGTTTCTCTTTGTGTTTTCTAAAGATTCACTGTGAGAAAGATTGTAAAAATTTAAGTATTTTCTGTGAAAACGTAAAAGGCCATTTTGTCTTTGAAATAAGTGTTGTCCAGGTCAGGGCTGAGAATATATCTTTGCAATGAGTCCCAAGAAGCATCCTTATAAGGGTCTTGAACTGAATATAATTTCAGGGACTGGTGGTTTTTTAATCTCCTGAATCAAAGATTCGTTCTTACTTGGAGTCTGCTTCTCTCTGTGAGTCTCCTTTTTACCCTGTTTTCCTGGCTCAGGCTTTCCCTTTATTCTGCAAATATTTTTCTTTTCTTCACGCTTCTGCCTACAGTTTTGGCTTCCTCAAATGTATTTAAGCTTGCCACACCATCTCATAATCTTACTGTGCTCTACTTGGACCTTAAGGCTTCTCTCTCCATCTTTCCAGATTCTGTGCCCAGTGTTATCTCATATTCTCAGACCAGATTCCTGATGAGAGAGTCTTGATTAGTCAAGCATCTCTTTTCTCCCCAGGCACATCACAGGTTGCTAGCCGGTCGATGGACTTGCTGTCCTTGGGTTAGGGCCACCTCTGAGTGCAGAGCTGAGGCTCATTGGGCAGCTTCAAGGGGTCCACAAGGGACTCTCCATGGGAGGCAGTTTGATTTACTTATGGCTGTGGTGTAGACAGGCATTGGGACTGACACATCCAGTAGAGTCCATGGAATTATGGGAAAAGGTTGGGTTTGGGTTTGGCTTGGTTGTTACGGGTATTTTGTTGGAGGAGGAGATTAATTTGATTTAGTATACAAATTTGAGTTTTGTGGGCATTCAAATAGAAAGGTCCAGCTGGAAATGTGGGCCAAAAGTCAAGAGAGAGAATGTTAGAGTAATTTGAGTGTTATCTATATAGTGCTCTGAAGCCCTAAGACTACATGAGGTAGCTGAGGAAGGAAGTATGAGGAGAGGGGAGAAGGCTAAGGACAACTCAGGATAGAAATATAAAGAAGTACCATGGAGCAGGAAAAAGAAGCTCTGTGGGACAGATAAGCAGGGAGCCAGTTTACTGAATAATATTATATGGTTTTCAAGAGACAGAGATAAATGAATCAAAATTTAAAAAAAAAAAGATAATAGAATTTTGAGTATAGTTTTACACTAATAATCTTAACTTATTGAATGACTCTTGCTGAATTTCTGTCCCAACCCCTTTCCTTATAGGTAGAAGAGGAAATCCAGACTCTGTCTCAAGTGTTAACAGCAAAAGAGAAGCATCTAGCAGAGATCAAGCGGAAACTTGGAATCAACTCACTGCAGGAACTAAAGCAGAACATTGCCAAAGGGTGGCAAGATGTGACAGCAACATCTGCGTATGTTCACTTGGCCGTACACTTTTCTAGAGAATGTTAAAGGACACTTTTGCTCCTATTGGCTGAGGAGGGGAATGGAAAGCAGATGAGGATGCCTCTACAGTTTTTCTTGGGACTACACAGGGCATATTCTTCCTAATTCTCAAGTGTACCTGATTCTCTTTAACTGTAGCTTTCCAGACAATTCTAGGTAATAGAAAGAAAACCATCCTCATGTGGGTTGAAGAAATAAAATTTAAGTTCCAAAAATGTTATATATTGACTTTCTAAATATGTACATTGTATCACCTACTCCTCAGAATCTCAAGAGAGATGGTGAGTTAGCTCTAGATGAGGAAACAGGCTCAGAGAAGTTAAATTTGGGGGTTACACACCTCTCAAAATGTGTCAGGATTTGAACTCGGGTCTGGCTGACTGCAAAGCCGGGCTTTTCTTATTCTGCTCTATAGGTGTCAGAAAATTCTTGGGTGACAGTCTCTGATATGTGTTGGTGGCAGAGGCCAACCCCTTCACCTCTTTGTCTTTGTGGTCACACAAATTATGCTATGACATGATCACCAGCAGTTGTGTTGTGTGGCACAAGGAGAGGCAAGCTTCTAGCAGAAGATTCCTAACTGTGTTCTTTGCCTTTGTGTTCAGTCCCATCTGCTGAACTGGTGAGCTTAGTGGTAGTGTGTTATCCATCACCTAGCCATCAGCAGTGAGGCAGCCCGCATTTCTGAAATGATAGTACTGGGATGCTGACTCCTTTCGATCCATTTTCTCCCCATATGAGTTGACAGCAGGAACCCATTCAGGAAACTATTCTTTGACTGTATTACCATGCTCTTTCTAAGTATTTGTTCCCAAAAGGGTAAGTACAAATACCTGAGCATGCATTTCCATAATGTGGGAATCTTAACCTCTTTGACAGGTACCATATTCTTGTTTTTTATTTTTCCCTTCTCTGATGCCTGGTAGATGGGAAGAGGAAGGTGTAAGTCATACCTGTGTGTTACAGCAAATATTACATTAGAGACATTTCAAGTCTTGTACATTTTACCTACTTTGCTGAGAGTAGCAAGCCCTTATTTGGTATCTCTACAGATATGCAAAATTAAAAACAAATTCTTTATGTGCACAAAATGCATTTGAATGATAAAATACATATGTGCCCTACCTGTTCTTAACTATTTCTTGTTTCTGCCCACCACTTTAAACTTCTGCTTGTAGTAACAAATATGATGGCAAAGAATTTCTCATTTTAACCACATTCAAGTGTACAATTCACTAGTATTAGTTATATTCACAGTATTGTGCTACCATCAGCAACATTCATTACCCCTATTTTTTCATCATCTCAAACAAAAATTACTTACCCATTAAACTATAACTCTCTATCCCTGCTCCCTGATAATCTATAAATCACCACCTGGCTCTGTGAAGTTTGCTTCTTCTAAGTATTTCGTATAGGCAAGATCATATAACATTTGACCTTTTGTCAGACTTATTTCACTGAACATGATTTCTTCGAGATTCATCCATGTTGTAGCATGCATCAGAACTTCATTCCTTTTTATAACTAAATAATATTCCATTGTATGTATACATCACATTTTGTTTATCCCTTCATCTGTTGAGGGACACTTGGGTTGTTTCCACCTTTTGGCTATTGTGAATAATGCTGCTATAAACATTTGTGTACAACTATTTGTATGAGTTCTTACTTTGAATATTTTGGGGTGTATACCAAAAAGTGGAGCTGCCAGAGTATATGGTATTTCTACCAAACTCATTTCCACAGTGCCTGTGCCATTCCCACAGTGTTTAAGCATTCTATTTTCTCCACATCCTTGCCAACACTTATTGTTTTCTGTCTTATAAATAATAGCCATCCTAGTGAGTGTGAAGTGGTATTTCATTGTGGTTATGATTTGCATTTCCCTGAGGACCAAAGGTATTGAGCATCATTTCATGTGCTTATTGGCCATTTGTATACCTTTTTAGAGAAATGTCTATTCAAGTCTTTGCCCATTTTTAAATTGGATTACGTGTTTTTTGTCTTTAAGTCATAGCAGTTCTTTATATATTCTGAATATTAAACCCTTATTGGATAAGTGGTTTCCAAATATTTTCTCCCATTCTTCTGGTTGTCTTTTTTACTTTCATGATGAAGTCCTTTGATAGGCAAAAGTTGTTTTCCTTTGCGGCTGGTGCTTTGGGTGTTAAAGAAACCATATTGCCTAACACAAGGTCCTAAAGATGCTTCCTAGGAGTTTTAGAGTTTTGGCTCATATATTTAGGTTTTTGATCCATTTTGAGTTAATTTTTGTATATGATATGAGGAAGGGGCTCACCTTCAGTCTTTTGCATATGGATATCCAATTTTCCCAGCACCATTTGTTAAAGAGATTATTCTTTCCCTAATGAGTGGACCCGACACCGTTGTCAAAAATCAACTGGTTATAGATATGAGGGTTTATTTCTGAGCTGTCAATTTGATCCCATTGGTTTATATATATATCTTTTTGCCAGTACTACACTGTTTTGATTACTGTGGCTTTGTAGTAAGTTTTAAAATCGCAAAGTGTGAGACCTCCAACTTTTTCCTCCTTTGTGGTATTGATTTGTCTATTTGGGACCCCTTGCAATTACAAATGAATTTGAGGATTGGCTTTTCCCTTTCTGCAAAAAAAGGATGTTGAGATTTTGATAGGTATTGCATTGAATCTGTAGAGAACTGGGTAGTATTGACATCTTATTAATCCCAAGTCTTCCTATCTGTGAACAAAGGATGTCTTGCCATTTATTTAGGTCTTCTTTTATTTCTTTCAGCAGTGTTTTGTAGTTTTTAGTGTGGAAGTCCTTCACTTCCTTGGTTAAATTTATTCCTAGGTATTTCATTATTTTATGAGCTATTGTGAATGGGATTGTTTTTTAAATTCCACATTAGAATATTCTTTTCTGCTACATAGAAATCTGGCTTCCTTTTAGGTGATAACGTTGTAAAAGGCATCTGAGGAATTTGATTCCATTTTTGTTTTGCATGGCTTAAGTGGAAAAGGAAGGAACAAGAGGTATAATTAATTTCTTTCTGACTGGCTCGTTTTTCTCTTTGCTTCATGACTATTTTTATCTGTACCTTGATTTCTTTGGCCCTGCACTCATAGGCCTCTGTCTTCCTGGTGTTCTTAGGACACTGCAGAAGATTGTGTTTGAGATGATGACTAAGCATGAGATGCTGTGATGATGCTGACCTGGTGGCTGTGAAGGATTTTAGTTCTCAGATTTTTTTTAAGAGTCCTTTAACGGTTAGTGATCACTACATTTGAAATAATTGATATTAGAAATAGTTAGCTTACTTTTTTTTGCTCTGTTCTTTTGTGACAATGCAGATACAGGAAGACGTCTGAAACCTTGTCTCAAGCTGGACAGAAGGCTTCTGCTGCTTTTTCATCTGTTGGATCAGTCATCACTAAAAAGCTGGAAGACGTAAAGTATGTCCTCATTTTTCCTTGCTCATTAAGTAGTTCATGCAAATTGGCGGATCTTATCCAGTTTGCTTTTGTTTCCTGACTTTATATGTGAATGATGCCTGGATTCTCCTCTGTTGGAGTGAGGGAATGCTTGGCAACACTCTTTTTTAGGTATCGCAATCTAACTTCAAAATGATCATCTTTATGAATATATTTAAGGTTGTTGAAAAATTCTGGTTGTGAATGTTTGTGTATTTTTATTCGTTCTTGATCATACAAGGTAAGTGTCTTGGGCAGAGCTTGGTGTCTTACTGGGAATGAGTATAAACCATCGAAATGCACGCTTGGATTGAGACCTGGCTTTACTTCTGTATGTTACATTTTTATACCATTGTATGATTGCAACATGCTCATCTGTGCACCAGTTGGCACTAATCTGTAAACCATGTCTCCTTTCATGCTTAGGCCCAAATTTTGATTGTAAACTGTTGCTTTTTATTTTGCATTTGTGTTTTAGATTAGTCTGCAGAGTTATCCTTGTCATTTTGGTAAAATCACTTCACCATACTTTTGTTGCTCTTCCCCATGTGGATTAGAATAGTGCTGAAAATGACAAATATGGTTTAAATCAGCTTTGCTTCTTGTGGCATGCAAGATTTGTGTTTAAAACAAAACAGGCCTCAGATTGCATGGCTTTGAGTTTTTCGTTTGTCGAGAGAGTATGTTTTACAACCAGAATTTTGTTGATTGAATGAATTTGGTCAATCAGTGTATTGTACTTTGCTGTGTACTAAAAGGACTAAATTATTTGCTCACTATATGTGTACTATCCTCATTCTAAGCATAGTTGTGCTAAACTTAGCTTTCTTAAACTTTTTTGACAAATACATGTACTCCTGTTAGGCGCTCCCACTATTTCTTTTTTTTTTTTTTTTTTTTTTGCTAATTGAATTTGTAGCACTTTAGAATCCAGTTAAAACTTTATAAAATTTTTTCCTTATAAAAAATTTTTTTAAAAATAGGTTATTTAATTGTTTTAGATTTACCAGAACTTCTTTCTTTTTTAATGCTTACTCTGGCTTCTTGCAGATTGCAAGCCTTTTCACATTCTTTTAGGTAAGGAGAGTTTGAACCATCACTGCAGTTTAGCAGTTGTGTAAACAAGTGTGCTACAATTAGATTATTAAGCCCCTTTGGGTGGTTGTGTTTGTCCACTAAATAATTTTATTGCTTTTGGAATATCTTTTTCTGTAGCTCATTCCTAATTTCAGGGGAGGATTTCTTGGTATACCATGAGTAATGGATAAATTGAAAGAAGAATTATTTGATGTTGCTCAAGAGATATGGAAATGATTTTGACTTTTTTTTTTTGTAAAAGGAAGCAGCTTTACCATGGCATGCAAACTTCCTCCCTTTTAATGTATTACTCTGTTTGTTTGTTTCTGATGCTTGTATTTCTCTGGTGCTTTAGTAATGGCTGTTGGAATTTTTCTTCACCTGGGTCCCATTATTGTAGCTGTAATAGCCTGTACATGTGCTGCCTCATAGTGTTAGTCTGCAGTCTTATACAAGTTACTCTGCACTTTTTTTCTTACTCTGCATTTTTAATACTTGTTTTACTTATGATTTTTAATATTTTATTATTTCTTTACTCTAACTATCTTCTTTGTGCATGCAAAAGTTGTCATGGTTTGCAAAAGGAAAAATAAAGTATACTAGGCCAAAAAGGAAAGCACGTTAAAAAGATGTCACCCCAAATCACGCCTTACAGAAGGGGTATTTATATTGTTGAGCAAACCTTTCTCCTCTCTCTCCTGTGAGGAGTCTCCACCATCCAGTTAGTTGGTGGAGGGAAGTAAGGTGGAGGAGGGTCTTTAGAGTGTAAGCAGGTAGGATCAGATGGTGGTCTTCATCTCTGTCCCTAATAATGCAAATTAGTTTCTTGAGCATTCACTTGCCAGGGTCTAGTGATTTGCCTTCTTAAGTAAGCACGCAGGTATTTATACGACCCAGTTGTCTTAGTGACATTAGCCCTGGAAGTCAAAATAAGTTATAGGATAGGACTATGTAAACTCTAAATGTTGAAGTATTTAAATTTAAAATTATGTTTTTAAAGAAATCAATCCTTAAAGTGAGGTAAAAATTCTTTGCAAAGGTAATTCTGTATCTTCAGGCTTCAATTAAAATAGCCTAATTTTTCAGACAACTGTTAAGACAATTTTATCTAAAATGCATGAGTTGTGTGAATAAGCCATAAATTAAGAACTGCATTCAGGGATAAAACCCGTTCTGCTAATATTCAAGTGCCCACTAAAGACAAGTCCTGAGGATAAAATAAAGAACCAGATGTGGTTCTTGTTCTGATAGACCTTAAAATATTTGAGTGGAGTAGAGGAAGAAAGTGGGGACTAGGGATGAGTTGAGAATGGAAGAGCCCAATTAGTGCCTAATTATAAAATAATGTTAAATGTGATATATATGTAGAAATAAAACACCAAAGTATTTGCTATGTGTAAGGGCTATTAATGTATTGCTGTCCTTTTTCTGTATCTTTAAAAAGATTAAGCAAATTACATAAGTATGGTTCAATCTGCTCTGTCTTATTAATTCATCAGAAACAAATTTTTTGCTCATTTTTTAGCTTCTCATACAAGTCATTTTTCATTTCATTAAAAATATAATTGATATTATACTTTATTGTTTTCCATCCTGCTTTTAATGAATAATGTATTGTAAATCAGTATGTGGAAATTAAAGTAAGGCTTTTGATTAAAATTTGCAAATGAGAGAATTAACATTACCTTTTGAAAGCTTAGTTTTAGAATTGGTTCTTAGGGACCAAAGGGTTGGGCAGAGTCACTTAAAAGAAAAGCATTTTTAGGCCAGTAGGTCCTGATTGTAACCTAATTTAATGTGTTCACATATATAAAGAAAAAAACACCTCTTTTAGATCATGTGAGTCACAGAGGCTAATCGTGCCCCGATGACCCAAGCCCTGTCTGAGGAGAGGCAGCTTGGCAGCAGAGATGGCATGTGCCAAATCCAGCAGCACATGGACATGGATGCACGAGGCTTCTTTGCCTGCTGCTCTGAAATACATGGTCCATCCAGCTCTGCCCTCTGTTCTGAGTGCATGCTTACCTAGCATCTCGGTAGTTCCATTCCTTTACGTAATTGTGAGGACAGGAGGAGAAAATATACTCGTTTTGCCAACTTGCATTTGTTAGACATAGCAGTTTTTATTTTGCATTGTTAATAAATAAACTAACACTTGGGATTAAGGATATTGAGACTGCCAGGCTGAGAGCCACACTTCGGACATGAGTGCAGCCCTGGGTGGCACTCAGGCATCACTTCCTTGCTTTTCCTTGTATTTTACCAGTTAAGCGTATATTCTTCATGTTACTCAAAGATTAAACTCTTAGGTGTCCTTTGCTGCTGATTGTAACTTAACACTAATAACTATAATTCTATTGTGATCCTGCTTTCTCTCTACCCTTAAAGTCCCCCACGTCCCCACCCCCAAATTCTTAGAATTTCCGAAGTGATACTTTCAGCATTCTTTTGGTCATATCACTCATGTCATAGGCAGGTGCTTAATAACTATGAGCTAAATGACTCAGATTATCAAATTCTGCCTTGATTCTTGGCAGCATCTCTGTAGACCTTTTCTATAGTAATAATGTAAAAATAAATATTTAAAAAATTAATCTCCATTTCCAACATTGTTGAGTGCCTTCTTGTTTTCCCTATTTATCAGTTTCTCCTTTCTTCTCCTGTTATCCCCTTGCATTGGGGCTCCATCACCATCTCTTACTATATCTCTTCTTCATAGAAACTCCTTTGATTAAAGTCATGCATAGCTCTCTGCTGCCTTTTTGTTTTTGTTCTCCATCTACTGATAACTCCAAGTGAGTTCCTACAAATCTTTTTTCTTTCAGTGTTTCTGGCATCAGGACTCATTTCTTACAAAAAATGAACCTGAATCAATTTGTACCCTTGATGTTAAATTCCCAGTCAACTTGATATATCTCGAATTCACAGATACGATCATTTCTTTCATTCTCTCTTTGTCTTATTCCCTTTTAACTAGCTTGTATGCTGGTCAAAAGGGCATAGAACCCAACTGAACTGTGACTGGAGGAAATGATCTTTTGCATGAGTGCTTAGGGATCGTGACTTGAATTAGCTATGGATTTCTGAAAATTTCACTGATTTTATCCACATATTCCTCATTATATTGATACCATTGAATTCAATGTATGAGTCCAGGACAAGCAATTTATCACGACTCACCTTCCTTTGCCAGAATTTGGCAATTTTTGCCAAAATGAATTTTCTAATGAAGAATCTTTTGTTTATGAGAATCAGAAAATTATGTAAATTAGTTCACCTAAAAAGGGGAGGTTTGTGGCATGAGATACAGAGTTCTTTTATAATCCAAGGAGAGGAAAGGATGCTAGTCCTGGCATCATCCAAACCAGCACTGCTGACTGGAAAGCTGTTAGACATCAGTTTGGAAACCAAGGAAGTTCAATTTTTTCTTTTCCTTCCCCCACCCAGCTCTGTACCCTGCATGGGTACATTTCCCTCATTTTCTTGCTCTACCTTTCTTCCTTCTTTTGCTTTTAGTCTGTCCTCTTTTTGCATATTTGTAGCTTGCACAAGGGCTGAAAAATGGCTTAGTCAACATCTAAATCTACATGACTTTCCAGCTTAAGTACCTATCATTGACTGATCCAGTGGTTTAGTGTTCTAATTACAAAATCCTAGGGAAAGAATGTTAATTGTCTCACCTTTTTTTTTTTTTTCCTTTTAAAGTTTAGTCCAAACCACTTGTAGATTGCTGGTACCCTGGGGGTTTAGCTGCCGTGGGTGGTGCCACTGATCTGGTCATCACATCTGGTGATGGTGGAAGGTGGCTCGTGGCGGTGTGGCTGTTCAAGGCAGCTTCTTTCGAAGGGTCTGAGGAAGGGCAGTTCTTGTATTGTAAACTAAGGAAAATGTTTTCTGTTTATCTCTGTCCTTCACATATGGGACCAACACACTGCAGTAGATGAAGTAGGAAAAGAATTAATGAATTCTTTCCATAATATGGTCCTTTATCCCAGGCATACACCCCCATTGTAGGATATAGAGCATACTGAGCTACATGGAACTTTTCTTGTGTTATTTAAGGCATCAAGTATGAAGATGCTCAAATATTTTACTGATTGTCTTGATAAAACACACTGCTTTTATCAAGACAATATATTTTATCAAAACAACATATTTTGATTTTTATCAAGATTAATGCTCCATATCATCACTTATTAATGCAAAGATCGACTGGAGGAAATACCTTTGAAACACATTATCCATCTGTAGCAACTGAGTCTTTGAGAAAATGAAATCATAAATTCACAAAATATTTAAATTTAATGGAGAATTAGTAGCTTGACCTAGTCAATTTATGCAGGGAAAAAAAATATATATATGGATAGATAGATAGATATAGATATAAATATATTACCAATATTGCTGTGTCAGTGATCAAAATATTATAAGCATAGTAATACTATCAGAAGAAAGCAGTGATTTTTTTGAGCCCAGGAATTAAGGTCCTCTCATCTTGCCAGGTGGTGAATGGGAGATGGCTGAGGGTTGAAAACCTTGAACCTGAATGATCAGTGGGCTGCATTGCCTTTTAGTGAGAAGTTGGTCCTGATAAAGCAGGGAGCCAAATGTTAATTGAGTGGCCTTTAGAACATTTAGTTTAATTGGGATGAAATACAAGGGTCTCTTATTAGAAAATATCTAGTACTTCTAAGGAGTGATATATTGTTTTAAAATCACTTAAAGTTGTCGCATAAATGATTTATTTTGAAACCTTCCTGTTCTGGTCTGGGAACAAATATCTGGCAGAGATGACTGCAGGAACCCTTCACTGGCCTCGCTTTTGTGTGTGCGTGTGTACGTACCTGTGTGCTTGTATATGTGCACTTATTTTTGAGGGAGGTGGTGAACACTGAATTAGGAGTCCTGAAGATTCAAGTTCCACCCTTGATTCTGCTGTTCGCTAGCTTTGTGACCTTGGGTAAACCATTTACTTGCTGAGCCTTGATCCTGTATGCCTTACAAATACAGGTGAAAGCATTTTACAGTTTTCAAAGTGCTATAAAAATACAAGGTTTTATTATGTCTTATGGCAACTACTTGGATTATCTTGAAATTGGCTCATGAATAAAAGTAGGTTATGTTAGAATTTTGATCCCCTCCACCTCAAAAGTAGATAGTTCTTGGTGCCAAAAGAATAAAGCTCCTAGAAAGCTAAGTTTTAATTTTTATAATGTCTAATCACCACTAAACTAATTTCATTTCTATCTCTTTTTAATGCTGCCTCTTAGTATACGCTCCATTCAACATTCAATTAGCATGCCTGCTATGAGGTACAGTATATTTTATAAAATGTAGTTGGTCTTATGCTTTCTCTTTCTTTATTTAGATGTTTAACTTGAACTGTTCTTAAGTAGGGAATTAGAATTCTTTTCCAAACAAGTTGTGTATCTAACACCATATCTGTTTTCAGTGACTCTTCCAACAATGTTGGGATGGGTACAAGAGAGTTATTGAATGTTTGTGGGTTCTTTTATTTAAGAACTATTATTTCTATTTTATTTTATAAACCTGTAAGTTCCGCCATATCAGAAATCTGTTTGACAAAATGGACACCACTCATCTAATAAACCTTCCCTTTACATAGATCTGTGGGTCTCACCATCTCTTCTCCTTTAGGTTTAGTCCCACATCCTTTTCTTCCACCTCCCCATTTTCACTTCCCTCATCCCACTGTGACATTTGAAGCGAACTGTGATTTAATTCTGTTCTTTTTCATCAGTAAGCAGTTGCAAGTTGGTACAAGCTGTCATTTCACCTTACCTCTCTAGACTGGCTGAGGACTTTTAGTAATATACTTGACTTAAACTTTAATTTAATTACCTGGAGGGCTGTTAAACCCTGCCTGGGGGCCCCACTCCTAGAATTTCTGAATCTTTAGGCCTGAGGTGGGACCTGAGAATTTGCATTGCTAAATTCCCCAGAGATGCTGAGATGGGATGGCTGAACTTTTCTGCCACTCAGAGTGGGACAGAGGAAAACCCTTGTTCCCTTGTTTACCTTTTTTCATCCTGGTAGTAGGATTAACAACCAAGGTCAGATGCACAGCATAAAAGCTTTGGAAACCTGCGTGTGAGAGACAAAGGCTGCTCTCATCCTTAGTTAACATGGATGAATGTAAAGGCACGGGAGAGACTTTCCTGCATGCTCCAGGTGCTCTCTTTGGGGCAGCTGTGTGTAGTGGGCAAAGCCGCTCCTCCCTTCCTTTCCTCCCTTCCCTTCTGTCCCTCCTGTGTAGCATCTCTCTGAGGGTCAAAATCCCTGTTGTGGAACCTCCTATGGTCTGATTTTCCTCATTGGGTGATGCAGGCTCCTCTAGGAAACCTTCTGGGTAGCGTGAATTCAAATACGACCTCTGGACACAGTACCTTAACTGATATTAAATGGCTCTAATGGTGGCATTTTTTATACTGTGACAAGTGGGCTGGGGAAGTGGCAGAACTGATATTTACCTGACTTTGCTCCCTCTCCTTGAACATGAACATGACTATAGCTGTATCACCTTTGTCTAGGACTGGATCTTCATGGAACCAAAAGTATGATTGTAGAAGTATTAGAACAGAAATTGATAATCTTATATAATAAATAAATGTGTGTGTGCCTGCACACATGAGATACAGGATGGATGCTTTTAAACTTCATTGCAGATGAGATATTTTTCTGATCCAAAAATTTTCTTAAAGTGGTTTTAATTTGTCTTGACATTTACATTTTAATAATGGATTAAGGCAAAAATAAATATATCTGTTCTTTTCCTGATTAAGGGTAATGGATAAAAATATTACTGGTGTAATGTTTGGTGAAGAGAAATACAATCATCTGGTGACGTTTAAAAAATCGTTAGCTTGTTTTCTCCAGTGCTTGTAATTTTACTATTTTATTTTATTTTCTCCCCATAGAAACTCCCCGACTTTCAAATCATTTGAAGAAAAGGTTGAAAACTTAAAGGCAAGTAGAGAGATGAATAGGGGTTTTTTGCTGTCTTGTTTGGTGCCTTAATTTTTAGTGTGGGTAAATCATTCATATTAATACTTCTTCTAAAAATGTTTAAAGAACTTTATTCCTTAAATTATTAATGGACATTTAATGTGTTATATGCTCTTTTAATTAGTTTTCTGATGTATATGTTGTAGCATGGAAGCACATTAAGCGCTGACACAAAATGTGTAATTTTCAGAGTAAGAGTTCTTGAAAAGTTTGTGCTACCTTTTGCTTTATTCATTTCAAATATTTCTTTAGTTGGACAAAATTTAATATAAACTCATAGAAAACTAAAAATAATATAGAAAAGAAAAAAAAAAAAAAAAAAAAAAGAAAAAATTTGGTTCCACTACCCAGAGACAGTGAGACATATATGTAATGAGATTATGCTTTTAAGCTTTAACCAAGAATTAACCATACATCATGAACATTTCCTCATATCATTAAATATTCTTCCTCAATATTATGTTTAATGGCTGCTGGCATATGCCTTGTAATGCATATTGATTGTGCAATCCTCAATTATTGGATACTTTAAAATTATAATATATTATGCCATGATGATCATTATTGAAGATTCACTGTTTTATAACATTTTGATTTTAGTGAAGGTGAACATTTCCCCATAGTGATTAGGTTTATTAATTTGTAAATTGTAATGTCTTTAAGATTATATTCAAAACTACAAAATCAATTCTCAGGATTGCAAGTGACCTAAAAGATCATCTAGTTCCCATCTACTGCCTGACACTCTATACAAAGTCTGTACCAAATTGTGGTAGTTGCTGTATAATGTCTCCACAGATACAGTGAAAAACATTTGGGAATAGAAGCATATATATTCATTTCTTTCTAAACTAACTCTGATAATTAATGCTAGTATCTTAAAATTTTTATATAAATCAGCTTAAAAACAAATATTCAGATTTAGTCTTTGAGTAGTGTAATGAAGTCACTTATTTTTAAATGCATCTTTTTAAAATTACAGAAGCAGGGTATGATTATAGAAAGAAAATCAAACACTGTACAGTGACCTGGATCTTTTTTTCTGGTACATACAAACATTAATACATATTTTTTGCTTCTACATAAATGTATAAATGTGTAAACATTTTACTACAAGGATGCATACTGTACACGCAATCCTATACTTGTTCATTCAGTAGCCACTGGAATGTATGCTCCATGAACCTGTGAATGTGAGAATCTGTAGCAGGAACTCCTGACCTAGCTTGGCACTAGGGAAGGTCAGGGAAGGCCTTCTAGAAGATGTGATAATACAAGTTGAGGCCTTTAGGTTCATAGCAATGTTTGAAGCCTTGGGCCCCTTTTGAGGAATACCTAGAA
Organism: Choloepus didactylus; assembly: GCF_015220235.1. Lineage (NCBI taxonomy): Eukaryota > Metazoa > Chordata > Mammalia > Pilosa > Megalonychidae > Choloepus > Choloepus didactylus. The sequence goes on along the minus strand of NC_051320.1, from coordinate 36,072,253 downwards.
AGTTCACCATAGCTAGCTGTATTGAGCTAGAGGTGAAGCTGGAGGAGTGGGTGGGCCATGTTAAAGAATTTCACCTTAGGACAGTGGGGAGCGCCTGAGCGGTGCATTCTGATGTGCATTTTAGAAGGATCACCAGCTTTCCTGCGGATCCAAGGGGAGAAAGATTGGAGGTAGGGAGACTGAATGGGAGCAGGCAGTTGTAATCCAGGCCAAGGATGATGGAATGAATTAAAGTAGTGGCAGTGGAACCAAGTCTAGAGATATTTAGAAGTGACAGAAGCAGAGAAGCTACTGGTTGATTGGTAATGGAATAAGAGGGAGGGAGCGAGGACAACTCCGTTTAGGGTGTCAGCCGTTTAAAATCTTAACAAAGAATAAAGAAGGGGCCATTTGTGGAGAGGAGCTCAGTTTTGAATATGTTGAATTACAATGAGTCTTAACATGTTCTTATAATTAAGAAATGTGTTTAATAAATGTACAATGGATACAAGTTATGCAGATTTCTCAAAAGCAATTTAAGGGTACTGCATAGTTTTGAATGGGAGACCAAAAAGAATGTGAGAAAGGATTTCAACTTGGCTCCAATTATTAACCTGTCTCTAAGAGCAGTCAAGTTTAATCCCCATTGTAAGCTTCTGCACTCTTGGTTATTGAGTATTTTCCTAATTTTAGTCAGCTGGCCTATTGGCCAGTCATGAGATGTTAAAGCAATGAGAAAGCCTATAGATATATTAGCCTCGATAAGGATGAAATGATACGTTATGTGTAAGGGGTCTGAAAAGCATAAATGTTTAGGCAGCTGTATTCATTCCAATAAAAGTTTATTGACGTTTCAGGCCAGGGAGATTGAAGTAGTGTTTCACAAACTTTAATATGCTTACAAATCACCTGGGGATCTTGTTAAATAATGTGTCGATTTCAATTCTGTGGGTGGGTGAGTGGGAAGGAGGGGCTTGAGAGTCTGCATTTCTCACAAGCTCCTAAGTGACTCCAAGGATTCTGGAGGTCCTTGGCTCACACTTTTAAGTAGTAAAGGGTTAGAAAGCTTACAATGTAACTGGGAGAAAATACATATATTTCTCTTCTTTATTGTGCTCAGTAATATTTCTTGAATGAGTGTAACTGAATGAACAATTTGATGCAATACAAAGTATTATCCAAGTATAAAAACTCAAAAAATTATTTTAGAATACTAGCCTTTACAAAGTTCTTCAGGCAGAATTCCCTGTGAAGAACAATTAGATGGGGGGAAAAAGGGATGATGGTGGAATTTACCAATTTGTATATTTCAGCTGGGAAGACTGTGTACGCTTTATTACTAAACCTCACTGAACATTAAAGCAGTACTAAATTTTATACATATGTAGCAATCACTGAACCATTAAATTTTTGATTTATTTGTTCTTTAAAGCAAAATTATCAGTTAAGTTAATGTTTCATGATATCTTTTCCTTTTTGAAAATTTTTTTAAGTCTAAAGTAGGGGGAACCAAGCCTGCTGGCGGTGATTTCGGAGAAGTCTTGAATTCGACTGCAAATGCTAGTGCCACGGCCACGGAACCACTCACAGAACAGACACGAGAGGGCCTGTGAGATTCCTACCCTTTGTTCTGCTATCCACTGCCAGATGCTGCAAGCGAGATCCAAGCACATCTTGTCAACATTCATTGCCATATGTTTACACCAGATGTGCTTTTATTTAGCTTTACATATTCCTTTGACCAAATAGTAGGTAAAAAAAAGTTTTTAATATCACTTCTATTCTTGGGAAACACCCTTTAATGTGCATATTAGGCCCTTTACTTAGGAAACATCATTAGTATCTGGGAACACTCACTAGAATGATCTAAGAAGCTGCCGGGTTGTCATAGTTTCTTTCCTATTTAGCAAAATTGCTTTGGATTTGGGATGCCAGTTTGATCTTTGTTTTCTATAAAATTTTCCTTTTTCTTCTTTGAACCTTTGTATATTTGATTGCTACCTAAAATTGTTCTTGTAATTTTTCTGAATCCTTATTATTCAAAGTTTTGATGTAATTTTCTTTACCTCCAAGGGAAGAACTGTCAGCTACAAAAAGTATTTTTGAATAAACGCTTTTTTGGTATGAGGGACATATCTTGGGTGTTGAAGACACTGGACTAAGTAAATCAGCTCTACATCCAATTTGTTATGCTTGTAAGTGCTAATATGTACAGTAGTTTAAAATACACTGACTTGAGAGTACAACCTCTGCATCTTTTGTTTATCATCATGTGTGACAGGAGCCATTTCTGTGTATTAGTTATCGCGGCACTCATTAACTTAGTCTCACCAGATTAGAATTTTAATTTCGGTGGTAAATTGGGGAGATAGAATATTGTATTAAAGGTAGGATTTGAAATATGAACATTCTCATTAAATGTTCAATTTAAAGCCTGAGTGTTTTAGGTCTAGGTAACTGTAAAAAGCCTAAAATTAATTCACATTAAGTCTTCAATTAATTCATTTAGCAGCATTTAAAATCAGAAGCACATAAAGTTATACAACCAATATAACTTGAAAATTTTTTGTACTGTTGGGTTGGTGATAACTTCTGAGGATGTAATGCATTAAAAAAAAACAAAAACAAAAAAAGTCCTCACTCTCTATTTATTTATTTTTAGATGTTTTCAATGTATTAGAAAGTGTAAAATGATAGTATAGACACTGCCTTCCACCTTTAAAACTGAGTATTGGGGGTTGAAAGAATCAAAGCCTCTGGATGTATCTGCACAGAGGCTAAGGTACTTTAATAACTGCTTCCTAACCAATACCACCTTTTCTTTATGCTGTATACATTTATGGCCTACGATGTTGTATTTGCTATTTATCAAGTTGTGATTGTTTTATTATTGTTTATGCCAAATGTTAATTGCCAAGCTTGGAGTGACCTAGAGCATTTTTTTAAAGCATGACTAGGTTTACTTCAGGATAAATTATCTTATGAAAACCAAATTTAAAAAACCACAGCGTTGATTGTAAGAAAATAACTTGCCATTCTTGATTGCTAGAGCTTTGTTAGCACTTTAGATGCAATTTGAACTATGCTCTATTACATGCAAAAAGCTTAATAAATTCTGTGTACCAGTAGTGTAGGTCTCAATTTTTTTGAGACCAGTGATCTGGAAACAGCTTATTGCAATAAAGAATCAACTGGTGTCTGTGCTAAAAAGGAAATTTTTTCACTATCAGCTTTAAACCACTAGTTAATGGTATCAGACTAACATATTTTAAATAATTTCTTTCTAGAGGCTTTGAGACAAAGGTAACTGAAGCATTGTCCCAGAAGAGTGGATCCATATACATCTCTCTTTTTGTAGGAATTTTGTGATTACTTAATATAACTGAGTTATTTTTTTCTACCAACTAGTTTTTCAAAAAATTTTTTTTTATCCCCAGATCATTTATCACATTGTTTCCTGGGTGTCCTGCCCTGTTACTATCTTTTCAGCAAAACTAATGGAGTAAGACAGTGATTTCTTTAGTAGAGTAAAATATCTCCAAATCTCTTCACTGCCCACATGGGGAAAAAATGATAGAAATGGGAGTGGGAAGTATAGTGGGTATATGGAAACGGGTGTTGTGGATGGTGGTGAAAGAAAAATTGGAGAATCACTTTTCTATACATCTGCTGACACTTCGCTAGAAAATTATTTACTGCAATGTTCTCTGTTTCTTAAAAGTAATAAAAAGTAGAGTGAGGAGAAATTTAGAAAAATAAACATATGGACTTGGAAACATTATTCAAAATGGCCTTTGTGGTAGATTCAATATTATGAATTCCCAGATATTTAAGAAATTGGGAACAGAGTAATTATTAAGATCATGATAGATAGAGAGGTCTTGGTTACTTTATTGTGCTTCGTGTTTGGCACTATAAGAAAAGAGTAACTTGAGAGTGAAATCTCGGATATTAAAGTACTTAAGAAGTTAATGAGAGAAACAATCTTTGAAAATATCCCCCCCCAAAGGAATGTCCTTAATTTATGCAATTTGTAGGTAAGCAGGAATTGTTATGCCCAGAAGGCCCAAGTAATCAGTGGAAGAGAGTAAAATTCATTAATTGGATTATCAATTTTAGCAACTCAAACTATTGAAATGAGAAAGAACATGTTTAATTTGGACTATTTCTGGATCTGTTAATCAAGATATACATACTGTCTTTTTTTTTTTTTTTGTATAGTATTTGAAAACAATAAAAATTCTATAATTTGGGTATGGGTTCTTTTATATATATTATCTGTCTGTTGAGGAAAGAGGTAAGTGCTTTATACAACTGCTCTCCAAACCCTTCATATCCTAGATACAGAATGAACCATGAGCAGCTATAGTTAATCAGTGTATCAAGCAAAACAGAAAAAGCTGTATGTTTTCTATGAAAAGGCATTTATTAAGTGATTACTTGCATACATGCCAGAGCAGGTACTGCATAAGGCAGTATATTAGGATTACCTGTGTTTCTTTATAGCTCTTCAAACCCTGATGAAAAATCAAGATTTTTGCCACAGTAAAGGGACATTTAGCTATTTTTTAAAGGACTGTCCAGTTCTAACTGTATTAATTATAGAGACCATGTTGGGTCACAGTTCATATAAAGCATTATCACTTTTAAGTAAATATGCAAACAATTTCCATATTGGTCTGACTCTGAATATAACCTTAAAATCTCTTTAAAAACAGAAAGAAACCAAAGGCTTTCAGTTATTCACAACTCACTCTTTGTTTGTTTGTTTTTGTTTGTTTTGTTTTTTGTTTGTTTGTTTTTATTTTTATTTATTTTTATTTTTATTGAGATTGTTCAGATACCATACAATTATCCAAAGATCCAAAGTGTACAATCACTTGCCCCTGGGTACCCTTATACAGCTGTGCATCCATCACACTTAATTTTTGTTCAATTTTTAGAAACTTTTCATTACTCCAGACAAGAAATAAAGTGAAAGATGAAAAGAGAAAAAAAGAAAAGGAAACTCTAAACCTCCCCTATCCCTAACCAACCCCCCTCAATTGTTGACTCCTAGTATTGATATACTACGTTTGTTACTGTTTATGAAAAAATGTTGAAATACTACTAACTGTAGTATATAGTTTGTAATAGGTATATAGTTCTTCCCTATATGCCCCTCTGTTATTAACTTCTAATTGTATTGTCATACATTTGTTCTGGTTCATGAAGTGATTTCTAGTATTTGTCTTTCCTTCTGGTGACATATATGACTGAGCTTCCCCTTTCCACCTCATTCACACACCATTCGGCACTGTTAGTTATTCTCACATCTTGCTACCAACACCCCTGTTCATTTCCAAACATTTAAGTTCATTCTAATTGAACATTCTGCTCATACTAAGCAAGAGCATCTACATTTCTTCCACAAGGCAGGAGGGAGAGTCATAGAAGGTAGAGAGGCAAAAGAAAGAGGAAACAAAAAAATGACAGCTAGGAAGCAGCAAAAGGAAAAATAACCTTAAGTCAAAGTAGAATAAAGAATCAGACAATACCACCAGTGTCAAGTGTCTAACATGCCTCCCCTATCCCCCCCTCTTATCTGCATTCACCTTGGTATATCACTTTTGTTACATTAAAGGAAGCATAATACAATGATTCTATTAGTTACAGTCTCTAGTTTATGCTGATTGCATCCCTCCCCCAATGCCTCCCCATTTTTAACACCTTGCAAGGTTGACATTTGCTTGCTCTCCCTCGTAAAAGAACATATTTGTACATTTTATCACAATTGTTGAATACTCTAGATTTCACCAAGTTACACAGTCCCGGTCGTTATCTTTCCTCCTTTCTTGTGGTGTCTCACATGCTCCCCACCTTCCTCTCTCAACCGTATTCATAGTTACCTTTGTTCAGTGTACTTACATTGTTGTGCTACCATCTCCCAAAATTGTGTTCCAAACCACACACTCCTGTCTTCTATCACCCTGTAGTGCTCCCTTTAGTATTTCCTGTAGGGCGGGTGTCTTGTTCACAAAGTCTCTCATTGTCTGTTTGTCAGAAAATATTTTGAGCTCTCCCTCATATTTGAAGGACAGTTTTGCTGGATACAGGATTCTTGGTTGGTGGTTTTCCTCTTTCAGTATCTTAAATATATCACACCACTTCCTTCTTGCCTCCATGGTTTCTGCTGAGAGATCCGCACATAGTCTTATTAAGCTTCCTTTGTATGTAATGGATCGCTTTTCTCTTGCTGCTTTCAGGATTCTCTCTTTGTCTTTGACATTTGATAATCTGATTATTAAGTGTCTTGGCGTAGGCCTATTCATAACTCTTCTGTTTGGAGTACGCTGCACTTCTTGGGTCTGTAATTTTATGTCTTTCATAAGAGATGGGAAATTTTCATTAATTATTTCCTCTATTATTGCTTCTGCCCCCTTTCCCTTCTCTTCTCCTTCTGGGACACCAATGATACGTACATAATTGTACTTTGTTTCATCCTTGAGTTCCTGGAGACGTTGCTCATATTTTTTCATTCTTTTCTCTGTCTGCTCCTTTGCGTGTAGGCTTTCAGGTGTTTTGTTCTCCAGTTCCTGAGTGTTTTCTTCTGCCTCTTGAGATCTGCTGTTGTATGTTTCCATTGTGTCTTTCATCTCTTGTGTTGTGCCTTTCATTTCCATAGATTCTACTAGTAGGTTTTTTGAACTTTTGATTTGTGCCGTATACATGTCCAGTGCTTCCTTTACAGCCTCTATCTCTTTTGCAATATCTTCTCTAAACTTTTTGAATTGATTTAGCATTAGTTGTTTAAATTCCTGTATCTCAGTTGAAGTGTACGTTTGTTCCTTTGACTGGGCCGTAACTTTGTTTTTCTTAGTGTAGGTTGTAATTTTCTGTTGTCTAGACATGGTTTCCTTGGTTATCCAAATCAGGTTTTCCCAGACCAGAACAGGCTCAGGTCCCAGAGGGAAGAAATATTCAGTATCTGGTTTCCCTGCTGGTGTGTCTTAGAAAATTGCTCCACCCTTTGATGCCTCGGGTCACTGTGCTTTTCTGCCCAGCAGGTGATGCCTGTTAGCCTATAATTCTTGACTGGTGTGAGGAGGTATGGCCGTGTTCCCCCAGGCTCTGGGGTCTGGTTCTGAATGGAAACCTTTCCTCCTGGAGAAGACAGACCCCTCAGGTGGAGGTCATTAGCATTTCAATGGTCTCACTCTCTGCTTGTGGTGTCTCCACCCTTCCCAGAGTCACAGCCCTGGAAACTGAAAATGACTGGGGCTTTCTCCACTGAGCCGAAAAAGAAACAGATAGTCCCCTTCAGACCCACTCCAAGGCAACCCTCCGGCTCTCCCAGGTCAGTCGTCACCCAAAGCCTCTGTCTGTTTTTTGGGGCTGCGTACCTGTAGTGAGCAGTTCACACTCGCTACTTAAAACCCCAGTTGGAGCTCAGCTGAGCTATATTCGCTTGCTGGGAGAGTGCTTCTCTGTGGCACCACGAGGCTTTGCAGCTCAGGGTATGGGGGAGGGGGTCTCCCGATCTGGTTCCGCAGGTTTTACTTACAGATTTTATGCTGTGTTCTTGGGCATTCCTCCCAATTCAGGTTGGTGTATGATGAATGGATGGTCTCGTTTGTCTCCCTGCAGTTATTCTGGATTATTTACTAGTTGTTTCTGGTTTTTTGTAGTTGTTCCAGGAGGACTACTTAGCTTCCACTCCTCTCTATGCCACCATCTTGCCCGAGTCCCACAACTCACTCTTGGTTTGTAAGTCCCCACAGAGCAGTGTCTGCATGTGCCTGTCATGTACCTGGAGTTCAAACTTAAATGCTGTTTGGCAACTAAAATTCTTGCCAACTCTTGTATGTAAATTTTGATGGTACAAGGGTTGGGTGACAGTGTGGTTATTTTGACAGTTTTCTTTGCACACAGTAAAAGCCAAACCCGGTTTTGTTGATTATTTGTAAGTGGATGTGATCTTTCACTCCAACATGCTTTAATGTTTTCCCTTGATTTCTAGGATTAATACTCTGTTCTTATTTTCCAGTTTGACTATTTCTTAGTATTCTCTTCCTCCAGCTCCTAAAATGTTATTGCCTATATCCTCAGTTGTCTTTTCTTCTATATAATTTCTTTAATGATCTTATCCATTTCTAATTGCTACCTTTATAATGATCCCTCATATCTCCCAATCTGTATCTCTAGCCTTGTCATTTCTTCCAGGTTTTCATACCTCAGTTTCTAATTAACTCCTGGTCACATCCACATAACCCTTACTTGGCATGATTTATTTGTACTTTCAGTAAGTGCCAGGCATTTTACACTCACCTTTAATTCTTAACTCAGTGATAGGGTATCCCCATTTTATTAATGAGGCCACACCCAGTAGAGAACTTCAAGAAGCCAGAGCTTGAAGTATTTTCTATTTACCTTCCTTGCCATTCACCTTTGCTACTATGATTTTTCAAAGCATGCTAACAATTTGCAAGCTATACAGGAAAACAAGAGTCCTATTTTTTTTGTTTTTTTGTTTTTTTTGTATACAAGACACTCACTTTATTTTTTTATCTTCATTTTATTGAGATACATTCACATACCACGCACTCATACAAAACAAATCGTACATTCGATTGTTCACAGTACCATTACATAGTTGTACATTCATCACCTAAATCAATCCCTGACACCTTCATTAGCACACACACAAAAATAACAAGAATAATAATTAAAATGAAAAAGAACAATTGAAGTAAAAAAGAACACTGGCTAACTTGTCTGTTTGTTTGTTTCCCCTATTTTTCTACTCATCCATCCATAAACTAGACAAAGTGCAGTGTGGTCCTTATGGCTTTCCCAATCCCATTGTCACCCTTCATAAGCTACATTTTTATACAACTGTCTTCAAGATTCATGGGTTCTGTGTTGTAGTTTGATAGTTTCAGGTATCCACCACCAGCTACCCCAATTCTTTAGAACCTAAAAAGGGTTGTCTAAAGTGTGCGTAAGAGTGCCCACCAGAGTGACCTCTCGGCTCCTTTTGGAATCTCTCTGCCACTGAAGCTTATTTCATTTCCTTTCACATCCCCGTTTTGGTCAAGAAGATGTTCTCCGTCCCACGATGCCAGGTCTACATTCCTCCCCGGGAGTCATATTCCACGTTGCCAGGGAGATTCACTCCCCTGGGTGTCTGATCCCACGTAGTGGGGAGGGCAGTGATTTCACCTTTCAAGTTGGCTTAGCTAGAGAGAGAGGGCCACATCTGAGCAACAAAGAGGCATTCAGGAGGAGGCTGTTAGGCACAATTATAGGGAGGCCTAGCTTCTCCTTTGCAGCAACCGTCTTCCCAAGGGTAAAACCTGTGGTAGAGGGCTCAACCCATCAAACCACCAGTCCTCTATGTCTGTGGTCATGTTAGCAACCATCGACGTGGGGTAGGCCAATACCCCTGCATTCTCCACAGGCTCCTCAAGGGGGCACTACATATTTTCTTCCTTGTTTTTCTTTTTCTTTTTTTTTTTTTTTAACTTTCCTTTCTTTTTTAAATCAACTGTATGAAAAAAAAATTAAAAAAAAAAAAAAAACATACAACAAAAGAACATTTCAAAGAGACCATAACAAGGGAGTAAGAAAAAGACAACTAACCTAAGATAACTGCTTAACTTCCAACCTCTTCCTACTTTACCCCAAGAAAGTTACCTAATATAGCAACATTTCTGTGAACTTGTTCCTACTATATCCATCAGAAATTAACAGACCATAGTCATTCCTGGGCATCCCCAGAACGTTAAATAGCTTATCTGTTCTTCTTGGATTATTGTTCCCCCTTCCTTAATTGCTCTCTATTGCTAGTTCCCCTACATTCTACATTATAAACCATTTGTTTTACATTTTTCAAAGTTCACATTAGTGGTAGCATATAATATTTCTCTTTTTGTGTCTGGCTTATTTCGCTCAGCATTATGTCTTCAAGGTTCATCCATGTTGTCATATGTTTCATGAGATCGTTCCTTCTTACTGCCGTGTAGTATTCCATCGTGTGTATATGCCACATTTTATTTATCCACTCATCTGTTGAAGGACATTTGGGTTGTTTCCATCTCTTGTCAATTGTGAATAATGCTGCTATGAACATTGGAGTGCAGATATCTGTTCATGTCACTGTTTTCCGATCTTCCGGGTATATACCGAGAAGTGCAATCGCTGGATCGAATGGTAACTCTATATCTAGTTTTCTAACGAACTGCCAGACTGACTTCCAGAGTGGCTGAACCATTATACAGTCCCACCAACAATGAATAAGAGTTCCAATTTCTCCACATCCCCTCCAGCATTTGTAGTTTCCCGTTTGTTTAACGGCAGCCATTCTAATCGGTGTTAGATGGTATCTCATTGTGGTCTTAATTTGCATCTCTCTAATAGCTAGTGAAGCTGAACATTTTTTCATGTGTTTCTTGGCCATTTGTATTTCCTCTTCAGAGAACTGTCTTTTCATATCTTTTGCCCATTTTATAATTGGGCTGTCTGCACTATTGTCATTGAGTTGTAGGATTTCTTTATATATGCAAGATATCAGTCTTTTTTCAGATACATGGTTTCCAAAAATTTTTTCCCATTGAGTTGGCTGCCTCTTTACCTTTTTGAGAAATTCCTTTGAGGTGCAGAAACTTCTAAGCTTGAGGAGTTCCCATTTATCTATTTTTTCTTTTGTTGCTTGTGCTTTGGGTGTAAAATCTAGGAAGTGGCTGCCTAATACAAGGTCTTGAAGATGTTTTCCTACATTATCTTCTAGGAGTTTTATGGTACTTTCTTTTATATTGAGATCTTTCGTCCATTTTGAGTTAATTTTTGTGTAGGGTGTGAGGTAGGGGTCCTCTTTCATTCTTTTGGATATGGATATCCAACTCTCCCAGCCCCATTTGTTGAAAAGACCATTATGACCCAGTTCAGTGACTTTGGGGGCCTTATCAAAGATCAGTCAGCCATAGATCTGAGGATCTATCTCTGAATTCTCAATTTGATTCCATTGATCTATGTCTATCTTTGTGCCAGTACCATGCTGTTTTCACAACTGTGGCTTTACAATAAGCTTCAAAGTCAGGGATTGTAAGTCCTCCCACTTCGTTTTTCTTTTTTAGTGTCTTTAGCAATTCGAGGCATCTTCCCTTTCCAAATAAATTTGATAACTAGCTTTTCCAAGTCTGCAAAGTAGGTTGTTGGAATTTTGATTGGGATTGCATTGAATCTGTAGATGAGTTTGGGTAGAATTGACATCTTAATGACATTTAGCCTTCCTATCCATGAACATGGAATATTTTTCCATCTTTTAAGGTCCCCTTCTATTTCTTTTAGTAGAGTTATGTAGTTTTCTTTGTATAGGTCTTTTACATCTTTGGTTAAGTTTATTCCTAGGTACTTGATTTTTTTAGTTGTTATTGAAAATGGGATCTTTTTCTTGAGTGTCTCTTCAGTTTGTTCATTTCTAGCATATAGAAACATTACTGACTTATGTGCATTAATCTTGTATCCCGCTACTTTGCTAAATTTGTTTATTAGCTCTAGTAGCTGTGTCGTCGATTTCTCAGGGTTTTCTAGATATAAGATCATATCATCTGCAAACAATGACAGTTTTACTTCTTCTTTTCCAATTTGGATGCCTTTTATTTCTTTGTCTTGCCGGATTGCCCTGGCTAGCACTTCCAGCACAATGTTGAATAACAGTGGTGACAGCGGGCATCCTTGTCTTGTTCCTGATCTTAGAGGGAAGGCTTTCAGTCTCTCACCATTGAGTACTATGCTGGCTGTGGGTTTTTCATATATGCTCTTTATCATATTGAGGAAGTTTCCTTCAATTCCTACCTTTTGAAGTGTTTTTATCAAAAACGGATGTTGGATTTTGTCTAATGCTTTTTCAGCATCAATTGAGATGATCATTTGATTTTTCCCGTTTGAATTTTTATGTGTTGTAATACATTGATTGATTTTCTTGTGTTGAACCATCCTTGCATGCCTGGAATGGAGCCCACTTGGTCATGGTGTATGATTTTTTTAATGTGTCTTTGGATTCGATTTGCAAGTATTTTGTTGAGGATTTTTGCATCTGTATTTATTAGGGAGATTGGCTGGTAGTTTTACTTTTTTTTAGCATCTTTGCCTGGTTTTGGTATTAGATTGATGTTAGCTTCATAAAATGAGTTAGGTAGTGTTCCATTTTCTTCAATGTTTTGAAAGAGTTTGAGTAAGATTGGTGTCAGTTCTTTCTGGAAAGTTTGGTAGAATTCCCCTGTGAAGCCATCTGGCCCTGGGCATTTATTTGTGGAAAGATTTTTGATGACTGATTGGATCTCTTTGCTTGTGATGGGTTGGTTGAGGTCTTCTATTTCTTCTCTGGTCAGTCTAGGTCGTTCATATGTTTCCAGGAAATTGTCCATTTCCTCTACATTATCCAGTTTGTTGCCATAGTATCCTCTTATAATTTTTTACATTTCTTCAGGATCTGCAGTTGTGTCACCTTTTTCATTCATTATTTTGTTTATATGGGTCTTCTCTCTTTTTGATTTTGTCAGTCTAGCTAGGGGATTGTCAATCTTGTTGATCTTCTCAAAGAACCAACTTTTGGTGATATTTATCCTCTCTATTGTTTTTTTGTTCTCTGTGTTATTTATTTCTGCTTTAATCCTTGTTATTTCTTTTCTTCTACTTGGTTTAGGATTGGTTTGCTATGTTTTTAATAAAGCAAGAAAAAAGGCACAGTTCAAGGTGAAGAGCAGAATCAGAATCCCTAAGTTGCCATGAGGATGTTAAAGTAGTATAATTGATGTTAGTGCTGGTGTGCTGGTGCTTGTACAGACAAGGACAAAGTCTGCAGACATATCCCTTGTTGACTTGCTCAATCCTCAATAGTCTCTCTTGGCTGAGGGTAGGAAATCCTAAAACCACCTGATGTTTTGATGATGCTCAGCCAACTACAGAAAACTGAGGATGACCTGTGGTCCCTTGTTCTTATGCTTTATCTTATATTCAGATGAATTTTGCATTCGATTAAAAAATGTTAAAGTGAAAGTACTTCAGATCTTAAAGTAAAATGGAAAGCTTCAAGAAGATGGGTCCTGTGAGTATACACAACCCATCAACAAATACAGTAAAAATTACAGGATTTGCCTCATGATGCTTCTTGCCACAGTTCTCAAGGAATGTATCTTGCTGAGGCAGGATGTGAATATAATACTTATACTGAAGTTTAGAGCTGGGTCCTTAGTAATCTCATATGTTCTCTAGATAGTGATGTACTTAAGTATACAAAGCACCTCTTCAGAGTTATCAAGGGGCTAGTAGCTTTGTTTTACAAGTGAGGAAACCAAAAAGGCAACATTGAATTGGCTTGCCTTAGAGTCAGGGCTAGAACCAAGGGTTCTTAAGGTTGCTGGTTAGTGCTCTTGACAATTTAGCAGGCTTTCTCCTGCCAGGAAGTGGAAGTAGCAACAGCCATAGAGAATAATGCAAAAATGCCTTAGGGAAGACTTCACTGACTGTCAGGGTTAATAACAGTTAAGTGTTGAGGGAAAACGATTCATCTTTTTAAAAGATTTTTAATTGTAACAAATTGTAACATATAACAATTTATACATGTTACAAAATTATCCGGGTTAAAATTTCCCATTTTAACCATTTTTAAGTGTATACTTTGATGGTATTACATTCATAATGTTGTGCTACCATCACCACGAAAACCACCTATGAAACAAAAACTCCCTATTCTTCACCTTGCCCCTGGTAAACTCTAGTCTACTTTCTCCCTCTATGTATGTGCTTATTCTAGATATTTCATATTAGTCGAATCGTAAAATATTTGTCCTTTTGTGTCTAGCTTAATTCACTTAGTATAGTGTTTTCAAGGTTCCTGCATGTTGCAGTCTGTGTTAGAACTCCATTCCTTTATATGGCTGAAAAATATTTTATTGTATGTATATACAATTTGTTTATACTTTGTTGATAGACACTTGGGTTGTTTCCACCCTTTAGCTATTTATTGTGAATAATGCTGTTATGAATATTGAATATTGGTATACAAATATTTTCAAGTCCCTGCTTTTAGTTTTGGGGGGAATATACGCAGGAGTGGAATTGCCGGGTCATATGGTAACTCTACTTTTTGAGGAACCACCAAACTTCCACAGAGGCTGCACCATTTTACAGTCTTCCCAACAATGTACAAGGGTTCCAATTTCTCTGCAACCTCCCCAACACTTGCATTTTTCTGTTTTTAAAGTAATAGACATCCTAGTGAGTATGATTTATCTTAAGCCCCTTATTGAATGTGTAAATATTATCCTTCAGTTGGCTAGTAACAATAAATCTTATGTGAAACACACAATTATATATCATTCCAAGGTCAGTATATTTCCAGTGTTCTATATACTAATTTTGCAATTAACTTGAGAGCAAGAAAAAGATTTTAGATCCACAGAAGAGCATTATTAAAAAGGGGGCTGCAGTCATTAGTAAAAATTCCTTCTAAAGTACTTGCAAATGAATCAGAAAGGTGCCTGCCACCTCCCTGCAAAGTTACCAACAGCAGATTAGTATCATAAAACTGCCGATAGAGAGTAAAAGATGGATGGATAACTTAATCTGAAAACATTTTCCCAATTGAAGAGGGTGGGCAACTTCTGGGAAATAACACTGGGGGGAAAACGGGAGAAAATCAAGATTGAGGCTAGGGATCTATCTTAATTCCCTCAAAGGAGGGATTGTAGTTCCCTAACGGTGACCAAAAAAAAAAAAAAAATCCCCAAAAGTTACTGTTTTTTGCTTCGTCAGAGGACCGACTGCAGATGAGAAGGAAAACTTGGACCCAGGCTGTCACAAATATTTATTGAGTCTTTCTATGTGCCAGGCGTTGGGGGATTTCAACGGCAAATTTCCTGCCCTCGTGGAGTTTACAAAGGTCGGGAGAGAAGAAGCTACACAAAATTGTTTCAAATCATCTCTATGGCATACCAGTAAGTGCTAAATGTTTTAGGGAAAACAAAGAGGGCAGGATAATGAGTGTATGTTTGCGGTTCCTATTCTAAATAGGATGATTAATGAGATCCTTATATTTAAGAAAACACTGGGAAAGCATGAGGGTGCGAGCCATGGGGCCTTCCCGGGAGCAAACCCAGGCGGAGGGAACAGCAAGTGTCTTATTACCGGAGTTTACGGCAGGACAAAAGATGCCCAGGAAGGCTGAGAAAAAAAGCGCTATCCACATAAAACCCAGCGGTTCACTGCCAATAGGGCATTCCCCACCACTGATTTAGCCCAGTAAGAAGCCTTCGGTTTCTCCGGTGCCACACTCCGCATAAGCTAGACCACGCCCGAGCCTTATCAGAGCTTTGCGGCGAGTGGGCGGACTTATTCGTGGCTCCGCCCCGTGACCTGCGCGCTTGCGGGAGGGTCACAGGTCAGAGGTTGTGGAGCCGTCATGGCAGCGCTGTGTTGGGCCCGCGCTGTGGCTGCCGAGAGCTGTTTCCTGCGAGTGTTTCTCTTCTCCCGGCCGTGTCGAGCCACAGGCACTGAGAGTAGCTCCGGGAGCGGGAGTTCAGATGCCGCACAGCCCCGGACGCAACCAGGTGGCTTCGCGAGCGCACTGGAGAGACACTCGGAACTGCAGCGGCAGGCGGAGCTCAACCGGGTGAGAGTCGCGGGAGCGACGCCAGTGACGCGGCGGGCGGGGCCAGGCGTAAGGAATGGGGCCGGGGGCCGGGGGTGTGGTCGCTTAGTTCCGAGCACGAGGTTGGGGTTTTTCTTCCGTTTTTCGTACTTTTGCACGGCATTTCTGTGGTGGGTTGGCACTGTTCGTATTCCTGTGCGCGAGTTTTCCTGGGGCAGGTGCTCAAGGCAGGAGGGAAACCAGCAGGGGCGCTGCCGGGAAAGCTGTCTGGGGCAACTCTTGGAACGCATAGGAGTCCTAACCCGCAGGGGTAATTGGACTCACACTCGAGAGGTAGGACTCTGCTGTTTTTTATACTATGGCTCAAATGTGGAGCTTGGTGTCTGGCATGGAAGGCGCTCTATAAATATGTGTTAATTCAGTTGGTGGATGAATGAAAAAGTTACCTAATGTCTCTGTGAACTTGGACAAGTGATTTGATCCCTCAGTGCTTCACTTTCCTTTTCTATAAAATGCCTTAAAAAAAAGCATAATTTCTATTTGTCGTGGCCAATGGATGAAATTTACTGTAAAATACAATAAAATACTAGATAAATGAAATGCAAAGGTAGACATAAAAATACAAGCCTGAATTTTTTATTATTGGATTTAGAAGACATAAAATTGGATGCCTGGCAATGTTAAATTATGTAAAAGTTTATAAGCTCTCTAAAGTTCTGATAATCTCCTTCCGGGCCAGTACCAAACAGTTTACAGACCTGTCTAGTCTAGTTTAGACTAGAATTGTTTTAGAAAACTGCCTGGAACATAGTAATCATTAGTAGTTGTAGTTATTATCAAAGTTTTCCTAAGATCTGCGGATTAGGAAAAGCTGAGTGTATTAGTTTTCTGTTTACTGCAGTAACAAATTACCACAAATTTATGGCTTAAAACATCATAAACTTATTACTTTACAGTTCTGATGCAGGTCTTGCTGAATTTAAATCAAGATGTTTACAGGGCTGCATTTCCTTCTGTAAGCTTTGGGTAGGATAGGTTTCCTTGCCATTTCTAGCTTTTAGAGGCCTCCTGCATTCCTTGGCTCCCTGCCCTCTTTCTCCATCTTCAAAGCCAGCAATCTCTGGTTGAGTCCTCATATTGTATCACTCTAACCTCTCTTCTGCTTCCTTCTTCCACTTTTTCTTTCTTTTTTTAAGCAGATATAGTCACACACCATACAACCCATGCAAAGTATACAATCAGCGGTTCACGGTATAATCAAATAGTTAATGTATTCATTGCCGCAATCAATTTTGGACCATATTCATTACTCCAAAAAAAACACCCCATATCCCTTATCCCCCTTATTATTGACCTTTAGCATTGGCATGGTACAATTGTTGCTGTTGATGAAAGAATATTTATTAAAATATTACTATTAACTATACTCCATAGTTTGCATTAGGTGCATTTTCCCCCTACACCACTCTATTATTAACCCCTTCTAATAGTGACATACATTTGTTCTAGTTAATGCAAGAACATTTTTATATTTGTACTATTAATTGCAGTCGTCATTCACCACATGGTTCACTGTGTTATACAGTCCCATGTTTTATCCTCTAGCTTTCCTTCTAGTCTCATACACAGCCCTAAACTTCCCCTTTCAACCACAATCACACGCATAATTCAGTGTTGTTAATTACACTCACAATAATGTGCTACCATCACCTCCATCCATTTCCAAACATTTAAATTCAACCTAGTTAAAAATTCTTCACATATTACACATCTGCTCCCCATTTTCTGTACTCATTCTATCTCCTGGTAACCTATATTCTAGATTTTAACTTTATGAGTTTATTATAATTAGTTCATATTAGTAAGATCATGCAATATTTGTTCTTTTGTGTCAGACGTATTTCACGCAGCATAATGTCCTCAAGGTTCATCCATGCTTCAGGGCTTCATTTCTTCCTACTGCTAAATAATATTCCATCATATGTATATACCACATTTTGTTTATCCATTCATTGGTTGATGGACACTTGGGTTGTTTCCATCTTTTGGCAGTTGTGAATAATGCCACTGTGAACATTGGTGTGCAAATGTCTGTTGGTGTCCCTGCTTTCAGTTCTTTTAAGTATATATCTAGTATTGGGTTTGCTGGATCATATGGCAGTTCTATGCTTAGCTTCTAAGGAACCGCTGAACTGTCTTCCACAGTGGCTATACCATTTTACATTCCCACCAACAGTGAATAAGTGTTCCTGTTTCTCCACATCCTCTCCAACACTTGTAATTTTCTGTTTAATAGTGGCCCTTCTAGTAGATGTGAAATGTTACCTCATTGTGGTTTTGATTTGCATTTCCCTGATCCTTATTCCTCTTTTAAGGACCCTTGTGATTACATTGGGTCCACTGATGATCTCCCTATTTTGAGGCCAACTGATTAGCAACCTTAACTCCATGTGCAATTTAGTTCCTCTTTATTATGTGTCTGGCTGTGAACCCTCAGAATAGCTTCTAACAAGGTTCAGTGGGCACTTAAGACTGAAAAATGAAACAGGCCACTGCATATAGCAAAATAGTAACAGTTTATTAGGGAGGGAACTTACAGACTGGGAAGTTGGTCCCAGCCGGCTGCAGGATGTTCGGAGTAGCGTTCTGTGCCACCCAGCAGGTTATAAGAGGTTATAAAGGGCGAGAGCAAGGAAGACACAGAGCCATGCAGGAATTGAAAATCGTAAACATTTTTCTTTGAAGTTACTGATTCTTAGCAGGAGTGGTTCTAGTACAGATAGCTGTCATGCTTAGGAATGTGCATGTACATTTTAAGATGCACTTACAGAATTTTTGTTTGTTTATTTTGTCTTATCTAGGAATTTATGGCTGCTTTAGTTTGTGGCCTCACCCTATGGAAGGTAACATGTTTGCATATCCAGGGATAGAACACAGTTATCTTTGGGGAGGCCATTATTCTGCCTAACGCATCCAGAGAAGCGATAAAATCCTAACAGAATAGGTATGACTGATCTGTGTAAGGGAAATAAGGAAACCTTGGTGCACTCTGCCTCTCACTCAGCTGTGTGATCCTAGACTTCTTATAGTGAAATGAGACTAATATTATACCCTTTGGTGGAGGGATTTGAGGATTGATAAAATGTAAGAAATATATAAAAATGTCAGTGCCCTTCTTCCAGGTATTAGTGTAGAGAGGTAAGGAATTCCTGTTTCTTTATTTCCCCCTTCCCCATACACACTGCATCAAAGCACCTTCAGAAGCCCCCAGAAATTAATTCTGAATTACTGAAATAACTGGAAAGAATGAAATAGCGTAAATATTTGAAACTCAAAAATCTCATACTTGAGGTTTTGTATAGTAAGCGATAAATACATGTTTTGTTGAATGAAAGAAACAACCAAGGCATTTGAGAGTGACCAGAATTTTTGTTTGCTGTCCTTCCCTTTCCTTTCCAGGATAGTTCCCATGGGGCTCCTCAGTTTTTCCAGGAGGGGGCTGGGGTGTTTCCCGGCAGTCTCAGCATTATCTATTAGATTAGCTCATTCCAGCTCAGGCTGAATTGTCTTTCCCTGGGTAACCTAACAGTTTAGAGAACAGTTATTCTAGTAGATAGAGGTTAAATGCGTTTGGTTGTGATGTTTGATTCATTTATTTCTTGTTCACAATTCTTCAACATTCTGGTTTAATGGAAAGAAAATTCCCTGAGGAGGAAAGGTAATAGTAGCCAGGTTGTAGTTTCAGTCCCAGTAGTTCTTAGCTTTGGAGCATTGCAAGTCATGGGGACCCATCTACTGATTCTTAATTGATATCGCTCACTCCAATTGCTCCCTGGTTGAAGTCATTCTACCCACAGTGGACAGTTATCTGCCTAAAGTTGAGCTCTATAATCAGACTTAGTGAGGTGATCTTTTGCTTTCTTGGATCTCTTGTAAACCTTAATTCATACTGCCTACAAAATTAAGTACACATTAGAAATATGCTACCTTTCAGGACACAGTTTAGTGCAGAGGTTTAAAGCTTAGCCTCAGTTTCAGGATGCTGGGATGCAGGTACCAATTCTGCCATTTTACTAGCTGAGTGACTTTGGGCAAGTTACTTAGCCTATCTGAGTTTGTTTTCTGTCTGTGTTGGCCAGAAGGAAAGACACCTAAAGAGATGTCAACCCACTCCAATACAGGTGCTGGGGTTGCCAGCAAAAGCACCAGTCATACAGACTCTGGTGGAACGATGTTTTATTCATACAGAGAAGAGACAGAGCAAGGTCAGCTTCACTAGAGGGCATTGGTTCCCCATAGCCAGCAGTTCTCAATCCACAGCCTAGGCAGAGCGATATTCTGTGCACAGCACCCCTCTCTTGTGTTTATGTGCTGTAGAGGAGGAACCCCAGCCCTCCGCACAAGGGACAGAGATACCTATACCACTGGGGTGTAAGCTGGATTTGTTAAACATGCCCACCAGGGTCAGACTGTCTCCAGTGAATCTTTGCATTCATTCAGTACCTGCAGTCCCCTTATCTACTAGGGGATTGTGTTTTGTCCCTCCAGGCTGACACACCTGGTCCTGAGCACAGGAGGTGTTTATTGGTCCCAGGGAAAGGCAGCAGGCCACACTAGGACTGTTCCCTACAACGTTTTCTATCTGAGGTTAATGGGAAGTTTACATGAAATAATACATTTGAAATGTTCTCAGTACAGTGACTGGCACATAATAAGCTTTAACTCGGTGCATTTTTAGCTTTTATGTGGGCCCAACTATTTCTCCTCCAGCCTCCTGCCTTCTGAAGAATAGTTTTACTGGCATGGTTCCAGGATTGCATAATTCTTTGAATAAAATACCACTGTTTCCTTAAATAATTAATAATAATTAAACTCCAATTAAAAAAACCCATGCACATGCCATTCCGTTTAATAACAAATTTAAGGACACATAATCACTAGTGTGTTAACCTGTGCTGCCAGAGTAACATGTATGTGTACTTTAGAATAAAGCTTTTCCTGACTTCTTTCCTCCACTAGAATGTAAGTCTCAGGAGTGCAAAGACCTTGTCTTGTTCTTATATCCCCAGTGTCTAGCTCAGTGCTTGATCTGTATGTAGTTGGCACTCAGTAAAAGTTTGCTAAATGGGTGAATGAATGAATAGTACATGTTTGGACTTCTGTTATGCCTGGTCTATCTTTGAATTGAGATTTGTGTGTGATTGTTCCCAGTTGTATGAATGAAACTATTATAGGCTTGAGCATATTGGTTAAATGTCCCTGTCCATAGTAATCACTGATCAAAAACATTTGTAGGAGTAATAAGAAAAGTGAAAATACCACATTAATTTTAATTTTAGTGTTCATTTGGAGTTTTTGGTGCTTTTCTGACTTAAATTTATGATGAGTAATATAAGCAGTTGTTGGGTGTTGATACTGATTCAATGCTTAGAAAAAATTTCGCTTTACTTTTGTAATTTTCTGGAAATATTTAATTGACGAGTATCCTGAGATTATAAAATCTCATAGCTACTTACTATGTGATTGGGATTTTTGAAAAAAGAAAGTTTATAAATGTATAAAATTAGTATTTGCTTGCTTCAAAAAGAAAATGTAAATAACACTGTGGTTATTTTGTGAAATGTAAAAGCTCCCTTTCCCTTTTCATCACTGTGATGGTTGGGTTCATGTGTCAACTTGGCTAGGTGGCCTAGCTGTCTGGTCAAGCGGGCACTGGCCTGACGATTGCTGTGAGGCTATTTGAGGCTGGTTAAAAACCAACGGGCTGGTTTGTCAGATCATCGTCAATTGACTGCAGCTGACTGATGACTCATCAAGGGGCGTGCTTCCACAGTGAGAGAATGCAATTGGCTGGATTTGGTCCGGGTGATCAGTTGGAGGCTTATAAGCCGGACGGTTAGAGAACCTTCACTTCTTCTTCAGCTGCTCAGTGAAGCTTTTCCTGGGGAGCTCGTCGAAGTTGCCAGTTCGTTTCCTGAGGAGTTCGTCAAAGTTGTCGGTTCGTTTCCTGAGGAGTTCTTCAAAGTTGCCGGTTCGTTTCCTGAGGAGTTCGTCAAAGTTGTGGGTTCGTTTCCCGAGGAGTTCGTCGGACGTCTTCCTTGGAGCTGACAGCTTGTTGACGGCTCTGCAGAATTTGGACTCGTGCGCTCCCGCAGTTGCGTGAGTCACTTTTACAATTTGATAATAAGAGACATCTCTCATTGATTCTGTTTCCAAGGAGAACCCTAACTAATACAATCACTTTCCTAAGACTCACAATTTTTTTTGATGCATACCTCCAGAGATTTTATAAATATATTATATATATATAATTAGCTCATATATATGCAAAACATTGATATATATTGTTAAACACTCTCAAAACACAAATTGGATCATACTACAAATAGTTTTTTTAATTCATTTTTATTGAGGTATATTCACATATCATGCAGTCATACAAAACGTACATTCAGTTGTTCACAGTACTGTTATATAGTTGTGCATTCATCACCAAAATTCATTTTTGAACATTTTCATTACCACACACACAAAAATAAAAAGAATAAAAATTAAAGTGAAAAAGAACAATTAAAGTAAAAAACAGAGTGCCTTTTTTTTTTTTTGCCCCCATTTTTCTACTCATCCATCCATACACTGGGCAAAGGAGAGTGTGGTCCATGTGGCTTTCTCAATCACATACAAAAACAGTTTTGAACTATGTTACTGTTTAAGTTTGTTAAGCTCTTGATTCAGTCTTGTTTTAAATCCTGGTTCTTCTACAGTTATTAGCTGTGTTCCTTAGAAAATTACTTAATATCTGTGTATCTCCTTTTCCTTTTTTTTAAAAATGAAACCCTGTGTCCGTGGACTTATTATGAGATTTTGTGAATTTATTATTTAAAGTTCTTAGCACATGAGCCCTCGATCATGGGACTTGCCTTTATGAAGCTCATTACTGCAAAGGAGAGTCTAAACTTGCATGTAATTGTGCCTAAGAGTCTCACCCTGAGTACCTCTTTGTTGCTCAGATGTGGCCCTCTCTCTGTAACTGAGCCATCTCGACAAGTGAACTCGCTGCCCTCCCCCCTACGTGGGACCCAACTCCCAGGGTTGTAAATCTTCCTGCCAATGCAGAATATGACTCCCGGGGATGAATGTGGACCCTGCATCATGGGATTGAAAACATCTTCTTGACCAAAAGGGGGATGCAAAATGAGACGAAATAGTTTCAGTGGCTGAGAGATTTGAGATGGAGTCGAGAGGTCACTCTGGTGGACATTCTTATGCACTATATAGATAACACCTCTTAGGTTTTAATGTATTGGAATAGCTAGAAGTAAATACCTGAAACTACCAAACTCCAACCCAGCAGTCTGGACTCCTGAAGACAATTATATAATAATGTAGATTACAAGGGGTGACAGTGTGATTGTGAAGACCTTGTGGATCACACCTCCTTTATCTAGTGTATGGATGAGTAGAAAAATGGGGATAAAAACTAAAGGACAAATGGGGTGGGATGGGGGGATGATTTGGGTGTTCTTTTTTCACTTTTATTTTTTATTCTTGTTCTGGTTCTTTCTGATGTAAGGAAAATGTTCAGAGATAGATTGTGGTGATGAACGCATAACTATGTTATCATACTGTGGACAGTGGATTGTATACCATGGATGATTATATGGTGTGTGAATGTATTTCAGTAAAACTGAATTTAATAAAAAAAAAAAAAGTTCTTAGCACAAGTGGATGACAATAAGCACTCAGCATATATTAATTGCTGCTGCCGGCTGTTGAAAATGGCTATTTTCACTTAGTGTAAAAATACCATTTTGTTACATAATGATATATCTCATTAAAAAAATATTCACTTGGTATTCCATAGATGTAGTGTAATCTGTTTATATGGAGCTCATTAGTGAGCATTTAAGCTGTTATGCTACTGTAAACATTTACATATCTTCCCATACTTATGGGAGTATATTTATAGGCTATATGCTGGGTCAGAGCATATACACAATTTGAGTTTTGACAGATATAGTCTCTTTGTAATACACTTCCACTTACAGTGCATGACAATGCTTGTTTCCTCACACCTGTATCAACATGGCTTATTATAGTCAGAATTTCTTTATATTGAGTTACTAAAACAAAATATTGAAATTGGAACTGGTGGTGTTATCCTTCATCCTTGATTTCAAAATTTTGATTTTATCAAAACAACTGCATGTTCACATTTTTGACTTCATAAAATAAGTAAATGCTATCAGTTTGAACTCAGTTTGCTGCTCTGTAATCAAATCATTTTTTAACCTTCCCTCATTTCCCTGGAATTAGCTTCCCTGATTGCAAATTCCATTGTAAAGATCACCTCCTCTGTTAGGCCTTTAGGATCTCACCAATCAAATGAAAACTCCTTTTGAATATTCTGGGGCTTTGTTTTATACTCACTTCTTAAGTGTTATTAAAGTCACTTGTGAATTTTGTTTTATCCTGCTTTCTAGATTGTAGGTCCTGGAGATCAGGATTTTTTTTTTTTTTTTTTTTTTTTTTTACTTCATCCTTTTTATCACTTGCCTAATACCTTGCACATAAATAAGGATTGAATATATGTTTATTTGAATTGGAATTAAATTTATAGAGATTGATGGGTTGAATAATTATAAATGAAAAATAACATCTCAATTGACCTATGATTATATTTTAAAAATATTTATATATGGTGATGAAAGCTCAAGTTGTACCATCTGATTTAGTTCTTATTGTCTTTAAAGTGCATTCTTATGTATCTATCTGTGCACCTCAGATATAAGTGATAGTACGAGCCAAGCACACTATTCTTAAAAAAACATTTCCCCTTTAGGCAGGAATTTAAGCAAGGCAGTTCATATTGAATTCCTTTCCTAAAATTTCACTGAGCTTAGAAGTTAAATGGAACTCAAATTTGAATGACCTGTTACTCCATTGTTCTGTTTGGAGTTGATGGGTTCCATTCCCATCCCATGCTCCTGTATCCACTTCTTTTTTCCCTTGGTTCATTACTTTTAATACTGTTTATTCATCTATTTCTTCAACTTGTTTTTGTTATTGTTTTTGTTTTGTTTTTGAGGGCAGGAACTAAGCCCTATTCAACTTTATAACCAACATAGTAAGCACATATTTATGTGTAGTGGACCTGGTAAATGTTTGGTAAATACATATTTTTAAAGTCAGATACCTTTTTCCCTCAGGTTTTTTGTTTGTTTTTTTTTTTAATTTTAAAGCCTTAGCTAATAGAGATTTTGTAGGATCAGAAGCAGCTGTAACATACGGCAAGAGACTCCATTTCATAGCCACAGGGGGGCAGTACTTGAGCAAAGAATTGGTTTTTCTGATTTATGGCTACTGCTGTTCCTTAACAGTAGATGGTGGTATATCACTTTTCAGCACATTGAAAAAATGATTTGCAGAGTTTTTTTTTTTTTTTTTTTTTGGCAGACAGTTTATTGAAAATGAATAAAGTGAGATTGTCAATTATGAGAAAACAAATAAAAGTATTTGTTGCTAAGGATAAAATTTGAGATTTTAAGTGGGAATTGGAATTCTAAAAATCTTGTGTCCATGTATATGAGCTTTAAAGAGTTCTTACGACATCAGTGGTGATATGAAAGGATGTGATTTTTGATATTGATAAAATGGGTCAACATTTGGGAGACTGGCATAATTCAGTAAATCATTATTTTCTAAATGAACAGTGTCTGATGTTACAAAATCTTGAATGGGTAAAAGATCCATTCAAAGTGCAAGACAGATCAATGGATTTTAAGGTAAGAATATGCAAAGTTCATTGATATGGTTTCATATCACTCAACTAACATTTAAGAAACTACTACTTGTCAAGTTTTAATGTAGTGTAAAAGAATCGCACTCCTGGCAAAAGCAGCTTGAGACAGTGAAAGCAGTCTAAGAAACAATTGAGTCAGGGGCCAGGGGCAAAGGTACAAATGTTTTAATTCTTGCAGTGGAGCACCTCAGAGAGGAAGAAGTTCTGTTTCCTAGAGAGAAGATGGGGCATTCAAATTCCTGTAAACAGAGGAACTCCTAAGGCCCCTAGCAAGCACAAGCCCAGGACAAGCCAGACTCAGAAGAGACAGGGAGGATCCTGTATTTTTCATTTGCCTTGGGCCTACCATCTTGACAGGAGAGCTGAACTCTGAAGGAGAGCACCAGCCAACACCAAGTCGATTGATTTGCAGAGTTTTTGAGGCTACACAGAACATCATTATTTAAGATGGAGAATAACAACATTTTTTATTACTTGAGTTTATGTAGCATATTGATGTTACAAGGCAGTTTATAGTTTTACCTTATTTTAACAATACAGTATAGATAGATTTCATGCAAATATATAAAAAATAATGTCTTTATCACTTTTACTTGGATATTTCTTATTGAAATTTTTATTTCAAAATACTGGAATATTCCAGAAGATACACTATTTAAACCAGATATTTAGTCCTTTCACAATACTGGGAAAATCCAAAACATAGATTATTTAAAGCTTTTGTTATATAAGGGGAATGTTTCTTATATTTTTGGGATAAGTTTGAAGTTCACTAAATTCATGTAATAGTAAAATGATATAGCTTTATTTAATCGTTTGTTTTCTCACCAGTTTTTTATTGACAACTTTAAAAATTACACCAGTGTTTTAAAAACTATCTAATATGTAAAGAAATTTTGAAAAAATGTTTCCGGTTTCAGTCATGGTGCCAGCTGGTTTTTACCTTATTGAATTCGAGCAGTTATCTCTGAGTTAAGTTAGTACTAAAAATCCTAAATATTTAGTTAAGCAGTGGAGTCTAGCATTTTCAAAGCATGTTTAGAGGAAATGCCCAGTTAATATAAAAACAATGACAGAGTGAATTTAGGTAGATATACTTCTCTAGGGGAAGTAAATTTTTATCTACACTTATGTTAGGGTTATAAATGGAACTATCCATTGCCTAAAAGAAATACGATATATTCTGTACATATTTTGTTTTGTGGGTTGTTGTATGCTCTGATCAGACTTCCTAGGTCAACATTAGCTTTCACTGTTTGTAGATCTTTCTTAACTCTCACTTTGCCCAGAAATCTCTCTTCCTTCTCTTACTGTGTTTTTGTTTTTTTTCCCTTTTAAAAGCTATATTACAATTTTCTCTTTTGATTACATTCAGTTTTTGTAAAATAATTATTATCCTTAAGTTCATTTTTATCTGTTGGCATTAAATAGCAGATAAAATAAGGGAACTAACCACATTTGGATAGAGCCTGGTTTGTAGGAATTTGGGAATCAAATAAAAAGTCTTAATTCAGTATGGGTTTTGCCTCCCTTTTTAAAGGACCAGTTTGGAATTGCTAAGTTTTTTTTCTTGATACAAAGTATGTAATGAAATTTCTAGCAGCTTTTTTCTGTTGAAGACTTAAAATATAACGGCAGGTGATATTGTAAGACAAGGATATTTATAAGAAGTCTTTGAAATTTTACTTGAAAAGTAAGTTAGATAAAGGACAAGAAATATATATTTAGTATTCATGATGTTATTTAATTGACAGTTATTGATCTCTGAATGGGAAATACACATGAGATCATTACTGTGCTATCTTCTATTTTCTTTTTATTATTTTTCATACATCATCATAATTTCATAAGACTTTTTGGTTGTTTTGTCTTTTAGTTATGGAAAATTTAAACATACAAAAGTAAAGAGCATAGACTAATGAGCTCTCATGTACCCATAGCCCAGCTTCAACAATTATCAGCTTATCTACTCAGTGGGGGAAGGAATAGTCTTTTCAACAAAGATACTGAGAAAACTGGATATCCACATTCATGAGAATGAAAATGAACTCCTACTTCACACCATATATAAAAATGAACACAAAATGGATCAATAACATAAATGTAAGAACTAACACTATAAAACTGTGAGAAGAAAATTTAGGGGAATATTTCCAGGACCTTGTGTTGGACATTAGATTCTTAGACTTTATACCAAGCAACAACAAAAAAAAATAATAAACTGGACTTCTTCAAAATTGAAAACTTCTGTGCAGCAATAGACTTTATTTTTTAGAAGAGTTTCAGATTTACAGAAAAATTGAGACGATAGTATGGACTTCCCATCTGCCCTACACCCAGTTTCCCTTATTATTAGCATCTTACATTAGTATGGTACATTTGTCACAACTAATGAACCAGTGTTGAGATATTATATGTATTTACTAAAGTCCATATTTGATTCAGATTTCCATAGTTATTTCCTGACCTCCTTTTCTGTATAGTTGATCTTTTGTGATGTTTCTGATTATTCATTTCCTTTCTCATTTCTGTTTCTGTTTTTGCATATATCTTAAATACTTTCTTTCTATTACCTTGGGGTTTGTATTACACCACCTGTGTGTATAACCTGCTGTGCTGGTTTGGATCTATTATGTATCTCAGAAAAAGACTATGTTTTTTTAATCCAGTCTTGTGGGTGTAGACTTATTGTGGGTGGGACCTTTTGTTTAGGTTGTTTTCATGGAGATGTGACCCCGTCCATTCAAGGTGGGTCTTAATTAGTTTACTGGCATCCTCTCTTAAAGGATAAAAGGCAGAGACATTTTGAAGTGAGGTCAGAGATGCTTAGAGAGAAACACCCACAGACATTTTAGAGACAGCCGTTGAAACCATATATGTGGAGATGCTAAGAGATGAAGCCCAGAGTTTGTCATGGAGAAGTTAATTGAGAACCCACAGATGCCTAAAGAGAAGGTCACTGGAATCAGAAGCTGAAAGCAATGCAACCCAGGAGCAAAGGACCAGCAAACATCAGCCACATGCCTTCCCAGCTAACAGAAGTGTTCCAGACACCATCGGCCTTTCCTCAGTGAATGTATCCTCTTGTTGATGCCTTAGTTTGGACACTTTTATGGGCTTAGAACTGTAAATTTATAACCTAATAAACCTCCTTTATACAAGCCAATCCATTTTTGGTATTTTGCATTCTGGCAGCTTTAGCAAGCAGGAACACCTACTAATTTGAAAAGATTTCAACTTAGCTTCAGTAGGACACATGTTCTCTGCTCCCCATCCCTCCATTTTCCCTCTTTATGTTGTTTTCATTCCATATTATCTCTTTACATTTTGCATGTACATTATCAGGAAATGTGACTTTTTCTTGTTCAATTGTATTCTGACTCTTATGGTAATTAAAGAGTAGCGTTCTATATTGAGGATATAATACTACTGGGTTTTTCATTTACCCTTTTAGTTAACTTTACTGACAGTTTTCAAGTCTTCACTCTACTCCAAGCCATTTTCTTCTGTCTTTTCCTTTCAACCTGCAGAACTCTCTTTAGTAATTCTTGTAGGACAGATCTTTTGTTGATGAACTCTCTGTGAATGTTTTAAACTCTCCCTCAGTTTTGAAGGACAGTTTTGCTGGATAAAGAATTTGTGGCTGGCCCTTTTTTTCTTTATTACCTTAAATATGTCATACTACTGCCTTCTCACTTCCATAGTTTCTGATGAGAAATCAGCATTTAGTCTTATGAAGATCCTTTGTATGTGACAAATTGCTTTTCTCTCACTGCTTTCAGAATTTTTTCTTTATCTTTGGCATTTGACATTCTGATTAGTATGTGTCTTAGAGTAGGTCTATTTGGGTTTATTCTGTTAGAAGTATGCTGTACTTCCTGGATGTGTATATTTATGTCTTTTATAAAAGTTGGGAAATTTTCAGGCATTATTTTCTCAAATATTCTTTCTGCCCCTTTTCCTTTCTCTTCTCCTTCTGGGACCCCCATGATGCATATGTTTGTGTGCTTCATGCTTTCACTCAAATCCCGGAGACACTGTTCAATTTTTTCTATTCTTTTCTCTATCTGTCCTTCTAACTGTATGATTTAGATTGTTCTATCTTCTTGTTCACTGATTCTTTCTTCCTGTTCAAATTTGCTGTTGTATGCCTCTAGTATACTTTTAATCTCCATTATTGTGCTTTTCATACCCATAATTTCTGTCATGTTTCCTTTTATATTTTCAAGTTCTTTATGCTCACACATTGTCTTATAGTATCTTTTAGCCCTATCTCCATATTTTCCTTTATCTCCTTGAATTGATTTAGGAGAGTTGTTTGAACTTTGATATACCAAAGTCTGGGTATCCTCTGAAGTTTTAATTTGTTCACTTGACTGAGTGTGCTAGTTTGGATGTATTATGTCCCCCAAAATGCCATGATCTTTGATGCAATCTTGTGGAGGCAGATGTATTTAGTGTTGATTAGGTTGGAACCTATTGTTTCAGTGTTTCCATGGAGATGTGACTCAATCAACTGTAGATGAGACCTTGATTGGATAATTTCCATGGAGGTGTTACCTTACCCATTCAGAGTGGGTCTTAATTGAATCACCTGAGTCCTATAAAAAGAGCTTACAAACAGAAGGACCTCAGAGCAGGTGAGAGTGACATTTTGGAGATGGCCATAGATTTTGCTACTCCATAGTTTGCCTGGGAGAAACTAAGAAAATACCCCCAGATGCCTAGAGAGAAACATCCTGGGAGAAAGCCATTTTGAACACAACTTGGGATTGGTAGACGCCAGCCACATGCCTTCCCAGCTAACAGAGGTTTTCCAGATGCCATTTGCCTTCCTTTGGTGAAAGTATATTTGTGTTGTTGCCTTAATTTGGACATTTTCATGGCCTTCAGACTAAATTTGTAACCAAATAAACCCCCTTTATAAAAGCCAATCCATTTCTGGTGTTTTGTGTGATGGCAGCATTAGCAAACCAGAACACTGAGCCATATCTTACTGTTTCTTAGTATGACTTATGTTCTAGTTTGCTAATGCTGCTGGAATGCAAAACACCAGAGATGGATTGACTTTTATAAAAAGGGGGTTTATTTGGCTACACAGTTACAGTCTTAAGGCCATGAAGTGTCCAAGGTAACACATCAGTAATTGGTTACCTTCACTGGAGGATGGCCACTGGCATCCGGAAAACCTCTGTTAGCTGGGAAGGCACGTGGCTGGCATCTGCTCCAAAGTTCTGGTTTCAAAATGGCTTTCTCCCAGGACGTTCCTCTCTAGCAAGCTTGTTCCTCTTCAAAACATCACTCACAGCTGCACTGAGTTCCTTCTCTTTGAGTCAGCTCATTTATATGGCTCCACTGATCAAGGCCCACCCTGAATGGGTGGGGCCATGCCTCCATGGGAATATCTCATCAGAGTCATCACCCACAGCTGGGTGGGGCACATTCCAAGCAAATCTAATCACCAAAAACGTCTGCCCCACAAAACTACATCAAAGATAATGGCGTTTGGGGGACGCAATACATTCAAACCTGCACAACATAATTTTCTGCTGATGTCTGGGCATCTGATTTTCTTGATATGATCTCTGACTTGACATGACTTGGCCTCTGAATGTCAGTCAGTTTCTCCCATTTGTCTAGGGTTTTATTGTTGATTGGCTTTGTGTTAAGGCTCTTCTTTGACACTTGTTCCTACTTATTCTGGACCTTTAGAGTAACCCTTGTTTAACCATTTAGATTTTCTCAACTCTTCTTCGCCTGATTTCTTTCCCTGGATATGTGGAACAATTTTTAAGATTGTACTTTTTTGCAATTGTTTCACCTCCAGGGAAAAGCCTCCTTTCCTCTGTTCCTTCTCTGATAATCTTGATCTGTTTTGTTTTTGTGCAAAATATTTCTCCCAGCCCCTAGATTTGTTTAAATTCTTTCCCTTACTCAGTACCTCCCTTTCCTTACACTTTTCAGTTTTGGAACTCATCGTGTCTTACAGCAGTTCAATGTCTTCTCTCTCCCCCTCACTTTTTTTTTTTTTCTGTGAGGCTTTTCTGCCTCAGGATTTTTCCCTGTTAGGGTATCCTGCATCTGGAAGCCAGATGGGGTCAATCCAGAAGGGTCTATTTTGGTTTTAGGTGGTTCAGCAAACAGAGAGTGTGCATACCTTTTGCCAATAGTTCTGACACAGTCTCGTGCTTTCTGTTTTTCCCTGGGGGCACTTTTGTATGTGGCATTCCTTAGCTGCATGTGTTCAGTCTTGGGTCTCTGCAGACTTAGGTCCCAATGCCTGGATATGTATGGGTTTCTAATTCATTGCTGTGAGTGGCTCTGTGGTGTGCTTCTGCAGCAGGAGGGACCCTGGCCATGCTCTGTCTATACGACTCTTGGAGTGAGCAGACCACACCTGATAAAGATTCTTCTCTGCTGAGGAGATCATTCACATCATTGACAAGACTTACTTATCTTCTCACTCTGTGCCTGTTTGTCTATCCATATATGTTTCCCAGAACTTCTCGTAACCTATTTTCTAATCATGTTCCTTGTAATTCCCTGAACATCCAGCAAAATCATTAGCTACTCCCCACAAATCAATATAGATCCATACCTTGGGCCATCTCTCTTTCCAGGCAAAACTAACATTCAGATGCACTACTCCAAGTTCTATGCACTGAGAAGATTTTCCTTTACTCCTGTCCTCCAGGACCACTATGGAGTGGGTCTGTAGCATAATAACCATTTGCTTTCTGGTAGTGTCACATCTTGCATCTTCTCTGTAAACAAAGCCCCAAATTTTCTTTCCTCAGTCACCCTCAAAGGGTCTCATGGGGCTATAGGTGCAAGTTAAGAGGGAGGAGGTAATGTAGCAGAAGTATTGGTCATAGGTTTTTAGGCCATAGGTATTTGCATGCTCATGTTATTTACTGTACCTTCAATACCTGTTTGAGCCTGATCTCCTTTATACCACTTCCATTCGATCATGGAATGGTAGTGTGAACACTCGACTTCATGTCATGGTGGGTCAGACAACATCTAGTTTACTATGGGCAGGTTAGGGTGCATGGAAACTGGGTGGCCCATGGTCCAGGATTCAGTCTCTGTTTATGCATAGCAGTAAGCCTGAGGCTGTTTCTCAAAAGGAGAATGGGTATCTGTAGATGACGGTATAGCTTTGCTCCAAAAAGGTTTTACGCTGACTCACCTATAGAGGTCTGTCAAAGTCTCTATTCCATATTTTTACTAGCTACAGATACTTCTAAGCATCACTGTATCCACTGGGTCATAAAATGCAAGTAGCAGAGTAGCTTGCATGGAGCCTGGACCTGTTACAGAGCCTTGTCTTGTTCTGGGCCCCACTCAGAATGGCAGCTTTTTAGTTGCTTGGTAAAAGAGTCAGAGAAGCATGTTCAAATAAGATATTTGTTGCCTGTGAAATTCAGAGAGGCCCGCTAATCATTGTGTTTCTTCCTTAGAGGTAAGAAGGAGTATCTTGATATAGCCCAAACCACTAGTACCCTAGAAATTTTTTCAAGGTCCTGCATTTCTGTGGTATTTATTTCACACTTGCTAGCAGTGCATGCGTCTTTCCATGTGTCTAGAGTAGTTGCTGCTTCCTTCTCCCAGGTCCAGTCATTGTGTGTAATGGGCCAGCATGAGATCCGGTAGAATGTAGTGGCAATCCAAGTCCATGTAGATTAGATTATGACATAACGCTGGAGAACTGGTATAACCCTAAGGGAGAAGAGTGAAGGTATATGGTCTTTACTGACAGATCTAGGAAAAAACAGTCCAATCATTAATTGTAATACCAGGTGTTGGGGGAGTTTTTATTTGCTCCAGCTCTGAAAACACACCTGTAACAATGGCTGCAATTGGAGTTACCACCTGATTAAGTTTACAGTAATCTCTTATTATTCTCTAAGATCCATCTGTTTTTCTGCATGGGCTAAATAGGCAAGTTGAATGGGAATATGGTAGGAATTACCACCCCAGCATCTTTCAGGTACTTGATGGTTTTGCTAATTATTACAATCCCTCCAGGAGTGCAGTACTCCTCCCCTCCCCCAACCTTTATATCTTTGTTTGATGTTTATTCAATGAGGGATTGGAAGATACTGATTTTTTAAAATTTATTTTTATTTTATGATATAAAATATGCCATTTTAACCATTGTTAAATGTACAATTCACTTCAATTCAGTTGTACAATTCAGTTACATTTATAATGATGTGCTAACTTCGTTCATCACCATAACATTTTCATCACCCAAAACAGAAACTCTATACCCATAACTCTCCATTTCTCTTTCCCCAGCCCCGGGTCACCTTTAATCTACTTCTGTCTCTGTGGATTTGTTTAGTCCAGATATTTCTAACCATACAATAGCTGTCCTTTTCTGTCTGGCTTATTTTACTTAGCATAATGTTTTCAAGGTTCATCCATGTTTTAAGATGTAAGAACTTCATGCTTTTTTTGGCTGAATAATATATGTTTTTTCCTATATACACACACACATACATACACACACTACCATGATAGTTAGGTTCATGTGTCAACTTGGCCAGGTGATACTGCCCAGTTGTCTGGTCAAGCAAGCACTGGCCTAACCATTAACTGCAAGGACATTTGTGGCTGGTTTATTAAATCGTCAGTCAATTGATTGCATCTGTGGCTGATTACATCAATGAAGAGGGCTTCTTCCACAATGAGAGAATTCAATCAGCTGGATTTAATCCAATCATTTGAAGACTTTTAAGGGGGAAGAGAGAGAACTTTTGCTTTTTTTCAGCCAGCCAGCTACTCATGGGGAATTCATAGAAGACCCTCATCAGAGTGCCAGCTCACAGCCTATCCTGTGGAATTTCTTCTTCAGCCAGCCAGCCTCTCCTGGGGAATTCATTGAAGACCCTCAGTGGCATGCCAGCTTGCAGTCTACCCCGTGGAATTTCTCTTCAGCCCTCCAGCCTTTTCTCAAGAGTTCATCGAAGACCTTCATTGGAGTTGCCAGCTCACTGCCTGCCCTACAGAATTTGGACTCTTGCATTCTGCCCTCCAGAATTTGGCTTGTGCATCTCCACAGTTGTGTGAGACATTCCTATAA
This sequence comes from Choloepus didactylus, assembly GCF_015220235.1. Lineage (NCBI taxonomy): Eukaryota > Metazoa > Chordata > Mammalia > Pilosa > Megalonychidae > Choloepus > Choloepus didactylus. The sequence continues at coordinate 36,037,750 of NC_051320.1, read as the reverse complement.
ATCTTGTATTTACAAATAATCTCCTGTTGATTCTGTTTCCCTAGAGAACCCTGACTAATAAAAGTACATTTTGTTTATCTAGTTATCTGTTGGTGGACAATTGAGTTGTTTCCCCTTTTGGCTATTGTGAATAATGTGGCTGTGAACAGTGATGTACAAATATCTATTCAAGTCCCTGCTTCAAATTTTTTTTCCCTTAATCTATACCTAGGAGTGGAATTGCTCAGTCATATTCTGTGTTTAACTTTTTGGAGAACTGCCAAACTACCACAGTGGTTGCACCATGTAATATTCCCACCAACAATTTACCCAAGTTCCAGTTTCTCTGTATCCTCACAAACACTTGTTCTTTTTTAAAAAAAATTTTTTTTAATAATAGCCATCCTAGTGAGTGTGAAGTAGTATCTCACTGTGGCTTTGATTTGCTTTTTCCTAATGACTAATGATGTTGAACATTTGTTCACGTGCTTATTGGCCATTTGTAAATCTTTGGAGGAATATCTATTCAAGTCCTTTGCCTATTTTTTATCTTGGTTGTTTCTCTTTTCATAGTCGACTTATTTAATCCTCACAAAACTCCTTAAAATAGATACAATTATTAACCCATTTTACAGATGAGTAAACAACAGTGCAGGGAGTCTAAATGCCTTGCCCCAATTCACAGAGCTGGTAAGTGGCAGAGCAAGATTTGAACCATGTAGTAAGACTAAAGAGCCTGCATTCTTGTCCTTTCCTTTTACTGCCCCCTTTCCCAGACTTATGTCTTCAAGTTCTGTCTGAAGATTCCCCTTTACCCTGCTTTCTTGTCAGTAGCCAAGTTCTGAAAATGCTTATTCGTTGTCTCTTGCATTCCTTATTTGAAGTCTGTTTCAACTATTCTCTTCCCTCAACCCTTATCTTTACCCATTCAGACAATTAAAATAGACTACTAAGTAGACTTTTTGTCTTCAAACTCTCCTTTTCTACAGACAAGTTGCCAGATTAGAAATTCTTAAACATCTCTTTACGATTATCACTTCCGTCTTCAAATATCATTATGGAATTCCCCTTGCACACTAAATGCCTGACATTTGCTTAACAAATTTGAGAGTTTCAAAGTTTACTTCATATAATAAAGTTCAGTTTCCTATTTATATGTTTAATTAGAGCAAAAGTGAATGTATCACTAAAATTCATCATGTTGGTCACTAGAAAGGAAACCATATGAAGACCATTAAATATGTATTTCTCATAGAAAAAGATGGCACCATGAGACTTTTTGACTTGGGATTTAAAATTTGAGTTTTTCTCATCCAGTGTTAATTCAGTTCAATATAGATTAAAAATCTATATTGTCCTTCACAGAGAATAAAAATACATATGCAGAACCTTCCTGAGGAGCTGGGGGAAAATGCAGAGGTGTTGGGCTTCCTCACCTGGATTGTTGCTGATGTTCTCACAAACATTGGGGACTGGGGGTTTGATGTGCTGAACCCTCTATCATGGGACTTGCCTTTATGAAGCTTGTCACTGCAAAGGAGAGGCTAAACCTGCTTATAATTGTGTCTAAGAGTCTCCCCCTGAGTACCTCTTTGTTGCTCAGATGTGGCCCTCTCTCTCTAGCTAAGCCAACTCGGGTGAACTCACTGCCCTCCTCCCTACATGGGATTTGACTCCCAGAGGTGTAAATCTCCCAGGCAATGCGGGATATGACTCCCGGGAATGAATCTGGACCGGACATCGTTGGATTGAGAACATCTTCTTGACCAAAAGAGGGATGCGAAATGAAATGAAATAAAGTTTTCAGTGGCTGAGAGATTCCAAATGGAGTTGAGAGGTCACTGAAGTGGGCATTCTTAAGCATATATAGATAACCCTTTTTAGGTTTTAATGCACTGGACTAGCTAGAAGTAAATACCTGAAACTATCAAACTGCAACCCAGTAGCCTTGACTCTTGAAAGCAATTGTATAGCAGTGTAGCTTACAAGAGGTGACAGTGTGATTGTGAAAGCCTTGTGGACCACACTCCCTTTATCCAGTGTATGGATGGATGAGTAGAAAAATGGGGACAAAAAACTAAATGAAAAATAGGTTGGGGGGTTGTTTTGGGTGTTCGTTACTTTTATTTTTTATTATTATTTTTACTTTTTCTGGTACAAGGAAAATGTTAAAAAAAAATAGATTGGGGTGATGAATGCACAACTATATGATGGTACTGTGAACAATTGATTGTACACTTTGGATGATTGTATGGTATGTGAATATCTCTATAAAATTGACTTAAAAAAAAGTAAAAAAAAAAAAAATAAAACATTAATGTCCTTCAGATGTGGCCCTCTCTCTCTTGCTAACCCACCTCGGCAGTTGAACTCACTGCCCTTCCCCCTTCGTGGGACCTGACTCCCAGAGGTGTAAATCTCCCTGGCAATGCAGGATATGACTCCTGAGGATAAATCTGGACCCAACATCAGGGAATTGAGAACATCTTCTTGACCAAAAGGGGGGTGTGAAATGAACAAATTAAAGTTTCAGTGGCTGAGAGCTTCCAAATGGAGTTGAGAGGTCACTGTGGTGTGCAGTCTTTGCACTATATAGATAACCCTTTTTGGGTTTTAATGTATTGGAATAGCTAGAAATGAATACCTGAAACTATCAAACTGCGACCCAATTGCCTTGATTCTTGAAGACGATTATATAACAGTGTAGTTTACAAGGGATGACAGTGTGGTTGTGAAAGCCTTGTGGATCACACTCCCTTTATCCAGTGTATGGATGCATAAGTAGAAAAATGGGGACAAAAACTAAATGAAAAATAGGGTGGGGGTGATTTGGGTGTTCTTTTTTCCTTTTACTTTTTAATCTTATTTTTACTTTTTCTGGTATAAGGAAAATGTTCAGAAATAGATTGGGGTGATGAATGCACAACTATATGATGGTACTGTGAACAGTTGATTGTACACCATGGATGATTGTATAATATCTGAATATATTTCAATAAAACTGAATTAAAAAAAATTAAAGTCTTAGGTAATAAAAATTTTTATTGAAAATGTGAATGGGCTGTAAGTGTTTGAGGGAGTAAATATAGCCATCACAAATTTGTCATAAAAGATAGTATAAGAGAATCCATTTTACTGTAGACCCAAATATACTGTCAGTCAAGCAGATTATGTCCCCTGAAAAGTAATTACTACATACTTCCTAACTGTGGTAGATTAAAAAAATGGCTGCAATATTTTGCAGCTCCTCTTACCAACAAGTGGTGTTTTCTACATTCCTCAATTTTGGCCTGGCCTTGTGATTTGTTTGGACCAATGAGACACTGCTAAATGTGACACAAACTGAGACTGGAAAGGTAATTATGCATTGGAGCTTGTCCTCTTGATGCTGTAGGGTCCTCTGCCATTGCCACCAGGGGAAGAAGCCTAGGCTCGCCTAATAGATAATGAGAAACTTACAGTATAGTAGGGTCAGCCCATAGCCAACCTCTGGGAGCAGAGTCACCTAGCTGTTAGAAGACCCATAAGTGAGCCTTGCTGAGACCAGCTAAAAATGCTGATCCGCAGTCATGAGCTAAATAAATGGTGGTTGTTTTAACTATTTTTTTTTAAGTCATTAAGTTTTGTAGTAGTTTTTTATTCAGCAAAAAGCCAACTGTTAACACTAATATCCAGATTGTGGTTTTAAAATACTTTTCCCTCTTAAAGGATTAGAACTTCTGGAGAAATGACTGGTTTCTTGTGTGGGGGAAGAAATGTACAAGATGAACATGGAATACAGCCAGTACACTACCTCTTACAGACAGATTGCAAAGAAGCTATCAAAGATTATTAATAGTGTCATGTGAAAAGGTGTCAGGTCTGGACACCATTGACCGTTCTTCAGTGAAGGTATCATCTTGTTGATGCCTTAGTCTAGACACTTCTGTGGCCTTAGAACTGTAAATTTGTAACCTAATAAATCCCCTTTATAAAAGCCAAAAAAAAAAAAATGTGTCAGGGACCAACTTGAAGAGGTTCCCATTTTGGTAAAGTGGGACCATTTGAACATCACTTAGGATAATGACTGCAACAAATTGAAACATATCAAATATGTTTAAATCCATGAGTTCATTATTATATGTTCCCTAAACAAAAGAAAACAAACCAAAAAACAAAGCAGGTAATGATAAACTTTGGGAAATGCTAGTGAACCAAGTTATTAATTAGAAAACTGATGAATAATGGAAAAGAATCAAGCATTTATCCTTCCTTTCTTTTGTGAATTTTGCCACCACATATCTAATAATTGATTAGAAGTTCCTCTTTATAGAAGTATTTTAGCTAATAAATAAAAGAAGGAATGGTAGAACTAGAATAGAAGCTGGATTATAGATACATGATTCTTCATTATACTATTTTCTCAATTTTTGTATATGTTTAAAATTTTCCATGATAAAAAGTTAATAAAATATACTTTACTTTTAATTCTTGTTCCATCACTTTTAAATAGTATTTGACTTCCCACTTAAAAAAATATGTAGTTTGTTGCTGGCAGGGCGACGCTGAAATGAGACACAGACACAAAGTTAAGATTTAAGGGAGCAGGGGACCCACTGCATCGTGTGCCAAGTGGGTGCTGATGCACCTGTGCTCCAGTTATTTATTCATTTGTTACACAGAGCTAAACTATGCTACGTGATCAAAAGCATTCAGGGTCTCTCAGATATTAATCTTTACATCCTGCTGCGGATAAGAAGGAACAATCTGGGGTCAACGGTTAACGCTGCTGTCATAGTCACAAGACACACATCTTTACCGGGCGTGCCTACAATGGCGTTCCATGTAGGCTTGTGACCCAGCGTTCCAGGTCACCGCCCCGGACATGGTCTAAGTGACATGAAAAGCTTGGTTCCCCACATAGTTATATGAATACCTTTGTCCATTCCTTCATTTTCTACTCGTTCCACATTCCGTCTTCAGTTAAATGTAATTATACATTTCTTTCGTCAAGATTGATATCCTTTATATTCTGTGCAATAATTTAAAGTCTTTTTTCTAGAAGTTAAAAAGTGTTTGCATTAGGTATTGGAAGTTCATTGCATATCCTGGTCATTGTATAATGTTTATATATTTTTTTCTTATGTAGCTTGTTTTTCCTAGAGTTTCTCATTATCTTTATTCTTTTAAAATCTTTGATCTTTTTTCAAACTCTTCATCAGGTCCACTTTTTTTTTTCCTAGAGACTTCCTTTAGGAATCCTGCTACTCCTGACCTTGTGCTGATAATTGCTTTTATACTTGCTACACAGTTGTTATTTTGATTCTTTACTTCTTATATAATTTATCTATTGCTGTTGTATAACTAACTACCCCAAAGCTTAATTCTCCTTTAGACAACTTCTTCTTCTTCCTTTTTTTTTTTTTTTTTAGACTAGAAAATGTGTTAAAATATTGTATTTATTTTTGCCAGGGCAATAAATGCCTTACTTCCAGGTAGTGTCTGCTTAGTCTTACTGGCTGGTATTTGTTGCTTGGCAAAAGATAGACTTTCTGGTCTATATTCTTTTAATTTTTCCTTTTGTTTTTAGCCCAGTCTTCCATATTCCTGACATAACAGAGTCCCACACACCTTTAAGGACTCTTCAAGACGGATTGGCCTTTTTTGCGGCTTCATCTCCTCTGCATATATTTTTAGCTGCAGTTTCCTTGATTGTTTTATAATTACCACTCATCTACATGCTTTTAGTCCACTATAAAGTTGTTGAAATCTCTTGTATGTTTTTGTTCTCCATCCTGTTCTTTTCAATATTTAGGGTTTATAATTTTTTTATTCATTCTTTTACCATTATTTAATGGACATTCAGAAGAGAGAGAGAGAGAGAGAGAAGTGTAGTCATTATGCCATCTTGAACCACTAACCTTTTACTTTAATAAAATAATATTATGAGCATAACAGTTATTGTTAGCATTGGTGAAACAGAGGCTTACTGCAGCAGTTAAGAGAAGTGAGTTGCTTTGAAATTACTTGTCAAAGAAGATGCATGTTGAAATTTTTTTCTTGCTAAGCACTGTGAAATAAAGTGCACATACCATTTCATTTTTGTCATTGTTTGTATTAAAAACTGGATAGGATGGTGTGCTGGTTTGAATGTATTATGTTCCCCAGAAAAAGCCATATTCTTTGATGCAATCTTGTGGGGCAGACGTATTAGTGGGGATTAAGTTGGAACGTTTGGATTAGGTTGTTTGCATGGAAATGTGCCCCACCCAACTGTAGATGATAACTGATGAGATAGTTCCATGGAGGCGTGGCCCCACCCATTCATGGTTGGCCTTGATCAGTGGAGCTATATAAATGAGCTGACGGGCAGAGGGAACTCAGTGCAGCTGTGAGTGACATTTTGAAGAGGAACTACAGCCAAGAGGGACAGTTTGAAGAAAGCACAAGAGCTTCAGATGAGAGGCAGTTTGAAGACGGCCGTTGAAAGCAGACTCTTGCTCTGGAGGAGCTAAGAGAGGACAAATGCCCCAACTGCAACTAAGAGTGACATTTTTGAGGAACTGCAGCCTAGAGAGGAACGTCCTGGGAGAAAGCCATTTTGAAACCAGAACTTTGGAGCAGACGCCAGCCACATGCCTTCCCAGCTAACAGAGGTTTTCGGGACACCATTGGCCATCCTCCAGTGAAGGTACCCAATTGTCGATGTGTGCCTTGGACACTTGATGGCCTTAAGACTGTAACTGTTTAACCAGATAAACCCCCTTTTATAAAGCCAGTCCATCTCTGGTGTTTTGCATTCCGACAGCATTAGCAAACTAGAATAGATGGTTTTTTAATGTTTTTTTAATGTCTGTTTTTAATGTGTATCACTTTTTAAAATCCTTATGTATATTAGAATATTTAAGAATTCCTGCTGTTGTGGAACTGGAAGAAATTTTAGAGATAGTCCAATCCTTTTATTTTACAAATGAGAAGAGTGAGATCCAGAGAGGTTAAATGACTTATTTAAGATTTTTAAGCTATTTAGTGGCAGAGTGGGTCATAAAACTTAGGTTTCCTAAGTATTTCTGCTATTCTGCTGTACTGTTTCCTTCCATTAAAGCTTTTAATAGTGTTTCTATGTATTTACCCTCTTCTAAGGCAACTTCTATTTAAGAGTCACTGTTCAGCATGTTAAATACCTTTGAATACCAAGTGTGGTATTCGTGTAAATTGAAGTAGTTGGACTAGTTGCTGTTTCCTGTTTGTTTTAGCACTAGCAGCCTCTGGTTCCAAGCTGTGTATTAAATGACCTCGTATGCATTATATATATTAAAGCCTTAAAGTATTCAAGCTAGTAGATAGTCTTTGTTTTTTAGATTTTCTAAGATAAATAATATGAAGAAAATATTTCTATACAGAAGTTATTACAGTTAATGTTTGGCATATTTCTTTTGAGGGATTTTTATATATATAATATCACTATGAACATAAATGTAAATTTGCATATATATATATATATATATATATATATATATATATATCATTTTTTACTACCTACCAGATTTCCAATGTTCCCTGAAATTTTATGGTTACCACAAACCTAATATATGTAAAACCAAACTTACTGTATTCTTGCTGCTGTACTGCTCTTCACCCTCATCCTGGACTCTGCTTCTCCTTCATTTTCTGCAGATATTTGGTAAATATCTCTGCATCCCTTTTTTCATATTCCTATGGTCACTGCTTTAGAGTAGATCCCTTATCATCTCTGTCCTAGCTAATTGGAGGAGCTTCTCCACAGTTTGCCTCTTTCCATTTTAATCTCCCTTTGGTCCATCTTGCATACTGCTGCCAAAGTTTTCTTTTTAAAACAAAGAACAAGTACTGTCACTCCATTGATTAGAAACCTCTTTGACTCTTCACTGCTTACAGGGTAATGTCTTAACTCATTTAGCCTAGGGTATAATTCACTTTGCAATCTAAGTGAGGGTGGCAGTTGTTTTCAGCAACTTTCTGAGCTCTAATTTCTATTGTCATGTTGATTTAACTCTGTTTTCCCCTACCATTTCACATATTTTCATATCAAGGCCCAGTACAGAACCTCATACTCAATACATATTTGATGAATGCGTTAATTAATGTGGTGCTATTCCCTATATCTTTAGTCCCTTTACGATTCCTCCTCTTTTATCTGGGCTGTCCTTCTCAACCTTCCACCTTTAGGGAAGAAAATAGTACAGCAAAATAATGAGAATACTTAAAAATCTTAGTTCTATTACCAACTCTTTAAGAAAGCAGGCAACTCCAAGGTACCTGTTTTACCTAGGCCATACTTAGAACAAGATTTATAGCAACATTTTCCACAGTGTTAGACACCGAGCTCCATGAAGTACACCCAGCAGGTGACAGTGTGCCTACAATCTGCAGCTTGCATCAGCATGAGAGGAACTGACAGTGTTGGTTTAGACACTTTATAAACAGGACTCCTGTTGTCAACATGGATTGTGGTAGTTGCTACATTTATTATTTTTAGAAGTCATTTAGCAAGTAAATGAATACAGCTTGGCTTATGCTCTAGGAATGTAGAGATGCTTCTAGACTATGATTTTTGAAGGAGGGCTTTGTCTGAGTACTTGATATAGTTTCCAAAAATTAATGAGCAATAATGAGTGTACAATTTAAAAGCAAATTCAGGTGTTAGTCCAGGGGTTTTATGGTTTTGGTAAAATCTTTTTATTTAATGAAACCCATTGCTTTATATTGTAAAATATCATGAAGTGAATGCAAAAATAATTTTAAATATTTTAAAGTATCCTTTAAAAATTATTATTCATAATTTTATAGTTTGTAATGCAATAAATGTTTCACAACAGATTTGCACAAAAACTCTTGAGATTTTGTTAAGTAGGTGAGAACAGTCAGTTTTTTTCCTAAAATCTAGGAAGAAACAGTCTTAGCCCAGACATCTCTTCACAATTGTAAAGGTGATTATGTTATTTTAGGAACAGACCCTAATGACGTCTGAATTATCTCCAATAAATGTTAACTACTGCAACTACTGTGATCTAAGGCTGTTTTAATTAGATTGTGACTTCAATTGGAAGTCTGCCACAAAACAAAAAAAAAATGGAAAAAGAAGGAGAAGGGGAGAAGGAGATCATAGGGAAAAAAGGAAAGGACTATCAGGAGACATCTGCAGACATGGAAAAGAGATGAAAGATATCCTGCATTTTGTTGTTAACAAGTGAAGTGACCTTCTTCGTCTCATGGTCTCTCTTGTCCTTAGTTTCTTCATCTGTAAAACTATAGGATATAAAATCACAGGCTTTCTCATGTCCCTTTTAGCTCAAAAATTATATGCTTTTACATCTTATATGTAAAGTATTATACAACAAATTTGTATCAGGCATCTAGCATATGCCAGGCAACTTTCAGTGAGCTGTGCTTAGCGGTGTTTCTCAATTTGCAGGGGTGAGGATGGGGGTGGGGTGGGGTGGGGATATTTGTCTCACCCACTAAGTGTTAGTTGTACCTCTTTCACAGTCATTGTGACCACCAGAAATGCTCCCATGCATTTTCAAATGCCCTCCAGGGGGAGAGGGTGGAGAAAAGTAGCATCACTCCTACTTGAGAACCATTGATACATTATTGTGAACAATAACCATAAATCAGTTTTTCTTTTTTAAATGAATATCTTCTGGGACAGAAAAAATCAATGGGTTTCAGAGTCTTGGGGTAGGGGAAGAGGATTGATTACAAAGGAATATGAGGAAACTTTTTAGGATGATGGAATTTTCTCTGTGTCTTGATTGTGGTGTTTACATGATTATATGCATTTGTCAGAATTTATAGAATTGTTTACCTAAAAGAGTGAATTTTACTACATGTAAATTGTACTTCACGTAAACCTGACTAGAAAAATGAATGTGACAAGTGCTGATAAAAGTATAGTTTATAAACAGTTGTTTGAGAATATATATGAAGGTACAATAAATTATTACCGGAGGATTATTAAAAAGAAATAGCTGCATCATTAGTATTTGCTGACGAACCTCTTAAAAGGCTACCAGTGATGTTTTTCAAATGTTCAAAAGCCTTATTTAATCTGTGCATTCCAACATTTTCCCTGGAGCCCTGCTTCCCACAGTATTCCTACTTACTGTACTACTCTGGGTTGGTGTTTTCTAGGCTGACTGCATGGCTGCAACCTGAGCCTCTCTTTAGCCATGTTTCTGAGCTAGACTATTTTCTTGATCCTATATCTTCCTATTTCATTTGCTGAACTGGATTTGTTTTTCTTTTTTTTTTTTTTTAACTTTCCCTTCTTTTTTAAATCAACTGTATGAAAAAAAAGTTAAAAAGAAAACAAACATACAATAAAAGAACATTTCAAAGAGACCATAACAAGGGAGTAAGAAAAAGACAACTAACCTAAGATAACTGCTTAACTTCCAACCTCTTCCTACTTTACCCCAAGAAAGTTACCTAATATAGCAACATTTCTGTGAACTTGTTCCTACTATATCCATCAGAAATTAACAGACCATAGTCATTCCTGGGCATCCCCAGAACGTTAAATAGCTTATCTGTTCTTCTTGGATTATTGTTCCCCCTTCCTTAATTGCTCTCTATTGCTAGTTCCCCTACATTCTACATTATAAACCATTTGTTTTACATTTTTCAAAGTTCACATTAGTGGTAGCATATAATATTTCTCTTTTTGTGCCTGGCTTATTTTGCTCAGCATTATGTCTGCAAGGTTCATCCATGTTGTCGTATGTTTCACGAGATCATTCCTTCTTACTGCCGTGTAGTATTCGATCGTGTGTATATACCACATTTTATTTATCCACTCATCTGTTGAAGGACATTTGGGTTGTTTCCATCTCTTGGCAATTGTGAATAACGCTGCTATGAACATTGGCGTTCAGATATCCGTTCGTGTCACTGCTTTCCGATCTTCCGGGTATATACCGAGAAGTGCAATCGCTGGATCGAATGGTAACTCTATATCTAGTTTTCTAACGAACTGCCAGACTGACTTCCAGAGTGGCTGAACCATTATACAGTCCCACCAACAATGAATAAGAGTTCCAATTTCTCCACATCCCCTCCAGCATTTGTAGTTTCCTGTTTGTTTAATGGCAGCCATTCTAATCGGTGTTAGATGGTATCTCATTGTGGTCTTAATTTGCATCTCTCTAATAGCTAGTGAAGCTGAACATTTTTTCATGTGTTTCTTGGCCATTTGTATTTCCTCTTCAGAGAACTGTCTTTTCATATCTTTTGCCCATTTTATAATTGGGCTCTCTGTACTATTGTCATTGAGTTGTAGGATTTCTTTATATATGCAAGATATCAGTCTTTTGTCAGATACATGGTTTCCAAAAATTTTTTCCCATTGAGTTGGCTGCCTCTTTACCTTTCTGAGAAATTCCTTTGAGGTGCAGAAACTTCTAAGCTTGAGGAGTTCCCATTTATCTATTTTCTCTTTTGTTGCTTGTGCTTTGGGTGTAAAGTCTAGGAAGTGGCCGCCTAATACAAGGTCTTGAAGATGTTTTCCTACATTATCTTCTAGGAGTTTTATGGTACTTTCTTTTATATTGAGATCTTTGGTCCATTTTGAGTTAATTTTTGTGTAGGGGGTGAGTTAGGGGTCCTCTTTCATTCTTTTGGATATGGATATCCAACTCTCCCAGCCCCATTTGTTGAAAAGACCATTATGACTCAGTCCAGTGACTTTGGGGGCCTTATCAAAGATCAGTCGGCCATAGATCTGAGGGTCTATCTCTGAATTCTCAATTTGATTCCATTGATCTATATGTCTATCTTTGTGCCAGTACCATGCTGTTTTGGCAACTGTGGCTTTATAATAAGCTTCAAAGTCAGGGAGTGTAAGTCCTCCCACTTCGTTTTTCTTTTTTAGAGTGTCTTTAGCAATTCGAGGCATCTTCCCTTTCCAAATAAATTTGATAACTAGCTTTTCCAAGTCTGCAAAGTAGGTTGTTGGAATTTTGATTGGGATTGCATTGAATCTGTAGATGAGTTTGGGTAGAATTGACATCTTAATGACATTTAGCCTTCCTATCCATGAACATGGAATATTTTTCCATCTTTTAAGGTACCCTTCTATTTCTTTTAGTAGAGTTATGTAGTTTTCTTTGTATAGGTCTTTTACATCTTTGGTTAAGTTGATTCCTAGGTACTTGATTTTTTTAGTTGCTATTGAAAATGGTATCTTTTTCTTGAGTGTCTCTTCAGTTTGTTCATTTCTAGCATATAGAAACATTACTGACTTATGTGCATTAACCTTGTATCCCGCTACTTTGCTAAATTTGTTTATTAGCTCTAGTAGCTGTATCGTCGATTTCTCAGGGTTTTCTAGATATAAGATCATATCATCTGCAAACAATGACAGTTTTACTTCTTCTTTTCCAATTTGGATGCCTTTTATTTCTTTGTCTTGCCGGATTGCCCTGGCTAGCACTTCCAGCACAATGTTGAATAACAGTGGTGACAGCGGGCATCCTTGTCTTGTTCCTGATCTTAGAGGGAAGGCTTTCAGTCTCTCACCATTGAGTACTATGCTGGCTGTGGGTTTTTCATATATGCTCTTTATCATGTTGAGGAAGCTTCCTTCAATTCCTACCTTTTGAAGTGTTTTTATCAAAAAGGGATGTTGGATTTTGTCAAATGCTTTTTCAGCATCTATTGAGATGATCAATTGATTTTTCTCTTTTGACTTGTTAATGTGTTGTAATACATTGATTTTCTTATGTTGAACCATCCTTGCATGCCTGGAATGAAGCCCACTTGGTCATGGTGTATGATTTTTTTAATGTGTCTTTGGATTCGATTTGCAAGTATTTTGTTGAGGATTTTTGCATCTATATTCATTAGGGAGATTGGCCGGTAGTTTTCCTTTTTTGTAGCATCTTTGCCTGGTTTTGGTATTAGATTGATGTTAGCTTCATAAAATGAGTTAGGTAGTGTTCCATTTTCTTCAATGTTTTGAAAGAGTTTGAGTAAGATTGGTGTCAGTTCTTTCTGGAAAGTTTGGTAGAATTCCCCTGTGAAGCCATCTGGCCCTGGGCATTTATTTGTGGGAAGATTTTTGATGACTGATTGGATCTCTTTGCTTGTGCTGGGTTGATTGAGGTCTTCTATTTCTTCTCTGGTCAGTCTAGGTTGTTCATATGTTTCCAGGAAATTGTCCATTTCCTCTACATTATCCAGTTTGTTGCCATACAGTTGTTCATAGTATCCTCTTATAATTTTTTTCATTTCTTCAGGATCTGCAGTTATGTCACCTTTTTCATTCATTATTTTGTTTATATGGGTCTTCTCTCTTTTTGATTTTGTCAGTCTAGCTAGGGGCTTGTCAATCTTGTTGATCTTCTCAAAGAACCAACTTTTGGTGATATTTATCCTCTCTATTGTTTTTTTGTTCTCTATGTCATTTATTTCTGCTTTAATCTTTGTTATTTCTTTTCTTGTACTTGGTTTAGGATTGGTTTGCTGTTCATTTTCTAGCTTCTTCAGTTGATCCATTAGTTCTTTGATTTTGGCTCTTTCTTCCTTTTTAATATATGCGTTTAGTGCTATAAATTTCCCCCTCAGCCCTGCTTTTGCTGCATCCCATAGGTTTTGGTATGTTGTGTTCTCCTTTTCATTCGTCTCTATATATTTAGCAATTTCTCTTGCTATTTCTTCTTTAACCCACTGATTGTTTAGGAGTGTGTTGTTTAACCTCCAGGTATTTGTGAATTTTCTAAGTCTCTGATGGTTATTGACTTCTAATTGTATTCCATTGTGGTCAGAGAATGTGCTTTGAATAATTTCAATCTTTTTAAATTTACTGAGGCTTGTTTTATGTCCCAGCATATGATCTATTCTGGAGAAAGTTCCGTGAGCACTAGAAAAGTATGTGTATCCTGGTGATTTGGGATGTAATGTTCTGTATATGTCTGTTAAATCTAATTCATTTATCAGATTGTTTAGGTTTTCAGTTTCCTTATTGGTCCTCTGTCTGGTTGATCTATCTATAGGAGAGAGTGATGTGTTGAAGTCTCCCACAATTATTGTAGAAACATCAATTGCTTCCTTTAGTTTTGCCAGTGTTTCTCTCATGTACTTTGTGGCACCTTGATTGGGTGCATAGACATTTACGATTGTTATTTCTTCTTGTTCAGTTGCCCCTTTTATTAGTATGTAGTGGCCTTCTTTGTCTCTCAAAGCATCCCTGCATTTAAAGTCTATTTTATCTGAGATTAATATTGCTACACCTGCTTTCTTTTGGCTGTAGTTTGCATGAAATATTTTTTTCCATCCTTTCACTTTCCATTTCTTTGTGTCCCTGTGTCTAAGATGAGTGTCTTGTATGCAACATATTGATGGTTCATTTTTTTTGATCCATTCTGCGAATCTATATCTTTTAATTGGGGAGTTTAATCCATTTACATTCAACGTTATAACCGTGAAGGCATTTCTTGAATCAGCCATCTTATCCTTTGGTTTATGTTTGTCATATTTTTCCCCTCTCTCTATTAATATCCTTTATTGTACCCATACCGAATCTCTTTAGTACTGAACCTTTTTCCAAGTCTCTCTGTCCTTTCTTTGTTCCTCTGTCTGTAGGGCTTCCCTTAGTATCTCCAGTAGGGCAGGTCTCTTGTTAGCAAATTCTCTGAGCATTTGTTTGTCTGTGAAAAATTTAAGCTCTCCCTCAAATTTGAAGGAGAGCTTTGCTGGATAAAGTATTCTTGGCTGGAAATTTTTCTCACTCAGAATTTTAAATATATCGTGCCAGTGCCTTCTCACCTCCATGGTGGCTGCTGAGTAGTCACTACTTAGTCTTATGCTGTTTCCTTTGTATGTGGTGAATTGCTTTTCTGTTGCTGCTTTCAGAACTTGCTCCTTCTCTTCCATGTTTGACAGTGTGATCAGAATATGTCTTGGAGTGGGTTTATTTGGATTTATTCTATTTGGAGTTCGCTGAACATTTATGATTTGTGTATTTATGTTGTTTAGAAGATTTGGGAAGTTTTCCCCAACAATTTCTTTGAATACTCTTCCTAGACCCTTACCCTTTTCTTCCCCTTCTGGAACACCAATGAGTCTTATATTAGGACGTTTTATATTATCTATCATATCCCTGAGGTCCATTTCGATTTTTTCAATTTTTTCCCCATTCTTTCTTTTATGCTTTCATTTTCCATTCTGTCATCTTCCAGGTCACTGATTTGTTGTTCAGCTTCCTCTAGTCTTGTACTATGAATGTCCAGAATCTTTTTAATTTAGTCAACAGTTTCTTTAATTTCCATACGATCATCCATTTTTTTATTTAGTCTTGCAATGTCTTCTTTATGCTCTTCTAGGGTCTTGTTGATATCCTTTGTATCCCGTACTATGGTCTCATTGTTCATCTTTAGTTCTTTGAGTAGCTGCTCTAGGTGCTGTGTCTCTTCTGATCTTTTGATTTGGGTGCTTGGGCTTGGGTTATCCATATCGTCTGGTTTTTTCATATGCTTTATAATTTTCTGTTGTTTTTGACCTCTTGGCATTTGCTGAACTTGATAGGGTTCTTTTAGGATGTGTAGACCAATTGAAGTCCTTATCTCTAATTTATCAGATCTACAGCTTCGTGGAGTACACTTTCTCTAACTAACGAACAGGTGGCGTCCACGAGCCACCTGTTCTCCACAAGCCAGTTCTCCCCTGCTTAGCCTTTGTGGTGAGTGGGGGAGTTAGTCTTGTGGGGTCCAATTCGTGTACCAATCTTGCGTGTGTAGTTGGTGTTGCCTGCCCTGTATGTGGGGCGCGTTTCTGGGCAGTCAGGGAGGGGGTGTGGCTCTAACAATCAAATCTCCCTGGTGATCCTAGAGTTTTAAAGCTGCTGCAATAGTCTAATCCTTCAGTTCAGTCCTGCCACAGTTTGTCTCTGCCACTGACCCACAAGTCCTGTGTATTGGCGTATGGCTCCTGAGACTTGCAAGTGGGCCCCTCTTCCAGGCTGTGCAACCTGGGTCCTCTGTTGAGGGATAACTGTGCTATGTCACAGGTGAGTGCCGTCCGCCCAGGGCAGATCTGGGCTGCTGGGCTTTGTAGGGAGGCTCCCAGTCTGCTGAAATGATGGCTGAATGGGGCTTTGTTAATTCGCACTGCTCCACCTTCCCAACTCTGGGACAATCAGCTGAGGTTGCAGGGAAGGCTAATGTCCACGCCCAGTTTTGTGGTGTGTGCCTGTTATTTGAAGCACTTCCGTCACACTGGGTTGTCTGGGGCACCTCTGGGCTATGGGGCTGGCGATGGGCAGGAGTGTTTCCTGTCCACCAGGATGATGGCTGTGAGCGGACACCCCCCTTTTCTTGGGAAGTTGTGGTGTTTAGTGAATTTTCTCAGCCACTGGATTATTGCCTTTTGTCTCAGAGCTCTCTTAGTTCTGCTCTTGTCTTGACCTGCCCAAATTGCAAGTCTTTGAAGCTTTCTGTATTGGGCTTCTTAGATTAATTGTTTTAGAAAAAGAAAAAAGGATTGAAAAAAAAGGGCCCTCCTCAGAGATCTAATGGGTTATTGAAATGCTAAGAGACAAAGCAATTAGGGCCATTAAGGAAAGGTCCACAGGGCAGAGAGATCAGCTTTTCTTCGGGATTTGCATATGAGCCTGAGGGCCTGAGCTCTGCCCTTCCCCTTTCTGTGTTCACCAGAACTCCAAAAATCGTTCGCTTTTATTTTGGAGTTTTTCGTGCTGTTTTTTTCTATGTCTGCCTCCTCTCTGCTGGGCTGGCTGCTCTCAGATTCTCTGGTGTCTGGTCTCAGTCTGTCTATGGTTGGAGTTTGGATCAGTAGAATGAGTTTCCGATAAGGGCTGCCACTGCAGTTCTCCCTTCTCCTTCCCGGAGCTGACAGCCCCTCCTCCCACGGGACTGAGCCTGGCAGGGAGGGGCGCGGGTCCCCTGGCCGCAAAAACTTACAGATTTCGCTGATCTCAGCAGTTCCACGTTTTCATGAGTGTTGTATGAAGTATGCCCAAAGTCACACCGCTGTGTGGTGTCCAGTCCACGCAGCTCCTGGCTTTCTACCCACTTTCCTGGAGGAGTAACTAAAACATTGAACCTGGATTTGTATCCTCAGAAGGGATACTTTTTTCTGACAGGTCTAAGGATATCTTTTTTATATCCTCACAGTTAATTGATAGTTTTGTTGGATTTAGACTTCTGGACTGAAGACATTATTCCCTACGGATTTTGAAGGTTTTGCTTGCTCCATTGTTTTCTAGCTTAATGGATATTGAGAAGTCCTATAGCATTGTGATTTCCGATCCTTTGCTTTTTTGGAAGTTTTGAAGATTTCTTTGTCCTTTGTATTCTGAAATTTCTCAGTGATTATATGCCTTGGTTTGGCTCTTTCTTGATTATTATCTCAAGAACTCAGTGGTTTCTTTGAATTTAGAGAACTATGTCCTTCAGTTCTTGGAAATTTTCTTGTATTATTATTATTTTTTTATTGTAATTGTTCACATACCATACAATTATCCAACGATCCAGGGTGTACAATCAGTTGCCCCCGGTACCATCGTACAGCTATGCATCCAGCACCACAATTAATATTTTTTCAATTTTTAGAACATTTTCATTACTCCAGAAAAGAAATAAAGAGAAAAAAAGGAAACTCAAATCCTCCCATATCCCTAACCATTTCCTCTCCATTATTGATTCATAGTATTGGTATAGTACATTTGTTACTGTTGGTGAAAGAATGTTAAAATACTACTAACTGTAGTATTTAGTTTGCAATAGGTATATTTTTTCCCATATGCCCCTCTATTATTAACTTCTAGTCTTATACATTTGTTCTGATTCACAAAAGAAATTTCTAATATTTGTACAGTTAATCATGGACATTGCCCACCCAAGGTTAACTGTTTTATACATTCCCATCTTTTAACCTGCAACTTTCCTTCTGGTCAGCTTACCCTTTTCACCACATTCATGCACCATTCAGCACTGTTAGTTATTCTGACAATGTGCTACTGTCATTTCTGTCGATTTCCAAACATTTAAGTTCAACCTAATTGAACATTCTGCTCATAATAAGCAACTGCTCCCCATTCTTTAGCCTCATTCTATATCCTGGTAACTTATATTTCATGTCTGTGAGTTTACGTATTATAATTAGTTCATATCACTGAGACCCTGTAATATTTGTCCTTATGTTTCTGTCTTATTTCACTCAATATAGTGCCCTCAAGGTTTCTTCATCAACCCGTTTTTTTTTTAAAGACAGTTTTGTTCACACTCCATACATTCCATCCTAAGTAAACTAATCGATGGTTCCCTGTATAGTCATGCATTTATGTATTCACCACCATCACCACTATTTATATAAGGACATCTCCACCTCTTCCACAAAGCAGGAGGAAAAGTCAAAGAAGGTAGAGAGACAAAAGAAAAAGAAAAAAGAAAGAGAAAAACAAACCAACAAAAAAACATGACATCTAGGAAGCAACAAAAGGAAAGATAGCATTAAAGTAGAATAAAGAGTCAGACAGCATTACCAATGCTAAGAGTCCCATACCCCTCACTTACGTCCCCTCTTATATGCATTTAGCTTTGGTATATTGCCTTTTTTACTTTAAAGGAAGCATCATACAATGTTTTTGTTAGTTATAGTCTCTAGTTTGCATTAATTGTGTTTCCCCCCAATACCTCCCTATTTTTAACACCTTGCCAGGTTGACATTCGTTTGTTCTCTCTCATGTAAAAACATATTTGTACATTTTATCACAATCATTGAACATTCTAGGTTTCACTGAGTTATACAGTCCCAGTCTTTATCTTTCTTCTTTCCTTCTGGTGTCCCACATACTCCTAATTTTCCTCTTTCAACCATACTCACAATTGTCTTTGTTCAGTGTACTTACATTGTTGTGCTACTATCTCCCAAAATTGTGTTCCAAACCTCTCACTCCTGTCTTTTCCTATCTGTCTGTAGTGCTCCCTTTAGTATTTCCTTTAGAGCAGGTATCTTATTCAGAAACTCTGTCACTGTCTTTTTGTCAGAGAATATTTTAAACTCTCCCTCATATTTGAAGGACAGTTTTGCTGGATATAGGATTCTTGGTTGGTGTTTTTCTCTTTCAGTATCTAAAATATATCACACCATTCCTTCTTGCCTCCGTGGTTTCTACTGAGAAATCTGTACATGGTCTTATCAAGCTTCTTTTGCATGTGATGGATTGCTTTTCTCTTGCTGCTTTCAGGGTTCTCTCTTTGTCTTTGACATTTGATAATCTGATTATTAAGTGTCTTGGCGTAGGCCTATTCAGATCTATTCTGTTTGGGGTACACTGCACATCTTGGAGCTGTAATTTTGTGTCTTTCATAAGAGATGGGAAAATTTCATTGATTATCTCCTATATTATTGCTTCTGCCCCTTTTCTCTTCTTTTCTTCTGGGACTCCCATGACACATACATTCACATGTTTCATGTTGTTTTTCAATTCCCTGCTATGTTGTTCATATTTTTCCATTCTTTTCCCTATCTGTTTTTTTTTTGGTTTGTAGGATTTCAGGTGTCTTGTTCTCCAGTTCCTGAGTGTTTTCTTCTGCCTCTTGAGATCTGCTGTTGTATGTCTCTCTTGTGTCTTTCATCTCTTGTGTTGCGCCCTTCATTTCTATAGCTTTTACCAGTTGTTTTTTCAGACTTTCGATTTCTACCTTATGTTCACCCAGGGTTTTCATTATACACTTTGTCTCTTTTGCCATATCTTCTCTGAACTGTTTTTTTTAAATCTTCATTTTATTGAGATATATTCACATACCACACAGTCATACAAAACAAATCGTACATTCGATTGTTCACAGTACCATTACATAGTTGTACATTCATCACCTAAATCAATCCCTGACACCTTCATTAGCACACACACAAAAGTAACAAGAATAATAATTAAAGTAAAAAAGAGCAATTAAAGTAAAAAAGAACACTGGGTACCTTTGTCTGTCTGTTTGTTTGTTTCCTTCCCTTATTTTTCTACTCATCCATCCATAAACTAGACACAGGGGAGTGTGGTCCTTATGGCTTTCCCAATCCCATTGTCACCCCTCATAAGCTACATTTTTATACAATTGTCTTCGAGATTCATGGGTTTTGGGTTGTAGTTTGATAGTTTCAGGTATCTACCACCATCTACCCCAATTCTTTAGAACCTAAAAAGGGTTGTCTAAATGGTGTGTAAGAGTGCCCACCAGAGCGACCTCTCGGCTCCTTTTGGAATCTCTCTGCCACTGAATCTTATTTCATTTCCTTTCACATCCCCCTTTTGGTCAAGAAGATGTTCTCCATCCCACGATGCCGGGTCTGCATTCCTCCCCAGAAGTCATATTCCACGTTGCCAGGGAGATTCACTCCCTTGGGTATCTGATCCCATGTAGGGGGGAGGGCAGTGACCTTCCCTGAACTTTTTGAGTTGATTTAGTATTAATTGTTTCAACTCCTGTATCTCAGTTGAAGTGTAAGTTTGTTCCTTTGACTGGGCCATAACTTCATTTTTCTTAGCGTAGGTTGTGGTTTTCTGTTGTCTAGGCATCTTGCTTCCTTGGTTACCCCAATCAGGTTTTCCCAGACCAGAATGGGCTCAAGTCCCAGAATAGGAAAATATTGAGTATAGATTTCCCTGAGGGTGTGTCTTAGAAGATTGACACACCCTATGAGGCCTCAAGCCACTGTGCTTTTGCTAACCTGCCCAGCTGGTGGCGCCTGTAGCTCCTGACTGGTATAAGGAGGTATGGCCTCCTTAGTTTCTGTTTTGACTGTTTTCCCCCAGGCTCTGGGGTCTGGCTCTGAATGGAAGGCAGGTAGTAGAGCTGGGCACCACCTCCTTCATCTTAGGGAAGATACACCCTTAGGGAGTTATCATCTGCGTTTAAATAGGTTCTTGGTCTCTCTGACTCTGCTATCTTCACCGTTGTCTGGGTCAGAGCACTGCGAACTGAAAATGGCTGAGGATTTCTCCACTGAGCCGCTCAGGTTGAGAGAGAGAAAAAGGGACAGAAAGCCCCCTTTCAGGGCCAGTTCACGGCCCCCAGTATCACTCATTGGCCAGAGATAGCACCTGTTCTCCTGGGACAGAGAAGTCCCCTGGCTCTTCAAGGTCGGTCGTCACTAAAAGCTCCCATCTGCTTGTTGGGGATTTATAGCTTTCATTGAGCAATCCACATTCACCAATTGAAGCCCCAGTTGAAGCTGTACTGAGGAATATTCACTTGTTCAGAGAGTGCTGCTCTCTATCACAGCAAGGCTTTGCATTTCAGGCTCCCATGGGGGGAGGGCACAGTGTCCACACTGCAATCTCAGGCATTCCTCCCAATCCAGGTTGGTGTACGATGTGTGGACAGTCACGGTTGTCCCCCAGAAATTATTCCAGATCATTTACTAGTTGTTCTTGGTTGTTTCTTAGTTGCTGCAGGGGGTCTAACCGACTTCCACTCCTCTCTATGCTGCCATCTTGTATTATTTTTTGATACTTTCATCTCCTGTTTTTCTTCTCTTACTTTAGGAACTCCTGTTAGATACTGGACCTTATTAAGCCCCTAATTTGCCTTATATACCTGTTTTTCACCTCTGTTTTTCTCTGGGGCCATTATGCAGTTTCATCAAGTAGAATCTTCCACCTCCTGCTTAGAGACTACACAGTTGGCTGCTGCAGTTCTGGTAGCAGGGAGAGAAGGGATCTGAAGTCCCCAACTAAAGGTATCTGAAGGAATAGTTGTTTCATTTCATTCTGTTTTCAACCCAGGCCACCTACCTCAGTGTGAGTTTTGTGAGTCATGTGGCCTCTACCTTTCTCTTGAACTCCACCTATCCCACTTCAAGAAAGTAAATGCATTCATCTTTATCCCTAATTTTTATCACACTTTCACTTGTATAACTTTTCTTAGCAGGATAAAGAAAAAGACCACAACCTTTGCATCCCATTTTTTTCAATGGTTTTTCAACCACTATTAGCTTGAATAGTCATCCTTCTCCAAAGGTACCTGTGGTCCTTCACACTGTATTCTAGTGAAAGAGGAAAACATGGACTATAAGATCTGAGCTGACACTGAGAACAGGGAGCCCAAAATACCATCATGGTCTTCATGTTGCTGTGGGGGTCTTATGGAAAACTCTGTGTTTTTTCTAATATTTAGTACCACAGCATAAGTAAATTGAGCTTCTGAAAAATTAGCTTGCTTTCTTCATTGCCAAATTACAGTTCAACCTCATTTTACTTGTAATTCTTAGAGAATGAAGTGTCTTCATGAAGAAACTTTTTTCCCAAGTTTTCATTACATCTTTGTAAAATGGATACGTTTTCTTTATTTAAATACCTAAAATTAATGTTCTATATTTCATTTTTATCATTTTCATCAATAAATGATCCATTTAAAAATAGTAGTTATTCAGGTTTGATGACTTTAAACTTGTCTTTAAATTTTAGTAAGTAAAAGTACTAGATATATATGTATAAATTATATATGTAGAAAATATATATCTACATGGTATCCATATGTATATTATATATATGTTGTGTGTATGTGCATGTGTATATATATATATGAGAGCTCAACCAAACATGTGACTGTAGCATCAACTGAGAAATTTGAGCAAATCTCAAATATCTAACTCTCTTTCCTCTTGTGTAGAAATTTTAGAGTCAGGTTATTGTCAAGATTCTCAGTCAGAGTCCTGACTTTCTGAAAAGAAACTACAAATTTTGAGCCCAGAAAGACCAAAGGTCTGTATTCTTCCTTTTACTTCCGCCTATCCCAGTACAAGCAGGAAGAGACCCCAGTTGATACTCTGTCTTGCTTAAGCAGTGCTCTTCTCAGCTTCTGTGGGGGGTGTTGTAGCTCCAGCAGTGGCTCATAGCACCTGCACCTGTTAGGGGCCCTTCTCCCCAAATGCTTACTTAGCATTGCTACTCAATTTGCACCACCTCTAGAGGGCACTTCATACGTATGTCTGTGTTGAACCTATAGGATGTGTTTCATCTTTAGCTCTCTGCAAGAAATAGTTTTGTCAAGGCACTTAAGGTTCCTTAAGTTACACTGTGGAGAGTTATAAAACTGGTGATACAGCTCATGGTATTACACTTCTAGCTACCCTTTGACCTCTCTTTATCATCTAGGTCTGCTGGCTTGTCTTTGGTTTAGACTGACTCTTATGTGCTGAGGATTCCCTCCCAGTGTGTTTGAATTGAAAGCTCATTATCATCTCTACCCCCCACCCCCGCATCTAAGGGATTGGCATCAACCAAGTGTTTTGCTTTTTTTTCTCTTGAGGCAGAGATCATAAACTTGTGGTCCATAGGTTAGATTTGATGCTTGGATATGTTTTGCCAGATTTGTAAAACAAAAAACTTTTTTTTTTTTACCTATAAACATTTAAAAGTTGGAAATTTTACATTAATACTTGGATTTCTGGTTTCTCTTGGTGGCAACACTGGACTTGAATTGCTGCTGTTGCTGGAGCTGAGTAGTGGCTGTTCCTTTTAGACTGGGCACGTGTTCTGCTTAACAAACCCCCACCTGGCCTGGTGTTTGAGTATAACTCTTGGAGTAGTACTTGTATCAAAATTAAATCATAATTGTTGTTTTGTAATTTTTAAAGTAAATATGCTATTGAAATCTTAATAATTCTTTGAATAACAAATGTAAAACTTACTCCAAATATAGGATGTAAGTAATAAGATCAAATTGTTAATATTCTTCTGTGGTTAATTCTCTCAAATGTAAGCTTAGTACTTCCTTTAGTTTGAGCCAGAGCACACAAACACCACACCACACACAAATTAAAGATGTGTAGAAGGCATAAATCTGTATTCATGAATTTCTGAAAAAGCTTGTGTTTGGGAAAAAAAAAATCATCAGTAGAAAGAAAGAGAATAATAATACTGCATTTAATGTCCAGTCATACTTAAGTAACTTCATTATATAAAAGATTCATAGAAAGTGGTCAGCATAAAAAGATTAAAGAAACCAGTTTGCCTTTGGAATTTTACTTTTGGAAAAGGAAGAAAATTATGACAATTCAAGGCAACTAAAAATATTATATAACAGGAACGCAGGTTCAGACTGATAATTGTAATGAAGGGCCCTCAATCATTTTTATCTTAATGTTTTCCTAAATTTGTGTTAAAAGACTAGTTAACTCTTACCAAACCTCAATGAGAAGGCTTTTTTGCAGAGGGTCAGTACAAGGAATACAGTCAGTCCCTTCTCAGATGCCCTTCTCGAGTGCTCAGACTTGGCTCCCCATGCTGGGAGGCTCTGTGTGCAGGCTGCCCTGATGGCTTAGCCAGAGTGACCACTGCGGCCCTGCACTCCCCCACCCCACCCCAAGCTCAGATGCCTGCTTTTCTCTGACTCCTGTTTAGGAGGAGAAGGGAACAAGAGGAAGTTGAAGAGTATACCTGACTTTTTTGTTGTTTTGTTTTTTTGTTCTTTGTTTTGTACCTGACTTTTTAAAGCAAAATTCCACTTAAATGTTTTTTTGATTATCACTATAAAATGTAAATGTACACCAATTTGTCAATTTGGCTTTTAATACTATAATCTGTATCTATTGTGTCAAGTGTTGTTGAGAGAATTAAATTAGATAATGTATGTAATGACTTAGAACAGTGACTGGCATTTAGTAAACAGCTGCTCCTTTTGCTATTATTGTGCTATTATTATTGAAATCTTTATGATTTAGAGTTTTTGTGAAACTAATGATGACATCCCTTGAGAATTACCTTGACCTTGGAGCTTTTTTTGGGGGGCGGGGGAAGCTTTTTTTGGGGGGGCGGGGGAAGCTTTTTTTTGGGTATCCCCTTTAAGATTTTATTTTGTGTATCATATTATACCTTTAGATTGATTCATATACATATAAATATATCTCTTTTCATCTATAGGGCTCTTTGAAAAATGTGGAATCCTTCGTGTCCATGCTGAGACAGTCTCCTCTTACACAGATGGGACCTGCTAAGGATAAACTGGTCATTGGACAAATCTTTCATATTGTGGAAAATGATCTTTATATAGATTTTGGCGGCAAGTTTCATTGTGTATGCAGAAGACCCGAAGCGAATGGAGAGTAAGTAGAATTATTTCTAAGTGCTTTAAGAATGTTTGTAAAAGTTGCGATACCTCAAAAGTATTACTGGATATTGGATTTATATGATTTTTGAAGAGACAGAAAATATACTCATTTCTTTTGATAATGCTATTAGAAGAGAAGTCTGAAGTGCTTAAAAAATACTTATCCATCAATTTAGGTCAGATTCACATCTTTTCAAAGGAATAAGAGCAGTTTTTTAGGAAAACTTGAATGTTCATCCTGATAATCAACCATTTCATACCATAAAATTAAAACCAACTTTGTAGTAAGATATGCTGCTTAGGCAACTTTTCCTGTAAGTTTTTGGCCCCTCCTTGTTCCACGATCTCTTTCTTTCCACTTCTCAGAGAAGCCTCCCTTTTCTACTTCTTCATGCTCCTTTCTCTTACCACACTAAATTCTGGTGCCTCCTCATTCTCCTTTCTTACTATTTTGCATCTGTTCTCAAGATTATTGTTTTTCCTATTATAGCAACAGAAATCATCCTACTTACAGTCTTTGTAGGAAAAGATATTTATGAGTAGAAATATGCATTTTAGAAACTATGAAGTGGGATATCTAGGAGGAAAAAAGTCAAGAGTAAAAGATGTTGAACTAAGATTCTGAGATGGGGAAACAATAGTAAACAAAATAGAAATGATTTTTTTCAGCAGTTTTTAATGGGCATACTTTTTTAGATTTCAGTATTTATGGTATGTATCTTATAGTTGATGGTACATCAACTTAATTGGCAGTGTTTTTTCTTTCCTAATGGGGCATAAAATATTAGTGATCTAGCAATCAGAGGTATCTTAGATATGATGAGTCAGGGATTAAGAAGTTTGTGACATTTAAAAATGAGTCATATTGTAGAATGAATAGGAAAAGAGGCTCTCTAGAACTAGGAGAGAAATTATGAGAATGGGTTGCCTTTCTCCTGAAAACTGTGGATATCTAAAGGTCCAGTGGATAAGTGGGGCTCTCCCAGTTGGAAGACATGAGGTCATTCTGCCTGAATCTGAATAGGACCTGCAAAACTTAGCAGAATACATACATCCTCAGATCAACAGTGTGTGAGTAAATATTTAACAACCTGCTCTCTCATTAAAAAAAAAAAAGGCAATGATTTGCCGATTTCCTTTGGTGTAAAATATTCCCACCATGGCCAATTTAAAGTTACCGGTGTGACGTCACTGAATGTGGAGTTGGGAAGAGGCTCTCACAAGCTCCTGCAACTTCAGGGAATCAGAAACTAAAGAATGTCCTAGCAAGGCTAGTGGTATAAACCAGGTAATACTTTGAAGAGAAAGTGGACTTCTTAACACTGGTTGGTATGTGAGGTGATGCCTTAGGCATGACTTGACTTAGTATATCAAATAACATACAAACTTAGTCAAAAGTAGTAAAACCTAAAGAAATGTGTAAGTAAGATGTAAGTTGATTCTCACACCCAATTTACAAAAGCCAAGTCAATTTGGCTTTTAATACTATAATCTGTATCTGTTGTGTCAAGTGTTGTTGAGAGAATTAAATTAGGTAATGTATGTAGTGACTTAGAACAGTGACTGGCGTATAGTAAACAGCTGCTCCTTTTGCTATTATTTGCTGTTATTATTGAAATCCTTATGATTTAGTTTTTGTGAAACTAATGATGACATCCCTTGAGAATTACTGTTGAGGAGGATTTATGAAGGATGCAAGTATGAAGATACGTGGTTCTAAAGTTATTCTCTCAAAAGAGGCATCCTAAGCTCTTGGGTGCTGACAGCAGAAGTAGTAACAGATCATTTTTTAAGGATATAATTAGTAGAAGATTTATCAGTGATTTTAAATTGAAGTACTGTTTTCTATTGCACAAAGAAATCATCTAGTCTCCTCCCAAATTGGCAAACGTTTCATCATGCTACCCAGTTGCAGTGGCTATCCTTATTTTTACCTGTCTATCTAAAATGCAGCTAGAGATTCAAGTATTAACTTTATAAAAGATGTATTTTATAGACAACTCAGCTGAAATACAAATATTTTATCTGCTCAGGTAAGTTTATTATAAATTGCAAATGACAGTGATATGCATGTTTCTTCTTTATATCAGTGGATGAAATTTTGTTCATAATTTTTTTTCGGGGGCATTTATTTCTTTGTGTATGTTTTTTTTAATTCTATTTTATTAATTTTTTATACATCCAGATTGTCATTATGTCATATTCTTGAGCATGATGATTCTTTATTTTCTGATTACCTGAGGGTGTAGGTGCAGGAGCTTGTGAGAGCCTTTTCCCAACTCTTCATTCGGTGACATCACACTGGTAACTTGAAATTGGCTATGGTGGGAGTACCTAGAGATCTAGAATTTCTTATTTGATTCTCACACCCAATTTACTAAATCACAGAATTTTAAATATCAGTATTTGTGACTAGATAGTTCTCTAATGAGCACTATATTGTGATATGAATTTATTTTATGTATAGCATAGGTTTAAATGGTTATGTACTGGAATTTGTTGCAACATTTACAAAAACTTACTTTTTCATTTAAAATTGTACACATGCCACATATATATACAACATTTACTATTTGATCGAAACCACCAGCTCTATCCCTTCTCCCCTGGTAAAGCAGTCTATTTCACAGAGGATTTTGCCTGGAGAAGGGGTGGCTTGTAGTCATTTTGCAAATAACTCCTCTAGTCTATGGAGCAGTTACTGTATTAGAGAGGCTTTTTTATATGTTCTTTGAAGAGTTAAATGCCTGCATCTCTTGGTTCTGCTATCAGGCAGTAGTTATCTCTCAATTTCTGCTTCTACTCCTGCCAGTATCCAATCATCACTCTCACTAGAAATACCCACTTAAACTTCCAAAGCATTCACAAAATCAACATTCATGATTCAGGATCATGAAGAAGGATGAACCATAGTGGTGTGGGAGTTGATTTATTATTTCATTCGTTCATTTATTCATTCAACAAATAGTTACTGAACCTCTTCAATTTGCCAGGCACTGTTTTAATTGCTGTCTAACAAGACCAGAGTAGCTCATGGCTCTCATAAAACTGCATATTCTAATGTGAGAGGTAGGGGAAGGAAGCAGACAGTAAACAAGTACATAAATCAATTTTTAAATATTGGTAATCATGCAAATAAAAAGGGTTAATATGATGACAAAATGCCTTTTGAGTGGAAGATAACAAGGGTCAGAAAAGGCCTTAATCTCTTTGTCTATTGCTTTAAGCCTGCAATACCATCAAAATGCTTTTTTCTTTTTTTTTTTTTAAATGATAAGCAATCATCAAGGTATAAACTGTTCCTCTCTAGTTCTGCAGACTGGTAGTATTATTTCTTACTATGCACTTAAAAGGAGTAGCTCAGTTTGGTCAAGATTTAACCTAAACAGTTTAATTATTTCTTTTCCCTTCCTGCCTATATATATGTACCCTTATGTCTCAGTAGATAATAACTACAGCTCTGTACTTACATGAATTGATTTTGGGGGGAGAGAAACTTTCTAACTTAACAAACTTGTCATCAGTTTTTAATTTATTATGGAATGAAAGTTTATACTCTTCACAGAATATTTATTCCTTGATTTCTACAGGTAGTGCTTAGTTCTCTAGTTCTTCTAGAACCCTTCTCTAGGTCTCTTATAGATACCTGTCACTTATGCTTTAAAAGTATTGCAGGAAAGTGTTGAACCAGCATAATTAAAACAATTTCTTTACGTACCTGTATCCAAGACAGAATCTTATTGGTGGGGACATATTTTATTCAAATGTTTAGACAAATAATTGTCTTTATCGTTGGAGTCAGGATGATAGCACCAAAAGGGAAAGTGAGATCTAGCCTGGTTTCCGGTCTTTCTTTTTTGTACCTGTGAGTTTAGATTATACGACTAGATAGAACTGGACACATGGTGTCAGGCCTCTAAGTGAGTGAATTCTTGGGAGGCTAAATCTCAATAATGGCAGATCTTCCTGCTTTGATTTAAGCAACTGTAAATGAGATGCAGATATTTTTGTAATTTGTTTCGTCATTCATCAACCTCACCTTTTTTTTTTTATTGCTTTAGAGAACCACTTTTTGTCTTCATTTAGATTGCTGTGTGGTTGAAGCTATTCTACTTTAGGGTAATTGAAAGTTTAATTAAATGCAATGAAAATAACCCAAATTTAATGAAATACATAGTTTAACAAAATGTTTTACAATTTTTTCATTACTTTTAATAAACAATTGATGGCATTTCAGACTTATAGCATCTGACAATGATCAGTAGTCATTTGGGCTAACTGAATATTTTAATGCTAAGCCATAACCTTTTAGTAAGTTCTCTGACTTTTTTAGTTTTACTATTTGTTTGTTTGTTTTTAATACATTTTGTGTGTATGTGGCTGGGTTTTTTCCCTTATCCTTTTTTTCTTTTTTTTTTTAATTAGAGAAGTTGTGGGTTTACAGAACAATCATGCATAAAATACAGAATTTCCATATGCAACCCTATTATTAACACCTTTCATTGGTGTGGTACATTTGTTACCATTGTTGAAATCACATTTTTCTAATCATACTGTTAAATATAGTCCATAATTTATCTTAGGGTTCATTGCAGTGCAGTTCCATGGAACCTTTTTAAAATTTTTGTTAATCTATATTATATAGTCTATTGCTATTAGTTGACTTATTCTTATTCTTTCATATCAGTGAGATCATACCATAGTTGTCCTTTTTGTCTGGTTTATTTCACTCAACATGATGTCTTCAAGGTTCATCCATGTTGTCACGTGTATCAGAACTTCATTCCTTTTTACAGCTGAATAACATTCCATTATATGTATATCCCACATTTTGTTTATCCACTCTTCACTTGATAGACACCTGGATTGCCTTCATCTTTTGACAGTTGTGAATAATGCCACTGTGAACATTGGTATGAAAATATCTGTTCAAGTTCCTGCTTTCAATTCTTTTGGGTATATACCTGGTAGCGGGATTGCTGGGTCATGTGGTAGTTCTATATTTTACTTTCTGAGGAACCATCAATGGTCTTCCACAGTGGCTGCACCACAGTGGCCACCAGCAATGATTGAGTTCTATTTCTCTGTATCTCCTCCAATACATGGAATATTGTGTTTTATTAATAGCAGCCATTTGAGTGGACGTGAAATGGTATCCTGTTGTGGTGTTGATTTGCATTTCCCTGATGGCTAATGATCCTGAGCATCTTTTCAAGTGCTTTCCTTCTTTTTCTTTCTTTTTCTATTTATTAGAGAAGTTGTGAGTTTACAGAACAATCATAAATAAAATAAAAGATTCCCATAAACATCCTACCACCAACACCTTGCATTGGTGTGGAACGTTTGTTATAATTGATGATAGGACTTTTTTGTAATTATACTATTTTTTAAATAGTAGTTACCTTTGTGACAGTTGAAGAAAGATTATTAAAATAGTACTATTAATTATCATCCATAGTTTACATTAGGTGGCCTTTGTATATCTTCTTTGGAGAGATGTTCTATTGGAAATGGTGTCAATACTTAAAGTGAATCTGTGAGTAAATGAGTAATTCCTTAAGAATTTTGTTAAGCCCAAATAATTGCTTTATGGCATTGATTAGATTGGTTGACTTTGAATATACTCATAATACATTTTATTAGTCTTAAGAAATAGCTGCTGGTTTTATTAATTTTATTTTTAAATAACTGGACCACAATATAATTAATTTTTTACTGAATCAGCAAACATTTAATGAGCAGCTACTAGGTGCCATGACTGTGATTAATGCTGTACACGTTAAATGCAATCCCTGCTTTCGGGGAATGGTGATTCAATTGGGGGGATAGAGAAGTAAACCAATAAATGTAACACTATGTAAATACTATTTACTGTATTCTATAGGAATGGAGAAGAGGGGTTCAATGATTCAGCCTGCTTGTGTGAGAGAATGTTTCCCAGAGTAACTAACCATTGAGTTGTTTACAATGGGTAGGAGATACTAATTGTAGAAAATGAAAATGTTTCCAGGTAAGGGAGCAGCAATTGCAAAAGTCTTAAGTGAGAGAGACACCAGCTCTTCTGAGAGCTCAAGTGACTTCTTGTTTTCAGGATAGGATGAGTGAAGAGAGACTGGGGAGATGAGCAGAAGGCAGATTTTCAAAAAACTTAATATACCATGTGTGCCAGTTTGGATGTATTGTGTCCCCCAGAAAAGCCATGTTATTTAATGCAATCTTGTGGGGGCAGACTTATTAGTCTTTCGATTAGGACGAAACCTTTTAATTGAGTGTTACCGTGGAGATGTGACTCACCCAACTGTGGGTGATACCTCTGATGAAATTATTTCCATGGAGGTGTGACCCTGCCATTCAGGGTGGGTCTTGATTAGTCCACTGGAATATTTTAAGAAGGAAGCTAAGAGCCAACACAGACCCAGATGCTTGCTGATGCTTAGAGATGTGAACAGAAAGACGTTGGGAGATGCCAAGCTAAGAGATTAAGCCCACAGTTTGCCCTGGAGAAGCTAAGAAAGGACCCCTAGACGTTTAGAGAGCACTGTCCTAGGTGAAAGAAGCAATGACATACAGGAGCCAAGATAGACACCCAGAAACAGTTTGGAGAAAGCCATTTTGAGACATAACCCAGGAGCAAAGGACCAGCGGACGCCAGCCACATGCCTTCCCAGATGATAGAGATGTTCCAGACGCCATTGGCCATTCTTCAGTGAAGGTATCCTATTGTTGATGCCTTAGTTTGGACACTTTTATGGCCTGGGAACTGTAAATTTGTAACCAAATAAACCCTCTTTATAAAAGCTGATCCATGTCTGGTATTTTGCATTCCTCAGCATTAGCAAACTGGAACACCATGCTAAAGAATTGGGTCTTTATTCTGAAGGTGGTAAAGACCCATTAAAATATTATAACAGGTAACATGGGTCAGATTTGTGCTTTTTGTGAGATAGTTCTGGCAGTGCTGTAGAACACATACTGGAGAAGTAAAGCTGGAGTTAGGGAGGTCAGGGAGGAAGGTGCTAGAAAGAAATGATGAGAATGTGAATTAAGTCTGAAGCTGGGGAAAGGAGAGACTTTCATTATTAATTTGCAGGGTTAAAGAGATAGGTCTTGGTGGCTGAGTAAATGTGGGCTGTGAGGTAGGGGGAAAAGTTTAGAATAATATTTGACTTCAGACATGAATGACTAGGTAGACAGTGAGTTGGGTTGTATTGGGGAGGTAGAGAAAAGGAAGGTATTATATTGATGTCTTTGCCTGCTTTCAAAACAAAAAATTGAAATGCCCAGATTTAGATCAGTTTGATCTCTTTCCTAATCATGATCATAATACCTCTGGTTAGTCTCAGTCAAGGAATGTGTCTCTTTATACTGAAATATAAAATACCTGTGGTTAATACATGCTTATAGTTTTGATTATAGAGCCAAATTCTCCAAATTTTTTCATTTCATAGTTACATTTTGCTTTTTCATGTAAAAATCTTTGTAAGACCCCTCAAGCCTAGTTTTACAAGTAAAGTCCATTTATTTATTAATATTCTAATAAGGATTGTGTATTTTAAAACATTATTTCTGCAATGCCATGAATAACACAGCAGGCATGATTGACAGTTCTGAAAAGCCAAGCATTTCAAAACAAGCATGATTGGCAGTTTTAAGGTAATATTACGTTGGCTGCATATTATTTGTACTTTTGTTTGACACTAAGGTGGAATAAACAAGCTAATTTCTCAATCTTTGTTTCTTTTTCAAGTTGTGAGATATATAGGGTCAAATAAAGAGTGGAATGCATATTGAATATTTCAAAGACTTCAGTTTTCAAGGTGTGTTGGTGGGGGTGTTGGCAATTGAATTGTGTCCCCCCACAAAAGGCATATTCGGGTCCCAACCCCTGGGTCCTGTGGGTATGAACCCATTTGTAAATAGGACCTTTGAAGATGTTATTAGTTAAGGTGTGCCCAAACTGAATGTGTGTGGGCCTTAATCCAATATGACCAAAACCCTTATGAGCAAAGGAAGTTGGACACAAAGAGGAAACCATGGGGAGCTGTCAGAAGCTGGAAATCAAGGGAACCTGGAAAAGAAAGAAAACACTGCCATGTGCATTGCCATGTGCTGGAAAACCCAAGGAATCCCAAAGTTTTCTGGCCAGCCAGAATATGCTGATTCCAGGAGGAATCAAACCTTATAGCCTCTGAAACCATGAGCCAGCAAATTCCTGTTGTTAAGCCAAACCATTTTATGGCATTTGTTTCAGCAGCTAGGAAACTAAAACAGGAAAAGAGAAAATAAGAATTTGAATTAAGTTGTTTTTTTTATTCCACAGGACATGATACTCAGCAAGTATGCATGGTTTTAAATGGATTGGTGATTTAAAAATCATTATCCTTTTCTTTCACAGATCTCTGATTATTTTGGGGGGTTAAGAGAGCATCTGTTATGTTTTTCTTTTTAATAAAAAACCTTAAGAATATGTATACATTATAAGATAAAATTTCACAAATGTTCTGAGTCCCTAAAACGCATGAAATTCATACTTTGAATAGCATTAGAGGTTTTCTTTTTTCTTTTTTTTCTTGTTTGGACATGATTTTCTTGTTTGGATACAAAAGATACTAAAAGTCTATTGGATTGATTTGTTAATTTATTGGATTCTGTTGTGATTGATGTGCAGGATTTATTTGCTGCATAGAACGTAATCACATATATACAGCTATGTGGGTTGTCTAAATTTACATGTCTAGTAGTTTGCCTTCTATGCCTTCCCAGGACTGTAAAGGTCAAAGATGAATCTGGAAACTACTATGGTGGTTGCTGGTCAAGGAATGCAAACAATTAAGTGTTCCCAGCAAAGCTTTGATGTTAGTTTCCTAATAAGAGGAAGAGGAGAAAAAGTCAAGGCTGCACTCCTGCAGTTGTTTCAGGCTATAGTTCTATTGACTTAAGGGTAGATTTTAGAAAAATTAAAAGTTACCTTAGTAGGAAGTTTGAGTTCTGTTTTAGAGGGTAGAATTTTGTATTAATTTATATTGCTGCTTGATAAAATCTAGAGACTTTTAGGGACCTAGAATTACAGAATATATTTTTTAATTTGTGATTAATTATAAGAAAAGAAATAGCTAACATTTGTTGAACACTTTATGCTAGGCATTTTGTTAAGAGATTTACATGCATTATTTTCTTTAACCTTTTTAATACCCTAATAGGTAGATCCTGTTAGAATCCTTATTAAAAAACACCGAAGAAACTAAGGTTTACAGAGATTTTAAGTAACTTACCCAAGGACAGCAACTAATAAGTAAAAAGACCTGAGGCAATATTGCTCTGAAATCCATATTGTTAATAATATTAAGTGTAAGCTTCCTGTGTTTGTGGGTCTGTGTGGGTGTGGTATGTTAATTTTCTCAGCAAATATTTATTGAATACCTTAATTATAGTGGTGTGGAATGCAATTTAGAAGAACTGTATGGCATCTTTAGGAGGAAAGATAAAGATACACATAGCGCAGTAACACAGAGGAATGTATGAATTAATGCCTAAAATGAATGATGTGGTCAAGTGTAGATGTGTTTAAAGGAGGAATTAGGGAAATGAAAGCTGAAGTGGTTTCATGAACAAAAATGTGCCTCCCAAAGGAGATGGAATGTTAGATTCTGAAGGATGGGGTTAAGTGTTAGGATCTGGATAATGAGAGGATGACTGTGGGGAAACATTATGTGCAATGGCACAGATTTTAGAATGAACATGGTGTTAATTGTATTAGTTATCCATGTCTGCATAACTGATTACCCCAAATCTTAAAACATTATACATCTATTATCATAAAGAGTTGCTGTGGGTCGAGAATCGAGGAGCGCCTTAGCTGAGTAGTTCTGGCTCAGGGTCACTTATGATGTTCCATCAAAATATTGGCCAGGCCCTCTCTCTCTCTCTAAGCCACCTCGGCAGGTGAACTCACTGCCCTCTCTCCCTCCTACATGGGACCTAACTCCAGGGGTGTAAATCTCCCTGGCAACGCAGGATATGACTCCTGGAAATGAATCTGGACCCAGCATCGTGGGATTGAGACTATCTTCTTGACCAAAAGGGGGATGCGAAATGAAACAAAATAAAGTTTCAGTGGCTGAGAGATTTCACACGGAGTCGAGAGGTTACTCTGGTGGATATT
Source organism: Choloepus didactylus (assembly GCF_015220235.1). Lineage (NCBI taxonomy): Eukaryota > Metazoa > Chordata > Mammalia > Pilosa > Megalonychidae > Choloepus > Choloepus didactylus. The sequence continues at coordinate 36,002,521 of NC_051320.1, read as the reverse complement.
CTTATGCACTATATAGATAACATCTCTTAGGTTTTAATGTATTGTAATAGCTAGAAGTAAATACCTGAAACTATCAAACTACAACTCAGTAGTCTGGCCTCCTGAAGACGATTGCATAACAATGTAGATTCCAAGGGGTGACAGTGTGATTGCAAAAACCTTGTGGATCACTTTTCCTTTATCTAGTGTATGGGTGGATGAGTAGAAAAATGGGGACAAAAACTAAATGAAAAATAGGGTGGGATGGGGGGATGATTCGGGTGTTCTTTTTTACTTTTATTTTTTTATTATTCTGATTCTGGTGTAAGGAAAAATGTTCAAAAATAGATTGGGGTGATGAATGCATAACTATATGATGGTACTGTGAACAGTTGATTGTACACCATGGATGATTGTATGGTATGTGAATATATTTCAATAAAACTGAATTTAATTAAAAAAAATTATTGGCCAGGGCTTCAGTCAGCTGAAGGTAGGAGTTGTAGGATTTACTTCGAGGATGGCTCACTTTATACCTGGCAATTTAGTGCTGGTTGTTGGCAGGAGGCCTCAGTTCCTTGTTACACAGACCTCTCCATTGGCTACTTGAGTGTCCTCACATCCTAGCAGTTAGCTTCCCCAAGGCAAGTGATCTAAGAGAGAGTAGGGATAAGCAATGCCTTTTATGACATAGTCATACATTGTCACTTCTGGCACATTCTATTTGTTAGAAGCCAGTCACTAAACCCAGCCCACACTCAAGGGGAGGGGAATTAGATGCTTATTGGAGAGAGGTGTTTCGAAAAATTCGTGTATACGTTTTAAAACCACCATAGCAGTCAAGGGTTGGCTGAAGTTTTAGGGAGTGGTGAAATCCTTGCTTTGTTAGATAGGCAAGTATCATTATAGAAAATTCTGAATTTCAGTGTGAAAAGTTAACAGTAGAGAAACAGAAGAATGGTGTTTGAGTTTGGCATTTTTGGACTTCGACACTAGTATTGATGTATGGGGTGGACTCCACGTGGGGACAGCAAGACCAGTTATGAGACTGTGGTAGTAATCAAGCCGTGGCTGAGTAGGGGCTGGACAAAAGTGAAAACAGATGAGAGTGGAAATCTAGAAGAGATGTCAAAGCAAAGATTGATAAAACATGGTGATTGGTGCTTGAGGTTTCTAGCCCAGGTGACTGGAAACATAGAGGTTCACTCACAGCAGTAGGGAAGTTGGGGGGTAGAGAACTGTTCACAGGAGAGTGCATGGGGTTCTTTTGTAGACATGTAGTTATTCTGTAGGCATTTGGCAATATGGGAGGAGAATTATGAGAAAATAGGCTGTTGAATAACAGTAGACCTGGGAATTAGCAACTTCAGTTTGGGAATCTAAGTTCATATATCTTCTGCTGTTATCAGCAGAAAATCAAAACAATTCCCTTCCTCCAAGAAAAACAGAAAACAAAGGTAACAACATCTGTGTACTTTTGTGTTTGTACCACATTGAGGATGACTGACTTGAAGAAATATTGTACAGCTCAGGTCCAGGCATCCTATGAAAGCAGAATAGCTATATTTCTAAAAGTGAAATGCAAGTGTAAAAATAGCAGATGGGATCCTTTTGGAGAAGTAAACTTGCAAGGTATATTCATTAAGGGTTCATATTAGCCACTTCAAGCAGAGTTCCCAAAACTCCGTTCATTTCTAGTAGATTTCTTATTACGTTACTGTTTTTGCTTTTAGGCCTCTTGTTTCTCTCTCCCACCTCTTTAGCGGATAACCCTATGTCCTCCTTTAGTGAGATCAAGTTCATGTATTAGTTTGAACCATATGAAATTGGTGTTTTTATATATCAAAAATAGTTGAATATCTGAAATTCATATGATTCAACCCAATACTACCTGGATTTCTTATTCTCTACCTTAAAACTTTTCTCTTTTATCTTTTCTCCAGAGTTTGATAAAATTCAAATACAACTTACCTTGTTTTTCCTTCAAACTATTATTCTATTCCTCTGTCCCACAGAATTGCCTCATTTTCCCCTTATTTCATTAATTTCTCAATTCAACTGTCCTGACTCTGCCCTCACCTTGATCCTAATAGAAAGTGCTTTCTGAAATCCAATAGTGACATGCTGGCATTTGCTCAATAGTTTTTGCCAAGCTCGTTACAATATTGAAGACTGTTGCAACAGCTATTCTCTCTTTTTTTTTTTAATCTTCATTTTATTGAGATATATTCCCATACCATGCAGTCATACAAAACAAATTGTACATTCGATTGTTCACAGTACCATTACGTAGTTGTACATTCATCACCTAAATCAATCCCTGACACCTTCATTAGCACACACACAAAAATAACAAGAATAATAATTAAAGTAAAAAAGAGCAATTGAAGTAAAAAAGAACACTGGGTACCTTTGTCTGTTTGTTTGTTTGCTTCCTTCCCCTATTTTTCTGCTCATCCATCCATAAACTAGACAAAGGGGAGTGTGGTCCTTATGGTTTTCCCAATCCCATTGTCACCCCTCATAAGCTACATTTTTATACAATTGTCTTCGAGATTCATGGGTTCTGGGTTGCAGTTTGATAGTTTCAGGTATCCACCACCAGCTACCCCAATTCTTTAGAACCTAAAAAGGATTGTCTAAATTGTGTGTAAGAGTGCCCACCAGAGTGACCTCTCGGCTCCTTTTGGAATCTCTCTGCCACTGAAGCTTATTTCATTTCCTTTCACATCCCCCTTTTGGTCAAGAAGATGTTCTCCGTCCCACGATGCCAGGTCTACATTCCTCCCCGGGAGTCATATTCCATGTTGCCAGGGAGATTCACTCCCCTGGGTGTCTGATCCCACGTAGGGGGGAGGACAGTGATTTCACTTTTCAAGTTGGCTTAGCTAGAGAGAGAGGGCCACATCTGAGCAACAAAGGGGCATTCGGGAGGAGGCTCTTAGGCACAATTATAGGGAGGCCTAGCCTCTCCTTTGCAGCAACCTTCTTCCCAAGGGTAAAACCTATGGTAGAGGGCTCAACCCATCAAACCACCAGTTCCCTATGTCTGTGGTCATGTTAGCAACCATTGAGGTGGGGTAGGCCAATAACCCTGCATACTCCACAGGCTCCTCAAGGGGGCACTACACATTTTTTTCCTTTTTTTCCTTTCTTTTTTTTTTAACCTTTTCTTCCTTTTTAAATCAACTGTATGGAAAAAAAAATTAAAAAAACAAAAAAACAAAAAAGAAAAACATACAATAAAAGAACATTTCTAAGAGACCATAACAGGGGAGTAAGAAAAAGACATCTAGCCTAAGATAACTGCTTTACTTCCAACCTGTTCCTACTTTACCCCAAGAAAGTTACATAATATAGCAACATTTCGGTGAACTTGTTCCTACTACATCCATCAGAAATTAACAGACCATAATCATTCCTGGGCATCCCCAGAACGTAAAATAGCATATCTGTTCTTCTTGGATTACTGTTCCCCCTTCCTTAATTGCTCTCTATTGCTAGTTCCCCTACATTCTACATTATAAACCATTTGTTTTACATTTTTCAAAGTTCACATTAGTGGTAGCATATAATATTTCTTTTTCTGTGCCTGGCTTATTTCGCTCAGCATTATGTCTTCAAGGTTCATCCATGTTGTCATATGTTTCACGACGTCGTTCCTTCTTACTGCCGCGTAGTATTCCATCGTGTGTATATACCACATTTTATTTATCCACTCATCTGTTGAAGGACATTTGGGTTGTTTCCATCTCTTGGCAATTGTGAATAATGCTGCTATGAACATTGGCGTGCAGATATCTGTTTGTGTCATTGCTTTCCGATCTTCCGGGTATATACCGAGAAGTGCAATCTCTGGATTGAATGGTAACTTTACTTCTAGTTTTCTAAGGAACTGCCAGACTGACTTCCAGAGTGGCTGAACCATTACACAGTCCCACCAACAATGAATAAGAGTTCCAATTTCTCCACATCCCCTCCAGCATTTGTAGTTTCCTGTTTGTTTAATGGCAGCCATTCTAACCGGTGTTAGATGGTATCTCATTGTGGTCTTAGTTTGCATCTCTCTAATAGCTAGTGAAGCTGAACATTTTTTCATGTGTTTCTTGGCCATTTGTATTTCCTCTTCAGAGAACTGTCTTTTCATATCTTTTGCCCATTTTATAATTGGGCTGTCTGTACTATTGTCATTGAGTTGTAGGATTTCTTTATATATGCAAGATATCAGTCTTTTGTCAGATACATGGTTTCCAAAAATTTTTTCCCATTGAGTTGGCTGCCTCTTTACCTTTTTGAGAAATTCCTTTGAGGTGCAGAAACTTCTAAGCTTGAGGAGTTCCCATTTATCTATTTTTTCTTTTGTTGCTTGTGCTTTGGGTGTAAAGTCTAGGAAGTGGCCGCCTAATACAAGGTCTTGAAGATGTTTTCCTACATTATCTTCTAGGAGTTTTATGGTACTTTCTTTTATATTGAGATCTTTTGTCCATTTTGAGTTAATTTTTGTGTAGGGTGTGAGTTAGGGGTCCTCTTTCATTCTTTTGGATATGGATATCCAACTCTCCCAGCCCCATTTGTTGAATAGACCATTATGACTCAGTTCAGTGACTTTGGGGGCCTTATCAAAGATCAGTCGGCCATAGATCTGAGGGTCTATCTATGAATTCTCAATTCGATTCCATTGATCTATATGTCTATCTTTGTGCCAGTACCATACTGTTTTGACAACTGTGGCTTTATAATAAGCTTCAAAGTCAGGGAGTGTAAGTCCTCCCACTTCGTTTTTCTTTTTTAGAGTGTCTTTAGCAATTCGAGGCATCTTCCCTTTCCAAATAAATTTGATAACTAGCTTTTCCAAGTCTGCAAAGTAGGTTGTTGGAATTTTGATTGGGATTGCATTGAATCTGTAGATGAGTTTGGGTAGAATTGACATCTTAATGACATTTAGCCTTCCTATCCATGAACGTGGAATATTTTTCCATCTTTTAAGGTCCACTTCTATTTCTTTTAGTAGAGTTACGTAGTTTTCTTTGTATAGGTCTTTTACATCTTTGGTTAAGTTGATTCCTAGGTACTTGACTTTTTTAGTTGCTGTTGAAAATGGTATATATTTCTTGAGTGTCTCTTCAGTTTGTTCATTTCTAGCATATAGAAACATTACTGACTAATGCGCATTAATCTTGTACCCTGCTACTTTGCTAAATTTGTTTATTAGCTCTAGTAGCTGTATCGTTGATTTCTCAGGGTTTTCCAGATATAAGATCATATCATCTGCAAACAATGACAGTTTTACTTCTTCTTTTCCAATTTGGATGCTTTTTATTTCTTTGTCTTGCCGGATTGCCCTGGCTAGCACTTCCAGCACAATGTTGAATAACAGTGGTGACAGCGGGCATCCTTGTCTTGTTCCTGATCTTAGAGGAAAGGCTTTCAGTCTCTCACCATTGAGTACTATGCTGGCTGTGGGTTTTTCATATATGCTCTTTATCATATTAAGGAAGTTTCCTTCAATTCCTACCTTTTGAAGTGTTTTTATCAAAAAGGGATGTTGGATTTTGTCAAATGCTTTTTCATCATGTATTGAGATGATCATTTGATTTTTCCCTTTTGACTTGTTAATGTGTTATAATACATTGATTGATTTTCTTATGTTGAACCATCCTTGCATGCCTGGAATGAAGCCCACTTGGTCATGGTGTATGATTTTTTTAATGTGTCTTTGGATTCGATTTGCAAGTATTTTGTTGAGAATTTTTGCATCTATATTCATTAGGGAGATTGGCCGGTAGTTTTCCTTTTTTGTAGCATCTTTGCCTGGTTTTGGTATTAGATTGATGTTAGCTTCATGAAATGAGTTAGGTAGTATTCCATTTTCTTCAATGTTTTGAAAGAGTTTGAGTAAGATTGGTGTCAGTTCTTTCTGGAAAGTTTGGTAGAATTCCCCTGTGAAGCCATCTGGCCCTGGGCATTTATTTGTGGGAAGCTTTTTGATGACTGATTGGATCTCTTTGCTTGTGCTGGGTTGATTGAGGTCTTCTTTTTCTTCTCTGGTCAGTCTAGGTTGTTCATATGTTTCCAGGAAATTGTCCATTTCCTCTACATTATCCAGTTTGTTGCCATACAGTTGTTCATAGTATTCTCTTATAATTTTTTTCATTTCTTCAGGATCTGCAGTTATGTCACCTTTTTCATTCATTATTTTGTTTATATGGGTCTTCTCTCTTTTTGATTTTGTCAGTCTAGCTAGGGGCTTGTCAATCTTGTTGATCTTCGCAAAGAACCAACTTTTGGTGATATTTATCCTCTCTATTGTTTTTTTGTTCTCTATGTCATTTATTTCTGCTTTAATCCTTGCTATTTCTTTTCTTGTACTTGGTTTAGGATTGGTTTGCTGTTCATTTTCTAGCTTCTTCAGTTGATCCATTAGTTCTTTGATTTTGGCTCTTTCTTCCTTTTTAATATATGCGTTTAGTGCTATAAATTTCCCCCTTAGCACTGCTTTTGCTGCATCCCATAGGTTTTGGTATGTTGTGTTCTCATTTTCATTCGTCTGTATATATTTAGCAATTTCTCTTGCTATTTCTTCTTTAACCCACTGATTGTTTAGGAGTGTGTTGTTTAACCTCCAGGTATTTGTGAATTTTCTAAGTCTCTGATGGTTATTGACTTCTAATTGTATTCCATTGTGGTCAGAGAATGTGCTTTGAATAATTTCAATCTTTTTAAATTTACTGAGGCTTGTTTTATGTCCCAGCATATGATCTATTCTGGAGAAAGTTCCGTGAGCACTAGAAAAGTATGTGTATCCTGGTGATTTGGGATGTAATGTTCTGTATATGTCTGTTAAATCTAATTCATTTATCAGATTGTTTAGGTTTTCAGTTTCCTTATTGGTCCTCTGTCTGGTTGATCTATCTATAGGAGAGAGTGATGTGTTGAAGTCTCCCACAATTATTGTAGAAACATCAATTGCTTCCTTTAGTTTTGCCAGTGTTTCTCTCATGTACTTTGTGGCACCTTGATTGGGTGCATAGACATTTACGATTGTTATTTCTTCTTGTTCAGTTGCCCCTTTTATTAGTACGTAGTGGCCTTCTTTGTCTCTCAAAGCATCCCTGCATTTAAAGTCTATTTTATCTGAGATTAATATTGCTACACCTGCTTTCTTTTGGCTGTAGCTTGCATGAAATATTTTTTTCCATCCTTTCACTTTCAATTTCTTTGTGTCCCTGTGTCTAAGATGAGTGTCTTGTATGCAACATATTGATGGTTCATTTTTTTTGATCCATTCTGCGAATCTATATCTTTTAATTGGGGAGTTTAATCCATTTACATTCAACGTTATAACCGTGAAGGCATTTCTTGAATCAGCCATCTTATCCTTTGGTTTATGTTTGTCATATACATTTTTCCCCTCTCTCTATTAATATCCTTTATTGTACCCATACCGAATCTCTTTAGTACTGAATCTTTCTCCAAGTCTCTCTGTCCTTTCTTTGTTTCTCTGTCTGTAGGGCTCTCTTTAGTATCTCCGGTAGGGCAGGTCTCTTGTTAGCAAATTCTCTGAGCATTTGTTTGTCTGTGAAAAATTTAACCTCTCCCTCAAATTTGAAGGATAGCTTTGCTGAATAAAGTATTCTTGGTTGGAAATTTTTCTCACTCAGAATTTTAAATATATCGTGCCACTGCCTTCTTGCCTCCATGGTGGCTGCTGAGTAGTCACTACTTAGTCTTACGCTGTTTCCTTTGTATGTGGTGAATTGCTTTTCTCTTGCTGCTTTCAGAACTTGCTCCTTCTCTTCCATGTTTGACAGTGTGATCAGAATATGTCTTGGAGTGGGTTTATTTGGATTTATTCTATTTGGAGTTCGCTGAACATTTATGATTTGTGTATTTATGTTGTTTAGAAGATTTGGGAAGTTTTCCCCAACAATTTCTTTGAATACTCTTCCTAGACCCTTACCCTTTTCTTCCCCTTCTGGAACACCAATGAGTCTTATATTAGGACGTTTTATATTATCTATCATATCCCTGAGGTCCATTTCGATTTTTTCAATTTTTTCCCCATTCTTTCTTTTATGCTTTCATTTCCCATTCTGTCATCTTCCAGGTCACTGATTCGTTGTTCAACTTCCTCTAGTCCTGTACTATGAGTGTCCAGAATCTTTTTATTTTGGTCAACAGTTTCTTTAATTTCCATAAGATCATCCATTTTTTTATTTAGTCTTGCAGTGTCTTCTTTATACTCTTCTAGGGTCTTCTTGATATCCTTTGTATCCCGTACTATGGTCTCATTGTTCATCTTTAGTTCTTTGAGTAGCTGCTCTAGGTGCTGTGTCTCCTCTGGTCTTTTGATTTGGGTGCTTGGGCTTGGGTTATCCGTATCGTCTGGTTTTTTCATATGCTTTATAATTTTCTGTTGTTTTTGGCCTCTTGGCATTTGCTGAACTTGATAGGGTTCTTTTAGGATGTGTAGACCAATTGAAGTCCTTATCTCTAATTTATCAGATCTACAGCTTCGTGTAGTACACTTTCTCTAACTAACCAACAGGTGGCGTCCACGAGCCACCTGTTCTCCACAAGCCAGTTCTCCCCTGCTTTGCCTTTTTGGTGAGTGGGGAGTGAGTCTTGTGGGGTCCAATTGGTGTACCAAGCTTGCGTGTATAGTTGGTGTTGCCTGCCCTGTATATGGGTCGTGTTTCTGGGCAGTCAGGGAGTGGGGGTGGCTCTAACAATCAAATCTCCCCCGTGATCCTGGAGTTTTAATGCTGCTGCAATAGTCTAATCCTTCAGTTCAGTCCTGCCGCAGTTTGTCTCTGCCACTGACCCACAAGTTCTTGGTATTGGTGTATAGCTCCTGAGACTTGCAAGTGGGTCCCTCTTCCAGGCCGTGCACCCCCTGGTCCTCTGTTGAGGGATGACTGTGCTATGTCACAGGTGAGTGCCGTCCCCCCAGGGCGGTTCTGGGCTGCTGGGCTGTGTAGGGAGGCTCCCAGTCTGCTGAAATGATGGCTGAATGGGCCTTTGTTAATTCACAGTGCTCCACCTTCCCAACTCTGGGACAATGCAGCTGAGGTTGCAGGGAAGGCTAATGTCCACGCCCAGTTTTGTGGAGTGTGCCTGTTATTTGAAGCACTTCCGTCACACTGGGTTGTGTGGGGCAGCTCTGGGCTATGGGACTGGCGATGGGCAGGAGTGTTTCCTGTCCACCAGGATGATGGCTGTGAGCGGACACCCCCCTTTTCTTGGGAAGTTGTGGTGTTTAGTGAAATTTCTCAGCCACTGGGTTATTGCCTTTTGTCTCAGAGCTCTCTTAGTTCTGCTCTTGTCTTGACCTACCCAAATTGCAAGTCTTTGAAGCTTTCTGTATTGGGCTTCTTAGAGTAATTGTTTTAGAAAAAGAAAAAAGGATTAAAAAAAAAAAAAAAGGCTCTCCTCACAGATCTAATAGGTTATTGAAATGCTAAGAGACAAAACAATTAGGGCCATTAAGGAAAGGTCCACAGGGCAGAGAGATCAGCTTTTCTTCGGGATTTGCATATGAGCCTGAGGGCCTGAGCTCTGCCCTTCCCCTTTCTATGTTCTCCAGAACTCCAAAAATCCTCCGCTTTTATTTTGGAGTTTTCGTGCTGTTTTTTTCTATGTCTGTCTCCTCTCTGCTGGGCTGGCTGCTCTCAGATTCTCTGGTGTCTGGTCTCAGTGTATCTATGGTTGGAGTTTGGATCAGTAGAATGAGTTTCCGATAAGGGCTGCCACTGCAGTTCTCCCTTCTCCTTCCCGGAGCTGACAGCCCCTCCTCCCACGGGACTGAGCCTGGCAGGGAGGGGCGCGGGTCCCCTGGCCGCAAAAACTTACAGATTTCGCTGATCTCAGCAGTTCCACGTTTTCATGAGTGTGGTATGAAGTATGCCCAAAGTCAGATTGCTCTGTGGTGTCCAGTCCACGCAGTTCCTGGCTTTCTACCTACTTTCCTGGAGGAGTAACTAAAACATACAGCTCACCAGTCCGCCATCTTGCCCCGCCTCAGCTATTCTCTTCATTGAAATATCACATCCCTTCATTTTCTTGGTCTCTTACTTCCCTTTTCTTTTTCTACAATCCTGTAGTAAGTAGTTTATAAAATTTTAGAGGCAAAAAATGATAGGGAAGAAGTATGATAATTTTTGGCATGCATGAGAAAGTTGAGTAAGGCAAATATTGGAAAGAATATTGGATTAGAGGGCCAGAGGCCTTAGTTCTAATCCTACATTGGTCACTATATCCAGTAAAAAAAAAGTTCACTAATCCAGCCATCTAAATCCTAGGCTAATTTATTCAACAGCAGCATTCAAAAAGAATTGTTTTAGAGCTCTTCTATTTTAAAAACCACAGAATTGTAGTAATTGCAAAACATGTTGTGTACCTATAAATGACACTTATAAATGTCTCAGTTTATACATACACCCTTTTCTTTTATTTGGTAAGTTAGGAATCGTTCAGGTTCATGATAGTCCTATAATTAAATATATGGTGCTATGTTCTTAGCTTGCTTTAATTTTTAAGAAAAGATTTTTCTATAAATATACTACAGTTAGGTTTCTTTTAAAGTTTTAATTCAGAATCTTAATTTTGGACTTAAAATAGAATGCTTTGTGTTCCTTTTTAAAATGCAAATTAGAATATTAAAGATGTATAATTAGATCCTTAATTAGTACTGATTGAGCATATTATAATGTTCATGTGGATTTTATGCCATTACCTGTGTCATTTTAGAATTTATTAAGCAAATGAGTCTTTCCTTAATGTATTTTCCTTGAAAGCATTTTCTTGTATAGAGTACTTTTTTGAAAATGGGATTATCAGCTATTTGTTATGCTATATAATGGAGATAGCTAAACATTCAGTGTGGAATATGAGATTTGAAATTATTTGGCTTCCGAAACTTATTGTCGTCAATGTACGTATTTTAGACCCAGCATTTTCACTTGAGTTTACCTTATCTAGAGTCTTCGATTTCACTCACTATTCTTTTTGTTTTGGCTTTTACATTACATTTATTTTATTTTTTATTCACTGAAAAGATATATACCAAACTATTTTGAAAGTTAACTGCTAAACATAAACTCTTTCAATCTCAAAATCTATTCTAGAAACTAAATATCTTTTTCTAATTGCCATTGCAAATATTTTGGCTTGCCTGTTTCCTCAATGTAATTTATTTAGACACTTTATTTCCAAATTTGGCTTGTTTTCCGAATAGTGTGCCTTCAGCATGATTTTTTTTTTAAGGTCTTTGTCTCATTTACTTCACTGAATGAGACATCTGAAGTTTGAAGGAAAACATTCCAAGACTAAAGTCCAGTAATTGCTATTTTGTGATATAAGCACTATAAATATTAGTAATGATGCTGATGATGATGATGACAATAACATGTTGATGACTGATGACAGCAGCAATTTACAAATTTTTAGGACTGCCATGAAATTCTCTCTTCAGAATTTTAAGTCTTTAAGATTCTTAAGTCTATAAGAAAATAAGTATGTGCTATACCTTTTGGGAGAAAGTAACTTTTAAAGGTCTGGCACAGTGTCTTGGAGATTGTAGATTCACCATAAATATTCATTGCTTACTTTTTTGATAGACAGGAGTCCCACAATCATTTAGCTAACAGTAGAGTATTGTAATTATTGGCTGGGATGTACTGTTCTGGGTTTTCCTTTGGGTGTTACAAAAGGAACAAAATTATCTTAGATGAAGAAGATTGAGTATTCCTGTTTCAGTGAGGAAATGAAAGCCAATCTCAATTTTAAAAAGGAAAACAAAATTAGTGTTGAATTAAATGAGAATTTACTATTTCCCAAAATTGAAAATTAGGAGGAACCTTCATAGTTGTCTACATTATCATAATTATTATAGCCAACAATTATTATCTGTTAGCTCCTACTATCTTTGTTTGCTAGAGGTGCTGTTACAAAATGCCACAAACTGGTTGGCAAGAATTTATTGACTTAGAGTTTGGAGGTTAGATGTCCAGAATTATGGTATCAGCCAGCCATGCCTTCTCCAAAGTCTGTAGCATTCTTGTAGTGGCTTGCTAGTAAGCCATCTCTGCCTCTGCCTCACGGTGATCTCTCTCTTGTCTCCTCCTGTGGCTTTTTCTTCTGTGTCCAAATTTCCTTTGCTTATAATGACCCCAGTCATACCAGATTGAGGTCCATCCTGATTCAGTTTGGTTTTGTCTTAATAGTATTTTGAAGACCCTCTTTACAAATGAGTACACACCCACAAGACTGGAGGTTAGGAATTGAACATCTTTGTGGGGGCATGATTCCTGAGTTCTAATTCTGGGTCTACCACTTATAAATTGTGTAAATTGGTTAAACTGGGCAAATTGGTTAACTTTTTGGAACCTCAGTTTTCTTCTCTTAAAAATGGATGAAATAATAGTACTTAACCTCCAGTGATTGGGTGAGAATTAAATAAGATCATCATCATAACAACTGACATTATCGAACCTTTTCTAAGTACCAGATATTATGCTTTATTTACATATCTTACCGTGAGTATACTTATGTTATAGATGAAGAAAGTGAGCTCATAGAATTTAAATAACTTTACAGATCACTTAGACTTGTATCAGTTGTCGATAACAGAAAACTTGACTACTTGTGGCTGTAAACCCACGGAGGTTTATTTTTCTTGTATAAGAATTCTGGCGGTTGGTAGCTTCCAGAGTTGTTTCTGCAGCGTGACAACATCAGGGCTGGCTTCATGTTTCTTGTCTTATGGATGCAGTAATGCTGCCGATTCCACAGGCAACGTATCTGTCACTTTTATCAGGAAAACAAAAGCTTTTTTAGAAACCTCTCATAAACCTTAGCTTATGTTTCATTGGTCATACCTTGTAACTTGGTGCTTCCCTAATTTGGGGAAGGCTCTGAAAACAAGTATTTGGGAGAAGAGGTTTGAGAATAACTCTTGTGTTATCTAGCCGTGCAGTATGGCACTTTGCCTGAGTTCCAGCAACTATTAATTGGAATTCTCACCCAGGTTTATCTCACTTTAAAGACGTCATTCACCAATTCTGCCTCTCAAAGAATAGACACCCCATTACAAACATTTTGAATGAATGCTATCCAGTATCCACATAGGTACAGTTTTCTTCTTAAAATTTGGTGTTTTTCAGAGTAAAATTTATTTACAGTTTTAAGTTAGCTGAATTTAGAAGGTTTATTTAGATTATGTGCCCCTTGCTGTTGTCAAATAAAAAATATAAAACAACAGAAATCTGTGACTGAATGCTTTTATATTAAAAATGACTACTAAGATATGTTTGTTTCAGGAAATTTCTGATAACATTTTTCAATTTTCGTTAATAAAAAAACATAGTGCTTAAAGTAACGGGTTTGGGCTTCCTTCCGTTCCAGTTATTGTATTTTAAGTCATGTTAAATGAGTTTGTTCTGTGCTCATTTCCTAAGGGGTGGTTATCCACTGATTCATTTTCTGGAAAATGAAATTGTCACAATTCTTGGAAACTGCATATTTATTTTTTTGTTTTGTTGTTTTTGCAGAAATGGTAGTGGGTGAACAGTGGATGAAATTAAGGTCATAATCCAAAATCTCTGTTCAGTCCCCAAATACTTAACCATAGCTTATTACTCTTGGCATTCTGTCTTTCTCGTATTTGAGGTAAATTACGTTGAATTTTGTAGAGAGAAAAAGGACAAGATATAGCAAAGTTTTGAGTTAGGCATCATTATCCACATTTTTTTAGGCAAGGAGATTGAGGCTTAGAGAATTTATGAAACCATTGGCCAAGTCCATAAGCTAGTACGTGGTAGAGTTTGGCTTCTGACTCTAGGGTCCCACCCAGTCCACATTGCATGGTAAGGATGAAATCCGGAACCATCTGTACACTTAAAACAGATCCTTATTTTTCTCTTTCTTAAATATATTTAAATTACAAGTTAATCAAATAAAGCATACCTCTAAGAGTCACTTTTTTTCATTTCAACAATCTTATATTGCAATAATCTTTTGTAAAAGAACTCAGAAGCATTATTAAGTATAAGCCATAGTTTATTTTAGCCCACACTTTTGGATTTTTGTTTTACCAAATCACTTTACCAGAGATATTATCAGGTAATGTTTAACTAAGTTCAATGAAATTCCCAGTGACTAATAAATGAATAGACTGATCCTATGTTGACCTTTCTAGTCTGAATTTCAAAGTACTTCTTTTTAACTGATTGTGTTGAGATGTGATTGATCTATGTTCTGTATGTATAGTTCTGTTTTCAGGTCCATTTTTTGAACTGGATAATTAACCAGGCAAAACAGTTCTAGTTGCAGTTTTAAAAGAAAAAAGAAAGTAGCAAAAAGGAAGTATACCTCTATCATTGTAAATATCAAATACTGTGATTCTTTTATAGATAATTAAAGATGCATAAATTGCAAGCAAGTATTCTTTCTCATTTTCCTGTACTCTTCTTGCTTATTATATATATACTCTTGTCCAAGCCAAACCCAATTAATTCTGTTTGTCACTTCATTTCAGATTAAAAGAATTCATTTGTTTTTTCTACATATTGATCACTGAAATGTAAAAGCTAATATTTATAAGTGATCAAATTAGTAAACTTATCTTCATGTTGGTATTTCTGTTATTAATTTTTCTTTTTTTTTTCAACTTGTAAAAGTAAGCCATTTTCTGCAGGGGTATTGGGCTTCCCCACTTCGATGGTTGCTGATATGCTCACAGACATAGGGGACTGGTGGTTTGATGGGTTGAGCCCTCTACCACAGGGCTTGCCTTTGAGAAGACTGTTGCTGCAAAGGAGAGGCTAGGCCTCCCTATAATTGTGCCTAAGAGCCTCCTCTTGAATGCCTCTTTGTTGCTCAGATGTGACCCTCTCTCTAGAGCTAAGCCAACTTGGCAGGTGAAATCACTGCCCTCCCTGCTACGTGGGATCAGACACCCAGGGGAGTGAATCTCCCTGGCAACGTGGAATATGACTCCCAGGGAGGAATGTAGACCCAGCATCGTGGGATGGACAACATTTCCTTGACCAAAAGGGGGATGTGAAAGGAAATGAAATAAGCTTCAGTGGCAGAGAGATTCCAAAAGGAGCCGAGAGGTCACTCTGGTGGGCACTCTTATGCACGATATAGGCAACCCTTTTTAGGTTCTGGTGAATTGGAATAGCTAGCAGTAAATACCTGAAACTATCAAACGACAACCCAGAATCCATGAATCTTGAAGACGATTGTATAAAAATGTAGGTTATGAGGGGTGACAATGTGATTGGGAAAGCCATATGGAACACACTCCCCTTTGTCTAGTTTATGGATGGATAAGTAGAAAAATGGGGGAAGGAAAACAAACAAACAAACAAAGGCACCCAGGATTCCTTTTACTTTATTTGCTCTTTTTCACTTTAATTTTTATTCTTGTTATTTTTGTGGGTGTGGTAATGAAGGTGTCAGGGATTGATTTTGGTGATGAATGCACAACTATGTAATGGTACTGTGAACAATTGAATGTACACTTTGTTTTGTATGACTACAAGGTACTTGAATATATCTCAATAAAATGAATTAAAAAAAAAAAAAGTAAGCCATTCTCAAAAAGAAGCAATGAAAAATTCCTTAAAGTAGAAAGGGTAAAAAATTTCATAGACCCATCAGTCATTTTGGTACATTTCCTTCCAGTTTTTTCTTCTAGACACAAATTTTTATTTTGTTGATATATGGTTTTAATCATACTGTTTATATAATTTTGAATCTTGAGTTTTTATTTTAATTTTTGTAGCACATTATTCATTATAAATGATGCATTGTATATCATTGAATATAGTATAATTTCTGTAACCTTTCCTTTTTATTAGACATTCAGATTTTTTCTACTTTTTCATTTATAAATCATACAGCCCTGAACATCTTTATGCATAAGACCTCTAGGATTATTTCCTGAGGAAAGGTTAGGTGGAAAAACTGGGCTTAAAAATTATTATTATTTTTCAGGCTACAGATGCATGTTTAACACATTACTTTCATAAAAATTTGTACTTTGACAGTTTAAATACTTCTACCACTGAGAGTTAGTCTTATTTTTCTTAGTGTCTGCTAGTCTTGCTTGGTTAAAAGATGGCATCTTACTGTCTTAATTTTTATTTCTTTGTGAGATTGAAGGAGTTTGTTTTCATGATCTGATTGTTACGATTATTTAAGGCAGGAGCTTTCTGGTAGGTAGGAATTTAAAATGGTATACCCGCTTTGGAAAACAGTCTGGCAGTTACTCAGATAGTTAAATATAGACTTACCAAATGACCCAACAATTTTACTCCTATGTCTAAGAGAAATGAAGACATGTATGTCCACACAAAAACTTGTATACCTGAATGTTCATAGTAACATCATTCATAATGATCAAAAAGTGGAAGCCACCCATATGTCCATCAACCAATGAATGAATAAAGAAAATGTGTTATACCCATACAATGGAGTACTATTTGAACATAAAAAAGATTGAAGTACCGGTACATGCGACAAAATGGATGAATCTTGAAAACATTATGCTAAGTGAAAGAAGCCAGTCATGAAAGACCACATATTGTATAAATCCATATTTATGAAATGTCCCGAATAGAAAAATCTATAGAAACAAACTAGATTAGTAGTTGTCTAAGATTGGGGATAGGGGTGGAACAGAGGATTGGGAGGTGACAGCTAAGGGATCTGGGATTTCTCTTTGGGGTAGTAAAAATGTTCTAAAATTGATGACGGTGATGCATGTACGACTCTTTTTAATGAGTGTACTAAAAGCCATTGAATTGTCCATTTTAAATGGTGAATTGTATGCTATGTGAATTACATTTCAATAAAAAAGAAATAAAGAACTTTTCTTTTGGAAGAAAGGTAGCTTAATGAGGGAGTCAAGAGACTCTCAATTTTTTCTTTTCTATTTGTGTGAACTTGAGCAAGTCATGCACCCTCTTTGGGCCTCAGTCCTGTAGTCTGGTTGATCTTTAAAAGCCTTTCCAACTTTAAAATCTCTGATATTACTTTTGGAGGAAATGATCTGATTATAGCTGTCAACAAATACGAATTTGGAACCACTGATCACTCTTATTCAGAGGTTTTCCAAATTGCAGGCATGCTGATTTAATGGTACTAATCCTGCTGCCCTCCTCTTTCTTATCATGGTTTCCAAGAAAATCCATTGTTTGTTTATATTAAAGGCAGCATTTTCCCAAAAACACTATCCGGTGCTTTTCACCTCATTTCTTAGCCCAAACAATGCATGTGGTGCCACTGAGTCTGCTGTCAAATAGCTTTAGTCATTCCTTTATAAAGCATGCTAAGAGTAGTCCTTGTCACTGCAAATAACCACAGACTTTATTTATAGCAATGTATATTTTGGATTTATAACATTTTATCTCTTATAGACTTAGTATATTATTTGCTTTGTTACTTTATAATTGTGATAGTTTCATGCCACCCACTGTAAGTTGTTCTGCAGTGGTTATTCTAACCACAAATTAAGGAGTTATTTTTCTGTGGTTTGTTAATACATAAGGATTATATTGCAAGAGTTTCTAGAGTCCAAGTTCTCTAAACAATTTTTCAGGAAGAAGTCTAACAGACTGACTAGATTGTTCGTACTCAAAACATTAAAAGACAGAATTTAGATGAGCTAACATAACTTGCTGATGTAAAATTGTTGAACATTTGTTGCGGTTTGCTAATGCTGCCATTATGCAAAATACCAGAAATGGATTGGTTTTTATAAAGGGGATTTATTAGGTTACAAATTTACAGTTCTAAGGCCATAAAAGTGTCCAAACTAAGGCATCAACAAGAGGATACCTTCACTGAAGAAAGGCCAATGGCATCTGGAACACCTCTGTGAGCTTGGAAGGGATATGGCTGGTGTCTGCTGGTCCTTTGCTCCTGGGTTCTAGTTTCAAAATGGCTCTTTCCAAAATGGCTCTAGGCTTCTGTCTCTCTTAGCGTCTCTCTCTCTCAGCTCCTGTGCATTCTTGCTTGTTCTCCCAGGGAGTTTCTCATTCAGCATCTGGGGATCCTCTCAGCTTCTCTGGGGCAAACTATGGGCTTTGTCTCTTAGCTTAGCATTTCCAAATGTCTTTCTGTCTGAATCTCCAAGCATCTCCAAGTGTCAGTGCCTGTGTTGGCTCCTGAGTGCTCTTAAGTACTCCAGTGAATCAATTAAGATCCACCCTGAATGGGTGGGGTGCACACCTCCATGGATAGAATATAATCAAAAGGTCTCACCCACACTTGGGTAAGTCATATCTCCATGGAAACATTCAATCAAAAGTTGCCATCCTAATCAAAACACTAATAAGTCTGTTCCCACAAGATTGCATTAAAGGACATGGCTTTTCTGGGGGACATAATATATCCACACCAACACAACCTTGTACTGTAGCATGTCAGATGAGGAATTGACCAAGTGCTCTGTGTGTTGGTGTATGCCTGCAGCCTTTCCAATAGGACAGAACTTCTAGGAAATTTCCTGCACCTAAAGCAGTGACTGTACATTTTTGTGGATCATGGGCCCATTTGAGAATGTATTAAAAGCACATTGTCCAGAAGAATTTACACATACACACATTTTGCACACTGTATTAGGGGGTTCAGAGATTACCCAAGTGCATCCGTTAACCTTTAGGGATCTATGAATTGGGTTAAAACCCATCATCTGGAAGTCTAATGATATGAAAGTAAGGTAGGCTTCATTTTTTGGAGTGATTAATGGTGATAATTTGGAGGTAAGCCCTTATACTTTTTATGGCAGTGTATGAGATATGCAAAGTGTGGCTGAATTTGTTAGAGTATAGAAGTTCGCTATAGGAATGGTGACACATGGGACTCGCTCTTTTGTTTGGTGCTGTATACAAGCATGTATAATAGTAAATATTTATTGACTAAATGAATGGGTCCAAGGAGAAATGTGTTCTGTAGGAAATCTGGCTCCTGTTACCAGATTTCACTGTATCTTGTTTTTACTCTCTCTTAAATAGCTGATATTTCAGAAGCATATTAAGAAAATAGATAAAAGTGCATCTAATGATGATATAACATTACAGAGGATGCTCAATTTGCATCCAAGCACAAATTTAGTTTTCCAAATAAGTTCTCACCCTGTATAACTAAACGTTACTTTCGTTTTGTTGCAGATTGCCAAGTGTTTCTATCACTCTTCTCCATTTCAGATATTGCTTTAGTAATTGGCAATTTAGTAGTTATAGAAGAGGCAGCATTCATAAAAAGTCTTTGTATTCTAATTATTTTGAAAATCGATAGGATTTCTCAAAATATATTTTTGGCTAAAATTTTGGTTTTATAAGAAATAGAAATTTTATTTTGTGAGATTTCTTTCTGGAATTTTCAGTTCATTCCCTATACATTTTAAAGATAACAGCCTAAAGCTAGGCTCAATATTTGCTTTCTTCTTTGAAATTCAAATAGCTATCTAAGCTTTCCAAATTGTTTCTGCCTCTCTAAGTGAACAACTTCAAAAGAATCTAAATCTTCCCACATAAATGACGTTTTTTCCTAAGTAAACTTAAGTTCATCCTAAGTCAACTTTTGCAAAGTAAATGAAAAGAAGTTATCTTGTTAAATTACTTGTTTTTAATTTTGTATTACAACTAAGAAGGGGAATTTTTAAACTGACTGGCTTGACATAGTAGGCTGGTTCATAGTCTAAGGGATAAGAATAACTTCTAAACAGAAAGCTAACATTTAATAATCATTTGCTAGGTCCCAGGCAAATGTTTTACATGCCTTAATTGATTATCCCTTACAATAATCGTATTTGATACATACTATTATTATTCCCATCTTACAAAGGAGGTAACTAAAAGACACAAGCTACCTTTTAAACTCTGTAATTAAGAATGAATTAAATGCTGAAGGCAGTCAAGAAAGGCTTCACATGGGAGGTGATATTTGAAGTTATTCTTAAAGAATAGTAGAAGTTCTCCAAGTAGAGAAGGTGAAAAGGAGGAGGTTGTATAGATGCCTAGAAGTATGTTGTGAGAAAGGTTGGAAAGTGAAAGTAGCAGGGAATGAGACTAGAAAGAAATAGGTTGGAATCAGATTGTGAATTGACTTGTTTTCCATTCAGGGAATATGGACTTTTGAGCAGTGGTTCCAGAGCAGATCCAAAGATTGATGCTGGTCTGGTTACCTCAAAATGAAGTGATAAGCTTTTTAAAAGGACAGATTCCTAGGTTTCACTCCAGGAGATTCTGACCCAGAAAATTAGGATAAGGGGCAGGAATCCAGGTGGTTCTGATGTACAAGCATGATTGGGACCTCTACTGTAGGCTATGAGAAACTAGTAGAGGCTTATAAGCAGAGGCATGACAACAACAGGATTTTGCTTTAAAATGGAAATTAGCGAAGCCAATACAAAATATGTTGGAGATTTGGAGGTAGAAAGAGCAGTTAGGAGGCTGTCAAAACAATTCAGAAAAGATACTATCAAATCTTGAATTAAGACTATTGCATTTGTTGGTGGAATGGAGGGGACAGATTCAGAAGATTTTTTTTGGAATAAGAGTCGATAGATGATGCATTAAATAAGGAAGAAGGAGATATGGGAGAGGTAAATAATTATGGTAGAATTTATAGACTGAGCAAATGGTTAGATAATTGTGCTTTCCCTGAGATATATGAGTAAAGTCATTTTGCCTTACTAAATTTTACTTATTTAAATCTGTGCATTGGAGGTAAGTATCACGTTATATAAGTTGAGGACAGGCTGAAACAAATATTCAAGACATTTAATAAAGGCTTCAGGGAGAAAAGGCTTAGTATTCTCTCAGATGAGTCCCTTGAGGACTAGACAAATGTGAAGGAAGTGGAGACTAAGAATTGGAAGCCTTTGTTCAAACATGACCTGTCTGTCAGTTTCTTGAGGCAGTGTTGGCCACACATCTCTTTGCTGTACGTTCTTCTGGTACTTGAGGAAATCTGCCCTCCACCCCCTTGCCTGAGGCAGAAAAGCATCGTATCCCCTCCTGCAGGCTTTGCTTATTCAACCAGACACCCTGGCTACCTGACAGAGGGTAGCGTGAAGATTTCATAAGAAAGCACATTGCTCAAGCATAGCACATGTTACTTGCTTATACCAAGCACCTTTTGTAATTTCCAGCTCCCGACAGTGCCTTTAGCTGCCCTGAACCACCCTAGCAGTTCTCTGGGGGCAGCCATGTTGGAGCAGTCTGCCCTTTTCTACCTGGGCATAGCTAATTAGATCAGAATAGGTAGCAGAACCAAGCTGGATCCAATCCAAGTTCTGCACCCTAAGAAACATAAGTAGTCTCTTCATGTGTCTGGCGCTGTAGCTTGTAACCTCAAGGGCTTTCAACAACCATATTGTATGCCACACGGACTGAAGAACAGAGAAAGCTGGTCCAAAGAAATATGGAAAAATTCTGCAGACATATAGAGAGGAGAGATGAGAATCACAAGAGAGATCATTGCTCATGTTTCTGATGGCTTCTCAGTTTCTGAGCCCAGCCCTTCTTGATGTCTGACCATATGTAATTGGACTAAAAAAATCATAAATGCATACTACCCTCAAGATGGAAAATTTTAAGATGCTGAACTAATTCAGTTAAATAAATTATACCTTTGCTATAGATCAGCCAAGGTCCAAAAAATGTATAAAATGGACAAAATTTTATACAGGACAGAATTTATTATAATGAGAAAATATTGGTCATGTTTTAATATATAGCATATATGATTATATACTGTACTAATCAAGTATTCCTTTAAATGAATGATAAAAACTAAAATCAGGCAAACTGCAGGTTATTAAATAGTTTAATTTATAAGAAAGTGCTTTATTGGTACATATCGTGCCTTATTTAGTACATTTGAACAGCTGTGCTAATATATGTTTTTCATATACTTTTTCATGCTATTTTCTAAATTCCATTATGATTCCTTCTTTGACCCATAAGTTACATATTTTAATTTTCACACAAATGGGAATTTTTAAATTATTGATTTCTAGAATAATTGTATTATAATCAGAGAAAGTGATTACAATTTTTGAAATTTAAGATTTCTTTTTATAGCCCAGTATTTAGTCAGTTCTGTTTATAAAACCATTCTGATGGTAGATTTATTTCTTCCCTTAGTGATCCTTTTAATTTTTGCTTTGTATATTTTGAGGCTGCTTTACTATTTCCATACAAGTTTAGAATTTTTTTTATCTTCTACGTGATTTTCTCCTTTTTATCATTGTGTACTAAACCTTCTCTTCTATACAAAGCTCAAGTTTTGCAAAACCCAGTTTCAGGCTCTGTTTTTTCAGAATTCCAGCTCTCCTTTGTCTGTCTATAAACAATTCTAAATTCCCAACTCAGTGCAGTTACGGAAAATGCTTTTGATATTTTAATCACCATGTCTATTTCTTTTTACCAGAAGGTTTGGTCAGTTTACTTGTTCTAGCCTACTGTTGGAAATGGAAGACTATTACTTTTTAAAATTTACTTATAAACAAGATCATTAATATGTGTATGTGTTTACAAGCTCCAACTTTAAAGAATAAATTGAATTATAGCCATATGGAATAAGCTTTTTTTTTTTAAATTCAGTTTATTGAGATTGTGCACTTTGGATGATGGTATGGTATGTGAACAATCACTTGTGCATGGTACTATCATACAGCCATGCATCCATTATTCCAGAAAAGAAATAAAAACAAAAAAGGAAACTCAGATCCTCTCATAACTCTAACCAACCCCCTCCATTATTGATTCATAGTATTGGTATAGTACATTTGTTACTGTTGCTGAAAAAATGTTAAAATACTACTAACGGTATAGGTATATTTTTCCCTATATACCCTTCTATTCTTAACTTCTGGTTATAGTGTCATACATTTGTTCTGGTTCATGAAAGAGATTTCTAATATTTGTACAGTTAATCACAGACATTGTCCACCACAAGATTCACTGTTTTATACATTCCCATCTTTTAACCTGGAACTTTCCTTCTGGTGACATGTGAATCTAAGCTTTCTCTTTCCCCTACATTCACACATCATTCAGTGCTGTTATTCTCACAATAATGTGGTACTGTCGCCTCTGTCCATTTCCAAACACTTAAGTTCAACCAAATTAAACATTCTGCCCATAATAAGCAATCAGTCCCCATTCTTTAGCCTCATTCTATGCCCTGGTAACTCATATTTCTTGACTGTGAGTTTACATATTATAATTAGTTCATATCAGTGAGACCAAACCATATTTGTCCTTTTGTGTCTGACTTATTTCACTCAATATAGTGCCCTCAAGGTTTCTTCATCAACCCATGTTTTTTTTTAAGACAGTTTTGTTCACCTACCATGCATTCCATCCTAAGTAAACAATCGATGGCTCCCTGTATAATCACGTATTTATGCGTTCACCACCATCACTGCTATCTATATAAGGACATCTCCATTTCTTCAAAAATAAGGAGGAAGAGTCAAAGAAGGTAGAGAGACAAAAGATAAAGAAAAAGAAAAAATAAGACAGCTAAAAAGCAACAAAAGGAAAGATATAATTAAACTAAAATACAATAAAAGAGTCAGAAAACATCACCAGTGCCAAGACTACCATATCCCTCCCTTATGTTCCCCTCTTATAGGCATTTAGCTTTGGTATATTGCCTTTGTTACATTAAAGGAAGCATAATACAATATTTCTGTTAACATAGCTTCTATTTGCATTGTTTGTATTTTTTCCCCAATACCACCCCATTTTAAACACCTTGCAAGGTTGACATTCATTTGTTCTCCCTCATGTAAAAACATTGTACAAACCAAGTAGAAGAAAATAAATAACAAGGATTAAAGCAGAAATAAATGACATAGAGAACAAAAAAACAATAGAGAGGATAAATAGCACCAAAAGTTGGTTCTTTGAGAAGATCAACAAGATTGACAAGCCCCTAGCTAGACTGACAAAATCAAAAAGAGAGAAGGCCCATATAAACAAAATAATGAATGAAAAAGGTGACATAACTGCAGATCCTGAAGAAATGAAAAAAATTATAAGAGGATACTATGAACAACTGCATGGCAACAAACTGGATAATGTAGAGGAAATGGACAATTTCCTGGAAACATATGAACAACCTAGACTGACCAGAGAAGAAATAGAAGACCTCAACCAACCCATCACAAGCAAAGAGATCCAATCAGTCATCAAAAATCTTCCCACAAATAAATGCCCAGGGCCAGATGGCTTCACAGGGGAATTCTACCAAACTTTCCAGAAAGAACTGACACCAATCTTACTCAAACTCTTTCAAAACATTGAAGAAAATGGAACACTACCCAACTCATTTTGTGAAGCTAACATCAATGTAATACCAAAACCAGGCAAAGATGCTACAAAAAAGGAAAACTACCGGCCAATCTCCCTAATGAATATAGATGCAAAAATCCTCAACAAAATACTTGCAAATCGAATCCAAAGACACATTAAAAAAATCATACACCATGACCAAGTGGGCTTCATTCCAGGCATGCAAGGATGGTTCAACATAAGAAAAATCAATGTATTACAACACGTTAAAAATTCAAGAGGGAAAAATCAAATGATCATTTGAATACATGCTGAAAAAGCATTTGATAAAATCCAACATCCGTTTTTGATAAAAACACTTCAAAAGGTAGGAATTGAAGGAAACTTCCTCAATATGATAAAGAGCATATATGAAAAACCCACAGCCAGCATAGTACTCAATGGTGAGAGACTGAAAGCCTTCCCTCTAAGATCAGGAACAAGATAAGGATGCCTGCTGTCACCACTGTTATTCAGCATTGTGCTGGAAGTGCTAGCCAGGGCAATCCGGCAAGACAAAGAAATAAAAGGCATCCAAATTGGAAAAGAAGAAGTAAAACTGTCATTGTTTGCAGATGATATGATCTTATATCTGGAAAACCCTGAGAAATCGACGACACAGCTACTAGAGCTAATAAACAAATTTAGCAAAGTAGCGGGATACAAGATTAATGCACATAAGTCAGTAATGTTTCTATATGCTAGAAAAGAACAAACTGAAGAGACACTCAAGAAAAAGATACCATTTTCAATAGCAACTAAAAAAATCAAGTACCTAGGAATCAACTTAACCAAAGATGTAAAAGACCTATACAAAGAAAACTACATAACTCTACTAAAAGAAATAGAAGGGGACCTTAAAAGATGGAAAAATATTCCATGTTCATGGATAGGAAGGCTAAATGTCATTAAGATGTCAATTCTACCCAAACTCATCTACAGATTCAATGCAATCCCAATCAAAATTCCAACAACCTACTTTGCAGACTTGGAAAAGCTAGTTATCAAATTTATTTGGAAAGGGAAGATGCCTCGAATTGCTAAAGACACTCTAAAAAAGAAAAACCAAGTGGGCGAACTTACACTCCCTGACTTTGAAGCTTATTGTAAAGCCACAGTTGTGAAAACAGCATGGTACTGGCACAAAGATAGACATATAGATCAATGGGATCAGATTGAGAATTCAGAGATAGACCCTCAGATCTATGGCTGACTGATCTTTGATAAGGCCCCCAAAGTCACTGAACTGGGTCATAATGGTCTTTTCAACAAATGGGGCTGGGAGAGTTGGATATCCATATCCAAAAGAATGAAAGAGGACCCCTACCTCACACCCTACACAAAAATTAACTCAAAATGGACCAAAGATGTCAATATAAAAGAAAGTACCATATAACTCCTAGAAGATAGTGTAGGAAAACATCTTCAAGACCTTGTATTAGGCGGCCACTTCCTAGACTTTACACCCAAAGCACAAGCAACAAAAGAAAAAATAGATAAATGGGAACTCCTCAAGCTTAGAAGTTTCTGCACCTCAAAGGAATTTCTCAAAAAGGTAAAGAGGCAGCCAACTCAATGGGAAAAAAATTTTGGAAACCATGTATCTGACAAAAGACTGATATCTTGCATATATAAAGAAATCCTACAACTCAGTGACAATAGTACAGACAGCCCAATTATAAAATGGGCAAAAGATATGAAAAGACAGTTCTCTGAAGAGGAAATACAAATGGCCAAGAAACACATGAAAAAATGTTCAGCTTCACTAGCTATTAGAGAGACGCAAATTAAGACCACAATGAGATACCATCTCACACCGATTAGAGTGGCTGCCATTAAACAAACAGGAAACTACAAATGCTGGAGGGGATGTGGAGAAATTGGAATTCTTATTCACTGTTGGTGGGACTGTATAATGGTTCAGCCACTCTGGAAGTCAGTCTGGCAGTTCTTTAGAAAACTAGATATAGAGCTACCATTCGATCCGGCGATTGCACTTCTCGGTATATACCCGGAAGATCGGAAAGCAGTGACACGAACAGATATCTGCACGCCAATGTTCATAGCAGCATTATTCACAATTGCCAAGAGATGGAAACAACCGAAATGTCCTTCAACAGATGAGTGGATAAATAAAATGTGGTTATGTACACACAATGGACTACTACACGGCAGTAAGAAGGAACGATGTTGTGAAACATATGACAACATGGATGAACCTTGAAGACGTGATGGTGAGCGAAATAAGCCACGCACAAAAAGAGAAATATTATATGCTACCACTAATGTGAACTTTGAAAAATGTAAAACAAATGGTTTATAATGTAGAATGTAGGGGAACTAGCAATAGAGAGCAATTAAGGAAGGGGGAACAATAATCCAAGAAGAACAGATAAGCTATTTAACGTTCTGGGGATGCCCAGGAATGACTATGGTCTGTTAATTTCTGATGGATATAGTAGGAACAAGTTCACAGAAATGTTGCTATATTAGGTAACTTTCTTGGGATAAAGTAGGAACAGGTTGGAAGTAAAGCAGTTATCTTAGGTTAGTTGTCTTTTTCTTACTCCCTTGTTATGGTCTCTTTGAAATGTTCTTTTATTTTATGTTTTTTTTTTTAATTTTTTTTTTTTCATACAGTTGATTTAAAAAAATAAAGTTAAAAAAAAAAAAAAAAACAAGGAAAAAAATATGTAGTGCCCCCTTGGGGAGCCTGTGGAGAATGCAGGGGTATTGGCCTGCCCCACCTCGATGGTTGCTAACATGACCACAGACATAAGGAACTGATGATTTGATGGGTTGAGCCCTCTACCATAGGTTTTACCCTTGGGAAGACGGTTGCTGCAAAGGAGAGGCTAGGGCTCCCTATAATTGTGCCTAAGAGCCTCCTCCCGAATGCCTCTTTGTTGCTCAGATGTGGCCCTCTCTCTCTAGCTAAGCCAACTTGAAAGGTGAAATCACTGTCCTCCCCCCTACGTGGGATCAGACACCCAGGGGAGTGAATCTCCCTGGCAACGTGGAATATGACTCCCGGGGAGGAATGTAGACCTGGCATCGTGGGATGGAGAACATCTTCTTGACCAAAAGGGGGATGTGAAAGGAAATGAAATAAGCTTCAGTGGCAGAGAGATTCCAAAAGGAGCCGAGAGGTCACTCTGGTGGGCACTCTTACGCACAATTTCAACAACCCTTTTTAGGTTGTAAAGAATTGGGGTAGCTGGTGGTAGATACCTGAAACTATCAAACTACAACCCACAACCCATGAATCTCGAAGACAATTGTTTAAAAATGTAGCTTATGAGGGGTGACAATGGGATTGGGAAAGCCATAAGGACCACACTCCACTTTGTCTAGTTTATGGATGGATGAGTAGAAAAATAGGGGAAGGAAAACAAACAAACAAACAGACAAAGGTACCCAGTGTTCTTTTTTTCTTCAATTGCTCTTTTTCACTTTAATTATTATTCTTGTTATTTTTGTGTGTTTGCTAATGAAGGTGTCAGGGATTGATTTAGGTGATGACTGTACAACTATGTAATGGTACTGTGAACAGTTGAATGTACGATTTGTTTTGTATGACTGCGTGATATGTGAATATATGTCAATCAAATGAAGATTTAAAAAAAAACATATTTGTACATTTTATCACAATTGTTGAGCATTCTAGGTTTCACTGAGTTATACAGTCTCAGACTTTATCTTTCTTCTTTTCTTCTGGTGTCCCTCATGCTCCTAACTTTCCTCTTTTAACCACACTCACAAGTCATCTTTGTTCAGTGTACTTACATTGCTGTGCTACCATCACCCAAAATTGTGTTCCAAACCTCTCACTTCTGTCTTTTCCTATCTGTCTGTAGTGCTCCGTTTAGTATTCCTGTAGAGCAGGTATGTTGTTCAGAAACTCTGTCATTGTCCATTTGTCAGAGAATATTTTAAACTCTCCCTCATATTTGAAGGACACTTTTGCCGGATATAGGATTCTTGATGGTTTTTCTCTTTCAGTATCTTAAATATATCACACTACTTCCTTCTTGCGTCCATGGTTTCTATTGAGAAATCTGCACATAATCTTATCAAGCTTCCTTTATATGTGATGGATCTCTTTTCTCTTGCTGCTTTCAGGATTCTCTCTTTGTCGTTGATGTTTGATAATCTGATTATTAAGTGTCTTGGCAT
Organism: Choloepus didactylus; assembly: GCF_015220235.1. Taxonomy (NCBI): domain Eukaryota; kingdom Metazoa; phylum Chordata; class Mammalia; order Pilosa; family Megalonychidae; genus Choloepus; species Choloepus didactylus. The sequence goes on along the minus strand of NC_051320.1, from coordinate 35,974,007 downwards.
AAGTTTATTCAGATCTGTTCTGTTTGGGGTATGGTGTGCTTCTTGGAACAGTAGTTTTATGTCTTTCATAAGAGATGGGAAATTTTCAGTGATTCTTTCCTGTATTATTGCTTCTGCCCTTTATCCTTTCTCTTCTCTTTCTGGGACACCCATGACATGTACATTCATGCGCCTCGTGTTGTCATTCAGTTCCCTGAGACATTGCTCATATTTTTCCATTCTTTTCCCTATCTGTTTTTTTGTGTGTAGGATTTCATGTGTCTTGTTCTCCAGTTCCTGGGTGTTTTCTTCTGCCTCTTGAACTCTGCTGTTGTATGTCTCCATTGTGTCTTTCATCTCTTGTGTTGTGCCTTTCTTTTCCATAGATTCTGCCAGTAGCTTTTTCAAACTTTCGATTTCTGTCTTATGTTTGCGCAGTGTTTTCTTTATATCCTTCATCTCTTTTGCCATATCTTCCCTGAACTTGTTGACTTGGTTTTTAATATGATTTAGCATATTTCTTTGAAAATCTTTAATTGTGTCATTAAAGTGAAACAGTATCTCAACTCTATCTTAATTGAGGTGTATGTTTGTTCCCTTGAGTGGGCCATATCTTTGTTTTTCCTAATGTAACTTGTAGTTTTCTGTTGTCTAGGCATCTGGTTTCCTTGGTTACTCCAATTGGATTTTCCCAGACCAGACTGGGTTCAGGTCTCAGAGTAGAACTATATTCAGAGTCAGGTTTCCCTCAGGGTGTGTCTTAGAAGATTGATAGAATTTCCTGTAATGTCTCTAGCTGCTGTGCTTTTCTTAGCTTTCCCAGCAGTTGACGCTTGTCAGCCTGTTGCTCCCAATTGGTGTAAGGAGGTGCAGCCCCTTTAATTCTTAGCTTAGTTTGTATCTGTTTTGGCTGTTTTCCCCCAGGCTGTGCGGTTTGAGTTCTGAAGGGAAGGCTGGCACTAGAGCTGGGCCCCACCTCCTTCCTCTTAGGGAAGATACACTCCCTAGGCAGTTATCTTCTGCATTTAAATAGCTTTTTTGTCTCTCTGACTGTGTCAGCTCCATCCTTGTTTGGGTCAGAGAGCCCCCTTTCAGAGCCAGTCCATGGCCTCCCAGTTCCCGCCCATTGGTCAGATAGAGCACCTGGTCTTCTGGGCTTCCTTTCCCAGGGTACAGGTGTTTTCTGGCTCTTTAAGGTCAATCTCTGAAAGTCTCTGTATTTTTCCTTCTTTTTTTTTTTTTTTTTTAATTCCGTCAGCCCCCACCTCCTTTCCTCAGGGTACTTTGCTGCTTGTTAGGGGTTTGTCTGTGTTTGTAGTTTATATTCAGCAGTCCACATTTGTTAATTACAACCCCAATTGGAGCTGGACTGAGCTATGTTCACTTCATCCAAGAATGCTGTTTTCTCCCACAGCGAGGTCTTGTAGCTCAGCCTGCCGTGGGGGTAAGGGCACTCCTGGCGCGGGTCCGCAATTTTTACTTACAGTTTTTATGTTGCGATCTCAGCCATTCCACCAAGTCCAGTTTGATGTACGATGTGTGGACAATCACAGTTGTCCACCAGCAGTTGTTCCAGATTATTTACTAGTTGTTCTTGGTTGTTTATTAGTTTCTCCAGGGGACTAACTAAATTCCACACCTCTCTATGTGGCCATCTTGCCCCTCCCCCTGCAATAAGCTTTTAAATAAGCACAAGCTTTTAATCTTCTCACATTGTTCTTTCTTGTTATTGATGCTCAGTTGAGCAATACCTGAGAGATTTTAAGTGTAATGAGGCATTTTGAAAGTTATTGAAACAGTAGAAATTTTTCTTTTTATTATCACTTACATGCTTAAAGCATTTATACTCAAGACAGTTATTTTTCATTAATTAGCTTCTTTGCATTCTTAGAATCATTTTGGATATAATTAACATGTAAGATTAAATTCATAAGCATGAAACTAATTATGGCTGTGTGGTGATAAGATTTATGAAAGTGATTAAACAAAGCATTTTACTTTTGACTCCTAATAGATTAGATATGGTCAGCAACAGCCTATTCTTCAAAGAAGAGAAAAGAATATATTTTAAGCATATTTTAATTCGTAGTGTATATTATCATGTATAAGGCTGTTGTAGACCTATGATTTGGTTCTATGCCAGAACTTCTAAGAAAGTAACAGCTTTCCTTTGCCAAGCAAGCATAAGAATTGTACTACTTAGCAAGGTGTAATGCTTTCATAGGAATGTTAATAAGACAGTACAGGGTAGTGTTTATGAACACAAGATCTGGAGTCAAATTGCCTGTAATCTTAAGCAAGTTACTTAATGCTCTGCCCCTCAGTTTCTTCACTGTAAAAGTAATATTACCTTAGATAAATCACTAAGAAACATACCTGGCCCATAAAAATAACTGGCAGTTAATTAACATTTGCTATTGCCCATCCCCTTAGGAATAGTTATTAGGCTACACATTGACGTAGATTTGAAAAAATAGTCCAATCATATACTTTGTAAGAGTAATTAATATTATGAGTTTTGTGTGCAGGTGATATAGTTATGTCAGTATACAGCATCCATACACTTTGAATTCATCTATTTACTTGAGATCACTAAAAATAGCCTCTAGGTTAATGAATGCAAGGATCAGTGATCTCAGTCGTCTGGAAAGAATTTTCCTGTAGCGTTATAAATATAGATGTTCCCTCACTGCAGTACTAGTTGTGGTGGTTGTGTTTGTGATGTTAGTAGTAGTTGTATAATTGCAGTAGTGGTCATAATAGCAACAGAAGCCAACAGCTAATCATGTGTAACATTTATTGAATGCTTACTTGATGCCAGGTGCCCTTACGAATATTAACTTATTTTATCCTCACAGCAACCAAAAAATTGGTTACTGTTATTATCCCAAAATTCCTTCTTGAATAAACAAATGGATAGACATCCCGTTTTACAGATGAAGAAATTAAGACGTGGTGGAGGGGTGGTTATATAAGATCACACAGCTAGTAATTGGTAGAACCAGGTTTTGAACAGTAATTCCAAAACACAAATATTGAAACACTATGCCATTCTGCCAAGATGTTTTTTTGGTTTAGGGGAATGACGTTTCATTCAGCACCAGAGCTTATCCCTTGCTCTGGCTAGGCCTGGTTTTCTTGGCCAGAATCAAGCAAGCCAGTTATAAGCCTTTGGAAGATGTCTGATATTCGGAGTCTCCACGGGATTGTCTTAGAATTCTATTTTATTCCTGGGTTGGGTTCTTTACCTTAATACTCCCTTACACTTCCCAAGGTAGACCTTGGGGAGTAGGCATGAAAAGAGACGTGAATGTGCTTAAGACAATATAATGTACAAGCAAAGAGATTCACATACAAGCAAAGAAATGCTGCTGCCAGGCCTTGCCAATGTCTTGGACCCCCTGCCTGGATGTTGCCCCCTGACTGCTTTCTTCCTCTATTCCAACAGTCTCTGTTGAGTAATGGCCTATGTTACTTAAGTTGCCTACTTTTAGACAGGTCTCATTTCTCTTTGCACCTAACACAAGCCTCTGAGAAAAGTTATATAAGTGGCCATAGGGAAATATGACAGAACAACCACAAAGATATAACAATTTCTATCTGTAACTATTAATATTAAGTAATTGGTGACTGCTTCTGTTTTGCCATATTCATATTTTAACTCAAAAATTACTCTACTCCTGTAAGCTGGGACAGGAGGAATTTTATGTAGTGACTTTTCAGTTCTCACTTGACCTGTCATGTGCATATGGATACAACTGCTGGCCACAGGGAAGAGTGGAGCATTCTTCCGCCTTCACTTCCTAGGCTCTTTAGCCCCCATTGAGCTGCGAACAGTGGCTGAGGACAAAAGCTGTATACACTGTACAAACAGAGGACCAAAGCAGCAGTACACTGAGTCATTCTTCGCTCTGTGTGAGAACTGAGGGGGACTCTATTCATTTCCTTTATGCTGATGTCTGTCAACAGCGCTGTTTGAGGCAAGGCCTATTGTGCTGGCCAGTGTTTCTTATTGACCTAAGTCTGTGCCTGCTATGTTCCCAGGGTCGAAGTTGCGAGTGAGAGAATGCTTGAAAAGGGGTAATCATAGGCTAAATGCATTTTGCTGCATTGTCATCTGACCTATTAAATCTAAACTGTGGTCTACGTTAATGCAAACAGGTAATTACATAGTCACAGCTGCAGCTATTGACATCTGGTTACCGCCCCCATGGGAAAAAAAAAAGTGTTTTTGTCCTGAATCTAGGTTCATATATGTTGGACTTTAATGATTTTTAACTGAAAATAGATAATGGATTAGGAAGACTAAAAGATCCACAAGGTGGATACTTTATCCAAGTAAAAATAGCCTCTTTCACAGCTGTTGCATGTTTTCCTTTGCTAGCACAGTGCTTTCCTGTGGTTACAGATTGAATAATCTTGATTCAGTTTTAGTTTTTCAGTTGTTTAAGGTGTAGATGGTTTTTATGTTTTCATCTGATATGTTCATGTCATCATACTAAGTCACTTTGAAAGGTCTGCCTTTCATAACTTAATTTTGCTTGCTTGCATACTCATTGTATTCATTATGTTTTGTTGCTGTGTTCTCTCTGTGTAAGACAGTATTTGCAAGAGTTCCATTTTCCCTAGTCATGGCAAGAACGTTAGAGTGAATTGAGACTCATGGCTATCAATTATGTTAATAAGGTCTTTCAGTGTTCTAAGGAGTAAGAGTTATGAATAAATCAGCCCAGCATATCATATTCTTCTGGATCACTTTTTTTTTTGTTTGTTTGTTTGTTTGTTTTTGTTTTTGTTTTTTTTTTTTAATCATTTTATTGAGATATATTCACATACCAGGCAGTCATACAAAACAAGTCGTACTTTCGATTGTTTACAGTACCATTACATAGTTGTACGTTCATCACCTAAATCAATCCCTGACACCTTCATTAGCACACACACAAAAATAACAAGAATAATAATTAGAGTGAAAAAGAGCAATTGAAGTAAAAAAGAACACTGGGTACCTTTGTCTGTTTGTTTCCTTTCCCTATTTTTCTACTCATTCTGGATCACTTTTATATTAGTAAAAGAAATAGTGTTTAGAAATGTGTCCTCACCAACTATGAACATCTATTTACAACTAGAGCACTCTGCATTTTTATTTTCATTCACTTCCACAGTTCATTATTTAATGTTTATTGAAAAGCCTAGTATGTTCTGGGCTCTCTTCTACGTATTGGGGTACTGTTTAAGAAAAAAATATTGTCATAGCCTTTTTAGTTTGCAGTATCCTCTAGTGGCATTATGAAGCCTATCATGAGTGGAACTGATGCAGGAAATAGAGGAAAACAGTTTTAAGACCTTGTAACTGTAAGGATTTTCTAATATTTTGACTCTTTCTTCTAAATGTTTTGATTCAGTGTCTGAGTGACTAGTTATAAATCCCATTGGAAATTGATGAGAAAGCATTCAAGATGCCCGAGAGCCTGGAGCATACTTTTTTTATGAATTTTGAGTCTTGTAAGCAGGACTCAGCTCATGCCTTCTTGTCATGCGCTTCTCAGAGTGAGCTAGGGCTGAACCAGTCTCTTTGAGGTTGTGGTGGTTAGTCAAAGGATGACAGTTCACCATCTCCTGCATCTTAGGTACTAGAGATACAATGATGAATAATATAAAACTTTTACTCTCAAGGAACTAAGGTTAATCACTTTCCTTTTTTTTTTTTTTAAACACCATCCTTACTACAGGCACAATTTTGGGAAAAAAAATGGCTTAGTGATGGAATTTAATACAATAAATAATACAATTTAAAAATCAAATATGTAATATGTTCTATCTCTGAAAATATGGATTTTTTATAGAAATAGATCTTCCACTTTAAAAATTTTATATTACTGTTCCTAAGTAAAGTTGGCTTCTTCTACACATGTAGCACCATGTGGAATTAAAATAATATTTGCTAAAATGTATTGTGGTCACTTATTTTGACCTTTAGAAATAAAAGCTATTTTCAAATTCTCACAATGAAAACTTTTTACAAGTAATACTTGATTCTTTAGTGCTACTGTTTTATACATAGAATTATTTTGACAGATAACGAGTATTATCATTTCAAAAGGTGCATTTCCTATTTGTAAGAAAAAACAAACCATATGCCATCTTGTGTAGAAGCCTTTTTTTGGAAGGAACATGGCTCTTGGCCAGCAGTTAATCAAGCCACTCTTGTGTTTTAGCCATATGATGGATTTGTATGGGTGTGAAATTTTCTTTCTTCACCAGATAGGAATATTCCTGTGTGTCCATGAATGTTGTTAGGGAAAATTGTTGACTCTAGTGTTATTTTCCTACAAAGTAGTAATAGAAATTGTAAGTACAGGTAAGTAAAGCACAGGAAGAATGGAGGAAAATGATTGAGATGAAATGGGAATATGAATTTGGCACTGGGTAGTTAAAAAGTGACTCCAGTCACTTTGGTCTGTTTAAATTTGCATCATTGTTAAGAGAAAGATGGAAGCTGGACATCCGTAGCAGGTGTCTGTTGCTAGAGAATATAGAATGAAAAAAGATTACTTAATTATGTGTTGGGTATGGTGGGATACTCTATTGTCAAAAAGAAAAAATAATTAGCCTGACTAATCGATTTCCTGCATTTCTTCTAAATCGAATTCTTAAATTATTTTCACAGAGAGATGTTTTCTGATATCCAAATAGTGTGGGTTCAATTAGGTTACTCAGTGTTCCTGTCATCATGCAACTTCACTTGCTTCTCATTAGAACAGAATTAACTTTTTATTCAGGATATAGTAGTTAAACAGAGTTATGGGCTTAAGTCTAAAGATTGTAATCAGGGAAGGCTGGCCTCCACAGAGAGCTTCCTTTCACCCATTTTGACCATTGTCACTGCTTCCCCTCATTCATCCTCTTTGCTGTTGATCTTAGCAAGAGACCCAGAGACACTATTGCTTTGCTTACAAATAAGGTTTTATGTTTGATCCTTTCATACTGTAAAAGATAAAGCACCTAAATCTTAAAAGGGTGCTTTCTTTTTTTAATGAACAGCAGTAGCTCTGGGAATTTCAAAAGCTCTATAATGTTTTGTTCAGATGATAAAAAAAGGATTCACAAAAGACATTGTGATCCAAATACTTGTTTTCTTTTTTTGAATGGAAATTATTTCCCTAAGATTAAACATGAGTAAAATGTAGATTTTTTTTCCCCCACTCTTCTGCATACCCTAACTAATAAAACCAAACTATTTGTGGATTTTAGAGTGGTTTCTTAACCCTAACCTTTGCAACTGAGCTTCTCTTTCTTTGTAGTAAGTACTGGATTGTGAGTACATGCACATACCCACCCACACTTACCCTGCTGTACATTGGTACAGTCTGGTACAGATCTGTCTTTGGGGAAAGTGGAAGCATATTGAAGTGTTTTACAAGTGATCGTAGGTGGGTGCAGAGAGGGTTAAACATCAGGCATCTCCATGGTTTAATTAGGCTCTGGCAAAGAGCCAAGATCAGTAGAAAATGGGTCTGTCTGGGACAACTGCAAAAACCAGTAGGTTTCAGCATCTTGGCAAGGTCTGGAGTATTCAACAGCAGTTTGTGCTTGTGCCTACCTGTTGTGGGAACCAGTGAGAGGCTGGCTGGACAGGAGACAAAGCAGGCAGGCATTTTCCCATCCAGATTTACTATTGTATTTGTCTGTTTAAAAAAAAAGGCAAGAGTACCTATCATCAGGCACAACTTCTGCAGTGATTCACTGCTCAGTGCGTTGCTCCATTCAAAGAAGGGGGCTTGTCCAAACCCACTGAGCAGCCTTGTCATCTCTCCGAGACTGCCCTGTGTGGAAAGCAGAATTCCCTGTAAAACAGGATGTTGTGGGATTTGAGGTTTGGGAATTATCCCTGTGGAGATTTAGTAGTGTTGCAAAGTTTCAGTCAGTCAGTGATTAGCCTCTGTGCTTTTTTCAAGAAAAGAAAGTACCTTTGTTTTATTGTTTTATTATTGAAATTAATATTTTATCATTAGGTTATGAGCCTTTCAAATAAAATGTAAACTTATTTTTTAAAACATACATTAGTTTTGTGATGTGTACAAAGTTCTACTATTTAATCTTTCAGAATGAAATCCAACTTCTAAAACCTGTATAATTGTGTAGTTTAAAATGATTAATTTTCATTTTATGTTTTCTGAATTTTATGTCAATAAAAAATACTATTTACATGCAACAAAAATATTAACTTAAACTCTTGTAATTCTTAGGAAAATCTTCATTACAGTCTTTTATTTAGAAAAGCCAATTTTCCTGTAACTTGTAAAAATTGGTAGACTACTTCCCTGGGAATAACAATTTTTTTTTTCCTATTTCATAATCTCTGTATAACAGAGATCTCCAGTTCTCACCCTGTGATCTGCTCTTTGAAGCATTATTCAATAGCACTATTTCACCCTAAGAAAATTAATAACAGTATTTTGGAGGTCATTCGCTGCTACAGTTAAAGAATGTCATTAGTTCCTTAGTCTTTGCTGCAGTTAAACTAACAATTCCTGTACAGTGATGATTTATAAGCTCACATGTGAGAAGTGGGAAGACTTTCATTTTAAACTGTTATGCAGCTCCAGCTGTTAAAAAATTATATGTTGTAATTGTCTATACCACTCAAATATATTGGTACTCACTCTTAGACAATTAAGACAATCTTGTGTTTGCTTTTTTTGTTGTTGTTGTTGTTTTTTGTTTTTGTTGTTGTTTTGGTCTCATATAGTCTCCCAAACTAAATTGTAACCTTATGTCTGTAAGGCAGTGTTGGTATAAAGACTCAGAGTCTTTGTACTCTTATTAAGATCTCTTGTATGATTTACTTGATTCAAATAAGTTGAGCAAATCCAAACTAGTTTTGGTATATTTGGGAGTTAAATTTGAAACATTTCTTAAAAGATCTACAAAAAATTCACCCAGATATTTTATACACACAGAATGCGGTATTTGTAGTGTTGAGCACACATCTGGACAGAGCAGAGGAACAGGGCTACTGTTACTGATTCCCCAAATCAGTTAATGTTAATATATGCCCTTCAACCAAGTCTTGGACCTCCCTTTTTGCACTAAAGAAAAACGCAACAAAATCAATTAGTGACTCTTTTCCTTAGCAAATGTCTTTTAGAAACTGTCAGTGTATCAAATAAAATTAGTTAGCAACAAAAATGATCCTGTCAGTAGCCTTTGAGTTTCTTTTAAGCCCAATATTTTCTTCTTCACTCAGGGATCCCTTTTCATATTATGCTGTATGTTTGGGGGAGATTTTCAAAAGTGATGATGACATGTAGAAACATGTCTTCTAGCTCTTACTTTTGAAAGCATTGTAAAACATAAAGAAATTGTAATAGAACATGGATGAACCCTGACAGCATCATGGCAAATAAAAGAAGCCAGTTACAAAGGTCATATATTGTATAATTCCACTTATAAGAAATGTTCAGAATAGGCAAATCCATAGAGACAGAAAATAGATAATTCATTGCCAGGGGCTTAGGGAGGGAAGAATTGGGAATGACTGCTTAACGTGTTCTTGGTTTCTTTATGGGTGATTGTTCTGGTTTGCTAATGCTGCCATCATGCAAAACACCAGAAATGGATTGGCTTTTATAAAGGGGGTTTATTTGGTTACAAAGTTACAGTCTTAAGGCCATAATGTGTCCAAGGTAAGTCATCAACAATCAGGTACCGTCACTGAAGGATGGCCATTGGTGTCCGGAAAACCACTGTTAGTTCGGAAGGCATGTGGCTGGCATCTGCTTACTCCCAGGTTGCGTTTCAAAGTGGCGTTCTCCGAAATGTTGCTCTTGGGGCGTTTTGTCCTCTCTTAGCTGCAGCTCCTCTTCAAAATGCCACTCTCAGTTGCTCTCTGTTCCTCTGTCTGTGAACTCCTTTATACGACTCCAGTGATCCAGTTAACAACCATGCTGAATGGATGGGGTAACACCTCCATGGAAATTATCCAATCAAACATTCCATTCACAGTTGATTGAGTCACATCTCCATGGAAACACTCGTCAAAGAATTCCAATCTAATCAACACTAATACATCTGCCCCCGTAAGATTGTATCAGAGAACATGACGTTTTGGGGGACATGATACATCCAAACCAGCACAGTGATGAAAAGGTTCTAAAATCAGACAGAGATGATAGTCATACAGTTCTGTGACTATACTAAAACTCACTGAATTGTACGCTTTTAATGGGTAAATTTTATGGTGTTTGTTCCGGTTTGCTAATGCTGCTGTTATGCAAAATACCAGAAGTGGACTGGCTTTTATAAAGGGGGTTTATTTGGTACAAATTTACAGTCTGAAGGCCATTGAAAATGTCCACAGTAAGGCATCAATGCAAGTATACCTTCACCAAAGGAAGGCCAATGGCGTCCGGAAAACATCTATTTAGCTGGCAAGGCACATGGCTGGTGTCTGCTGATCCCGGGTTGTGTTCCGGCTTGTCTCTCAGCTCCTGTGCTTTCTTCACAATGTTGCTTTTGGAATGTTTTGTCTTTTCTTAGCTTCTCCGGAGCAAAGTGTCAGCAAAAGTCTGCTTTCAGTGGCTGTCTCCAAAATGTCTCTCTTGGCTGTAGCACCTCCTTCTCTCTGTGAACACTTCTATAGGACTCCAGTGATTCAATTCAGACCCATGCTGAATGGGAGAAGTAACACCTCCATGGAAATCATCCAGTCAAAGGTCTTGCCCACAGTTGATTGCGTCACATCTCCATGGAAACACTCAATCAGAGGATTCCAACCTAATTAACACTAATACATTTGCCCAGACAAGATTGCATCCAAGAACATGGCATTTTGGGGGACATAATACATCCAAACCAGCATAGTATGTGAATTATATCTCAACAAAACTGTTAAAACAAGAAGGTATGATAATGGGAAATATTATAGATTTCTAAAAATAATGCCTATAGTTAACCTTTTCCAAAGTACCCCACTTTAGTAAATATAAGCTCTATATGGACTAAACCATTGCCTGTTTTCATTTTAATAGCTTATAATAATATCCATCAATTTAACAGTATTAATCTGTACTGCCCTAAAAGATGGCTGTTAAAAGACATTTGTGGCTTCTTGGACCACATTATCATCAGAGTTAAAATGCATTCAGCAAATATTTGTTGGTTTTCTAGTGTGTATACCAGGTACTCTCCTAAATGCTAAGTGTACAGAATATAGTTCCTGCCCTCTGGAGTCTCACCAAATAGTAGGGTGGACAGAAAAAAATAAAAGCATGCTGGAAAATATGACATTGTCATATAGGTATGCCTGTACTTATACAGCAGACCTGGGTTTGGGGGTTGGGGAGAAAAAGTGGTGTGCTCCACGTCAATATGTTAGTTTTTTCAAGAAGGGGACTTTTGGCCTAAGTTTTAGAAAAAAGAGAGTGTGCCAAGACAACTATAGACCATTCAATCACTACAAGTGGCCATGGTCACATGAGCTCAGGGTTCTTGTGGGAGCAGCAGCAGGAGATGACGCTGGGGAGCTGGACCAGGGCTGCATTATTGGGGACTGTGTAGGCTTTGCTAAGTTAATTAAAGAATAGTGAGGAGGACTGTTCATTTATTAATCTAATTATTTAATCACCCATTGTAAGTACAGAAAAGGAATTTGGAAGTATTTGATTAGGAAGCCTTTCATTTTTTGGGTGAGGAAACTAAGGTTCAGAGAAGTTTGTCCAAAGTCAGATAATACAAGGTAAAACCAGAACTGAAGCCTACAATTGTTGAGTCCCATTTCAAAAGCTTGCCTTTGGAAAATCAGAGGCTGAGAAGTTTAGTAGCACTCAATAAATGTTAGTTATTCTTGATTTTCAGAAATGTTCCTAGTACTGCCCAGTGATATCCAAGAAGTTCTGAAATTTGTCATAGTAATACAATGTCAACTCTACCCGTTGACTAAAAGTTTCAGCCAAAGACTTTGTTTTGAAATTTGATTAAAATTATAGACTTATAAACTATCGGAGCTCAGACAGAAGTTGCAGATCATCTAACTGGTGATTCTTAAGCTGTCCCTCTCCTCCTAAGGGGGCATTTAGAAATATTTTGGTGTTAACACAATGACTGGGTGAGCATTAATGGTATTTAGAAGGCAGGGACCAGGCAAAGGTGCTAATGCCCTATAATGTATAGTTGATATCTCTTTTTAAGGTTTTGCTAATCTAATCTATAGTTTCCTTCTCTAACACTTTCCTCCTTGCAGGTTAGTTGAAGAAACAAGGTCATTTGTTCTAAAGAGTATTCCACATTCTGGATCTTACTGATTGCATTCTTGTTCTCTTTAAAACTCATAGAATGTCTCAATGACAATCTTGTGGTTCGGTACTTAGATCTAGAAGCCATTAAGGGTTGCTTTATGGTTATATTCCAATTTTATCATTCCTTCATAATTTGTTACATAAAATACTTATAAAGAGAGAAACTTTCTCTAATAAGCTTTCCTGGGGTCCACTTTTTACAGCAAAGACAGGGCATAAATGATTAATTATTTGCCTTTTTTTAATTAAATTCAGTTTTATTGCGGTATATTCACCTATCATACAGTTATCCATGCTGTATAATCAGCTGTTCACAGTACTATCATATAGTTGTACATTCATCACCCCAATATATTTTTGAACTTTTTCCTTATACCATAAAAAGTAAAAATAAGAATAAAAAATAAAAGTAAAAAAGAACACCCAAATCACCCCCACACACACACACACCCTATTTTTCGTTTAGTTTTTGCCCCCATTTTTCTACTCATCCATCCATACACTGGATAAAGGGAGTATGATCCACAAGGCTTTCACAATCACACTGTCACCCCTTGTAAGCTACATTGTTACACATTCATCTTCAAGAGTCAAGGATACTGGGTTGCAGTTCGATAGTTTCAGGTATTTACTTCTAGCTATTCAGATACATTAAAACCTAAAAAGTGCTATCTATATAGTGCATAAGAGTGCCCACCAGAGTGAACTCTTGACTCCGTTTGGAATCTCTCAGCCCCTGAATCTTTGTTTCATTTTGCATCCCCCTTTTGGTCAAGAAGATGTTCTCAATCCCGTGATGTCGGATCCAGATTCATCCTCCGGAGTCATATCTTGGGTTGCCAGGAAGGTTTACACACCTGGGAGTCAGGTCCCACATAGGAAGGGCAGTGAGTTCACCTTCTAGGTTGGGTTAGCTAGAGAGAGAGGGCCACATCTGAGCAACAAAGAGGTACTCAGGGAGACTCTTGGGCACAATTATAAGCAATTATAGGGGGCTCGACATTCCAAACTGCCAGTCCTCAATGTTTGTGAGAACATCAGCAACAATCCAAGTGAGGAAGTCCAACACTTACACATTTTCCCCCAGTTCCTCAGGGGGGCCCTGCATATATATATTTTTATTCTCTGTCCAAATTACTTTGGGATGTGTTGCTATTTCACACTAACCTATACAAACCTACCAGGTTTCACTTCCTGTTCAAAGTTCCATTTAATTATGGTATTTGAACAAACTGTACCAAGTTAGATTGTTTAGGAAATATAGGTCCTGCACCAAATAAACATCTCTTCCCTTGGTCTCACATGGAAGTTGAAGTTTTAAAACACAGTATCGTCCTTTACCCTTTGGCCCAATTTGCCCTAGTCCTAACCAGATCTGCTTCATTCATATCTCTAATTGAAGTCTCTAATTTTCAGCTTTTTTAACAGTTGCTATATGTGCTAATACTGACATTCATATCTGCCAAGTTCTAGCTCTGAGTTTCAGGTGTCACACAGATACCCAAAGTTCCAAGGATCGATCAGGTTATACACAAAGGGATCAGCATCTCAGAATCTGGAGATAGCCATTACAATTCAAGAATAGACATGACTGCTGTAAGAGCCCACAATCTAGGAAACATCACAATAAGCGTTCCCCAGATAAGCTGTGTTCTAAGATTCAATTCTGAGCTTATACATTGTATTTAGTCCATATTGGTGAGGCATTATGGTGTTTGCCTTGAGTGAGCATAGTTCGCTCAAAATGGTGTCTGTAGGATCCATTCACCTCGTTGTGTGTCTCACAGCTTCACTTCTTCTCACAGTTGCTCAATATTCCATTGTATGCACACACCACAGTTCAGCATTCTGTTCCTCAGTTGATGTACCCTTAGGTCACCTCCACCCATTGCAAATCATGCATACTGCCTTCATAAACACCAGTGTGCAAATGTCCACTCATGTCCCTGTTCTCAGATCCCCCAAATATATGCCCCCTAATGAGGTTGCAGGACCTTATAGCACCCACATACTTAGCTTCTTGTGGAACCACCACACTGTCTCCAGAAAGGCTACACCATTCTGCCTCCTAACCTAATTATTTGATTTTATTTACCAGTTTTCAAAATAAAGAGTTGGTTCTCCAGTATTTCTCAAAGGTGACCAATTAGTTGCTTTTTTTTAAGTATCATTATGAACTCATCGATTGTGCTAGTTTGGATGTAACATGTCCCCCAAAATGCCATTATCTTTGATGCAGTCTTGTGTGGGCAGACATATTACTGTTGATTAAGTTGGAATGTTTGGTTTGGATTGTTTCCATGGAGATGTGCCCCACCCAACTGTAGGTGATAACTCTGATTGGATAATTTCCATGGAGGTGTGGCCCCATCCATTCAGCATGGGCCTTGATTAGTTTACTAGAGCACTATATAAGCTCAGACAGAAGAAGCGGGCTTGCCACAGCCAAGAGGGACACTTTGAAGAATGCACAGAAGCTGAGATAGGAGCTGCAGATGAGAGACAGTTTGAAGACGGCCATTGAAAGTATACTCTTGCTCCAGAGAAGCTAAGAGAGGACAAATGCCCCAAGAGCAACTGAGAGTGGCATTTTGAAGAGGAGCTGCGGCCTAGAGAGGAACGTCCTGGAAGAAAGCTGTTCGGAAACCAGAACTTGGAGCAGATGCCAGCCACGTGCCTTCCCGGCTAACAGAGGTTTTCCAGATGCCATTGGCCATCCTCCAGTGAAGGTACCCAATTGTCGATGCATTACCTTGGACACTTTATGGCCTGAAGACTGTAACTGTGTAACCAAATAAACCCCCTTTATAAAAGCCAATCCATTTCTGGTATTTTGCAAAAAAGGCAGCATTAGCAAACCAGAACATCGATTTAGAAATAGTTGATGTGTTTTGCTCTATTACAATAAGTATTCCAGTTCTTATGCCCCCTTTTTAGCCTGTGAGAATATCTTCAAGTTGAGACCACATCCTTTTAAAAGTACCTTGAAACTCTGTTATTAGGGGCATATATAATTATGTCCTCTTGATGAATTAACCCTTTTATCATTATAAAATGTCCATCTTTATCTCTGGCAAAATTTCTTGTGCTTAAGTTTTCTTTTTCTGATATTAATAAAGCTACTCAAGCTTTCTTATGATTAAAAAATTGTGTGTATCTTTTACATCATTTGCTTTTAAACTATCTGTGTATTTATGTTTAAACTGTGTTTCTTACTGACCTAAAAATTGGGTGTTGCTTGTTTATTCAGTCTGACAATCTCTGCCTTCTACATTTACCATGATACATTTTACATGGGACTATTTACATGTAATATAATTATCACTATGTTTGAATTTAAATCTGTCTTTCTATTTGTCTTTTATTTGTCTCATCTGTTCTTTGTTCTTTTTATTTCTGTTTTCCTGCCTTTATTTGGGTTGAGTATTTTTTAGAATTTTATTTTATCTTTTCTGCTACCACTGCTGCCATCATAGTCATTGTCGTCATCGTCTTATCATTATTATTATTATTATCTTGTGGTTTCTTTAGAGTTTACAGTGGTCATCTTTAACTTGTCACAGTTGTGTTGGACGTGTTCTTAAGTTTTTTGACACTCCTCCCACCAAGGAGTGGAACTTCATTTCCCACCCCCTGAATTTGGACTGACCTTAGTAAGTTACACCTAACAAATAGAATGGAGCAAAAGTGATACTGCATGACTCCTGAAGCTAAGTCAAACAAAGCAATACAGCTTCCACCTGACTCTGTCAGGATGCTTGCTCTTGGAACCCAGCAACAAGTTGTGAAGAACCCAGCACACATGAAGAGACAACATGTATGAGAGCCATCATCAAACACCAGACCTATGAGTGGGGAAGCCTTTGAGAGGACTCCTGCTCTAGCCACTTTGTAACTGCAGTCATGTAAGAGACACTGAGCAAGAACTGAAAAGCCTAGCTGATCCCATTCAACTTCAAAGCCATGAGACATTTAAAAAAAAAAATCATTTTTGTTTTAAACCACTAAGTTTTGGGGTGGTTTCTTATGTAGCAGTAGATAACTGGCACACATTTTTGTACCTAAAAGTGGAATGCTGCCATAACAATAACCTAAAAATGTGACATTGGCTTTGTGACCAGACATTGGACAGAAGCTGGACGCAGAACCTTAAGCACTTTAAGGAGACTGTTGGTGAAGGCTGAATGTTACTGAAGCTGAAGGAAAGGAATTATTTGTTACATTGTGGCTGAAAGTTGGGCAACATCATGACCTGCAATAACATGGGAAATAGAAAATGTACCTAATGAACCAGATGATCTAGTTAAGGAGATTGCCAGGCAGAGTGTTAAAGGTATCACCTGGCTTTTTCTACCCGTCTATAATAAATAATGAGAAAGGAGAGAAAGGAGGTAAAATATGAAATGTTAAATATAAATCATCCAGAACCTGTTGAGTTAAAAAATAAAATATTTTTTCTCATTCCCAGCTTCTCCAGGTGGCAGATCATTTTCAAATTAAGAAATGGCTTGTGGGCAAAGATCTAATCCAAGTTGTCAGGAAAACATGGTCTTTGTCAAGACCTCAGAATGACTTAAGGTGGTGCTTCATAGACTCTCTCAAACCAGCAGAGGCCCTCTAAAGGTTTTAAAGGTGTGCCTCGCAGATTTTCTTTCATTAAATAGAGCTTCTAATAATTTTAAGGGCATTACTCCACAAAAGCTTTAAAGGTAGAGAAGGAAGAAAAGGGTTTAATCTCAACATGATTTGTGGATGTGACTTTGGTCTAATCAAACCCCAGTATGATTTATAGAAAACTCACAAAGGTTTTAAGAGAAATATAGTGGAGAAAACACTGCCAGCTTGGGCTAAAAGGAAAGAGACAATCTAAAATGGGAAGTATTTGGACCCCTAGATTTTTATGGAGAGGAAGCAGACTGAATCGATTACTCAGCTACAAACATGGGCTACGTTTTATGGAAAAGGAAGGTTAATTCAGAGGATAGAACCAAGAACCCAGAGGGCAGAGATAATAGGACTTGGAGATCATTCCCAGGCAGTAGGACTAAGCCCTAATCAAGCAACTAGCAACAAACATGTCTTTGGCTAGATTTCAGAGTTGTAATGAACCAGAGTCTACTGTGTGCTTTTTTTTTTTTAAACAGGATGTATATAGCTGTTATTCTATGTCTATGCAACCAGTGTATGTAGAGTGTGTGTGTAAGGGCATGTAATTTGTCTTTTGGATCATATGTTTTTGTATTGAAGGGAATAATCAAAGGTCTCTTCCCATGGAACCATACTTAAGGAGCTTCATCTGCACCTGGACCTGATTTAAATGATGAGATCCTGGACCTTAGCCTTAGCCTGATGTCATAATAGATGGGACTTTGTGGAGATCATGGAAGGAGGGAATGAGTGTGTTTTGCTTATGGTAAGAATGTAAATAGTTTGTGGCCAGGGTCAGACTGTAATAATTTTAAAACCTGTCTACAAATTCCTTGACTCTCCTCTAGCCTGTGTAATCCTCTGTCCATTAAACAAAATGGAGTCAAAGTCCCCTCCTTTTGAATATAGGCTTGCCTTAGTCACACACTTTTAACGAATAGAATGCAGTGGAAGTGACTGAGGAGGCAATATGATTTCCAAGGTGAGGTCATAAGGTGACCTCACCTTTGCCTCTGCCATGCCTTGCTCTTTCATTTTAGGAGTCTAGCCTCATGCCAAAGAAGCCTAGACTACATGGAAAGGCAAAATGTTGTTCTTGTTGACAGCCCCAGCTTAGATCCCACTCAACATCCAGTATCAACTGCCATGCCTGACTGAGGAAGTCTTTGAAATGACTAGCTTCTGACACCTTCCAGCTGCATCCATGTGAGAAACCTTAAATGAGAAGTGCTTTTCTATGTTTTGGTTGATAAATTACTTGACCAGAGTTGTTACTAGTTTTATTTGTTTTGGCTGTTCACCTTTTTTTTTTTAACCTTTTAATTGAAGAATACCCTATATATTATTAAGTGCACATATCCTAAGTGTATAGTTCAATAAATTATCCCAAAGGGAACACACATATGTAACCACCACCCATGTCAAGAAATAGGAAATTACTAGTACCCTAGGTTCTTCCCATGCTCCCCTTCCTAATCACTGCTTCCTCTCTCCTTTGCAAAGTTTATCCCTATCCTGACTTCCCATACCATAGATTAGTTTTGTGTGGTTTTAAAACTTTATTTAAATGGGATCAAACATACTTTTATATCTGGTTTCTTTTGCTCAGTGTGGTGGATTTAGCCATATTGTTATGTATGACAGTGATATATTCATTTTGGTCACTGGATAGTATTCCATTGTACTAATATACCACAATTTATTTATCCATTTTATTGTTGATGAGCATTTGAGCTATTTCTTACTCTGAAACAATCCTTGTACATTTCTTTTTATTTACACACACACACACACTCACACACACACACTATATATATAGGTGTAAAATTGCTGGGTCATAAGGTATGCATATGTTCAACCTCAAAAAAAATGCCAACAGTTTCCAAAGAGGTTATAGCAATTATACTCCCACTAAGAGTGAATGAGAGTTCCAGTTGCATCACATAGTTAATATTATTGGTCTTTTAAAAATTTTAACCATTCTGTTGGGTGTTAGCGTTATTTCATTGTGATTTTAATTTGCATTTTCCTGAGGTTGAGCATCTTTCCATACGTTTATTGACTTTTTCGAAATCCTTTTGTGTGTGTATGTGTGATTAAGTCACTCGCCCATTTTTAAAAAGGATTTTCTGTCTTTTTAAAAATAGTTTTGTAGGATTCTTTATATTTTCTGAATAGCAACCACTTGTTACTTAAATATGTTGACTATTTTTACTCACTTCGGCTTACCAGAGTTTACCTTTTCACCCTTAATGACATCTTGATCAACAGCAGTAGTAGTTCAACTTATCAGTCTTTTCCTTTACACAGTTTGTTTTGTGTACAGTTTAAGAAATCTTTCCTTAATCTAAGGTAATGAGGATATGGTCATATTATATATTCTAGAAGTTTCATTGTTTAACTATTTACATTTAGCTCTAAAATCCACCTAGAATTAATTATAGTATATAGTATGACGTGGAAGTAAATTCATTTTTACATTTCGTTGAAAAATTTCATTTTTAAAACACAATTATCCAGTTAACCTAGCACCATTTATTATGGTCCTTAAAAAGTAGATTAGAGGTAACCAGGGGATGGGGAGAGGGAGGGAGAGGGAGTTGCTTGGTGGGTATAGTGTTTGGAAATTTTGGAACTTTTGAAAAATTAAAGGAAAAAAAACGCAGGAAAAAAGCCCAAATGCTTAGAAACAAAGACTAGAAATCTCACAAATGCTTTGTTTTGGGGAGATGGGGAGAAGACAGTTCTTTCCCTAGTGCTCTCTGCAGTGTTACCTTTTTGTTACCTTTTTCAGAAATCAAATGCCTATAGTTAAAAGGGTCCATTTCTGGATACTCTTTTCTCTACCATTGGTCTGTTCATATGTTCTGGCACAAAAACCACACTATCTTAAATATATTTATATCTTTTAGTTTTATTGGTTTTATTGGTTGAAGCTTACTTTATGATCTAGCATGTGTCCAGCTTTGGTAAATATTTCATGTACATTTGAAAAATAAATGTATACTTTTCACATGTTGGATGAAATAGCTTGTATATGTCAGTTGATTCAGTATTGTAAATTGTATTGTTTAGATCTACAGATTCTCACACACTTTGTTATTTGTTGGCTGCTTGATATGTTAATTACTGATAAAATCTTCCACTGTGAGTGTATATTTGGAAATTTTTTCTTTTAATTCTGTCAATTTTTGCTTTATATATTTTGAGGCTTTATTATTAGGTACACAATAATTTAAGATGATTTCATCTTCCTGATGGAATTGATTCGTTTGTTATTATGAAATGTTCTATCTCAACTAATGCTTCATGATTTGCAATCTTCTTTGTCTCTTATTAATATGGCTACACTAGCTTTATTTTAGTTAGTGTTCATATGCTATATCTTTTACCATTCCTTTTACTCTTAGTCTTGCTGTGTCTTATATTTACTTTGGTTACTCTTTAACACAGCATTTGGTCAGGCTTTGTTTTTCTATCCAGTCTGCCGGTCTTTGGCTTTTAATTGGAGTATTGAGTCCTTTTACATTTCATGTAATTACTGATATATTTGTATTGAAATTAACTATCTTACCATTTGCTTTTAATTTTATCAGATATTCTACTTTTAAATATGCTCAACAAAGAAAGCAGACAAATAGCCAGCAACCCAGGAACTGCAGTTACCAGACTGCCCCCATCCTCCAAGGTTTTGCTGTATGTGTCTTGTTACTGTGTTTTCAAGAAAGAAAACTCACACAAATATGCATGTAATTTGTTTTACTTTAATTAGAATCAAATATAGCTGAAGTAAAAGGAAAAAGACTGTCTCTGTAGATCTCTAGCAAGGGGAAAATCCCGTTGAGGTGGGACAGTAAGGAAAGCTGCCACTCAGATACGAAAGTTTTAAACCTTGATCAGGATTTAGTGTAGTAAGTTCTGTCCCATGAGACCATGGAATTTGTGCGTCCTTGAATCCCTTCATAGTCCCTGGAAATAGGAATCTGTATCCCAGCTGTGATGGAAGAAACAGTTCTAACCTACCCTTTATAAGGCATGGAATAGCTTTACAGGTTGTCCACTGTTTTGCTTCTCTGTCAGTGATGTGTGTATATGTGTGTTTAATTTGCTTTCTGTCCCCTAATCTTTCTTTTATATTTCATTTATTTCTTTCTTCAGTGTCCTAAAAGAAATTTAAATCATTTGGTTTCAGTTTGTATAAATGAGATCAATGACTATTAATTTTTTATTTCCTGGGAAAAATGCAGGTATGTTAATATTAACTATACTCTGTAACTACGACTATGCATCCATACATAATTACAGATTCAGCGACAAGACCTGAAGATTCTGGTAGACTCCCTGTCCTCGACAGCCATGTGTTAATGAAACTGAAAGCTCACTGTCCTCTGCAGCCGTAAGGAGAACTGTTCACACCCCTTTTATCATGAACTAGCCAACCAGAGTGGCATATTTTTTAAAAGGAGAAAGAAAACGGCTGCAGCCTGCTGAGCTCAAGCAGCTGCTGCTTGATGTCTTCCACTGTGAGAGCACCTTTCTGACAGGTTCTCAGGCTCAACTCTGAGGTCAGAACAGGATTAGGACAGGAACCCACTTTGCACTGACAGCTGCTCTGTTAGTCAGTGCACTGACTTCAGCTCCATGGCTTCTAAAGAATGTTTAATTAATTTTCTCACTACCAAAAGTTATCTCTAAGAAAGCTATAAACATGTTTTCCTGGTTGTGTTTTTTTCAAGAGATTATGGTTTTCCCTAAAAGCAGACGCAATTTTTGGTCCTGACCTGCTCTTGGACATTTTACCTAACATAAACTTATCTAATTTATCAAATCACAAATGTCGTTTTCCAGTCTTCTCTTTATTATGAGCCCAAAAGTAGATCACTTGCTTTGCAGAACTAGGTAGCTCAAAGAGAGGGCCAGTGTGTTGTTTCCTATAGGAGAGGAAGTACCCAGGAATGCAAGGTGCTCTTTTGAGGGTACATGATCCTTCCCCATGATGAGGACCCTGAGAAGGTAAAGAAGGGCTTGAATAGTGAACACAGGATATTTCTGAACCATTTAAATGCCGTTGTCTTGCCAAGTAGAGTATGGCCAAATTTCTGTGCCCAGTGGAAATACGTTTATTCCTGTTCTCCATTTGTGTGGTATGCAGCTCGATGATGAGCTTGATTTTGGAAGGATGCGGTAGGAAGGGAGACAAAGTAGTCTTACTAGAAACTTAATTTTCTTTCTAATATTTCATGTTAAATTAATCATGATAGTACATCTCAATCTATATGAATAAAATTGTATCCATCTCTCTGTGATCATGGAAACCACTGAAAATTTTCTACTAAACTTTGGAAGGGGACTTTTTTTAGTGAAATAACTTAAAATATGGGCTATGTAATACAAAAAATTTACTTGGGGCAGGGAGTTGGGGTAGAGGCATCTCAAGGGAATAGGCAGTTACTTTCCAAACCTGCTAAAATAGGTTCCATTACTGAAATAGCTCTGTGTTATTGTTATCGAAAGCGCAATGTCATACATATTAAGATACTATCTTCATTTGCCAGGGCTGCTATGACAAATACCACACAGTGGGTTGGTTTAAAGAACAGGAATTTATTGTTTCGTGGTTTTGGAGGCTAGAAGTCTAAAAATCAAGGTCTCGACAGGCAATCTGAAGCGTTCTGGTGCTGTCTTGCCACGATCCTTGGAGTTCCTTGTCTTGCATTTCTGCCTCCATCACATGGCAATCTGTCTTCGTGATCTGATTTACTGGGTTGGAATTTCCTTTGCTTATAAAGATTCCAGTCATATAGATTGTCATCTACCCTGATTCTATTTGGCCTGATCTAAATAGGTTCTTCTAAGATCCTATTTACAAATGAGTCCACACCTTAACTAATAATAGCATCTTCAAATTTACGTATTTACAAATTGACATATTTATAAATGGGCTCATGCCCACAGGAACTCAAAATAAGACTTGAACATGTCTTTTGTGGGGTGCATGATTCAATCCTCCAAGAGAAGCTTTCAGCATTTAGGATGCTTTCAGCTTTAATGAAAAGAAAACCCACCTTAATTGTCTTAAACAATAAGGAAATGAATCAACTTTCATCACAAAGAATCCAGAGGTAGGGCAGCTGAAATTGTATTATGATAAGAGCCCTGGATGCTTCCCTTTGTAATTCTGTAGTCTAGACTAGCCCTCCTCCCAGTGTTGGCTTTGTACTCAGGCTTGATGCCTTCATGGCGGTAAGATGGTGGTATTAATTCAGGCAAAGCAATAGAAATGAGAATTTATAAATGCAGAAAAGGGGACATCTCTTTCTTGTGTCTCTTTTTTAAGAGTAAGAAAACTTCTTCCAAAAATTTGAGCCAGCACTGCGGATCTTGAGATGTCTTTAAATCAATTATGTTGTCGATCATTACTCTGTATCTGGCCATGTGATGAAATTCTAGCCAGTCAGATATGAAGGAATACCTGCAAGGGAACTTCTGGAAAAAGTTTTCAATCCACAGCAGACAGACATAGCAGGGGATTGCTACCTCAGTGCCAGAATGTAGAGGTACCAGGACCAGGAATGGGTGAGAGGCTCCTGCAGTTTAGCCCACTGAACGTACCATGGCACAGTCAGCTTGGGGCAGGAACTCCTTGCCTTGCATGCCTGCCCCTACCCTCCCGTGCCTATGACAGTGGAATCTGGGCTCTTCCTTACTAATGCAAGCCATTTGCTGCCAAAGGCAGAGAGCATCATCAGTCTCGGGATGGGAAGGCAGAGTTAGGCAGGTGGAGTCCAGGGTTGGGGAGTTGGTGGCTAAGAACCCATTGTGATGAGATAGGACCATGTATTAGCTAAGGCTTCAAGCTGTGGACACATGCTCCATTGCATGCTCTTCACTTACAAAATACAGATACAAAGATTAAATCATCAAGAATTTCAAGACAATGACTACAGAGCATTAAACCCCAAGCACGGGGCCCTTGGGTGCATGGGACCCTGTAACTGGGACTGAGGCCAGCCTCCCCTGAAAACATAAGGGTGGATACCTGAACAAAATAGCTCTGCAAGGAAGGAGGAAATAGAGGTAGGAAAGAAGAGTGGGTAATTAGGTTGGGAAACAATATTGTCTGCTGTAGACACCATGATCAGAGGAAACACAGTGGCTTGGAATATGAGTCCCAAAGTGGAAGATGGTCTGAATTATAGCATTTGATCAAATTCCTTTTCAATTTGGCAACTGCACAATGAGTTAGAACAGAGATTTATTCATTCAATATTGGTTAACATTTGTTCTGGACAATTATCTGAGATACCAGCTAGTCAATATAAAGTAAAGGCCCTGAACTCAGATTTTTCTTTGAATGGCAAAAAGCATTTTTCACTAAGATAACTATGTTAGTAAAGATGTTTGTAGATTTTTGTGGAATTATTTTTGTTTCCAATCCTGTATCTGAGACGTTTCACAATTGTATTATAGGTATTACAGGTTATATACAGTCTTGCCACTGCACTATCTACATCATTTTGAAAGAATTGTAATGCCACCTTTCTCAACAAGGGTTCCACTAGAGAATTATGTTCTATTGCCCTAAGGCACATTGTATATAACAAATTAACTTCTCATCCTTGGGAGAATTGAGAAAATAGTCATTCAAATCATTTTGTGTATTTTTAATTCTCTGGCTAAACCTTGATTAAGAAAGGCTGTAAAGGTACATTAAGGACCAAATGTTTTGTTACTGTTTAAGCCAGACTATTTAAAAATAAAGACCACTACAAAAAGAAATTAGCTAAGCCAATCTTTTATTGATAATATAGGACAATGCTCTTGACCTTCAAAAGAAGATTTTATTTTACTGGCTCAGTGATTTAGAACATATTCTACAAAATAAATCCAGAGATTAGTAAGAAAGGTAGGGTTTTTGTTTTTGTATTTTCATATGTTTTGCTGTATATTTTTTGAATATGACATGAAAGATAGTTTAATGATTTTTCTAACTAGCAGGTAAAAACTACACAGAAATTGTGCATGATAGGCTTGTTCTAGGTAAAAAAAAATAGTTTTTGTTTAAATATAAAAACCTTTTTAGTTATCCTTTTGGAGTGGTGGAAAGAGATATAAAAGATAAAATATGGAAACACTACTCAAATCTTATGTCTAGCTAATTTTTATCTGGTGTTTCCATTATGCCAGCCCCCTCCACCCTGTCCCAGAGACTTGCTATTTATTGACAAATCATTTTCCCATCAACAAATTGAATGGTAAAAAAGGTGCCTTTTCTGTCATGTGAGGAGAGCAGCAATTATCATGAAGTAAACCTTCATGTGGATATATTATACCGCAACTATAATATAACGTATTGATTATACTTTATATTATCTCATTATAAGGAGATACCTGGGAAGGTAAAATGCAAATACTTGGGGTTTGATTGAACCCTGGAAGCAAATGCTTAATGGGACTGATCCTGTCTGTTTACCACTATTGTATTTCATTAACTACCGGGCTTCTCTTAGAAGCGGACTAGCTTTAAGAGCAGAAGACTTATAAAAGAGACCTAGCTGTACCACTTTATACTAAATCATTGATGTAATTTTCTTTACTTTGTTAACTGTCAAATATGAGCAAACACATCCCATCCACCTGATTTCCCACTCTCTACCACCTCATAATAATAACAGAAAGTAAATTTCATATCCCAAACCCAAAGGTGTCACAGGAAAAGAGAACTATAGACCAGTAGCCCTTGTGAACACAAGTGCAGAAGTCCTTAACAAAATTTTAGCAAATCAAATACAAAAGTAATTTTTACAAAAAGGATGCTGCATTGTGACCAAAGTGGAATTTATTCTGGGAGTATAAGATTGATTTAACATCTGAAAAGTCAATCAGTATAATTCATATTAATAGAATAAAGAAGAAAACACATGTGATCAGACAAGGAAAAGCATTTGATAAAATTTAATACTCATTCATGGTAAACATTTCAGCAAACTGGAAATAGAGGGGAACTTCCTCAGTCTAATTAAGGACGTTTATAAACAAAGCTATAACTGTTACCAAAATTCAATGGTGAAAGGTTTCAATACTTTCTCCGTAAGATCAGGAATAAGGAATGGATGCCCATGGGTGTCCGCTTTCACCACTTCCTTTCAACATTGCACCCAAGATCCTACCCAGAGTAATAAGATGGGGGATGGGGGAGGCATACACCTTGGAAAGGAAGAAGTGAAATAGTCTTTATTTGCAGATGATGTGATCATGTATGTAGATAACCCCCCAAAAATCTGCAAAAACCCCGACAGAAATAATAAGTAAATTTAGCAAAGTTGCAGTATACAAGATCAATACATAAAAACAATTATGTTTCTATATTCTAAGAATAAAGAATTGGAAAATGAAATTTTAAAAAACTATTTATGGTAGCATCAAAAAATACTGAGGAATATATTTCACAAAAGATGTGCCAAGACCTTTACACTGAAAACTACCAAAGATTACAGTGGGAAATTAAGGAAGAGCTAAATAAATGGAGAGATATGCTGTGTTCATGGATGTGGTAGGTTGAATATTTACTCCAGAAAAAAACATGCTCTTAATCTTACTCCATTCCTGTGGCTGTGAACCCATTGTAAATAGGACCTTTTAAAGATGTTATTTTTAGTTAAGATGTGACCCAATTGAAGGCCTTAATCCTATTCCTGGAGGCTTTATGAAGAGAAAGCCTCATGGAGGAGAAGCTGGAAGTCACTGGAACCCCGAAGAGAAAGAAGAGGACCTCACCATGTGACAGGAGAGCCATGGAACCCAAAAGATTGCCAAACTGCCAGAATGCTATGGACCCAGGGAGGAAACAAGCCCTCCTGCCTCCAAAACCATGAGACAATAAATTTCCGTTGTTTATGCTGACTCATTGTGTGGTATTTATCTTAGCATCCAGGAAACTAAGACAATGGATTAGGAGTCAGTATTGTTGAGATGTCATTCTCCCTAGATTGATCCATAGATCCAATGTAATCTCATTCAAAATCCTAGGAGACGGTTTTGAAGAAACCAACAAGTTGATTTAAAAATTTGTTCAGAAAGGCAAAAGACTTAAGACAGTCAAAATAATCTTGGGAAAGAGCAAGGTGGGGACTCATTCTACCTGATTTCAGTGCTTACTATAAAGTTACATTAATCAGCAGAGTACGATATTGGCATAAGAAGAGACATAGATCAGGGTTTTAAAGGGTTTGTTGGTTTATTGATCTTTTTGTTGTTAATACAGTGATGTCTTCTACTTTGTCTTCATACTAAGTTTTGTATGAATATATCTGAAGACTGTTGGATTCTTGTATATTTATTTTGTATCTAGTCATCTTACTAAATTTATGGTTTGTGATAGTTCTTACTATTGATTATTTTGGGTTTTCCAAGGAAACAGTCATCATCTGTAAACAATGAAAAACTTACCTCCCTCCCAATTTTTATGCTTTTTACATCTTTCTGTTTTTCTAAATACATTGGTTAAGTGGCACTTCTTGTTATTAAAGTGTAAGAGTTCCAAGTTATTGGTTTCCTTTTTTGTCTTTTTATTTAAGGTGATTTTTAAATACTTAAGGAATTCTCCGTAATTTTAAATTAAAATTATATCTTTAAAAAATGCTTGCTATTTTAATTGGAAAAGTAATCATTTTGTAGATCTATAATTAGTAATTTACTGATAAAAGTTTGTTTTTTGTTTTTTGTTTTTTTTACTATAAAAGCAACTGTAGAAAATTTGGAAATTACACAAGGGCAAATAGAAGGAAAGTAATCCTACCACTCAGAGATGACCATTGGAAATATAACGATGTATTACACTCTGTAGATTTGTTTCTGTACTTTGTAATTTACTATTTCCAAGTAGGATATCTTGAATAGAAAAGATGTGTTTTAATATGTAGTGGGTGATGTCTTTAATAGCTCTAATTTTGGCGTTTTAAAAATTGATTTCCTTTCTATAAGAGTTTAAACCTTGTTGGAATGAACATTAAACTGAATTTCAGTTAAATAAGTAAGACTCTTAGGTAGGAGGAATGTGTTTTAAAGCAACTTACCTCCTGGGGCTTACTACTTTTAAAAATTCACTCTGTTGCTAAATTGAACAGGAATCTAAGAAAGTAGTTTTCACGTATTTTTACTATTTCCTCATCTTTTATTATAGTGAAATTTAGTTTTGAAATTTTAATTCAGAAAAAAAATATTTAGGAAGCCATGTGGTTTTAGTGGAAATTTTTGTGTTTTGGAGCCAGACAAATCTTGGTGTAAACCTGGCTATACCATTTACCATGCTATTTTGTTTACGTTATTCAATTTCCCTGAGACTGCTTAGCTCCTCTGTAAAATGGGGTTAATACATTTTGCTTTTCAGAGGTACTACTAACATTTGTTGAGGCTCTACAATATACTAAGCACTGTACTACATGCTTTAAATAGATTTAATCTTTAAAACAACCCTGAGAAGTAAGGGAATGTAATATCGTCAGATCCCACTAGGTAAGCATTTTATACAGATTACTCAGGTAGTAGATAGAGTTGATTTTCTGGAAAAGGTAAGGATGAGAGGAGACCAAAAGAAAGGTAATAGATCATTGCCATGGTGAAGGTGCAACATTTTGATGATCTAACTTGGGGCAGTGGCCTTGGGGAGGTAAAGAAGGAAATGGGTTTAGTTAAGTTTTTAGGAAATGGGAAGCACTGAAATAGGTGTTTAAAATGGAGCAGCATGAGGGATCCGTGGAGAGTTAGATTTCCATCTTAAGAACCTTTGATAAGCAAAATTTTGTCTGGAAAATGTGTAAGACCTGTTTGGATCAGTCCCTAACACAAATTAGATTTAATAGTTTTAAGATTTTTTTACCAGTCTCTTTCATTTGCACTGTAAAATAGAGCTTTATAATATGTCCCTTCTAAGGTTATTGTTAGGACTAAATGAGTTAATACTTAGAAAATTGACTTTAGAGTAGTTTCTGGCACATATTAAGTGGTCAATAATGTTAGCTGTTTTTCTTTTAATTTACACAGGATTACTTGTATGGACCTGCTTATCCTTTTATTCTCTGACACCTTTTAATACTGTACAGTTTCTTTCCATATAGTTTTGACTAATTTGGAGTCTTGCATTATTTTAGCAATTAATGAGATTTTACGTTTATCCAGATAAACATGGAAGTTAAGAAGGAAAACTCGGGAGCCATGCTTGGGCATTGAATCCTTGACATGAAAGAAATATTTACAATCTGAGAAAAACTGGGTAGCCAAAGCAGAGGAGAACATAATGTTTAGGAACATGTTACAAAGGAAGTGTAAAAAAAAAAAACTGTAACATGGCTGTAAAATGTTAGAGGTATGGCTGAATTTGTTAAATCTTTCTTAATAAATCCTCTTTTGTAAATTTAAAAACTACATGAAATAGTATAACAGCTACCTGAGTATAAATGAACAAATAGTGACATTTTGGTTTTTTGACCTTAGATTTGCCCCTACCCCCACCCCACCAATCAAAGAAATGGAAACTGGTAGGCAAAACAAATAAAGCCCCTTGTATTAGTTGGGTAAAGCTAATCCCAGAATGCTGATGCCTTAGGACTTTATTTCTCACTCATGTAACCTTGCCATGTGACTGTCCCTGGTGGTGGATAGCCTTCTGTGTGGCGATATAGACTCAAGTTCCTTCATTTTATGGCTCCATCATCTTCTAACACGTCATTTCCAAGGTCACAGTGATCATGTGTATCAATCAAGCTGAGGAAAAGGAAAGAGAAAGTAGAGAAGGCATTCCCACTGTTTATTGTTTATGTGACATATCTCATTTCAGCATATATTCCACTGGTGTCAAAAGAATAACATGATCCTACCTGGATGTAAAGGTGCTGGGAAATGTAATTCTTGGCTTCCCAGTGACAGCTATGAGGAAGACGCAAAAATTTTTGGTGAACAGCCAATGACTGTTCTGGTGCATTCATTTTGTTCAACTCCCCTTTACGATTTACCTTTCTTCCCAGAGACAACTACCATCTTGAAAATGGGATATATACTTCAGTTCAAGTTTTCATATTTTTGCTATATGTGTACATGGCCATAAAGAATGTATAGTGTTGCTCTGGGTGTGTTTTAAATTTAAAACATTTACTTATAAGTGTTTTCCCTCTAAATCATTTTGAACATTTTGACTCAGCATTTTGCTTTTGAAATCTATCCAAGTATATAAATTTAGATCTAGTTCGTTCATTTTAACTTCTGTATAGTATTCTACTCTATAAATATACCCCAATTTTTATTTATATTCTTCCCTGTTGATGAATCTTTAAGTAGTTTCCAATTTTTCATTATTGTGAATATTATGAGTATTAGCATCCTTATTTATGTCTTCAGGGGCAAAAGCATTAGTTCCTTGTGGTGTATTACCAGAAAGTTTAATTTTGGGTTAAAGAGTATGCATACATTTTTTATTTTATTAGATGTTGCCAAATTACTCTTTAAAGTTATTATTCCATTTTGTACTCAAAATTTATGACAGTCCTCATGTTCTCACATATTCATTAAACTTGGGGTTTTTTTTAACAGACTTTTTTTTTTTGTTGTTTTTGCCAAATAGATGAGATATTTCCCTAATTACTATAAAGAGAGGTTGAACACCTTTTCATATGTTTATTGGCCAATTAGGTTTCCTCTCCCATGAATTTGCCTATTTTTCTATTGTTATCTTTTTCTCATATTGATTTATAATTCATTATATATTCTGGATATTCTTTTTCATATGTATTACAGATTATCTCCTCCCAAACTATCTCATGTTTTACCTTTTTCATGATGACCTTTTCATGTAAGAGTTTTAAATTTTGATATAGACAAGTATGTCCAGCTTTTTCTTTACGAATTGTTAGTTGTCTTAGAACATGGCACCAAATTCTTTGACACTCCTCCCATCAAGAAGGTGTATAGCTCCCCCTTTGAATCTGGGCCGTTTGACTCCTTGAACAGTAGAATACAGCAGAAGTGACTGCCAGTTTGGAGGCCCAGGCTTTCAGAAACTGGTAGCTTCCACTTCTTGTGTCTCAGGATGCTTTTGGAATACATCCACCATCCTGTGAGGAAACCCAAGCCATCCTTCCTGTAGATAGGCTCTATGTGGAGAGCAATGGGCAACTAGTACCACTTGCAGGCATGTGACTAAGCCATCTTGGAAGTGGATCCTCCAGCCCCAGTAAGGTACCCCGTCAAACGAAGTGTGGAGCACAGAGGAGCTGTTCCTGTTGAGCTTTTCAGATACTTGAACAAAATAAATGATTGTTGTTGTTTGAGGCCACTAAGTTGTAAGATGATTTGTTATGCAGCTGCAATAGTTGTACTTTTTTTGTCTCATTTAGAAAAGTCTTTCCTATCCAGAGTTTAGAGAGGTATTTCCAGTATTTTTGTATAATATTTTCAAAGCTTGGCTTTTCACTTAGCTTCTGTAATGTATCTACAACTTATTTTTATTTGTAGTTTGATATAGGGACTTAATTTCTTTTTTTCACATGTAAAGCCAGTTTTCCCAATATAATTTATTGGCTAGCCCATCCTTTTTTCCACAGATTTAAAATGCCTATCTTATACCAAGATTCCTATATATACTTAGATTTGTTTCAGGGCTCTATTCTTAGTTTCCTTGCCCAAGGATTTTAGAAAACTAAATTTATAAATAACTGTCTTATGGTTAGGCTTTTTGCCAACATCCCTTTAGTTGATCTCTCTGTATAGTTATATATGTGTATTTTTTCCTAATAAACTATAACAGATCTCCAAATGACCTTCCATGTGAACAGGTTCTTAGGACTTTCCAAAATTACATATTGGTTTTATTGAAACCTACTGTGTTTTATGTTTTTTACTGTAAAGTCATATGTTCCCGTGCTGATCAGTCTAACTATATTGTTTTTTAAAATGCCTCTTCATAGTAATAGTCATGGATTGAGTTTGAAATTTTTATATTTGGCAAGCTTATAGCTTTAGATGGAATTATTCTTAAGTGTCCAATGCATATGTTAACTCTCTTCCACAGTGACCAAAGTCAGGGTGGTCATGCCCTACTCCTAGGTTCTTTTTGGTAGATAATGGTAGCCTCCAAAGAAATTTGAAGTAGGTGGGGACTAACTGCTTCTTACAGCCTCATTATCAGGTTATAATGAAAGCAAATCTCAGACCTAATTCTACTGTACATATAGATACACACATATAGATTTATTAACTAAATATTAACAGGCACAGTACAGTTCACGAAATCTGAGCAAATCCCATCTCTCAGTCCTCAGAGAGGCTCTGAACAACACCTTGCAGAAAGAGGCACTTATAAAATTCTGCCTCCTTCATAGCCAGCAACAGGCAAACAGAATCCCTCAAACTTAATAGCTTTATGGGAATATTTGGAAATTTGACTGACGGCATGGTCTGTAAGGGAAAAGCATGTCTCAATGGGCATGGTCTGTAAGGGAAAAGCATGTCTCAGTGGAATCCTACACTGTTCATGACAGAATAGGGCCAGTCCACATTTCTTAAATGCTTTTTGTTTCACAGATGCAACCCTGTTCTTAATATTCTAATTATAGCCCATGATTTTCACCAATAAAATCTTGTTCTGACTTTGGATATGGTGACTAGCAAAAGGTCAGTTGTCCATTGAAATACAGATAACAGAAGCACTTAGAGTAGCCACATCTGGAGTAAGATTCTTATTTTGATTACAGTTGACCACCCCCTGGATTGTGTATTCGTGAGTTTTGCTCATCATATCAAACTATCCCACTGTATATTTTAAGTGTATTTTAAATATTTCAAAGTAAATTGCAGATATCGTGATGACTAAAACAGACATTTCATCAAGGATAGTCAATATTTTTTTATTAAAGAAAAAAGTTTCCTGAAAGAGAAATAAAATATCAGTTCTACTTATAAACTCTATTTAGATCTTTAAACCATATTTAATATTGAATTTATTCAAAGAGGGCCATATTAATGAAACACAAGCACTCTTCCTACAAATATTAATTCCCATGAAGTTGTTGTCAGCTTTAAATTCTGTTGTATCCCGGTGTGATTATCAGATTATTTTGAAGCTTTGTAACCATAATAATTTGTTAGAAAATCAGTTGCTATTTGTGACTCTTGAACTCTTGGACCCAAATGTCCAAGATTCTTTATTGCTTAATTTATTAAAGTAGAAATCAGAATCTTTAAATGATAAAGTTTTGCTTCTGTGCAGAGTGCAGAGAAGTCTAAAATTAAAAATATCAAAAATAATAATATGCCTTACTGAAAACAGTTTGGAAATATAATGTTATTGATTGAAATTAGTTGTATTCATATTTTCCCACAACTCTTGTACTAGTGTCACAAAGCATTCTCTTCAAGTAGTATGGCAGGCAAGCAGCTGCCTTCGCAAGCCATTGCCAGTACTGGAGATTTTTCTAGGCCTTTAGCACTTTTCTTTCATCTGTAAAAACAGGCAAGGCAGCTGGCTTTATATATTGGTGGAGGGTTGGCATGATTTGCTAAGGCAGCTGCTATCCTGACTTCACAGCTGGGGAAATAGTGCTTGGTATTAACAACAAAACCTAGCAGAAGTATGAAGAAGACAATTGAGGGTGAGAGAGTTGCTCTTTTAATCTTAGCTCTTGGCCACTTGGAATGAAATAGAGCTATTGATTCCTCCTAAAAATATAGACAATTAATGGGAGGATGTTGAAGTAGTTTTAATTGAGTTTCCTGCTAGCCTTTTTTTTTTCTTTCCTTTTCTGCTTTTAAAAGAAAACAAAATAGTCTCTCCCCTGCCTGAGTGGGTTTTTTGCATGTTTGTTTGTTTCAAAAGCGGGCAACATAATAAAAATTCCTTTTATACGTGAACATCTGAAGTTTTTGTTTGTGTAATTTTAGCCATAATTATAATAGCCTGTTAGATAGTTTTAAATATTCCTGATTTTTTCCCTAGTATTTTAAAAACAATCTCAAGAACATTTTAACTAACTTTAAATTATGAAAGTGCACAAATACAGGTCTAGTGCTGTTCAGAGATCAATTCTGATCAAGTGAATGAAAACACTGCTATTCTTGAGAAGCGTTAGGTGAATTCACATTGACCACATGACAACTCTGTCTCAAGGCTTCAAATCTCATGAAAGAAACTAGTATTACAGAACCAGATATATACAAACATTACCTGGAGTTGGTCATTGTTCTGGTTTGCTAGAGCTGCCATTATGCAAAATACCAAAAATGGATTGGCTTTTATAAAGGGAATTTATTAGGTTACAAATTTACAGTTCTAAGGCCATAAAAGTGCCCAAACTAAGGCATCAACAAAAGGCTGCCTTCACCGAAGGAAGGCATGTGTCTGGCGTCCGCTGGTCCTTTGCTCCTGGGTTGTTTCAGAATGGCTTTCTCCAAAATGTCTCCATGCTCCTGTCTTTCCTAGCTTCTCTCAACTCTCTGCTTCATTCTCCTGGGGCATTTTTATCTAAGAATCTGGGGGTTCTCTCTTAGCTTCTTCGGGGCAAACTCTGGGCTTTATCTCTTAGCATCTCCAAATGTCCTGTCTGCATCTCCATTTGCAAGGGTCAGCATCTGTGTTGACTCTTGAGCTTTCTTAAGTATTCCAGTGAACTAATCAAGAGACACCCTGAATGGGCAGGGTCCACACCTCCATGGAAATAATATAATCAAAGGTTTCACCCACAGTTCAGTGATTTGCATCTCCATGAAAACACTCAATCAAAAGGTTCCTCCATAATCAAAAGACTAATAAGTCTGCCCTCACATGAGTGTATTAAAGAACATGTCTTTTGTGGGGGACATGATATATTCAAATCAGCACATTTAGCCAGAAATGTAGGAATGAGTCTGGGATTTTGAGACTTATCTTCGTGATCCCAGGGATGTTGTGCCTTCATTTTGAGCAGTCAGTTCTTAAAACTGAGCCATCCTCAGGTTGTTATAAAGCATTGTTCATGTTATGACAATTTGTGAGTTTCTTAAAATTGTGACTTTGTTTTCACCCAAAAGCTCTGTGCTTCTTCCAGTATATCGCTGTCTTGCTGCACGGCATTCCCTCGGCAGAGGTCCTGGAGGATCGCAGCTGGGAGGCGGGGCCCGCTCGGAGAACCCAGGGACACTACACCAAGTCTGGTGGTTTGTGGGACAGCAAGAGAGAGGGTCTGGGGCTGAAATGAAATGAAGGCTTAGACTCTTGTGGCGGCCTTGAATCTCTGGGAACCTGGAGGATTTGAATATTAAAGCTGCCCTTCCTCCCTGGCCACCCGGACACACGCCCCACATTTAGGGTGGACGGCTCCAGCAACACACCCAAACTGAGTTCTCCAACTGAACCCCACAAGAATCATCTCCCCACACACCACGGGGACAAGGTTGAGAACTGACTTGAGGGGTATAGGTGACTCACAGATGCCATCGGCTGGTTACAGAAAGTGTACGCCACCAAACTGTGTTTCTGAAAAATTAGATTGGTATCTTTTTTTTTACAACTTGAAAGAACCCTATCAAGCAAAGCAAATGCCAAGAGGCCAAAAACAACAGAAAATCTTAATGCATATGATAAAACCAGACAATATGGAGAATCCATTTCCAAACACACAAATCAGAATATCAGAAGAGGCACAGTACTCAGCACAATTAATCAAAGAACTACAATCGAGGAACGAAAACATGGCAAAGGATTTAAAGGACATCAAGAAGACCATGGCCCAGGATATAGGCGACATAAAGAAGACCCTAGAAGAGCATAAAGAAAATGTTGCAAGAGTAAATAAAAAAATAGAAGGTCTTATGGAAATAAAAGAAACTGTTGGCCAGATTAAAAAGACTCTGGATATCCACAATATAAGATTGGAGGAAGGTGAACAACATCTCAGTGTCCTAGAAGTCCACAGAACAGAAAATGAAAGAACAAAAGAAAGAATGGAGAAAAAAATAAAAAAAATCAAAATGGATCTCAGGGATATGATAGATAAAATAAAACGTCCAAACTTAAGACTCATTGGTGTCCCAGAAGGGGAAGAGAAGGGTAAAGGTCTAGAAAGAGTATTCAAAGAAATTGTTGGGGAAAAATTCCCCAACCTTCTACACAATATAAATACACAAAGCATAAATGCCCAGCGAACTCCAAATAGAATAAATCCAAATAAAGCCACTCCAAGACATATTCTGATCAGACTGTCAAATACTGAAGAGAAGGAGCAAGTTCTGAAAGCAGCAAGAGAAAAGCAATTCACCACATACGAAGGAAACAACATAAGACTAAGTAGTGACTATTCAGCGGCCACCATGGAGGCGAAAGGCAGTGGCATGACGTATTTAAAATTCTGAGAGAGAAAAATTTCCAACCAAGAATACTTTATCCAGCAAAACACTCCTTCAAATTTGAGGGAGAGCTTAAATTTTTCACAGACAAACAAATGCTGAGAGAGTTTGCCAATAAATGACCTGCCCTACTTCAGATACTAAAGGGAGCCCTACCGACAGAGAAACAAGGAAAGGAGAAAGAGATACAGAGAATTTTAACAGACATATATAGAACCTTACATCCCAAATCACCGGGACACTCATTTTTCTCTAGTGATGACGGATCTTTCTCCAGAAGGGACCATAAGCTGGGACATAAAACAAGCCTCAGTAAATTAAAAAATTGAATATACTCAAAGCACATTCTCCAACCACAATGGAATACAAATAGAAGTCAATAATTTTTGAACTGAAACTCCACTATTTACTTCCTACATGATATAAAATACACAAACTCTAATGACAAATCAGTGGTTTTGAACTCAATGTAAAATATGTAATTTTAGACAACTATATAAAGGTGGGGGAATGGAGGAGTATAGGAACATAGTTTATATGTCCTATTGAAGTGAAGGTGGTATCAAAGAAAAACAGGATTGTTATGGATTTAAGAGGTTAATTTTAAGCCCCACAGTAAACACAAAGAAATTATCAGAGAATATGACCATAGAGATGAAAAGTAGAGTATGGGTTAAGAGAAATGGGGGGAAGGGGCAATGGGGAGTTAAGAAATGAGTGTAGGGTTGCTGTTTGAGGTGAAGGGAAATTTCTAGTAGTGGATGGTGGGAAAGAGCATTACAACATTCTATAGGTGATTAATCCCACTAATGGAATGCTAAGGAGGGGGTGGAATGGAAAGATTTAGGCTGTATATATGTTTCCACAATTGAAAAAAATAAAAATAAAAAGGACAGTCTAGATAGATGACAATTGAATGCCAAGGATGAACCTGGATGGGATTGGAGGATAGAGGACAGGAGGCTCAAAGGGACACAGTTGAGACATAAGGAAAAGGAAATATAGAATGTAAGCTTTGTATCATTGTTGAATCTCTTGTACTTCTTAGCTGTGCTTAATGGGATTGCATAAAAGAATGTTCTTGTTCATGGGAATTGTATATGTGAATTATAGTGTTTGTTCAAGGATGTGTGCAGCTAGCTCTCTTTGAGAAGACAAGCAATAGATGATGGATGATAGATAGGGAGGAAGGGAGGGAAAGAAATAGCGATGTGACAGCATGTTAAAGTTGGTGAATTGGGCTATTGGGGGAGGGGGGTCAGGGTATGATGGAGTTCTGTGTATGGGGTTAGTATTGTTTTTGCAAGTGTTCCTATAACTTTGAATTTATTTCAAAATAAAAAATAAAAGTGCATTCTGGAGCAAATCAGAAGGGTTCTCATTCTTGCCCTGCACTTTTCAGTTCATTGAGCTAGATGTCTTATTACCTCAATAAGAAACCTTGTGAGCCATTATGGGGTCTAAACTGAGTCTGAGGTCAATAGGTGCTTTATCTGTTAGCTTACTTAACCTCTTCAACAAATTTCCTTGTCATCTGGCCACATTAAAATAGGTTAAATGTACATACTATGCTTTACCTTTTTCCATATCACCTGGTCTCAGTGACCAGCATGAGCATGAACATTAAAGACATTTTCCATCTTAATTGCTTTATACGTACTGTTCTAGTTTGCTAGTGCTGCCAGAACGCAAAGCACCAGAAATGGACTGGCTTTTATAAAGGGGGTTTATTTGATTACACAGTTACAGTCTGAAGGCCATAAAGTGTCCAAGGTAACACATCAGCAATCAGGTACTTTCGCTGGAGGATGGCCAATGGCGTCCGGAAAACCTCTGTTAGCTGGGAAGGCACATGGCTGGTGTCTGCTCCAAGTTCTGGTTTCAAAATAGCTTTCTCCCAGGACATTCTCTCTAGGCCGCAGCTCCTCTTCAGAATGTCACTCTTGGTTGCTCTTGGGGCATTTGTCCTCTCTTAGCTTCTCTGGAGCAAGAGTCTGCTTTCGACAGCCGTCTTCAAACTGTCTCTCATCTGTAGCTTCTGTGAATTCTTCAAAGTGTCCCTCTGGGGTGTAGCAAGCTCGCTCTTTATGTCTGATCTTATATAGTGCTCCAGTAATTTAATTCAGACCCACCCAATGGGTGGGCCAACACCTCCATGGAAATTATCCAATCAGATTCATCACCCGCAGTTGGGTGGGATGCATCTCCATGGAAAGA
Organism: Choloepus didactylus; assembly: GCF_015220235.1. Taxonomy (NCBI): domain Eukaryota; kingdom Metazoa; phylum Chordata; class Mammalia; order Pilosa; family Megalonychidae; genus Choloepus; species Choloepus didactylus. The sequence goes on along the minus strand of NC_051320.1, from coordinate 35,935,497 downwards.
CTCAAAGAATTACAATCTAATTAACACTGATAGGTCTGCCCACACAAGATTACATCAAAGCTAATGGCGTTTGGGGGGACATAATACATTCAAACTGGCACACCTACATTCTCTTTAGATCTGAATAAACCATTGAAACATTTTTCTCTTTCATTGCCTTTATCTATGGCAGTGAGCTTAACTTTTCAGCACTTGAAACTAAACTTCTCAAATCCATTTCTAGCTCATTAGATCATGCTAACTGAAGTGGCTGGAAAAAAAAAACATTGAATCTGAAATCTTGAAAGAGCTGTGTTTCATTAGAAGCAGCGTGATTTAGGAGGACTAAGGGCAGGAGATTTGACTAGGTGACTTCTCAGAGGCCCTTGAGAATGTAATTTGCATACTATTTTTTAGTCTGTTTTGTTCTGCTGATGTCTGTCTTATAAATTATTGCTTAAGTGAGGGAAGTAGATGTTGAAGATCTCTGTATGGCTTTAAGTTTGTACAAATACAAATGTCATGTACAGAGAACACAGGATTCAGAGAATAATAGCTACATCTTTTTGCTCTTTGGAGAAGCTTCAGTTGGTGATTTGGAAGAACAGGATGAGACTGAGCAATTCATCAGGATGTTATAGGGCCACATTTGGAATTTGGAAAGTGCCAGAAGTCTTGAGGAGTTTCATATATTTTTCCAAATGATTAAATTTATAAAATAACTACCAAGATTATATACCTCATCTTTTCTTAATGATAAATATTTTTCTAGGATTGAGAATAGAGTCTGACTAATCTGATTTAAAATCTTAATTTTGCGTGTAAGTTTTATCACTGATTTGTCTATTAATGGGAAAGGGGATTTTATATATTAACAAATGGTGGCCTCTTCTCAGGTTTTTCAATACCTAAGTCCTAAAAATAATGAAATAAAATAAATGTTATGTGCTTCATTGCTTTCTCATGTGTGAGAAAACTCTTTCAACAATTCTTTCTACCCCAAGGGTACTATAGATTGCTTGTACTGTCAATACTTTTCTCCATTTCTTTTGTCCAGTACAATACACCTCCTTGTCCCTTTTTTTTGAGAGTAGTGGTAGAATTTCACCCACCATTTAAAATGTAGATGATGCATTGTTTGGAAAAGTTGGCTTTGAAAAAAGTAGTTTAAATCTAAGTGAATTATCACCTAGGTTGTGCATGTGCCTAGACCAGCAACCGGATACTGTGGGAAAGCTACAAGCCACCTTTGGAGATGGTTAAAAAAAAAGAAAGATTCTACTGCATAGTTTCTTTTGCTGTGAAATAAAGGGAGGACTTCTTAATCTTTTGTCTATTGTTCTTTCTAAATTTGGAGTATATTCCCCATCTTACAAGACTCGTGTCAAAAGCAAAATTTATAAGTAACTTTAAAAAAAAGTATTTCTTCTCATTAGCTTGAATTTCTTGAATTTTCAGGAAGAGTAAAGGAGTTCATTTTACTAATTTTTGCATTATGAAAAATGTTTCATGAATTTTAAACCAAAGGACCAGATGATATGTACAATAATGCCTCATTTATCTAAAATAAGACTTCTGTAAGGACAGCTCTCTAGAACAGAGCAAACAGTGGCCACAAAACCTCTGTATTAAAACCTGGTATCTTCTTGGCAGGGGTTTTTGGTTATTGTTGTTTTTTTTTCTTCTTCTCAATATGCAATCTATTAATCTTATCCCAAATGTAAAGGATCAGAATATTAGGGGATGAGGCCCAGAAGATAGCTTTTTAACACATCCCCCATCTACTTCAAATGCTTACTGAAAAGAAAGAAACAGTGCTTCAGGCACTCAAAGAGTTTTTCATCAGCCCTTATTAACATAGATTTCTTAATAAGATTGTTTGGTTTCCCAGCAAAAGGATTAGAAGTTGTTTACTAGGGTAAAAAATTACGGCAGACACCAGGGCCGCAGGAAGAATAAAGATAACATTGTGGAAGGAGACCAGAAAACTAAAAGGTACGCTCCTTAAAAGGATTTTCTTAACAATGACTGAGAGCAGGCTGAATTTTTTTTATTGCAACGCTGCTTGTGCAATAAATTTTAATGTCCATAATGACCTTAAAAAGTACAGGAATTTTGTGTATTATAGCAGCTCTGACTAGGAATATTCCCTATTTAAAATCACCTTGCTGGCACAGGGCTTAAAAAAATTAATAATGGACTGACTGATGACATAGGAAATGTTTGCTGGTAAGACTAGGTCTTGGTAAGACTCAAGTAATCAATATGCCCCTCAGTTATGCAGTGAATTTGTCAAGAGTGTTGTCTCCTCTCAAATGTGTAAGTATGTGATGCAACCATAAAGGTTTTTTTCAACGTGAGCAAAAACATTTTGATGGAAAAGATGACAATCATTAGGGAAAGCTGGGTGAGGTAACTGAATCCAATCTTAAGGAATTTGGAGAGAAACTCTGCCCTGTCTTCCAATAAGTAGCTCTGAAATTGTGATTATTATTAGTGCGTATCAATAAAACTATAAATCGAAGCAGTAGTCACCACAAGCACCGCACCAACTTCTATCCCCTCCCCACAGCCAACTCAGCACAGCCAAAGAATTCCCCATCCCAGCACTTATGGAAGATTTTATGTTAAGTTTTTGGTTTTACCTACTTAATACGTGTTTGTAAAATGTGTATAATGATCCATTCTGCTTTTTTTCATTTATTTGTGTGATCAAATTAGGGTTCTCTGAACTGAAAACTCGTATCATTGAACCTATAGTCCATCTCCAAAAATCAGTTAGGTCATAATTTGACAGCCCTAATGTATATTTTTTTAAAATTTGCAACAAAATTATTCAGTTGTGTGCTTCATTTAATGTCAAACACTTGGTTTGGATCTAACTTTTCTAAGCAACTGTAACTTTGCCAGTGTCTGTGAGGAAAGGGAAACCATTGGCAAACAAATAAGGTATTTTTTTTAATGTGGTAGCATTCCCTATTAAAACTTCAGCCGTAAGCTATTCCTTAATTTTAGCATTCAGTTGATCTGTTTCTCTTGATTCACTAAGGTAGTGACAAGAGCACAGACTTGAATCCAAGAGACCACAGTTTGAATCCCAACTCAACCATTTACCAGCAGTGTGACTTTGGGGAAGTTTCTTTACTTAGAAATTGTGCTAGTAATGCCTGTCTCTTAAATTGTGTGAGAATAAATGAAATACATACGTAAAGTGCAAATCACAGTGTATGGCAAATAATGGGGATTAATTAAACTCCATTAAAAAAAAACTATAAGTCTTCCAGTATTCAGCCAAGGTACACCTATTTCTGTGGCAAACTCACCATTGCTTGGTAATAGGAAGTTTGTATGTGACTTGATAGGGGAGCATTCCTCAGCAGTGTGTTTATTCAATAATCAGATGAAAAGGATGTTATATATCCTTTAAAAAATCATATTATTTGTTGATAATCTTTGTATATCTAGCTTGCTATTCTGTCTTTTTTATTTATGAGGATCATTTGGTTATATACTAGGGAGCACAACAGATGTATTATTAACTTCTAGAAAAATATTTCTTAAAAAAATAATAAATTCTACTTGTGTTCAGTGAGGTATTATAAAATCCAGATCATAATCAGGACACTTGAATTGCTTTTCCAGTGATTATTTTTAAATACCATACTATAAACTATTGTCACTTAATAGAGCACAGCTCTTTCATTTATTTAACAGCTGCTTTACAAACATAATAAATGTAAAGTCTTAGAGAATAACTTTTCCATCCTTTTATAGTTACTTGTTACTTATGTTGTTTCAGTCTGTTAAAAATTAGAGGTACATTTCACCTGACCTGGTTTTTTTAGGCTTTGAAAATCACCTTTAGTTAGCTGTAATTTTGTCATTGCCCACTACATTTAAAATGATAAATCTAAGAAATTTTTTATGTTCCCAGTCTCTTAAATTATTAAACTGACACTCTCCCCCCCTTTCCTATTTGTCTCTTGCCACAGCTTTCACATGAAATTTTACATGATTTTCAAGAGGACAGTTTGAAAACCTAGGAAAATGTTATGTATATTTGAGAAGAAATGAGGTTGCCTTTTCTTTCTTTAATGATAATAAGCTAAAATTTACCATCTGTTCTAACAGGCAATAATCCAATACTTTTTTTTTGTTTATAAAACTAAGAGCATATTTATTATAGAAAGCCAATAAAATAGAGAAATATCTTATCCTACCACCATGAAATAACACTTAATATTTTTCTTTCCTCTAAGCAAGCACACATTTTTAAAAGGTGAGTTACCAATATATCATATTTTATAACCTGCTGTTTTCACTTATTGACTATAAGGGAGCATTTTCTCTTTTTATTACATATTCTCTTAAACCTTGTTTTTCTTGGCTGTATAGTATGCCTTGTAGAGATGCATCATGATTTATTCAACCAATCCCCTATAGTTGGATATTTAAGCTGTTTCTAAATTGTTTCCATTACAAATAAAACTATAGTAAACATCCTATGCCCATTTTTTCTCACTTGTTCTGGACATGATCTTACAAGTGGAATTGCTGGGCCAATTAGTATAGACATTCATATTGCCAAATTGTTCTTCAGGAGGGTAGTACTAATTTAAAGTCCCCAAATAGCAGGATATGTGTATACCTAGCAATTTCTTCCTTTGCAAACATGGGATATTCTTTAAAAAAAAAATTGACCATATTGATAGTGAAAGTATCTAGATTTAATTTGCATTTATTTGATCTTCAATTAACTTCAGCATTTTTTTCTTTTATTTGGGGAACAGATACAGGGTGTGTAATGTAAAAATATAATGTAATTTTTCTTTGGTGAATTTTTGGTCATATTCATAGTCCATTTTTCTCTTGGTGTGCTTTGGTTTCTTTTACTTTTTTTTTAACCCAAATATTAATTTGAGGTAAAGGTAAAGATAACGGAATAGCCTTTCTTGGTATAAAATACCAAAATACACTATTCTTATGCAAATGCTGGCTTAAGATGTAAATTTTCTACAGGAAAAGTATAGTTTACAAGTTTCTTACTCTCAAGAGTATATTACCGGAGGCGGGGCAAGATGGCAGACTGGTGAGCTGTAAGTTTTAGTTACTCCTCAGGAAAGTAGGTAGAAAGCCAGGAACTGCGTGGACTGGACACCACAGAGCAATCTGTCTTTGGGCATACTTCATACAACACTCATGAAAATGTCGAACTGCTGAGATCAGCGAAATCTGTAAGTTTTTGCGGCCAGGGGACCCGCGCCCCTCCCTGCCAGGCTCAGTCCCGTGGGAGGAGGGGCTGTCAGCTCCGGGAAGGAGAAGGGAGAACTGCAGTGGCAGCCCTTATCGGAAACTCATTCTACTGATCCATACTGCAACCATAGATAGACTGAGACCAGACACCAGAGAATCTGAGAGCTGCCAGCCCAGCAGAGAGGAGACAGGCATAGAAAAAAAAAAAACAACACGAAAAACTCCAAAATAAAAGCAGAGGATTTTTGGAGTACTGGTGAACACAGAAAGGGGAAGGGCGGAGCTCAGGCCTTGAGGCGCATATGCAAATCCCGAAGAAAAGCTGATCTCTCTGCCCTGTGGACCCTTCCTTAATAGCCCTGGTTGCTTTGTCTATTAGCATTTCAATAACCCATTAGCTCTCTGAGGAGGGCCCTTTTTTTTTTTTTTTTTTTTTAATCCTTTTTTCTTTTTCTAAAACAATTACTCTAAGAAGCCCAATACAGAAAGCTTCAAAGAATTGAAATTTGGGCACGTCAAGTCAAGAGCAGAACTAAGAGAGCTCTGAGACAAAAGGCAATAATCCAGTGGCTGAGAAAATTCACTAAACACCACAACTTCCCAAGAAAAGGGGGGTGTCCGCTCACAGCCACCATCCTGGTGGTCAGGAAACATTCCTGCCCATGGCCAGCCCCATAGCCCAGAGCTGCCCCAGACAACCCAGTGTGACGGAAGTGCTTTAAATAACAGGCACACACCACAAAACTGGGCGTGGACATTAGCCTTCCCTGCAACCTCAGCTGATTGTCCCAGAGTTGGGAAGGTGGAGCAGTGTGAATTAACAAAGCCCCATTCAGCCATCATTTGAGCAGACTGGGAGCCTCCCTACACAGCCCAGCAGCCCAGAACTGCCCTGGGGGGACGGCACTCACCTGTGACATAGCACAGTCATCCCTCAACAGAGGACCCGGGGTGCACAGCCTGGAAGAGGGGCCCACTTGCAAGTCTCAGGAGCCATACGCCAATACCAAGGACTTGTGGGTCAGTGGCAGAGACAAACTGTGGCAGGACTGACTGAAGGATTAGACTATTGCAGCAGCTTTAAAACTCTAGGATCATCAGGGAGATTTGATTGTTAGGGCCACCCCCCCTCCCCGACTGCCCAGAAACACGCCCCACATACAGGGCAGGCAACACCAACTACACACGCAAGCTTGGTACACCAATTGGGCCCCACAAGACTCACTCCCCCACTCACCAAAAAGGCTAAGCAGGGGAGAACTGGCTTGTGGAGAACAGGTGGCTCGTGGACCCCACCTGCTGGTTAGTTAGAGAAAGTGTACTCCACGAAGCTGTAGATCTGATAAATTAGAGATAAGGACTTCAATAGGTCTACAAACCCTAAAACAACCCTATCAAGTTCAGCAAATGCCAAGAGGCCAAAAACAACAGAAAATTATAAAGCATATGAAAAAACCAGACGATATGGATAACCCAAGCCCAAGCACCCAAATCAAAAGACCAGAAGAGACACAGCACCTAGAGCAGCTACTCAAAGAACTAAAGATGAACAATGAGACCATAGTACGGGATATAAAGGAAATCAAGAAGACTCTAGAAGAGCGTAAAGAAGACATTGCAAGACTAAATAAAAAAATGGATGATCTTATGGAAATTAAAGAAATTGTTGACCAAATTAAAAAGATTCTGGACACTCATAGTACAAGACTAGAGGAAGTTGAACAACGAATCAGTGACCTGGAAGATGACAGAATGGAAAATGAAAGCATAAAAGAAAGAATGGGAAAAAAAATTGAAAAAATCAAAATGGACCTCAGGGATATGATAGATAATATGAAATGTCCAAATATAAGACTCATTGGTGTCCCAGAAGGGGAAGAAAAGGGTAAAGGTCTAGGAAGAGTATTCAAAGAACTTGTTGGGGAAAACTTCCCAAATCTTCTAAACAACATAAATACACAAATCATAAATGATCAGCGAACTCCAAATAGAATAAATCCAAAAAAACCCACTCCGAGACATATACTGATCACACTGTCAAACACAGAAGAGAAGGAGCAAGTTCTGAAAGCAGCAAGAGAAAAGCAATTCACCACATACAAAGGAAACAGCATAAGACTAAGTAGTGACTACTCAGCAGCCACCATGGAGGCGAGAAGGCAGTGGCACGATATATTTAAAATTCTGAGTGAGAAAAATTTCCAGCCAAGAATACTTTATCCAGCAAAGCTCTCCTTCAAATTTGAGGGAGAGCTTAAATTTTTCACAGACAAACAAATGCTGAGAGAATTTGCTAACAAGAGAGCTGCCCTACTGGAAATACTAAAGGGAGCCCTACAGACAGAGAAACAAAGACAGGACAGAGAGACTTGGAGAAAGGTTCAGTACTAAAGAGATTCGGTATGGGTACAATAAAGGATATTGATAGAGAGAGGGAAAAATATGGCAAACATAAACCAAAGGATAAGATGGCCGATTCAGGAAATGCCTTCACGGTTATAACGTTGAATGTAAATGGATTAAACTCCCCAATTAAAAGATATAGATTCGCAGAATGTATCAAAAAAAATGAACCATCAATATGTTGCATACAAGAGACTCATCTTGGACACAGGGACACAAAGAAACTGAAAGTGAAAGGATGGAAAAAAATATTTCATGCAAGCTACAGCCAAAAGAAAGCAGGTGTAGCAATATTAATCTCAGATAAAATAGACTTCAAATGCAGGGATGTTTTGAGAGACAAAGAAGGCCACTTCATACTAATAAAAGGGGCAATTCAGCAAGAAGAAATAACAATCGTAAATGTCTATGCACCCAATCAAGGTGCCACAAAATACATGAGAGAAACACTGGCAAAACTAAAGGAAGCAATTGATGTTTCCACAATAATTGTGGGAGACTTCAACACATCACTCTCTCCTATAGATAGATCAACCAGACAGAAGACCAATAAGGAAATTGAAAACCTAAACAATCTGATAAATGAATTAGATTTAACAGACATATACAGGACATTACATCCCAAATCACCAGGATACACATACTTTTCTAGTGCTCATGGAACTTTCTCCAGAATAGATCATATGCTGGGACATAAAACAAGCCTCAATAAATTTAAAAAGATTGAAATTATTCAAAGCACATTCTCTGACCACAATGGAATACAATTAGAAGTCAATAACCATCAGAGACTTAGAAAATTCACAAATACCTGGAGGTTAAACAACACACTCCTAAACAATCAGTGGGTTAAAGAAGAAATAGCAAGAGAAATTGCTAAATATATAGAGACGAATGAAAAGGAGAACACAACATACCAAAACCTATGGGATGCAGCAAAAGCAGTGCTGAGGGGGAAATTTATAGCACTAAACGCATATATTAAAAAGGAAGAAAGAGCCAAAATCAAAGAACTAATGGATCAACTGAAGAAGCTAGAAAATGAACAGCAAACCAATCCTAAACCAAGTACAAGAAAAGAAATAAGGATTAAAGCAGAAATAAATGACATAGAGAACAAAAAAACAATAGAGAGGATAAATATCACCAAAAGTTGGTTCTTTGAGAAGATCAACAAGATTGACAAGCCCCTAGCTAGACTGACAAAATCAAAAAGAGAGAAGACCCATATAAACAAAATAATGAATGAAAAAGGTGACATAACTGCAGATCCTGAAGAAATTAAAAAAATTATAAGAGGATATTATGAACAACTGTATGGCAACAAACTGGATAATGTAGAAGAAATGGACAATTTCCTGGAAACATATGAACAACCTAGACTGACCAGAGAAGAAATAGAAGACCTCAACCAACCCATCACAAGCAAAGAGATCCAATCAGTCATCAAAAATCTTCCCACAAATAAATGCCCAGGGCCAGATGGCTTCACAGGGGAATTCTACCAAACTTTCCAGAAAGAACTGACACCAATCTTACTCAAACTCTTTCAAAACATTGAAAAAAATGGAACACTACCTAACTCATTGAAGCTAACATCAATCTAATACCAAAACCAGGCAAAGATGCTACAAAAAAGGAAAACTACCGGCCAATCTCCCTAATGAATATAGATGCAAAAATCCTCAACAAAATACTTGCAAATCGAATCCAAAGACACATTAAAAAAATCATACACCATGACCAAGTGGGGTTCATTCCAGGTATGCAAGGATGGTTCAACATAAGAAAATCAATCAATGTATTACAACACATTAAAAAGTCGAAAGGGAAAAATCAATTGATCATCTCAATAGATGCTGAAAAAGCATTTGACAAAATCCAACATCCGTTTTTGATAAAAACACTTCAAAACTAGGAATTGAAGGAAACTTCCTCAACATGATAAAGAGCATATATGAAAAACCCACAGCCAGCATAGTACTCAATGGACAGAGACTGAAAGCCTTCCCTCTAAGATCAGGAACAAGACAAGGATGCCTGCTGTCACCACTGTTATTCAACATTGTGCTGGAAGTGCTAGCCAGGGCAATCCGGCAAGACAAAGAAATAAAAGGCATCCAAATTGGAAAAGAAGAAGTAAAACTGTCATTGTTTGCAGATGATATGATCTTATATCTAGAAAACCCTGAGAAATCGACGACACAGCTACTAGAGCTAATAAACAAATTTAGCAAAGTAGCGGGATACAAGGTTAATGCACATAAGTCAGTAATGTTTCTATATGCTAGAAATGAACAAACTGAAGAGACACTCAAGAAAAAGATCCCATTTTCAATAGCAACTAAAAAAATCAAGTACCTAGGAATAAACTTAACCAAAGATGTAAAAGACCTATACAAAGAAAACTACATAACTCTACTAAAAGAAATAGAAGGGGACCTTAAAAGATGGAAAAATATTCCATGTTCATGGATAGGAAGGCTAAATGTCATTAAGATGTCAATTCTACCCAAACTCATCTACAGATTCAATGCAATCCCAATCAAAATTCCAACAACCTACTTTGCAGACTTGGAAAAGCTAGTTATCAAATTTATTTGGAAAGGGAAGATGCCTCGAATTGCTAAAGACACTCTAAAAAAGAAAAACGAAGTGGGAGGACTTACACTCCCTGACTTTGAAGCTTATTATAAAGCCACAGTTGCCAAAACAGCATGGTACTGGCACAAAGATACACATATAGATCAATGGAATCAATTGAGAATTCGGAGATAGACCCTCAGATCTATGGCCGACTGATCTTTGATAAGGCCCCCAAAGTCACTGAACTGAGCCATAATGGTCTTTTCAACAAATGGGGCTGGGAGAGTTGGATATCCATATCCAAAAGAATGAAAGAGGACCCCTACCTCACTCCCTACACAAAAATTAACTCAAAATGGACCAAAGATCTCAATATAAAAGAAAGTACCATATAACTCCTAGAAGATAATGTAGGAAAACATCTTCAAGACCTTGTATTAGGCGGCCACTTCCTAGACTTTACACCCAAAGCACAAGCAACAAAAGAGAAAATAGATAAATGGGAACTCCTCAAGCTTAGAAGTTTCTGCACCTCAAAGGAATTTCTCGAAAAGGTAAAGAGGCAGCCAACTCAATGGGAAAAAATTTTTGGAAACCATGTATCTGACAAAAGACTGATATCTTGCATATACAAAGAAATCGTACAACTCAATGACAATAGTACAGACAGCCCAATTATAAAATGGGCAAAAGATATGAAAAGACAGTTCTCTGAAGAGGAAATACAAATGGCCAAGAAACACATTAAAAAAATGTTCAGCTTCACTAGCTATTAGAGAGATGCAAATTAAGACCACAATGAGATACCATCTAACACCGGTTAGAATGGCTGCCATTAAACAAACAGGAAACTACAAATGCTGGAGGGGATGTGGAGAAATTGGAACTCTTATTCATTGTTGGTGGGACTGTATAATGGTTCAGCCACTCTGGAAGTCAGTCTGGCAGTTCCTTAGAAAACTAGATATAGAGCTACCATTCGATCCAGCGATTGCACTTCTCGGTATATACCCAGAAGATCGGAAAGCAGTGACATGAACAGATATCTGCACGCCAATGTTCATAGCAGCATTATTCACAATTGCCAAGAGATGGAAACAACCGAAATGTCCTTCAACAGATGAGTGGATAAATAAAATGTGGTATATACACACGATGGAATACTACACGGCAGTAAGAAGGAACATATGACAAGTAAGAAGGAACATATGACAACATGGATGAACCTTGAAGACATAATGCTGAGCGAAATAAGCCAGGCACAAAAAGAGAAATATTATATGCTAGCACTAATGTGAACTTTGACAAATGTAAAACAAATGGTTTATAATGTAGAATGTAGGGGAACTAGCAATAGAGAGCAATTAAGGAAGGAGGAACAATAATCCAAGAAGAACAGATAAGCTATTTAACGTTCTGGGGATGCCCAGAAATGACTATGGTCTGTTAATTTCTGATGGATATAGTAGGAACAAGTTCACAGAATTGTTGCTATATTATGTAACTTTCTTGGGGTAAAGTAGGAACATGTTGGAAGTTAAGCAGTTATCTTAGGTTAGTTGTCTTTTTCTTACTCCCTTGTTATGGTCTCTTTGAAATGTTCTTTTATTGTATGTTTGTTTTCTTTTTAACTTTTTTTTTCCATACAGTTGATTTAAAAAAGAAGGGAAAGTTAAAAAAAAAAAAAAAGAAAAACAAGGAAAAAAAAAAAAGATGTATTGCCCCCTTGAGAAGCCTGTGGAGAATGCAGGGGTATTCGCCTAACCCACCTCCATGGTTGCTAACATGACCACAGACATAGGGGACTGGTGGTTTGATGGGTTGAGCCCTCTACCATAAGTTTTACCCTTGGGAAGACGGTTGCTGCAAAGGAGAGGCTAGGCCTCCCTATATTTGTGCCTAAGAGTCTCCTCCCGAATGCCTCTTTGTTGCTCAGATGTGGCCCTCACTCTCTGGCTAAGCCAACTTGAAAGGTGAAATCACTGCCCTCCCCTCTACGTGGGATCAGACACCCAGGGGAGTGAATCTCCCTGGCAACGTGGAATATGACTCCCGGGGAGGAATGTAGACCCGGCATCGTGGGACGGAGAACATCTTCTTGACCAAAAGGGGGATGTGAAAGCAAATGAAATAAGCTTCAGTGGCAGAGAGATTCCAAAAGGAGCCAAGAGGTCACTCTGGTGGGCACTCTTACGCACACTTTAGACAACCCTTTTTAGGTTCTAAAGAATTGGGGTAGTTGGTGGTGGATACCTGAAACTATCAAACTACAACCCAGAACCCATGAATCTCGAAGACAGTTGTATAGAAGTGTGGCTTATGAGGGGTGACAGTGGGATTGGGAAAGCCATAAGGACCACACTCCCCTTTGTCTAGTTTATGGATGGATGTATAGAAAAATAGGGGAAGGAAACAAACAGACAAAGGTACCCAGTGTTCTTTTTTACTTCAATTGCTCTTTTTCACTCTAATTATTATTATTGTTATTTTTGTGTGTGTGCTAATGAAGGTGTCAGGGATTGATTTAGGTGATGAGTGTACAACTATGTAGTGGTACTGTGAACAATCGAAAGCACGATTTGTTTTGTATGACTGCGTGGTATGTGAATATATCTCAATAAAATGATGATTAAAAAAAAGAGTATATTTCCATTTTTAGGGCTTTATTTGGATTATCACTCTGCAAATATAAATGAGGTCCTAGAATATTCTCAGAATTGGATAGCTGCTTTTTATTACTATACCTTAAGAGAGCTTCATCTTTGAAGTCAAAACTCTTCAGCTAGATATCAGGGGAGGAGGGTCAGGGTATGATGGAGTTCTGTGTGTGGGGTAAGTGTTGTTTTTGCAACTGTTCCTATAACTTTGAATTTATTTCAAAATAAAAAATATTTAAAAAAATTAAAATAAAAAAACTCTTCAGCTAGAGCTGTAAGCAGGGACATGAATAGACATTTACACACTGATGTTTGTGGTGGCATTATTCACGATTGCTAAAGGATGGAGGTGTCCTATGTCCATCAACTGATGAGTGGATGGCAAACTGTGGTGTATACACATGATGGAATATTACGCAGCTGAAGGGAGAAATGAAGTCATGATGCATGCAGTGATGAAGATGAACCTTGAGGACATTATGTTGAGTGAAATAAGCCAGAGACAGAAGGACCAGTATTGTATCGTCTAACTATTATTTACTAACTATAATGAGCAAACTCTGGGAGTTAAATTTGAGAGCATAGGTTTTCAGGAGATAGAAAGAGGGTTGAGATTGGGCAATTGATGCTTAAGGAGTACAGTGTTTAATATAAGGTTGATTGTAAAGGTTCGGAAATGGATAGCGCAATACAGTGTGATGGGAGCACAATACTGTATGTGTTGAGTAACAAAGCCAAGTGTGAATTTAGTTGAAAGAGGAAGGCTAGGGTCATATATGTCACCAGAAGGAAAGCTAGAGGATAAAAATTGGGACTGTGTACCACAGCGAAACTTAGAGTGGACGATGATGGTGGTTAATTGTACAAATATAAGAAAGTTCTTACATGAACTAGAGCAAACATAGGTCACTATTACAAGGTATTGATGTTAGGGTGGTATATGGGAAAAATACAATTAATGCAAACTAAGGGCTATACTTAACAGTAACATTGTAATAGTCTTTCATTAATTGTTAACAAAGGCAATATATCAAAGCTAAATGTCCATAATATGGGGATATGAAGGGTGTGGGATTTTTTGTTTGTTTGTTTATTTTGGTTGGTTGTTTTTTCAAAAGGAATGAGAATGTCCTCATATTGACTGTGGTAGTGAATGCATAACTAGTGATTATACCAAGAGCCACAGATTATACACTTAGGATGGATTGTATGGTGAGGGAATACAACTGTTCAAATAATAATAATAATAATAATAATAAACCTCTTCAGCTGATCACAAGTCTGAGCTCAGAAAATAAACTCTATTACATTTTTGGGATTTGGACTTAAAGTAATAGTGGATGGCAGATGTGGTGGTTTGACTGTCATCTTAAACAAACAAAGAAGTAAAAGGGAAGAGGAAAGGAATGGAAGACTATTTCCTTACCAAGCAATCCCACAGTTTATTGTCTAGAAACAAAAAAAGAAGAAGAAAGAAAGGAAAAGAAAGAAGGGGGGGGGTGAGGGAGAAAAAAGCCAGTTTTGTGTACTGTCGAGCACACAGATGTTCCTCTTGGCAGCCATACAGTACTAGTCAGGATTGGGGTTTTTGCAGACGTAGAATGTGAGGCTTCTTTGTTGGAGACAAAGTGTTGCCTGTGGTGGGAATTGCCGCAGTGATGGGAAAGTATCGTAATGTATTGTTGGATTACTGTGATTTTCAATAGAGACAGTACATTAAAGTAGCTTTGTGGGCAGTGGATTGTTTCAGCCAAGCCTGGCTAATAACACACTCTTCTTGGCAAACTATTTAAAAAGGTAAAACTGGCATAGATCATGAAGTCCATCCCATACTTGGGCATCAGAATTACTTTTGGAAGCACTCATTTTTAACAACCAATTTATTTAATGTTATTCAGCAAAAGAGTTTATGGCTACAAAGTTAGAACTGTAACAACTTTTCAAATGGATCTGTTTCCTCTTTTGATAATGACTAAACTAGTCTTCAGAGTTGTTATAGAAAATAGCTTTTTAATCCAGTTGTTCCTTCTTAACTCACTTGTTTACTTAGAATAAAGTTTTATTACAAGATAGAAGGTGCATCATTTACATGTTTTTAATTTTAACCTATTTGTGTATATTTGGAATGTTTTTTTAAATTTATGAACACTGTATTGTGAAATGTTTAAACCATATGTTTAAATCTAGTCACTAAACAGCAAAGGTTAGTATTCTTTAATTTGCTTGCCAGCTTTATCTGTCCTGGCCTTCCATAGAGTTTACTTAAGTAGAACAATTAGCTATGCCATATTAAATGTCAACCTAGATGTTAACTGTGTTTTAAGGTTACTATTAAATTTAAAGGATTGATCATTGAATGCATTTTAGTTGTCTCTCCCTTACCCCTTATATAAAAAATAAGTAAATTTTTATAGCTTTAATTGCTTATATAGAATTGGAACAGGAAGAGAAAGGAGACTATGAAAAGTGTAGAGCCTGATTCCTACCAGTCTCCCTATCACCCGGTACTCTCCAGTCCATCTTTGCCTTCTTTTGGTTCCTTAATCCAAATTTTTCCTACCTTTGAACCTTTGCACCAGCTGTTCCCTCTGCCTGAAACACTCTTCCCCCAATCTTTGCACAACTAGCTCCTCTTTTTGTCATTCAGACTCCACTTAAATGTCATGTCTTCCTTCACCACCCAATCCACCATAGCTCCAGTCCCTCTCTTGTCTCTCACCTTTTAAAATTTTCTGCACAGCACTTACTGTATGAATTATTTTGTGTTTGTTTATTCTTTCTCTCCCAACCAGAGTGTAAGCTCTAAGAGTACTGAACCCTGTCTTTCTGGTACACTGCTTACTTACTCCAGCACTTAGAAAATTACATGCCATAGATGGGCCTTTAAAAAATATTTGTTAAATGAATGAACCAATGAACAAATTGACAGATTGGAGCTGTAGACCCAGGATACATACTCCTGCTGAGCCCATCTCTCTCATGACTTATATTCTGTTCTCATCTCTTTAGTTACATTGGGTCCTGCTCTCAACAGAAAGACCCTCTAGGTCTAGAATCCAGGGCCTAGAAACACTACACTATTATCTGCTTAATTTTGTTTATTATCACTTTCTAGAAACTCTGGTTTCTATTCCTTATCCAAGAGATTAGAGCCTTTAGATAATTGACACCCATCAAAAGTTAAGCCCAAGTTCATCACACACCTTTGAACACTTCTTTGTGATCCCCACCCCCACCCCTGAAACAGGAGTCAATCCAACTGTCAGGATCAATATGCCGGTCCCAGTAAACCCTATAACCAGACTTACATAAGTTATGACTGAAGTAGCTAATTCTATACCTGAGTTAGATTTATTGGTTAAATCAAGGTCTGTCCTGACAAGACTTTTTTTTTTTTTAATTTTTTTAGTTTTTATTGAGATTGTTCACATACCATACAACTATCCAAAGATCCAAAGTGCACAGTCAGTTGCCTGTGGTACCATCATACAGCTATGCATCCATAACCATAATTAATTTTTTTTCAATTTTTAGAACATTTTCATTACTCCAGAAAAGAAATAAAGACAAAAAAAGGAAACTCCAATCCTCCCATACCCCTAACCACCCCCCCTTTCCATTATTGATTCATAGTTTGGTATAGTACATTTGTTCCTGTTGATGAAAGAATGTTAAAATACTGTTAACTGTAGTATATAGTTAGTAATAGGTATATATTTTTTTCCTATATGCCCCTCTACTATTAACTTCTAGTTATAGTGTCATACATTTGTTCTGGTTCATGAGAGGGATTTCTAGTATTTGTACAGTTAATCGTGAACATTGTCCACCACAAGATTCACTGTTTTATACATTCCCATCTTTTAACCTCCACCTTTCCTTCTGGTGACATACGTGACTCTGAGCTTATGTTTCCACCACCTTCACACACCATTTAGCACTGTTAGTTATTCTCACAATGTGCTACCATCACCTCTGTCCATTTCCAAACATTTAAGTCCACCCTAGTTGAACATTCTGCTCATAGTAAGCAACTGCTCCCCATTCTTTAGCCTCGTTCTATATCCTGGTAACTTACATTGCATGTCTATGAGTTTACATATTATCATTAGTTCATATGTGAGACCCTGCAATATTTGTCCTTATGTGTCTGTCTTATTCCACTCATAATAGTGCCCTCAAGTTTTCTTCATCAACCCATTTTTTTAAGACGGTTTTGTTCACACACCATACATTCCATCCTAAGTAAACAATTGTTGGTTCCCTGTATAGTCACGTATTTATGTATTCAGCACCATCGCCACTATCTACATAGGGACATCTCCATTTCTTCCACAAAGAAGGAGGAAGAGTCAAAGAAGGCAGAGAGACAAAAGAAAAATAAAAAGAGGAAAAAAAAAATATGACAGCTAGAAAGCAATAAAAGGAAAGATAGCATTAAACTAAAGAGTCAGACAACATCACCAATGCTAGGAGTCCCATACCCTTCCCCTATGTTCCCCCCCCCCATATGCATTTAGCTTTGGTATATTGCCTTGTTATATTAAAGGAAGCATAATACAATGTTTCTGTAATTATAGTCTCTAGTTTCGCATTGATTGTATTTTCCCCCAATCCCACCCTATTTTTAACCCCTTGCAATGTTGACATTCATTTGTTCTACCTCATGTAAAAACATATTTGTACCTTTTGTTACAATCGTTGAGTACCCTAGATTTCACTGAGTTACTCAGTCCCAGTCTTTATCTTTCCTCTTTCTTTCTGGTGTCCCACATGCACCTAACCTTCCTCTTTCAACCATCCTCACAGTCATCTTTGTTCAGTGTACTTATATTGCTATGCTACTGTCTCCCAAAATTGTTTTCCAAACCTCTCACTCCTGTCTTTTCTGTCTGCAGAGCTTCCTTTAGTGTTTCCTGTAGAGCAGGTATCTAGTTCACAGACTGTGTCATTGTCTGTCTGTCAGAGAATATTTTAAGGTCTCCCTCATATTTGAGGGACAGTTTTGCTGGATATAGGATTCTTGGTTGGTGGTTTTCTCTTTCAGTATCTTAAATATATTACCCCACTTCCTTCTTGCCTCCATCGTTTCTATTGAGAAATCCTCACATAGTCTTATCAAGTTTCCTTTGTATGTGATGGATCACTTTTCTCTTGCTGCTTTCAGGATTCTCTCTTTATCTTTGATGTTTGATAATCTGATTATTAAGTGTCTTGGTGTAGGCCTATTCAGATCTATTCTGTTTGGGGTACGTTGCACTTCCTGGAACCGTAATTTTATGTCTTTCATAAGAGATGGGAAATTTTCATTGATTATTTCCTCTATTATTGCTTTTGCCCCTTTTCCCTTCTCTTCTCCTCCTGGGACACCAATGACACATACATTCCTGTGTTTCATTTTGTCCTTAAGTTTCTGGACTCATATTTTTCCATTCTTTTCTCTGTCTTTTCTTTTGTGCGTAGGCTTTCAAGTGCCTTGTTCTCAGTTCCTGAGTGTTTTCTTCTGCCTCTTGAGATCTGCTGTTGTATGTTTCCATTGTGTCTTTCATCTTGTGTGTTGTGCCTTTCATTTCCATAGATTCTGCCAGTTTTTTTTTTCGAACTTTCAGTTTCTTCCCTGTGTACACCCAGTGTTTTCATTATATGCTTCATCTCTTTTGCCATATCTTCCGTCAACTTTTTGAATTGATTTAGTATTAGTTGTTTGAATTCCTGTATCTCAGTTGAAGTGTAAGTTTGTTCCTTTGGGCCATAACTTCGTTTTTCTTGTGTAGGTTGTAGTTTTCTGTTATATAGGCATCTGGTTTCCTTGGTTACCCCAATCAAGGTTTCCCAGACCAGAATGGGCTCAGGTCTTGGAAGGAGGCAATAGTGTCCTGTTTCCCTGAGGGTGTCTTAGAAGATTGGTACACCCTGTGAGGCCTCAAGTCATTGTGCTTTTCTGCCCAGCAGGTGGCGCCTGTCAGCCTGTAGCTCCAGACTGAGTAAGGAGGTGTGGCCCATGGCTGTCTTCCCCCAGCTCTGGGGTCTGGTTCTGAATGAAAGGCAGGTAGTAGAGCTTGGTACCACCTTCTTCCTCTTAGGGAAAATACATCCCCTAGGGAGAGGTCACTTACATTTGAATAGACTCTCTGCCTGTTCTGTCTCCACCCTTGTCTGGGTCAGAGCGCTGGGAACTGAAAATGGCTGAGGTTTTCTCCACTGAGCCTAAAAAGGGACAGGAAGCCCCCTTCAGGGTCAATCCACGGCCACCCTCTGGCTCTCCAAGGTCAGTTGTCACCAAAAGCCTCTGTCTGCTTATTGGGGATTTGTATCTTGTATTGAGGAGTCCATGTTTGTTAATTAAAACCCCATTTGGAGCTCATCTGAGCTATATTCGCTTGCTTGGAGAGTGATGCTCTCTAGCACCACAAGGCTTTGCAGTTCGGGCCATGTGGGGAGGGGGCTCCTGGCTTGGATCTGCAGTTTTTACTCACAGATTTTATGCTGTGATCTCAGGTATTCCTCCCAATTCAGGCTGGTGTATGATGAGTGGACAGTCACATTTGTCCCCCTGCAGTTATTCCAGATTATTTACTAGTTGTTCCTGGTTGTTTATTAGTTGTTCTGGGGGACTAACTAGCTTCCACTCCTCTCTATGCCGCCATCTTCTTCTGTCTCCCTGACAAGACTTTTATGGGCATTTACTAAATTCTTCCTGTACATTCTCTCTTACAGTCTTCCCAGCAATCCCA
The DNA here is from genome assembly GCF_015220235.1 of Choloepus didactylus. NCBI lineage: Eukaryota > Metazoa > Chordata > Mammalia > Pilosa > Megalonychidae > Choloepus > Choloepus didactylus. Next base: position 35,915,885 of record NC_051320.1, on the reverse strand, counting down.
TAAGATGGGTACTCTGGTGATTCCCATTTTATGATAAAGATAGGGAAGCTAAATAACTTGCCCAGGGTTACATAATGATTATACAGTTGTTCACATAAAAGAAGTGTTTTAGGGAACAGAATTGTTATTAAACACTTTCAGAATTATGTGTTTGTTTTTTATCCTAGTTTTAGTTATTTCTGACCAGTAAACCAATAAACTGTGGCTTTCTCTACCTATTAATGTGATACTATATGTGCTCTCTGGACAGGATTTTGCTGTTCCTTCGATCATTTAAACTCTGGCAAGTTCAAAAGCTCTAAGATCTTGAAATTTTTTTTTCATTTTGTAGGTACTTCTTACACACTCTTCAGGGAAAGCTAGATACAGACAACCTCTATAAAATAGAATTTGATAGGGAAAATGAATGTTCATCAAAGTTAGAGATTCTTATTATGAACTAATTTCTTTTTAATAGTGAAGAAAAAAACTTGAAATCACTATTCTACTCTGTTTTGTTTTCCTTTAAAAACACGAGAATTTTTTCTGAGATATTTACATTATCAGAATATAATGTACTGTTCTTTTTGGAATTGCACTGTTGTTTGAATGTCACTTTCTGAGTAGCCAAAGCTTCAGAATAATGTTATCTAATCCCCAGGAAATAGCCTCAACCTTCTTCTCCTTCCAATATAAAAACAAAACCTAATAAAAAAGGTTTTGTTTACAATTTAAAATCATAAATAGAAGCTTTGATTTTGATTCAAAGATTCTGAAGTGTGTAATATTTCCTTTTTGCCGAATTTTATTTCAAATATATTTGACTTGACAATATTTTACTATATTAGCATGTAGAGCAAAATCACCATAGAGGTACAGATCTGCTTAGAAGCAATTTTTTTTCTTGTATCAGCAGCAAAAATATCAACTTACTGAGCATGAGCATTGTCACTCGTCACTGTGTAGTCACACTCCTGATTTGATATGAATAACCCACAGATCAGGGAATACTTGCAACATTCTGAATAGCACATTGCCAATGCTTTGGCTGCTACTCAGGTTTTAAAATCAATGAATGCAGCTTTGAGATTGTAGGCCACTTTAAGGAGCATGTATGACAGGTGGTGGAATGCAAAGTTGTCCAAAGACCTCATACCCCCACCAGTTACAGTCAAGAGTATACATTTCTATAATCTACAAACATTTATCAAATACCTACGATGTGCAGTATAGTATAGTGCTACAAAGTGGACTTCCAAAAATACCACATTAACGTAGATTCATTAAAGAGAATACCATTGTATAACAGAAAACAGAAGCTATATTTAGCTTCTTGTGTCTCTTTTCTTATTTGCATGCTAGAGGAGGTTTATCCTACTTTCGTTAGAAATTGCCTGCCTAAGAAAGTGACTAATATAAGGAGTAAAGCATCTGTGTTGCCTGGTCAATTAAGTATCCATTCTATCCGAAACAAAACTTAGCTGGCCATTGAGCCATGAATCACATCAAGAATCTCCTTTAAGCATCAGCTTTTAGCGAAATGAATAAGCTAATAATGCTTAATGGCTATTGCTATCTGGAAATAAGTCAAGGCAGTTATGGATGTGGTAAGTCAGCAGTGAGAGCACCATCCTTCATGGTCTGAAAGAGTTCAGTGAGAAAGATGGATTGAAAGGTAATCTGATTTAAACTTTTTTACTGCGTACCTGACCTACCTTCTGACTTTTTGGTTATTCATTTTTAATTTTCCTTCCAGCTTTAGTGCTTCCCGGTGTGGAGGACCTAATGGTGTAGAACCTAATAGAATGAAAGAATTTTGGAAAATGGAAGGAATCTTGGAAATCATCTAATTCATCCCTTACTGAATTCAAACTTTGTCATTGCCAAAATGGTCATTCATCTTGAAAATTTCCTTTGATTTCATCCATTTATAGACATAACAACCAGTTCCCTTTCCATCCAGCTCTGTTGGAAGTTCTTCATATTAAACTGAAATCTGCTAAATCTGCCATCCTATAACTTCTACCCATTTATCTTACTTCTGCTCTTTGGAGGTATGCAAAATAGTCATACAAAATAAATATTGTTACCTCTTTAATAGTAAACCTTTTAAATTGTTTGGACAGTTATAATAAGGTCCTTTGTCTACTTTTTTTCAACCTGCTTAATATCCTCCTCTCAAGTTCTTCATTCTGCATCATACAAAATTCTTTCACCATTCTCTTCTGGAGAGACTCTAGTTTATCGAGGACCCTCTAGTTGCGTTGTGCAATAATGGCCAGAATAGTGAATGGAGATTGGGATTATTATGTGTAATAATTCCTTTATTATGTGAAATATAAATTTGGACAAATTCAGCCTAAAGTTACATAGCTTTCTTGGGAACCAAACCACGTTGTCTACTCTTTCTTGAGCTTGCAGTTCCCTAAAACCACCTAATAAAGTGAAGTTCCTTTAAACTGCTTGCCTTTTCTGTACTTGTGTAGTTCATTTTCCTTTTTATTTTTAATTTCCCCAGAACTTCTATAGACCTCAGAACCCCCAGTTTTCAATAAAGGGTATAACTGAATGTGTTTAATAAATGTACCCAGATTTGGGTGTACAAAGGCCAAATATCAGACAAGGCCTGTACATGTCACTGAGTCCCAAGCTCTTTCCAAGACCCCAAGAATCTATTTCAAGCCAACTTGGCATAAGCCTTGTCAGTAGGTGATAAAGGTCTTGATGCTCCCCTTGTTCCTCCTCGACCTTCCTCCCCATTGACAGTGGATCTTGTCCTACAGATGGGCTGTTTAAAGCACAGTGGATTGTATGGAACCAGCAACGTGAGTCTGATTCTTTTATGAAGCATTTTTCTCTTTCACTCTCTGGCCTTGCCATTGTATATTGGCTACTGGCTACAAAGTCTCCACAGTCTTGGCTTTCCAAAAGGCATCTGATAATATTGGCTTCCTTGTTGAAAAGGCACAGATATCAGGAGTGACCTGTTAAAGAGCTCCACCTCCCACCAAGGGAATTGGTAGAATATGGCTTTTCAGTCTATTTTTGCTTCCATGGGTTGTGGGGAGAAAAAGAGGGGACTCTTTGTGCCTATAGTTTCTCTATTTCTTGTTGTATCCTCTTACCTCATATAGGTGTTTGAATAGGTGTTTGTTGAAAATTCAGCAATACTCATTTAGTATTTAATTTAGAGACAGAGACAAGATTAAAAGAAAAATAAAACTCTAAAAATGAGTTGGTACAATGAATTTAGAATTCTTTTTTCTTTTGATTAATCAAAAGTGCAGGGAACTAGAAATCTGGAAACAGGTTCTACCATTGGAAAACATTACTTATGACCTTTGAAGGATGAAATAATCTATAGATAACATCTGCCATAAAGTAATTTTTGAGCTCAAATTGACTCCTTTTTATTGTATAAGTAGTAAGTGTTAAGTTCTCAAATAATGTGCAAGTGATTTTAAATATCTTACATTTTTTGGTAATGAAAATAAAATCTGAACTGCAGCTAAGCTAATATAATTAAGCCTTTTGTTTAGATGAAATTGCATATTAATCACTTCAGTTTTCATAATGGAAAAATAACTTTGTTCTTCTCATATCTAGTATTTAAAACATGCAGTTTTAATATTGACCTTCTATGTACTATCTATACCATATGCACTTGTTAGGGAAATTAAAGCTTGAATTAAATAAGATTGTTCCAGAAATTACCATGAACGTTTGAAATTCCATAGAGACTAAAGACTCAGAGAATGTAACTTTTAAACACATTAACCAGTGATTTTTGAATACCATCTGAGGGAGTCAAGACCCATTTGAGGAGCTTTTTCCCAAATGTGCATGAATCTCTAGTACCACCATATTGATTTTTTTTTTTTAATCAGAGCAGTTGTAGGTGTACAGAAAATCATTCAGAAAGTACAGAGTTTCTGTATACTCTTACATACAGTTTTCCCTATTAACATTTTCCATTAGAGTGGTACTTTTGTTACAATAGATAATAGAGATATTATTTGAAAATTATTGTAATTATGCTATTATAGCCCATTGTTTACATTACATTTACTTATATACAACCTAAAATTTTCCTTTTTGTCCCTTTTCAAATATGCAATTCAGTGGTGTTAATTACATTCACAAAGTTGTGCCTCCATCACCATCATCCATTATTAAAATTTTTCCATTACCCAGAACAGAAACTCCATACAAATCAATCATTAACTCCCCACTCTCCTCTCCCACCTGGCTCCTGGTAACCAGTATTCTAGTTTATGACTTTAGGAATTTGCATGTTTGACTTATTTCATATGAGTAAGATCATACAATATTTGCCTTTTGTGTCTGGCTTATTTTACTCAACATGATGTCTTCAGGGTTCATCCATGTAGCATGTGTCAGAACTTCATTCGTTTTAGGACCAATTTTTTTGTATATATTCCACATTTTGTTTATCTCTTCATCTGTTGATGGATATTTAGGTTGCTTCCACCTTTTGGCAATTGTGAATAATGCTGCTATGAACACCAGTATGCAAATACCTGTTCAAGTCCTTGCTTTCAATTATTTCGTGTATATATCTAGAAGTGGAGTGCTGGGTCATATGATAATACTTAACTTTCTGAGGAATTGCCAAACTGTATTCCACCATGGCTGCATCATTTTACATTCCCACCAACAGTGGACAAGTGTTCCTGTTTCTCTACATCCTGTACAACACTTATTTTCCATTTGTTTAAATATAGGCATTCTAATGGGTATAAGATGGTATCTCATTTTGATTTTGATTAGCATTTTCCCAATTGCTAATGATGTTGAGCATCTTTTCATCTATTTTTTGGCCCTTTGAGTATCTTCATTGGAGAAATGTCTTTTCAAGTCTTTTACCCATTTTTTAATTGGGTTTTTTGTGTTTATGTTGTTGATTTGTAGCAGTTCTTCATATACTCTGGATATTAAACCTTTATCAGATAGATGGTTTCCAAATATTTTCTCCCATTCTTTAGGCTGTCTTTTTACCTTCTTGATAAGTCCTTTGATGTACATAGTTTTTAATTTTGATGTCCCATTTTATCTATTTTTTCTTTTGTTTGTTTATGCTTTGGGTATAGTGTAAAAACCATGGCTTAACACAAGATCCTGAAGATGTTTCCTTATGTTTTCTTCTAGATGCTTTTTGTTCTTATGTTTAGGACTTTAATCTGTTTTGAGTTAATTTTTGTATATGATGTGAAGTAGGGGTCCTCCGTCATTCTTCTGCATATAGCTCTCCAGTTCTCCCAGTACCATTTGTTGAAGAGACTGTTCTTTGCCCAAACTGGATTTGTGCTGCCAAAGCTTGTCTCTGTTAAAACAGGTATATATATTCTTTTCTCATAAAATTATATACTACAAAATGTGCCCCTGTTTGCTTAGATATCATAGTAATAGCACTAAGTTTAAACATTTAATCCTTCTGTTCCCTTTGGGTTCCTCCCTATACTCCATACATATTTCTATTCATATTTTGACCAGCAACAAATTTTTTTGCATAAAAATAGACAGGATTTTCCATTCCCCAATTTCTTGATTTCTTAACACATCTTATTTTGTAACTATGAGGGAAGATTATAACTGTCATTATTGATGTCATTTGTATTGTATTATATGCATAGTCCACATTATTAAAAAATGAAATTATTTTCTGAACACTTAAAATGTTCCATTTTCACATTTCATAAAATATAACAATGCTTGAACAAAAATCAAAACTTCTATTTGTAGTGACACAAAATGCTACAAAGGCAAGGTTAAAAAATTTGGTATAAGGGAAAACCAAAATCATACCTTTAAATTAAAATCACAGGCACCCACGTGGGACATGACTCCCAGGGATGTTAATCTCCCTGGTGACGTGGAACATGACTCCTGGGTATGAGGCTGGACCAGGCATCATGGGATTGAGAAAGCCTTCTTGGACCAAAAGGGGGACAAGAAATGAAACAAAATTTCAGTGACTGAGCGATTTCAAATAGAGTTGAGAGGTCTATCTGGAGGTTATTCTTATGCAGTAAATCGATAACGATTTTTAGTTTTTAGTGTATTAGAATAGCTAGAAGGGAATACCTGAAACTTTGAATGATAATCCAGTAGCCTTGATTCTAAAAGATGATTGTATAACTATATAGCTTTTATGGTGTGACTGTGTAATCGTGAAAACCTTGCAACTGACACTCCCTTTATTCAGTATATGAACAGATGAGTACAAAAATAAAGACAATAAATAAATAATAGGAGGTGGATAAGAGGTATGGGATGTTTTGGGTGGTGTTTTTTATTTTTATTCCCTTTTTTTTTTTTGGAGTAATGAAAATTTCAAAAATTGATTGTGGTATATTCCAAAATAATTTGGGCAGAAATAAAAATATATATGCAGGACACCCGCCCTGAGGAGCTGGTGGAAAATGCCGAGGTGTTGGACTTCCTCACCTGGATTGTTCCTGATGTTCTCACAAACATTGAGGACTGGCGGTGTGGTACACCGAGCCGTCTATCTTGGGACTTGCCCTTATGAAGCTCGTTACTGCAAAGGAGAGGCTAAACCTGTTTATAATTGTGCCTAGGAGTCTCCCCTTGAGAGAGTCTAAACTTGCATGTAATGGTACCTAAGAGTCTCCCCCTGAGTACCTCTTGCTCAGATGTGGCCCTCTCTCTCTCTAACTGAGCCATCTCGACAGGTGAACTCACTGCCCTCCCCCCTACGTGGGACCCGACTCCTAGGGGTGTAAATCTCCCTGGCAATGCAGAATATGACTCCCGGGGATGAATGTGGACCCGGCATCATGGGACTGAGAGTATCTTCTTGACCAAAAAGGGGATGCAGAATGAGACGAAATAGTTTCAGTGGCTGAGAGATTCCAAATGGAGTCGAGAGGTCACTTGGTGGACATTCTTATGCACTATATAGATAACACCTCTTAGGCTTTAATGTATTGGAATAGCTAGAAGTAAATACCTGAAACTACCAAACTCCAACCCAGCAGTCTGGACTCCTGAAAACAATTATATAATAATGTAGATTACAAGGGGTGACAGTGTGATTGTGAAGTCCTTGTGGATCACACCCCCTTTATCTAGTGTATGGATGAGTGGAGTAATGGGGATAAAAACTAAAGGACAAATGGGGTGGGATGGGGGGATGATTTGGGTGTTCTTTTTTCACTTTTATTTTTTATTCTTGTTCTGGTTCTTTCTGATGTAAGGAAAATGTTCAGAGATAGATTGTGGTGATGAACGCATAACTATGTTATCATACTGTGGACAGTGGATTGTATATCATGGATGATTGTATGGTGTGTGAATGTATTTCAATAAAACTGAATTTAATTAAAAAATAAATAAAATAAATAAAAATACAAACATAAAAAAATAAAAAATAAAGTCTCAGGGGCTGAGATTTCAAGTGGAGTCGAGAGGTCACTCTGGTGGGCACTCTTATGCACTATATAGATAACTGTTTTTAGGTTTTAATGTGTTGGAATAGCTAGAAGTAAATACCTGAAACTATCAAACTGCAACCCAATATCCTTGACTCTTGAAGATGATTGTATAACAATGTAGCTTACAAGGGGTGACAATGTGATTGTGAAAGCCTTGTGGATCATACTCCCTTTATCCAGTGTATGGATGGATGAGTAGAAAAATGGGGAGAAAAACTAAATGAAAAATAGGGTAGTGGGGTGATTTGGGTGTTCTTTTTTACTTTTATTTTTTATTCTTTTTTTTCTGGTATAAGAAACATGTTCAAAAAATAGATTGGGGTGATGAATGCACAGCCATATCATAGTACCGTGAACAGTTGAGTGAACACCGTGGATGATTGTATGATAGATGAATATATCTCAGTGAAACTGAATTTAAAAAAATTGATTGTGGTGACGAATGCTCAACTGTTTGATGATACTGTGAACCATTGAATAATTGTGGATCATTATCTGGTATGTGAATGTATGTCAGTAAAATTGCATTAAAATTTTGAATTGCATTAAGAGCTCAAAATCCTTATACAAGATCACTGCAATTTGAGGAAATACAGTTTGGTATTATAAACAGTTGTTTCCTCACTACCATGAGGACACATAGTACACTTACTGCCAGTTATATGCATTGCTCATTTTGGCTTAGTTGAAAGGCACACTATGGAATTTTTTAAGTGAAAATCATTGAGTTTTTCAAAGGGCTTTGGTAATAGTTCAAGTGGTATAAATTGTGATTATAATGATTTATTGCTGATTTACATCTTCTAATGACCAGTGATAATAAATTAGGACTTAAGATGTATACTATACTTTAAACTATAATGATGAATGGAAATATTGAAGAGGGCGAGAATTTCGAGAACACTCTCTCACCTTTATTTTATTAACCATGACTGCTGTGCTTGATAGTACACTGATAGGCAGTAATAAAGTAGATAGGTGTATATTCTAAATAATTGGCAACTTATTCAACAGATCGTACAGAAACAGACAGTTAGTTAGGGGCCAAGGAATGATGCATACCTGTGATCAGGTAGGGAAGAAAAAGAGGAAATGAGAGCATCTTGATAGGCATTTTACAGATTGAACAGAAAGATAACCATAGGCTAGATATGTTATGGAAATATGGCAGAGAAAGTACTTTGAAAAAAGGGGCAAGTGTGAAGTACTTCAAGTAGTCTGTGTAGAAATGTTCACTTGTTAGTTAATAAGCAATTCTTTAAGAAAGAATAATATTTTACATTGCTAATATGTAGCCTTAAATTTTTGCATTTTGTGTATACGCTTAATCAGTTGTACTTAATATTCTATATGATACCAATTTTCAAAAATGTAAGATTATATAAAAGTAGAATAAAAATCATAGAACTGCAAAAGACCTTAGATCTATTTTATTTTATTTTTTTTTTCATTTTATTGAGATGTATTCATATACCACGCAGTCATACAAAACAAATCATACTTTCGATTGTTCACAGTACCATTACATAGTTGTACATTCATCACCCAGATCAATCCCCGACACCTTCATTAGCACACACACAAGAATAACAAGAATAATAATTAGAGTGAAAAAGAGCAGTTGAAGTAAAAAAGAACACTGGGTACCTTTGTCTGTTTGTTTCCTTCCCCTATTTTTCTACTCATCCATCCATAAACTAAGCGAAGTGGAGTGTGGTCCTTATGGCTTTCCCAATCCCCTTGTCACCCCTCATAAGCTACATTTTTATACAACTGTCTTCGAGATTCATGGGTTCTGGGTTGTAGTTTGATAGTTTCAGGTATCCACCACCAGCTACCCCAATTCTTTAGAACCTAAAAAGGGTTGTCTAAAGTGTGCGTAAGAGTGCCCACCAGAGTGACCTCTCGGCTCCTTTTGGATTCTCTCTGCCACTGAAGCTTATTTCATTTCCTTTCACATCCCCCTTTTGGTCAAGAAGATGTTCTCTGTCCCACGATGCCGGGTCTACATTCCTCCCCGGGAGTCATATTCCACGTTGCCAGGGAGATTCACTCCCCTGGGTGTCTGATCCCACGTAGGGGGGAGGGCAGTGATTTCACCTTTCAAGTTGGCTTAGCCAGAGAGAGAGGGCCACATCTGAGCAACAAAGAGGCATTCGGGAGGAGGCTCTTAGGCACAACCATAGGGAGGCCTAGCCTCTCCTTTGCAGCAACCGTCTTCCCAAGGGTAAAACCTGTGGTAGAGGGCTCAACCCATCAAACCACCAGTCCCCTATGTCTGTGGTCATGTTAGCAACCATGGAGGTGGGGTAGGCGAATACCCCTGCATTCTCCACAGGCTCCTCAAGGGGGCACTGCATCTTTTTTTTTTCCTTGTTTTTTTTTTTTAACTTTCCCTTCTTTTTTAAATCAACTGCATGAAAAAAAAGTTAAAAAGAAAACAAACATACAATAAAAGAACATTTTAAAGAGACCATAACAAGGGAGTAAGAAAAAGACAACTAACCTAAGATAACTACTTAACTTCCAACATGTTCCTACTTTACCCCAAGAAAGTTACCTAATATAGCAACATTTCTGTGAACTTCCTCCTACTATATCCATCAGAAATTAACAGACCATAGTCATTCCTGGGCATCCCCAGAACGTTAAATAGCTTATCTGTTCTTCTTGGATTATTGTTCCTCCTTCCTTAATTGCTCTCTATTGCTAGTTCCCCTACATTCTACATTATAAGCCATTTGTTTTATATTTTTCAAAGTTCACATTAGTGGTAGTATATAATATTTCTCTTTTTGTGCCTGGCTTATTTCGCTTAGCATTATGTCTTCAAGGTTCATCCATGTTGTCATATGTTTGACGAGATCGTTCCTTCTTACTGCCGCGTAGTATTCCATCGTGTGTATATACCACATTTTATTTATCCACTCATCTGTTGAAGGACATTTGGGTTGTTTCCATCTCTTGGCAATTGTGAATAATGCTGCTATGAACATTGGCGTGCAGATATCTGTTCGTGTCACTGCTTTCCGATCTTCCGGGTATATACCGAGAAGTGCAATCGCTGGGTCGAATGGTAGCTCTATATCTAGTTTTCTAAGGAACTGCCAGACTGACTTCCAGAGTGGCTGAACCATTATACAGTCCCACCAACAGTGAATAAGAGTTCCAATTTCTCCACATCCCCTCCAGCATTTGTAGTTTCCTGTTTGTTTAATGGCAGCCATTCTAACCGGTGTTAGATGGTATCTCATTGTGGTCTTAATTTGCATCTCTCTAATAGCTAGTGAAGCTGAACATTTTTTCATGTGTTTCTTGGCCATTTGTATTTCCTCTTCAGAGAACTGTCTTTTCATATCTTTTGCCCATTTTATAATTGGGCTGTCTGTACTATTGTCATTGAGTTGTAGGATTTCTTTATATATGCAAGATATAAGTCTTTTGTCAGATACATGGTTTCCAAAATTTTTTTCCCATTGAGTTGGCTGCCTCTTTACCTTTTTGAGAAATTCCTTTGAGGTGCAGAAACTTCTAAGCTTGAGGAGTTCCCATTTATCTATTTTTTCTTTTGTTGCTTGTGCTTTGGGTGTAAAGTCTAGGAAGTGGCCGCCTAATACAAGGTCTTGAAGATGTTTTCCTACATTATCTTCTAGGAGTTTTATGGTACTTTCTTTTATATTGAGATCTTTGGTCCATTTTGAGTTAATTTTTGTGTAGGGGGTGAGTTAGGGGTCCTCTTTCATTCTTTTGGATATGGATATCCAACTCTCCCAGCCCCATTTGTTGAAAAGACCATTATGACTCAGTTCAGTGACTTTGGGGGCCTTATCAAAGATCACTCGGCCATAGATCTGAGGGTCTATCTCCGAATTCTCAATTCGATTCCATTGATCTATATGTCTATCTTTGTGCCAGTACCATGCTGTTTTGGTAACTGTGGCTTTATAATAAGCTTCAAAGTCAGGGAGTGTAAGTCCTCCCACTTCGTTTTTCTTTTTTAGAGTGTCTTTAGCAATTCGAGGCATCTTCCCTTTCCAAATAAATTTGATAACTAGCTTTTCCAAGTCTGCAAAGTAGGTTGTTGGAATTTTGATTGGGATTGCATTGAATCTGTAGATGAGTTTGGGTAGAATTGACATCTTAATGACATTTAGTCTTCCTATCCATGAACATGGAATATTTTTCCATCTTTTAAGGTCCCCTTCTATTTCTTTTAGTAGAGTTATGTAGTTTTCTTTGTATAGGTCTTTTACATCTTTGGTTAAGTTTATTCCTAGGTACTTGATTTTTTTAGTTGCTATTGAAAATGGGATCTTTTTCTTGAGTGTCTCTTCAGTTTGTTCATTTCTAGCATATAGAAACATTACTGACTTATGTGCATTAACCTTGTATCCCGCTACTTTGCTAAATTTGTTTATTAGCTCTCGTAGCTGTATCGTCGATTTCTCAGGGTTTTCTAGATATAAGATCATATCATCTGCAAACAATGACAGTTTTACTTCTTCTTTTCCAATTTGGATGCCTTTTATTTCTTTGTCTTGCCGGATTGCCCTGGCTAGCACTTCCAGCACAATGTTGAATAACAGTGGTGACAGCGGGCATCCTTGTCTTGTTCCTGATCTTAGAGGGAAGGCTTTCAGTCTCTCTCCATTGAGTACTATGCTGGCTGTGGGTTTTTCATATATGCTCTTTATCATGTTGAGGAAGTTTCCTTCAATTCCTACCTTTTGAAGTGTTTTTATCAAAAAGGGATGTTGGATTTTGTCAAATGCTTTTTCAGCATCTATTGAGATGATCAATTGATTTTTCCCTTTTGACTTGTTAATGTGTTGTAATACATTGATTGATTTTCTTATGTTGAACCATCCTTGCATGCCTGGAATAAACCCCACTTGGTCATGGTGTATGATTTTTTTAATGTGTCTTTGGATTCGATTTGCAAGTATTTTGTTGAGGATTTTTGCATCTATATTCATTAGGGAGATTGGCCGGTAGTTTTCCTTTTTTGTAACATCTTTGCCTGCTTTTGGTATTAGATTGATGTTAGCTTCATAAAATGAGTTAGGTAGTGTTCCATTTTTTTCAATGTTTTGAAAGAGTTTGAGTAAGATTGGTGTCAGTTCTTTCTGGAAAGTTTGGTAGAATTCCCCTGTGAAGCCATCTGGCCCTGGGCATTTATTTGTGGGAAGATTTTTGATGACTGATTGGATCTCTTTGCTTGTGATGGGTTGGTTGAGGTCTTCTATTTCTTCTCTGGTCAGTCTAGGTTGTTCATATGTTTCCAGGAAATTGTCCATTTCCTCTACATTATCCAGTTTGTTGCCATACAGTTGTTCATAGTATCCTCTTATAATTTTTTTAATTTCTTCAGGATCTGCAGTTATGTCACCTTTTTCATTCATTATTTTGTTTATATGGGTCTTCTGTCTTTTTGATTTTGTCAGTCTAGCTAGGGGCTTGTCAATCTTGTTGATCTTCTCAAAGAACCAACTTTTGGTGATATTTATCCTCTCTATTGTTTTTTTATTCTCTATGTCATTTATTTCTGCTTTAATCCTTGTGATTTCTTTTCTTGTACTTGGTTTAGGATTGGTTTGCTGTTCATTTTCTAGCTTCTTCAGTTGATCCATTAGTTCTTTGATTTTGGCTCTTTCTTCCTTTTTAATATATGCGTTTAGTGCTATAAATTTCCCCCTTAGCACTGCTTTTGCTGCATCCCATAGGTTTTGGTATGTTGTGTTCTCATTTTCATTCGTCTCTATATATTTAGCAATTTCTCTTGCTATTTCTTCTTTAACCCATTGATTGTTTAGGAGTGTGTTGTTTAACCTCCAGGTATTTGTGAATTTTCTAAGTCTCTGATGGTTATTGACTTCTAATTGTATTCCATTGTGGTCAGAGAATGTGCTTTGAATAATTTCAATCTTTTTAAATTTATTGAGGCTTGTTTTATGTCCCAGCATATGATCTATTCTGGAGAAAGTTCCATGAGCACTAGAAAAGTATGTGTATCCTGGTGATTTGGGATGTAATGTCCTGTATATGTCTGTTAAATCTAATTCATTTATCAGATTGTTTAGGTTTTCAATTTCCTTATTGGTCTTCTGTCTGGTTGATCTATCTATAGGAGAGAGTGATGTGTTGAAGTCTCCCACAATTATTGTGGAAACATCAATTGCTTCCTTTAGTTTTGCCAGTGTTTCTCTCATGTATTTTGTGGCACCTTGATTGGGTGCATAGACATTTACGATTGTTATTTCTTCTTGCTGAATTGCCCCTTTTATTAGTACGTAGTGGCCTTCTTTGTCTCTCAAAACATCCTTGCATTTGAAGTCTATTTTATCTGAGATTAATATTGCTACACCTGCTTTCTTTTGGCTGTAGCTTGCATGAAATATTTTTTTCCATCCTTTCACTTTCAGTTTCTTTGTGTCCCTGTGTCTAAGATGAGTCTCTTGTATGCAACATATTGATGGTTCGTTTTTTTTGATCCATTCTGTGAATCTATATCTTTTAATTGGGGAGTTTAATCCATTTACATTCAACGTTATAACCGTGAAGGCATTTCTTGAATCAGCCATCTTATCCTTTGGTTTATGTTTGTCATATTTTTCCCCTCTGTCTATTAATATCCTTTATTGTACCCGTACCGAATCTCTTTAGTACTGAACCTTTCTCCAAGTCTCTCTGTCCTTTCTTTGTTTCTCTGTCTGTAGGGCTCCCTTGAGTATCTCCAGTAGGGCAGGTCTCTTGTTAGCAAATTCTCTCAGCATTTGTTTGCTTAGATCTATTTTAACACTGTGCTTTTTAGCTGTGAAGAAATTGAGGTTCAGACCATTCATTTAAAGAAGAAAAAATTACACACATAGACATGGCTGCTGGCATTACATGTCAATCAACATTACTGTGAGCGATTGCATGAATTACAAAAACAAGTTGGATTTAATTAAACCATTAGAGACTTTTTTTCCTCTTCAGAAAAGAAAAGGAAAAGTTTACTTCTAAAGTTTTAAAATTTTAAGGAATTGTGAATAAATCAGAAAAAGTTCTAAACCATTTTAACTTACTGTGGTGAAAACATACATAGATGCTTGAAGATTTCAAAAGAACTATTTTTAAAACCTGTGAGAATTATGATTACAGCACAACAACTACTTTGACTAGCAAAGCCAGAATTCCTCATAATATTCTCTTTGGATACTGAGGTTCAATCCAAGCCTTGTATTTAGTTAGGCTTTGTATTATTTCATATATTTATATCAAAGAAGTAGTCAGGGAGATTCTCTCTATTTAAAGTCAGTGGAAAACATCACTAGCATGCGCTGACAGATGTTAAAAAATGTCTGTGGAAAGAATGTAAAAAAAACTTCTCCAAAGGAAAATCTTTAAACCACTGTTCTTAATACAGAAATGCAAAACCAGATTTAATTGCTCTTTTCCTATACAGCTTAGACCTGCAGGCTCATTTACTGCAGCATATGGTCTGAGAAAGTGCACAGTGGAAGAGAGTGGTCGTGTAAACGCTGGGATTGAATCCATTTAGGCTGGAGTTCACAAAGATCACTCAGAAGCAAGCACTTGAAGTTAAAAGAAAGAAACACACCAAACAGTAAAAGTAAAATAAAAGGCTATTTCTATTTTGAATGTGCTCATTGGAGATATCCTGTTTCCCTTTCAAGGCCAATATTCCATGGCTTAAAAATGAAATACAAGATTTATGAAAAATTAATATCTGGGTTTTTCCTAATTAAAAAATAAATGTGAAGAATAAACAACATTCCATAAAACTGCAGACATTTTTTTCTGAGAATATAATTCGTTATTTGTTATCACTGAAAATAACCATTTTTCTAATGGAGAATAATAATAATAATGATTTGGATGGTAGCAACACAACTTATATTTCATTTTGGGGGAAAGATTTTATAAGACTGTATGAAGTGGTAAATTTTTACCACTCATAAAAGGCTTAAGCTTACTGTTTTTGCAAGAGGCCACAGGTAATTGAGAACTTAATAAAAGAGCCAAAAAAAAAAAAAAATCTCTAAATCCTCTTGTGCACTTGTGGTCTTAGGCCAGTGGCTTTATTTATATGTAGTTTAATTTTTCTGTCTGTAACATGGAGAATATATCTATTTAGAGAATTTAATTTTAACCTGTAAATATCTGATAAGGCAGGTCAATTGCTGTGTGTCTAGTATCTTATCACTTACAGATTTGAGTTAGAACAAAAATGACAGAAGGGAAAAAAATGAGGGGTTAGCAGTGACAAACATGCGGGCTCTGATTGTTTTATTATAGCCAGATCTAAGTAAGATTTATTTATTAGAAAAACTTATTTTGTAGTGTTTTCCTGTAAAACTAGCCTTTCTACCACAATTTATATTTATATGTATCATTAAACAAGTATGCTTGCTACTTTTATTGTCAATTTGAGACTGTCTAAAGCTGTGCCGTCATGTGGCTATTTTAATTTAAATTAATTAAAATTAAGTATAATTAAAAATTGAATTCCTTAGTCACAGTAGTGATATTTTAAGTTGCTCAATAACTACATTATATGGAACGTCTCCATCAGTGCAGAAAGTTCAGTTGAAAGAGTGTTTAGGTATTATTGATGTTTTAATTAAATTTTTATCAATGTATTTTATTGACGGGAGTAATCATAAGTCATGTGTTTTTAGATGGTAGCTATAGAGGAGACTAATCTCCTATCAATGGAAAGATTAAGCCAAAGGTTAAACTGTAAAGAAGATGTATTTAACACAGGTCATTAAACACAAAGAGGAAATTTTTAAAATAATATTGACTCAGAAACCATAAGTGGTATTGCTTATGGTGATGTCAATTTCTGAAATAGTGAACAGCTCTTGTAACATTTTGAATAAAGTCAGTCTTCCATCAGTTTACACAATAATTGCATTCTTGGAAATGTAGTGTATACTAAAACTATAAAAACAACTTTGCATTTATCTTTAGCAGACTTAAATGGTTATAAGCAGGTTGTTTATCACCTCAAAGCCTAGCACAGATTCAGGACCACTCTGTTGTACAGAAGAGTTCTGTGCGTAACAGAATGTCTACATCCCATCCCCCCACCCACCCACTACATGCCGAAAGTTCCTAATTATTGTGACATCCAAAAACACCTCTAAACATTTCTAACACATTTTAGAAAACCTGTGCTTTATGGTAAAAATATTCAAGATGGTGGAGCCATCCATTCCCATTAGATAATTATCTGAAGCCCATTCCTTTGTTGGACATGTTTTATTGATTTATCTTTTGGTTCCATATAAAATTTTTAATTGAAAATGCAGTGCTGCTGTGGATTAATTCTTCTTTAACATCTGTCCTTATTCATTATTTAAATGTCCAGTGATAATGAAAGAAACATTTCATCTTTGCACATATTATGCACTTTTGTATTATTCGCATTAGAAAATAAGTCTGTGGTAGAGGGTGGCTCTGCCTCTTACTAGCTGTGTGGCCTTGGGCATTGACCCAATGAGCTTGAGTAAAGTCCTGGGTTTCCTTAAGAAGTACATTTGGAAGTAAAGCAAAATGACAAAAATATTACAGCCATGATGTGCTATAGAAATGAGAACCCACTTCTTTTATCTCAAGAAAAACCAAACAGACTTAAGAAAATTAAGACTGGGGCTTCTTAGTCTTAGAAGTCTATGGATAACCTTCAGGTAATTTGTGAATTCCCTGACACTGTAGCTGTATTAGTTTCCTAGCTGCTAAAACAAATACCATACAATGGGTTGTATTAACAATAGGAAATTATTGGCTTACAGTTTTGAGGCTAGGAGAAGTTCAAAATCAAGGCTTCAGCAAAGTGGTGCTTTTTCCCCAAAGACTGTGGTGTTGTGGGGCTGACTGCTGGCGATCTTTGGGGTTCCTTTGGGCTTTTCTATCACCTGGCAATGCACATGGCAGCATCTTCTCCTTTCTTTTCCAGGTTCCATTGACCTTCAGCTTCTGGCTTCTTCCTGTGCTTCTCCTTTGTATCGAGTTTCCTTTGCTTATGAGAAGGACTTAACCATTCTGGATTAAGGCTGACCATCATTCAGTTTGGGCACACCTTAACTAATAACATCTTCAAAGGTCTTGTTTACACATGGGTTCACACCTGCAAGTCCAGAGGTTGGGACCTAAATATCTGCCTTTTGTGGGGGACGTGATTCATTCCCTAACAGTAGCAAAATTATGTTTGTGGACATTGGTGCATTTATTAAAAAAGAGAATTCATTAAAATAATCAAAGGAATAAGGAAAACTAATTAAATGAAAACATAATAAAATTTCATTCTAGAAAGAAGACATCGAGGAGATAGATTCAGGTCTTGAAATCATGAAGACGGTAGTTGATGAGGTTAGAAGTTAAGTCTGTTATTGAAATTGAAAATTTAAAACAGCTGTTTGTTCTTTCAAGAACAAACAGTGAAGCTATATGAATTACCTCTTCTTTCCAAGAAATGGTATGTGCCAAAAATACAAGTGGGTTTATAAAAGGGTTAGCTTTAGCTCCATCAAGAGTTAAAGAAGCAAAATTGGTAGGAGGTAGGTGTTCCGGTTTGCTAATGCTGCCAGAATGCAAAATACTGGAAATGGATTAGCTTTTATAAAGGAGTTTTATTTGTAAAAATTTATAGTCCTAAGGCCATAAAAATGTCCAAACTAAGCATAAACAAGAGGATACTTTCACTGAAGAACAGGTTATGGCATCTGGAACACCTCTGTCAGCTGGAAAGGCACGTGGCTGGCATCTGCTGTTCCTTTGCTCCCGGGTTGCATTTCAAAATGGTGTTCTCCCAAATGCCTTTGGGGTTCTCTTATCTCCTCCCTCTCAGCTCCTGTATGTCCTTGCTTCTTTTTCCCAGAACGTTTCTCTCTAAGTATCTGGGGGTCCTCTCAGCTTCTCTGGGGCAAACTCTGGGCTTCACCTCTTAGCGTCTCCAAGCATCTCTAAGTATCTCTAAGTGTCAGTGTCTGTGTCAGCTCTTGAACTCTCTTAAATACTCCAGTGAACTAAACAAGACCCATTTGGAATGGGTGGGGTCACACCTCCATGGAAATGATCTAATCAAAGGTATCACCCACAGTTGAGTGAGTCACATCTCCACAGAAACACTCAATCAAGAGGTTCCACCCAACAAGATTGAGTTAAATGAGCATGACTTTTGTGAGGGACATAAATCCAAACTGGCACAGTAGGTAAGGTTAGACAATTCTTCCTGCCTTTATGTCTTCCGTGAGCCAATGTCAAAAAGAATACTGGAGCAGATAAATCAATGTGACTGTTTTGTGACTGACAGTATATGCTGCTTTCTTGTTTCCAGTTACATTGTGGTTAATGCTGGGAAATGTGGACTGTTAAATATGTAGTTCTTTGAATTATACTTGCTTTTGTTCAGTGTTATTTTGCCTCACACTCTCAGAGGAAATTCAATATTTGTTTCAAAATTGTTTTCAGTTTTGTGGAACATTTATGTTATAATACATTTTAGGGTTATAATGGCTATACCATTACAACAAGTAGGACTTGAATCAAAGCAAACATTGAATCAAAATCCAGGCCCAAAGTCAACTTCGGGAGGAAGTCTCCGTTGATTTAATTATGACCTGCTGGGAGTGCTCTTACAGGAGCCATCACTAGAGTATCAGTGTCAATGGGTATGTTTTGATGATGATGATGAAGATGACAGTGATGGTTAATGGTGTTGGCTAACGTTTACTGAGCGCTTAAAAGGGCTGTCACGTGTTAACTCATTTCATGCTCACAAGAACTCTAGGAGGTCACACAATTATTATTCCCATTTTACAAATGAGAAAACTGAAACAGAGATTAAGTAACTGGCTTGAGGTTGTATGATTTATAAGTGCTAGAGTTGGAGTATCTAACTCCAGAGTTCATGCTTGTAATCACCACATAATATTACCTCTTCTGGATTTTTAGACTTATGCCAAGATAATTGAATAAAGATGACCATTTAAAGATTGCACAAAAAATCCAAAAGAAGAGTTTGCTGGCATATTTATTTTAAAACTTGGTATGTGGAAAAATGGAAACCCCAAATGAGAAGACATGAGTAGTATAAGTGATTACTGAAGACTACAATACTGAAGCTTCATCTTAAATTACATTGGCAAGTAATGGAGTTTTCAGAAATAATCATTAGTTATTTTTGTCTTTTCTTTAATAACATGTTTCAAAATTACAGCAAGGATAAACACACTTTATGGACACTGTTTCTGTAGACTGAGGAATATGCTAACCTTTCTGTGTCCTGCATTTCCCAGAACAGATAGTCTGTGCAGGAGAGGCCCCATATACTCCAGGCTGTCAGTGAGCTTTATTAATGGAACTCGTTTTTGGTGCATTTCTTCACTGCATAATGTTATTGCCTTACCTTTTTGCTGTTGTTGTTGTTTATGTCTAATTACTTACTCTAAAAGACTGTCATCTCTTATGGAAACATCTGTTACTCTTGAAGGCTGTTAATAATGGCCACAAAGTTTTGTCAGAGGGCTTTTTTTGTATATGTGTGGGATGTCCTATCCTTCTGCACTTTATTGTACACAATAAGGTAATTCTAGGCCAGATTTTCTGAAGTGGTGATCAGAGAAGACTGCATCAAAACACCAGGGGGCTTGTTAAAAAAGGCAAATTCTCACTTCTCACCACAGATTTGCCAGTTCATTCTCTGATGGTGCCCACCCAGGTGTTCTCATGTATCGGGAAGTGTGGAAACCACTGTTCAAAAGATTACATAAAGTGAAATTTATTCATCAAGGTACTGTAAGGGACACAGGTATGAATAAATCCCTGCCTTTAAGGAGCTTACAGTCTGATAGAGAAGATAACACTTGTGTAGAAATAACTATAATCCTCAGTATTGGAAGTCAGAAAATCTTCTAAAGGCTTTGGTTTGGTTTTGTTCACAATATCTATATTTGGCAGATTCAGCACGTGTAAAGGCCTGGAGTTTATTTCTCATCTCCTTTATCTGCTCGCTGGATGATTTCCATAATTTATAGAAATGAAGGCAAAAGCTTTAATATTATTAAAGACTTACTGCTTCTAAAAGTGGGAAGAGAGTTTTGTCTTCCATAGATTACCAAGCATACTGGGCACTTGTGGTGTTTCTGTTTTTATTTTTAATTGGAGATCACTAGACTTTACATGACTTGGAGCCATTTACTCTGAGAGCTGAATAATAACCAACCATTGAGCTTCCTCTTGTGTTTCCCTGTCCAGAGCTTTGTTTGTGATATGTTCAACTCTTTTTATAAAAAGTCATTGTTCCCCTCATCATAGTTAATTTATAGTTCACCTATGAGTAATTCTCCTAAAAATAAGTAAAAAGAAATAGGTTAACACGTTTGAGCAAGGTAAGGAGAAGAGAACTAACATTTATTAACCTCTGTATGTCAGGTACTATACCAAGCCAGTTGAAGAGAGGTGAAATGAATGTACCAGTCTGCACAGATGCTAGGGCTGAGAAAATAGACATTCAGTGTCCTGGTGGCTCTTATCAGCAAGTGTCATGTTAATTTATTGGCAGGCACTTGAGTACTGCTGTGTTTGCTATAGAAGGATACAGAGATAAATACAAAACAGTGCCAGACCTCCAGGAGCTACAACCTAATGAGAAATCAGACATTTACACAAATAACCAATACAAGGCCTACTATAAACAAAGGGCACTAACATTTGCATCTACTATACTATACATTTTCAATATTTTATTTCATTTAATCTTCACAGCAAATACAGAAAATAGTTAGAATATCTGTTTTATAGATGAGGAAACTGGTTCAGAAAAAGAAAATTACCCAAGATTACATAACTAGTAAGTAGCAGGACTCAGATTTGACTACCCCAGTCTCAGGTAATCCCATGTCAAACAGCAGACACTTTGTTCTGACAGGGAAGTGGAGAGGCTTTTGGGAGATGCATTTGATGCATTCTACCTGGATATTTAAGAATCAATAGCATTTACACAGAAGGTTCAAGCAGTGCTGGCAACAAAAGCAAAGGTACAGAGGAATAGAAGTATGTGGGAATAGATATTGGACTATTTCCACTTTAGCAATCATGCCATGAGAAATAGGCTAGAAAGATGGACTTCAGAAGATCATGTTGTACCTCAAGCATTAGTTAAAGATGAGGAGACTCAAAGAATTAGATTCAAGAAATATTTGTGTTAAAAAATGTACAAAGTCTGATAACTAATGGGTGTTGTGGATAAGAAGGGGAGGAGGGGCCAACATGGATCAAAGCTGAACAACTCACTAACTCTTGCCATTGGGACAAATGAAAGACTCCATTAGAACACAGGTTATGGCTCTAAGTGAGGTAGACAGATATAATGTTCAGCTCTGTCTTATCTGTGAACTAACCCTACTTTCCCAATGGTTAATTCATATGGAATATGTTCTATAATTACTATTTTCTAAGAATATAAAGCTATGCCCCCATTAATATTCTAGGATATCTTTTTAATTTTTTTAAAAGAAAGACCCAGAAAATATTATCTATGCTGTTGAATATATACACAGTCACACAAATGTAAATATACATATGGAAGGACTTGAATAATACGTCAAAATATTAACAATAGTAGAATTGTATTTGTCTTCTTTATTTTCCAAATTTTATACAAAAGACATTTTACTTCTCTAATTAGAATTAAAAAAAAAAAATCTTTTTTTTTTTTAAACAAATACTGTAACTGAAATGTTTACTTGATGGACCACTTATAAATTCCTTCAGTATACTTAATGAAACATTACATGGAGACTGTTCTTTATATTTCTACCAAAATTATTTTTCAGTGACTTTTTTTGAGAACTTTATTTATTCATTTTCTGTTTATATAAAATCATTTTAATTTTAAAATTAACTTAGGGTATTTAAAGTGTAGTTTTAGATCTTTAAAGATTGGTGGCTTTCAACAAGCAGTGATGTTCTTGCTCTCGCTGTCCTGTAGCTTTTCTATTTATCATAAATGTTGATATTAAACTCTTAAGTGATTGATCAAGGAAGAAAGACAAATGATTATCAGTTGGAGTTTGGTATTATAAAACACTTGGATATTTTATCAACCAAATTGAGCCATCTTGCATATTATGGCTGACATTACATTTTAATAACACTGCAGTCAGTCCCAGATATTGCTACTATGCGCTTAGACTTCTTCCGCTTTGCTTTTGTGAAATTTACTTCAGAAGAAGACTAATTTTAGGAGGAAAAAGTTGTATATGAAAACCTTTTTACCCCTTGGTAGTCTCTGACTTTAAAAATGAATGACATATTAGGAGAAGAAGGAGGACGTGGAAACTCCAGGAATCAGTGCTTCCACCAGAACAACTATTAAACAGGCAGGAACTGTCTGAATCAACTATTTTGATACTCTGGAGTCCAGTAGAACACTGTTCAGCATCCAAGGAAGAGCAGGAGGAAGAGGCTTGTAAATTACGGTAAAGACTAGTAAATTGCTTCCTCAGTGTGTGGTTACTGGTGCCCATCCCCCACTCTTGTCAGTATTATTGTATTCTATGTTTGGTTTGTAACTCCACTTCTTACTTCCTACATGGTGCTAAAAGGCATATGCATAAGGCAATGTCAAAGTCATGATAAATGTATAATTTTTGGTCATACAATGTACAATGATATATAATTGGTCATGTACAAAAAAAGGTGGGGGTAGGGAGGGGTTTAGGAAGAGTGTATGTTTATACTATTGAAGTCAAGTTAGTATCAAACCAAATACGATTGTTATATATTTAGGATGTTAAATTTTAACCCCATGGTAACCACAAGAAAAATAGATGAAAAATATATCCTGATATATATGAGAAGGCAGTAAATATGGCACAACACAAAAAATCAAATAAATATAAAAGTAGGCATTAACAGAAGAATTGAGGAACAAAAAGGGTGTAAGATTTACAGAGACTAAATAGCAAAATAGAAGAAGAAAGTGCTGCCTTATCAATAGGAACTATAAATGTAAATGGATTAAACTCTCCAATTAAAAGGCAGAGCAAATGAAGAAAAAAGCATGGCCCATCTATATACTATCTGCAAGAGACTCACCTTAAATTCAAAAACATAATTAGGTTAAAGGATGAGAAAATAATATACCATGCAAGTCATAACTAAAAGAGACCTGGAGTGGCTATACCAATATCATATTAAAAAAAAAAAAAAAGAAGAAGTATGACATTAAAATAAATGCCATTTTTGAGAACTGACTTACTGAATGTCAGTTTGGAATATATTTTTTATTGTGACACCTTTAAGGTGAAAATCCTGACGTAATAGGCTCCTCAGTGAAATTACTTTTTTATGTGAAAAATGACTGTTTCTCAGATATCAGTGCTAACTTTTGTAACTTGTGTCAACACAAATTAAAATTAGAATTTGAATTTTATTCTAAGCTAGTTGTTCATGTTATGATATGCAGCATTAATGGAGTTGTTTTCTTACTATTTAGGAAATACCAGAAAGGAACCAGGGTACGTCTGCGGCTCTTAGATCTTGAACTGACATCCAGATTTCTGGGAGCAACAACAGATACCACCATACTAGAAGCTGATGCAGTTCTTTTAGGACTCCAGGACAGTAAAGACTCAAAATCAAAAGAGGAAAATCGTGAAAAATAAACAAACTCTGTTTAATGCATTCACTCCCTCTTTGTTAAACCCAGGTATTCATCAAGAATGCAATTAGAAAATTGTCAATGAATGATTGAAAGATGTAATAAATGAAGACTATAATTATGGCTCTTATTTTTAAGATTTTTCTTTAGTCGTATCCTTCCCCTGCTTTTTTTTAACCCATTCTTTCCTTTGGGATATTGTAGACTGTACTGAGAAATCCATTCATTCAATAAATAATGTTTTGAGTGCCTATCTACATGCATGGGATTATTTTACACACCATAAAAATAGCAGTGAACAAATCAGATAAAATTCCTTCCCTGGATGGAACTTACATTCAACTGGGTACACAGAAAATAAGTAAAAAAAAATATATGGTGTGTTAGAGAGTGATATGAGCTAAGGAGAAAAATAAAGCAGGGGATGGGGATATGGAGTATCAGAGTGACTGGTTGAAATTTAGGTGCCGTGTCAAAAAAAGGCTTCACTGAAGCGTTCACTTTATCTGAAGGAAATAAGTGAGCAAGCCTTATTCCAGTAGAGAAGAGGCTAGTGGAAAGACCCTGCGGCAGGTCTGCCTGTCTGGTTTAAGGAACAGGGAGTAAGACACTGGGGCTTAGAAAATGAGCTCAGACAGGTTGGGGAGGCCTTGTAGATCCTAGTAAGGAATTTGGCATTTATTTACTCTGAAATGTAGGACCATTGTAGGATTCTGAGCAAGGAGGGCTATAATGGAATATACCTTTAAGCAGGTTGATTAAGTAGACTGAGTAAATTGAAGATGAACAAGGACAGAGCAGGAAGACCAGTGAGAAGACTAGTATAATCCAGGGGAGAGATGATGGCAGCTTGGACCAGAGTAGTAGCAATAGAGGTAGTGAGGAGTGGTTGAAATCTGGATTTACTTCGAAGGAGAGCCAATGGGATTTCCTAACATGTTGGGTATGGAGAGTAAAAAAGAGGAGTGAGGTATGGCACCAATGTTTTTAGCCTTGGTAAATGGAAGAATTGATTTGCTTTTAACTGAGATAGGGAAGAGCAGGGTTGAGAGGGATTGTCAAGGGCTGTTTGGACATGTTAAATTTGAGATTTCTGTAACATGAAATATTCTGAAGGTACTTAGTTGGATATATTGGTCTGGAGTTCATAAAAGTGGGCCAGATGGAAGATAGAAACTATGAATCATGTATTTTTAATTAGGACTCAAGAAACAAGACACATTTGGCCTGGGTTGGGGGGTTGGGGAGCGGGGCTTCCTTACTAGGGTCCAAAAGCTAAATCCTGGAGATAAAACATCAGTAGAAATTTAATTTGTTCATTTATTCCACAGACATTTATTAAGTGCCACATTATGCCCGGCTGTGACTAGCACAGAGAATACAAAGATGAATAAAATGTCTACCCTGGTGGAGCTCAAAAGTCTAATTGTATCTGAAACACTTTGAACCAATTCTTTGGTGATTAAATCTGAATAGTTTTTAACATGTGCTTCCTGGTAACACTGGTTTTCTGTGAATGCCACTGAAGTATTTCACACCTGAAACAAAAAATGATGTTTTCCCCCCAGAACTATCTAAATGAATGAATATAATCATTTCTTTTGTTTGCTTTTTTCAATAGTAAAATCAAGTATTGGATGCTATCTAGTTTAGCAGATTATTATATTTATCGGTATTGTATGGTGTTTAGATAGATAGGGCATCCTGACTTTTATGTACTTTGCTGTTTAATGAGTTTAAAATCACTGTCCTGGTGTTTGAATGATGTACTCCCTTTCTGGGATAGGTAAAGATGAACCTCTGCTTCTTGTTTGGGACATGTACTGGTTTGTTCTTCTGATATTGCTTGTGTCTGAGCTAGCGCTCTCAAATGCCTCAAGTTGTACAGAAGTCTTCTTTACATATGGCAAAGTTGTTATAATTGCCACCCTCAATTATTAGATATGTTTGCTTAATGATGGAATATATTGATCTGATTATCCATCTCGCTCTCCTTGAGACTTTCTGGTCTGATCCAATCATGCTACTCATCATAATTTTCCTCAGTCATCACCAGAAGCTGTAGCTCCCAGGTTACCTACCACCACCTAGATCTTTAGTTAATGGTACTCTGAAGATCCCCTAATGGACTCAATTGTCCACCTCTCTGCATCCAGCTGCCCAGAGCCTTCTGTTATGCCCTCTGGCACTCATGGGCTGCCGTCACCAAACCCCTCTGTCTCTTCAGCCTCTTATCTGGAGAGCTGCTTGACAGAAACAAGGCTGTGCCCTCATGGCACCAATCCCCCTTATCCCTCTTGAAGGGAAGCTATTTTAGGTTTTTCTTTTTCCTTTGTTTTGCTTACTCCCTATACACCTCAGGATTTGCACCCCTCTGTGGTTTCCAGATTATTTCTCCTCCCTTTGCCTTCAAAAGTTCTTGTTCCTTTGAAGTTCATGTCATAAGGCTTCATCACTTTTTACTAAACCTCCCCTCCTTCAGGCTGTCAGCTACCAGCCTTCCAGTAATTCCCCCTCATTCATTGATGAGTTTTAACCTGGCTTACTGTCTCCCTCAGCATCCCTACTTGTCACCTGTTTTGGTAACTTCAACATGAAATTGAATGTTAGCTTAAACTTTGGCCTTTTCTTTTCTGATGATCTTCCAATAACCTTAGTCACAGTGTGTGTTATTGCCACATAATCACCTCAAAAGTTAATAGCTTAAAACAACAACCATTTTATTATATATCACAAATTATGTAAGTCAGGAATACAGCAGGGCTCACCTGGGCAATTTTGTTCCAAGTGGCATCATCTGAGGTCACTCAAAGGTACTCAGCTGGCTGGTCTAACAGAGTGCAGACAATTTCACTCATATGTATTTTGGCAGGAGTGGCTAAAATGTTAGGTTCAGCTGGGACTGTCAACTAGAGGACCTACATGTGGCCTCTCCAGCCTGGTGGTCTCAGGGTAGTTGAATTGCTTATGTAGTGACTGGCTTCCCCCAGAGTAAGTGTTCCAGGAGAACCAGAAAGAAACGACATGGCTTTTCTGATTTAGCTGAGGAAGTCACACAGCTTCCCTTCCACCCAGTTGGTCACAAACAAGTTATGAGGCCGGTGCAGATTCAAGAGGAGGGGAATAAGACTCTACCTCCTGATAGTGACGTGGCAGTGTCACACTGTAGAAGACGATATAGGATAAAAGATACTGTTATGGCGATCTTTGGGAAATACAGCCTGCCACATCATCCCTTCCCAAGATCACACCCAATAACCATTACCTTCAGAATCTCAAATTTAAATTTCAAGCCTTTCACTTACTATCTTTCCTGCTCCTTAAATTTTTAATTAGTTTTTTTAATTAGAGAAGTTGTAGGTTTACAGAAAAATCATGTAAAAAAATACAGCATTCCCATATACCACCCCCCTCATTATTAACACTTTATATTAGTGTTACAATTGATGAAAGGATATTATAATTGCACTATTAATTATAGTCTACAGTTTACATTAGGGTGTATTTTTTTCCCTTATAACACCCTATTAACACCTTGCATTATTATTTTACACTTTTTATAATTCATGAAAGAATATTTTTATAATTGTACTAATAACTATAGTTCATTTACAATAGGGCTTACTGTGTTGTACAGTCCTGTTTTACCTTTTAATTTTTATTCTAGTATATATATGACTTAAAATTTCCCTTTTAACCACATTCACACATATAATTCAATGCTGTTAATTATACTCACCATGTTGTGCTACCATCACCACCATCCACTTCCAAAACTTTACAATCAACCCAAATAGAAATTCTGTACAAATTAAGCTTTAACTCCCCATTCCCTACTCCCAGTTCAGCCACTGGTAGCATTCTAGGTTCTAATTCTATGAGTTGGCTTATCTTAATTATTTCTTATCAGTGAGGTCATACAATATTTGTCCTTTTGTGTCTGACTTATTTTACTTAACATGATGTCTTCAAGGTTCATCCATATTGTTGCATGAACCAGAACTTCATTCCTTTTTAAGACTGAACACTATTCCATTGAATATATATACCACATTTTGTTTATCCATTCATCGTTTGATGGACGCTTGGGTTGCGTCCATCTTTTGGCAATTGTGAATAATGCCACTATGAACATTAGTGTGCAAATATTGTTTGAGTTGTTGCTTTCAATTCTTTCAGGTATATGCTTAGTAGAGGGATTGCTGGGTCATGTGGTAATTCTATAATTAGCTTTCTGAGGAACCACCAAACTCTTCCACAGTGGCTGCACCATTTTACATTCCCATCAGCCATGAATGAGTGCTTCTATTTCTCTACATCCTCTTCAACACCTGTAATTTCCTATTGTTTTAATAGTAGCCATTCTAGTGGGTGTGAAATAGTATCTCATGGTTTTGATTTGCATTTTCCCTAAAAGCTAATGATGTTAAACATCTTTTCATGTGCTTTTTAGCCATTTGCATATCCTCTTTGGAGAAATGTCTATTCAAGTCTTTTGCCCATTTTTTAATTAGGTTGTCTTTTTATTGTTGAGTTGTAGGATTTCTTTATATATTCTCAATATTAAAGCCTTTTCAGTTATGTGGTTTCCAAATATTTTCTCCCATTGAGTAGGTTGTCTTTTCACTTGTGTGGTAAAGTCTTTAGAGTTTACAAAAATTTTTAATTTTGATGAGGTCCCATTTATCTATTTTTTCTTTGGTTGCTTGTGCTTTGGGTGTAAAGTCTTAAGAAACCATTGTCTAGCACAAGATCCTGAAGTTGCCTTCCTACATTTTCTTCTAGGAGTTTTATAGACCTGGTTCTTGTATTTAGTTCTTTGATCCATTTTGAGTTAATTTTTGTGTATGGTGTGAGACAGGGGTCCTCCTTCATTCTTTTGCACATGGAGACCCAGTTCTCCCAGCACCATTTGTTGAAGTGACGATTCCTTCCCAATTGAGTGGACTTGGCAGCCTTGTCAGAAATCAGTTGGCCATGGATGTGAGGGTCTGTTTCTGAACTCTGAATTCGATTCCATTGGTCTATGTATCGAACCTTTTGCAGTACCATGCTGTTTAGACCACTAAAACTTTGTAATAAGTGTGATTCCTCCAACTTTGTGCTTCTTTTGCAAGATGATTTTGACTATTTGCCTGCTCCCTTAATTTTGTATGCCCAATAGAACTTTTTTTTTTCATCTTTGAGACTGTAAGTCACTGATTCCCAATGTTTCACCATATCATCTTCATGTTTTCATTACACAGCTTACCAGTTTTAGAGTCCATGGAGCATCATTATGATTATTCCCTTCAAAAAAGTACCTTAAGTCCCATGGTCTTTCTCCCTCCATTTGTCATGTGGCAAAACTCCAACCCTAGTTAAATCTATCTGTCTACCTACTTCTTGCTCAACATTATGGAAAAACCTCAAAATCATGTTAATTGGATCACTTTAAATCCAGAATTGTAGGTTAAGATGCCAGATTAATACACACACATCTAGATTCACTCCCTCCAAAACCTCACTACAACTATAATAAAGGCAGAGACAGACAGAAAGACACATGAACACAAGCACAAACAAAAAGTCTCAAGAATGAGAAAAACAGAAAAAGAGACAATAGGAACAAAATTTGGTAATCTGGAAAGCAGATGGATGAAAAGAAATTGACTTATAACAGACAGACAAAGCCTGACTTGCAGAGATGAAAGTTGAGAACCAACCTGATTTATATTGCATAATCCTCAGAATGTTAGGAACTGTTGGAGCTGGGAGTAAAGTGTGGTTGGGGTTGGAGGATCAAAATGAGGGTCGGGTAGAAACTATTTGAGAGACAAGTACCAGGTTCCTTCCTTCACTCCTCTCTAGTGGAGCAGCTGAACATCCACACAAAGTAGATGTCTCTTTCCTACTTTGACACAAGTCTGTTATCCTGCATTCCTCTTTGGAAAGGATGAAGTAGAGAAGGGGGAGGCGTAAAAGAGTAGGACAAATATGTGTCCAAATTCACTGTGCTATGAAGACTATGAAAGTCAAGAGGAGTTTAGCTGAATTGTGAAGAGGGGATGGCAAAGAAAGAAGATAGAATCTATACCCTCTGGTGTTTCAAATGCCTGTAATCTGGCATCTTAACCTACAATTCTGGATTTAAAGTGATCCAATTAATATGATTTTGAGGTTTTTCCATAATGTTGAGCAAGAAGTAGGTAGACAGATAGATTTAACTAGGGTTGGCGTTTTGCCACATGACAATCTATTCCTATTTGCAAAGGCATGTCACCACAAAATTCCTTCTATCTGTTATGATACCAGTCTAAAACCTAGTGTTTAAACACTGAAGTTCCTGGGCATATATAAAAAACTTGGTGTCTAGTTGGTGAGTGATTTTCTAGCCTGATTTAGAGAAGATATCCCCAATGCTTTGGTCCAAGGTTCCAGTTTCCTGTGCTCTGTGTATTATTCTTTCTTGGTTCACTTTTTATTTTGGGGCAGCATGTCTTCCATTGCTGTCTTAATGAAAATACCCCTGTGATCTTCAGCTATTCAGTATCCTAGAGAAATCAGTTCCCCAAATCCTAATCACCTACTTAAATTCTGGTTAGTTGAGATATCCCAGAGAACCAGTTCTCAGGGAACAATCTTGTTTCCTTTAATATTATTAAAGTCAGGCAAGTGTTTGAACCAAGTCAGAGCTCTTTTTATAAGTCAATTCTTCATGCCAAACGAACAAAACAAAAAACTATCGCACATAGTTCTGTATCAGTTCTGGTCCTCTACGAAGCAGCCAAGACAGAATTGGAATTGCAAGGGGCTTATTGGGAAATGCTTGTGAAGGATAAATGAGAGAGGGAGCAGGAATAGGTTGAGAGAGCCTCGAGCATTGATGTGGATCTGACACCTGTGAAGAGAGAGAGGGGAGGAGGGAGGGTTTGGTAGGAAGAGAGAGACTGAGATAGCAGTGCAGCTCTGTGAGATTCTCAGCCAGGCTAATGGGAAACACCAGAGCAAAGATGGCCCATTAGAAAAGTCCCATATTAGGTAGGAATGGCCCAACTCTAGAATTCCCACCAACCTCAGTTATTGGAGATGTGCAGGAAGTGTGTTGCTTGTGTCAGCACAAATGCTGTGACAGATCTTGAAGGTACAGTTGCTGTCAATGAACTACATTCTTTGAATCTTTGAATGGGGGAATCTGAACTGTACATTCTTAATGGCTGCCACAGTTTCTAAAGGTATATGCTGACGTATAAAAATCTACAGTTCTGATTTGTCTCTTGGTTTTCTGAGCCAGAATATAAACTGGAAATAAGTGAGTTTTCAGTCATAACAGGTTTATCTTGGCTTCATAGGACCTTATTCTATTTTTAATATAGATGTGTCATAAGAGATTCTCAGCCCTTTGCATTTTCATCTTATAGCTGGCTAATAGAGAAACTAGTACCTAGAAGTGGCATTGGTTCTGGGACTGGGTGATGGGCAGCAAATAAATTGTTACAGGAGAGTGGAAAAAGAGCATCCTGTGTTGTTTAGTGGCAAAACCTTTGGTAAAACTGTCACCTGAAGTAAGTTGGAAGACAGGAAATGTCCCTAATAGATTTGGGCAAGGAAGCTTTGAGGCAGAATATTGAAAGCATGAGCTGCATTTAATAAGGTGTTGCAAGATATAGATGAGTTCAGGAAAGATTTTTTTCAAACCAAAGTTGTGGAATTAAAACACAGCTCAAGATTGGACAGAAGATGGCAGCATAGAGAGGAGTGGAAGCTAGTTTGTCCCCCTGGAACATCTAATAAACAACCAGGAACAACTAGTAAATAATCTAGAATAGCTGCAGGAAGACAACATGACTGTCCACTCATCATACACCAGCCTGAATTGCGAGGAATGCCCGAGATCACAGCATAAATTCTGTGAGTAAAAACTGTGGATCCAAGCCAGGAGCTGCCTCCCCCCATGGCCCAAACTGCAAAGCCTCGCTGTGCTAGAGATAAGCTCTCTCCCAGCAAGCGAATATAGCTCAGCTGAGCTCCAACAGGGGGTTTAATTAACAAATGTGGACTGCTCAATACAAGATACGAATCCCCAACAAGCAGACAGAGGCTTTTGGTAACGACTGACCTTGGAAAGCCAGAGGGTGGCCACAGACTGGCCCTGAAAGGGGCCTTCTGTCCCTTTTTTGTCTCAATGGAGAAAGCCTCAGCCATTTTCAGTTCCCAGTGCTCTGACCCAGACAAGGGTGGAGATAGCACAGGCAGAGAATCTATTCAAATGTAAATGACCTCTCCCCAGGGGATATGTCTTCCCTAAGAGGAAAGAGGCAGTGTCAAGCTCTACTACCCGCCTTCCATTCAGAGCCTGGGGGAAAACAGCCATGGGCCACACCTCCTTACATAGTCTGGAGCTACAGGCTGACAGGTGCCATCTGCTGGGCAGAAAAGCACAGTGACCCAAGGCCTCACAGGATGTACCAATCTAAGATACACCCTCAGGGAGATGTGATACTATTTCCTCCTTCTGAGACCTGAACTCATTCTGGTCTGGGAAAACCTGATTGGGGTAACCAAGGAAATCAGATGCCTAGACAACAGAAAACTATAACCTACTCTAAGAAAAACAAAGTTATGGCCCAGTCAAAGGAACAAACTTACACTTCAACTGAGATACAGGAATTCAAACAACTAATACTAAATCAATTCAAAAAGTTTAGGGAAGATAGGGCAAAAGAGATGAAGTGTATAATGAAAACACTGGGCTTATATAAGGTAGAAATTGAAAGTTCAAAAAACAACTGGCAGAATCTATGGAAATGAAAGACACAACACAAGAGATGAGAGACACAATGGAAACATACAACAGCAGATCTCAAGAGGCAGAAGAAAACACTCAGG
This sequence comes from Choloepus didactylus, assembly GCF_015220235.1. NCBI lineage: Eukaryota > Metazoa > Chordata > Mammalia > Pilosa > Megalonychidae > Choloepus > Choloepus didactylus. The sequence continues at coordinate 35,882,885 of NC_051320.1, read as the reverse complement.
AACTGGAGAACAAGGCATCTGAAAGCCTACACACAAAGGAACAGATAGAGAAAAGAATGGAAAAATATGAGCAATGTCTCCGGGAACTTAAGGACAAAATGAAATGCAGGAATGTACATGTCATTGGTGTCCCAGAAGGAGAAGAGAAGGGAAAAGGGGCAGAAGCAATGATAGAGGAAATAATCAATGAAAATTTCTCATCTCTTATAAAAGACATAAAATTACAGATCCAAGAAGCACAGCATACCCCAAACAGAATAGACCTGAATAGGCCTACACCAAGACCCTTAATAATCAGATTATCAAATGTCAAGGATAAAGAGAGAATCCTGAAAGAAGCAAGAGAAAAGAAATCCATCATATACAAAGGAAGCTTGATAAGACTATGTGTGGATTTCTCAATAGAGACTGTGGAGGCAAGAAGGAAGTGGGGGTGATATATTTAAGATACTGAAAGAAAAACCACCAACCAAGAATCCTATATCTGGCAAAACTGTCCCTCCTTAAAATATTCTCTGACAGACAATGACAGTTTGTGAACAAGATATCTGCTCTACAGGAAACACTAAAGGAGGCACTGCAAACAGAAAGGAAAAGACAGGAGTGAGAGGTTTGGAAAACAATTTTGGGAGATAGTAGCACAACAATGTAAGTATGCTAAACAGAGATGACTGTGGGCATGGTTGAAAGAGGAAGGTTAGGACCATGTGGAACACCAGAATGAAAGACAAAAGATAAAGACTGGGACTGTATTACTCAGTAAAACCTAGGGTACTCAATGATTGTAATAAAAGGTACAAATATGTTTTTACATGAGGGAGAACAAATGAATGTCAGCATTACAAGGTGTTAAAAATAGGGTGGTATTGGGGGAAAAATACCATCAATGCAAACTAGAGACTATAATTAACAGAAACATTGTATTATGCTTCCTTTAATACAACAAAGGCAATATACCAAAACTAAATGTATATGGGGGGGGGGGACATAGGAGAAGGGTACGGGAGTCCTGGCATTGGTGATGTTGTCTGACTCTTTATTCTACTTTAGTTTAATGCTGTCTTTCCTTTTGTTGCTTTCTAGCTGTCATGTGTTTTTTTCTCTTTTTCTTTCTTTCTTTCTTTCGTCTCTCTACCTTCTTTGACTCTTCCTCCTTCTTTGTGGAAGAAATATAGATGCCCTTATATAGATAGTGGTGAAGGTGGTGAACACATAAATATGTGACTATACAGGGAACCATCAATTGTTTACTTAGGATGGAATGTATGGCATGTGAACAAAACTGTCTTAAAAAAAAAAATGGGTTGATGATGAAACCTTAAGGGCAATATACTAAGTGAAATAAGCCAGACACATAAGGACAAATATTGCAGAGTCTCACTGATAGGAACTAATTATAATTATGTAAACTCATAGACATGAAATATAAGTCACCAGAATATAGAACGAGACTAAAGAATGGGGAGCGGTTGCTTACTATGAGCAGAATGTTCAACTAGGGTAAACTTAAACATTTGGAAATGGACAGAGGTGATGATAGCACATTGTGAGAATAACTAGCAGTGCTGAATGGTGTGTGAAGGTGGTGGAAAGGGTAAGCTCAGAGTCATGTATGTCACCAGAAGGAAAGTTGGAGGTTAAAAGTTGGGAATGTATTAAACAGTGAATCTTGTGGTGGACAATGCCCATGATTAACTGTACAAATATTAGAAATCCCTTTCATGAACTAGAACAAATGTATGACACTATAACTAGAAGCTAATAATAGAGGGGCATATAGGAAAAAAATATACCTCTTGCTAATTGTATACTACACTTAGTAGTATTTTAACATTTTTTCATCAACATTAACAAATGTACTATACCAAAACTATGAATCAGTAATGGAGGGGAGGTGATTAGGGGTATGGGAGGACTGGAGTTTCCTTTTTTTTGTCTTTATTTCTTTTCTGGAATAATGAAAATGTTCTAAAAATTGAAAAATTAATGGTGGTGATGGATGCACAGCTGTATGATGGTACCATGGGCAATTGATTGTGCACTTTAGATCTTTGGATAGTTGTATGGTATATGAACAATCTCAATTTAAAAAAAAAAAAAAACACAGCTCAAGGAAAAGATGAAATCCAGGATGCTCTCAGTGTGACATGACTTCAGGGTAAATACCAAATCTAGAATGTGGCTATAACATGCTTTGTTAAGACTTCTTAGAGGATGAAAGTGACTTTGGTAGATTCTTTCAGATGGACAAAAAACTCTCAGAAATCTCAAGGGTAAAGTCCCACAGAAGACCTGAGTGTACCCAAAGTACAGTCACTAAGTCTAGAGGGATAAAGGCTTATCTTGAACAGAATTGTGAATGTTCCTTTTGGAATATAAAGTTGATTCAAATCAAGTAAACAGAAAATCCACAAAGTTTTTACGAGAGGCATGTTGACAACAGTGCTTCCAAACTGAACCTAAAGGGACTGAGTATGGGTACAAGATGTAAAGACTTTATGGGCCCCCAACTTTTTAGGGAAAACAGGTTGAAAAAACAGCTCAGCTGGCAAAAAGATCATATTCTTCATTGTAGTCATCAGAACAGGACAAGGAGAATGATGGATCAGGAAGGACCCGTCATAAGACAGGGTCAAGGACAGTGGAGAAAATGGACTGGAGACCTCCTCCTATGGAGCAGAATAGGGGTCTAATCAAGGAACATTTCTTACCTTAGGGGAGAGGGACCAGATTAGTTAATAATGTTCTCCCAACATTTACCTATGAAGATTTCAGAATTGCTGTGCACTAGTGATTGCCATGTGCCTCCTATTCTTTGCCTTTTCATATGGGAATATTTATTGCAATTATGCTGTCTGTTTCACCACTGTACATTGGGTATTATATTAATTTTCTATTACTAAGTAACAAATTACCCCAAAATTTAGCAGCTTAAAATTACACATATTTATTATCTCCCAGTTTCTGTGGGTCAGGAATCCAAGCACAGCTTAGCTTATCTGGGTCCTCTGCTTCAGGGTCCATCACAGTCTGCCATCAAGTTGTCAGCCAGGTCTAGGGTCTCATCTGAGGGCTTGACTGGGGAAGGGTTCACTTCTAAAGTCACTTACATGGTTGTTGGCAGGATTCAGTTCCTTAAGGGTGTTACACTGAGGTTACACTGAGATCCTCAGTTCCTTGCTGGACCAATAGCTATTTGTGACCAAGCGGTCAATTGTGGTAGATTGAATTATTCATCCCAATTCTTCACTCCCCTGTGGTAGAACCCTTGCTATGGTCTCACAATGGATAGGGTGTAATAGCCTTGCAATGGCCTCATGGTGGGCGGAGTGTACATCCCCAACCCTTGACTTTGGTTTGGCAATGTGACTTACTTTGGCTGTTGGATATTAGCAGATATGGCACAAAGACTTGTGGGGTTTGGCTTACTCTCTGAAACAGAACCATAATCTGAAGCCTAGCCCAGTTGACCCACAACTTGAAACAGTACCTCCCCAGTCCCCCTGTAGATCTGTGTATTAGTTAGGATTCTCTAGGGAAACAGAATCAGCAGGAGATACCTATAAACGCAAGATTTTTAAAAGTGTCTCACTCAACTGTGGGTATGCATGAGTCCAAATTCCTTAGGGCAGGCAGCAGACTGGCAACTCCAATGAAGATGTTTGATGAACTCCTCAGGCAGCAAACTGGCAACTTCGATGAACTCAGGAAACACCGCTGGTCAGCCAAAGAAATGAAGGCCCTCTATCTGTCTAGCTTAAAAGTCTCCAACTGATTGGATTAAATCCAGCTGATGGCATTCTCTCATTATGGAAGACACGCCCTTCATTGATGTAGTCAGTCACAGTTGCAGCCAGTTGACTAATGATTTAATAAACCAGTCTTCTGGTTTATTAACCAGTCACAAATGTCCTTGCAATAATGGTTAGGCCAGTGCTTCCTTGACCAGACACCTGGGCACCATCACCTGGCCAAGTTGACACATGAACCTAACCATTATAACCTATATGAGAGAAATAAATGCTTATGTTATAAGGCACTAAGATTTTGTGGTTTGTTACATACACAATAGCTGACTAACATTTAAGCACATTACTCGGAGAATTAATTGGCATTTCCTCCGATTGAAATGAGAAAGAAAAACTTTGACTCCCCTGGATCCTAGCAGCCTCTGAAGGTTATTGCTTGAAAACTATACATTTTACCCCTTTTGCTAGTTTTATAGATGAGAAAACTGAGACTCAGGGAAGCTTGTAATTTTCCTAAATCATCCAAGTAGTAAATAACAGACAGAAAGAAGTACAGCTCAGGTTGCCTGATTTCATCCATGGATTTTTACATTATACTACAAATGGTGTGCAGTTTCCAAGGTGCCCCCCAGGGACCCTCGTCTCCTGGGAGTCATACCCTGTGCAGTCCCCTCCCATACTGTGGAAAGCTGAACTGTATAATCAATAGGATATTGGAAAAACAAGAGAAACTATCAGTATTTAAATTTTTATAAAAAACAAATATTCCTCTTAAATATGGAGATATGGATCCTTCTTAAGTACATATATCAATATTTTACACTTAGTCTGTAAGGAGACAATTTTAGTATAAAGAGAAAAATGTTAACGCTATTAATGAAAATTATAAAGATAATAGAAACTTCACTGCCAAAGTCAGAAATAATAAAGGAAGCCTATATTCAGAACATTGGGAAATAAATATATAATTAAAAACTAAATAATGAGCCCCCAAAACAATATATGTATCTGAACTGGGTAAAAAAATGGGAGACTGGGGAGGAGCAGATCTGTGCTCAGGAAGACTCTGAATTGGGATGGCGTACAAGGAGGGGGTGCTGCCCACTTGGCAAACCTCTGCAAAGACAGACCGTCTCCAAGTCCTAGAGGCATCATAAAATCAGGTAGCATTAGACCTGGAGGTGGCCTTTTAGATCATAGTAATCCTTATTTTACATCCGTCCATCCATCCATTCCATAGATAATTATTGAATGCCTACCAGGTATCAGATGCTTCTTATTCTAGGCTCTGGAGATTCAGCAGTAAATGTGAGCTTACATTCTGGTTTTTTGTCTTAATGTTTCAAGTGAAGCAAAACATTCCAAAAGAGATAAAATGGCTTCCTCAAAATCTTACAATAGAAAGTAGGTCACCAGATCAAATGCTCTTTTCTTTACTCTCTACTGCCTCCAACTCTTTCTTCAACCCTTGTGATCACAGCTAGGAACCACTCTGTCTTCCTAGGCACACACAAAAAATGCCCACCACCTTCCACTCTTACCACCACCAGATCCACAGGTTTACTCAGCGTTCTAATCAGTTTTACCGTCAGAGTCATTCTTATCACTAGTATGTTTTTGGAGTCAGCCAGGTTTTTCCCATTGTCTGTTATTATCTAGAAGATCTTTGAACTCTTGGGAAGAAACCTTTCTACTTGGGTTGAGGCACCACATTAGGAGTATCACTGTGATTCTTGATGATTGTATAACTATATAGCTTTTATCGTGTGACCATGTGATTGTGAAAACCTTGTGACTGACACTCCCTTTATCCATTGAATGGGCAGATGAGTAATAAAATAAAGATAAAAAAAAAAAGAGCATCACTAAAGTACATTAGTACTTTAAGGGTAAATGACATGGAAACCTTTTCAGTTTTAGTAGGGGGGTAAGGGAAACCACGAACAGAACACAATAGAAGTAAATATGAGAGGGAATGTTCATGAGCTGGAGAAAATGCAAAAAGGGAAGCTAGCTGTTAAGTACAAATCCCAGTTTTCATCATCTTTTCTAGGATTGTCCCTGTTTATCTCCATCTGCACATGGACAGAAAGAAGCTGTTCTCCTGAGTGTTTTTGAGCTTCTTTGCTCTATACATGGCTAATTTAATAGGACTTCTCACTCATTTTTGTAACACTCATCAGCACTTTTTCAATGTAGATCCCTTTTTGGTTAATCTGGCTGACTTGTTATAAAGGAGCTTCATCCCCAGAGCATTTGTTAATCATTTGTTTTCTGTGCTGTTTATTTTATAGGCAGATAGTAAAATTGTCATTATTTCTGTAGTCAATATATGCTAAAGATATAAGTAGGTTCATGAAAGGTTTAGATAAATCTATGAATGGTAAATCAAGATTTGAATATTAAAGGAAACCAGGGGAGTATGAAATACATTCCAAATCTTCTGAGGCCAGTGTTAAGGAGTACTCTGAGACTTGGAAACCACTGGCTGGTTAGACCATTGGGCTGACCCATATTGCATTTCTTATGTTCATTCCATTTGGTTTTTAAAACTAAATACATGTTTTAGTATAAATTCCTAAGGGAAATATGTAGTTTATTTGAAAAGGCTGCAGCTTTCTTTCCATGTTTCTTGTAAACTAATTACAAAGAATTCAGATGCTCCGAGCCAAAAGAAAGTAGGAAAGAAAAACTCTATAAACTATGTGTTCTCGTACCTGCATTTTACATGTGGGAGTTTGAAAACAGGATTTTGGACATGGATCTTAGCCTCCAGGTAAGAAATTGTATGGGCTCTGAAAACATCCTGTGAGCAGATGAAATCTTTAGAAACCAAAAACTGGCTCCGATTACTACCATTTGCTTCACAAAATTGCCTGCTTGAAAAAACAGTCCAACTGTTTTACCATACTCTATAAGTCTCAAATCATTATGGTTTAAGAAAAATGCACATGAGTCTGTGATAGCAATAATTATTTTAAATGAATGAATAAAAGAAAGCAAGTTATTGTGTTTCTTCCAGGCAACATTTAAATGCAGAATCTTTCATTTTGGATGCAGTAAATACCACAGAAGCCAGTAGATAAAGATGGTGTCCCAAATCTCGAAACCATACCAAAAGGAGTGGGAATTCCGCTTCGGCGGGCAGCTGAAACAAGAATTGTGGGTAAATATGGTGACTTTTTTTTTTTTTTTTAATATGGTGACTTTTATTGGTGAGAAATTATGGTATATCCGAGTTATATTGCCACGTAACTATTTTTTGGATATATTTAGTGATGCTCAATATACTAGTAAATTTCCAAAAGAGAACTACAAAATGGGTGACAATTTAAAGTAATCCTGCCTTTAGTTTTGTTATACAAAAAAAAAAAAAAAAAAAATCTGGTCCATTAGTCATTTCAATCCTTGTTAAAACCTTTCCTTTTCCTACTCACCCTCAGATTCAGTTGTTAACAAATTTGAAATGACTAATGGACCAGAAAAAGTCCTGGAAAATCTACCAAGTGAATTATAATGAACATCCAGGTATTCTAACTTACTTGTTACTTGTTTGGTGCAGTGCAAGAACTAGAAAAAATAGAAAAGACATTATTCCACAAAGGGCAAGGAGGAGAGTGATTATAAGATTGGATTCTCTGGTAAGAAACTCAAGTATTACCCGTATGAAATAAATTGACTTTACAATGGTTATCTTCTAAATAATCCTCTAAGACTGCCTTGGGAGTTAGGAAGTTATCTCTCATGGATGTGTTCAACAGGGGCTGGATGACCTCTTGAGGAGGGACAGTATGTACAAGCAAGACTCCACGACACTTCCATGGTTACTAAATGGGAATACACAGAGCTCATGTGTAACCAAGGACTCCAGCTAATTAGAAATGGTCTGTTCATTCTTATGAGACCCCAGGGTGTGTTTTGGCTTTGTTCCTGCTTCCATTTTCTCTAGGGTATTCCCTCAAACAGCTCCCTCAACCTATCTAGCCACCTGTAAGGGAAGGCTCGGGAAAGTGAAGCTCAGAGAAAGTTAGGCATGCTCTCTCCTGCCTGTTAAGGACCCGTTTGTCAAATTTGTTTCCTATTCTGGTACTGTGATCTAACTCTGATGGAAGGCATAGAGACTGTCCACAGAAGTCTGGACAGGACCTGTGTATTGGGGCAAAACTCTGTAATCTTCACCTCTATTGAAGAGAGGAATTTTTTAGGCATGGCAGTCATTCTCTTAAGCTCCCCAAACCCCATCCCCTCGCCTATGCAGTCCTACCTCTTTCTACCTTCCACTGTAAAATCTTTGCGCAGAAGATTCATACTTAGCCTTGGCGAATGTGCCAAGCCACCACATATTCTTCACGCTGTTTCTATTGCTGTCAACTCTCTCCCTATCATCTTTCATCTGTATAGATTCTGCATAAAATGCTTTCTTCAGTATAGACCAGGTTTAGTGTCTTAAATCTTTGTGGGATAGATGGAAAATATGATCGACTATTTTTCTGACTAACCATTTCTAATGGCATATTAAAGCAGTCGATAGTTATTGGAGACAATTTTAAAAGAGCATTTTATTCATTAAGAACATGTTGTAAAGAAAAACAGGTAGAATAATATAAAATAAAAGAATTTAAAAATGGAATTTAAATAATAACAAAATAAAACTTTTAAAAAGAAAATTAAAAAAAATATATATATTGTAAACGCTTGACTAATCATACCCTGACTAATAAAATCTCTTAGCTATAGGGAGATTTCCGTTATCAGGGAATATGTAAAATGTCTACATGGAGTAGAAAAGTAGGGGAAGGAAACAAACAGACAAAGGTACCCAGTGTTCTTTTTTACTTCAATTGCTCTTTTTCACTCTAATTATTATTCTTGTTATTTTTGTGTGTGTGCTAATGAAGGTGTCAGGGATTGATTTAGGTGATGAATGTACAACTATGTAATGGTACTGTAAACAATCGAAAGTACAATTTGTTTTGTATGACTGTGTGGTATGTGAATATATCTCAATAAAATGATGATTTAAAAAAAAAAAAAAAAAAAAAAAAAAAAATGTCTACATGGAGGTCAGCTAGGTAACCAAAGCTTACCTATAAAACTCCAAAATGTATTACACAGTTTCCTGTCCCCTTCCTGCTATAATCTCCTAGGCTTTAAGTATCTAAATAAATAAATGGATGGATGAATGGATGAATTAATTAATTACTTCACCTTGAAGCCATTTAGTACTTTGTAGATCCATCTCTTAGGGAGTTAATGTATATTTTCTTAATAAATTATAAATGTTTCCAAGATAGGGTTTGAGTTTTACTCGTTTTTTTTCTTTTACTGCTGTCCCCAGCAACTGTCATACATACAAAAAAAATAGTCATAGATATTTGTTGAATGTAATTTAATTGATTCAGTGGCCATTGTTCTACCAGATTCTCCATCAACCTAAATATTAGATGTTCTGCAAACTCTGATTCCCAAGGTAGGAAGCAGACATTTTAGCTATGAGATCGGTACAAAAGCTGTCCTGGATTGCCTTCCATTTTGTTCCTACTCACTTCCACAATCTTCTCCACCCCACCTCCACTGCTGCTCCATGCTTTCTGATGTTTCCCAGCACTTGTTTTTTTGTTTTGTTTTGTTTTGTTTTAAAGTCAGTTTTATTGAGATATATTCACATTACATACAAACATCCATGATGTACACTCAGCTGTTCACAGTACCATCATATAGTTGTGCATTCATCACCACAATCTATTTTTTTGTTGTTTTTTGTTTTTAAAAAACATCTTTATTGAGAATAAAGTGTATACTATGTAATTCATCTATTTAAAGTGTATATTTTGATGGTTTCTAATATCTTCACAGAGTTGTACAGCCATCAGCACAGTCAATCTTAGAACATTATCATTGTCCCAAAAGAAATTCCATATCCACTCCCCATTCTCCCCTCAAATTCCCCAGCCCTAGGCAAACCTAGGCAACAACTCTCCTAAGCAACTAATCTCTACATCTCTCTCTCTCTCTCTCTCTCTCTCTCATCTCTATCTCTATCTCTCTATCTCTATCTCTATCTCATCTCTTCTGTCTTTATAGATTATTTACCTATTCTGATAAAGAATAGGTATATATTTCATATACATGGAATCATATAATATATGGTCTTTTGTGTCTGCCTTCTTTTATTTATCATAATGTTTCCAAGGCTCAGCCATGACGTAGCATGTGTCAGAACTTCATTCCTTTTTATGGCTGAATAATATTCCATTGTATGGCTATAGCACATTTGATTTATCCTGCATTGCTTTTTTTTTTAATTGATATTGTTCATATACCATACAATTATCCAAAGATCCAAAGTGTACAATCAATCAGTTGCCCCCAGTACCATCATACAGCTGTGCATCCATCACCACGATTAATTTTTTTTTCAATTTTTAGAACATTTTCATTACTCCCAAAAAGAAATACAGACAAAAAAAAGGAAACTCAGAATCTCCCATAACTCTAACCACCCCCCATCCACTGTTGAGTCATAGTATTGGTATAGCACATTTGTTACTGTTGATGAAAGAACATTAAAATACTACTAACTGTAATTAGTTTGCAACAGGTATATATTTTCCCTATATGCCCCTCTATTATTTTTTTTAACTTTCAAAATAGTATTTCATTTTCAGATATTTATAGTCATCTCATTTGATATCACAAAATAGTGGCCGTGTTATAAATTTTACAGATGAGAATATTGTTGCACTATTCTCACCATACCTAGGTTGCAGAATAAATCTGAATACAGGCCAATACTTCCCCTTCTTCCTCCTTTGTATATTTACAAACATGCCTACATATAACCCTTGCTATTCAAATTATTTTTATCTAAACCAAGGAACTAAATTCATTGAGATAATTTTGTTTTATTTATAGGAATTCTCACTGTAAACTATACAAGCTTATGGATCAGAGAGTAAATAGATTTTTTTTTTTTCCAAACCCTCTATCTGAACTCAGCAGCTAAAATGGGTCAATGTCTTCCATTAACTATGCAATAAATAGCAAATCTTGGGTCCACAATTAATGTTCTTTTGTTTCAGTGTATGAAATAGAAGTTAATAATTGCCATTTAAATTTAGTGCTTCAATGACTACAATAACAGATGTCTCTTCATATATAAATAGATATTTTCACCAACACTGCTCCCTATATGCTTTTGGTCTATATATCTCTGCCTATCTCCAGACAATGACATCTAATCTACATCAACCAATAAAACATAATTGAGAATACACATTTTTCAATGGTCTCAAAAAGTATAAGAGTATTCCTTTGGATTTTCAAAAGAAGTCTATATTTTCAGACTTAAATTTAATAGTTTTACTTATTCTTAGTCTAATTCCTGTTTTACCAATTAGGAAACTAAGAGTCATCTTACAAGTTAAGTGAGATGACCACATTTATAATCAGCAAGTCAGAAAAGTGAGGCAGGTATTTTCATCTTCTGGCTTCTAGTGTTTCAGAAAGAATGCCATACCATAAACCTGAGTTATCCATTAGAAATACAGTGAAAGAAATGGTAGCATGGAATAGGATGTGATACCAAGTATGTTTTCTCCTTCATAATGTCACCATTCTGCAATGTCTGTTTATTCCTCTCTGAAATACAGAATTGAAAATAATTTAATATAGGGTTGTGTCTTATGATGACTATGATGACAATAAAGCCAAACTTACATTCACTGGTCACTATATGGCTTAAAAAAATGCATCTTCATCTAATATTATGGAACCTTTCTCCATATCTCCCTTTCCTTTCTTTGTTTCTCTGTCAGTAGGGCTCCCTTTAGTATCTGAAGTAGGGCAGGTCTTTTATTAGCAAAATCTCTCAGCATTTGTTTGTCTGTGAAAAATTTAAGCTCTCCCTGAAATTTGAAGGAGAGCTTTGCTGGATAAAGAATTCGTGGTTGGCAATGTTTCTCTCTCAGAATTTTAAATATGTCATGCCACTGCCTTCTCACCTCCATGGTGGCTGCAGAGTAGTCATTACTAAGTCTTATGTTGTTTCCTTTGTATGTGGTGAATTGCTTTTCTCTTGCTGCTTTCAGAACTTGCTCCTTCTCTTCAGTATTTGACAGTCTGATCAGAATATGTCTCGGAGTGGGTTTATTCAGATTTATTCTATTTGGAGTTCCCTGGGCATTTATGCTTTGTGTATTTATGTTGTGTAGAAGGTTTGGGAAATTTTCCCCAACAATTTCTTTGAAAACTCTTTCTAGACCTTTACCCTTCTCTTCCCTTTCTGGGACACTAATGAGTTTTATATTTGGACGTTTTATTTTATCTATCATATCTCTGAGGTCCATTTTGATTTTTTCAATTTTTTTCTCCATTCTTTCTTTTATTCTTTCATTTTCCATTTTGTCATACTCCAGGTCACTGATCCATTGTTCAGCTTCCTCTAGTCTTGTACTGTGAGTATCCAGAATCTTTTTAATTTGGTCGACAGTTTCTTTTATTTCCATAAGATCTTCTATTTTTTTATTTACTCTTGCAATTTTTTCCTTATGCTCTTCTAGGCTCTTCTTCATCTCTTTTATATCCTGTGCCATGCTCTTCTTCATGTCCTTTATATCCTGTGCCATGGTTTCATTGTTTGTCTTTAGTTCTTTGATTAATTGTTCCAAGTACTATGTCTCCTCCTTTCTTTTGATCTGGGTGTTTGGGTTTGGGTTATCCATATTGTCTGTTTTTTTCATATGCTTTAGAATTTTCTGTTGTTTTTGGCCTCTTGGCATTTGCTTAACTTGATAGGGTTCTTTTAGAATACGTATGCTAATTCATATACTTCCCTCTAATTTGTCAGATCTACAGCTTGGTAGTGTACACTTTCTCTAACTAACCAGCAGGTGGTGTCTGCGAGTCACCTATTTCCCGCAAGCCAGTTCTCCCCAACTTTGTCTTTGTGGTGTGTGGGGGTCTGATTCTTGTGGGGTCCAGTTGGTGCACCAGTTTTGCATGTGTAGTTTGTGCTATCCGCCCTGAATATGGGGCATGTGTCTGAGTGTTTAGGGAGCAAGGGTGGCTTTAATAATCAAACCACCCAGGTGTTCCTGGAGACTTAAGGCTGTTGAAAGAGTCTAAACCTTCAGTTCGGTCTTGCCACAGATTGTCTCTGCTGCTGACCCACAAGTCCTTGGTACTGGCATATGGTCCCTGGGATTACTGAGTGGGTCCCTCTTCCAAGCCGTGCCCTTCCAGGGCCTCTGCTGAGGGAAGGCTGTGTTATGCCACAAGTGCACGCCGACCCTCAAGGGAAGCCCTGGGCCACCAGGCCGTGTAGGGGCGTTCCCAGCCTGCTGAAAGGATGGCTGAATGGGGCATGTTGATTTCCCCCTTTTTGTACTGCTCCGCCTTCCTAGCTCCGGGACAATTAGCTGTGGGTGCACAAAAGGCTATTGTCCATGCCTGATATTGTGGCGTGTGGATATGATGCTAGAAACACTTCCCGTCGCCCTGGGATTTTTTGGCGCAGCTCTGGGCTGTGGCACCAATGCTGGGCAGGAGTGTCCCCAGTCCGCTGGGAAGATGGCTGCAAAGGGCGTGGTATTTTTTCCCCTTTTGGCTAACCTTTGCCTGCCTCGCTCTGAGACAATTAGCAGCGGGTGCACGAAAGGCTATTGTCCATGCCAGATACTGAGGTGTACTCACAGGTAGTGGAGACACCGTTCCTGCCGTGCTTCCCTGTGCGGTTCTCACTGTCGTATCCACAGCTGCTTTTGGGTTTTTTAAAAAAGAACTAGTCCGACTCCAAATGCCAACCCATGGTTTCCCCATACCGCAGCATGGCTGCCAGATATTCAGCGGCTTACTCACTCGTTTCAGAATGCAGACTCCTGGTTTCACCAAGTGCACGGTCCCTGTGGATTTAGCAGACCTTGTCCAGCTGGTGCATTGCTGGAACTGGTGTTCTGGGTCACTTTCTGGCTTTTATCTAGTATTTCTCACGGCAGTGTTTTTTTGCCCTGTCTCTCCTAACCGCCATCTTCCAGAGGTCCGGATCCGCAGTTTTTACTTACAGATTTTATGCTGTGATCTTGGGCATTCCTCCCAATTCAGGTTGGTGTATGAGTGGACGGTCACGTTTGTCTCCCCGCAGTTATTCCAGCTTATTTACTAGTTGTTTCTGGTTTTTTTTTTTCTTTTAGTTGTTGCAAGGGGACTACTTGGCTTCCACTCCTGTCTATGCCGCCATCTTAGATCCTCCACCCCAATCTATTTTTGAACATTTTCCTTATACCAGAAAGAATCAGTATAAGAATAAAAAATAAAAATAAAAAAGGACACCCAAATCATCCCCCCATCCTACCCTATTTTTCATTTACTTTTTGTCCCCATTTTTCTACTCATCCATTCATATACTGGATAAAGGGAGTGCGACCCACAAGGTTTTCACAATCACACTGTCACCCCTTGTAATTTACATTGTTATACAATCATCTTCAAGAGTCAAGGCTACTGTTTTGGAGTTTGGTAGTTTCAGATATTTACTTCTAGCTATTCCAATACATTAAAACCTAAAAAGTGTTATCTGTATAGTGTGTAAGAATGTCCACCAGAGTGACCTCTCGACTCCATTTGAAATCTCTCAGCCACTGAAACTTTATTTCATTTCATTTTGCATCCCCTTTTTGGTCAAGAAGTTGTCCTCAGTCCCATGATGCTGGGTCCAGATTCATTCCTGGGAGCCATATCCTGTGTTGCCAGGGAGATTTACACCCCTGGGAGTCAGGTCCCATATAGCAGGGAAGGCAGTGAGATCACCTGCCAATGTGGCTTAGTTAGAGAGAGAGAGCCATAGCTGAACAACAAAGAGGCACTCAGGGGGAGACCCTTAGGCACAATTATAAGCAGGTTTAGCCTCTCCTTCCTGCACTTGGTTTTAAAGGCTTCGAGCAGAAATTTAAAGATCATGCTACAGGAACTGATTTCATGTATCCAGACTTTGAATATTTATCTGAGCCTCGTTCATATCCCCTGACAATTTTCCAGCAAAAAGCAGGTTTCTTGGCTTGTGTCTCTATGCTCAACATTTTGCAGGGACTGAGGAGGTGACTATCTTTGTGACTTTAAAGGATACTTCATTATTTTATATTAAATGTGCTCTTTTACTTCTCAGTTGTCACAAACATTAGAGAGTTCACTGTATTCATTGCAGGGAAGAATTCCTTAGTATATAGGTTGTGGGAAGTTTGAAGAAGGGAGAGCTCAGAATTCCATTCTCTTTTTGAACATTGTGGTTCTTTCATGAAATTGTATTCAGGTCTTACAAACTTTCAATGCCCACTGCTTTCCTGCCTCTGAGTACTTCTCCTTCTATCGCTCATGGATACTGTTTACCAAAGTGTTGACAGGCAGCTTTTTCCTCAAGGATGCCAGAAAGATGGCGGCATTGAAGCTAAACATTTGGTTCCCTGTTTAATACCACAAAAAGTGGACAAGAGGTGCCTCTTAATCAAATTTGTCCTCACAAAGAGATAATCTCTGCTCTTTCATTTGAGAACCACTCATATGCCCCCATTGTCATAGTAAATGATGGCTTGTTAAACTTTTCTCTGTGTGTATACACAAAACAATGCCACTCAAACAGAATGAATAAGCACACTGCCCACACAGTAAAACATGCATCATTTCCATCTGTGTTTCTTCGATCCCAAGGTCCACAGATTAAACTGTGATGTAACAGGTGAAATATTTCCACTAATTTACCTAAAAATGAAAATACAAGCAATGCAAGCTATTAAAAAGGCCCAGCTAGACTCAAACTTCTAACACTGCGACATTCTTAAATATTCTTTCATGGGAAAGTGCTAGGGATTCATTTATTTATCTATTTCGACTTCAGAATACATAAGTAGAAAGCCTCTTTGCTGTGTCCATTCCAAGTTGTAATTAAAACAAAACAAAATAAAACAGCAACAATAAAAAATGTTTGTAAACAATCACACTTTATTGGCATTAATATACGCTTTATGCTGGCAGCTACTCATTTTTCTGACCTCAAGTTCAGCTTTGCTAGTCTGATTCCTCAGGGAATAGAAAACAGGGCCACAGCATACCTCATTTTTGTGGACTTTAAAGTAACTTTAACTATAAGGTCAGAACTTCCTGATGGGTATTCTGGCCCTTTCAATGGAATAGAATTCAAAGATAATATTTCTGTCTTTGGCAAAGCAGCACCTCCTCTCTGGATCTAAGCCTATTAATCTTGTTTTAGTGACACAGAAAGTACAGAAGTGTACAAGCCTCTACCTTATATTTGTTAATTCTATGTCGCTGATATTTTCTGGTTAATGTTTTATGGTAGGTTACCTCTGTAGTGGATAACTTATTGGTAACTTTTCAAAAAACTCTTGTCTAAAGAGCACGAAGAAACATTATGAATTTTAAAACATTGTTTTCTCTTGGTACGTTTAATGTATCTTCAAGCAGGTATCACTCTCAAACAGTGACTTAAGGATTGGTAAGTTGCTTTGTGTACTGCCTCATATAGTCTAGTTTCAGATTCATTTGAAACAGATCCAGGTTAAAATATTAATTTACTTAGGATTCACATCCTAACTAATTCCAGGAGAAAATGAAGCAGCTTATAAAATTGCTACCTTGAATTAAATCACTGCTGAGTCAGAAATTTATTTATTCACTAGAAATCCTTCTACTTGGCTCCTTTGAATCTGCATGATATGGGCATATAAGCATCAAATATTCTAGAACCCTTGTCTGTAGCTAACCTACTTTTGTTAGGACCACTCAGCCCCACAATGAAGCCTAAGCCTGGAGATGTGACTTCCGGCCAATCTCCACCTCTCCATGCCTCCTATTCAAGCCCAGACAAGCTGGATCCACTAGACTTCCAGATAGGCAGGAGTCATTTATGGGCTTTTCCATCATGGTAGGTGCTTAGAGGAAAGAAGTAAAATAAGAAGCAAATGATAATATGTTATCCAAGCTGGCATTATATTTTCAACTTTTCTTAAGACTTGTTGGACTTCTTTCCAATTTTTTCTTGTCTTTTTGCTTTGGTTTGCACATTTT
Source organism: Choloepus didactylus (assembly GCF_015220235.1). Lineage (NCBI taxonomy): Eukaryota > Metazoa > Chordata > Mammalia > Pilosa > Megalonychidae > Choloepus > Choloepus didactylus. Next base: position 35,866,059 of record NC_051320.1, on the reverse strand, counting down.
AATAGTCTTCAGTTTTGTATAGAACCCAGAAGGCAAATGGCGCCTTTCTGTAAAGCCAGATAACTTAGTGTTGTATACTAACAAACAGAACATTTACTTGGGAACAAAGTATCACCACAGTTAAATGCTCTCCAGATGCCTGCTTTGCCACCGAAGTGTAAACAGATCTTTTCCATTTGGTATTTACCTCTTCAAAATGCTGGCCTTATAAAACATGGGAAAGCATTAAGAGATTCTTGCCACCTCTAATTGTGGACAATCAGTATTTTCTCCCTGGTTAGGGCAACTAGAGGAATTAGAAACTGCCTGGCTCTCCTGGGAGCTTTATCAATTGGCTTGACAGCTTGGAAGTTTGCCCAGATTGCTTTGTGGAGGCCCATCCCTGCACAGATTCCTGCTCCATGGAGGCTTTCAATAAGAAAGAATCAAATGGGAAACAGGTAGAAACACGAAAACATTTCAATTAGAAGGAATTGATTCCTGATTAGTATGGGACTCATCTATGGTAGTCTGAATTCTGTGCATCTTTGGAACAAGAGCATTCCACTTGGACTTTCCAGGCTTCCTTGAAAGGTAGTGTGGCCGTAACATTCCACCAGGCACTTTGCTGTGAGCACAATCAGTGCAGCCCCTGGCCTCAGGGAGCTCTTCAGTGACATCATAGATTTACACACAATCTCAAAAATAAATACAGAACTATAAATTTGGTAAGATCTAGAAAGAACAAGTTCAATTTGCATGGGAATGTAACTGGGAGACTTGATTTAGATTGGAGAAGTCAGGAAAGACCTCTGCAAGGATTTGTTAGGTAACTTGGGCCGAGGTAGGGGGAAGGGGTTGGGGGAGGTATCCATCCAGAGGGTCTTCATATGTGAAAATCCAAAGGTTTGTGAGAGCTTGGCCAGATGAAGGGACTGAGAAAAACGCTGATATGCAGAAGTATTGGAATCGTCATGGGGTGAATATTTTTTCAGAAGAAAATCAACAATGACAGATTTACAAATACAACTTAGAAACCACTTCTTTAAAGATAATGAAAATTTTTAAAATTTAACAATCACTGCAACAAAATCATCACTTGGTTAGGGATGAGCTAAAAGGATTTGTGTGACTCCACTAGAGATTGAGTTCAGCTGCACATAACAGAAAACCTAACATCACAGGGAGGTTCCTTTTTCTCATACTAGTACAGAGCTAACCAACAGCTGGATTCGCTGGGCTCCTTGAATGTGAATATTCATGACTTTTGCTAAGTTTATGAAGTTTTCTGCCATTATTCCTTTGAATATTCTTTCTGCCCCTTTCTCTCTTTCTTCTCCTTCTGGGACCTCCATAATGTGTGTATTGGTACATTTGATGGCATCCCGCAGGTCATTCTTTTTTATTCTTTTTTCTTTCTGTTCATTGCCCTGAATCATTTCACTTGTCTTTTCTTTGAGATCACTGCATCTTTCATCTGCCACCTCCAATCTACTATCGAAACTGTCTAGGAGATTTTTCTTTTCAGTTACGGTGTTCTTCAACTCCAATATTTTTCTGGAGAGATTCCCACATTGTACATTCATTGTTTTCCTCATATCCTTTAATTATTTCTCAGTGTTTTCCTTTATTTCTTTGAGCATATCGAGGATCATGTCTTTAAAGTCCAAAGTCTGATCCTCTCCGTTGATGGTTTTATGGATTTTTATTTTGTTCCATTGGATGGATCATCATTTCCTGTTTCTTTGTTTGCCTTGTAATCTTTTGTTGCACATTGTACATTTAAAAATTTTAAAGTGTTAAATCTGGAATTTAGTCCCCGAGCTGTCCCTTAAGTTTGTGTCCAGCTAGTCATATGACAGAGAATTTCTTAAATGCCAGGAGCTAATCAAAATAAACAAATCAAAGGATTTTTCACTACCTTTGCAAATTGGCTTTACTTTGGCTGGTAGTGTCCTTCAGAGCCTAGCCTTCCTATCAAGAAGATTACCCTGAGGCAAAGGGTCATCTCTGAGCCTGTGTGGAGCCATAGCTATGGAGTCTGCTTCTTTTCCTGTGCGTGCGCTTGCTAAAGCCCTCAGGAAGTCCCCCTTTACAGTACCAGGGAATGCCTCCTCCACTCCCTTTGAAATAGACCTCCTTCCACTTCTGGGTACTCTCTTGAGTGACTTAATCCATGTAGTCCTTTGCTCCAGGTCTCTTCAACTTAATTGTTGCTCACACCGTCTCTGCTGTCTGCTACTGCTTCTCTGCCCTCAGGACAAGCAAGTAGAGCCTGGGACAATTTCCCCTGCTCAGTCTCTCTGACCTCCAACCAATAGATTGACACTGACATACCTGCACCCCATTATGCACACAGGGGCCACTCTGCTCCCTCTAGAACAGGGCAAGGGACCCACAATGAGAAAACAAGCTAGCTCTACCCTATGTTGTATTCAGCACTTGCCTGGTTGATGCAGCCCTTTAACTGTTTTCCTTAGTTTTGAGGAAGGTTCCTGTCTTTAAGATTCCTCTGAGACCTTGCTGGAGGGGAGTTGGAACAATGGACTGTCCTTTGAACCTGCCCCCAGTGATCTGAAGTAACTGATCAATGGTAGAGATCTATGATCAGAACACACAACCCTGGCTTTTGGAGGGCAAAGTCTTTATGACCCACTGTGGCACTAGCAAGCTACACCAAAAGCCCAAGCTCCATTCCCCACTACTGCCTCCCACAAGGCTGGAGGAAGGGAAGATGGTAGCCACTGCAGGGTGGGGTGAAATTCACCTGTATTTATCACAATTTACCAGCCTCTTCCTCCTGCTTCTCCCTGGATGCTGCACAGTGTTCCACTAGACTCTGGAGGAGTTGCAAAGACATTTATTCAGACAATTCCTGCCAGTTCAATAGTTGTCTTGGTGGAGAGACTGATTCTTCGAGTTTTCTCCTCTGCCATCTTCCCACAATCCTCTGACCTGGGTGGACATCTTGATTGTAATATATCATTAGAGACACTGAGCCAGATTACCCAGCTAAGGTGCTCCTGAATTCCTGACTCACAGAAACTGTGAAATAATAAATCTTTGTTGTGTTAACTCACTAAGTTTGGGGTGATTTATTGTGCAGCAATAGATAACTAAAACATTGTGGATTTTTGCTTTCTTTCCTGAGGCACCATGGACACTGATAAGGTATTGGCTTGGCATAAGCATATGAATAGGTAAAAAAAAAATAAAACTCCTGAGGATCCACTGGGATGGTAGCTGATAGGCACATGGACCTGCTACCAATCTTTCAAGAGGAAAATTCTGTGGGACATAAACCGGGCTTCTCAGGTGGTGCCAACAGAATCAAGTCCCTGCTTCCCACAGTAGTGCGTTTCCTTCCCTCTCTTTCATACTCTCCCTGATTTCTTTCTCTCCTCCTCCCTAGAATCACCTCCCAAATAATCTATCTGCATACCAGCCCTAGTCTCAGGCTCTTCCTACAGGGAAACCCAATCTAAGACAATGAGAGTGTGAATAAATACCACATGCCCCCAGGACCATTCCAAATGAGACTGTGAACATTTGACTTAATGGAAGGGAGCAACAGGCTTAGCCTAGCTTGAGTGGAATGTGCAAATAAGAAGCTTATTGTAGTGTAGGACCTCTTTAGCAGTATAATGATAAATTCTTTTTTGTTTTTTCTTTTTCTTATCTTTAAAAAAAAGTGAGTGGTTCTAGATGGTGTCAGCTTTGAAAGTTTCCTAATTAGACGTTTACATGTCAAGGGCCCTTATACACCCTTTCTCTTGGCATTAATGAGGAATAAAATGGCTCCTGAGAAAAAAAGGTAAATTGTGCATGTTGCATTCCTTGGTCCTCAGAAAAGAAAGCTCATTCTCAACAGGCATGATTGACAGTCCCGGCTCAGTTAAGAAGTCCCTGAGGGCTTTGGAGCCCACAAAGGAAGCACCCCCACCTGCCCGCCTGCACGGCTGTCTGCTGGAAGAGACAGGGCTCAGAGAAAATGTATTTTCCTAAGGATAAGGGATTCAAACTTCTTTCACTGAGTGTGGGTATATTCATTGGTCTCTGCTCACATACAATTCATTTTGCATTAAGGTATGTTTTGGGAGGAAGAGTGGAACAAATTGTTTCAATCTCACACTGGTCACGGGGCTCCAGGACAGTGGGAGACAAAGACAGGTTTTCAACAAGTGCTTTGGTCCATTTGTCTCTTTTTGATGAAAAAAAAAATGTCATTATGCATTAGAATTTCTTTTTCCTAAACAAAAATAACTATCTGAAGTCTGGAAAGGTGTCTTAAAATCAGGTGATTTCAAAAATTAAGGCAGCTGCTGGATCAAAATGGCGGAGTGAGACAATTCAGATCTCTGTCCCCCGACAGAAGGACCAGCAAGAACTGGCAGAAACATCTTCCTAAAAGCTCCAGAAAACAGTTCAAGGATTGCCATAATTGGGCAAGTGCCAAATCAAGAAAAAAGCCACTTAAGAGCAGTAGGAACCCATGGCACCCAGCAGGCTCTCCCCACCCCTCACCAGGTCTGTGTAGAGCCTGAAGGGACTCACTGTCCCAGAACTTGCCCTGAGTGTAGAAGGCAGCTCAGAGAGCTCTACAGAACCCTGTGGGAGAGGAGTAAAATAAGTGCTTCTTGGGGCAAGGGATTGCTGACTGTAGGACAGATAGTGCAGTGCCTAGGACCCTAAGGAACTGTTCTGTAGGGAAGAGGGATATTCACACCCTTGTAACTGAGGTAATTCCCAGGACCATATGCCCATCACATGCCCATGATAAGATGCATATGCAGAAAGGATTGAGGAGGGCCCTACACTTTAGCCTGGAACTAGTCTCCAAATTCATTGTATGAATAAGCTCTGAAAGAAAGCACTTGCACAGGTCAATCTTCAAAGACAGGGAAAGGTGTTTTTGTTTTTGCCTTCCTTTTGTTTTTTGTTTTTTGTTTTTTGTTTTTTGTTTTTGTTTGTTTTGTTTTGTTTTGCTTTTATTATTTTTTTTTGGTTCTTGTCATTCAAGGAAAGCTCTTTCGTAACACTACTATCTGGATACAAGCTTAAGAAAGAAATACTTCAGAGTCTAAAGTCTAGTGATAACACACTAAAATATCAGAATGTTCAGGTTTCAACAAAAGATTACAAAACATACAAAGAAATGGGAAGTGATGGCTCAGGCAAAGGAGAAGATGAAAGCATTTAAATCATCAATTAGGAGTATCAGACCTGGGACATTCCAGACAATGACCTTAAAGAAATGGTCCTAAATATGCTCAACGAGTGAAGGAAAACATGAACAAAGAACTAAAGGAAATCAGGAAAATAATAGAGGAACAAAAGGGAATATCAAATAGAGAGATGGAAATTATGAAAAGGAAGCAAAAAGAGCTGAAGACCACAGTAACAGAAATTAAAAACTCCCATAGAGGGGTTCAACAGCAGATTGGAGCAAGCAGAAGAAAGAATCAGTGAATTTGAAAATAAGACAATCAAAATCATCCAGTCTGAGGAGCAGAAAAAAGGAAAGAATGAAGAAAAGTGAACAGAGCCTGAGGAACCTGTGAGACACCATCAAGTGTACCAGTATACTCATTGTGGGATTCCCAGAAAGAGAAGATCACGAGAAAGGAACAGAGAACAGCCAAAGAGAAAATGGCTACAAACTTCCCAAATTAAATGAAAGACATGAATATACACAGCCAAGGTTCTCAGTGAACTCCAAACATGATAAACCTAAATAGACCCACACCATGTCATGATATAATCAAATGGCCAAATGCCAAGGACAAGAGAGAATCCTGAAAGCCACAAGAGAAAAGCAACATGTCGCATACAAGGGAGCCTCGATAAGAATAAAGTGCCAATTTCTCATCAAAAACCCTAGAGGCAAGAAGGCATTTTTAAAGTGCTGAAAGCAAAAAAATTGCCAAACACGAATTCTGCATCTGGCAAAAATGTCTTTCAAAAGTGAGAGAGGAATTAAGACATTCTCAGATAAACAAAAGCTGAGGGACTATGTCACCACCAGAACCAGCCCTACAAAAAATGCTAAAGGAAGTTCTGCAGGTTGGAAGGAAAGGACACTAGACAATTGACTGAAGCCACATGAAGAAATAAAGATCTCCAGCAAAGACAATGACATGGGTAAATATAAATACCAGTACTATTGTATTTTTTATTTGTAACTCCACTTTTTACTTCCTACAGGATTGTTCTAGTCTCCTAGGCTGCTTCAAGTAGATACCATGAAATGGGCTGGCTTCAACAATGGAAATGTATTAACTTTCAGTATGAGGCCAAGAAAATGTCCAAATCAAGATATCATTGAGGCGATGCTTTCTCCCCAAAGACCAGCTGGCAGTGATCTTTGACTCCTCTGCCACATGGCAAGGCACATAGCGGCATTTGCTAGTCTCTCTCTTCTCTCTCAGGTTTCATTGTTTTCATCTTCTTGTTTCTGTGGTGCTCTCTATCTGAAATTCATTAAGAGGATTAGGTCCCATCCTGGATGAGGTGGGTTACACCTTAACTGCCTCATCAAAAGATCCTACTTACAATGGGTTTACATCCACAGGAATGGATTAGATTTAAGAATGTTTTCCTGGAGGGGAGTACATATAACTTCAAACCACTAAGAGGATCTAAAAGATAAATGCATAAAATGTAATGATATACCAATGGTTTGAACTCATAATATATAAATATGTCATTTTGGACAAGACTTACATAATGGTGGGAGGACGGAGGGGTATAGGAACATAGTTTATATGTGCTATTGAAGTTGTTAAGTTGGTATCAGAGAAAGTGAGATTGATGTAGATTTAGGATGTTAAATTTAAGCCCCAGAGTAACCACAAAGAAAATCCATGGAGACAGAAAGTAGAGTACAGACTACCAGGAATGGGGGCATGGTCCACAGGGGAGTTAACGCAAAATGACTGTAGGGTTTCTCTTTGGGGTGAAGGGAAAGTAGTGGTAATGGATGGTGGTGAGGGTACTGTACCACTGTGAATGTGATTAATCCCACTGAATGGTAGGCTTGGGAGGGATTGGGATGGGAAGGTTTATTCTGTTTATATATTTCTACAATTTAAAAAAAGAAAGAGAAACTGAAGAGATAATGTCAAGTAAATGCAATACTGGATGGGATCTAAGAATGGAGGAGAAAAGTCTCAAAAGGACATTATTAGGACATAAGAAAAATTGAAATAGAGAATGTAAGTTTTATATTGACATTAAATTTCTTGAACTTAATGATTATAAGGTAATTATATAAGTGAATATCCTTGTTTATAGGAAATGTACATGTAAATATTATGTGCTCAAGGAGTATAATATGTGCAACCTGCCTTCAAATGTTCAGAAGATAGATGATAAATAGAAAGGAGGGAAGGAAGGGAGAACAGAAGGAAGAAAGTAAAGGAAGATGGGAGGGAGGGAGGGAGGGAGGAAGACTCAGCAAAGGTGGCCAAATGTTACAATTGATGGAGCTGGAGGAGGTGGGGGGGGTGTTGAGAGTATGTTGGAGTTCTCTATATGGGGTTTATATTATTTTTGCAACTCTCCTATAAGTTTGAAATTATTTCAAAATTAAAAATTTTTATTAAAAATTAAGGGAGCCGTAATTTATGGCTGAGACACCATTCTTTATCTGTGGACTCTGCTTCTAACCCTGAGAGATAGATGGTCAATAAGAGGAAGACAGAGAACTTCAGTCCAAGTGCATTTCTAACTGACTCAAACCCAGGCTTATATGACATCCACTTAATTTTTGTAGCTTCAAGTTCATACAAGTTCAGATTGCTCATACAAGTTCAAATTCAGAGCTGTGGTGAAGCTGACAGCTATCCCGGCCATGAACAAAGTTTTAGTATAAATCCAGGCTTCAACATGAGGATTACAGAATGAGAGAAAACTGAATGGAAACAGGACAGAAATGAAGAATGCAACAGAGAGTAATGGACCTTGAAATCGCAGAAATTGAAGACCTGATGAAGGGCTGTAGTTCATTCAACATTGCAGAGTGCCTACAGGTACCTGCTACTGGACTGACCGTGTAATGAGGATGAAGGCACAGACCCCATCCTCAAGAAGCTCATCCCAGTGAGAAATATCACTTTATTTTTTAGAAAAATAAATGAAATGTCTAGTGGGTGAAATTTTTGAGAGTTTTCCAGAGGGATATTTACAGATGAGGACCCTCAGTAAAATGGGAGATTACTATAATAATGACTGTGGCCATGATTCCTACTCTAGCCTCTTCTTTCCTGGTAAAATAACTTAAGAAGATAATGTAGTTGAAAACTTTATGGCAAGTGCTTGACAAATGTAAGTCGCCACTGAGCTCAGAGCATATAATGGCTCAAGGTCCCTGACTCCAATTCAGTTATTTTTCCTTCAAGATACAAAAGCCTAGTTTCCTAGGACTTGCTCTCTTTTACACAACATTCAGTCTTTCTATAATGACCCCACCTTTGCAAGTTCCTTCTGAGGCCAGGAAAAAGAGGGCTGCCCTGGAGCTCGCCTGTGAACTGAGCCCTTTTGAGAGCTGATCCCTTTGACCAAAGTATCAAAGCAATCCAGCTGTGGATTAATGAAACAGAAGGCTCTGAAGCTTTAGTTTAAGAGCCAGGTCATGGAACACTTTGAAGAGCTTGAGCTTTTGGAGAAAAAAAGTGCAAGGCAAGTTCCAAATGCGCACATATTATATTTATATAGAAGAGGCAGCACTTTTACAAAACAAGCAAATATAACCAAGCATTCATATCTTAATGAGTGTTGTCTCCTTCAATGCAAGTTGCCCTGGTAGACAAAATACTTCAACTCTGTCGCTATTGCTCGAAGCAATTTCCTTTGGAAACGGCCTTCAAAGTTGGCAAAATATTCTTTTCAATTTCCACAGTAGTGGGCATTTTATCCTGTAAGAGAGGATTTAATTTTTTTTTTTATTAAAGAGTCAAAAGCCATTTAAAGCTAAATATGATGGGGAAAAGCTAGTGATCAAGCTGGGTATTATTGTTGCAACTCTAAAGTAAGGAGGCTGATTTTGGTACACGGACTCAAACTGATTCTGAGGCAGTTTCACAAAAGAAGCACCCCAAATGCTTTGGGCAGTAAGTCATCAGCAATTGAGTGTGTGACTTTCCAAGTGCTCTGTGCTGAAGGGCAACATCAGTTTTATGCAAGTACTTAATTTTAAGTACTGGTGTGCTAGTTAAAAAGTCATTCTGCAGAAACTTCTTATTGGTCAAACAGTAGAACCTAATTTCTTTCTAGTAAATGTGACTCAGTAGCGATCATCTATTGAAACTGAACATAAATATGTATGCCTGGGGTAGATAGCCCAGGGACCCAGGAAAATTGAAGTGCCATAATTTAGGATGCAGTGTCTTAGTTATTTCTGAGCAATAGTTGTCTCAGTCGTATATAGTAAGAGTAGTATAGTGATCTCTATTTCTTTCTGGCTTAATAGTGCTGTGACGTCTCCATCAGCCTTCCTACCAACAATGGGCCTGAGGCACGTGCCCAGGGCTGATCTAGTAAAACCATAAAGCAAATGAAGACTGGTTCCCAGCTCCCTTTCTGTGCTCCTTCCCCATCTGCTGCAATCTTATCTCCCCTTCCCACCAGGCACTTCTTGCCTTCAGTACTCATGCTTTGAAGCCCTAATCCTCTCACTATCTGTTTCCCGCTCTACCCTGAAGCTTGCCTTCCTGGATGCCAAGCACAATTAACCAGAACTACCCAATTTTCACCTCTTGCTCCATCCCATTGGAACATTCCATTGTTCTAAAAGCAGGTTTTCAGAGAGGTTATGGATCTGGAAAGAGACACTATCTACTATAAAACATATAGTGATTTGCAAAAAAAAAAAAAAAAAAAGGAATTATTGAGTCCATTATTTCAGAAAAAAACCAAATTCATATTAAGGTGTACAAGTAATTGAAGGATTTACAACTGGCAGAAGGAGATAGTTCTTTAAGCTTGTGGCTATAACTTCTTGTGATTGTCCACTCTGGGTCTCATGCATTATTTTACTTTTGCAGGCATTGAGGTCAGAGAACAATTTTATTGAACTTGGCAGGCCCCAGTTCCCAGTTCTTTACCACAATCAACCAACTCTACACAAATGTCTCATCATGAGAATGAGAAAAGGAATTCATTGCCTCTCCTGACCATGGGCCTAATCAAGATAAGGCTTCTCAATAGGATTATTCTTCCTTCATATATGGAATGATGTAATCAATTTCCTGATCAATCTGGATTCCCTAAACTTGGTTTGTTTTTGGTTTTTTTTTTGAAACAAATGAAAAGCTAAACCAAAGTGTCATTCTCCTGACACATTAGTTTAAATCAAAGTAGTTCTATTGGAGAAATGATACTAACTTTGTAAAAACATTTGTATGATTGCTTCTTGTTTCAAGGTACTCTTTCTCAAGCACAGTTCTCTGTACAGTGTATCTTCTTTGATTATACTGGGAAAAATCTAGTGTTTGAAATGTTGAAGGCACTGTGATACACTTCCGTCTTGAAGGTGGTCTTATGGCATCAGACCTTGAAGATGGCTTCAAACTGCACTTTATGGTATATGCAAAATAACAAATACCAAGCCACGTATTCCAAAATGCAAAACTATTCTCATGGCAGCAACAAGGCATCACTTTTGTTCTCCACCTTTTACACCTACCCCATTTCCATTTAGTTCCATGCATTAACCAGTATCTAATTGTTGCTTATGAAGGTACCACAATTTTGCATTCTGGAGCTGTATAGAATTCGTAGCCTTTCCTGCATCTCTCAAGTTCCACTTTTCACTAGCTTCTCCGAGTCCAAGGAGTGAGGAATGGGACTGGGCTCTTGCCTTGGTGAGCATTAAGAAAGAGGCACTCTGATGCTGGTTAAGCTCTCAAGTCTATGTGGGATCTCTCCAGTGTGAATGTGAACGTTGCTTCTGCATGCTGGGTTTCTAAACCAGTATCTAATAAAAAGTAAATGCCTTCTCCCTTCCCTACTCCCCTTCCCTCAAGCTGCTCTTCTGCACAATTTTGTTCCTACTCTATCTAGCCTAAGAGTGTGAAACCGTCAGCTTGGAGTCAGGCAGGCCTGCCACTTCCTAACTGCAACTTGGGCAAGTGTCCCAACCTCCCTAAACTTGTTTTACCAGCCATAAAATAGATTGTTGTGAGGAGTGAATAAGATGATAATAAAGGCACATGGTAAGAACTAAGTGGTGTTGCCCAGAGCTTATTATTAGGTGGCACAGCCACTGGGGCCTCTACTTGGGTGGAGAGCAATCCTGTTTCTGAGGTCATCACACAGGTTAGTAAATCCAGATATCACACAGCAATTAGCCGTGACCCGTTAGCCCCAAGGAGTGAGTGATGCTGAGAGGGGCAAGGACCTCGTGTCTCTCCAAATTGCTCAAGCGCCATTTCGGAAGCTGCAAGAAGGCGATGGTGAAAGAAGCCATTTTTTCCATAGCTGCTGAGGGGATGAACTGGAAAGTGTTTGGCAATTTACTAATCCCTGAACTGGGAGGAGTAGCCTAGGCCAGGGCAGGCTTAGGTGGTCAGTGTGCTTCTGCTTGGAAGGTTTCAGATGAAATGACTTTAGAGGAAGGGTTAATATCTAATTGAATTGGGCGAAAATCCCCCCTTGATGTGCACATTAAATAAAAGAATCTAATAATTAACCAAGTTGAATTTAGTTCTCTCTCGAGGTCTGACCTAGACGACTATTTGGGTTCCTCCCCCCGCTCTCCCCCCGTGGTTATCCCTCCCTGGTTTCCTCTCGATCTCTGGGTTTCAGACAAACTGCACCAAGCGAGACCACAGGAACCTCTCTGTAGGGGCCAGGGGCCCTTGGGGCGCTGGGGAGGGACCGGAGATCGCGGGAGCCCAGGGAGGGTACAGGACGCTTGGGGCGCCCCGGGAGGGGACAGGAGGGATGGGACCCCTCGGGCGCCCGGGGAGTGGACCGGAGGCGGCCGGCCGCCATCGGGCCGCGCAGGGCCTGGGGCTGTGAAAGAGCAGCCGCCGCCGGCCGGCCCCGCGCCCCGCCTCGCAGCCCGCCGCCGCCGCGCACACGCGGGATCACAGGGGAGCTGACGTTTCATTTACCGACTGAGCGATTCCGAACAAGGCCCCTGTGCCCAATTACCGCGGCGCGCCGTCTGCTCGGGGCGGGCTGCGCGGGGCGGGCGGGGCCCTTCAAGGGAGCTGCTGGGAGCGGGATTCTTGTGTGACAAACAACGGCCACAATGCCCGAGTCGGCACCTCGTCAGCCCTGACGGCGTGGGAAAGCCCCCTTCCGCGCGCCCCTCTGCGGGCCGCCGCCGCCCACGCAGGCCCGGCGCGGGAGGAGAGCGGCCTCCACCCCCACCCGGGCCCCGGGCTCAGGCGCAGACCATTTCTCAGGACCTTTTCCTCCCACCCTCCCTTCCTTTCTCTCAGTACGTGCCGGTGGCATTTGAGAGCACAGGAAAAAAAAAAAAATTAATAAATGAGACTTGGTTTTCTGTTTCGCCGAGTCCTTGGATTTGCAACTAAGCATTCCCCAGAGGAGGAGGCGCCTTCCTCCACTAGCAACCTCACAGGAGCCCTCCGGGGCGCCTGCATTTCCGTCAGGATGTTTTTCTCCTATTCCAGACAAAATTTGAATCTCTAGCTTCATTGCTTTGTACTTAAATTTTTAATATTAATAAGGAAAATCTACATTCTCCCAGTCACTTTGCACGTAGGCAGGAGACACCCTAATCTGGGGATCAGTTAACCTGTTTACCAGGCACCTTACAGGAAGGCGGCTTGGTTGAGTGGAGATGACAAGGGCCTGTGCGTCAGGAGCCCCGGGTTGTATTTCCAGCTTTACCACGGACTTAACCACCCCTCCTTACCGTGCCTCATTTTCTCCATTGAGGGAGTCCAGATAAAGCCGCTTTGAGAAAGCTCCATTGAGGATTAGTGAGATATTATCTGTGCAGAACTCTGCGGTTCTTGAAGGAAAATGCTATGTAAATACAAGTTGCTGAGCTTATAATCATCACCATTCTCATTGCTATTAATCTTGACTTCCCTTCCTTGTCTGTTTTGGCATCATTATATAACCGGATGTGTATACACATGTGCCTGGTGTGTGTGTGTGTGTGTGTGTGTGTTTGGGAGGATGTGGAATTTGGGTTCAGAATAAAAGCTCATCCACTAAAAACCATTAATACTAGATAAATTGCAGGTTGGGAAACCCATAAAGAAGCTTGACAGGTGAAAATAAGATCTAACTTTCAACTCATATTTCACATTTTCCTGACTTTCTGTGCTACATTAACTTTAGGAAGACTTCACTGAATGACCAAAGATATCCAAATGAAATTTGACCTCTTCTTTTTTAATCTGTTTGCTTGCCCATGTCCAAATGAATCGACCCATGTTTTAAAAATTTAAGTGACTTAAGCAAAATTTAATGTAAGAGAGAAATAATTACACGGAGTGAAGCTAACAGGACACTGCCTGATTGCTTGTGGAGAGCAAGGAGTTAGCCAATTCTCTGCCCGATGCTAAACGTTTAGTGTCAGGCTGGGTACAATGAGACTCTCCCACTGATTGCTTACTCCTGTCAGTCTGAGAGAGCCACTGGCAGATCATGCAGTAGTTACCTCGTTTTCAGTCATCTTCTCACTCCTGTAACCTGCTGTCCTCTCACTCACGCCTTCCCGGAGCCCCCATATCAGAGGAGTGAGGGGTAAAGTAGAAACTTCTGGGCTAACAATGCCCTCAATTACTTCCCAGCTGTGACCCATAGGGCTGGTACTTGCATTAAAAAAAAAAAAAATACAACCTGTTAAACTTGTCAATCATAGGTTCTGTTTTACTTCTAGTAAAAGTTTCACCTTCTAGTGATTTAGGCTAAAAGGCCTGTTGATTGATATACAGGATTTTACTCTCCTATAATCAAACAAATCAACTATGCCTTCTATGTATAGATGAAATTATAGACACCTGACAAGAAACACATCCCTGCTTCCACTTTGTCACATGTTCTTGAGGGGTCTCATGATTGGCAGTAACTTTAATTTTTAGAGTCTAAATTGGGTTCAGATTCCCAAATCCAGAATGGCAGGGACAGGCACTGAGAGACATCTGGTAATGCAATCAGTAAAGCTCTCACATCTCTCTAAGGCTTCCCTCAGCCTTTTCCATGTATATCAACTCATCATTTAGAGATGCCATTAAACAGTATTGTTATAAATTGTTACCACTCTGTCCATAGCATTTGATTTACAAAAAAAGTACTCAATTGAAATTTTAGGAAAGTGCAAGTCCTATAGATCAGTCTAAGTTTATTGAACTGATGAAATTTCTGTATCTGTTTCTGTCCTTAGTGCAACTGGTCTTGGATAAGTCACTTGTTTATTTCTGTCAATAAATGCAGGAAAGCAGGACTTGCCATAACCAGCCTGGCAGATGACAAGGGCCCAGTGTTTTACGTTCTTTGTCAGGAAATCTCACTCAAACAAGAACTACAGTCTTAACTTTCAGACACACAACTATCAAATTAAAAAGCATTAAAAAAAGAACAAGTGTTAGAAGCCCATCAGGCTTCCACTTAGTGCCTATTTGCTTTTTCTTGAGGCACAATTATAATAGTATTGGTTTTTTTATTATTCACCACACAACAGACAATTACAATGGGGAGAGAGAATTCTGTCTGTAAATGATAGAAAGAAACTGAAAGTAAGTTTAAGACCCAGAAAAGGAAGTGATGAGTAATTTATAAAACAAATGGTCATCTGGGGCTTTTGCCTGGTAAGCAAACTTTCCTTTTCACCACAAAAGCTCTCAAGGGCATCAATATGTATCTCAGTATAATGATAATAAATCTGAATGTGAATTAAGACAAGCTGAAATAATGTTTATTGCACTCTGTTTAGAAAGGCAGGGAAGTAGGTAGTAAATTTTACAAAGATTTCAATTTAAAACAGGAAATTTTAGCATTTTAGGGAGTAAGCTTCAGTTAGTCGTGAAATAAATAAGTAGAATTCCTCGTTCTTTAAGAAGTCAGATAAATGAAACATTTTGTTAAGAAAAACTAATAACACCTAAGTTTTACATGCTATTCCAATGGATGCCTACCAGTTAAACCTCAGACTACAGGGTGATTGGTTCAGTGCTGATCGCAGGAAAGATTCTCATCTACTAAATAAAGCAGCTTGCTTCCTTTTTTCCTCTCTGATTTTTCATCCAAGAATAATCAAGGATTGGTTTTATTTAGTTTGTGAGATCCCAATCCAAGAAAGGCTGGCAAAAGATGCTAAGATGTAGGCATGTTAGATTTGGGTCACCAAGTTGTCTGTGTCAGTCGCTGAGAGCTGGGTGAGGCACATTGCTAAAGTTATACATTACATCTAGGAAATACAAATTAAGAATTGACCACAAAGATTACATGGGACATTACATTAAAGCACAGAGCACATCAGACCACTATTGATCGATTTGTGGTCCAACAAATATGAAAGAATACCTGGGTTTCTCTTAGAGCATGCAAAGAAGGAAATAAGATATTTATGTGAATGGAAATATGGCTTCAGCAATGAAATTCTGAGTTCAACATTTATTTGACTTAGCGCAGTTGCAAGGATAACTGCTAGTTGTTTCCAGAATTGACCCTCATTTTTGAATTACAAAGCCCTGGAAAATTTTTCATCTGACATTCTATTTAGAAGGGAAAAAATATAGCCCATAGCTTGCCCTGGACCAGTAATCACACAAGTACATTAATAAATTTGCTAATGCCAAGTCTTCCTTTCCTTTAAGAAAAGATGATGCGGATCACAGCATGTAATAACTTGGAAAAATAATTTTGTTGAGCCCCAGCCCTGTTCAGGTGCCCACCCAAGTTATCTAGGTTAATATTCACAGTAATGCCGTGAGGTAGATATTTAGTATCTTCTTTTTTGTAGATGAGGAAGTTAAAACTTAAAGAGAAAGGTAAGTTGTCCTTGGACATATAGGTAGTAAAAGTGATGGAGTTAATCTTGAAACACAAGTCTGTGTTTTTCTAAAACTGGTGCTTCCCCCATATCCCCTCCCCTAAGGAGACTCCATTTGCTTATACTGGCTTATTTTTACAAAACCTGGATACATGGAAGTCTTTAAGTGTGTACAAATTTATGGAATATGTTTTGAGATTCTGAGTATCAGTGAAGTATCAGAAATTTGGAACTTTTTTCCCTTTTTCTCAACAAAGATTCAAACTTTTCAAAGAAGCATCAATCTAGAAATTGAGTCAGGTGTCTGCACCTCATTTATTATTGCAAAATTGCTTAAGATGCAGTTAAAGCTGTCTGATGAACATGAGTGCAAGTTAAATAACATGATTGTGTTCTTTCTGCAACTCAAAGGGAAGAAGGAATAGGCCTGTGTAATTGGACAAGGGGCTGGTATTATATTCTGTCACAGTAAAAGGATTTGAAGTCTTTTGTAGTTGTGTACTTTCTGCCCCTTTGTTTAGAGGTTTGAGAAATTCTGAGAGGTACAATAAGGTAATAACACAAAGTTTAGGTTTGTGAAAAAGAAAATTAGGAAGCACTTAACCCATGTTATCATATTTCTTCTTTTTAAAAAAGAAAATCTACAGATAATAGTGTTTGTTCTTCAAATGAGCTAACATTTTAACTATTCATACTTCAAAAATAAATAGGACTACCATTTGTTTTCCATTTTCCTCTCTTCCCAGTGTGTGATGGATCTGGGTTAGGGGGCACTGGAGAATAGCATTAAAAGGTTTTCTTCATATAGTCTTCATATTTTTTGAAACTTTCATGATGTTAAAACCTCAAGTGACAAGCACAAATCACACACACAAAATCATTTTTAAATGGACTCCTTTGAAATAAGAGAATTTCTGGCTTGGTAGTGCTCATGGTTTCCATGTATTCTGCAAAGAATCTAGCCAGGGGTACATGCATTGGCCCTGTATCTATCTTTCTAAATGAAAGTGAACAGTGTTTTAATTATTAAGGTAAATTAGATATATTGGTGTTTGTGCATCTTTTGACCGAGTATTCCAGAATAACTTTACTCTAGGGAATATTATTGAACAGATAAAGTAATACCCCCTCCCCATTCTTCCCACATTTCTTCTCAAAGTCAAAAGAGAGAAGGTAGGATTAGGTGATAGGGCCCATAAGCCCCATAGGCAATTTTCAGAAGCCAGTTCCAAGGTGGCTCTCTAGAAAATTTTAGCTAAGTTGCTGACAATTACAGAAGTCATAGGCCTTAATGCAGAAGGATCCCACTAGGTTTGGTCTAGAAAAGCCTCTGAAAGTTAGATAGTTGGAGAAAATAAATTAGAAGCAGATTCAAAACATACAAAAATGTTTTCACTGCTCATTTCCCTTACCTCTTAAAGTTGGAGTGCCCTAGAAATCAGCCTTTACACTATTATCTTCTCTTGTCTCCACTCACTCACTAAGTAAGCTCATGTGGTTTCACAGCTTTGATCTCAAATTTGGATTTCTAGCCGGAACCTTTCCAGATCTTATAAATATATATAACCATTTAAAAAATATATATGTATGAAACCATTTACTCAACAGTTACTCCATTACAGTGTCTAGGCAGCATTGTAAAACAATTTCCCCGAAAATGATCATATGATCCCCTTCATTTTCAGTCTCCCCCAGGTTTCTCTTCTCCATTTGTCCAGTTGCTTAGGCCAAAGATCTTGGATTCACCCTTGACTCCTCTCTTTCTTGTATACCCCATTTCCGATTTAGCAATAAATCCTATTGGCTCTACCTTCACAACATATCCAGAATCCAACCTCTTCTTTTCACCTCTTCTTCTATCACCCTGGCCCAATCTATCGTCTCACAAGTGAAATACTACAACAGCTTCCTAAGTGGTCTCCATGCTTTTACCTTTGCCCCCTTACAAACTTTTCTCAATCCATAAGCCAGAGACATCCTTTAAAGCCAAAGTCAAATCCTGTTATTCCTCTGCTCGAAATGCTCCATCTCACTCAGAGTAAAAGCCAAGACCCTGCACAGTGTGTTCTCTGTACCACCCCCTTAGTTTCCAAACCTCATACTATTCTCTTCATCAGTCCTCCATTTCCACCACACTGGCCTTGTTGTTTCTTAAACCCACCAATCCTGCTGCCCTCAGAGTCTTTGAACCCACTGGTAGTCTGCATGGAATGATCCCTGGCCCCCACCCCCCAGATGTGACTTGCTCCTTCACCTTCTCAAATGTTACCATCTCAAAGAGTCCTACTGTGACCACCCTATTTAAAATTACAACCCCTCCCCTGCACCCCATCCCCCTTCCCTATCTTAATTTTCTCCATACCACTTATGATCTTCTAACATATCATTTACTTACCTACTGTATTTATTGTCTCTCTCCCCCCTCTAGAATGTATGCTCCATAAGGGCAGGGACTTTTTTCTACTTTGTTTGATTCATTGCTGTATCTCCAGTGCTTAGGATAGTGCTTGCCATACAGTAGATACTCCACAAATATTTGCTGAATGAATGGAGGACTCTTTTTGGACCAGTAAATTCTGATAGTTGGGGGCTGCACCACCCTTCATTGCAGTTCTAAATTGCTCTCAGTGCTCTCCCTCAAAATCAAATGGATTACTCAAAAAGACTTCTTAGGCTATACACCCACAACTTCTCTAGTTAAAAAAAAAAGACTTTTTGGTTAAACTTAAGTTGAAATGAGACTCCTCTAGAAAATCAGTGATTATAACACATTTTTGCAAGGATCTGGCACTGATACACTGTTTGATGAAAACATGGAAGTAGAGAAACCATGATCGCTATCCATTCAACAAATATTTAATAGGCATCTACTAGATGCTTTGGTGCGTATAGAAAAGAAACTAAAGAAACTCTGTCCTTCAGGGAGCTTATTTTTCAGTAGGTTAATCATTAACTATAAGAGTAGATGAGGGAGATATGTACCTAAAAAGTTATAACAACACATGGCTCTTAGGGTAGATTGAATGGAGAAAATGTTTCCAATAGAAGTGATCAAGAAAAGTTTTATATGAAGGCAGATGGTTCAGATAGGCCTGGAAGCATGGTTAGGATTTGACAAGTGGAGGCAGATATTGGAATAAGAGAGGATATCAGCTGAATTTGTGTACATTTATCATCCTTAGAGGGTATTTCTTTGGTGAGGGGGAGAGAGGGGGTAATTTTGTTGTCTTTGGGTCATTTTTGTTCTATCGTAACTTCAGTTTGGTCCAAAAGGGTTATTTCTGCTAAAGAAAGCACTTTTTAGTAGAATGAGTCAAGTTATTTTGTACATACAGAAACTCAACTCAGCAGATACTTACATAATTTGTACAAGGCTCTGTAGAACCAAGAGATGTTGAAAGAAGGAGGAGAATGAGAATTGCCCCAGAAGTCACAGAATTGAACTGGCTGTATTTAGCAAAAGACATTAGGGCCTTTGGTAGAGCAGTAAGGGCACAAGTCAAATGGGAAATAATTACAAAGCAAGAGAATGGTGTGGAAGTAGAGGCCATGAGGGCAGACTGATTTTCTAGGACTAGGTTGGTGATGGGAGAAAAGAGGTTTATGGCAAAGTAGCCAAAGGGCAATAACTGGATTAATCCAAAGCACTGTTTTGGAAAGGGAAGAGCTGAGCATATTTGTAAGGTTGAGGATGAGAGAGGAAGAGGGATTTGGGGGTGGACAGAATATGAAAGAGAGGGGGTGGGGAAGGAGGGTTCAAGAGAAGGAGAGGGAAGGAGATTGAAAATGCAGCTGTGATTGGTAATCATTGACAGAACAGTAACTGGGAGATTGCAAGAGGGATGAAATTAAGAGTATAGACAGAGGAGTGAACTCTGGCAAAGAGAAGGGAGCATTGTTTTTTAAAGAGGGCAAAAGGAGGAAGAAAGGAAGACTTTAAGAGAATTTGATGGGTAGAGTAGTTAAATTGAATGACTAAGTTTGAGGGATTCAATCTTCCCTGGGAAGTGGAAGAGGTGAGATATTCTGCTAGAAGCAGAGGGTGGACTGCACTGAATTGGGACCTGGAAGAAAGGAGGGAAATTTTGGAATAACAGGCATTTTGAATCCAGAGGGTGGCAACAGGAAAAGAATAGTAGCAGTGAGTTTGAGTCTGATGGCATGAATTTCAGTGGGTAGAAATAGTGCAGCTAAGTGACTCGCTCAAGCAGTGCTCAAGAGTTCAGGGGCAGGAATGCAAAAGAATGGGCACTGGGTTGTTTAGAATGGAGGGTGAGGGGAGGCAAAATGATAAAACTGTTAGGATAACAAGCCCAGAAAATTTAGGATGGCATTGTGCACTATAAAACGACTAACTTACGTGGCTGAGAGGTCAAGTTAGGGAGGTAAGAAAAGTGGAGATTATGGGATGAGAGAATAGAATATTGAAGGAAGATGGTGTCCTTGAGGATGCTGATGTCTCACCTTTATTTGTTTGTTTTTGCTGGAACACAATGGATGCATAATCACAAGATGGTTGTTCCTCGTGTATTAATCAGGGTTCTCCAGAGAAAAAGAACCTACAGGAGACACCACCACCCCCAACCACATACCTGTATATATGTATATATATACACATATATATATGTAAATATTAAAAGATTTATTATAGGAATTGGCTCATGCCACTGTAGGGATTGGCAAGTCCAAATTCTGCAGGGCAGGCCGCAAGTTGGGAACTGATAATGAAGATGAATTCCCCAGGAGAAGCTGGCAGGCTGAAGCAATGATAGAAATTCTTCTTGCTGACTGCTGAAATCCTCAATTCTCTCTTTAAGGCCTCCAACTGATTGGAGGATACTCCTCTCATGGCTGAAGGCAATCCCCTCAGTTGATTGTAGATGTCATCAGCCGTAGA
Organism: Choloepus didactylus; assembly: GCF_015220235.1. NCBI lineage: Eukaryota > Metazoa > Chordata > Mammalia > Pilosa > Megalonychidae > Choloepus > Choloepus didactylus. The sequence continues at coordinate 35,845,204 of NC_051320.1, read as the reverse complement.
TGCAATCAACCCATTAATGACTTAAACCCACAGAACACCCTCACAGTAACAATCAGGCCAGTGCCTGCTTGACCAAACAACTGGCCACCATAACCTAGCCAAGTTGGCACATGAAATTAGCCACCACACTGGAACATTAGTTTTCACAGCCTTTTTCTAACTCAAAATAGTCTATACCTTATAGGAAGGCTATTGATATTATTACAGCAATAACCTTGAATTGGCTCTAATTTATAAAAGAAGAATGCTGTTCTGCAAATTTAGGCACTTTATTATGTAATTAATTGTGACTGAGGGCAGCACATCAATATGTTGAATATAAAAATCATCATTGAGAACCACTGCATTGAGAATATATGGCACATGCTTAAATATTGAGATTCATAAATTGACAGAATGTCAGATTCATAAATACTGGTCTTCAAATGAGGTATGGATCCAAATGAATAGATGAATGTATGAATTAACAGGCAGATGGATGAATGTAGTTCTATTTGAGATGGATCTTGACGAACAGAGAGGATTTTGATAGATGGGAAAAGTGGGGGGTTTCAATAAGTACCAGAAATGGGATGGAAATTCATGCTGCCAGAGGAAATAGAAAGACATGTTCTTAAGGAGAAAATCTTTTGAAGACAAAAGATCCTTATTAGAAAGCTTATTTTTGTCTGCTCCCTGGTATAGTAAACTGTTATCTAATTCTAAAGCTTAAAACAAAAAACAGTTTAAAATGCTGTATAGTTATAGTTCTCTGGTCTTGGAGATTTCTTAACTTCCTCCGAAGTCAATGTAAGTCATTACTGTGGTCGGAGAGCAGGTCAGAGCAATGATGAACTATAAGGTCAGAAGTTACAACTAGATAAGCTTAGTTTGAATCCTTTCCCTGCCGAATCATCATCAGAGGATTTTAAGATTGGAAGAATTCTTAGACAACATCTAGTCCAATCCTCTGGTCACAAGTGAGGAAACTGAGGCCAGAGTTAAGTAACTCATCAAAAGTCAAACTGCCAAATAACTGGAGTGGTCTCTTGGTATCCATTCCCATCCACCGCTATTTCCACTGCCTGAACATTACAATTAGAATGCTAATTTTGCGTTCTTCTGCATAACATAATACATTTTTGCTCTAATATGAAAATAATGTTTTAAATTAAATGTTAAGTTACTTTATCCAATAAAACTGATGTTTGTGGCAATCCTGTTACATCATATAATTCCAACACATTGCTGTTTTAGACCCTGGTTTGAGAAGAATAGCTCTACACCGAGACACTGCTGCAAGTTCTACAAATAGAGTGGGTCCTTTATGTTCCAGGCACTTGGGCTCTCCATGAAAATAGAGAATTCTTCTCCCCTTGATGAATTTTCAGGTTTCATTAAGGCCTTACTCTGCCTTTTATGAGAGGAGAGCCTCCTTTTCTCCCTATAGAGAAATCTATTCCTGAACATTCACTTGTCCACTCAACAAATATTTATTGAGAACCTGCTATGCAGCAGGCATGTACAATGGTGAACAAGACACCGTTCCTGCTCTTGTGGAGTGTACATCCTTGTCAGCGAGAAATAATCAGCCATGAGAATATATTCCTGCCTTCTTGTGCCAGTTTGAGTGTATTGTGTCCCCCAAATGCCATTATCTTTATAGTCTTGTGTGGGGCAGAAGTTTTGGTGTTGGTTAGATTTGCTTGGAGTGTGCCCCACCCAGCTGTGGGAGATAATTTTGATGAGATGTTCCCATGGAGGCGTGGCCCCGCCCATTCGGGGTGGGCCTTGATCAATGGAGCTATATAAATGAGCTGACTTGGGGGGAAGAAAGAGAGTGCAGCTGGGAGTGATGTTTTGAAGAGAAGCAAGCTTGCTAGAAAGGAACGTCCTGGGAGAAAGCCATTTTGAGGCCGGAGCTTTGGAGCAGATGCCAGCTGCCTTCCTAGCTAACAGAGGTTTTCTGGAGGCCACTGGCCATCCTCCGGTGAAGGTACCCGATTGCTGATGTGTTACTGGACGTTTTGTGGCCTTAAGACTGTGACTGTGTAGCTAAATAAACCACCATTTTATAAAAGCCTATCCATCTCTGGTGTTTTGCATTCTGCAGCATTAGCAAACTAGGACAGATTTTGGTACCAGAGAAGTGGGGTGCTTTTGCTGCTGAGTTTGCAAATACCAAACATGTTGGAACGGCTTTTTAAATGGATAAGGGGAAGATTCTGGAAGAATTGGGATGAGCTTGATAGAAAAGGCCAAAACTGCTTTAAAGAGACTGTTTGTGGAAATATGGACTCTAAAGATACTTCTGACGAGGCCTTGAACAGAGATGATGAATGTGTTGTTGCAAACTGGAAGAAAGGTGATCCTTGTTTTAAAGTGGCACAGAATTTGGCAAAATTGAGTCCTGGTGTCAGATGGAAGGAAGAATTTAAAAGTGACAACCTGGAATACTTAGCTGAGGAGATCTCCAGACTACCTGTGGAGGAGATACCCTGGCTTCTCCTTGTAGCTTATAGTAAAATGCGAGCAGAGAGAGATAAACTTAGAACTGAACTCTTGGGTTCAAAGAAACCAGAAGCTGATGGCTTGGAAAATTATGAGCTTCCAGTGGGTAGAATCCCAGAAGCTACAGCCCAACCTGAGGACAAGCCAAGATTGGATAAGGAGTTAAGCAGAAAGGATTTGTGGAAACTCCTATTGTCTGATGGCTTTGACCCCTGCATGCTTCATGCAAAGCCAACAGAATTTTTGCGAGATCTTTATAGACGGAGCCATTGCCGGTCTGGACTGGAGGAGACAGACAAGGAAAAAATTAAAGGAAAAATCTCTTCAAAGACAGAGCCATGGAGGTTGAGGTCTGGAGTCAAGAGGTTTAGGGCTGGGAGAGCGGAGCAGCCCACATGCATGGAAAGGGTGAGTTTGCCCTGGAGGTCGAGGGCGGGCTTTCCGCCTGGATGCTCTGGAAGAGTTTTGCCACCTCAGGTCCCAAAGAGGGTGGAGCACATTTCCAGGGAATTGAGGAGAGCCTGGCTGCCACCACACTGTTCTGAAGGGGTTGAGCGTGTGACCCGGAGATGGAAGGGAATCCGGGAGCTGCCCCGATGTTTGAGGAGGGTGGGGCTGAGAAGGTGGTCTCCCCAATGTGTGGAAATGTTGGAGCACTCACCTAAGTGTTTGGAGAGGAACAGGCTGCCGAAAAGGCCCTTGGGAAGGGTTAGGCTCCCACTCTCTCAAGCCCCAAGGAAATGACTCTCGGACTTTGAAATCTAATGGACTTTGTCCTGTGGGTTTTAGGAACTGTTTTGCTCCTGTTAACCCTGTTTTCCTTACTGTTTCTCCTTATGGCAATGGAAATGTTCATCCTATGAATGTCTCTCCTTTGTGTATTGGAAGCACATAACTTGTTCTAGGTTCACAGATCCACAGCTAGAGGGGAATTATGCCTTAGAACTGACCAAGCCTAAACTGATTTTGATGGGATTTTGTACTTAACTTTTGTTACTGAAATGATTTAAGTTTTTGTGAAATGAATGTATTTTGTATTTGGAAAGATAATGCCATTTTGGGTTCCAGGGGGTGGAATGTGCCAGTTTGAGTGTATTGTGTCCCCCAAATGCCATTATCTTTATAGTCTTGTGTGGGGCAGAAGTTTTGGTGTTGGTTAGATTTGCTTGGAGTGTGCCCCACCCAGCTGTGGGAGATAATTTTGATGAGATGTTCCCATGGAGGCGTGGCCCCGCCCATTCGGGGTGGGCCTTGATCAGTGGAGCTATATAAATGAGCTGACTTGGGGGGAAGAAAGAGAGTGCAGCTGGGAGTGATGTTTTGAAGAGAAGCAAGCTTGCTAGAAAGGAACGTCCTGGGAGAAAGCCATTTTGAGGCCGGAGCTTTGGAGCAGATGCCAGCTGCCTTCCTAGCTAACAGAGGTTTTCTGGAGGCCACTGGCCATCCTCCGGTGAAGGTACCCGATTGCTGATGTGTTACTGGACGTTTTGTGGCCTTAAGACTGTGACTGTGTAGCTAAATAAACCACCATTTTATAAAAGCCTATCCATCTCTGGTGTTTTGCATTCTGCAGCATTAGCAAACTAGGACACTTCTTATATCACTCCACATGAAATCCACATCATGAAATAGTAAGGCATCCTTCTGCCTAGACAATTTAGTTGGAAAGCAGGAACTGAATCCTAAAATGAAACCCCCAAAAGCAACATATCCATCCAGATGTAATTTAGACTCTGCCAAGAAATTAAAAAAACAACTCAAGTCGAAATAAACTTTGAGATAAGAAATATTCCATTCCTTTCCATCCCATTATTTAAAAGATGAGGCAATTGAGACCTGGTAACTTGCTCGGGTCGCTTAGCTAATTGATGCCACCGGAATTAGGACTAGAACTCAGGCCATCAGACTCTTTTCACTGTAATCACCCTTGGAATTCTGTGGCCAAGTGTTGGTTTGGGGACACACACTAACTTTCTGCAGCCCCTTTTGAATTTTGAATCCCTGCCTTTCCCTCTTAAAGAAAAGAGAAGTCAGTCCTGGGCCTGTTCCATGCTGTGTTATGTGTCAAGGCCACAATCCCAAAATAAACAGCCACAGACAAATCCTGAGGCCAGAACTTTTAATGGCTGAAGAGAAAAGCAGACAGGGAAACGCATTGCCTAATGCTATATTAGCCGTCTAACACTTTATCTGTAGACTGACTGCTTATCTTTACATCTAAGTGTGGAAGATAAATGTCTCTGAGTGCAGAGTACAGCCTGTGCCCAGAAGCTCATAGGCCAGTTAATGTTGAAGATTATGTAAAAAGGCTTCTTGGGAGCGCAAAAAAAAAAAAAAAAACAAATCACAGAGTTGTTTGTTTCCATTGTCACACAGAGATATCAGCTAGGGAGAGAAGGAAGGAAAGACTAAAGCCCTGTCAGGTAGCACACAAGTACACACGTATGAGCCAAAACTGCTTGATCTTTTAAGGACCGCAGACCAAGCTGCTGTCAGTGTTTGTCCCTGGGGGAGCGTTCCCACCCGAGGCCTGTGCGTGCAGGGCTGGATTGGGTAACTCGTGTGAGATTTTCAGCTTGATGCTTATCCACTTCATGCTGGAGAGGGAGGTCCTCCGTCAGAGTTCTCTGTCTCAGTGAGGGCATCTCGCCCACCTGCTAGCACATCAGTCACTGTACTTCTCCCTCCTCTCCCATATCCTGTCCATTATCTGGTCCTGTCAGTTCTCCAACCTGAGAGTCACCAAAATCCGTCACTTCTCTCCATCTCCAATGCTACTCTCTAGTCCAAGCCACATTCTTCTTCATCCTTAACTTCTACAAGATCCTCCCAACTGGTCTCCCAGCATCCAGCCTTGATGCCTTCTTGCCAGCAGAATATCTATTAAAGGTGCAAACCTAAACTATTTAAAACTCACAGGGGCTTCTCATTGCTCTTATAAGGGATAAAATCCAAACTCCATAACCTGACTCCCAGAGGTCAGTCCTACCTACCTCTCTAGCCTCACCCTGCTGTGTCCTCCCCCCTTGTTCTGGGTGTCCTGGCTTCCCTGGCATCCTCAAGTGCCCCATTCTCTACTGCTTCAGGGCCTTTGGCATGCGACTCTCCTTGCCTGGAAGGCTCCTTCCACATCTGGCCCAGCTAATTCCTTTGGATCTTTTAGTTCCTCGGAGACATTTTCTCTGACTCCTCTGGCTAGTCTATTATATGGTCTCTTAGCATCAAACCTTTTCTTTGTAGCATGTATCACATTTATAATTAAATAGTTGGCATTTGCTTGTTTAATATCCGTCTCTTATAGTCGTACACTATACACCCACATCAAGAGCAGACCACTTAGCATGTAGTATTGCACAGACTTTGTTGACTGCAGGGGAAGACATCTCCCACCGTGCCACCACTAGTCCATGCACTCTGTGAGGTCAGGAGACTCAGTACAGGGCCTGGTATATCACAAGCACTAGATGAATTTTCCTCAATTGATTTTAAGTCATCAGGTTACTAATTTGCAAGTACAACTTCTAAAAGTTCTTTCCAGAGAGCTGCTTATGTCGTTGAAAGCTCATAGTGACTGTTTCTTAATTACCGGTTCAACCTGAATCTATCGGTTTTAGTTCTTAAATCTGTCTGCCTCCGTAGTTTACCTCTATATCTGTGCATGCACCGGTTAATATATACGGACTGGGGAGAACTTCAGGTGAGGATAACTAACAAGGGGAATAGGAAGGACTTCACAAAGTAACATGGCTGCTGCAAAGTTTTCTTCGCGTCTCCCCACATGGCTCTTTAGCACGTCTCCAGATTTTCCTTCTTGCAGCAGAAGCTGCTTCATTAAGAAGACAGATAAAAATGAAGCTCCAACATACTTATTTCCACTTAGTTGTATCTTCATTAACACTCTCTTCTCTCCTCCTCCTCATTTCTCCATTGGCTCCTTTGTTCTATCACCGCAGAATGAGTGGCATTTTTATTCTTTTCCAAAGTTTACCATCCATCTACCCTCTCAATCCCAGCTTTCTTGTCCCCCTTGAGGCTTGGCTGTCTTCATTGTGACTTCTCTGTCTTTTGTCTTCAGTTTTTCTCTCTCAACCGGCTCTTCTTCCTTTGCTACACACAAGCCCACGTCTCAAAAATCCTTCAAATCCTTGCTTTTATCATGACTCCTTTTCCCACTCACATTTCTTGTCCTAATTGTATGTTTTTTACAGTCAGATTTCTCAAAAAAGTTGTCCATACTCACCACTGCCACTTCTTTTACTCCTGTTCTCTCTTATTTGCACCATTGCAATATTGTTTCTGACTTCTTTACTTTGATAAAGCAAATATATAGAAAGTCCCTAGTGACTTCCAAATTGCTAAATTCAGTGAGCATGTGTGTGTAATATGCATTGTATACTATGCGTAAGGGATCATATTGGGCATACAATGAAGTAGGGACACCAACCCTCTCAGAGCCCAGAGACTGAGGAGCTAATGAACATTTACAATACAATAAAATAATTGCCTAGTGGAAGTACCCACAAAGTGCCATGAAATCATGGGGACAGTCAGAAGTTGATAAATACTTCACTCAGAAGTCAGCCTTCAGCTGAGAGTTTAGGATGAAAAGGAGATTGACAAGATTGAAAGCTCTAAGTGCTGTAAGAAAGTACAGTACATATAAAATGAGGGAAAGCAAGAGAACTTGCACTTAGTGGACAATAGAGGGATGGTCAGGGGATTCTTGAACAAGATGATATGTGATATTTGATCTGGATCCTGACACCTGGATCGGATGTGGACATTTTGGGAGTCAAATGTCTGAAAAGCTCTCAGGAGTCCATCTCTGAAGAACTGCGACGTGGAAGGCGTAGAGGGAATTTCATCTCCAAGTGGGAAGTCCCGATTGATTTTAAGGAATTAGGGGTGGGATGGCAATAGCACCTGCACAAACACTGAATGGTGTTTCCAGGGGATTATCAATTAGATTGTTTTCTACCTTTAATCACATGTATTAAGCGTTTTTACCGAATGGGAAGCACACCAGCAAAAGGTTATGGGGGAGCGCTAAGCGTTAGCTCTTCCCTTGCAAACTGCCTCCGTCTGCTCCCTGTGATTTAATCTGCCCCTAAATGAGGGAGGAACAATGTAGCTGAACAGGTCCTTTTCCCTCTCTAGTTTCCATGTATTTTACTCATAAAATGAACCATTTTGTATACCCTTTCCCAGCTCCGTTTCTTAACCTCTCCCTCTTCTCTTCCCTTTGGGTCTGTTAGCAGAGAGAAAGGGAACAATATTCCATTTGTGAGTGAAAAGAGGACACAGATAGAATGGTTTAGAAATGGAAACAATGCCCCAAATAAAGGGCTTGTTCTTGGCTTTCCCTCCCTGCACCCCACAGAGCTTTTTTGAGCTGCGTCAGGATACTTCTCTTCATCCATTGACCCAGGGAGCCAAGAATGGTTTCTGCTGAGTGGTTTTTAAGTTTCAGCAAATGTCACTCTCAATTAGAACATCACAGATTTGAAAGCATGATTACCCGGGATACAAATACAGAAAGCTAACATAAGACTAAAACTGAGAGGGAAAAAATAATTTGGATTCTGCTCTCTGGTCCCGGGATCAAGAGTATGAACGTTGGGGGAGGGTTGCTGTTTTTATTAGTCATATGGTGGCTACTCCAGCATCAGTAATGAAAACATTACTGAGTGTTGAGTGAGGCCTAATCCCTGTGGGGAATACAAAGAGGACAAGTCCTGCCTTGGGCTGGCAGCCGCAGATAAACAAGACAAAACAATAAACAGTGGAGGTGAACAAGGCCAGAGGAAAAAGAATTTAATAACCAAGGGCTCTTTTGCCAGAGAATGGCCCTCCGCACAGCCACCTGCCAACTTCTTTTCAGAAGGCCAGAGGAGGTTCTTTATGTCTGAAAAGCCTTGTCCAGATCATGCAGTTTACTGGCTTCTCAGGAGGCACTTTGTTGTGTGTCATGCAATGTGTTATTTGAATGAACTAGACTCCCTCAGTGCTTTATAAATTAATTTAATGTCTCTGATAATGTGGGACAATATCTTTTGCTCTCAAGTCTATTGTGAGGGCAGCATCTGAATCACCTGGCCTTGTCTGTGTTTAATTGAGGTGTATAATTAACACATATTAACGTGTATAGATCTTACATGCTCAATCTGATGAGTCGTAACGATTGTATAAACTCATGTGACCACCACCTGAAACAAGATATGGAACATTTCCATTATTCCAGGAAGTTTTCTTGTGCTCATTTTCAGTCTTTCCTCCTGCCCCCATTCCCAGCAAGACAGCCCCTGACTTCAATCATCGGAGATTAGTTTTTTTGTTTTGTTTTGTTTTTGAATTTCATTTAAATGGAATCAGCCGGCATGTAACCTTTCGTATCTGGCTTCTTTTGCTTGACATGATGTTTTTGAGATGTGGATGTATCAGTAGTTTGTTCTTTGGGGACTGGCATTCCGTTGTATGAATATATCACAATTTGTTTATCCATTCTCCTGTTGATGGACATTGGGTTGATTAATATTTGGCTTTTTGTGTGTGTGTGTAGTTATGTTTTCATTTCTCTTGGGTAAATACCTAAGAGTGAAATTGCTAGGTTGTGGGATAGATGCATGTTTAATGTCATAAGGAACTTCCAATAACTACTTCAAAACTGTTGTAACATTTTATATTAGCAGTAGCAATGCCTGAGAGTTCTGAGCACTCTACATCCCCTCCAATATTTATTGTGGTCAGTCTTTTATACTTTAGCTGTTTTGCTAGGTATGAAATGGTATTTTATTGCATTTTCCTGATGACTACTTATGTGTACTTCTTCATGTGCTTATTAGTCATTCATCTTTCTTCTTTTGGGAAGTGTCTGTTCAAATCTTTTGCCCATTTGAAATGTTGATTGTCTTTTTATTGGGTGATTTGTAGGAGCTCATTATATATTCTAGATATTTTTTTTAATCAGGTCTATGTACACAATCACTTTTCCTAGTTTGTGGCTTATCCATTTTCTTCATGGTGTCTTTTAATTAGCAAAGTTTTTAAATTTTGATACAGTCTGATTTATTTTTCTTCTTTTATATTTATTGCTTTCTATGGGCAGTCTAAGAAATCTTTACCTACCTCAAGGGTATAAAAGTATTTTGTTTTTTTCTAGACACTTTATGATTTGGGGTTTTATGTACAGGTCTGTGATCCATCTCAACCTAATTTTTGTGTATGGAATGGAATGAAATATGGATCAAAGTTCCACCCACCCACATAGATATTCAGCTGTTACAGCAATATTTATTAAAGACTTTCCTTTCCCCCATTGAATTGACTTAGCAAATTGATTTGAAAATCAATTGACCATATATCTGTGGGTCAGTTTCCGGACTCTTTCCTCTGTGTCATTGATCTATTTGCCCTGTGCCATCATGTGTGTGTTTGTTTTTAAATTCAGAATTTCAACCCCCTTGTGCTGCCCCCTACCTCAAGCCCAAGCATAAGGTCCTTAAGAGTATTTTATATTTGTTTGGGGCTTGATACTTTTCAGAGCCTTTAGCTTACTTACAATAGTATGTTGATAATATTAACAATTATAAAGGCCTATGATGTGCCAGTACACTCTGTAAATCCTCTATGTTATTTCATTTAATCTTTACAAACCCTTTCACATAGGTATTATCTTGATTTTATCTATGAAGAAGCTGAGGCATGGAGTAGTTAAATGACTTACCTAAGATCACAGAGCCAGTAAGTCCAAACCAGCTCTTGTTGTCTTCAGAGTTTTTGCCACTTCTCTCTACTGGGGTGCAAAGAGGTATAAGGTAATCTGCTTTTAGGTAAAATATGCCTCTAAAAGACAATTTAGAAAGTATTTTGTTTTAAGGTAAAATCTCAACTGTAAGATTTATTTACCCAGCTGGTACATGTGCTGTTATTTTCATCAGTATGTTGGAGAAGCCTTTGAATTTGCAGGCAAAAACTATTTGAAGTGAAATCTGTTTATTATTTAGCAAGGAATAAACAGAGCAGGGGAATTGATGAAAAGCGGGTACTGTCTGCATTTCATTTCTCTGATCTGGCTGATGATGGAGAGTGGAAATGGTATCTATCTATGGGTGTCCTTACTCAGCTTTCTTCAGGTACTCTTCCCACTACCCCTTGCTACCAGTCCATGGTTCAGTGTGTCCAATAAAATGAGTAAAACCTCTCAGCTCTTCCTTGTTTTCTTGGATTCATAAATGACTTAAGTGGGGATACTTTTTTTTTTTTTTTAATTAAAGCCATTGTAGGCTTACCAAAAAAATCATACAGAATATCCATATGCTGTCCTCACTCCCATCACACATACAGTTTTTGGAGGTGGGAATATAGATCATCTCTACTTGCAGTCACTGACCCTCACGTTTTAGTTTATTTAAAAAAAAAAAAAAAAAAAGCACCAAAGACATTTTCAAGAGAAGTCTTCACTAGTTCCTGAAAGTATAATAATCAAAATTGCCTTCTTGAGTTCTTTGTTCCGTTTCCTGGAGAAACAGCTTGGCCACCTTGGGGTTAATTGCTGTGAACAAATAGCAGCTCCAGTGGGATCTTTCACACCTCTTAATCAGTTCTAGCAGCCAAGTAGTGGAGGAGTCAAGTGCACAGGAGGGGAAAAACCAACCTGGTCAAACTAGTTTGACTTTTTAAAAGGACCTGAATCATATGTTTCTTTTCACTTTGAAAATATTTCTGGGCTGTCATTTAAATACAACCTCAGACTGAGGAAAGCCTTCTGAGCTACCAGATTTGAAAGAAAGAAAAAAAAAAAAGACCAGACTCTGGTTTAGAAGTTTTTCAATAGCTGTCACAATAGTTGCTTCATTCGTTTATTTATCATCTTAAGTTTGCAAGGCTGCTATGACAAACACTACACGATTTACACAACAAGAATTTATTGGCTCATGGTTTCAGAGGCCAAAATCCAAAATCAAGGCACTGGCAAGGCCATGCTTTCCCCCCAAAGTCTGTAGTGTTCTAGTGCTGTCTTGCTCCAATCCTTGGGGTTCCTTGGCTTGTATCTCTGCTTCCAGTCACATGGTGTGCTGTTTTGAATCTATTATGTCCCCCATAAAAGCCATGTTCTTTAATGCAATCTTGTGGGGGCAAACTTATTAGTTTTTTGGGACCTTTGATTAAGTTGTTTCTGAGGAGATGTGAACCACCCAACTGTAGGAGAGACCTTTTGATTAGATCATTTCTGTGGAGGTGTGACTCCACACATTCCAAGTGGGTCTTAATTAGATCACTGGAATCCTTTAATAGAGCTCATGGAAAGAAGGATCTCAGAGAAGCTGAGAAAGACATTTTGAAGAAAAGCTAAGGAATGTAATCCAGAGTTTACCCCTGGGAGAAGCTAAGAGCCAACACAGACCCAGACGCTAGAGTTGCAGATAGAAAGACATTTGGAGATGCTAAGCTAAGAGATGGAGTCCAGGATTTGTCCCGGTGGAGCTAAGAAAGGACTCCCAGACACTTAGAGAGAAACACCCCAGGAGAACCAAGCAGAGAGCTGAGAGAAGCTAAGAGAGGCAGAAGGCTAGAGACATTTTGGAGAAAGCCATTTTGAAATGCAGCCTTAGAGCAAAAGACCAGCAGATGCCAGCCACATGCCTTCCCAGCTGACAGAGGTGTTCCGGACGCCATTGGCCGTTCTTCAGTGAAGGTACCCAATTTTTGATGCCTTAGTTTGACACTTTTATGCCCTTAGAACTGTAAATTTGTAATCTAATAAATCCCCTTTATAAAAGCCAATCCATTTCTGGTATTTTATGTAATGACAGCTCTAGCAAACCAGAACATATGGTGATCTCTCTCTCTTCCGGTTTCCACTGACATCTGCCTTCTGGCTCTCCAGCTCATTGCATCCAAATTTCTTCTTAAAAAGGACTGCAGTAATACAGATTTTCAGTTGGGCCACACCTTAACTAATAATACATCATGAAAGAGTCCTTCTTACAAATGAGTTCACACCCACAGGAATGCAGATTAAGATTAAGAGCATGTCCTTGTTGATGTACATAATTCAATCTACCGCATTCATATATTCATCGTTCAACAGGTGTTTATTGAGCAGGCCTGTGCTAAATGATGCAAAATGACTATTTGTAATCTTTGTGTTCTTGTCCACATTATTCTTCTCCTGTTCCTAAAAAAACAATAGGCAGAAATAACATTATTGCCTTGATTGCAATTCAGATAGGGAATGAAGGAAGGACAGAGAGATCGGGATGTCTCAACCATAAAATATATCCAGAAAGCAGAATGTAATTATTCTTAAGATTCTATTTCAACATTCAGTTGCCTTGGAATAAGATTCAGAGAATTTGTTGGCATTATTTGTTTTATAACTCATCAGCATATTTTTAATTAAGTAGAAAGATACAGTATCTTTTGGGTGGACTTGAGTATATTACACTAATCTATATATTTTTTGTGATGTGGTGGGGTATTTTTAAAATTTTTTTATTGAGGTATATTCACATACACCATACAATCCATCCAAAGTATACAATCAATGGTTCACAGTATCATCATCACATATTTTTGTATTCATCACCATGATCATTTTTAGAACATCTGCATTACTCCAGTAAAAGAAATAAAAAGAATAAAGAAGACCCCAAACATCTCATACTCCTTACCCCTCCCTCTTATTGATCACTAGTATTGCACTTGACCCAATTTTAAGACTTACAACAGAGGTAGGTTAACTAAGACAGTGTAGTATTGTCAGAGATCGATATATACATCAGTGGAACAGAACGAAACATCCAGAAGTAGATCCATACAACCACGGGCAACTAGCTTTATGGTGGGTTTTTGAAGTTACTGCAAAAATGTTTGCAGTATATAAAGGTGAATATTTGAGGGTCCTGGATTTTAGTTTATTTATTAGCAATATTCCCAATTTCATAATCTGGTCAACTGTGTATATGAATGTAAGCCTTGTTGATTTACTTTGATATTCATAACTGACTTTGGGGGGTGGAGTGGAACAATATTACAATTTTCTGCTAAATTTCTATTAAGTCTCATCAAATAACAGTATGCCAAGTCTGTTGGTCAGCATTATCGGTTTGTGGAATTGGTCAGCATTACTGGTTTGTGGAAGTGGCTCTACCCTGTCCTATTTGCTCACAGTTATTTTCCAAAATACTTTTAGGTTTCTAGTTAAAGTACTGTTGCCGTGCCAGGACCATGAGTTATGGCAGATATCTGAGGCCAAGACCAGGGACTGCCAAGGCCAGGCTGGGACTGGAACAAAGGAAGAGCCAGACCCAGGAGCTGGCAGGACCTGGGAAAGCTTAGAAACCAGCAGTTAAGACGGAGCCTGGGGAACCGTCAAGAGTCAGGGGACCATGCAGAGGTCAGAGGTGGCCTTGGCACCATCAGGAAGTACTGGCTGCAAGGAACTCTTGAAATGGAGTCGATGTTTACCTCTGCCAGGAAGCCTTTCATATGCTTCTCACTGTGTCAGAGGAACCATGTTGGGAGAAGGCAAGCAAGTTAACCATGTTGGGAAGGGGCTGGTGAGGGTCGGGCCAGGGTCCCAGGGTGGCAGGCCTAGGATGCATGGCAGCATGAGGCTCCTTATGTCCTTACTCCTGCTTCTGTGCTCCTCCTAATCCAACACGCTGCTGCTTATGATCTGGAAAGCTTTCCTTGTACAATGGTGGCCCCACATCTTCTTCCAACTCTAAGTAGATTAGTTACAAGGCAGAAAGTTGAATGGCTTCGGGCTTTAATCTCCTGGTTATTCGCAGGCTGTTTGATGTGGGCCTTCCTTCAGACAGAGGCTTTGAAAAGGGCTTATTCTTTTCTGTGACAGATGACCGGGCCACAGCCGTGTTTTTCAGTTCCGATGGCCCTCACATCTGTTTGCTTCATGCATTCTGTTGACAAATATACTTGATTTTTAGAGAGCATTTCTTTCTTCTCTTTTTAATGCATTTCTGTTTCTTGTTCCTATTCCCTCCTAGCTCGTTTTTATTTCATTAGAATGTTACTGGGCTGATACTTAAGTATGTTTACTCAGCCTGTGGGAAGAAACAAGATTAAGAGCACAGGCAGAGCCTGACACTTAACACTTAATATCAGACTTCTTACTATATTCACTGCAACTAGACTGATATATCCTCCAGCTTCTCCATAAAACCTGCCCAGCCTAACTTGGTCAAATCCTATCTGAATTATTGAATTTCAAGAAAAGAAGTGCAAATTTAATGCTCTTTGAAGACCATCCAACTAGAGTAACAAAATGTTATTTAGGACAAGTTCTTAGGGGATCATTTTATTAAAGAGAGAACAAATTTCATAATTAGCCTATCAATGATACATGAAAGACCGGAAAAGTCATGCTTTTACATGTTCTACAAATTCTTTAAGTGGATTTATATCATTAGTTTCTTTAGCAAATGCTTTTCTCATTTCATACAAAAGTAAAATTCATTTCTGCTTCTATCCATTTTATAGACATAATTTTTATGTCCAAAACCATGGATTTAGCATTACCATATTATATATAATTTTATTATAACTGTGATTGTCACATTAGTTTCAATATGTCTCTCGTACCCCTCGTCAATCAAGGTTTTCTTTACTAACAGGCATAACAGGATCTTTTTGTGTACAGTCATGCTCTCTTGAATAATTAGTAGAATCTCTGTGAATCAAACCCAACTCTGGGACTTAAACTTTACTGAGCAGAAGCAGTAGAACTTTTTGATCATGAGTTCCTGTTTGAATTTGGCATTGCTGTTTTCAAGAGGTGAGGGCTTGCTGGTCCTGGGTTTGAGTCTTTCTGCCATGTGACATTTCCCTTAGATTTTTGAAAGCATCAGTCTTTGTTTGTTGGAGAACTTTGTTCAGTGTGGAACCGAAAAGAAATTCAGCCTGTGATACTGGGCTCAAATCTGAACAAGACATTTTAGAAGGAGAAGGACGACAAGTCAGATAAAGATGAGAGGAATCAAAGAATAGAAGTGACGTGTGGGTTTGGGGCAATATGCCAGCCTCAGTGTGTACTAGGGGAACACTGCAGGTACTAACCACAAAATCCTACTTCCCCAAAGCCTTCAATTAAGCCTCAAAGCACACTCAATTTCTTTCTTATCCAGAGACTATTATACCTTTCTGAGGAGGAAGCATATGGGAGCTGCTGGGGAAAGCCTTCCAGTCCAATTAAGAGGCAGATAGATCAGAGAATGCAGAACTCCTGAAGCTATCTGATCTTTTGCCTATGATTTATCTCAAGGGCAATTGACAGCCCCAACAAGCAATTACAATGTGGCAACTGGACCAACAGGGAGGGAAGGCTTCACCATTTACATGCAGTTAATTATTAAGGGCTGTCAGATGTCAGAATGGAGATTGGTAATATTGTGGTTAAACGCCCACCACATGTCTAATTTGAGCTGTGCCCACTACCTCCAGCACCAGTTCAAATTAAGTCTACATTAATGTCTGATGACTCACAGCTGCGCAGCACACAACTTGGTGTGCTCCTGTGGTGGCAGAGGATTTGCATATCAGTTAGTGCCAGATAATGATTATGAAAGATGTGCATTTCTCTTTGATGGACTAGGCACTAAGTTACTACTGTCTTTTTTTTTTTAACCACCTTTATGCTTAAGAAACTGTTGATCTGTAAATTAGCTTCTTGGTGCAATTAAAGTAGCTTCAGAAACGTGAAACAATACACACATGTCAGTGGATGCCAAATAGGCCCCAAAGGGATCCAAGTATGGTCAAATGAGAATGAAAAGGAAGCCTGTCCTTATAGTACTTCTTTAATAAACTTGATGAAAGTTTACGTTTGGGCTACTAACTATCATACTTAGGTTTTTTGTTTGTTGTTCGTTTGCTTTGGATGAGGATTTTGAATATCGTGCTCCAAGTGGGCCCTGGGAGCTGTGGCCTTGGTGCCCACCTGCCTCGCATTTGGCTAAGGGAGTTCTTGGGGAGTCTTCCCCATGCCAACAAGCTCACAGCAGGGCTCTGCCCCTCCAGACAGGCAGAGAGCAGGTGTCCCTTGGCTCGGAGGTGCACTCCGACGGTGTCCAGGGACCTCAGACACTTTGAGATTGATGGCCGATTTCCAGCAATCCAGAGTGCTGAATGGGGAACTCCTCATGCAGAAATATTTTGGGGTCCTGGGCATACATATGGTTTTGTGATATGTGGTAAGCAGGGGGGAATGGAAATTGGTGGTGGCAGTAGGGAGCCAGGTGGGCACATGGCACCCCTGTCCTTGGCCATTCTATGGGCTAGCTGGCTTTAGAAACGTCAAGCTCCAAGGGAAACTAGTGCTAGGCTCTATTTCTCAAGAAAAAATAAGCGCTTTGGAGAAAACCAAAACAGGAATCCTTTAATATGAAGCAAATAGTATAGACTCTGTACTTTAATCAGAAACCATATTGTCTTACCGTTTGTAAGCAAACTGACATAAGATAATTTCACAGAAACAAATCAAAGCTTAAAGCAATCATCTTCATCCTTGGTACCAGACATGTCTGTTTTTTTGTTTTCTTTTACTACAAAAATAGATATTTTCAATGATAGAAGAAAACAGATTTTAATTTTAAATTTTTAAAAATTTAAATGATAAGATTTAAGCATTTTCAGCACTGACCGAAGAAGTGTGTAGAAAACACAAGTAGATGTGAGCGTGTCGCAAGTTTGGGTTTAATGCTAAACAGAGAGCTGGAGCTGTGGAATGGAGATGTGGCTGGGGCCAAGAGACTATCTGACGGTTTCCACTGGAGTGCCTAAAAAAAGCCTGTGTGGGGAGGCGGCCTCCGAGCTGGAGCAGGAGGCCAAGTGCAGGCCACAGCCCGGTCACTCTGGTCAGTGTTCTCGTTCTCTCCTCCAAGTGGGTGATTAGGAGGCCCAAACATAATAATCTGTTATGGATGGAGATCGCCGTGCCTGCGGTTCCCAGAAGCTGCTGCTGACACTGTCTTGACAAGAGCCCCAGCCCAGGGGTCACTCGAGTTGGAGCTGTGGGCTCTGTGCCCTGAGAAAACATCAGAGCTGGGGAATATTGGGTAGAAAGTAGAGGGCAAGCCTGCTTTCTTTCGTTAGGTTTTGAGCTGGCCTAGTGCTTCTCTGTTCATCTTTAAAGCAGAGTTATCTTGTGCTGGTGCCCAGAGACATGCGGTTGTCTGTTGAAACTGAAATTCTCCGAAAATAATAAGACATATGACTGCATATTTTAATAATTCTGCCCTTCAGGGCAAGTCTGAAATCAGCAGCATGTGGTATGACTATAACCCATGTTTCACGGTACATCTGCTTGTCTTGTAAGAGCAAAGTCTTTTCTTTCTGGTCTCTTTCTCTGATTTCCTGTTTTCAGAAACAATGAATAGCCCCTGCACTTGTGCTTTGTTAGCAATGTCTCTACATTTCAAAACCATGAGTTTGGTATGTTTTTCTGTGTTCAGTAACATGAGTCTTAAGGGCCTGGCTTCCTTGGTGGTAGGTGCAATAGAAAGATTGGGATAGAAATTACAGGTGTGTTCTAATGTCTCCCCGTCTCATGAAATATGGTGCCTGGGAAAGGATAAATATTTTCCTCAAGATGATACAAGCTGATTACTTTTACTAAGTGAAAAGGAGGTTTGCAGGATACTGCCCAGCGTTCCAGTCAGGTCCACTCTGTCAGCTAGATATGGCCCCATGCCTGGGAGTGAACCAGTCCACTGAGGAGCTGAAGGGCAGACTGCTGTGTTGGATTCTTGGTTCCCAAGGGTGGAGGGGAGCTGTCAAATGTGGTCTGAGGCCTTGCCATTCCCTCCTTTATAGCTGCATGACCTTGACCAAGTTACTTACCTCCTTAGCTCAGTAACATTTGTAAAATAGGGAAAATAGCAATACCCTCACAGGTTTGCTCTGAGAAACCAATGGCGTTGCAAATATAAAGCACTAGCCCAGTGCCAGACACACGGCAAGCATTCAACACATGTACTCTTCTTTCCTCCCTCTTTTGCCAATGACATTACATTAGTGATATCTTAATGTCAGTACCTTTCATTATGTTGAAATACACCATTTTCTAAACAGTTTCACAGAGATTATTTGTAATAAGGTGCTTCTTATTTTTTAGCACTCACCACAAATGCCATTAATTTATTTTTGTATCAGTGTTTGTTTCATATCTGCTTTCTCCTTAGAATATACTAGTTCTTTGAAGACGGGGACCATGCTTACCTTGCTGATTTCAGTATCCCTCGTGCCTCCCATCACTTGACACAGAATACACACTTAGAAACATTTGTTGGATAAATAAATTAATCCTTACAAAAACCCAGACTCGTGTGGGATGGGAGAGTGGGGGACCCATTGGAAGCATGGGTGCTTGATGGGCAAAACAGTAGTCACCCACTATCCCAGTTTTCTGATTTCTGCTTTCGTCCAGTATACCTTGTTGCTTCTCAGTAGGACTGGTTCTCCAATGGCATGACCTTATCCGGTATTTAGATACCTGAGGCGGGGTCAGGTTGGATGGAAGAGGAGATAGCAAGGATGAATGGTGAAAAGTGCATTGAACTAGAAGCCTTATTTCTACTTGGAGAATTCTGGATCAATTTAGCCATATGACCTAAATAATAACCTCATCTAGATCATGCGAATTTTAGGCTTCAACCTCACGAATTCTGTTTTGCATCTAAGTTTGGTGCACATGCCACCTCCTTTATCTTTTCTGTGCAGTACAAATTTAGGTTAGGTCATGTTTCAGGTTTTTCGATACCTCATACTTCTCCATTCATAATATGTTATGTTACATTGTAATGGCTTTACTTATCTGTGTCCATCTCCAAACCTTAAACTTCCTAAGGGCCAGAGAAGTGTCTATTTTGTATGTCTGGGATCCAGCACAGTGCCTGGCATAAAACAGGTGCTCAAAAGATATTCCTTGACCGAAAGTAGAAAGTGAAAGCCTCATGTAAATCCTTCTCCCCCATTGATAATTACTTTTATTACTGGCAAGACTGGATTAAATCACAGACCTAAAGATAAGATAGCTATGTGTGTCACATAGACATTTACTATATAGATTTATGAAGATTCAAGAAAATACTTTAAAATAATTTAAGACTGTTGAATCCATTTGCTAAATAAGCCATTTACTAATTGTTCCAGTTTGCTAATGCTGCCCGTGTGCAAATACCAGAAATGGATTGGCTTTTATAGAGGGGGTTGTGCTGGTTTGAATGTATTATGTCCCCCAGAAAAAGCCATATTCTTAGATGCAATCTTGTGGGGCAGACATATTAGTGGAGATTAAGTTGGAATGTTTGGATTAGGTTGTTTGCATGGAAATGTGCCCCACCCAGCTGTAGGTGATAATTCTGATGAGATATTTCCATGGAGGCATGTCCCCACCCATGCAGAGTAGGTCTTGATCAGTGGAGCCATATAAATGAGCTGACGGGCACAGGGAACTCAGTGCAGCTGTGAGTGACATTTTGAAGAGGAGCTACAGCCAAGAGGGACACTTTGAAGAAAGCACAGGAACTGCAGATGAGGGACAGTTTGAAGACAGCCATTGAAAGCAGACTCTTGCTCTGGAGAAGCTAAGAGAGGACAAATACCCCAAGTGCAACTAAGAGTGACATTTTTGAAGAACTGCTGCCTAGAGAGGAACATCCTGGGAGAAAGCCATTTTGAAACCAGAACTTTGGAGCAGACGCCAGCCACGTGCCTTCCCAGCTAACAGAGGTATTCTGGACGCCACTGGCCATCTTCCAGTGAAGGTACCCGATTGCTGATGTGTTATCTTGGACACTTTATGGCCTTCAGACTGTAACTGTGTAACCAAATAAACCCCCTTTTATAAAAGCCAATCCATTTCTGGTGTTTTGCATTCTGGCAGCATTAGCAAACTAGAACAGGGGTTTATTTGGTTACAAATTTACAGTCTTATGGCCATGCAAATGTCCAAACAAAGGCATCAACAATAGGGTACCTTCACTGAAGAACACTGAGGGCCTCCGGAAAACCTCTGTTAGCTGGGAAGGCACATGGCTGGTGTCTGCTTGCTGGTAGATCGCATTTCAAAATGGTTGCATGCTGAATGGGTGGAGCCACACCTCCATGGAAATAATCCAATCAAAGGTATTATCCACAGTTGGGTGGGTCACAGCTCCATGGAAACAACCCAATCCAAAGGTTCCAACCTAATGGACACTAATGTGTCTGCCCCCACAAGACTGCATTAAAGAACATGGCTTTTTCTGGGGAACATAATATATCCAAACTCTCACACTAATCTACCACACTGTGGATTGGCTTGTTGAAAATTAGATGAATGAAGTTGGTTTGACCCTTCTTGAATCCCTATTGTTTCCACATTGATTATGTCAGAATTTCTGTGTCTCTATCACTTTGGTTCCCTTTATAAAAGTAAATGAGCCCCACTGTCTGGGATATCTAAGTTTTCTCTGGTTTCCACACAGGTAAGCAGCACAGCACACGTGCACTGGGTCTTAGATATTAGGAGCCATTCAATTAAATGAAGCATGAGAACTTTCAGGGTTTCTAAAATCCAAGCAACCAGGAACAATTTCCCACTGTTTTCAACTAAGACAAACAGAAAAAGAGGGAAAAAGGGGAAAAAAAAAAAAAACCCAAAAAAACAGCAAAATCTGGTTTCTGATAAATAACCTTTCCAGATAAAGTGCACATCAGTCTGACATAAGTAATTAGCTGTCAGGTGCTGGACCTTGCTGTCAGAGGCCAATTTTCAGATTAGTGTTAATTGCAGAGGGGCCTCCCGGCCCTGCTCCCACCCCCCTGGTGGCCTTGAGCAGCTTCCCTTCCCCAGCTCGCTGCCAGTTTCATGAAGTCTAGAGTAATGGAGCTGGCAGGGTGGAATCAATTACTGGCCAATGAAGATTTTCCCACAGGTCTCGGCTTGGGAAAGGAGGCCTATTCCTACTGCCCAGACAGCTGGCCTGGCTGTCCACGGGGAAAGGGGCCTGCAGAAGGCTCAAGAAGGGGGCAGTGCCCAGTGATAAACAGCCGCTGGCCCATACGTTATTGATGGGATTTGGCAGAGGGGTGCATTTGCTACCTCTGCTGGGCTCTGCTGGGTTGTCCCGACATCTTGCTGCCCAAATGAAAGCACAAAGTCCAAGTCCAATTTGTTTATAAGTCTCAACCAGGGAGGAAAAAGAGAAGAAAATGAAGATGGCATGGCATTATTACAGCCTACCAGCAACATTTGTAAATAAGTTATTTGTGCAATTTTTCAATTTCTTAGATTTTTAATTATTAGGGTTGTACTTCGTATCATTTTGGTTTAGTTGGGGTCCCCACATATAATTCATAGTGTGATCTGTGCTGATACTGCCTGGATTTTCCTGTCACTTCAAAGTTTCAAGATAGTTTAGACCTTAGCCAACATAAGATTCATTCAGGGTTTGCATTTTTTAAATCTCCCCCTCCCAGAGGTTTTCTTCTAAGCAATAATAATAAAGTCTATAGGAAGATGTTTTGCTATAAATTACTTGCTATGATTTATGCCTTCAGCTGAAATTCTGAGCGAGAATAATCATTCAAATGCTGGCAAACTGTGTCTTATCTTTTTTCTTCTGCATTTGGTTTTTTCATTTTGCAGGTTAATCGAAACAAATTATTTAATATTGTTTCAGCCATATCACTGACCATTCAAAAGCAAAGAATTCATATTAAACAACCACTTAAATCCATTTACCAATGATACAATGTGTTAGAGAAATTTTGATTTTTAAATGATGTATTAACTATATAACATTCCCTAAAAGGGCATTAAAATAAGACAACAAAAGTACACTGAAAGAATGATGTAAAAAACTAGTGCCACACTGTTAAAAACTAAAATCTTTTTTATTTGAAAATATTTTCTTAAGAACCTCTTATTTTATTTTGATCTCTGTTATTGTTTGTTTCTTCTATAGGAAACTAACATTCAGGCTAAATTCTTTCTCTCTGTTTTGTACATAAAATTCATGTGGATCTTAGAGGGAGCCTTAGCTGTATAATTGATTACTTACTCAGGTCAAAGTTAAATAATAGTGGACAAAAGGCATAGGTCAGGAATGTTCAAAAGAAATGAGAAGTCATGTTAAAACTGATCCATATACTTTGGGTGACAAGTTTCAGATATTAAGCCTGAAAGGTCTCTTGGAAACATAACAATCTGGATGAGAAATACAGGTTTGAGATCCACCTGTGCAATACCTTCTGTAACCAAAGGAAAGTGACCAATGGAAGGCACCCCTCCTCCCCACCCCCTACCCCCACCCCCAGTCTTTGCTCTGGGGGAAGGCCAGCGGTAGGGGATAGAAAGGTAGGTCTCAGGAATCTTCCAACTTATTCTGTGCATGGGGTGGGGGTGGGGAAAACAGGTGACTTCTTTCAAACCACACCTGTGACAATGATAAGTCATTCTAAATCCCACAATGAAGGGTTTGTGACCAAAGTCCTGTTTGTGTAATATCCTGGTTAACCTCCATGGAACCTTGACTCTCCCATAAATGAAATTTAAAGTGATGGCAGCATTTTCTTTTTAAGAGTCTCTACCAAGTTATTCTGCCTTATTTCTAGCATGGAGCAGTCTTGTATTAACTGGAATGTGTTAATTCTGTTATGTGATTCACTAATCCAATTTCTTCTTTTGGAACATTCACCAAGTTTGTTTCACGATTTCATTTGCAGGATGACGTTATTTTCCCCATTTTGAAAAATGGAGATGTACAGCTGGGTTAGTGACTGCTTGTCTAGCTGTCCTAGTGACCCAACAAACCTATAAGAGCATTTATCACATTCTGAGTTGGTTTTCTTCTATGTGTCTGGTCTGTAAGGTCACTAAGAGCAGGGGTTTTTACTAGAGAAGTTGTAGGTTTACAGGAAAATCATGCATAAAACACAGATATGTTTTATTTTTGTCTTCAACATCCAGCACACGGAAGGCTATCAGTAAATGCTTGCCGAATGAACAAAAGCGAGGGAGGGAAGAATGCAGAGAAGACAGAATAACATCAGAAGGCAGAAATGACCTGCTCAAGAATCATGGCACATTTCTATAATGTGTAGACTGAATCATCCTCAAAATCAAATTTATTAATGGTCTTTGTACTCATTGTATTGCCTTTAAATGTGGAACTTAAACCTAACTCAGAGAGCTCCATCACAAAAGTTGTGAATTTTAAAAAATACATAAAGTTGATCCATCAATTGTATAAGTAATTATGATTCGTGTCTATTGCTCCATAACCCTGGGAGAAAGACACGTCACATTTATTTTTCTAAATAAAATTACATCAAATTCAGTCCTTAGCAATCTAATTGGAGGTACATCTGGTTTCAATGATTTTTCAGGGTTCTAAATCCCTTCGCTTGGGATCACAAAAGATTCCTGGGGCTTGTGCAACTCAGGGAAATAGAGAGGGGCCTCTGTTCTTCATTTTAACATGGTTGCTGAAGAGAAGCTCATTACCGAAACTCCTTCATCCTCTCAGATGAAGATGACTCCCCTGGTGTGGGCCAAGCTCCCATTCTCAGATATTCCACAGCCCTCAAAACCGACGGAGCTTAGTGTCGGGTTCTCAGACCCTAATCCTCTCCCCAGATGCTCATCCTCTGCCGCCTCCTTGGCGTGCTGTGAGGTGGGCCCAGGGTCCATAAAGCCATTGATTGGACAACTTCTCTAGCCGTCTAGTGATGGGTGATACTTGGCACATCTCTATCCCCTCCCTTTTTGGGTTCAAGGGCTGTTCTTCTAATAAGGAGAATTGATAGATTACCTTTGGTTCTTTTTGATGAGTCTGCAACAACAACAAAAAATAAGATGCTTAATTCACAATAAATTAACAAAAAAATCCTTTGACATACCAGATACTCCAATCTTTGATTCAGAAACTGGTCCTGCTCAGAGAGAGGTTAGGTATAGGAGAAGATTGAATAATTTTGATACTTGAGAAGCATTTTGAAACAGAAATTGTTTTCTAGTAGAGATTCATGTAGGGCATTTACAGTTTGGCCATTCAGCTCTGCAAATATGGTCATGTAGCAGGGATAAAATTTTTTAAAATGTTAAATTGATGCATTTTAACTTCCCTCTTTGAGTCTCCCACCATCTGATAACTTCCCACCCCTAAGAAACCAAGCTAGGATGGCAAAATATGGTAGGTCCTCATTAGATGAAGAATAGGGTGGGATGGAGGGGATGGAAAGATCTAGGTGTTCTTTTTTGTTTTTATTTTTATCTTGGAGTAAGGAAAAGTTTCAAAAATTGATTCTGGTGATGAATGCATAAATGTATGATGGTGTTGTGAATAATCGATTGTACACTGTGGATAACTTAGGGTGGGTGAATATATCTCAGTTAAACTGTGTTTCAAAAAAGTAAATGAAAAATGGGGGGAAGGAGGTCCCCCCATGTGGGATCTGATACCCAGGGGTGTAAATCTCTCTGGCAATGCAGGATTTGACTCCTGGGGATGAATCTGGACCCGGCATTGTGGGATTGAGAACATCTTCTTTACCAAAAGGGGGATGCGAAATGAAACAAAATAAAGTTTTGGTAGCTGAGAGATTCCAAATGGAGCTGAGAAGTCACTCTGGTGGGCATTCTTATGCTCTATATGGATATCCCATTTTAGGTTTTAACGCACTGGAATAGCTAGGCTCAATAGCCTTGACTCTTGAAGATGATTGTATAACAATGTAGCTTACAATGAGTGACAATGTGATTGTGAAAATCTTGTGGATCACACTCCCTTTATCCAGTGTATGGATGGATGAGTAGAAAAATGGGGACAAAAAACTAAATGAAAAATAGAGTGGGGGGCGATGATTTGGGTATTCACTTTTACTTTATTTTTTTATTCTTTTTTTCACTTTTTCTGGTACAAGGAAAATGTTCAAAAAATAGATTGGGGTGATGAATGCACAACTGTATGATGGTACTGTGAACAGTTGATTGTACGCTTTGGATGATTGCATGGTATGTGAATATATCTCAATAAAATTGAATTTTAAAATGGGGGGAGGAGTGAAAGGGGATGTTTTGGAAACTTTAATTTTATTTTTTGGAGTAATGAGAATGTTCAAAGATTGTGGTGATGAATGCACAACTATATGATGATACTGTGAACTGATCGCACACTTTGAATGAGTGTATGTTATGTGAATATATCTCAATAAAACTGCATTAAAAAATAGGGTAGGTCTTCAAGAACAGGCTTTAAAAACAAGAGGATAGGAGGATTGTTTTAGATTCTTTCGGTTCCTCGTTAGTCCCTCTTGGCCCTCCAGATTGCAAAGTTTGCCCCATAGTATAAACTCCCATCCAAAAGACCAGAATGTGGACGAAGAAAGTGCATTAATTCAGAGAATGCTTGCATCTTTTAGGCCAGTGGATTTGGGGAGAATAAAGGGAGAGGAAGAGAGATCCGAAGGAGCATAATTAAGATGGGTGTTCCTATCTCCCCTCTTTAGACTTCATCCCCGAGAGAGATGGGTAAATTTTGATATAGTGGGGGACCACCTAGGTCTGGGGCCCCTGTCCCCGCTTGTCATCTGGAACTTGGGAGCAGAGCACTGTGCCAGGGTCCATCACCATCGCGAAGCATAGGTCCATCCCTGCGGTGGCGTGGTCACATGGGGAGAGGGTCTTGGTGCACCCCCGAGCCCCGCTTGCCTTGCATGTGGAATGGATATTGGGAATCACCGAGCCTCCTGTGGAGCTTGCTGTGGAAAGGAGAGGTGCAAGGCTGAGCGAGGCAACCGGAACCGCAGGGCCCGCAGAGCAGATGGAGGACGGGCGGAAGCGCAGAGCGGTGCGCAGCCAACGACAGCCAAGGGGAGGCTGCGTCAGCAGGGAGGGGCCGAGAGCAAAGCAGACTGCAAACTGAACAGCAACAGACGCCAGCTGAATGCCCAGGAATCACTCAAGCCTGTGATTCCCCGGCGGGCCCCGGGCAGGCACTCAGCAGCTGGGCTCGGCGAGGCCCGAGGACCCCTTCCCCCAGCCCCCGAGCCGCCCTTCTGCAGAGCCCCGAGGGCGGGGGAGGCGTGAGGAGAGGCGGCGCCATCAGCCCTGAGATGTGCATGATCTTAGAAACCCCTTAATGTTTTGCCTGGGATTAAAGTTTAAAACAGAGATTGAGTTTTCAGGTTTTCTTCCCTCGCTCCTAAGACAGAAACCAAATCAAACCAAATGACGAGCAAAAAATAAACTTATTTTCTCTGCTTATCCGAGTCGCAGCGTGAAATGCGTTTGCGGTCCCTCCGTGCCGGTGACGGTTTTCTCTTGGCGACATAAACGGCCTCGGCGGCGGCCGGGCTCGCCTTCCGGGTTGGCTCGGGACGGGGGAGCCCGGGCAGCCACGCTGCGGGAGGGTGGGCGAGGCTCTCCTCCTCTCCCACCTCCGACCTCATTGGTAAAATGGCCGTTAAGGCGATCTAATGTTTTCTTCACTCTGAAATTCTATAAGTAAGAAAAAGAAACCTGCTCCATGGTGCTCCGTGGAATATGGTAGTGCTTTTCAGATCTGTCCACCAAAATTTCTAATGGCAGAGGAGAGCGAATGCATGTCCTCGGGTTCTCCTGGGCATAGCTTAGCATCTAACCAAGGTGGGACATTGCTTTAGAGCCCTCTGTTTTATGTTAAAAAAAAAAAAAAAGGTGCCTGAAAATTTTGCATTATATTTTATCATATGTTTGCTTTTGTTTTAATATCAGTGTTTTAAATTACTTGCCATTGAATTGACTAAAACTGATGAACTGAAAAATCACCACGTTTATCCTGTGGCTTCTGTTACTCCCTGGTGAGCCCCTGATGCCCTGGGGAGCACTTGCTATCTATTTCCTGACACCCAGCATGGGAAAACCATGAGGATTTAGTTAGCCTGGTGGATTGTCTCCTATAGAAGTCCAAGTCCTAGGGCTAGTGACCAAAAAGAAAATTCTCCCTTGCGTGAGGGCTTCATTCACCTTGTGTGCCTTGTGTGATACAGTTTTGTTTCTTTAGGGGTAGAGTCTCCCTGAAGTACAAGCAGTTTTGCTAGTCCTCCAAGAGTCAAGATGGAATTTTATCACAGCCCAAACCTTTCTTTCTCCACTCCTCCTACCTCCATGACGCCAGAGGGCAAGGCCCTTCTCTCTCTGGATATAGATCGATCTCTCGATATCGCTGGCCCCTCCAAGGTTGCCAAGTACCTGTGCGTTGTCAGAGGAGGCTGAGTTAATGAGCTGTGGAAGATTCACTGGCAATTTGACCTTTTGCATTTCACCGTTCCCAATTTCCTTGCCTTGTTTTTTGCTGATTATATTCCAATCATTTTCAAAAATATTGAGGATGAATAAGAATGAACATAATCTTCCAGGAGTCTTTTGAGTCATGTCAATGCCCTTTCTAGGGACGCTAGGGGATAAATGCACACACACCAGGCACACACACACATTCACCCCCACTCGCCCTCACCACCATCCCAGGCTCACCCCACAGCAAACATGATGAATTCACATCCTGAGGAGGGGTGTACCACACCAACAAAATCTGACCAGAGGAAACAATTTCAATTCAATCAAAGGCCTCCTGCGGTTGAAGTTTACAAGGAGTGCTGCCAAATCCCACTCTCTTGGCGGACAAACTGTGCAGACTTCAGGCCTGTTGGGAGGGTGAGGCGAGTTTCTTATTTTCAAAAGCGGGTCGATCCAAGATATTTGTATTATTTCAATACTGTTTTTCCTATGGAGCCGGGGGTTGGTAGGGTGGGGGTGGGAAGTTCTTTCCTTGTTCCTGATATTTTCCAGAGATCAAAATTAAAACACAATGCATTAAGAGTAATCAGCAAGCCTTGAGAAGAATTGCATGTACTTTTGATTTCTATAAAAACCCACACAACACTTCTATAACCTTTAATTATGTGCGGAGGTACACAACTGAGCAAGGAGATTTAGATCTCAGCACAGATATCAGCTGCCTAATCCTTCAGTATATTTAGCAGGTACATTGGAGAATCATCACCACCAGCAAGTGTTTTTCCTTCATCTATTTATATTTGGTCATCTACCAGACACCGCCATGAGGAGTTAGAAGTTAATTCCTGCTGATTGGGAAGTTTCTATGTGAGACCCACAAACAACATGGGGAATGGGCAAACTTATAAGACATGTTCAATTAATCATGCATCCTTTTATTTACTCAAACAGAAGTATTAATGCCCTCCCATCATCCAGGCACTAGGCATACAAGAATTATAACAAAAAGAAGGCCCTCAGGGAGCTTCCGGTCTAGACAGGGAGATGTACAAGCAGAGAATCGTAAGGCAGTATGGTAAATGCTGAGACGGGTTGTGTCTGTTAGGTTTTCTTTGAATGCAAGAAACAGTGTCACTCAACTTATCCCATATAAGGACCAAAGGAATAACCTGGAACCAGGAGCATCTTAGCAGGCCTCCTGGAACTTGGAATGCCGTGGAAAAATTGGGAAAGAGGTGCAGGATCTGAGGCAGCTTTAATAAGCGCTCATCATTCAGCAGCACCCATTGCGGTGACTCAGCTCCTCCCTTCTTCTTCCACTTGGGTCATATCATCTCACTCTGCTCCATGCAGAAGTTCTCTCTACCACATAGCTCCCATTTACTCATCATTGCTGCTTGCTTACTCACGGCTTCCACTGACTGCCTTGGAAGGTCTGAATACTGTCTTCTCTCTCTTGTCATTCAGCATCTTCCCTTCTTACCAAGTGCTCAGTCTGATGCTCCAAAGGAGAGGATACTGTTAGTCTAATATAATCACCTTATCTCTATTGGACAAAGCTTTTATTCCAGTCCACTTATGGGCCACCTATAGATCGGATTCTGCTTGGGCAGGTGCTGCCATGGTCCTGCCTGCTATGGCAAGGGGCTGGCCCTTCTGCGTAACAAGTTGTGTGTGAGTCACAAAGGGTGGCTCCCACAGCAGGGAGCTCTTGAGCCCTATTAGAGAAGACTGCAATCAGGGTCATCCCTGTGGATATGAGCACAAACGCAGAGGGCCATGGGGACCTAGAGGAGGCCAGCCAACTCAGGCAGGAAGCCCAGAACAGGCTTCACAGGGGAGACTACCTCTGAGCTGAGCTTGTGAGATGACAGAAAAGTTTTCCAGAGGGAACATTGGTGTAAATGTCCTGAGTGTGTGTGTGTTGACTGGGGTGGGGTTGTAGTTCTTTGTTGGTTTGTATTAGTTTGGTTTGCACTCAAGCTGAGAATCTCTGCTTTTACTATGTGAAATTAGTAACCCATTCTAATTTATTTATGATTACTGATACCTCTGAATTTATTCCTACTCATTATTCGGTAATTTCTATTTTCAGTTAATTTGAACATTTCCAAATAGAGAAGAAAAAAAAAGTTGACAATACCTTGTCTTTTACTAGACACAGCCCTAGGACAAAATAAAAATTGACAAGCCATGAAATATCCCAGGGGAAATGCTGGGATCAGCGTCCCTGTGTAAAGTAGAGTATTAAGAAATGAACTTGTAGGATTGAAAGGCTTAGACTTTTTTTTTTTTAATATATAAATTTTAATGCAATTTTATTAAGATATATTCACATACCATACAATCATCCAAAGTGTACAATCAGTTATTCACAGTATCATCATATAGTTGTGCATTCATCACCACAATCATTTTTTGAACATTTTCATTACTCCAAAAAAAGAACAAAAATAAAAATAATAAAGAACACCCAACACATCCCATTCCCCCCTCCCCACTAATTGTTCGTTTCCTTTTTGTTCTCATTTTTCTACTCATCCATCCATACACTGGATAAAGGGAGTGTGAGCCACAAGAGTTTCACAATCACACAGTCACACCATATAAGCTATATAGTTATACAATCATCTTCAAGAATCAAGACTACTAGATTGCAGTTCAACAGTTTCAGGTATTTCCTTCCAGCTATTCTAATACACTAAAAACTAAAAACTAAAAACTAAAAAGGGATGTTCCCATATAATGCAAAAGAATAACCTCCAAAATGAGCTCTCAACTCCATTTGAAATCTCTCAGCCACTGAAACTTTATTTTGTGTCATTTCTCTTCCCCCTTTTGGTCAAGAAGACTTTCTCAATCCCACAATGCTGGGTTCAGGCTCATCCCTGGAAGTCAGGTCCCACGTTGCCAGGAGATTTATACCCCTGGGAAACAGGACAATTTGGTTCTGAAAACACAAACTTTAAATTTTAATTTTTATCAAATCTATGCACAAACAGTCAACTAGTTCTATAATGTTTGATAAGAAAAATAGCAGTCTCCAGCTTTGTGCCTTCCCAAAGGCAATCACTCTCCTCATTCAGCTGATTCTTTTGGTATTTGTTTCCATGTCCATAGACAACATGATGGTAGAACTGTATCATAGTCTTCCTTCAGTTTAAGACATTGCATATTAACTTTCCCCAAGGAAGATGAGGATTTAGCTCTCTTTTCTCCCTCCACCCCACTGCACTCCAGACACATTTCCTATTCCCTCACACCTACCCTCTCAACATGGTTTTATTGCAATATAATGAGCATGTGTGCTGTTCACAGCTGAGCCATTTCAGACAACTGGTTACTTTTCAATACAATTTCTGGTTTAATTGTAGTTAACAAGTGTTTTTTCTCATTTGCTTAGTTTTTTTTTTTTATTTTTTAATAGATTTAGGAAATCAACCCCAGAATTTCTATCAGTTGTCTAATTGCCTCTCAAAATGTTTGTTCACATAAGGTGTTCTATCAGGTTCATCCTCTAAAGAAGTTTTCTCCTGGGCCCTCTGTGTCTGGTACTCAGCCATCACCCAGAATCTCCCTTCACCCCAGAACCTCCATCATCTCTATATGGATCTTCTGTTTTCCTGTGTCTGTTTCTTCCTCTTTCTCATTTTGCTCTCTTGTGTTTTTTTATATATTTTTTATTGTAGAATATAACATATATACATAAAAGTGATAACTTTCCAAGTGCAATTTAACAAGTAGTTAGCAAATTTCAAAGAATATTATAGGTTACAATTCCATAGTTTCAGTTATTTCCCTATTATGAAATATGGCATATATACAAAAAGGTAATATCTTTCAAAGTATGATTTAACAAATAGATATACAGGAAATTTCCAAAGTTATTATGAGTTATAGTACCATAGTTTCAGTTATTTCCTTATTGTGAAATATAACATATATACAAAAAGGTATAGCTTTCAAATTACAATTTAACAAGTAGCTATGGAACAAATTTCAAAGGATGCTATGGGTTACAGTTCCACCATTTCAATTTTTTCCTTCTAACTATTCTAATACCTAGCAACTAAGAAAAAAATTATATAAAGATTCAGTATTCATAATCCTTTGTAAATTCCATCTTGTCTGTTGCTACCCCTTCCTCTCGTTTCATCACTTTCCTGATCTTCAGGGATGTTTAGGCAGTGACCACCCTAACCTGTTCATGTTGAAAAGAGATGTCAACTATATGAGCAAAGGGGACACATCTCCCTGATGTTCTTGAAGAGGCTATTGCCTCTGGGTTTGGGGGCTTAGCTGTCATAGGAGTTCTCGGGAGGCTTTAAGTTTCTTAGGATTAAATTTAGTGAGTGAAACTTTTATAGAGTTTCAGTTAGGGATCCGGGTATTCTTAAAGGTTTTTGGGACTACTGTTGACTTGGGCTTATCATACTGTGGTCATTTGGCATATATATGTGAAGCTTGCGTAGGAGTACTCTCCAGGACAACCCCTTGACTCCATTTGAATTCTCTTAGTCACTGAAACCTTATTTTGTTGCCTTTCTTTTTCCCCCTTTTGGTCAAAAAGGCATTCGCAATCCCTCGATTGCTGTCTTGTTTTGCTACAGCAAATCTTCTAGAACTTCCTGAGAAAGGGAGAGTGGGGAATACATTTTGGTATTTAAAAATATCTTTATTTTATTTTCACATTTGATTATTATTTTGACGAGGTATACAGTTCTGAGTGGAAGATAATTTTCGTTTGGAATTTAGAAGGCATCACTCTATTGACTTCAGTTGTTTCCACTGTTGTATTGAGAAATCAGAAGTTTTGATTTGTAGCCATTAGGACATGACCTGTTAGCTCTCGCTCTTTCATTATTAAAATCTTTGTCCTCAGTCTAAAATTTAACTATTAAATGCCTTTGTGGGTGGGTTTATTTTCAGTCATTATGCTGAGCACTTAGCAGTTCCTTATCTAGAAACTCAGGTAAATTTTGTTGAATTAAAACAAAAATCAGATATCCTCTGTTTCCTCTGTTCTGTTATTCTAGAGCTCTTATTTTTCACCTATTGTACTTCTTGGGATGATCCTCTACATGTCTTCTCTTTTTTTCCTTCTTTTTATATTTTTGCACTACCCTCTGGGAGATCTGCACAACTTTATCTTCTAAACTACTTTCACTGTTTTTCATTTTGCATTTTTCTTAAATTTCAAAAAGCATTTTTTTTTGTTCAAGGAAAAAACATCCCCTTCTTGTTTCACAAATGTGGTATCCTTTTTTTTTTTAATTTTCAGAAGATATTAATGATCATTTTTTAAAGCTGTTTTTGAAATTTCTGTTTTCCATATATAGTCTTGAATTTCTCCAATTCAATTTTTTTTCTGTTTTGGTATGTATCTCTTCTCCTTCAGAGACTCCGGTTACTCATATATTAGACTACTGTCAAATTGACAATTGACTGACACTCTATTAATTTTTTATAGTCGCTTTATTGAGATATTAATCACATACCACACTGTTCAGCCATTTAAAGTGTACAATTCAATTGTTTTTAGTATGATACAGAGCTGTGCAACCATCACCACAATCAATTTTAGAACATTTTCATTACCCAAAAAAGGAATCTGTACCCATTAGCAGTCACTCCCCATTCCTTTCCCTCTCCCCCACCCCTAGCCCCTGACAATGACTAATCTACTTCCTGTCTCCATGGATTTGCCTACTCGGGACATTACATATGAATGGAATCATACAATACATGGCCCATTTGTGTTTGGCTTCTTTTACTTAGCATAAAGTTTCAAGGGTTATCCATGCTGTTGCTTGTGTCAGTACTTCATTCCTTTTTATGGCTGAATAATATTCCATTGTATGGATATAACCACATTTTGTTTATCCATTCACCAGTTGATGGAAATTTGGGTTGTTTCCACTGGTGGGCTATTAGGAATAAAACTATTAGGAACGTATGTATACAAGTTTTTATGTAGCTGTATGTTTTATGTAGCTGTATGTAGGAGTAGAATTGCTGGGTCATATGATAACCCTATGTTTATCTTTTTGAGAAACTGCCAAACTCAACTTGCCTAGAACTAAACCCATTATCTTTCTTTCCAGTCCCACACTTCCCTATCTCAGTGAATAGAATCACCATCTATTGATTAATGTAAATCAGGAACCCAGAATACTTTTCTGACATCTCCCTCCTTCCTCAACTCCCGTGTACTCTTATTCATTACCAAATCTTGTCAATTTTTTATCATCATCTCCATCATCACCACTGGTCTTGTGTGTTCTAATAGACTCTACATCCTTCTTTGCTCTTCTCTAATATTCTCTACCCTGAAGCCAGGAAAACTTTTTTGAGATGCAAATGTGATCATACTGCTTCCTGCAAATTACAACTTCTCCAAATTAAAACTCTTCCATGGCTTCCTGTTGCACCTTGAATAAAGACAACTGTCCTTAACCTGGCTTAGGAGGCCCAATATGGTTTGACCCTTAACATTCTGTTTGGCTGGC
This sequence comes from Choloepus didactylus, assembly GCF_015220235.1. Classification (NCBI taxonomy): domain Eukaryota; kingdom Metazoa; phylum Chordata; class Mammalia; order Pilosa; family Megalonychidae; genus Choloepus; species Choloepus didactylus. Next base: position 35,810,923 of record NC_051320.1, on the reverse strand, counting down.
CCTGGCATCAGTCTTCCCTTGCAGTTTGTGCACCAGCCCCTAGGCTGGTCCGTAATATTTGCAGGGCCTGAGGCAAGAGGACAAATGGAAACCCCTGACTCACAGTCTGCCTCCTTTCTCTTCCTAACCCCAGCTCTATTCTACAGAGTGGGGTGCCTTGTGTTCCTACATGTAGATACCCCAATGTACACGTCCAAGCCCCGTCTACCTCATCCCCAAAGCAGTGTGCTTTAACCACCTCCCCAGCCCTGGTGTTGTAGTTCACTCTTGGAAAGATGGACCCAAGGAAGAAACACTTGCAGGTCCTGAGACTAGACTCCAGATGGTTTAGGCAGGAAATTCCAAGGTCTTGGCTGCTGGTGCTGGTTTAGATGGGTGGGAATGGGCACATCCCCTTGCTGCTGTGGACTCCTTACCCCATGGGCAGAGGCAAGGTGGGAGGGCAGCCAGGGTGGACCCTCTGAAGTCTGGGGTCCAGGTCAGGGCTCCTGTTACCCATGTCAGATGGTACCAGCAGCCAACACCTGCTTCTCTCAGGTTCCCGTCTCCTAGTCAACATTGTGCGTTTTTACTGGCACTGCCTGGAAATCTCTTTCCTTCTTTCTTTTGCAGTTGACCCCTACACGTCTTTCATATAAGATCAATTGTCACTTCCTCACGGAAGCTTCTATGACTCCTTGATTAGGTCAAATCCCTCCTCCCTTCCCATAACACAGCACTGCTCATGGTTAAACCTTTACATTTATTTGAGGATTTTTGGATCATTGTTTTGATCCTCTTCTAGAATGCAGACTCTGTGAGGGCAGGGACAGTGATCCATTTGACTTCACCACTGTGTCCCCAGCAGCCGGCAGTGCCGAGCAAAGAGCAGGTGCTCTAAAATATTTATGGAATGAGTGAATAAATAAATGGATGCCAAAGCTGTCATAATAAAACAGGTTTGGTTATATTCCTTCCCTCTTCATAATTCTTGAAAACCTCCCTTTCCCCTCAACATGCCATTCAAAGTCCTTCCTTTATAGTTCCCAGAACACACTGTGTCCTTTAAGGCCTCCAGGCTGGGGCTCATGCACACGTGAGCTCCCTCCGTCCTAAATGCTCCTCTCCTCCCCACCCTTACCTACCAACGCCTTACTCAGGTATCATCTCCTCCCTGAACTCTTTCCTTATCTCTTCAAGTCCCAGCTACCTTGTCTCCTGGTTCTTTGTTTATAGCTTCAATATGTTGCATCTTTCTTAGTTGGTCCATCCATCGACTCCCCTAAAGCCCTGTGAATTCCTCAGCTGAAGGCTGAGTGTTCTGCCCAGCATACTATGTAGTCAATATTTAATACATTATTTCCCCAGATTCTTCATTCACTTTAAGATATATATGACAGATATCAGCTTGGACTCTGTATTTTGACAGGAATTGAAGAAAGTCCTGTGGAAATGGAATGCAGGGGATTCTCTCTTTCTTCTTATCAACCTGTTTCATGTTTCATGTTTGTGCTTTTTGCTTAAACTCATCTTTTGCATTCATCCGGCTCTCCTTCTGTGAACTTCTTGGGGGACTATGAATCTCAACTATGATATTTTTCCTGAGAGGAAAAAAGTGATGGTATGGTGATTGACTTGACAAAAAATGATGCCAAAATTTTTAAAAGTACTAACAGGACATGAGAGAGTGCCATCCCTGTATGTCAGATTTCTAATGAAACAGCATTTATGAAATGGGGTGGGAAGTCTACTCTTTCAAGGATCATACTTTTGAGTGTGAGCTTTTCCTTTGTTTCTCCTTCAAATATTTAGATAAAGCAATTTTCATTTTCATAGATGAAATTCTGCTGCCATCACCTAAGGGAGTTATGGGTACAGGAGATTTCTTCTCTAAAGATCTTTCTTTTGAGTCCATGCACTTTCTTCTGGGTTTCTTATCCCTCACTAAGAGAGGATATAGGAACCATTTTGAGTGCAAAACCGTCTTGATAGCCACGTGTAGGTTTTGGCTTCAAACTATATACAAGTGGATAATTGTAAAAATGGTCTCAATATCACTTTACTTCAGCATGAATTAATAAAGTGGTTCTCAAAATGTGGTCCCTGGCCCAGCAGCATCAGCATCACCTGGGAGCTTGTAAGAAATGCAAATCCTTGGGCCCAGCCACAGACCTACTGATTCAGAAGCTGTGATTGCGCCCAGCAATCTTTGTTTTGTCAATCCTTCTAGGTGATTCTGGCGCATGCTCAAACCACTGAATTAATACAATCAGTCTTTTAGCATTCCACCAGAGTATAATCTCCATAAGGACAGGGACTTTGCTTTGTGCTGCTATAGTCATGGTGCTCAGTAAATATTTGTTGAAGAAGTAACTAAATAAATGGCTTTGTTTCCACTTTCTATCTCACATTCACATATATGTTTATTTTTTTAGGAACCTGATCCATTCATTCCATTGCTAATCTACTTTAACTTCTACTTGAAGTCCAAATACAGATTCTTTTCACATACTTCCATCCCCTACGATAGAAAATTCTCATTAGACTTCTCTCCAAGCTTATTATTTGCTTGAGTTGAAGCCATTTCCTCTCCTGCCACCTGAATGTTCACGCTGCATCTGCTTGGGTTGTGCCCTGGTAATAGAAATAGCTCAACTTTCACACAGTTCTGGGATCAGCATGTGACTCTCCTATTTCCCAGTTGATCCTCACCCCACATCCCTCAGAAAAATACCGTTCGTGCTATCTCCACCCACCTTCTCTTCCCATACTACATTTCCATCATCTCAACCAGGGGGATGATCTCATTTCTATACATGATTTTGAGGAAGGGTTTCCATCACAATTTCTGTTTCAATTCACTGTTAGTCAAGAATTTTTGTCTGCAAGAAATAGAAACTCAATCAAAAAGGTCAAGCAAAAAAAAGATACAGAATTTATCATACAAACCACAGCCAGGCTTTCTGAGGGATTAAACCAGGACCTGGAGACTCAGGCTATGGGGTTGCTTTCTCTTTTCTGAAAATACATGGTGTATTAGTCAGGTTCTCCAGGGAAACAGAACCTACAGAGCAAAATAAATATTAGGAGATTTATTATAGGAATTGACTCATGCAACTGTGGGGTTGGGCAAATCTGAATTCCGTGGGGCAGGCCACAGGTTGGGAACTCCAGTGAAGGTTGTTAATGAATTCCCTGGGAGAAGTTAGCTGGCTGAAGTTGAGATGGAAATTCTTCCTTCTGACTGCTGAAATCATCAGTTCTCCTCTTAAAGCCTTCAACTAATTGGATGAGCCTTCTCTCATTGTTGAAGGCAGTCTCCTCAGTTGACCCAAGATGTAATCAGCTGTAGATGCAAACAATTTACTAATGATTTAAATCCATGAAACTGCGTCACAGTATCAGGTCAGTGCTTGCTTGACCAAACAACTGGACACCATAACCTGGCCAAATTGACACATGAACTTAAAACCATCTCACATGGTCTTTTGTTTCTACATCTCACTGTGATTTTGCTTAATTTTTCTTTCTTTTTCTGGACTGACTTACTCTGCCTAAAAATGTTCATGGCATAAAAAGACTGCCCCAGCCCTGGCTCTAGGGTCCAACACCAGGTTATCCTGGGGCCCAATTCTAAATTCCCAGGAGACTGATTGGATCAGAGTTGGTCAGGTCCAATTGGCTGTGGCCAGAGCAGTTGCTGGCACATAGAATTAACAAGGAGGACTGGTCTATCCTTTTAGCAAAGTTGTGGTTAAAAACAGTTTAGAAAAAAAATGCCATGTGGACTACACAGCACCCCAAAGTTATAGCACAATTATTCATCAGAAAAACTTGTCAGATTTTATAGTTGAAAGACAAAAGGCTTAGAATAAGATTGAACCCAGGCCTAGAAAGAGCATGGCTCTTTTGACAGTTGCCTTGCTGGCTAACTTTGTTTTCTCAGCTACAAGTGTGCAGTGGTTTTGCACAGGCTATCAGAGCCGTAGAATAAACATGGTGCATCTTCTTGAAGGGTCTTTTATCTGACATTTGGAGGGAAATTTATATTAAAAGAAACATGAATGTATGATGGCGTAGACCACAAAACAGTCAAGATTTTTAAAGATATGGAACATAACTTGAATTTTGTGGTGGGATAGATCCTTTATGAAAAAGATCCTGTAGGTTCCTTATTAGGAGGCCTGAAAAACTCACTGAAAACTGTGTTGATATCTAGAACATAATCCTCTTATTTTCACATGAGTAATATTTCAATCTTTACCATGTACAATCTATGTGAGTATTTGTCATTTTATACCAAGCCAGATTCTCTAGGGCTTCTAGATTTACAGGCACAGAGAAAGGGATACCAATCATGGGCTTAATAACTCAGCATGCTTATTGCATCCTTATGACATGCTAGGCTATATATGTCTTCTGAATAGTATAGTTTCCTTTGCATTTGTCTTGCTCAGATAAAGGAGAAGGAAATGGGAGGAGATAAGGGTGAAGTTAAATGGAAATGGCAAAGCTATTTCCAGTCTTGAAAGAGAAAAGTCTGGGGAAATGAGAAGGAAGTGAGATCATGTTAAAGAAGCAATATCACTGGGCATACTGGCTCTTCTGCAAACCAATTTGGCTGCCCAGGGAAATGACACCTTGATGGGGCTTGACTGTCTCCAGGGTGAGTAAATACAGACACCTCTTGGGTCCAAGCCCAGGTCCATGAGCTCACCCTATACTGTTAGTTGCTCCTCTTGCTCAAATTTGTAGCTGAACAATCAGTAAATTGGCAACAAAACACCAGGTACAACTGGAAAAGGAAACCAGAGTTTCTTATTGGCTTCAACTGTCTTTGGGGAAATCGTGTAGTTTCTTACATATACATGTAGGGAGACCCAAATTACATGACCAATCCTGTTACAGCATGTAGACTGAGAAGGAGATATGTAGTCACTTGCATTTCCCTTCCCAGTATAAAGGTGTTAATATTGACAGGGGGTTAGAAGACAGTGAAGCTCTGTATAAATATTAGACTTCTGCGATGTTGAAAGAGATGTGTTCTGGAATATGGGGCCTCATAGGCAGCTATCTGTAAACACCTGCCCTGCTTTGCAGTTGACGGTTGGGGTTCTACGCTTAGAGCTGGGTTAGCTTGATTCCTTAGTCCTGTTACAATGTAAATATCCCTGGAAGGGAGTTTTCTCTGTCTGTGGAGTGTAGATATGGGAGGAAAGCAGGATCTGGGGACCTTGTGCCAACTTCTCTCCTTTCCTCAGCAAGGTTTGTGTTTTGGGACTCCTTCTCCCCATGTCTGGCCTTTCCCATTCAGCACCACAAGCTCAGGGTCTTAGAGCTCTTGACTAGTCGTACGCCTCTGACCTACAGCTTGGTGAGATAATTAACCGGTAGTGTCGCCATGATCTGCTGACACCCTTGTAGGAACAACTGTAGGGATGACATGACTTGTGTTGTTCTTTTTCTTAGTACCCCAGGGGTATGTCACTTTCATAGCCATCGTAACATTTTGTGTTTATCATTAGTATTCCAGCTGGAAGCATCCTCTTTTCTCCCCCCCATCTCGTCCCTGCCATGGCCCGTTTGTAGTTCAGGTTATCAGCTTTCTCAGAAAATGCTGACCGGAAAGCCATAATGTTGGTGAGTTGGACTGAGCCATTTCAGCACCCTCTCTTCACCCAGTGCTTCCACTGTCACCTACTTCCAATTAAAGCCTTGGGATGAGGGCTTAGGGGAGGATGGTTTTATGCCATAGATACCTCATTCGTCAATGCTGTCTTCTGAATCTCCCTCCACATGTCCATCATCAAAGACCTAGCGCAGTCATTTTTATTCAGCCATTTAGTACACTACGTCTCTGACTAGCAGGCTTAGCCTGATATCCTTCTGATTTCTGCACTATCATTAACATGCTTCATATTTAACTCAAAACAGCTTTCCTCCTCCTCTTCTCCACCCCCAATCTTTGCTACTTAGACAAACATTGCTTATCCAAAAACTTTGGGAAATAAGTGAGCTTTGTGGAAAGAGAAGGATTTGCCACTTTCAGCATGGAAACATCTTTAATTTTAACCATTTTCATGGAAACCTTTCGAAAATACCTTAATTTCTTCTTAATCCAAGAAAACAGAACATAATTTAACTTTTCATGATGTATTGGGATCATTACAGTGAACAAAGGTTTTGTGCTTTTCTATCATACAGTAAGGACCTCAGGGTCTTTGGTGATGTAAAGGGCCCTAGATTTCTGTGGTTCTGAAGTTATTTTGTAAACTTTAAAATGGACTCTTGTCTCCCTGCTTTTTTATCAGGCCATCACCTATCACTTCTGATTATCAATGCACTTATCTTCAGAAATTCTTCTATCCTAATTTTCTAATTTCCAGTATTTACTCTACTTTGGGCATAGAAGACAAATACATACACACACTCATTCATTCACTTGTGTGTGTGTGTATTAGCAATGTGTGTAAAGAATTCTGAGGAAGGAACTGAGGGTGTTCTGTCAGTAAACTGACTGGATTTTAAGATCTCTATTTTGGTTTCTCAGAGGCCATTTTTGTGTATTTCTTTGTTCATTTTAGAAATGGAAAGTTGCAGGATAAATGAGTTTAACATTGGTAAAAAGTTCCTCCCAGATTTCTAAGGGCCATCGATCTCTTTTAGAAAAGCAACCTTCCTCCTAAATTTTAGTCCTTGTTTTCACTTAAGTCTATGGTAGGCAATGATATTAAAAAGGGATTCCTTTTAAAAGGGGTCCTTCATTTCATTATCTCAACTTCTCATACAAACTATTTCACCAACTATCTTTAAAAATTGTACCATGATATTTGCAAACTATTGTCATTTAAAAAAAAAACAAAAAACGCAGGTGTAAAAACAAACTGCAACCACAAGAGCTAAATCTCTTTCTCTCTCCTTTATTGTCCTCTCTGGCAAAGTTCTGTGGAAAGCTGAATAAATGAAGAGGGCCATTGGACAGAGTGTAACCCATACCAGCCCCATTGTGCAATGCCTTGAACATAAGTCCTTTTCAACTAAACAGGGGTATATTTTCTTTTATATTGTTGACTCTGACCCTGCAGCTTAGCAAAGAACACTTGTGCAACATTTTCTGGATCAATTTATCATCTGTTCAGAGCAGACGTGCATTTTTCTCTTCATTAAAGAGAAACCAAAGCCATCTACATAATCCCTCGTACTCCTTTGTTTCTTCCCAGTCCTTCATGTTGTAGATTCTGAGATATTAATGAAGGGATGTGAAAGTAATGTGCTCTACTCTCATATCCAGCCCCAATGGGAACATGGGGATGGCCAGGGAGAAATGTTCTCATTTGGCTAAACAAAGTGCTGCGCAAATATAGTTGCCAGACTGTCTGCTCAGAATTTGCCAAGGTGCTTGTTTAAAATATTGATGCCTGGACTGGACCCTAAACCTACCAAATAAAAATTGCTGGAGAAAGGAGGCATGTAATTTGCATTTTAAGTCAGTTAAATGATGGCTAAGGTTTTTGTTACCTACAAAATCTTACACTTCTGACTCATACATGGCAGAATACTAATAATCTTTTATCTTTCTTATTGTAAGAATAACACCTTTCATTTGTATAGTGTTTTTAACTTTTCAAAGTGTTTCCATATATATGTATAACTCTGCAATGGGCAGGGCAGGCATCATTACCTCTATTTTAGCGATGTAATAGATGCCCCTGCAGGCTTAATGACTTGCCCAAACTGCATTGCAGCTTAATAGCCAGGAGTCAGGGCTGGAGGTCAGGTCTTAGAGACTCATTTTTTTTTTTTTTTTTTTTTTTTTTTTTTAATGCATTCAGTGTTCTAGATGGGACCCAAGACACAAGAGAAAATTTTACTGAAGTGATCCTAAAATATAGACAAGCTGAAATCATTGCCTATTGCCTATTGTTGAGTGTGATGTGCATTTGCTCCTAAAAGATGAAAAGTTAGACCAAGCAGTGGGCCCAGGGTGGGGAATGAGAATCTTGAAAACACAGAAAATCCCATTCCTTTTCTGTTCATCCCCTTCAATTTTCTGATCTTTTTCCTCCACTCCCTCTTTCTTGTAAAGACTCAAACTCTGAAATAATTATATGAAATTATGTCAGTAAAAGCCAGGCTTGTTTCCTTAAGATTGACTTGCTACCATTTTGGGCAGTTTTCTCAGGACTCAGGAAGACTATTATTTCTGAGCTTGGCTTTAGGAATCTTCTTCTTCCCCATTCAGGGAGAGTTTCCTCCCCTAAAACCATATTTCTTTATTCCACAACACCACCCTACATGATATAGCCCAACTGTAATCAAAAGAAGTTAAAAAAAATTGTAAGTACTCAAGACTTCTCTTCTGTTCATGACCATCCACTATCAAAAAAAAAAAAAAAAAAAAAGGAAAAAGAAATGAGGACACAGCAGCCTCTAAACTCTCTCTGTGGAACTGAATTTGAATAGAGCATTTCCCTTCACCTTGTTGGATGGAAAGGTTTGATATTCCAACATGGCAGGACCCAGAATCTGGAAGTCTGAGGGAAGTGAGAGAAACACTTCCCAGCTCAACCTGCTGGTTCTTATCAGTATATCAAGATAAGCAAGCTGCTTGGTTGTTCTCCAAAAGGCATCTTTTCACACAAATTGTATTGCTCCTTAAAGAAAAGAACAGAGGAGGGGAGGGAAGGGAGAGGAGGGGAGGGGAGGAGAGGAGAGAAACCCTGCCCATTGCTTTCCCACTGTGTGCAATGAAATGAATGAAAATTGAAAGATGACTGGACTTCTTTGCATTTGCAAATGGTTTGAGCATTCATTCCCGGGTGGTATAGCTGTGCTGAATGCCCCGTGTTCTCCCAGCAGCCTGTGAGCAAGTGAGCAGGGTCAGGTTCAAGAGGTGGATGCTTGCTTGCCTTGACACATCGTTCCTAATTACGATGCCTTTCAAAACCCCCTTCCCTTTCACTTCATAGGGCTTGTAAAAGGCGCCCGCAAACCTCTGTCTTCCTGTGCCTCCCTGCCCCGAGGTAGAAACCCTCTTCTTGCAGGAAGTGCAAAGCAAAGTTCAAAGCTTTCCCTGTCAAAGGCAAGTGCGCCTAATCCAGTATAACATGATTAGGTGCCAATTAGACAAAAAAAAAAAAAAAAAAAAAAAAAATGTGGGGGCCACTGGGTCGCTGGCCAGTGCTGGCCCCTGCAATCTCTGCCTTTCTAAAAGATACTTAGCATTTCCTTGTTCAGTACAAAGATGCAAACCCACCTAGACCACAATTAAGGATCAATGCCACTGGCAACTTTGGGTTATCTGGGAATGGAGAACTGTAGAGAGGCTGCAACAGAGACTAAGTGATGGAGCTTACGGAAGAGAGGACAAAGAAGGGAAGCAAAGGTCCCCAGACCCCCGGGCAGGCGCGTCGCCCTGGAGATTTTCTGTATGCTTGCCAGGCTTGTTTCATCCCTATGAATCAAGCCCAGTTAACCTATGTTAAAAGAGGGTTACAAGGGGTCATAAATCTTTCTGGGCATTGAAGATCCACGGAAAACCAAGCCTGATGTCTTTTACATCTGCTTCGGGTTCTCAGTCTCATCTGGCTCAGCTGCCTTTTTCTCCTGCGATAACTCACAAGCCCCATTCAACCCGCTGAGTGGCGGGTATAGGGTGTCGCCCCCTCGCAGCATCGGGGGACGTGCGCTGGGCGTCCGGGCAGCAGGCAGCCCCCCAGGGGCCGGCGGGGTGGAGGCTGTCGGATTGACAGTGTAAATGGGCGACACGCACGGCCCGGGAGAGGGGAGCCGGGCGGCGGCGGGTGGGAGAGCGCTGGCGGAGGCTGGTCACACGGAGATTGAGTTTCAGCCGAATTAGATCAGAGCTGTGGGAAACAGCACCTCCTTCACACACACAGCCGGTCTCAGAGGAAGATGTGGGAGGGCGGCTGGGGAGATGGAGGCAGGCAGCTGCGAAGAAATACCGAAGTCAGCTCCCAGAAGCTAACGGCTAACTTAATTACTGTATACTTCTCCCCAGCGTGCTGGCCAGACTTCTCAGACATTGAGGTTTGAGACTGAAAGGCTCCATGGTGTCAGGCAAAGAAGGGGTGGTCAGCATTTAAAACACACCCTGGTTGGGGAGTAAGTCTGTGTGTGTCTTTCAAGGAGGAAAAGGATGATTATGAAAGTATGGGAAAGGCATAGAACTTTTAGATCCACAGCTGCAGAAGGCAAGCTCCAGAAGGGATTTTGGTGGTTTTAACTGGTACCTTTAGGGTTTGATGTTTTATAGTGTCTCATTAAAATGCAACGTGACCTTTCAAAACCATGGCTGTGTTTGCATGCTATGAACTGTCCCCTCTAATCCCCTTTCTCTGCTTAATAACCTGACGCCATTTCAGTGACCCAGAATACCAGCTTTTCTTGGGGAGGCATTGGAGGAGTGGAAAATTGGGGCAAAGCTTTAGAATTAAAACAGGAACACTTGCAGTCCTATTAAAAAGGGCAAGAAGTCAGCTGCTTTGAAATCCACCCCCTCAGCAGGGGCGGGGAAAGACTTTCCAGGAGACAGTGGGAACACATTTGTTCCCTAAGCTGGCACCAGAGTGGCTTTCTCCAGGGCAGCGAGGGCCTGGCATTCTGTACAGGCCATTTGAATTGGGGAGCCTTCAAATGATCCTTTTTTCTTCTCCTGTCACTCAACAAGAGGCTGGAGGCAAAAATTCCTACAGCAGCTTCCCCAGAACCAGGCAGAAAACAACCCCCGAGTCTGCTCTGCTCTCCCTAGTCTTCTGGTTTGCACATCACTTTTGAGCCTGCTGGTGGTGCTGAGAAAATGACCTCAAACCAACTGCCCCATAAAGATCCCATGTTGATTGCGATGCAGTGTGTTCCCAGCATAATGCTCCTTTTCTTGGGCCAAGAAGCTTCTGGATATTTGCACAATGTCCGGCCCGAGGAAACCGGCCAGGATGTCCCCAGTAGGATGAATTATCACCCCTCCGTGGGAGAGAAAAACACCCAGAACAGGGACAGAGTCCGCTGTGCAGGGTCTGATCTGACTCAGTGTTTTATTTCTTGGGAGCTCATCATTGTGTTGGATTTCTCATGCTTCACAAAAAGAGGCAATTAGAATCCTGACAAGAACTCAGGTGCTATTTTGGATTCCCCTTGTTTAGGCAGATACCCAAAGAGGTACATGGAAAGACTGTAGGGAGTCTGCAGTCATCGGAAACAGTGTTAAAATTTTATATGTAAAAATTGTGTATCTATTACCCCAACCCCAGGAAGAGAACTTAAGTCTTCAGATTTTCAAAAGTGTCCAACCAGGGTCTAAAACCCAGAGGCAACAGCTTCTTTAAGAACAACAATCAGATGCAGCCCCCTTCCCCATAGTGTCGATACCCCCTTTCAATATGAACAAGTCAGGGGGCTCACTGCCTAGACATCCCTGAAGATGGAGAAAGTGATTAAACAAGAGGAGGAGGTAGCAACAGACAAGATAGGATTTAATAAAGGGTTAAGAATACTGAAACTTTATATAAATAAATAAATATATATTTTAGATGCTAGGGTATTAGAGTAGCTAGAAGGAAATAACTGAAATGTGCAACAGTAACCTATAATATTCTTTGAAATTTGCTCTTTAGTTTTATTTGCTGAATTGTGCTTTGAAAGTTAGCACTTTTCTATATATATCCTATATTTCACCATAAGGAAAGAACTGAAACTGTGGAACTGTAACCCATAACATTTTTTGAAATTACCTATGTAACTGCTTGTTGAGCTGTATTTTGAAAGTTAACAGCTTTCTGTATATATGTTATATTTTACAATAATGGAAATAACTGAAATTATGGAACTGTAACATAACATTCTTTGAAATTTGCTCTCTACTTGTTAAATCATACTTTGAAAGTTTTCACTGTTATGTATATATCTTAAAGTTCACAATTTTAAAAATGCATTAAAAAAGTCTGACTTCCCAAAATTTTTTATAGATATTATTTTACCATGTGCTTTTTTTTTTCTGTTAATTATAGTCTCTAGTTTGCATTGATTGTATTTTCCCATCAATCCCACCCTATTTTTAACACTTTGCAATGTTGACATTCATTTGTTCTACCTCATGTAAAAACATATTTGTACCTTTTATCACAATCGTTGAGCAACCTAGGTTTCCCTGAGTTATACAGTCCCAGTCTTTATCTTTCCTCTTTCTTTCTTGTGTCCCACATGCTCCTAACCTTCCTCCTTCAACCATACTCACAGTCATCTTTGTTCAGTGTACCCACATTGCTGTGCTACTATCTCCCAAAATTGTTTTCCAAACCTCTCACTCCTGTCTTTTCCTTTCAGTCTGCAGTGCTTCCTTTAGTGTTTCCTGTAGAGCAGGTATCTTGTTCACAAAATCTGTCATTGTCTGTTTGTCAGAGAATATTTTAAGCTCTCCCTCATATTTGAAGAACAGTTTTGCCAGGTATAGGATTCTTGGTTGGTGGTTTTTCTCTTTCAGTATCTTAAATGTATCACCCCACTTCCTTCTTGCCTCCATGGTTTCTATTGAGAAATCCACACATAGTCTTATCAAGCTTCCTTTGTATGTGGTGAATCACTTTTCTCTTGCTGCTTTCAGTATTCTCTCTTTGTCTTTGACTTTTGATAATCTGATTATTAAGTGTCTTGCTTTAGGCCTATTCAGATCTATTCTGTCTGAGGTGCACTGCACTTCTTGGATCTGTAATTTTATGTCTTTCATAAGAGATGGGAAATTTTCATTGATTATTTCCTCTATTATTTCTTCTGCCCCCTTTCCCTTCTCTCTCCTTCTGGGACACCCATGACATGTACATTCCTGTGTTTCATGTAGTCATTCAGTCCCTGGAGCCATTGCTTATATTTTTCCATTCTTTCCCCATCTTTTCTTTTGTGTGTGGATTCAGGTGCCTTGTTCCCCAGTTCCTAAGTGTTTTCTTCTGCCTCTTGAGATCTGATGTTGTATGTCTCCATTGTGTCTTTCATCTCTTGTGTTGTGCCTTTCATTTCTGTAGATTCTGTCAGTTGTTTTTTTGAACTTTCAATTTCTACCTTATGTATGCCCAGTGTTTTCATTATGTGCTTCATCTCTTTTGCCATAACTTCCCTAAACTTTTTGAATTGATTTAGCATTAATTGTTTAAATTCCTGTATCTCAGTTGAAGTGAAAGTTTGTTCCTTTGACTGGGCCATAACTTTGTTTTTCTTAGAGTAAGTTGTAGTTTTCTGTTGTCTAGGCATCTTGTTTCCTTGGTTACCCCAATCAGGTTTTCCCAGAGCAGAATGGGCTCAGGCCTCAGCAAGAGGCAATAGTATCACATCTCCTTGAGGGTGTCTTAGATTGATACACACTGTGAGGCCTCAAGTCACTGTGCTTTTCTGCCCAGCAGGTGGCGCCTCTCAGCTTGTAGCTCCAGAATGGTGTAAAGAGGTGTGGCCTGTGGCTATTTTCCCCCAAGCTCTAGGTTCTTGTTCTGAATGGAAGGTGGGTAGTAGAGCTTGGCACCACCTTTTTCCTCTTAGGGAAGATACACCCCCTGGGGAGGGGTCTTTTGCATTTGAATAGTCTCTCTACCTCTGCTATCTTCATCCTTGTCTGGGTCAGAGCACTGTGAACTGAAAATGGCTGAGGTTTCATCCACTGACATCTTGGTTTTCAACCTCTGGCCTTCAAATTGTGAGCCAATAAATTCTTGTTGTGGTAGTTTTCATAGCAGCTCTGGCAAAAAAAAGGCAATACAGAAGAGGGAACCTTTTCCCAGAGATCCAGACTGAAGGAATGATGAAGCAGATAAGCTTTCCTGCCACCTTGCACCCTCCTGGGTTTGGGTGGAAGAAGGATGGAGAGATCATGTTTACAAGGCCCTGCATAATCTGCACCATCCTGCCCTCATCCCCAGCTCCTTCTCCAGTTGAGTTTCCTGCCACTCCCTGTTCCAGTTTTCTAAAGCTGCTTCTCTGAGGAAAGGCCGATGGCATCTGGGGTTCCTCTGTCACATGGAAAGGCACCTGGCCGGAGTCTGCTGGGCCTCCCTCGGGTTTAACTTCTACCATGTGCTTTTTAAACTTCAGATTATTGAGATATATTCACATACCCTACAAACATCCACAGTGTACTAATCAGTTGTTCACAGTGCCATTTATATAGTTGTACATTCATCACCAAAATCAATTTTTGAATATTTTAATTACTCCAAAAAAATTCCTAGCCCTCCACTCCCCCTATTATTCATTTAATTTCTGTTCCCATTTTTCTACTTATCTATCCATACACTGGATAGATGGAGTGTGAGCCACAAGGTTTTCACAATCACACAGTCACACCATGTAAGCTATATAGTTATGCAATCGTCTTCAAGAATCAAGGCTAATGGGTTGCAGTTCAACAGTTTCAGGTATTTCCTTCTAGCTATTGCAATACACTAAAAACTAAAAAGGGATATCTATATAGTGCATAAGAAAGCCCTCCAGAGTGACCTCTCGACTCCGTATGAAATCTCTCAGTCACTGAAACTTAATTTTGTTTCATTTCTCTTCCCACTTTTGGTCAAGAAGGTTTCTCAGTCCCATGATGCCAGGTCCAGGCTCTTCCCCGGGAGTCATGTCCCGTGTTACCAAGGAGATTTACACCTCCAGGAGTCACATCCCATGTATGGGGAGGGCAGTGGAGACTCCCTAAATTTTAAGAACTACTGGTTTATACAAATGAAAGATTTTCCAAAGGTTACTTTAGAGGTGTCACTGGCTTCCTACAATCATGGGCTCTGCAAAGTATAATGCAAGATCTCCTGTATACTGTGCCACAGTGGAGCCTGGTTGCTTGACTCATGCAATTCAGTGAAAACAATAACCAGAAAAGGACAAACAAAACAAACCGGGTGTATCCACAGAGTCACTGCTTGACATGGTTAGGCTGAGGGTGGAGTTTGGCTCACCCTGGGAAGGATCTATCTAGTTGATACCCCAGTCCCAGAATTTGTAGTCCTGGGCTTGAATTGCAGCTTAAAGCAGTGCCTGGAAGGATATACTAGCAAAAAGAGAAAACATAAATCAGAGCCTTAAAGAGCTTACAGTATAGTTCAGACTTGATAAACCTACTGGATAAGGAAGTTAAATAAGTATAGGGCAAATATGGGCCCATCCCATTGGACAGTAGTGCACTGAGTTGGTACAAACTCCTTTCTGCTAGAGTAGGGAGAAGTGGTTGTCATAATGCATCTCGAAAAATGACAAAGATGGACTGCCAGAATCCCACAGCCCTCCATTCTGGAGTTGATATTTGGTTGCAAATTAAAGGCAGATAATCTGCTTTAAGAAAATCCAATTTTTATAAATGAGCTGGATCTCCCAAAGCAGATAAATTGAGTATGGTGATTATTTACCATAAATAGTAGCTTCTACTGATGAGGGATTTACATGAACGAAGTTTTTCACATTTGATCTCAAGTAAAATAATCCAGTGAGATAGGTACTATTTCTTCCATTTTTCAGATGAGGAATTTAAGGTTCAGAGAGTTTAAGCTCCTTCTTGAGATTACTTCTCTACCAAGTGGCAGCGACAGCCAGGGTTGAAAGCCAGATCGGCCTGTCTCCAAAGACCATGCTGTTACCTATTCAGCTAGACAGTTTCTCAGGGCAGTAGGATTTGCTGCTTTGCCAGAAATGTCAAGACCCAAAATGTACCTTAAACATGATTTGATTTTCAAAGGCTGGTAAAAAAGGAAATAGATGTTTACTGAGTGCCTGCTATAAACCAGATACTACTCTAGGGGACACAAGTTTCTCATTTTGTCAAAAACTAAATTTTATCCCAAATTCAATTCTTGTAGAATATTTTCAAAATGCATGTCAGTTAGAATTAGGTGCACACAATGAAATCATCCCCTATCAGGAAATCACAAGCTGATAAAAAGCTTACCCAGGGCAGAGGACAGAAGGCAGATTTTGTTCGCCATTTTAGCCCTATTGCCTGGTAGATATCTGTCCTAGGTCAACAAATAATTACTGAGTGAATGAGAAAGAGAAAGAATGAACCTACTTCGAGGACACAAACAAAAAGTCTTATTCCTTAAAATGGCAGCAGATCATCCTGGGCACCAGACATCAAGATGTGGGTATAGCCCATCAACACCCAAAGTGAGTTCAAGTGCATAAGACTATGAAAGGGGAGAGAACAAACAAGAGATATGGAGATTTCAATTCTGAAACTTGGAAAAGCAATGCTTTACTTTTCTTTTTTTTTTTTTTTTTTTTTTTTTTTTAATCATCATTTTATTGAGATATATTCACATACCACGCAGTCATACAAAACAAATTGTACTTTCGATTGTTTACAGTACCATTACATAGTTGTACATTCATCACCTAAATCAATCCCTGACACCTTCATTAGCACACACACAAAAATAACAAGAATAATAATTAGAGTGAAAAAGAGCAATTGAAGTAAAAAAGAACACTAGGTACCTTTGTCTGTTTGTTTGCTTCCCCTACTTTTCTACACATCCATCCATAAACTAGACAAAGTGGAGTTTGGTCCTTATGGCATTCCCAATCCCACTGTCACCCCTCATAAGCTACATTTTTATACAACTGTCTTCGAGATTCATGGGTTCTGGGTTGTAGTTTAATAGTTTCAGGTATCCACCACCAGCTACCCCAATTCTTTAGAACCTAAAAAAGGTTGTCTAAAGTGTGCGTAAGAGTGCCCACCAGAGTGATCTCTCGGCTCGTTTTGGAATCTCTCTGCCACTGAAGCTTATTTCATTTCCTTTCACATCCCCCTTTTGGTCAAGAAGATGTTCTCCATCCCACGATGCCGGGTCTACATTCCTCCCCGGGAGTCATATTCCACGTTGCCAGGGAGATTCACTTCCCTGGGTGTCTGATCCCACGTAGGGGGGAGGGCAGTGATTTCACCTTTCAAGTTGGCTTAGCCAGAGAGAGAGGGCCACATCTGAGCAACAAAGAGGCATTCAGGAGGAGACTCTTAGGCACAAATACAGGGAGGCCTAGCCTCTCCTTTGCAGCAACCGTCTTCCCAAGGGTAAAACTTATGGTAGAGGGCTCAACCCATCAAACCACCAGTCCCCTATGTCTGTGGTCATGTTAGCAACCATGGAGGTGGGGTAGGCGAATACCCCTGCATTCTCCACAGGCTCCTCAAGGGGGCACTACATCGTTTTGTTTTTTTTTTTCCCTTGTTTGTCTTTTTTCTTTTTTTTTTTTTTTAACTTTCCCTTCTTTTTTCAAATCAACTGTATGAAAAAAAAAGTTAAAAAGAAAACAAACATATAATAAAAGAACATTTCAAAGAGACCATAGCAAGGGAGTAAGAAAAAGACAACTAACCTAAGATAACTGCTTAACTTCCAACATGTTCCTACTTTACCCCAAGAAAGTTACATACTATAGCAACATTTCAGTGAACTTGTTCCTACTACATCCATCAGAAATTAACAGACCATAGTCATTTCTGGGCATCCCCAGAACGTTAAATAGCTTATCTGTTCTTCTTGGATTATTGTTCCCCCTTCCTTAATTGCTCTCTACTGCTAGTTCCCCTACATTCTACATTATAAACCATTTGTTTTACATTTTTCAAAGTTCACATTAGTGGTAGCATATAATATTTCTCTTTTTGTGCCTGGCTTATTTCGCTCAGCATTATGTCTTCAAGGTTCATCCATGTTGTCATATGTTTCACCAGATCGTTCCTTCTTACTGCCGCGTAGTATTCCATCGTGTGTATATACCACATTTTATTTATCCACTCATCTGTTGATGGACATTTGGGTTGTTTCCATCTCTTGGCAATTGTGAATAATGCTGCTATGAACATTGGCGTGCAGATATCTGTTCGTGTCACTGCTTTCCGATCTTCCGGGTATATCCCGAGAAGTGCAATCGCTGGATCGAATGGTAGCTCTATCTCTAGTTTTCTAAGGAACTGCCAGACTGACTTCCAGAGTGGCTGAACCATTATACAGTCCCACCAACAATGAATAAGAGTTCCAATTTCTCCACATCCCCTCCAGCATTTGTAGTTTCCTGTTTGTTTAATGGCAGCCATTCTAACCGGTGTTAGATGGTATCTCATTGTGGTCTTAATTTGCATCTCTCTAATAGCTAGTGAAGCTGAACATTTTTTCATGTGTTTCTTGGCCATTTGTATTTCCTCTTCAGAGAACTGTCTTTTCATATCTTTTGCCCATTTTATAATTGGGCTGTCTGTACTATTGTCATTGAGTTGTAGGATTTCTTTGTATATGCAAGATATCAGTCTTTTGTCAGATACATGGTTTCCAAAAATTTTTTCCCATTGAGTTGGCTGCCTCTTTACCTTTTTGAGAAATTCCTTTGAGGTGCAGAAACTTCTAAGCTTGAGGAGTTCCCATTTATCTATTTTCTCTTTTGTTGCTTGTGCTTTGGGTGTAAAGTCTAGGAAGTGGCCTCCTAATACAAGGTCTTGAAGATGTTTTCCTACATTATCTTCTAGGAGTTTAATGGTACTTTCTTTCATATTGAGATCTTTGGTCCATTTTGAGTTAATTTTTGTGTAGGGGGTGAGGTAGGGGTCCTCTTTCATTCTTTTGGATATGGATATCCAACTCTCCCAGCCCCATTTGTTGAAAAGACCATTATGGCTCAGTTCGGTGACTTTGGGGGCCTTATCAAAGATCAGTCGGCCATAGATCTGAGGGTCTATCTCTGAATTCTCAATTCGATTCCATTGATCTATATGTCTATCTTTGTGCCAGTACCATGCTGTTTTGGCAACTGTGGCTTTATAATAAGCTTCAAAGTCAGGGAGTGTAAGTCCTCCCACTTCGTTTTTCTTTTTTAAAGTGTCTTTAGCAATTCGAGGCATCTTCCCTTTCCAAATAAATTTGATAACTAGCTTTTCCAAGTCTGCAAAGTAGGTTGTTGGAATTTTGATTGGGATTGCATTGAATCTGTAGATGAGTTTGGGTAGAATTGACATCTTAATGACATTTAGCCTTCCTATCCATGAACATGGAATATTTTTCCATCTTTTAAGGTCCCCTTCTATTTCTTTTAGTAGAGTTATGTAGTTTTCTTTGTATAGGTCTTTTACATCTTTGGTTAAGTTTATTCCTAGGTACTTGATTTTTTTAGTTGCTATTGAAAATGGTATCTTTTTCTTGAGTGTCTCTTCAGTTTGTTCATTTCTAGCATATAGAAACATTACTGACTTACGTGCATTAATCTTGTATCCCGCTACTTTGCTAAATTTGTTTATTAGCTCTAGTAGCTGTATCGTTGATTTCTCAGGGTTTTCTAGATATAAGATCATATCATCTGCAAACAATGACAGTTTTACTTCTTCTTTTCCAATTTGGATGCCTTTTATTTCTTTGTCTTGCCGGATTGCCCTGGCTAGCACTTCCAGCACAATGTTGAATAACAGTGGTGACAGCGGGCATCCTTGTCTTGTTCCTGATCTTAGAGGGAAGGCTTTCAGTCTCTCACCATTGAGTACTATGCTGGCTGTGGGTTTTTCATATGCTCTTTATCATGTTGAGGAAGTTTCCTTCAATTCCTACCTTTTGAAGTGTTTTTATCAAAAACGGATGTTGGATTTTGTCAAATGCTTTTTCAGCATCTATTGAGATGATCAATTGATTTTTCCCTTTCGAGTTTTTAATGTGTTGTAATACATTGATTGTTTTTCTTATGTTGAACCATCCTTGCATGCCTGGAATGAACCCCACTTGGTCATGGTGTATGATTTTTTTAATGTGTCTTTGGATTCGATTTGCAAGTATTTTGTTGAGGATTTTTGCATCTATATTCATTAGGGAGATTGGCCGGTAGTTTTCCTTTTTTGTAGCATCTTTGCCTGGTTTTGGTATTAGATTGATGTTAGCTTCATAAAATGAGTTAGGTAGTGTTCCATTTTTTTCAATGTTTTGAAAGAGTTTGAGTAAGATTGGTGTCAGTTCTTTCTGGAAAGTTTGGTAGAATTCCCCTGTGAAGCCATCTGGCCCTGGGCATTTATTTGTGGGAAGATTTTTGATGACTGATTGGATCTCTTTGCTTGTGATGGGTTGGTTGAGGTCTTCTATTTCTTCTCTGGTCAGTCTAGGTTGTTCATATGTTTCCAGGAAATTGTCCATTTCTTCTACATTATCCAGTTTGTTGCCATACAGTTGTTCATAATATCCTCTTATAATTTTTTTAATTTCTTCAGGATCTGCAGTTATGTTACCTTTTTCATTCATTATTTTGTTTATATGGGTCTTCTCTCTTTTTGATTTTGTCAGTCTAGCTAGGGGCTTGTCAATCTTGTTGATCTTCTCAAAGAACCAACTTTTGGTGATATTTATCCTTTCTATTGTTTTTTTGTTCTCTATGTCATTTATTTCTGCTTTAATCCTTGTTATTTCTTTTCTTGTACTTGGTTTAGGATTGGTTTGCTGTTCATTTTCTAGCTTCTTCAGTTGATCCATTAGTTCTTTGATTTTGGCTCTTTCTTCCTTTTTAATATATACGTTTAGTGCTATAAATTTCCCCCTTAGCACTGCTTTTTGCTGCATCCCATAGGTTTTGGTATGTTGTGTTCTCATTTTCATTCGTCTCTATATATTTAGCAATTTCTCTTGCTATTTCTTCTTTAACCCACTGATTGTTTAGGAGTGTGTTGTTTAACCTCCAGGTATTTGTGAATTTTCTAAGTCTCTGATGGTTATTGACTTCTAATTGTATTCCATTGTGGTCAGAGAATGTGCTTTGAATAATTTCAATCTTTTTAAATTTATTGAGGCTTGTTTTATGTCCCAGCATATGATCTATTCTGGAGAAAGTTCCGTGAGCACTAGAAAAGTATGTGTATCCTGTTGATTTGGGATGTAATGTCCTGTAGATGTCTGTTAAATCTAATTCATTTATCAGATTGTTTAGGTTTTCAATTTCCTTATTGGTCTTCTGTCTGGTTGATCTATCTATAGGAGAGAGTGATGTGTTGAAGTCTCCCACAATTATTGTGGAAACATCAATTGCTTCCTTTAGTTTTGCCAATGTTTCTCTCATGTATTTTGTGGCACCTTGATTGGGTGCATAGACATTTACGATTGTTATTTCTTCTTGCTGAATTGCCCCTTTTATTAGTATGTAGTGGCCTTCTTTGTCTCTCAAAACATCCCTGCATTTGAAGTCTATTTTATCTGAGATTAATATTGCTACACCTGCTTTCTTTTGGCTGTAGCTTGCATGAAATATTTTTTTCCATCCTTTCACTTTCAGTTTCTTTGTGTCCCTGTGTCTAAGATGAGTCTCTTGTATGCAACATATTGATGGTTCATTTTTATTGATCCATTCTGCGAATCTATATCTTTTAATTGGGGAGTTTAATCCATTTACATTCAACGTTAAAACCGTGAAGGCATTTCTTGAATTGGCCATCTTATCCTTTGGATTATGTTTGCCATATTTTTCCCTCTCTCTATTAATATCCTTTATTGTACCCATACCGAATCTCTTTAGTACTGAACCTTTCTCCAAGTCTCTCTGTCCTGTCTTTGTTTCTCTGTCTGTAGGGCTCCCTTTAGTATCTCCAGTAGGGCAGGTCTCTTGTTAGCAAATTCTCTCAGCATTTCTTTGTCTGTGAAAAATTTAAGCTCTCCCTCAAATTTGAAGGAGAGCTTTGCTGGATAAAGTATTCTTGGCTGGAAATTCCTCTCACTCAGAATTTTAAATATATCGTGCCACTGCCTTCTCGCCTCCATGGTGGCTGCTGAGTAGTCACTACTTAGTCTTATGCTGTTTCCTTTGTATGTGGTGAATTGCTTTTCTCTTGCTGCTTTCAGAACTTGCTCCTTCTCTTCTATGTTTGACACTGTGATCAGTATATGTCTTGGAGTGGGTTTTTTTGGATTTATTCTATTTGGAGTTCGCTGAGCATTTATGATTTGTGTATTTATGTTGTTTAGAAGATTTGGGAAGTTTTCCCCAACAATTTCTTTGAATACTCTTCCTAGACCTTTACCCTTTTCTTCCCCTTCTGGGACACCAATGAGTCTTATATTCGGACGTTTCATATTATCTATCATATCCCTGAGGTCCATTTCGAGTTTTTTCAATTTTTTTCCCCATTCTTTCTTTTATGTTTTCATTTTCCATTCTGTCATCTTCCAGGTCACTGATTCGTTGTTCAACTTCCTCTAGTCTTGTACTATGAGTGTCCAGAATCTTTTTAATTTGGTCAACAGTTTCTTTAATTTCCATAAGATCATCCATTTTTTATTTAGTCTTGCAATGTCTTCTTTATGCTCTTCTAGGGTCTTCTTGATTTCCTTCATATCCCGTACTAGGGTCTCATTGTTCATCTTTAGTTCTTTGAGTAGCTGCTCTAGGTGTGTCTCTTCTGGTCTTTTGATTTGGGTGCTTGGGCTTGGGTTATCCATATCGTCTGGTTTTTTCATATGCTTTATAATTTTCTGTTGTTTTTGGCCTCGTGGCATTTGCTGACCTTGATAGGGTTCTTTTAGGGTTTGTAGACCAGTTGAAGTCCTTATCTCTAATTTATCAGATCTACAGCTTCGTGGAGTACACTTTCTCTAACTAACCAGCAGGTGGCGTCCACGAGCCACCTGTTCTCCACAAGCCAGATCTCCCCTGCTTAGCCTTTTTGGTGAGTGGGGGAGTGAGTCTTGTGGGGCCCAATTGGTGTCCCAAGCTTGCGTGTGTAGTTGGTGTTGCCTGCCCTGTATGTGGGGCGTGTTTCTGGGCAGTCGGGGAGGGGGGGTGGCCCTAACAATCAAATCTCCCTGATGATCCTAGAGTTTTAAAGCTACTGCAATAGTCTAATCCTTCAGTTCAGTCCTGCCACAGTTTGTCTCTGCCACTGACCCACAAGTCTTTGGTATTGGCGTATGGCTCCTGAGACTTGCAAGTGGGCCCCTCTTCCAGGCTGTGCACCCCGGGTCCTCTGTTGAGGGATGACTGTGCTATGTCGCAGGTGAGTGCCGTCCCCCCAGGGCAGTTCTGGGCTGCTGGGCTGTGTTGGGAGGCTCCCAGTCTGCTCAAATGATGGCTGAATGGGGCTCTGTTAATTCACACTGCTCCCCCTTCCCAGCTCTGGGACATTCAGCTGAGGTTGCAGGGAAGGCTAATGTCCACGCCCAGTTTTGTGGTGTGCGCCTGTTATTTGAAGCACTTCCGTCACACTGGGTTGTCTGGGGCAGCTCTGGGCTATGGGGCTGGCGATGGGCAGGAGTGTTTCCTGTCCACCAGGATGGTGGCTGTGAGCGGACACCCCCCTTTTCTTGGGAAGTTGTGTTGTTTAGTGAATTTTCTCAGCCACTGGATTATTGCCTTTTGTCTCAGAGCTCTCTTAGTTCTGCTCTTGACTTGACGTGCCCAAATTTCAATTCTTTGAAGCTTTCTGTATTGAGCTTCTTAGAGTAATTGTTTTAGAAAAAGCAAAAAGGATTAAAAAAAAAAAAAAAAAAAAAAAAAAACCGGCCCTCCTCAGAGATCTAATGGGTTATTGAAATGCTAATAGACAAAGCAACCAGGGCCATTAAGGAAAGGTGCCCAGGGCAGAGAGATCAGCCTTGCTTCGGGATTTGCATATGCGCCTCAAGGCCTGATCTCCGCCCTTCCCCTTTCTGTGTTCACCAGAACTCCAAAAATCCTCTGCTTTTATTTTGGAGTTTTTCGTGTTGTTTTTTTCTATGCCTGTCTCCTCTCTGCTGGGCTGGCTGCTCTCAGAGTCTCTGGTGTCTGGCCTCAGTCTATCTATGGTTGGAGTTTGAATCAGTAGAATGAGTTTCCGGTAAGAGCAGCCACTGCAATTCTCCCTTCTCCTTCCTGGAGCTGACAGCCCCTCCTCCCCCGGGACTGAGCCTGGCAGGGAGGGGCGCGGGTCCCCTGGCCGCAAAAACTTACAGATTTCGCTGATCTCAGCAGTTCCACGTTTTCATGAGTGTTGTATGAAGTATGCCCAAAGACAGATTGCTCTGTGGTGTCCAGTCCACGCAGTTCCTGGCTTTTTACCTACTTTCCTGGAGGAGTAACTAAAACATACAGCTCACCAGTCTGCCATCTTGCCCCGCCTCCTCGCCATCTTGCCCCGCCTCCTCGCTTTACTTTTCTAATGTTTAGTTGTTCCTGGTCAGATTGGGGGAATTAAAATCTCTTGCTGAAGTTTCTAGCTGAAACTTCTATGCTGATGAACACGATACCTACACTTTTCAGAGATTTCACAGAATGAGTACGTGTGTGTGTGTGGTGTGTGTTTGCGTTATAGCACTCTGGTCTATATGATAGTCAACCAGAATACCACCCCCCTGCCCCCCCAATATATGTGTTTCAAAAATGTTGGGTGTCACTAAGGTCTTTGGCATTAGCAAATTAATGTTTCATTTTTAGGTTGGGGTTGCAAATAGTTAATCATAATGTAATGCTTTTGGTGAACCACAAATTGAACCAATGTTGAGAACAGCAATCAGCAAACAGCTACTTAAGAAGGCTCATTTGTGCTGCAAGTTATTCTGAAGGAAATGGTACCTAGGGAACTGTGGACTTTTCAGACTTGAAGATACTCAAAATTATGGATAGCCATACCTTTAGAGAAAAGCAGATATTCATGTACTTAAAGACAGAGGATTAAAGACAGAAGCCATCTCAAGATGGCTTGCAGGGCCCTGGTGTGGTCAGAGTTCATGGATGGTAAAGTCGTATAAAAAGTTAGCAGCTTCCTGATTTTAGCTCAATCTCTGTCCAACCTTACATCTTCAGGCCAATAACAGAACACTGTAGAGTCTGGAGGGGGCAATACTCATCAGGCTTAGAGCCCTTCAGGGAGCTCAGCTCCTTGCCTGTGCCGCACATTTCTATTTAGTATACTAAGAAAGTTGTTCCAGGGCTCCTCCCTCTTTCTCCCTCCCTTCCTCCCTCCTTCTCTTCTTTCCTTTCCTTCCTTTTATCCTTCTATTTACTCACTCATTCACTCATTCATTTAACAGACCCCATCTGGAGGGATGGGACACACAAGTAAACACTTTATTTAGAGACCTGTGTGCACAGCTGTTAGGAGAGCAGAGAAGAGAGCACCCAACCCACTGGCAGTCAGGGGCAAGGAGATGTTCCCAGATGGAGTGAGCTTGAACTAAGCCTTGAAGCATCCAAGAAAAGTGAGCTGGGCAAAAGAGAGACGGTAGGACTCCCCAGGCACATGGAACACAGTGTGCAAAAGCATTGGGGGCAGGGGGTGGAATAGCTGGGGAAATTGTAGTGCACATGTGGGACAAATAGTGGTTGGTCCCTAGGCTGTGTGCGGAGCCATGATGGGAGATGAGGTCAGACATGAACAACAATTGCTAACATTTATTGAGTGCCTACTATTTTCCAGGCACTTTTCTAGTGACTTTTTATGTTTTAACTTAGTTAATCATTACAAGGGACCTATGAAGTGGGTATAATTTTTACCCCTGTTTTGCAGAAGCACAAGGAGCTCAAGTATCTTGCCAAAGGACACAGAGAAAGTAGAGAAGCCAGGATTCAAACCCTGGGAGTTTGACTCCAAAGCACTCTGCTCTTAATGGCTATGGCAGAGCGTTTTCTGAGGGCCTTGGGTTTTGCCTCACAGGTGATAAACTAGACTCTTTACTACTCATTGGTCCAGATTAGAGAGGAAGTCACATCACTGTGGAGATAGCATTTTCCTGCCAGTCCCTCATCATTACCCCAAAAGGAGTGAGGCTGCACACACTTTAATATCAGAATGCCAGCGTTGAGGCCAGGGATCATATCTTTTTTATTCACCAATGCATATCCAGTACCAAGCATGGCACATGGTACACAGTAAGTACTCTGTAAATATTTATTGAGGAAGTAATAAATGAATGCATTGATTTTTACTTATTAATCTTATTCTGAGGAAACAAATTCAGACTTCTTCTGAGTTATATGCATTTTCTCATTTGAGATGTATATTAACTTAACAAAGGCAATCCATTCCACCAATAACTTGTCACATATGTATTTGAATATCTGTGAAACATTTCAACCCCAAGTCAAAATGTAAGGAAGATGAACTTCTATATTCACTAACTGATTTTTCCAGTTTGCTAATGCTGCCATTATGCAAAATACTAGAAATGGACTGACTTTTATTAAGGGGATTTACTAAGTTACAAAGTTACAGTTCTAAGGTCATAAAAGTGTCCAGACTAAGGCATGAACAAGAGGATACCTTCACTGAAGGAAGGCTTTTTCTGTTCGGTCAGTAAGGCAGAAAAGGCCTTGTGCATTCTGTCCATCAACACTGATAAGCTGGTGACACCAAGACGCTAGGAGGATCTCCAGCTCTTCCACCTACGCTGGATCTCAGAGCTCCAGGATTCCTTTCGGGAAGCCAAGGGGCCCAAACGGAGAAAGATGAGCGTCAGGAACACAGAAATCCTTCTACCCCAATGAGTTTCAAGAAAGTATTTCATATACATATGTTTTGAGCTTCAAGAGACTTGCATTTTCTGGGTTTCTTCTTTGTAGCTCAAAGAATACATGTTTTTAGTATCTCAATTGGCACAGCTCCTCCATAAAAGTCTTCCTTACAAAGAGTCAATATTTTAAGGAAACCAGTTTTGGAGGACTGAATCACATCCCCCACAAGAGGCATGTTCAGGTCCCCACCCCGGCCCTGTGGGTGTGAACCCATTTGTAAACAGGACCTTTGAAGATGCTGTTAGTTAAGGTGAGGCTCAAACTGCGGGAGGGTGGGCCTCAATCCAAAATGGCTGAAGTCTTTGTAAGCAAAGGAAACTGGACACGGAGAGTGAAGCCACGGGGAGCAGCCAGAAGCCGGAAGGTAACGGGACCCAGAAGAGGAAGGAGACAATGCCATGTGCATTGCCAGGCATCAGGGAGCACCAGCAGCCAGCCCCAGAATGCCACAGCCTTTAGTGAGAAGGCACGGCCTTGCTGATGCCTTGATTTTGGACTTCTCTTAGCCTTAAAATGGTGAGACAATAAATTCCCACTGTTTAAGCCAACCCATTGTATGGTACTTGTTTTAGCATCAAGGGAACTAAAACACTAGTCAAAACTAGAACAGGATAAAAATAATTGTTTTCCATGATATCAACTTTTTTTCATTTGGTTTCTTAAGTATATTTGTGGTTTCAATAATATTTGATACATTTTATTCAATTATGAAGAATATTAATGATTCTAGCTAATACATTTTATATACTTCACAGTTTACAAATATACAAATGGCTATTGCAAGATTTATATTTGCTCATTTGGTTCTCATAAGCTCCCTGTGAAATGAGGAGAGGTCTCATTATCCTATTTTTACAAATAAAGAAACTGAAATTCCAGGAAGTTACCAGACAAGGGAGTCACTAAGGGGCACCCTGTGAAAAATAAGGGAGCCAGAACTTGAACCAAGTTCAGATTCTAAAACCCATCCTCCTCCAATCCACTCTGTAGATAATTTCATACATACTTTCTAATTTACAACCTGCAAGGTAGGGAATTATTACCATAGATAAAGACATGAAGGTTCAAAGAGGGCAAATAAGTTTCTAGACGCTAAGTAAAAAGAGGGCTGAGCAGAGTTTGAATCAATGACTCCTTTCATCAGCGAGAAAGAGTAAATAACGCTGAGAAGAGAGATGATGTCTAACTTTGTCAGGTTACTGAAATTTCTTGGAAGTGTAAAGCCAAACGGACTCCCACAAAGGGAAGCTTATTGTTAAAGGAGAATTGGAAACACTATTTGCTAATCTGAGGAATATTTTCTTTTCCTTTTCGACAAATCCAGATCAGGAACTGCATCTTTGCACTGCCCCCTGCAAACAGAATTTGGAACAATGTAAGCCACCCTCTGCAGGATATTGATTC
The DNA here is from genome assembly GCF_015220235.1 of Choloepus didactylus. Lineage (NCBI taxonomy): Eukaryota > Metazoa > Chordata > Mammalia > Pilosa > Megalonychidae > Choloepus > Choloepus didactylus. Next base: position 35,783,050 of record NC_051320.1, on the reverse strand, counting down.
TGATGGAGCAAATGTCAATTAAGCAGAATGGTGGCTTTTTCTTTTTTTAACTGGAGGAATTCCAGATCTTTCCTTCAGCCTGTCTTTATCCTCAAAAATCTCCAGAAAACCTGAGAAGAATGAAGATTTATGATGGGAGCCGCCGGGCGGAAGACGGCTATCGGGTAGGCTATCTAGAAGCTCATCTTTGTGTTATTAGAGAAACACTCCCTTCTCTTGACAGGATATAGCCTGGTTATCACATAATCTTCTCAAGTTTCTGTCCCATTCTGCTTACAAATGCCCAAATATAAAGAAATGCATCTCATTAAGACAGCCTTTTAAGAGGCCGTTTACCCAGCTGTTGTGGTCTGTCTTAAACACCTACCTTTTCACCCTGGTGTGGAGTTTACATGTCGATAAGGGATGTAGAAAAGGGAACTTTAGAAATCACAGCAAAGGAAAGACACCAGGGCTGCCTCTGGGAATTGGAGTCAGCGAAAGAGCTCAGGAAGCTTTGAGTTCCAGATCAACTGTCCTCCTCGGAGAGGAGACCTGGGACGATAAGGCTTGCCTGCTGTGGGGCTTTGGGCTGACCCCAAACTCCGGTGACTGCAAACACTTTTCCAGTCCCATAAATGGAGGGATTCTTTGCCTGCTCCTTTGGCATCTCCTTCTTAGGAGCCAGTAGCAAAGCAGAAGTGAAAGGTGCAGGGAGGAAGGAACATGAGAACCAGACCTTGGAGGTTTGGGCTCGCCCACAGAGTCTTTCTTGGCATTCTCCATCCCCATCAATGGTCAGTTCTCAATACCTTATTTCATTGCACGTTTATGTAAACCCGATATGAACTCCCAGGTGGCCAAGTCGGATTTGCTGGCAAACGCCTGTGTGCTTGCTCTCACTCCTGGGTCAGAGTGAGCAGAGAGCCAGAGGCTCTTGAGGACTGTTGAGGTAAGCCTGAAAGACCTTCATCTCCTGCCCCCCAAAGGTTAGAATTAAGCCTTAAATGAGGGATCAGGAAGGCTGGCCCCAGAGTCCTGCCAGCAGCATGATGCAGCCTGTTGTAGCCGATTGGGGGAGGCGGAGGGGACGTAACTAACGCCTTTGTTGGAGAGGAAGTAAGCCAGTGACTCAAGCCGGCTTACTCCTGGAGGATGGGCCTCCCCGTTTGAAGTCAAGACTGGTGTGTTTCAGGAAGCCGGCTGCATCAGGTTCCCATTAGCTCAGGCTGCGGCCCCAGTGGGTTCACACCACGACATGGTAGCAATTAAGCCTTCTGCTACTGGTCCTTACCCTGGGGTGAGGCTCTTTTCTTCCTTACCGATGGAGTTAAAGTTCCCCCGTTTCCTTACGGTTTGACTTCCTGCAGATTCCCGTTACTTCATGGCTAATCTTCTGAGACTGCTTATTAGACCACACAAATTGCAACAGTCGTCTCCAGCACACAGGCCCTGCTCCAGATCTCCAGTGTGCCTAGGAAAAAGATTGTATCTCTCTGAAATGTGAGCGCTACTTCCTTTGAAAAATAGTTGGATTACCAAAAATCAGAGTTATAAATGTCAGGGAAAAATAAACTTCTAATTATACACTCATAGCCCAAGGCATGCTAAATTATTTTCTTCCTTTTTTTTTAAAAGAGTGGTTTGGAGCAATTATCTCCATTTTCAGTGATGAGAGACATAAGACACGTGCACAAATGACTGTAATAGGAAGCAGAAAAAAAGGTGTAGTTAAGATGCTATGATGTTTCCAAGGAAAGAAAAAAATACTTCTACATGGAGAAGAGCCGCATCAGAGAAGGTGGCTTTTAAGCTGAACCTTGAAAAACAGGTAGAATTTGGATACATGGAATTTGATGGGAAGAAGAAAAGGGCATATTAGGAGAGGGAACAAAAGCAACAAAAACATAGGCATTTAACCTTTGTCCTTGACCTTTCTTTCCCCATCCAGTCTTTATGATAAGCTTGTAAGGAAGCATAAATGTACATATCTCACGTGAACATGACTCAAAACTAGGGAGGCATTTCTTGGAACACAGATACCCACAAGCAGCAAGTATTCATTAAGTTGACCTGCAGATGGATTTAACAAATTATAGCAAGGGTTTGTGGAGACCCGGCTTCAGTATCAGTTCAAGTGGAGAACTCTTGGGAACCTTCAGTGATGTGAGCTTGGTGCACATTCGTGTGCCTGGCTGCCAGAAGATATACTGAAATCTTAGGCTGTTTCCCTGTGAATATAACATTCAGATGAAGGGAGATTTAGTCTCATAATATTGTGTTCATTTTTAGCTTCTTATTTTAATAAAGACATTGAAAAACTGATGTCCAAAAAAGACCAGGGTGGAAAATGTCTGTAAGCATATTGAGAATAATTCAGAATTTGAGTATCAAAATGAATAATAACAGTAACTATTTCAACCCATTGCATAAAATAGGAACCATGAGTCCACACTGATATAAAAAGCAAGAGAGTGAATGAAAAGTCTGATGAGGAATCAAATGTTTGCACAGTCTCAGAGTGCCTCCCCACAAGATGCTGATTACTTACAGAGGGAAAGCGTGTCATTTCACAGTAGAAATGCCCGTAGGACATTGCTTTATCAGATGACCAACGTGAACATCATCAGTAATGCGAAACCAAAACTGCACACCGCATGGAAAGAAGCAGCACCAGTTCTGTGATGCTACTGCCAAAGGTGCAAAACCTGAATCTAGCCAGGAGGAAATACAAGATAAATCCAGAATGAGGGGCAGTTTACAAAATAACTGGGCTGTCATCCTCAGAAGTGTCAAGGTCGTAAGTCAAGGACAGCCTAAGGAGCTGTTCCAGACTGATGAAGACCGAGTGCTGGTGGGCTGATGTGGCCTGCTGTGGAGGACACTGCTGGGACAGCGGTGGCAGTGCTGGATTAGTGTTAACTTCATGATTTTCGTAGTTAACATTCTGCTCGTGAATGGTTTTGGTTTATAGGAATATAGGCTAAATATTTGATGTGTGAGGCATCACGTCAGCAACTTACTCTGAAATGGTTCTGAGAAGAGAGTCTTTTATATGATACTTCCACCTTTCCCATAAGTTTCAGAGTGTTTAAAAATAAGTTAAATGAATAATTTGGGGCTCTTGAAATCGTCAGTATGGAGAAAAGACCAAGACAGGGTCTAAGGGAAGATGTTTTTGAATGGCTAAAGGACTGTTACATGGAAGAGGAATTTTCATTGATTCTGGACTGTATAGTTTGAAGTTGGGATGTGGACAGGATTTTTTTTTTCCTTAATGAGACATAAAATAATGATGCATTATAGGCATCTTTGTATTATATAATGATATATATACAAAGTTATGTAATTATATATATAATTATATATTAATTATATAGCCTAATAATTGAAGGTGTTTTACACTCAGTAAATGAAATACAATTTGTTTATTCAGTGGTTCTTCTCCAGAGACAAGCACCAAGAGCCACGAATGGGTGTTCTAGAAATAGAGATTTTAGTTATAAGGAAGGCCTTTCTGATATTATACTTAAAACTGTCTGTCAATAGAACCAGCTGCCTAAAAAGGGTCAGTACTTTGTAGGGGGTTCCTGTGGAATGTTGGAAGTTGAACTGAATGACCCCCTAGGAACGCTTTTAACCCAAAGACTCTGTGACTGCTGACGGGTGATGTGCTCATAATTACATCTTTACCTTTCTGGCTCTCTCCATGAAGCGAGGAAGTAGCTTTCTCTAACATGCAGGCCTTCGCTCCCACCATCTTTCTCTTCTATATGACTTGGAACAAAACCAGCAGGAGAGATTACTTGCTGGCTCCATGCAGTCAGGAAATAGTACTGGAAGCCTGCATCGTCTCGGTAGCTGGGAGGATTTTGCTGTTCAGCACGACTGAGTGCTTCCTGAGGCAACTGTGGGGATGCACGAGTCCAAATTCCGTGGGGCAGGCTGCAAGCTGGCAACTCTGATGGAGGTCTCCAGTGAACTCTCCAGGAGAGGCTGGCTGGCTCTCCTTTAATCTTTTGACTACTTAAGATAAGAGTTGTGTCATATGCAAATGCTAGTAATTAGAGATCATCACAATACACACAAGTAATAGCATAATTCATATTTATGAAGTTCTAACTTTATGAGTACCAAAAATATATATTGATCATACTATACAAATTCTGAATTGAACAAATAGACAAAATATTTAGGAAGGGAGTTTATTCTATAACAACAAACCACATTTCTTATCTTTTTTCATAATTTAATACATGAAAGGTAACCTAGGCGTGTAACTTTTAGGTTATTTCTTAATGTAGAAGGAAATGGCGTACTTTCACTTAATCAGGGGCTAATGATGTTCATTTCTTCCTAAAAGCTTAGAAATGGGAATTTTGTAGCACAGATAAGAGAGAGGTCAGAAAATACTACATGTATTAACTATTGACGAGGAATATTTGAGGAGCTGGGTTGATGGCGGGTGCTTGCCTAGGAAAGCATAGGACATTAGTGACAGAGCAAAGACCAAAACCCTGATTTGTGGTAAGGAGCTGCTTCCTCACAGAGGAGAAATATTCTTTTGTAAATCTACCTTGGATATATTACTGACTGGCATACTTGGAGATCCCTCTCCCCCACACTTTAAGCAACTTATAAAATAATATCTTGAGTGAAAATGAATTGAATACAAGAAAAAAATTTTGATCATCCCCTAATCCATTTTTCAAAATGTATTTTTAAGTTTCTTTTTCCTTGGTCAGGTATATTGATCACAGAAAAATATTTATTAGATCAAAATCATGTTTCCATTCATTTTTGACATTTGGTGCATATTTTCAGTTTGTGTATTGCTTTTTGTACATTGTTTTTGAGCTGTGAAATAGAATTCTCCAGCATAGTACATAACTTTGTCAACACAGCGTGTCAGATATCACTTGGAGGAAGCTCTCAGACTAGATGTAGAGCAAATATATCAAAGTTAGTTCATTTTCATGACTCTTGTTCTTGTACTCACCTTGGAACAATCTATTTCTAGTTTACATTTTATTGCTTGAAACTGTTTTAGAACTTCTCCAGGTATTTGTCCTCAAGCTAGTTGATGAGCCCCCAAGACATTTGTTCTCATTACTATCTTGTCACTTTGTTTTTGACCAGAAGTACATTACTCAGCTTGGTCAACTGCCTCATCTATCAAACGTTGCTTTCATGACTTTTGGTTCTTTCCCAAAATCAAATCTACCAGAATTTAGCACAGAAAGAATGATGATAGGGTAAAAATGGGGAGAAATGAAGGGAAGTCCCAAGAGAAGATGAAAAATATCGTGGAGAGCAGCAGCATCTCTGGAATAAATGTGTGTCCTCCCAAGAAGGCTGTGCTGACCATGTAAGTTCTGATATGTTCGTGGAAAAAAGGCACATTGCCTCCTGGGCACAGCTTTTACCACCAGCCTCCACCCTGTGCTCTCACAGCATGGTCCTTCCTAAATGTTATGCAGAACAAAACTCTGTCCATGCTTCGTTTGCTTAGAAGTCTCGATTTTAAATACGTTTGAAAAATAAAGGGGAACTATCAAGTAAGCAGGGGATGTTGGAATGGGATATTTCTCAGTCCCAGAGACTCTCCCTGGTTTTCTTATGCCTTCCCTTCCCTACTTCCCTTACTAGCCTGGGCCCCTGGTCAATCCCTTCAACTCCCCTCCTCCTAATATCAGTCCTCGATCTCCTTGACTTTGTCCCACACCGACCCAACCCTGAGCCCTTGACCATCTGCTCTCTCTGCTCCTTGCCCCTCAGCCTTGGATCCCTCCCGAACAAACTGTGCTTTGCGTAGGTAGTTGACTTGACAAGTGTGCCCACCACGCTGCCATTTTTCTTGTCCTCGGTGAGTATCTCTTCAATTCCCCACAGACTTCACAGTACCCCTCTGTTCTCTCAACCCCTCCCCGCCTTGCCTTGTCCTTCAAACAAAACAAAACAAAACAAAACAAAACAAAACAGGACCATCAATCCTGCCTCACCCCATCTCCTGACGTGCCTTTGACTCGCCTTGCCTTCCCTTCCGCTGCCCAGGAAGCTGTGTTCCCTAGTTCAATCAAAGACTGAGCTCACCACCCCAAACTCCTCCCGCCCTGCTGATGCCTTTATCATAGGCCTCTGGTCTCCCCCAGGAATTTTCTTTGTCAATCCTGTCCTTTCCTATTTTCAGTATTTCCCGCCTCCCTTTTTAGGAACAAATGGTTTCTAATCTTGGCTTTTCTCAAAATAAATACAGCTCCCTTCAGCCTTCCTTCATTCTCAAGCTACTGCTCTAGCTCCGTCCAGCCAATCCCACCTAATGTCTTGAAAGAAGGGTCTCCATTTCCTCTTGTGTGCTCCCCAAGCCATGACAGCCGCAATCTGGTGCCCCCCAAGACCAGTGCCCAAGGAGGGGCCGAGCACGCAGCCTCTTACCAGATGTGTGGCCTTGGACAGGTAAGTTCATCTTTCTGTGCCTGAAGCTCCTCATCTGTAAAATGGGGATAATAATACTTTTACTCCTTAATAAACATAATGAAATAGCAATAGAATGATAAATTGATTACAGAGCCTGGTCAGGATAATAAGTGATAATAAATAAGAAGGAATGAAAAGAGTGACTAATGAGAGAGGAAGGATGATTCACAGTGGGCCATCCCCTTTGAATGCCCTTGTCTCCCCTCTGATACACAGTAAGTCCCCATGAGTTACTCTGGTCCCAGTTCACTATCCACTTCTTTCCAGTCCTTTCCCGGACTGCCCACCCCATGGGTGAAAATGGCCTCTCCGTTTTTGGTGACCCAGTTTAACCTTAGTGCTTCTCATGTGGTTCTGGCCTTGTCCTACCTTGCCTGGTGCTTACTTAGGAGCATCTTCCATCTCTTCTAAAATGCTGTGACGTCGTGCAGTCCTGGAGCTGTGTTTTACTTATCTTTGAAACCCCACAGTGTCTAACACAGTGCCAGTCACATTTGCAGAATAAATTCGTCAAAAACTTGGGAAGAAATCATAGTAAGGGAAACAAGGAAGGAGGCAGAGAAAAACAGCCCTTGAAATCAGTTTCTGATGGGATCTTTGGGAAATAGTGGAGAAAGCAAGGAAAGTTAGTCATCACCTTTAATGTTTTCCTTTCAATAACATGTCCTCACACAACAGGATTATTTCATTAGAGTTGAGTTTCATTCTTCTTGCAAAATGATACCCCTGGGAAGGATGACATAATAGAAAGTCAAAAAGGAGCCAAACAGATTCTGCTTTTGTTGCTTATAACTATGAAGCCTTCAGGGCCTGGCACATAGTAAACATGTGTTAGCTGTTGTTGATTTTATTATTGTTATTGTTGTTGTAGTTGTAATTATTATCATGCTCACAGAAATCTAAGCTCTGTGAGGTCAGGGATGCTTTGCATCTTATTTACTGCTGTCCTGCCTGGCCTCACATGGTGCTTAGCAAAAAGTAGAGGCTCAATATATTTATTAAATAGATAAAGATAACTTAAACTCTCTCAGTCTCTCTCTTCTCACCTCTGAAAAGAACCAATATTTATTGAGCACTTTCTAGGTGCAAGGCCTTGTGCTAAGCGTATTATATGGATTATTTCATCTTAATCCTCACACCAACTATTTGAGGTAAGTACTATTTTTATCCCTATTTTTCAGATGAGAAAACTGAGGCATAAAGAGTTAAGTAACTGGTCCAGGTCACACAGCCAAAAGTGGCAGAGCTCAGATTCTGTTGGACTCAAACCTGAAGTTCTATCCAATATGTTATATCACTTTCTTCATGTCCATAAAGAAGGTGAAAAATTCCAACTTCACAGATTTGTTGAGAGGATTAAACGGGAATTTGTAAAGAATCTAATCTGTAGAAGTAGCCCAATAAATATTAGAGCCCCTCCACCTCACTCCACACTACTTTTTCCCAGATCGTCACATAGCTGGCTCCTTGTTATTCAAGTCTCAACTAAAATGTCATCTCCTCCAAGAAGCCTTCCATGGTTACCTCATTTTAAGTAACTTCCCGCCCACACCTCCATGTCACTCTCTCTACCAGTTAGGAATGCGGTTGGCTACACATAACAGTAAACCTAACACAGGTCTAAACAGATAGGGCTTTATTGTCTCCCATATTAAGACACCCAGGGTTGTTAAGTCAAGGCTGTACATAATGCAATGATGCCATCAGGGATTCAGGTTCTTTCTGAACCTCATTATCACTTCATGGAAGAGAGAAGGAGGGTGTCAATGATATGGGGAAGCTAATCCCAGTTCTGTCCTATTGCCCTGTTTATTTGCTCTCTTTCCTTATTTATGGTAAGCCACATAAGAACAGGGACCTTTTCTCTTTTGTTTATGGTTGTGAGTAGAAGAGTCCCAGGCACAGCACATGGTAGGCATTAAATAACTATTTGTTGATTATTGAATAGAAAGCAGGCATCAAACACATAAATAAATGAGATTTGCCGCCATATTACAATATATAAGAGACCCACCAAGCACTAGATAATCCGCGTCTAATTGTGAGCATCCTACGTAAACTCACTGGCGTGTCATCGTGACCCTGGTGAGCGAGCTGCCCTTCTGCTCTGAAGAACCGCAGCAGGGTCCTGTTCACTGCAGTTGTGTTTACGGGAGTGATGGCAACTTCTGTTAGTTCCACACCCTCTCTCCAAGTTACCTTTGTGGCAGCTGAATTGGCAGAACATCCTTGGATTAGAGAGAAGCTAAATGCCTCCCATAGGTTTCAGCCACTGGCGAAGTCAACTGGACTCCTGCCCTGGCTATAGCTCTAGAAGACTGTATAAAATTCAAATGGCACATTCATAGGCTTGGTCAGGCTCATGACAAGTTTCTATGGCAACCCCTGGCTCCATTTAAAGAAGTGATAGAGCAGAGGTTCCCGACCTCAAGCTTGAGTCATGGTCACTGCTGGAATCTTGACCTGCCTGCTCTAGGCTGGTGGGCTAATGGAGGCATCCCTTTTGCAGGAAGCAATGAACACCTCATGGGAAACCCCTCCCTAAGGAAGAGGTGGGCTAATAAATGTAGCCCAGTATCAATGTCTCAATGATGAGTGAGAGGAGAGATTCTGGATGCTGCCCCGTGTCCTCAGATGATTTCTTCATGGACTCACGTCTGGATCCTGGGGCAAGAAGGAGCTGTAAGTAAATCTAGGAAGAAATGCTTTAATTACAAATCCTCCAAACACAAGGCATGAAGCCATACTGCCTTGGTGCCTGTGTAACAAGGGGTTACAGCAGTGGAGGGGGAGGCATTCTTCTCCCTTCTTCACAGCTGTAGCGATGGGGGGCTTCAGAGCTCACAGCGCCTTTTCAGCGTGTTCCATTCTCCAGTATGGTAGCTGTATCTACAACAACTTGTTCCTGAGCACGTTGGAAACACCTCTAGGAACTCTCTGAAATAAGCCAGAGAGACCTGGTGGGGCTGGAGGTCTTATAACCATGGGTAGGAGTAAGAGCTTGAGATGTTTCTTTGTTGTTAATAGGAACCCATTTTAAATGTTAGCCCCACCCCACCTCAGCCTAATGGAGCCCAGGGAAAATGGGTTACATATTGTGCCAGTTTGAATGTATTATGTCCGCCCAAGCGCCATTATCTTTGATGTAATCTTCTGTGGGCAGATGTATCAGTGTTGATTAGATTGTAAGTCTTTGAGTATTTCCATGGAGATGCGCCCCACCCAACTGTGGTGATGACTCTGATGAGATAATTTCCATGGAGGTGTGGCCCCGCCCATCCAGCGTGGGCCTTGATTAGTTTACTAGGGCACTGTATAAGCTCAGACAGAAGGAGCGAGCTTGCTACAGCCAAGAGGGACACTTTGAAGAATGCACAGGAGCTGAGAGAGGAACTGCAGTTTACGGAGACATTTTGGAGATGGCCTTTGAAAGCAGACTTTTGCTCCAGAGAAGCTAAGAGAGGACAAACACCCCAAGAGCAACTGAGAGTGATATTTTGGAGAGAAGTTGAGGCCTAGAGAGGAACGTGCTGGGAGACAGCCATTTTGAAACCATAACTCCGGAGCAGATGCCAGCCACATGCCTTCCCAGCTAACAGAGGTTTTCTGCACACCATTGGCCATCCTCCAGTGAAGGTACCCAATTGTTGATACATTACCTTGGACACTTTATGGCCTTAAAACTGTAACTGTGTAACCAAATAAACCCCCTTTATAAAAGCCAATTCATTTCTGGTGTTTTGCATGCCAGCAGCATTAGCAAACTGGAACACATATATTTATTGAAAGAATATTTATCGCCAGGCCCTGTACTAGATGCTAAAGATACAGCAAGAAACAAAAATGGACTAAGTCCCAGTTCTCATAGAGCTGACATTCTAGAATGAGAAATAGAAAGGAAACAGACTTTGACTATAAAGTTGATAACAGGCTGGAAATTAGATATAAAAAGAAAACATAATTGAAAATATTGGACTGATAGGCATAAGAGAAGTTTTGGAAAATTACTCTTAGGAGGAAGATAACAATTATTCTCCATCTTCACCAAGACCTGTCCTTCAAGTCCCAGCTCAGTAGCCAGCATTAACCTGAGCCAAACCCAACCTCCCCAGACCAACCCTCTCTGAGCCCTCCCTGTGCCCCTGGAGCCTCCCTGTCTTCAGCACACATTTGCCTTTAGCCCTCTGCAGCCTGGCATTGTGATTTGTGAGGGCATCAAGTCTGCAGCTGGACTCGGAGCTTTCGCACACCAGGTTCTGCAGACCTGGTACAATAGCGAGCCCATTGCTGGGGCTTGAAAAATATCTGGTGACTGTCCGACAGAGGGACTGAATTAAGTGGAGTCACGTTACAACAGGTGAGGTTTAGGTCAGACATAAATGCTTCTTGTCAAGCTCATGAAATGCTAAAACAGCTGTGAGGGGGAGGCTGTGGTTCACACCACATCCCGCTGCAGCCCAGGGAGGATTAACCTCTTGGCTCCAGCAAGGTTGCTGGGAGTGGGTCTGTCTCAGCCACTGCACATTTGGGAAAGCTGTGAGGTCAGAGCAGCTCACCACCCACACAGGGTCTTGCAAATAGGCAGAAGCTTAGAAGCCTGGAAATGGAGAGTGTCACGATGCATGGCACTCTGACAAATCTCAGGCCAAATCCTAAAAACATTCTGCCATTGCGCTACCTTGATACCGCATATTTGTGTATGTGTATATATATATGATTGACTTGTTAAATTCTGCAATTTCTATGGATGACCCTTATTTACCCAGGTTCTTCCCATTTTAAGAAGCAGTATGTGTCTTGAAATCACCTCTCCAAGCAGGTAAAATCCTAACTGGGTGTGTGGAGGCTAATTGATATCTTTGGGGGATATGGGTGCAAGAGTAGGTGAAATAGCTAAGAAATGAAGCTCACTGTTTATTAGGCAGCACTGAAAAAGCAGAGTCAAAAACGGGAGAAAAAGGGAGGACTAAATAATAATGGAGCACAGCTTTGACCACGATCCTCAGGAAATAGTGCATTTTACATTATCACCCAGTCCACATGAAGCATCCATCTCCTGCCTACCTACCTACCTGAAACAAATCGTTCCCTAAACAATCCTTCTCTGACTATGCACAATGAGCTCAGATATTTTCTACTATTCTCTACTCTTTTTCCTATTTTTTAAAAATGCTGGTCTTAACCTATTAAACTGAGTGGGTTGTGGCCATCAGTTTGGAAAACACTGCCCCAGCTAGCTTTAGAACAAGTTGGTTCTGTGGCTAGCTGGAGATGCAGCTGCATTCTGCGAGGCTGGTTATTTGAGCATTTCAGAGCCTACAGTCTGTGCAGAGCAAGTTCATGTTCTGTCTTTGTCATGCTCCAGCCAGGCTTGGGAGCCTGTTAACCCTGTGCTCCAAAACACCACACGGGTGAAGGGTTCGGGTCAAGTGAGCAGGGTCACCTCCTGCGAGTCTCTGAGCCTCGACAAGCCTTCGGCTTCTCCTCCTGCAAAACACAAATTCAGTATAGCTCATTGATTCAGACCATGGGACAGCATAGAACTTGTTTATAATTTAGTTATGGTTATTATAAATGCTTGTCTGAGAAACATGAATTTGATACGAGTGTTGTTTTTGAGTCCTCAGAAAGCTTCAGGATCTTTCTCTTGTACTCTATAATGCTAATAAAGCTGGAGGTGTTAGCAAAATGAATTCCTTCCCCGGCTTCTACCCTTACCCTGCTTCGTCAGACAGTCTGAATCAAAAGAATTCAGTTGGAATGTCCATGTCTTTGGGTTAGAGAGTGACCTCTTTTCTGATAGCATGGCCTTGGGCTAGCTGGAAAGAGCCACTGTACCTTCTGCTGAAAGGAAACCTGCTAAAAGGCACACTATGCTTTTATGTATGTGATTATGTATGTGATTATATATGCTGAGAAAAATTAACGTTTCTAGTGTTAGTGTAGTGTTATTAAATAGGAGATGCCCATCAGGTCCAGCAGTGAGGACACAGGCGGTGCGGGTGGCTCGCTGGTGAGAAGCTTGGCCTCGAGCTGGGGGACGCACTTTTGCTCTGGGGCCAGAGCAGGCCTGACGGGTTTCCATTTGCTCATGTGTACATAGCACGTCACAGGGCTCTGGCACACTGTGGTTTCTTAAAACGTAGGTGTGGGACAAGCAAATGACAAGAGACATGTTGCAGTGGACACTTCCCTGGGAAGCCCTCCGCAGCCTTGAAGTTTTTCCTTTATGTTTTACAAGGACAGTTGACAAGAAGCAGAAAGTCAGCTCTTTGCTTCTACACCATAATTCCCTTGTGACGGCGCCGGGCCCTCAGGGATGAGCTTTGTACATGCATTCCATGCCTTGTGGTGGGGGTGGGAGTGGGGAGGGGGATTGGGGGGAAGAGGCTGCGGGGCTGGCAGACAGGGAAAAGGGAGAAGGTTTGCTCTGTCCCCTTCTTTACAGGTTCTGGCAGCCCCCCAACCTGAAGACCCCAACCCAGAGGTGCAGAAGGCCCAGTGGAGATCGGAGAGCGGAGATAACACCATGGCTCAGCAAACGCACCCTTTGCAGCTGGAAAGAGGTGCTCAGAAACATCACGGTTATAATGATGCGGCTTTTGAGAAATCCCGCAGAAAACTGCTCTCGGTTGTACAATTATTTGGATGATTTTTACTTCCAGTCTGCTGCAATTACCTTCAGGCACCCATTCATCTATCAACTTAAAATATAGAAGCACCTGGAATTTCTTCTACAGCACTTTCATTCCTAAAGCTTTATTTATTTTTCTGAAATGTTGGCTGTGCTTCCAGAAAATTAGACTTTTTTAAAGTCTCAGCACGTCTAGGTCTTTACACTGAGGAAGCCATGATTTTTGGAATGTTTGAAAGAGATTGGCCGAGATTTATGTATGCTTTATCTATAAGATAAATGCCACATGGCCTGGTATCTATGCCCTAAAGAGCCAGGGCCATGCTTTCTACATGTTGTGATGTACATGAAGGGTTAGTGATGCTGCTCAATAGATTTTGCTAATGGGAGACAGTCACTGTGAGAAGAGATGCAATTACTTCTGGAAATTATGCAATTACTAGGACTCTAAAATGAAAAAGTTGTGCAATTTTGAAGTAAAATCAATTATATCTTCTTGGTGGATGTATATAGCAAATACAGGAATATAGCAAACGAGTGACCATGTTTTATGCAGATTTACAAAATCACCAGTAAGGCATGAGGCCTATAAGTGTGTGAATATTATATTAACTGTAGAGGATTTCAACGACAAACTTTTAATGACGTTAAAATGAAGTCTTGGGAAGACGGTTGCTGCAAAGGAGAGGCTAGGCCTCCCTATAATTGTGCCTAAGAGCCTCCTCCCGAATGCCTCTTTGTTGCTCAGATGTGGCCCTCTCTCTCTAGCTAAGCCAACTTGAAAGGTGAAATCACTGCCCTCCCCCCTACGTGGGATCAGACACCCAGGGGAGTGAATCTCCCTGGCAACGTGGAATATGACTCCTGGGGAGGAATGTAGACCCGGCATCGTGGGACGGAGAACATCTTCTTGACCAAAAGGGGGATGTGAAAGGAAATGAAACAAGCTTCAGTAGCAGAGAGATTCCAAAAGGAGCCGAGAGGTCACTCTGGTGGGCACTCTTACGCACAATTTAGACAACCCTCTTTAGGTTCTAAAGAATTGGGGTAGCTGGTGGATACCTGAAACTATCAAACTACAACCCAGAACCCATGAATCTTGAAGACAATTGTATAAAAATGTAGCTTATGAGGGGTGACAATGGGATTGGGAAAACCATAAGGACCACACTACTTTGTCTAGTTTATGGATGGATGAGTAGTAAAATAGGGGAAGGAAACAAACAAACAAACATACAAAGGTACCCAGTGATCTTTTTTACTTCAATCGCTCTTTTTCACTTTAATTATTATTCTTATTATTTTTGTGTGTGTGCTAATGAAGGTGTCAGGGATTGATTTAGGTGATGAATGTACAACTATGTAATGGTACTGTGAACAATCAAATGTACGATTTGTTTTGTATGACTGCATGGTATGTGAATATATCTCAATAAAATGAAGATAAAAAAAATGAATCTTGACATGATGATGGACTCCCATTTTTTTCATCCATTTTCTTTCATCTAGGCATCCTCCAAAGTTTCATGAGTAGGTTAGTATTTTTAATATAGTGAACAAATGAGGAAACTAAAATGGGAAGAGTTTAGAATTCAGGATTGTTACTTACAGTTTTAGATGCTTTACAAAACATTTTTTCTTATACAATCTCATTTTATCTTCCTACTCCTGTACTGAGTGCCAGCAGTATTAGCTCATTGAGATAGAGAAAGATTGAGAGATGCTAGAAGCCCAGTGCTGTCCTGTCTCTGTCCCCACATATGGGTGCTGAGGCCAAGGCAAGGCAAATGCAAAGCGTTTTTTACAATGAGGCTTTTCCTCTTAGGAGGATGCATCCCCCAAGGAGGCAGGCTGGTGTGCCCAGAGGGCTTCTAGTGACCTGCAAGAGACGGATATAGGAAAAGTAGGCCACGACTCTTTTTTTTTTCAATTTGAGTTTGCTCATTTAATTGTAACATACACAACAGTGTACATTACAATTGAATAATCCTACCCACAACCTCACTACCTTTATTTTATAACTTCACCATTATATAAGTGCCTTCATTTTTACATGTTAGTAAAGACTCCCTTATAGGCCTGTTTGAGAAAATGAATTAGGTGATTCTGAAAGCTAAACTAAACCTAAAACACAATGTGAAACATCTTTCTTGGATATAACCACCTTTATGTGCCATGTGGTTATAAGAATTGTCTCATTTGAACTTCACAGCATCCCTATTATTCCAATTTATCAGATGAGAAAAATGAGTCTCAAAGATGTTAAATGGCATGCCCAGTGACCCAGTGACAGCCGTCGGTGGAGCTTGGCTCCAAGCAGCCTGCCCCAGAGCCTGCACTCTTAACCATTATTCTATGTGGAACTGAAAAGTACGCTAAGACTCTTAATCAGTGCTTGCCACAAGGCTACACTTAGTTCTCAGCCATCTGTTTTCCTGCTCTGAGTCCAAGGAAAGACTCCTCCTGGAAGATGCAAGAGAAGCAAAGCAGAGGAAAAGAAGATTCCTCTAGAATAGGCCTGGCTTATTTTGCCTCATCAAAGCAGATGAACTCCCAGGCTGGATTAGTTGAGGACTTATCCTGGGTCTCTGGCCCTGAGGGAAGAAGTAAGAGAAACAATTCAAAGCTGCAACTCTTTAGAGAGAGTGAGACCACAAGCCTAAATGGCTTGTCTGAGGTCACACAGCTGGACAGACCTGGCTGCCAACCTAGATCTTTGCTCACTACAGCAACTGCATCCATACTAGCTTCTGTTTGACCTACAGAATCGCATTGCATATTCTCCCACTCACCACTTTCTGATGACATTGCACACATTGGGCAGATTTTACACAGTGGATGTTTGCCACCAAAGAGCTGTGACTGGAATGGAGGGAATCCTGAGCACAATCCCTTAAATGCAGAAGAATTAAAGGGACTGATTTATGAGGAAAGATTTAAAGGCGCCAAATCGATGAAGGTGGGTTAGCTGATAACTGAACAATACAACACACTGCAAATTTTTGAAAGATAGAAACACCTGGAGAGGTGATTTATTTTGCTTGGGGTATGCCCATTGAAAAGATGAGTTGAAACATAAATTGGATAATGAAAAAACAACTAGTGAAACAAGTCTTCTTTCTCTTCTCTTGTTTCAGTAGGGATGACAAGGATAAATCAACTTTAGGTGCCTGACACAATCTTAGAAGTTATGTTTTCAAAACACTCCTGTATTGTGGAGGGATGAAATAGACAGATAAATGAGGAGTTTCAATCCCAGGTGAACATAACAGCCCATTTTTAAAAAACCTTACATAAATGTCTCTTCTTTCAAATATTCCCTTCTCTACCTCCACCATCAGTGCTTTGATTCTTGTCCCCATTACCTTTTACTGGATGTATTGCAGGGGCTTCCAGCCATCTCCCTGCCTGGAGATGATCTAACTAATTTACCTTCCACATTGCCATGGAGTGATCCTTCTAAACCACTTCCCAGAATAATACTTTTAAACCACATCACCTGATATTGAGGACTTTATCAATTAGCCCTCCTTGTGTTATAAGTAACGGAAAATCTGACTCAAACTGCTTAAATTTTAAAATATATACTTTCCACATTCATGTAAGGGGAAAGGCCTGAGGTAGGAGGACTGGAATTCAGTGGCTCAATATGGTGACCAAGGACCTAGTTTTTTGTGTCTCTCTACCATGTCCCCTGTGGTGCCAACTTCATCCTGTTCTGAGGCTGGCTAGTCTTGGACATGTGAGAAGGAGCCAGCAGCTTGTAGGGCTACATGCTTCTCTGACTCCTTTCAGAGGGAGAGAGAGAGCTCTGCCCCAGGGTGCTGGGCAAGAGTCACGAGATTCACTTGATTGGCTGGACTTAGGTCAAAGGCCCAAGCTTGGACTCACCTTTGTGGCCAGAAGAATGGAAAAGTGCTGATTGGATTAAGTAAACCAAGAACTATGCTGCACTTGGGGAGAGGGTAAATTTCATCTGAGGCATTCTGGTTGAATGGGGATGGGAGATTCCAGAATAAACATGAGGATACAGGAGGGACTGAAAAGCTGATTGGCCCACTAGAGGCTTTCCACGGTTGAGCTACCAACCATCTCTTGAGCTTTGGTTTCTACCACACCCACTTTTTTGGCATACCCTAAACCTTTGGGACTCATTTTTGTTCTCTGAATATACACTGCAATCTCCCCCAACAAGTCTTTACTCATGCTATTCTCTACTCTTGTTATGTCCCCACCTCTGCATACTGAATACCTACTCATTCCTGAAGCTGTAGGTCAAAACCCATTTTTTTTTTTCCTGATGCCTTTTCAGATCCTCCATCTGCCCTCCACTCCCAACTCCTGTTAGCTAAATAAATATTCACCTCCTCCATTCTCCAATCCACCTGCTCCTCTACATTACCAGCTGTGTGATTTGGGGCAACTTAACCTCTCTGAGCCTCTGTTTCCTCCTCTGTAAAATGTGGATAATATTAGTACATAGTGTTAGTTGTTGTGAGGATTAAATAAGTTAATACTGGTAAATCCCTCAGGACAGTGCCTTGAGTATAGTAAGCATCAGTACATGTTATTATTTTTATTTTTGCATTTTATATACCAATGAGCCTTGTGGTAGACAGACTTTGTGTTTTTCTTTTTAATAGACAGTGAGCTTCTGGATTGCTTACTAAACATATCTGCTGTTATATCTTTCATTGATTCTTTTAACAAATATTTATTGAGCACCACGGTGGGCCAGACACTGGGATACAGAAAATAGGATCTGCTCATTGTCAGTCCTTTTTATGGCCTAGAACAATCCCAGCACAGAGTCAGCACTCAATAAGTGCTTGTAGAGTTGAACTGAAATTAGGATTGACTGAAATTACTGCATCTCCTGGCCAGGTGGCCCCAGTATATCCAAGTGAAGACAGACCATCAAGGCTGGTGCAGGTCCAAGAGACTGGCAAAAACAACACCTGGGACTCAGCTGCGTCTGCTGTCACATAGAATTACGACTGACGCAGTAGACAGACAGTGCAAAGATGTATGGCAGATATGGACATGAGTGAAGTGATATGACCATGGTCAGGTAGTCTCGACAGCCCATGCAGTGGAAGAGCTCCTAGATCAGAGGAGCTCCGGATGGTGAGCTTCCTTCCTTTTATACCTTTGGGATAGGTGAGGACATGGCAGCACATATTGCCCTATGACCAGATAACAGAATTCGTGCTGAGCCTGCCACAGCTTCGTCTTTCCATATTCTTTTTTGTACTTTGTCCTGAGGCTTACTCAAGTGAACCAGGGATTTTGCAACTAGTTGGGAGTCTGCTGCAGTAATTGAGATGAGAGACTGCAATGGTGGCCGCAACAGGCTTATTAGTAGTAGCAGGGACAGAGGGAGGCTTGTGAGTTTTGAAATATTTAGAAAAGAGAATAGACTGGGCTTGATGACTGAATGTGGAAAACATACCAGTGAGGATATGCTGCAATAAATGATTAAAACCCTTCCTCAAGGTGAAGAAAACAAAAGAAATGTTATTATCTCAAATAACAGAAGACTTAAGGGTGGGACCAGAGTTAGGCTTTGTGCATTCAACAGCCCAGCATTCTTTGTGTCTCTCCGCTCTACCATCCACAGTATTGGCTTCCTCCTAAGGCTGATTTCCTATGACATCACTAGATAGCCACTTTCTTTTGTTCACAGGGAGTAGGAAAAAGAAATTGTCTTCTCTTTCTGAGAAGTCTGGAGCAAGCCCATTCTCACGGTTTTTTGGCCTGTGCTGAATTAGACCTGCCTACTCCTGCACCAGTCATCAGCAAGGGAGATGAGAGCACCATGGCGGACCTACAGGCATGGGGGTGGGGATGCAGAATGGATGTTGGGGCCAACACAAGGTCCCCTAGCTCAGGCAGCTAGGTCGTGATGGTGCCATTTACTGAATCAGGAATCTGGGTGGAGGAATTATTTTGGGAAGAAGATGATGAGCTTAGTTTTAGACTTGGCATCCTGATGTTTGTTTTTACTTCAAAGGTTACTGGTGCCACTGGAGAACATTATTCCAGAGGACTCCTTAGCCTAGCTAAGAACTGTGGAGCCCAAGAGACTATACAGTCATTTGGGAGCCTTCTTCTATTGCCAATCCAGATTCTATCCTAACTGTGACAAAGACAGTCTTCCCACACCGTGGCAAAGTCATTTGCGAACATTTTTCTGCTTCCAAGAGACTGCTGGGTTGCTCCTTACTAAATGATCTCAGGGTCATGCTGGAAGCTCAGATGAGATGGTGTATGGGTGAAGTGTTTGTGACATTTGTTGTCACTTGATAATTTTAGCTCTGCTGATTCAATCTTTTTTTCTTTTTTCTTTTTTCTTTATTAGGGAAGTTGTGGATTTATAGAACAATCATGCATAAAGTACAGGATTCCCATATATCACCCCACCACCAACAACTCGCTTTGGTGTGGAACATTTGTTACAACTGATGATAACAAATTTTTATGATTGTACTCTTAATTAATTAAGGTCCATGGTTTAGTTTACTGTTACTGTAGTGTAGTTCCATGGATTTAAAAAAATTTTTATTCTGTTACCATATATACAATCTAACATTTCCCCCTTTTAATCATGTTCAGATATATATTTCAGTGCTGCTGTTTCAATCTGTAATGGGATTTTTCATGTATCAAAATGCTGTGTCTGCAATTATTATGTTGCCAGGAGGAGGTGGGAGTGCACTGCAGACATTTGCTCCAAATGGCAAGGTCTAACCTCCAGGTGTGTTTAGAATTCACAATGAACTCCTAAAGCACAACCTGATAGACACTGAGAAGCAGCAAAGTATATAGTGTTTAGGAGCAGGGGCGATGGAGTCAAACTGTCTGGGTTCAAATCCCAGCTCTTTCTCTACGAGTTGTGCGACCTTGAGTAATTACTTAACCTCACTTTGGGCCTCAGTTTCTGCATCTGCAAAGTGGGGATGATTAATAGAATCTACCTCATGGGGTTGTTAGCAAGTTAATTCCACATAAAGTGCTTAGAAAAGTACCTGATAGGAAGTGCTCTTTACTTCCTTGGTTACTGATATTTTTAAAGAAATAATTCTTCAGGTACTATTCTATACCCTCCTTCATTTTGTCAACACATACGGAGCCATATCGTACATTCAGGTTTTGATTAGAGTGTTTCTTTGTAATGCACCCTGTGTAACTTGATATGAATTCAAAAGTCATTCCCAGCCTGTGGAGCTGACCTTCAGGGTCTCCCAACACCAAAGCTGCCTCTTGTAGTTTATGTCACGAGCTGGTTATGACTTGGCCACAGTCAGCCACAGGTGGTCTACCCACCTTATTTAAACTATTACATCCAATTAAAGGGAAGGTCTTAATTTGCGTTTCTAGCACTTACAATCAGCTGAAATGTTCACCATCAGTTCCTGAAGCTAAGATCTCCTGCTTCCTCTTTCCCACACAAGAGAAGCAAAAAGAAAAGAGTATTCAAATGGAGGAATTTTTAAATCTTTTAAAGTTTTCACTGAAAGATGCTTTCTCCTTCCCTTTTGCTTTTGATGTCTTTAAAAATCATTTATGTAATAATCTGTTGCAGCTTTGAATTAAATGCAAATCACTTCTTTTTAAATCAAAGGAAATGTCTTTTTGTAGAAAAATTAAGTAGAAAGAATTTATATAGGATAGCAGTATATGCTTAGTATGGAAAACTTGGAAAATATAGAAAAGCAAAAAGAAAAAAATCACCTATGGTCCCAATCAGAATTATCTACTATAAACATTTTCATATATTTTTCTAAGTTTTTATTCTATGTATAGTTTGTGTTTGACATAGTTGTGATCAAAGTATAAATATAATTGTGTGTCCGAAATTTTGTTTCACTTAACTTTACAAATATTTTCCACATTGCTATAAATTCTTTGTGAACATTTAGTTTTAAAATTATATCTAATATCTTCAGTGATTTTTCTTTGATATTTTTAGTTTCTTATTTAAAATAGATTCCAGGCAGTGGAAAAGCTGGGTCAAAGAGTATGAGCGTTTTAAAATTTATGTTTAATTCTTAAAACTTTTTATTTTAGTAATATAAGTACAACTCAAAATTTCCCATTTTACACCATTTTCAAGTATAGAATTCAGAGGTATTAATGATAATTAACAAGATGCATTACCCATATGTATTCATCCCCTCAAACAGAAACCCTGCACCCATTAAACAACTCCCTATCCCTTCACCCGCTGGCCCCTTATAGCATGTAATCTCCTAGAGTATGAACATTTGTAAGGTGTTTGATTCATACTGTCTGTGCTAGTTTGCTGATGCTGCTGGAATGTAAAACACCAGAAATGGATCAGCTTTTATAAAGAAGGTTTATTTGGTTACAAAGTTATAGTCTTAAGGCCATAAAGTGTCCAAGGTAACAGATCAGCAATCAGGTACCTTCACTGGAGCATGGCTAATGGTGTCTGGAAAACCTCTGTTAGCTGGGAAGGCACGTGGCTGGCATCTGCTCCAAAGTTCTGGGTTCAAAATGGCTTTCTCCCAGGATGTTCCTCTCTAGGCTGCAGTTCTCAAAACTGTCACTCTCAGTTGCTCTTGGGGCGTTTGTCCTCTTAGCTTCTCTGGAGCAAAAGTCCACTTTCAAAGACTGTCTCCAAAATGTCTCTGTAAACTGCAGTTCCTCTCTCAGCTCCTGTGCATTCTTCAAAGTGTCCCTCTTGGCTGTAGCAAACTTGCTCCTTCTGTCTGAGCTTATATAGTGCTCTAGTAAACCAATCAAGGGCCATGCTGAACGGGCGGGGCCACATCTCCATGGAAATTATCCAGTCAGAGTCATCACCCACAGTTGGGTGGGGCACATTTCCACGGAAACAACCTAATCCAAATGTTCCAACTTAATCCCCACTAATATGTCTGCCCCCACAAAACTGCTTCAAAGAACATGGCTTTTTCTGGGGGACATTATACAAACGGGTACATCATTCCAAACGCCTGTCCATTCCAAAATGCCTGTCTTCATTTACCTTACCCTCAAGAATGGCCGAGCGTGCCATTAGCAAAAGGTAAGTGGGTTTTGTCCTTGTGCTGTCCAGGTGAAGCTGGTAGGGTTGTTCTCTCTCTTGCTTCGGGGGCCCTTCTGGGTAGTACATCTAAGAACAAATTTGCAGAGGGGCAATCACAGGGTGGCTCCTGTCCCTTCTTGCCATCTCTGCCATGCCCACCTATCCCACTTGAGCTCCACTTTCATACATTCATCTGCCTCTTGGCTATCACTTCTTGGATGTCCCACAGTCACTTCAAGCCCAACATGGCCAAAACTAAACTCATTTCCCTCCATTTCAAACCTGTCCCTTGTCTTCCATGTTGCTTGTCTCAGCAAATGCCACACCATTCATTCAGACAGACAAGATAGAAACTTGGAAGTTATCCTGGACACCTGAACAGCTCTTGATTCTGGGCCATCTCCTCCATCTCATTGCTCATTTTGTATCTGATCTCTGATTGCTTGGATCATCGTGTTGGTCCCCAACTTCCCCTTCCTGCTCTAGCCTGAGTCCCTCCCAATCCATGCTCCAAACTACAGTCAAAGTAATGTTTCTAAACCACAAATTTGATTATTTCATTTCTTTGTTTAAAATGTTTCCTAACTCTTAGGATAAGTCCAAATGCCTCAACAAGCCTTTTCATGCTGCCCCCCTTCCAGCTCATCCATGAGTACCCCTTGAACCCTGTGCTCCAGCTGCGCACACCTGTTTGCCGAATACCTCATACTCCATCACTGACCTGTGGGCCTTTTGTACATCCTGTTACCTCTTTTCAGAATACCCTTACCTCCTTACTTCTCTTCCAATTGTTATTTGTCATTTAAGTGTCAGAATCATCCCTTACTCCAGGAAGCCTTTTCCCAATTCCCCGGCCGGAATCTGGTGCCCTTTTCTGCCGCTCCTAGTCCCCAGTAGAGATCGCCATTGCTGAGTCACCCTTAAATGCTGGTTTACCTACTTATCTGTCTCCCAACTAGATGTGTAAGTTACTTAGGAACAGGTTCTGGAGGTTTCGTCTCTTCATCCCCAGCCCAAGCCCAGTGCCTGGCATATAGTAGATGCTTCAAAGATCCTTTCTGAAGGTCTGTTGAATGAAATCGCCCCTTACCTTATTCCTCCACCACTCTGCCAGCTTCCATGGAAAGGGCAGAATCTTCTCCCTATAGCTACCGCAGATAAGGTTATATAAAGGGAGTACTTATAAAAGAACTTATTTATACAAAGGAATGTGGAGAATCTGGTATCTTCAAAGTGAGGACTTCCATTGTGAGAACTAGAGTGTTACTAAATCTTGCAATCCACCCCCAAACAAGAAACCCAGAAACCAAGTTTCCTTTAAAATGAACTCATGCATAATCATCAGGCTTACTACTGTCATCTGCAAAGGGTCTCTAGCACCTCACAACACCCCATTCTAAAAGCAACCGACTTAGCACCAAAGTGACTCTATCACAGAAGAGTGCGCCTGCATCCCAAGACAAATCATTGACTGGAAAAGTCACAACTCACATTTCACTTTTTCATTTTTTGTATTGTACAGTGATGTGTGTGCTTATTTTATTGAGACTGTGAACCCAACTTATTTTTTCATTATCACACTAACATAACTTTCCTCCATTATTCCAATATGGAAAGATTCACTGAGCAAAATTGTGAAAGGAATTTTGTAAAGCATTTCTTAATCAGGTTAGAAAATCTAACGCGGATTTCTCCTTGAATGCTGCTGCTTCTTCCACTATTCCCGCCCTTACTCTCCCCCTTCCCCCGCTTTTTGGTTGCTATTGCAATTCAGTGGCATTTGCTCCACAATCAGCGTTTCTTCCCCTTCTCTCCCCACTCCCACCCTCCTGGGAGGCAGAAAAGGAGGCGCACAGAAGAGAAAAAAGAAGCCCAGAGTAGTATCCGGCTCCCTACAGGAAGTGATCTTTCTGCTTTTAGGCTTGCCACACGCCTCCCAGCCAGCCCGCAGCTCTAACTAATTAGCACACGTGATGGGAATTGGAAACAAAGTCGCCAACAATAGGAGCGTGGGAACCGGGGCTGCGCCGCAATTACAGCGCCCCTCCCCCGCCGCTCCCCGCTTCTATCCCTTCCCCCCCGCTTCCCCCTCCCCCCTCGCTTTTCCCTCCCTCCCCCTCCCCCTCCCGGCCCAGATCCGCAGCGGGAGACGCGCCGCCCGCGCGGGAGGAGGCCTCGCCGGGTCGGGCGCCGCGTCCCTCCGGTGGGTCGCGCTGCTCCTCTCGGTTCTGTGAGCGTCGGCACACAATAGGGGGAGAGCATGTTGAGGGAACTTCAGCTCTCGCCAGGCCACGAGGGAGGTCAGTTATCCTTTGTTGGAGGGAGAGCGAGGGAAGAAAGACGGTCATCAAATACCCTCCTTGTGACAGTTCAGGAGCACATGGCGCCGCGAGGAACGCTCCCAGTTTGCATTATCTTTGGGAGAAGTGGTCCCGGCCTTTTCCGGGAGATGCTGCGAGGAGCAGTTACTCAGACCTAAGTTCAGCGGCCGCGGGCGGGATAGCGAGGGCGCCGCGCCTCTAACCTGTGCTCTCGGTGCCCAACTGATAATCAGCTCCAGGCGCTTGCTTTTAACGTTCGCGTTGTCTAAGGTGATTTCAGAGGCAGAGTGCTGGAAATCTGCTTCTGAAGCAAATATACTACATTCCGGTGGCACTTTTTAAAAATATATATAACAGCTTTTTTGAAATGTAATTCACATACCTTAAAATTCACCCATTTAAAGTGTAAAATTCGGTGGTTTTTAGTATTTTCGGATATGTGCAACCATCTCCACAATTTTAGAACTTTCATCCCCTCACACACATACACACACCCCCAAAACAAGCAAACAAACAAACAAAAAACCATACTCTTCAGCTATCACCTCCCTCCCACCCATCCCCTCCTGAGCCCTAAGCAACCAATGATCCACTTTCTGTCTCTATGGATTTGTCCATTCTGGACATTTCATGTAAATGGAATCATACAACGTGGGTTTTTGTGACTGGTTTCTTTCACTTAGCATAATTTTTGCAAGGTTTATCCATGTTGTAACAGGCATCAAGACTCCCTTTTTACGCTGAATAATATTTCAGTGTATGGATATAAACCCGTTGTGTTTGTCCATTCATCAGTTGACGGACATACGGATTGTGTCTACCCTTTGGCTATTATGAATGATGCGGCTCTGAACACTCATGCGGGTTAACATAGGTTTTAATTTCTCTTGGGTTGATACCTAGCTGTGGAATTCCTGGGTTATATGGTAAATTTATCTTTAAGAAAATTACTAATCTGTTCTCCAAATTGGCTGTACATTCCCACCAACAACACAAGGGCTCTAGATTCTCCAGAGCATCATCAAAACTTGCTATTGTCTATCTTTTCTATTATCGCCATTCTAATGAGCATGAAATGATTCCTCAACTGTGAAATTATGAGTTGGTTAATATATTTTCCTGTGCTAAATGTCTAAGCCTTTCAGGGCCTAAGAATGGGACCTTGCAGAGGATAATCTAGAAGGGTTATGAATGGCAATTTACTAAATCAGCTGTTAGCACAATAACATCACTGTTTCTAGTGAAACCTGATCTAGAAAGTAATTATTTATAAATTTGTATATGATTAACATCATAGAGTTGTCCAAGGAAGCCCCAGTTAAGAACTGTCTCCATCTGCTACTTCCCCCCATTTTCACCCTCACACCACCACCCCAGCCCCAAATCTCAGCTTTTACTGTCTGTGGCAGACTAGTTATTCCCATAGTATGTGATTAAAAATGACTCTGTATATTCAAAAACATCAACTGGCAGAAAAATATTACTCTGGGTTTTGTTGTCCAAACCCAAAGTTATTTTCCTGGAGCCAGAATGTTTGATCAGATTTCAAGTTTATTTAGATATAAGCAAAAATTCTCATTTATAGGAAACTGCTTTTATAATAACAGTTATAATGTTTCTTTTACATAGACTGGCTACAGATCACCATACGGGTGAGTAACCATGCTACATAAAATAAAAAAAATAAAATTCAGACAGTAGTTTGTATTTATAATAATGAAAGTAGGGAGAATCCCCTCCTGGCCCAACCTAGTTAGTTATTTCTCAAATTCAGAAATAACTGTCATAATCTTTCATTTATTTCAATGAAATATTTTTCTTTAGCAAAGATATCTACCACATACAATAATTAAAGGTGGAATATATTCTGTTTGAAGAAGTCGTATTTAACTCAGACAAAAAGCAAACGTTGCAAGTGATATATTCTCACTGCCTTCTCACCTTGTTTGCTTTTACAGTGATTCTCAATCTTGGCAGCACTTCAGACTCACCCGGGGAACTTGAAACGCCAATTTAGGGCAGACTCTGCCCTAGACCATTTAAATCCCAGTCTCTGTTGGGGATGGGGGGAGGGTAACTGCAGTAGTTTCTACCAAATCCAGAGCCAAGATTAAATTTAGTTTAACCCAGTGGTTCTCAAAGTGTGGTTCCAGGACCCACAGCATCACCTGGGAAGTTATTTAAAATGCAAATTCTCAGGCCCCAGCCCAGACCTACTGAATGAGAAACTCCAGGAGAGGGGTACACGACCTGTTTTTTAGCAACTCCTTCAGCTGATTCTTATGTGAGCTAAATGTTGAGAACTACTGATCTCACTAGAAATTCTCCACTTTGCTTATCCATTGGAATCATCTGAGAACTTAAAAAAAAAGTACTGATGCCACCCACTGAGATTCTGATTTTAATTGTTCTGGGGTATGGCCTAGGAGTCCGGGTTTTTAAAAAATCTCCCCAGGTGATTCTAATATGCTGTCAAGTTGAGGACTGTAGATTAGATCGCAACTAGCAATTCTCAGAATGTGGTCCTGAACCAGAAGCATCAGCATGACCTGGGAATTTATTTGAAATAGAAGTTCTTGAGCCCACCCCAGACCTACTGAATCAAACATCTGGGGGTGGGGCCCCAAAATCTGTGCTTTATTTAGCCCTCCAGTTGATTCTGATGCATGCTAAAATCTAAGAACCACTGGTCTAAACACGGGATGCTGCTAGGGTCTGAATTTGGAAACTGGATATATAGACAGATCACAGTTCAATACAAA
This sequence comes from Choloepus didactylus, assembly GCF_015220235.1. Lineage (NCBI taxonomy): Eukaryota > Metazoa > Chordata > Mammalia > Pilosa > Megalonychidae > Choloepus > Choloepus didactylus. Next base: position 35,755,825 of record NC_051320.1, on the reverse strand, counting down.
CTGTACTACAGTTCATTTGGGAGGCCCTGGAGGAACATAGTTCCTCTGTCTATATAATTAATATACATTATTAAATTATATCATGACCCTTGTGGTGTTCACCTAGTTTTTAATTATTTTGCCTTTGTAGATTTGAAGGATGGTGTCATTTATGCTTTTATCTTTTATTTGCTCGTTTATTTGGGTTTCAGAGGCCTGAACAATTCCATGTGACGTAGGGAAACAATGGACTCCTTTCTTTTCTATAGAGCCCTTCCCAAGGGAAATTTATTTTGAGAGTCCCTGGTTTCTCAAGAGAGGCAGCAACTTTCTTAAAACAAACATCAAATCATTACCACCATCCCCAAATTCAAATGATTTAGGAATTTAATGTAAATCCTGAATTAGTTAGAAAAGTGCAAAGTTCTTACCACTTGAACGAGCTTGACCAATTTTTGAAGATAACATATTGAAGACTGGGTCTTTTGACCCAGGATTTTTGACATCAGAATCTTTTGATAGATAAGCTGGAGGCCAAGCAACTTGTTGCCTCCATAAGCCAAACCAATAGTCTTCTAGAACAGTGGTCCTTGACGCCTGGGCCCCATACTAGCAGCAGCAGCATCACCTCACCCTCCAGGTGATTCCAATGCATGCTACGTTTTGAGAAACCACTCTTTCAGAGCAAGAAACCCAGGACTGATTCTTGACTCATTACCCAGCAGTAGTATGTCCACCCAATGACATATACATGCCCAACACAGCTTAATGTTCTTTCATAATTGCCTTCACTTTTTCTTTCTGTCCCTGAAACCATAGCCTTAATCCAGGTCCATTCCTAGCAGATTCCCAGCTATAGAACTTCCTTCTTCTATGTGTGTGTTCTTTTTGTAATACCTTAACCATGTGTGGTGAAGATTCAAAATCTCTACCTTCTGTTTCTAAAACAAAGTAGGTTAAATTATAGCATTTCATTTTCTTTGTCTTCATGGACTTGGTAACCATTTTTTACTGGATTACCCCCTTCTGCCCTGTTTCTTTATACTTGAGGCCCTCTGCTTCCTACTTTGGCAGAGGATACCACCTCTCCTGGTTTACCTCCAAACTCCATATGCCACAAATAAAGGTAGCAGGAAAAGGGCAGCAAATTGCTCTTGGTCCACTGAATTGAAATGTTTAATTCTGCACAACTCTTTCTTTACTCACCATCTATCAACATATTTTTATTCTCTTGCATGCACTCGAAAATTTTGCTCCTAAAGACCAGATTTCATGAATAAACACATGGAGGAAACAATAAGAAATTAGTTCCTGGAGGGAGATGTGGATGGCCTTGTGGGTTCCTTACCTGTTTGTCTTGTTTCAAAGGAGAATCAGAAAATGCTGACAAAGATGACATTATGATGATTCTTGTCCAATCATCTCTAAGTTTGTAGGTGCATTCACAGAGTTTAGTGTTGAGAGCCAAAGAATATCCAATTCCATAAGGCAGAATATTTGTAGCTTTATAATATGGTACCATGTGCAGAAAACTCTTAGTGCTTTAATAATCATAAAGCAAAATCTTTGGGTTGGGAGATGTGTTTTAAAGGGATCTAAGTCCACGGTGATAATAGACAAAGAGTTGTTAATGAAACTTCTCTTTCAAGATTCTCCTTTTCTCTATGGGTTCTTAAATAGTTCTTAAATCCTCTTTTTGTCACAGGATATTAATACTTCAATGTATTAAGCATCTACTGTGTATGTCTACTGTGTACTTACTAGCAGTGATATTCAGCAAGAACTCTATGAAATATATGGGGGAAAAATTTAAAAAAGGTAATCTGTAAAAAAGTAGGTAACATTAAAAAAATTCATTCTTCTAGCCAAAATTCAAGGAAAAAACTCAATAAATGTTGCAAATGGACAATAAGTGGTACCAGGAGAGTAAGATAAGCCTGTGTTTTGAACAGAAATTGTAGAACCAAATATGGTTTGAATTAAGTGCTAAAAAGTTTAACATGGGCCGATAGTAGAGTGAAATTTTGGTTAAGGTCACCAATTTAAAGAATACTTACTGACATTTTTAGTTTTGCTTAACACCAATAAAATATTGAATGAACTCTTAAAACTGTGTGTGAAAATTCACTAAGAGGCATACATTTAACAGAGGACAAAAACCTTTAATTCAGAGCTGTGGCTGCTCAGAAAACTACTCTTGGAGGTAGGGTACTTTTTTTTTAAGATAGAAATATTTCTATATTAACGACCCCAACTGTATTTCTTTAGATACAGGAGTTTTGAACTCAAATACTTAGGAGAAAACAAGTTAAGATTGCATTATCCTGCAACTCATTACTAGTAACATATTGCAAAGCAAAACAGCTTGGGAAAGAGGGTGGAAGGGAAGGGGAGCCAGGGAGGGAAGATAAAAAAGAATTACGTTGATCAAGTGGAATTATTCTTTTTTTTTCTTCAAATTCTTGGGAACTATGAAGTCCTTGCAAGCACAACTCGTTTCTGCAGATTATTTTCCAAATATGTACAAAATGGGACCAAAATGGAGCACCCCTTAAGAACCTGAAGAGGTGCAACATTAAAAGCTACGATGATCTAGTAGCAAGTGTTCCAGCCTTCAATTGCCAACCACTTCCTCCTTCTGTGCCCAAAAGTTAGTGGGATGAAAACGTCTTCCCCACGATTCTTTTCATTTCTATTTTCTCAGCATCCGGGTGTGCATGGTTCAGCGCCTTTAGGAAGTCAGATGTTTTTAGCCCGCATACGTGTGTGAATACAGGCCTTAGAGCGCTTGATGTGGTGGTGCAGGTAGTCCCGAAACCTGTCGATCAGTTGATGGTGTTGTCTTGGGCACTGGCTTTGGGGTGGCGAGGGAACGGCACGGAGGTAGTAAGAGCCAATGCTGTCGCCCACAGCGGCATCTGTGTCTTTCAGCTCCAGAGGCGGATCCCCGTGGCTGAAGAGGACCTGTGGGGCTATGGGGCTGGCTCTGCGTCCTTTGAATTCCTGTATAAACACCTTTCCAAGAAACACTTCGTCGTCATCTTTAAACACTGTGCTGAAGACTACAGTGATTCTCTTTTTGGACTCAACATACATGGTCTCATCATTCCTATAATAGATAACTGCCCTGTTCTCTCCTTGCTTTCCCTCTTCTTGGAACTGTAAGTATTTCTCAAAGACAGAGGCAAAACAATTTCTTTTCAACATGCTATCCTGATGCACAATTGAATCCTTGGATGCAGGGAGATTTTCATCATATGGCAAAGAGACATTGTATCCTGAGTCTGGATTTACCAAGAAACTCCCGTACACCGTGTCTTTAATAACTCAGCACCATGTGCCTGAAGTTCCTTGTAGAATTTCAAAGAAATACTGACCATCACTTTCGTTTTGTCTGCATTAGGATTTGAAATACGGCAGAGGACCCCACGAAAATCTGCAAACGCTGCTTCTGTTGCTCGTGGTTTTGTTTCCTTCCGGTGGCTGCGTTCTCAGCATCTCCCCGATGATGCGGTTGTTCACCTCCAGCAGGACCGTGGCGGCGGCTGTCCCGAAGCCTGAACCAGCCTCCAGAGCCGCCGCCGCCGCCTCACGGGCAAGCCCCATCCCCGCCCAACTGGTAGGGTACTTTTGATTAAAAAAGTTTTTTTAAGCACTTTAAATATTGTCATGATAACTGTTTATGGACTGAGGAGATGACATGTGACAACACAGGTAAACAAACACTAATCGAGTTGTCTTTATAGCTAAATACATTCTCCTTTTTAAAAAAGCATGGCTTGTACTTAAAACCCAATGAAAAACTGCCAACTCTTCTTTCTGTCTATATGACTTACTCTTTTGAGTGGTAAAACACATTAAATTGTATTCTATATATTATGTATTATAATTACTGAATATAACCTAATAAACGTAAAACTGAAACAGCCAAAATAACAAAATATTTTGATAGTGTTTTTAGATGGTCCATCAATTGTATGTCCTAGTCAGATGCGAGGAAGCGACCTTGGTTCTGCAGCCTGTACTCGCAGAGGGCGACAGTGGGGACTGCTACACCTGGGGGGCTGTTGACAGGCTGCCGGCCACAGGACTGGGGAAATGAAACCACACAACAGCGAGTTCTGGGGATCTGGTGTGACAGGTAGGTGGGATAGGAGGCCTAAAGGGAGGGGTCCTGGCTTCCTTTGTGTCCTGGACCAGCTTGAGTGCCAGGAGAGACTGTTTTCTACAGCGAGAACTTCAGCAGCTATAAACCACCCCTTCATTTCGCTGTCATTTGATAAGGAGCTCAAAAAGGACAAAGACAGGAAAGAAAATGACAGAGTGGAAACCCAAGCTCCCGCTTAAATGGTTACACTAACGAGAAATACCAAGCTCTGTGCCGTGTATTTGGAAAGAAAACTTGTATGATTTCATTAGCTTAGACTCCATTAAGGAATGTGAAGAAGAAAAGTCCTTGAAAGACAGAAAAATACCCCCAGTGCTCTAAAAATAGGGCTTGTTAAGCGGGAAAAATTTGTAAAAAAAATATTTCATGTAACACTTTCAGTTACTGAGAAGTAAAATATGATAAATTTTAAAAGCTGTAAAATCAAACACTTAACTGTAACAGAGTGCCTCCATACAAAGATATATTAAAATTCTACAAAAATTTCTCAAATAGGAATGTTATACCCAACACCTTTTACTTGTTTTTTCTCAGAATGTTACCTGGCCCCACTAGTCTGTGGGTATGAAGGAAGTCCCATTCCTGAGTTCAGTGGATCTTCCTTCTTAATTGCAGGACACTGGCCCCTTTCCACGCTCCCTACCCTGCCTGGGCACTACCAGGACATTCAGGAATGAGTTCATGTTGTTCCTCAACTACAGCCTCCTTAGGAAGGCCCTCTTGAAGACTGCTGCTTTACCAACCGCCTAGTCTTCCACTGAGGTGTCACTCTGCACCCCAAGAGTGCCATTTGGTGGTATAAGTGAGAGTGTGTGGGTGGTGGTGGTTGTCATGGTGTGGTCCCAACTGCCTGTAGCATTTTATTACCCACATGCTGATGCAGCATTATTTTTTTCATCAGAATTATCTATTATTCAAATATCCCCTCTCTCTGCTGAGACAATCTGTCCCCTCAGTTCTCCTTGACTTCCTCCACTCTGCTCTGTGCCCCTGAATCAAAGAGGAATAAATTTTAAAACCCCATTGTTTTTCAACCAAAAAACAAATCTCCAGTGTATATAAGTTCAGGCAAATAGAAACTTAGGGAGTAGCACCCTCTTGTCCTAAAGACAGACTCTGTGAGTTCCAGCTCAGGGCTCACCTGAACATTCTGCTATACTTTGAATTTTAATAATTTAAAATCATTTTGAGATTTATGCATAATAAACATCTATAAATATAGAAGTACTAAATTTATGAAATACCCAGAAAGAGGATCTAATGAAGATGTCAACCCACCTGTTGCAGTACTGTAGGAACATATGGGTAACCTGGAAAAATGGCTTTCATTTCTGCTGAAGTTCTGAGAAAGAGTAATTATTCCCAAACTTGCTACGATGACACCCCACAATTTATCTGTTATAGCCAGGGCTGTCTTGAAAGTTGAATTATTTTAATTGTGAAAAGAATATACTGCAGATTGCTATCTGAATTATTTTAATGGAGAAAAGAATATGCTACAAATTGCTATTTGCAACATATTGAGAAAAGAATACACTGCAAATTACTCTTCAAGGAAACAAGATGTCATGGGATCAAACCAATGGCAGGATTCCCAGCCTGAGAAGATGTGACCTTGGGCAAATCTCTTACCTCTCTCTGCCTGGACTTCCTCTTCTAAAACTGGGGAAAAGAATAATTCCTCCTTCCTGGGTTGTTGTGAAGACTCAATGAATTATTGTATGTAAAGTTTTTAAAACTGCACCTGGCATACAAAACTGTACTTACCATAAAAGTGCTACTAGAAAGTTTTTAACAAAATTTAAAAAATCCTATTTCAGGGATTGGTTTCTCAGATTAGGTATAAGAGAACTTCCAAATAAAACTTTATACACAGCACTTGGCTTAATAAAAAAAAATTATATCAAGTTGTTTTCCACTTATGCTTGATTTAATATTTTTGTGGGTCAATGGTCTTTAATCAAAAGCAAAATGAATCCACCCTTATGCTGGGACGGTATTTCCTAAAGTATGTTCCTTGGAATCCTGAAGTGTAATATTAGCAGAAAAAAGGGTTCTGTGGTCACTGAGTTTGGGCAGTGCTGAGTTAGATAAAAGTAATTAAGATTCCTTTATCAGGGCCTTGTCAGAGGCTCTCATCCTCTAATATGCACCCCAAGAGTAGTTAGAGTTTCCCAAATGTATTTGAAAATACATGCTTTTATTTACAGAACATCTTGGGAGACTAATGTTCTGTGAAATGTACTTTGATGTTTTCAATGTCCTTTTTTAAAAAGATGGAATGGTGCATTGTTCTAGTTTGCTAATGCTGCCAGAATGCAAAACACCAGAGATTGATTGGCTTTTATAAAAGGGGGTTTATTTGGTTACACAGTTACAGTCTTAAGGCCATAAAGTGTCCAAAGTAACACATCAGCAATCAGGTACCTTCACTGGAAGATGGCCAATGGTGTCCAGAAAACCTCTGTTAGCTGGGAAGGCACGTGGCTGGCATCTGCTCCAAAGTTCTGGTTTCAAAATGGCTTTCTCCCAGGACGTTCCTCTCTAGGCTGCAGTTCCTCAAAAATGTCACTCTTAGTTGCACTTGGGATATTTGTCCTCTCTCAGCTTCTCCGGAGAACGAGTCTGCTTTCAATGGCCATTTTCAGACTGTCTCTCATCTGCAGCTCCTGTGCTTTCTTCAAAGTGTCCCTCTTGGTTGTAGCTCCTCTTCAAAATGTCACTCACAGCTGCACTGAGTTCCTTCTGTTTGTCGGCTCATTTATATGGCTCCACTGATCAAGGCCCACCCAAAGGGCAGGCCAACACTCCATGGAAATTATCCACAGTTGGGTGGGGCCATCTCCACAGAAACACTCAAAAGAATTACAATCTAATCAACACTGATAACGTCTACCCATACAAAATTACATCAAAGATAATGGCTCTTGGGGGACACAATATATTCAAACCAGCATGTGCATCTTGAAAGAATTCACCGATAGGCACAAGAAAACCTGTAGAAGCCTCCTTTTAGATGGCCCAGCAAAACTCAACATGAAGCAGTTCATGTTGTCAACATCGTCATCATCATGACTTACAAGCAGATGATATAACATTTACATAGTACTTTACAAGGCTTTGTCTCATTTGACCTTTCCATACATGCAGAGGTAATAACCTAATTTTACAGATGAGGAAACAGGTTCAGAGGAGAGAGGTGTAGTGATGGGCTCAAGGTCACCCACGTAGTAAAGGTTGACTCAAACCCAGGCTGGCAGCTATTGGATTTCCAATTAAACAATTTCCTCAAGGCGAACACCAAGGCATCTTACATCTGATCTCAATTAGGAGAGCTGATAGTGGAATTGCACTTCTGTGTGGCATGACATGTCACAAGGCATCTGGTGTTTGAGACATGGCATCTGGAGATAGCAGCCAGCATGAGGAACACATAAACTGGCACTTGGTCAAAATTCTGGTGTGACATTTTGGGGCAACTCTATCTTATAGTTCCTGATCTAGTGTATTCTCATGTAGGAACCATCTCTGAACTCCATAAGTGCACAGCTTATTTATACACATATTTATAGCACTCCATGCTCAGGGGATGCTCTTTAGTAAGAGACTCAAAATCACAACTTTCACTAATAATGAATAGCATATGTTTATTGTTAGTGCTACTCAAAATAATCCAGGGCTCTTATGAAGCACTGGCTCCTTCTTATCATCTTAAAAGGATATTGCTAGTGGAATATGACTCCCGGGGAGGAATGTAGACCTGGCATCGTGGGACGGAGAACATCTTCTTGACCAAAAGGGGGATGTGAAAGGAAATGAAATAAGCTTCAGTAGCAGAGAGATTCCAAAAGGAGCCGAGAGGTCACTCTGGTGGGCACTCTTACGCACAATTTAGACATCCCTCTTTAGGTTCTAAAGAATTGGGGTAGCTGGTAGTGGATACCTGAAACTATCAAACTACAACCCAGAACCCATGAATCTCGAAGACAATTGTATAAAAATGTAGCTTATGAGGGGTGACAATGGGATTGGGAAAGCCATAAGGACCACACTCCACTTTGTCTAGTTTATGGATGGATGAGTAGAAAAATAGGGGAAGGAAACAAACAAACAAACAAACAGACAAAGGTACCCAGTGTTCTTTTTTACTTCAATTCCTCTTTTTCACTTTAATTATTATTCTTGTTATTTTTGTGTGTGCTAATGAAGGTGTCAGGGATTGATTTAGGTGATGAATGTACAACTATGTAATGGTACTGTGAACAATCGAATGTATGATTTGTTTTGTATGACTGTGTGGTATGTGAATATATCTCAATAAAATGAAGATAAAATCTCAAAAAAATTTTTCATTAAAATTTTTCTAAACATAAAAAAAAGGATATTGCTTTCTGGAGATACTGTTTTTAAAGTATATAATCATTAATTACTTATTCCTCCTTTCAACCTCATTAGACATGTAATAGAGTATTCGAAGGAAACTTAGGAGTGAGCAACCTGGTGCTCAGAGTTTATTTACTGGTTAATAGATCAGGTATTTTAAAAGCTACTGAGAGCTACTGTTTATTGAGTACTTACTAATGGCCAAGCACCAGGTAAAGTGGTTTACATAATTGATCTTATTGAATCTGTGACACTGAAAGGTAACATATCAAAAAGGTATGTTGAAGTCCTAACCCTGGTACCTGTGAATGGGACCATATTTGGAAACAGGGTCAGTGTAGATGGAAATAGTTAATAAGTTAAAATGAGCTCTTGCTGGACTATGGTGGGCCCTTAATCCAATATGACTAGTGTCCTTATAAGAGGGTGAGAACTCGCAGACAGGAGGGGAGAATGCCAGGTGGTGACAGAGGTACAAACTGAAGTACTGCAGTAGTAAGCAAACGCTAAGGATGGCCAGCAAACCACCAGAAGCTAGGAAGAGGCAAGGAAGGATTCTCCTTTACAGGTTTCAGAGGGAGCATGGCTCTGCTGACATCTTGATTTCAGACTTCTAGCCTCCAGAACTGTAATACATTTCTGTTGTTTTATGCCATCCAGTTTGTGGTAATTTGTTAACGGCAGCCCTCGGAACTAAGACAGTAAATATTAATATCCCATTTTATACACAAGAGAACTGAGGCTTAAGGAGCTTAAATAGCTCCCCAATGTTATGTGGCTAAGAAGTTTATCTGACTCCATCTCTTCTCAACAGCATGATAATGATTGTGGCTTCTCAGCCTCCTTGCCCCAGGCTAGGCTTGGCTCAGTGCCTGCATCAGCAGGTTTGTTGAGTGAATAAACAAACAAGCAAGCTCTGAAACCTCTACAACACCAGCTGGCTTCACCTAAGATTTGTTTTGACAAATACCTTTTGCCTGGGAATGGATAAGATGACTTGACTGGAAGCCCAGAGTGAGGTGCCCCCTTCTGCCTTTTCTCAGGACTGCAGGTGTCTTCTGTTGCCCCTGGAGCACCATTTCCAGTGCCCGTTCGATCGGGACCACCTGTGCTCACCAGCAAAGTGACTGACACAGGCCTCATCCAGGGCACCAAAGGAGGGACCGCCACAGTGGTCAGAGCTCTGATGACAACTGAAAATTTGTCTTTCTCTTGGGCAGTCCCCTACCTGGCCACTGCTTGTGCCCCTCACAGTCAGTTGGCTGTCCTTATGTCTCTCTTCCCAAATCTCCTTATGCCCATAACAAAGGTGGTTCTGGAATATCTATCTCTACTGGGAACAAAGAAAGGCAACCTGCTAGAAGGTATGTAAATAAATAACCCAGTGAACACAGACCACAGGAGGAACCCAGCCTAGTACCAATTTGAGAAGGAGGTGAATTATAAAAAGCAGCTCCTTTTCAGAGGGGCCAGGCCCAGGCAGCTCCTATGCAGGTTGGGGAGGAAATGAGTTTTGCAGGTTGCACTTTGCACTCAGGGAACCATAAAGAAATTTAAAGTAGTTTTTTTCTCAAAGTCTCCAGGGATAAATACCCTCTACATAGCAGGTGGTGGAAAATTGGGCCTGGTACCCCATTTAACTCTTTCCTCCAATTCCACCACCCAAGGGCCTTAACCCCTCCTGCCTGGCTCCAACTGCACCACCTATTGTATCTTATTGTGATCTTAAGTCCCTTCCCAAACTCAGAAAAGGCCTTCCCAGACCTCCTAAGTATCCTTACTCCCTTGTTTTTCCTTATCAAAGGGTGCATCCAGAGATTTACATACCCATAACTATTTTACTATTTTATATATATGTGTGTGTGTGTGTGTATATATATATCACTATCTATCTATATCTGTATCACTATATATATTATCAGCTGTCTCCCCCAGATTGTGAATTGCAGGAGGCAGGGCCATTTTACCTTTGGGTCACCTTTGCATTCTCAGACCCTAGTATAATGCCAGGCACATAATAAGTATCTGTTGGATAAATAAATGAGAATCAGTTAAGAAGCAGGAGAAATTTAAATTTTTAATATAAACCTGATTTTGGGCATAAAATAACTTTGAATGTGTGACATATGTCTGACTTCATTTAGATGCCAATCTGGAATCAAGAATCCTCACTTCCACCTTATTTTTCTCTTACCCATCTACCTGCAGCTTGCCCACTCCCCTACAGAGCGGCAAAACTGCCAGAGAAGGAAATCACTGCAGATGGCAGAGGCTGGGAAAATTTACAGAAGCCTAGAGGGGAAGTGGACGCCCTGATTTCTGGGGAAAGGCGGTGTGTGTGTGGGGGGCTGCAGTTTGAGGGAAGGAATTAAATAGACTTCAGGAAGGCAGAGAAGAGGGGGTTGGATGGTTTCCTATCCCTGGATTATTAGGTGCTAGAAGGAGTGAGGCAGGGTGGCTGCCATGAGCCCCACTCATGGCTGCTAAGGTTGGAAAAGAGCGTTGGTGGTTGAACCCCTGAATGCGCAACCCCCAGAGAGCTCTGTCACCTGCAAGCAGGAGCAGAGAAAGCAGAGTGGGATTGATCTGCTGTTGACAACTGACAGGAGTCACATGGTAGAATATCAGGGGAGCAAAGGTGTCTGAGTGCCAGCCAAGAGCAAACTCAAGATGGCTGACGGAGGGAGCCAGCCCATTCAGGGAAGCAAGGGAGGTCACAAGGAAAGGCTGAGAAGCTGGAAGTGAAGGTGAGGTGGAATAAGAGGCTCAGTAGAAGCCAGGGAGGCTGCATAACGTGGTGGTGGAGACTGGGAGAGTTGAGAGAGCAATTTATCCTATAGGCTCAGGCCACGGTGTGTTAAGATGGCCTTGAGGCCATAATTAAGGTCTAAAAACTAGAAGATATCTGCAAAGATGAGAAAATTCCTTCTGTTATCTTAAACATTTACTAAGCTTTCCTTTCTCAGAGGTCAGCAAGCCACAAAAGTAGACCTGAGACAAATACGAATTGCTTTGTATCTTTGTAAGGTATAAACAACACTCGATTTTTAAATTCAGAACAACCATCCCGCCTGGTTCTACAGATCCTTAGATCAGGAATCAGTCCTGAGAAATAAACTATTTTTAAAATTGGGTGTCTTTCTGGAGGAACTGCGTAACTTCACGTAGCACCCAGTACACGCCACGCACCACCGAGGCCGGAGTGTGTTAGTGTTGTGTAGCGGAGGAGACGTGCATTCCCGGAACGAAGACAAGACGGCCTCAGAAGCTAACGCCCAGCCGCGCCACCCTGTCGCCCGCTAGGAGATCTGGCCGCCAACTCTTGGAGAAAAACATAATGAATATCCCCAGGGGCCTTTTATTTTTCCCTTCCAAGTCAGCCGAGAGAACAAGCGCTCCACGTCCCCGGAAATTGGAAAGGGAATTCATCCCCTCCTGGAGGCTGGGAAGCCCTGCGGAAGCGAGGCCAGCCGCACTTGCGGACACGGTTCCAAAACCTTAAAAGAGCATTCCCCGAGCCCATGTCTTGCTCCTCTACGCTCCCAGCCCTTGGGCCGGCGGTCGTTGTGACCACACACCGGGTGCCCCTTTCCCAGCGCCCTTTCGGCCCCGTGGAGCCACCGGCGTTCGCCTCGGCCAGGGAACCGGGCCCGAGCCTGCCACGGCGCGCGCTTCCCGCCGCCAGGCACGGGCAGCCCGGCAGCCGAGATTTACTGCGGCGCTGGGTGGCGGCTTCCAGGGCCGCCCGGCGCCCTGGCTCCGATTACAGGTTCACACGGGGGGCCCGGCCCGCAGCCGCGCGCCCTCGCGCAGCCCGGCTCCCCTGCCTGCCCGCCCATTCTTCTCCATTCATGCGGACGCCCAGCGCCGCCGCCGCCGCCAGCGCGGCCGCCGTCGCCGTCGCCATCCGCCCCGATTGGCTGGCGGTCGCGGCGCCGGCACTTTCCCACGGCCCGCGGCGCGTGCGGCTCACCGGCGGCGCTGCAGGCGCGACCCTGGCGCGCTGCCAGGCCAATGGGGGCGCGCGGGGCGGGGCCGCGGCCGCCGGCGGGCTGGTGTCCCGGCCCGGCCTTCCCCGCCTCCCCGCCGCCGGCCCAACGCCGCCCGCGCCCCCTCCTTCCTCCGCAGTGGAGCCGCAGTGGAGCCCCAGCGGAGCTCCTGCGGAGCCGACGCACTGCCGCCGGGCAGGGGCGGGTGGCCAGGCAGGGCGGCGACGGCGGCAGGGCCCGCTCTCGCCCTCAGCCTCGCCGCTCCCCTGAGCGGCTGCCAATCATCCTAGAGGGAAGCCGGATTGGCTAGAGGTAGTCTGTTGCCCCGGAGCTGTCGCCCCGCCTCTCCGCTCCCCTCGCCCGCCTTCTCCTACTCCCCCACCCTCCCCAGGGCCCTGGGAAGGGGTGCAGCGTGGGAAAGGGATGGTAGAGTTTTTACCGGAGGCAGAGCGTGAGCCGGATCAGTGTGTGCAGAACGCGAGCAGTCAAGCGCGAAGAGGCGCCGCTGCAGTTAACTCCTCCCTGCCCGCCGCGCAGACCCTCTCCCGGAGCCCCAGCGAAGTCAGCATGAAGCGAACCCACCCCGAGTACAGCTCCTCGGATAGCGAGCTGGACGAGACCATCGAGGTGGAGAAGGAGAGTGCAGACGAGAATGGGTGAGTTGGCCGCGGCAGTGACAGCGCGCGAGGACCCGGGGAGCGCGGTGCTTCGCGCTCACCTTTGCGTGTCGCCCGTTGGCCGGTCCCCGCCAGGGTGAGGGACCCACGAGGCTCTTTCAGGTCCAAGTTGCCAAAACATTCCGATTGCGGGGAGGGCGTGGGGGCGACCCCTCGAATCCCCTCTTTTAACGGCAGTTTCTGATGCCTACCCCCGCCCCCCCCCCTTCATTTCAGAAACTTGAGTTCGGCTCTAGGTTCCATGTCCCCAACAACGTCTTCCCAGATCTTGGCCAGGAAAAGACGGCGAGGCGTGAGTCTCTTTACAATGCTCCTTTCTGTTGTTATTAATTAACGGTAAGAACCACCTTTCTTCTCTTTGGAATTCACACATATAATGGAAATGCCCTCTTTGCTTTGTCTGTTTCCTATAGATCATTGAGAAGCGCCGACGAGACCGGATCAATAACAGTTTGTCGGAGCTCAGGAGGCTGGTACCCAGTGCTTTTGAGAAGCAGGTAATGGACAAAGTAGGTAGACCTCCCCAAGTAGCTACCAGCACCTTCTGAATCCTTCCTCCCATTAATCCGATCCGCATCGGTGTCTTAGAAAATAGCCCTGTTGCTTGTGCTGAAGGATGACTGTATACACAGATTCCAATGTATTTTGTGCAGACAACTCATTTTACTTTAGCACGCACTTTACGATCTACAGAGCACTTCTATCAATCTTCTATTTTTCTAATCTTTAATTGTTTCCCTACCATATTCAGTGCCAAATCAATCTTTTGCCATTCTCTTCTCTAGGGATCTGCTAAGCTAGAAAAAGCCGAGATCCTTCAGATGACCGTGGATCACCTGAAAATGCTGCACACTGCAGGAGGGAAAGGTACATCTCAGGCGTTGGGTGGGGGCTCTCAGGGCTGGAGCGGAGCAAGCAGCAGCCGCAAGACAGGATTGATGCAGTCGCTGCCTTATTTTTACCCTGTGCTTTGGGGGTGGGGAGAGAACGGTGTGTGCGGTTGTCTGTCAGTACATTTGCAAAAGCACTTAGGATTTTTCTCCAGTGAATACATCAGCCCAAGACGCTGCCTATTAGGCTAACTCAGAATATACATGTTGCACCTTCTTTTGGAAAATGTCTATTACCTGCAAGTTATCCTAGAACTGTTACAGTTGTCCATGACAATATTGAGAAAAAGCTTATATTTTTGAAGTATATGATCTTAATTTTACATCCAGGACTAAAAAAAAAAAAAAGAAAAAGAAAAAAAAAAAAAAGAGAGAGAGAGAGAGTGAGCTGTCCCATGACTCCTGAGGAAAGAAACCTGTTGTGGTTAAGTAGAAAAAAACCTAACAGAAGGTTAGAGACCAAGGTCTGTTTGTCTGTCTCCAGCCGGAAAATGCTTTACTGAGGACCAAGCGCCTAAAAGCTCCACGATGATAACTTACATCTGTGTGTCTAATGAATTTCACTGCTCTGTGGTTTCTCTGTCCTTGATGTATTTTTGTTATTGTTGTTGAGGGAAAACATTAAAGGAGTGAACATAGTTTCATCTGCTGTTAGGGTATAATTCCAATTTCGCCTGGCAGCTTCTAATTGGACTTTGAACTTGCATTAGCCTTGTGTATGTATTAAACGCATACTGCTCATGTTGATTAATGCAGGGAGTTTGGTTGACTCCAAAATATTTGGACTTTCAGAGGAACCCGTGAGTACGTGTTTTAAGGATGTGGGTATTTGCCAGAGGGCTGCCTTTAGGGTTGAAGAAATGCGGAATATGATTAAGAATTAAGAGCCAAGCCCTGAGGTGTTTCTTTTGTTCTTTTCCTCAGGCTATTTTGACGCGCATGCCCTTGCAATGGACTATCGGAGTTTGGGATTTCGGGAATGTCTGGCAGAAGTTGCTCGTTACCTGAGCATCATTGAAGGACTAGATGCCTCTGACCCGCTTCGAGTCCGACTGGTCTCGCATCTCAACAACTACGCCTCCCAGCGGGAGGCCGCGAGTGGCGCCCACGCGAGCCTTGGACACATTCCCTGGGGGGGCGCCTTCGGACATCACCCGCACATTGCGCACCCCCTGTTGCTGCCGCAGAACGGCCACGGGAACCCTGGCACCACGTCCTCGCCCACGGAACCACACCACCAGGGCCGATTGGCCTCGGCACATCCGGAGGCGCCCGCCTTGCGAGCGCCCCCTAACGGCGGCCTTGGACCGGTGCTGCCCGTGGCCACGTCCGCCTCCAAACTCTCGCCGCCCCTGCTCTCTTCGGTGGCCTCCCTGTCCGCCTTCCCCTTCTCTTTTGGCTCCTTCCACTTACTCTCTCCCAATGCGCTGAGCCCTTCGGCACCCACGCAGGCAGCAAATCTTGGCAAGCCTTATAGACCTTGGGGGACTGAGATTGGAGCTTTTTAGAGGACCGATGCTGTAGAATGAGGGAGGGGAAAGCTTACAATCCCAGCTGAGCTGGACTGTTGCCAACACCACCTTAAAGTCATCCTTAAAAGTAGAAAGAAAAAAGGTACACTTTCAGATAACTTTTGTTTAAAGGCTAAAGGTTTTTGTTGGTTTTCTTTTTTAATGTCTTTTATTTTGTATCATGTCACATATTAGCAGTTTTTAAAAACTAGTTGCTAAATTTTGTTCAAAACATTAAATTGAAGTAGTGAGTTTAAACCAATACTTGGGGGTAGGTTTGTACTGTGCCTAATTTACTTTGTAAACATGTCTGTCCAAGAATGATTCCAGTCTTGCCTCAAGGTTTTGGGAATTCTAACATTTAGGTCTGTTTTTCTCCTTGTATAGTTAAAGTTTGGTTTTAGAATTAACTTTTCAAACCATTATGCTCATTGTTAACATAATTCTATTTGTTAATATTTTGGCAGATTATGGTGTATAAATAAGTCTTTTTTTGGGGGGGACTATATTGAATTTTTATATTTCTAAACAAAGCGTTGACAAATCAGATGATCAGCTTTATCCAAGATGGAAGACTAGTTAATTCTTTGCCTCCTGAAGCAATAAGATGAATGTACAAACCATCCCATGGTCCTGAATCCATATGACCAAATGCTGTCTCTCTGTCAGGACTCAAAGCTGTGACTTAGGAGAGAGCCACTGAGGTTTGGTCCCCATCCTGAGTGTTGGCAGGTAGAAGTCTGAAGATAACTGCATAAATTATGCCCACATTTATGAGTGGCCAGCAATGCAATGGATTTTTAATCTCCTGGGTCTAAAATTTAACAATGTTAAATGGATAAGTGATTATGGCGTGCAGATGGTCAATCAAATAGAGCAGTGGAACCTGTTATATGCATAACTTAATTTTCCTGGAACATCCATACATTCTTTTAACTGGAAATTTTTATGTTATGTTTTCCTTTGGGGGCATGAGAATGTTGTTGAGATATATAAAAGGGCTTTGCTGCCTTATTCTCTTTGGTTTATTTAATTGGATTTGGACTATAAAAGTATCATTTTACAAGTTTATTCCTTTAGCAAGTGTTGTTTCAATGACCTCCACTGAACTGGGTTTGGCCTCTGTTGTACTGATGTGTTGTGACTAAATAAAAAAGAAAGAACAAAGCATTCTACTCTATATGTCTTACATACCTTGGCCTTGCCCTCTACTGACTAAGAAAATACATTTTCTTTCATTTTCATTTTGCCTGGTGATCAGTTTTCTTATGTTTAGATTTCATTATTCTTGGACTTCTCCAGGGTGTGAGTTAGTGCTATTGAGTGAGGTGCCTTCATCACAATATAGACCTTTGGCTTGATTCCCACAAGGGGACAGACAGCTTTTTTTAGGGTCAGTGGTCTGGCCCTAAATTGTGGCCATCTATCCACAAGGAAAAGCCCAAGTCAGACTGGGAGTTGCAAGGGTGAGAAAGAACTACAATGAAATCTTTTAAAACCAGCTGGCCATTTGACAGATTTTACTGAGAACATTTACCATGTGCTCAGTTCTATGCTGAAAGAAAAATGTATTTAATTAATTTATTTTTAAAAGGCAAAACAGCAACAACAAAAACCACCAAAAACAAAAAAAACTTCGCTACCTCTGCAGCCTGCGCAGGGCCCTGGAATCTGTGGCTGATGAGCAGTGGTGGGCTGTAATTCTGCACCTGCACAGCTCCAGGAGCCTTCCCTTGTCTGGTTTCCAAGGAATTGATTTAACCCATTAGTTGCATTTGACTCCTGAGCTGTGTAGTAAGGCAGCCCACATGTGCTTTAGGTTAGAACAAAACCCTGCCAGAACAGAGGCAGTAAATGGGGCCCCAGGGAGAGGAGTGCCTTCCCATTGCCTTAAAAGTAGCCCTCCTGCCAATTAAGGAGTGGCATCCGCCCCGGAGCCAGGGGCCGGCTCTAAGCTCAGGAGTTTGCCTTGATCTGAGGGTGGTGGAAACGAGAGGGAGAAAACCTGCTCTGGCAAGACGATAGAAAAAAGCCTTCCTTTTCTTTGCTCAGCCACTGAGATCCTCCTCCCTGCTCTGATTAAGAAATGAAGGCAGGAAGGCAAACAGAAGTTTGGACTTTGAACTTGAGCAGCGACTTCTGGGTCGCTGTGAGGCAAATGGAGACTGTGGCATTTTTGTGATTGTAGGTTTCAAACGCTAGGTCCCACTCAACATTTCTCTGCATGGCCTCGGATGTTGGTTGCTCTCCTGATGCTCAGCTCTGTTCTTAGAGCTGCCTGTGCCACGCAGGCGCTGCTTCCGTCTGTAATAAACGCTGTGATGGGAAGGGCTATGATGATTTCTGCCAAGTGTTCATTTAATTTTAGAAACCTCGATTCCAAATGGCATCCCAGCCTTGCTGAACATCGTGCTTGGACTGGCTTCGAGTCTCCTGCAGTTACCCAGGTGTGGATGGCTGCAGATGGGGTACCACGAGCTCATGCCTCTCATTTGGCTGCTTCTGTTGAGCACCTTCCTTGCCACTGTCATGAAGCCATTATCCTGATCTGGTTAGTACTTTTTTCTTTCTTTTTTTGGGGGGTGGGGGATGGGAGGTCATTTTCAAGATTACATTGTTTCTTTTTAAACTCCTTCTGGGGGACAGGTTTCTGAGACTTGTGCAGGTGGAGCTGGAGCTTCCTGGGAAGCAGGGAAGAATTGTGACTAAGCCAGTAGTATCATGTAGAAAGATTAATGTAGAGAACCCCTCACTTCTATTCTGCATTGATGCACTAAGAAGAGAAAAGGTCAGGGTTTCAGGCCCAGCACACTTTTATTCTCTGTCTACATTTATGCATCTACCCATGTAGGCAAAATGTTAAAGACCCGTTAAGTTACCTTATGAAGAAAATAATATCACTGCTCATAACAAATCTTGAAAGACCTTGATAATTACCCAATTAGTTCATTAAATGTATTACTATGCATTAATGAAACGAAGGATTCTTTGGGCAGGAGTCTAATAGAAAAAAAAATCCAGGAACTATCATTTCTAATTTATTCAATATAGCTAAATTAGGAAGTGATTTTTATTCATCTTTTCTTTGCCCTGTTCTGTTCCTCACTAAAATCATGATATTTTAAATATAGATTACTTAAATTTAAAATCCCTCTGGAAATGTTACATTTCCTAGCTATACTTTTCCCTAGTCACTCTGGTCTACATCAGTATCACAGCTTTGATGCCTTCATTAGTTCCCGGTGATTATTTATAATTAAAACAACTTCAGAGCTAACTTCATCTGAGGCACAGCTTCAAATATGGCCCAATTTCTTTCACAGCTGGAGCTCCAGGGAACGATGGCATCTTGGGAAGAGGACCCAAATCCTGGTTCCAGCTCTGCTTTTACTTAATTGGGTGACCTTGGGTAAGTTGTTAAAGTTCTCTGGACCCCACTTTCCTCATCTGTCAAACACGCTGTTGGACTGGATGGGGGTCCCAGACACGTGCTCCCGTGGTCCAGGCAGGACCCGGTGGTCAGTGATGGCCCAGGGGCTTTTGTCCCCAGCACTAGTTCATGCCAATTGCTCCTATGTAGGAAGTTTGATCCAGTGTTGCCAGATTTTTCAAGTTTTCAAGAATATCTCCAATTTTGGCTTTTTATGTTAAATTGTCCAGTTTTTATGGATTGGTAACTAATTCACCAAAAACCCCTCGGCCAGCAGGACTAGTCAGTGGCCTGCAACTTGTACCAGATGAGAGGTAAGGTCTTTGCCATTCCTCAGCCTCTTGGGATCTAATCAGAATGGCTCCCTGGAGGTCTAGAATTTTCTAATATCCTTGTCATGCATGGCCTTTGAAAATGCGTAATGGATAAATACACGGCTGAAATAAAATCACCGTCAGTGATTAGGCAGCTGTAGGTATCCTTTAAAGATAATGGGCAGAGTTTTCTCTAAAAACCACCTCTGGGTTATCAAATTTCCTCAAGGAAAAACAAAGCAAGGTGAGAGAAGCTAATATTGCTCTTTTTGTATTAGGTCTCCATATTATACACACAGGAACCTCTTCAGAAGATGCTCTCGACCTGGCCCTTGTGCTCACTTTTTGAAGGAGGAGGACAGGTTCTCAGTCCGGTGGCCTTAAATGAAAGAGCGAGCGTGTAGCTTGTGTGTGACTCAGCACACTGAAGTATTAAAAGGCGCCGTCTGATTTCAGGAAGTAAGAAGTCCCAGCAAAAAGCAAGCTGTTTTGAACCTCAACTTGAAATATAATGCCTGCCTTGATCTTGATGAGCTGTGGTGCTGAGCTGCTTTTCACTCAGATGTTTCAATTTTCTGCTGGGGCTGGGGTGGGGAGAGGGGAGAAAAAAGGACAGGAAAAAGAAACCCAGGCCTTTCTTTGGGAGCTGTCTGTACTGTCATGCATTTGCTGCAGAACTCTTTCCCGGGGCCACAAGTCTCAGCAAAATCTGAGGTGGACAAATGTCCCCAAGAGATAGGTTTGGGGAACAGGAGCAGGTTTCCAGATTTTGTGTTAATAGGCTGTAATAATAACATGCTCTTTTTTGTAGTCACATTATAAAATTTATTATATTTACAATTGTGTTGGTATTTTTTGTTACATTAAGTGCTTTATGTTGGGTTTTGACGTATACTCAAGTTAAAAGACTACATCTAAATTTCAAAACTCTTACTCTTTCAGAAGCAATGATTAGGTGGTCTGTGGCTTGGCTTAACAAAGAGACTTGAAAAGATCATGTTTAAGGCAGAAAGAGACTGGCTGTTACTCGGAGAGAGGGGACTCCTGAAAATTTTCTGAAACTACTTTTAGTGCTTTGTTTTGTTTTATTATAAAATATCTCCCCTGGGGCATGGTTTTGTTCCTGGAATATAGGAATGTTCCATGAATGCCAAATTGAATCATAAAATTAAACAATGAAATATATGAGCCTTTCGTCATCCGCTTTGACCTCATTTCCTACCACTCTCCCCTCCGTCACTCTGCTCTGGCCGTGCTGGCCCTTTACTGTTGCTGGAAGATGCCCACTCTACTTTCACTTCCAAGCCTTTGCACTGGCTGTTCCCTCATCCTGGAATGCTCTTCCCCCAGTGATCTGCTGTCAGCTCTGTAACCTGTTGGGGCTCTGTTCAAAGATTACCTTCCCCATGTGACCTACCCTTAAAACCCTGTTTAAACAGGGTTTTAAACAGCCACTCCACTCTCACCTCATCATTCCGACCCCCACCACTCCTTACCTCCCTTTACTCTTTTGTTTTACTCCATAGTACTTAGCACTATCTGACAGAATATATATTCCATTGATTATGTACTTATTATCAGTTTTTGCCTGGTTGGTTCACTTCTGCAGTCCTGTCACTTAAAATAGTACCTGGCATCTAGGAGGCACTCAATAAATATGGGCTGAATGAATGAATGAATGAATGAATTTCACCCACCCCTTTCCTACTGAAGCAGAACAGATCTTGACAGACATGTCTCTATCCCCACAGCCCCATCCTCAATCTTATATACTAAAGACCACTAGGGAAGGTAATTTTATGATTTGCTTCAGTATGTTCTCTTCACTATTATCCAATTATGCTTTTTATTTTTAAAAACATCTAACTCAAACATCATCCTTCAAATGTATTTTCTTTTGTGTGTGTGCTTAGTGGAGACAAAGGAAAATTGTTCATGTTTTTAATATTCCCCACAAAAGACCTTGCTTTCCCCTGAAGATATTGAGTTCTTAATTCATCCTTCAGCCTCCACTTTCTCTCCAGTCGTGGGTCTTGGCATTTTTGATCTTGCCACATTTTTGTTCAACCTTTTCATCTGAGAGGTTTCTCTGAAGTCCTCTCATTTAATACGACTCTGAAATTAGTGCTCAGGTTTGCACGGGTCCTACTGTAGTGGCATAACCACTGTGGGGTTGAAGCACCTGGCACTTTTCTGGGGGAACGACAGGTATCATTAAGCATATATATATATCACAAAAGTGCTATATTCCTGATTCTTACTCAGTTGAGTCTCAAAATGGCCTTTAGTTGTTATATTTGCCCTCTGCCCTCACATGATTGTTTATGCCCCCTGTGGCCTTCCTTCTTGAAGTTTGCAGTTTGTGGATCTCTACTTGGAGACCTTCTGGTATGCATTTAGGTACAGCTGCACCTCTGGAAGGGAATTTGAAATACTTATCTTTCCCTCAAAATTTAAGAATTCTCCGTGCCCTGCACCTTTACCACCACCTCTCACCAACTTACTAATTTCCCATTTTATTATTCAAGTTACTGTTTTTCATTTTTACTACTAAAAAAAAAAGGAGACCCAATGCCATGTTTGTACTATTTTGATAATACAAAAGAGCTTTTGTGGCCATTAAAAATTACTCTGAGTAAAATGCAAATTGAAATCTTTCTTGATTTATGTGATATATTTTCTAAGAGTTCCAAATACTTTCACATATATATTTCAAATACCTTTATGCTTATGAAACACTCAGGGTTGGGAAGTGATTGTAAATAATAAAAAAAATGTACTCAGTTGCTATCGGCTACTGATAATTTCATTAGCCTGAGGCCATGGAATCCTATCCTGATATCTAAAGACTCTTCCACTCTCACCTTAGGGTTTATACCTTGTAATTCAACAGATAGAGAGTAAGGGCATTGCCAGTAAGGAAGAGGGGCTCCTCAACCAAAAGTCTGAGAGCTGGTTAGCAGATTTGATCTTGGGGCATTGCACCTCTTGCATTCTCTTGTAGATCTGCTGAATTCTGGTTTTAAACACATTCCTGCTTTCCAGTAAGAAAGTTAGAGGGATGTTGGGGCAGAAGGGGGAAATGTGTGAGTGTAGGGGGGGCGTGGGGCAGCATCTGCATTTATGAAAAAGGAGAGAAAAAAAGAAGTTCTATCATAGAACAGATGACATACCACCTACCCAGCGTGCACAGGAGAGCAAAGCTAATAAAAAGTTTAAATGAGAAAAGATTAAAGGAACTAAGATGTCAGGGTTTTAAATAGATGGGCAAACCATACCTGTCATGTTTAACCATAGCCCCCAGAGCTGATCCCCATCCCATGGGGGAGGGGATGAAAAAGGAAATCACTGGCATTTTGAGGGGCTGGCTCAGCGGGGATTTTCTCTCCCTCTCTGTGGGGAATAGCAGAGTTGAAAAGTTTCACTAGGGATTGCAGTGGCTAAATGAGATTACAGGGTTCACAGAGAGGGGATTTGAGGCTTGGACCACTGTCCAGGCTGAAGGCAGACAGAGCTGCCTTTCTCTGCATGGGGTGTGGTTCTTGAAAATGGGTTTGGGGTGAAGTTGAACATCTCCCTCCAAAAACCATACACGTCCTCTACTTGGAAATCATCACATCAGCAGCCAAGATGGAAAGGAACAGAGCCAGAGTGAGAACATGGGTGCCTCCCACCCCATGTTATATGAGAGGATGACTGCCAACCCTCTTCTCCCTCCGTCAACACTAGAAGAGTAACCTTTGGGAAGGTGAGGAGTGGAGGAAAACTAGAACTGGAATATGGCCAAGAACTTGAACCACCACCACTCTCCTACTCTCCCCAGGTGCTAGGAGAGAAAGAGGAGCTAACAGGCAGACAGTGCCTCCCTCCCTCGCTAAGCCTGTCTCCCCAGGTTTTAGCTGGCGATGGGATAGCAGATGAGTTTCAAAATTGAAAGGAGATCGGTATTTTAAAATGGACTGAAGCTTTGTTTATGGAAAGTGACAAGACAATTCTTTGATCTGTCCAAGCTGTTATTAAGAAAAAACAAAGAGAGATATGTCACATTATGATTGAAAGCAGTTATTGCAAACAAAAATTTTCTTTTTAAAAAATAGACTATTTATTTATTCATTTATTTTTATTTTGAAATAATCTCAAACTTATAGGACAGTTAAAAAATGATGCAACCCCATTCAGAGAATTCTAATATATTCCTCCAGACACCTAATTCACCACTATAAACATTTTGCCACATTTGCTGTATGATTCTACCTATTCATTCATCAATTTATCTTATCAATCCATTTTATGAAACTTGAGTGTAGGTTGTTCCTTGAATCCTTAACACTGTTATGCACATTTCCTAAGAGCAAGGATATTCACTTATGTAACCACCTTAAGTACAGCTATAAAGTTTAAGAAATTTCACATCGATATAAAGCTTATAGTCTGTATTCCAATTTGTTTTTCAGATGTCCCAATAATGTCCTTTTGAGCCTTTTCTCCTCCCTTATTGGATCCCATCCAGGATAGTGTATTTGTGATTTGTCATTATCTTTTTAGTTCCCCTCTCTCTCTCTCAATAGTGGAAACATGTTATATGAACTTTCCCATCTCAATCACTCTCAAACATATAGCGAGATTAATCATATTCACAATGTTGCAGTACCCTCATGCCTTCCATTACTAAAACTTCCCCATCTCCCCAAACAGAAACCCTATACCCATATCCATTAGCTCCCCATCCCCTCTGATCCCTGCCCCTGGCAACCTATACCCTACTTTTTGTTTCTATGAGCTTGCGTATTTGCTGATATGCTTTCCTTTATCTCTTTCATCATCTTGAAGACCATTTTTAAAAAGTCATTGTCTGGTATGTGCAAAGTCTGCTGTTTTGCATTGATGGTTTCTGACATTTTATCTTGTCCCATTGGATGGGTCATCATTTCCTGTTTCTTTGTATATTTTGTAATCTTTTTCTGAAACTTGGACATTTTGATACTCTAATGATTATCTCTGAAATTTAATCTCCGAGGTGTCTGTTCCTTAAGTTTATATCCAGTTAGTGTTATGATAGAGATTTCCTTGAATGCTAGGAACTAACAACAAAACAAAACAAAACACACCTTTTATAGTCTTTGCAGATTGGCTTTGTGTTGGCTGGTACTCTCCTTTGGTGTTTAACTACCCTAACAATGAACTGGAAGAACAGCCCAAGGCAAAAGCATAGAGACATTTCTGGTCTATTCTGAGCATGTGTCTTGTATTGGGTATGCACTGGAGACTCCCTCAGTTACAGAGATCCCAATGCCCCTTCTTCCCCCTTAGATGGATTTTTTCTCCCTGTCCCTGGCGCTCTATTGTATGTCTTAAAGCTGCTGATCCTTTGCCCCAGGCTGCTGCAATTTGATTGTTTCTTACACTGATTTAGCTGCCCACTGATTTAGCTTTCCCATGAGCCACTTCTGCATGCAGAGCAAGTCCTGGGATGGCAAGCCAGAGATGAGTATCCTGGTTCAGTCTTTCAAGTTGCCACCAGGCAGATTAGTACATTCATGCACACTGGTGTGCTCATAGGGCTTACTCTGCTCCTTCCAGGACCAGGATCAGGGGTCTGCACTGAGCTTATGGCCAGGTCCACACCATGCCAGGGAGGAGGAAGGGGAGGATCTGCAACGGTGTCATGAGTTTTTCCTACCTGTTTTTAAGTTGCCTTTTTCTTGATTTGGTGCTTGCTCTGTTACTGCACCCCTTTAACCATTATCCAGAGCTCTAAGGAAGATGATTCTACCAGTTTTTGCTTATTGTTTAAAAATTCCATGGGAGGAATGGAGCACTGAAGCATCTCACTCCTCCATCTTGGTGACATCACTCCTAAAACCATTCCTTAGTTGTGCCTCACTCAGGGCAACTGCTCAGTCAGTCCCAGTATGGAACAGTACACGCTTAGTCAAAAGAATGCCATCCTAGCATATGGAAGGAGCTTATGTGTGGGATTGCTAAACAAGTGTCTGTGTCTTTGGAGAATAGTGCAGCATGAAACAGATACTGGAGGATGGGATTTTTTTAAAAAAGAGAAGGTGAATTTTCCATCCCATAAACCAGTTAGTTTAATGTTAATACAGGGCAAAGGTTTAAGACAAATTATTAAAACCATTATCTGGAGCACTTATGAAAATAAATGATGAAAACCAAAGCTTAAGACATGCCTTACTAACCTTAGTTCCTTTTGAAAAGGTTTACTATGCTGGGCCATCAGGGGGATACTACAGAATGTTATATCTGTACTGCAGCAAGGTATTTAACTAAGTGTTTCCTTATCTCCTAGAACAGTAATAGAAATGCAAGCTAGAAGATGGGACAGTTAGTAGGCTCAGTAACTGGTTGAATGACAGCAATGCTTTTATTTTAGCACTTGCAATATGTCAGGTACTGGGTAAGGGAACTTTTTATACATTACCTCCAGTCCTTAAGAGTGGTTACTATAAAAGGTCAGCATTATCATCTCTGTTTACAGATGAGGAAATGAAATTTTACAAGATGAAGATACTTGTCTGAAATCATCCAATTATTAAGAGAGAAAGCTAGAATTCAAAGGCAGATCCAAAGTCATTTTATTTTATTTTTCAACACCCCAACACAACTTATCAATTGATGGTTTTCAACTTGGTAGGACATCTTCCGTGATACTTTCTTGAGACTACCACTACACTAGTCTGAAAATGGAACAAACTTCTTTGGGAGAAAATGAGCTTTCTGGTATAGAGGGTGATGAAGCAGAGGCTGGTCTACTCTGGATGTTGTAAAAAGGCTTCAGGTATGAAACTGATTAGGGGTTCTAAGACTTTCTAAGAGTGATAGTACATGGATACAGATGTTTTAAAGAGATTAATACTCTCTAGATCATAAACTACCACATGCGTGCATTTCTTGAGGCTTACAAGTGCAACCTTCCCACCTCTATGCGCACAATAGCCTTCCCCCTATTTTACAAAAGAGAGCTATACCCATCAACCATCCCAAATCTGGAGACACAAAAACCAACAAGACACCAAACAAAGGGACAATTCTAAAACTTGGTTGCAGGGAACTCTTCCTTAATGATAAGGAGCTATAAACTCACCATTGGCTTACTGCTTTTGCCTTAACATATTTTTGCTATGGATGAAGCATGTGTTAGAAAATATGGTGTTTTGGTTCATGTTCACATGTTCTGAATTCAGGAATATTGAAGGGAGGAGCAGTGGGAGTGATGGCAATGACCACTTAATGGTCTTGCCTCTTCCATTCTCAAAATGTTGATGAAGATGGCATCCATCTCTAGAGAGTCCAGAGAGAACAAAGCAAAGATTCTGTGGGGATGTGGAATGGCAGTAGGAGTCCAAAGAGAAAAGGAACAATGTAAAATTTCCCAGTGCTCAAGAGGAGCTTGTTTATGTATTTTAAAAAGGGTTGATGGTTGATATCAAATCATTACAGTATTTAGATTTCATTGACTACCTTTAATATTTTATTAGTAGACATCAGCATTTATAATACCTGAAATTGCATTTTTCCCACTATTTAAACTTAGGAAAAATTTTAGATGTCAATTTTAACATGTGGTTAAATTTTAACAATTTTAACAATTGTTTTATGCAATCCAGAAAGCTTTAATGCCACTGATTTAGATGGATTTTAAACTCCAAACCCTTTTATTATAAGAGATGTGGGTAGGTGTCTGGAATTAAATTTAGTTCAAATCAGGTTGCCACCTGAAACACTAGCTTTTTTGAGCCTCAGTCTTCATCTGAGAAATGGGATACTAGCAGAGCCTTCACCATGGGGATACTATGGGGATTACCATGAGGATTAATGGGGATAATGTATCGAAGGCACCTAGTGCAGTGTTTGGTATGAAATAGGGATATGAGGAAGAAAAAAGTAATGCTAATTTAAAGAGCTATTGCAATTTTATGTGGGTGGTCTTTGAGAAACACTAAGTTCCACATAGTGGGAGAGGGTCTCTTTCTGTGGGTAGAATACAGTAGTGGGTGTGTTTGGCTATGAAAGGTGGGGAATTATGGGCACAGCAGTTTAGACAAACTCTTCATACCATAGCACAGTACTCAGCTCACCTCCTCTGTTCTGCTCACCCGTTTTCACTGGGCCCACCAAAAGTTATCATCTTCTTTACTGGGGTTGGGACTGGGGTGAAGGGATAAGATGATGGGTATGGGGTGGGTGGAAGGGAAACAGTGGAGGAAGAGAGCAGGGAATGGCAGGCAGCTCATTTTGGAATGCTGGGAGGCAGAGGTTTACTTGTGTTCTCCTGCCCAATCTCTCCAGATGTGGTGAAAGAAAGGGTTGCCAGGTGCTCAGAGAGTCCGGCCTTCCTGCTGCCCTCTGGGAATTCCTAGCCGGCCAGAGCATCCAGAATGATCCTGTTCCGGTTTGCTAATGATGCCGTTTATGCAAAACACCAGAAATGGACTGGCTTTTATAAAGGGGGTTTATTTGGTTACAAAGTTACAGTCTTAAGGCCATAAAGTGTTCAAGGCAAGGCATCAATAGGGTACCTTCCTGAAGGATGGCCATTGGGGTCTGGAAAATCTCTGTTAGCTTGGAAGGCACGTGGCTGGCGTCCGCTTGTTCCTAGGTTGCACTTCAAAACTGGCGTTCTCCAAAATGTTGCTCTTGGGGCATTCTGTCCTCTCTTAGCTACAGCTCCTTTTCAAAATGTCACTCACAGCTGCACAGAGTTCCTTCTTTTTGTGAGCTCATTTCTATGGCTCCAGTGATTTAATTCAGACCCACTCTGAATGGGTGGGGTTACACCTCCATGGAAATATCCAATCAAAGACATCATCCACAGTTGGGTGGGTCATATCTCCATGGAAACATCCAATCAAAAGGCCATGTCCTAATCAAAAAGATTAATCAATCTGCCCCCACAAGATTGCATCAAAGATAATGGCGTTCTGGGGGACATAATACATCCAAACTGGCACAGATCCCTATTGATATTTTAGCTGTACTGTTAAACCTCTACCGTGTGGTGCCACCAGGTAGAACATATTTGGATGGCACAGTCTGATTCTCAGATTCCCAGCTGGCCATTTGCACAGGTTCACCAGGTCATTTCATCAACCTCCCACTGACTTGCTCCTGCAGTGTTTTGGTACACCTCTTATCACATTATGGTGGAATTTTACGTGCTAGGGCTGCTAAAGTTGGAGGCTGTATGCTAGAGTGGGAAAGAGGTCTTGAGGGGAGGAGAGAGGCCTACAAAGATAAAATTAAGTTGTAGTTGGTGTTAACCTCTCTCAAACCAGGAAGAATTTCCCAATGGGGAGGACTGCCAAAAGAATTTCTTAGGACACAAATATTTAAAATTTATTTTGAAGTTGTTTATCACCTTCTGCCATAATTACATCCTTGTAACCCCCAAAGCTTCAGTAAAAATCTGAATACATAATAGGTTCCTGTTATGATGCTTTAGGACAGTGGATCTCAATTTGGCCACATATTAGAGTCACTTGGGGAGATCCAGAAAAATCCCAATGGCCAGTCCACACTCCAGACCATTAAATCAGAAGCTCTGGAGGTGGTTTCGGATATTTGCAAATATCCTCCAGGTGATTCAAAAAATGTGCAGCCAGGGTTGATAATTACTGTTCTAGGCAAACGAAAGAAGGAAGGTTGTGTAGAGCTTGGGTAAAGCATTCAGGCAGCAAGGACAGAGCTTGGTCACTGAGAGTGAGGTTGCTTTTGAAGCTGCTCCTGAGTTCAGCCAACCAGGATGCAGCCTTTAGCCTATTGTCCCTTTACCCAGGGAGCTTGCAATAAGAGCAACAGACTTTCTCCACCAATTAAAGAGAGTGGGTGGAAAATAAACCCTGGTGTTCATGGTCAACATTGATTCTCAGTGATATTTTCTTTGAGTTGAGCTAACTATCATTTTTCTGTAGATTTGGAACTTGACTCCCTTCCAAAGAGAATGAAATCTGGCCACTGATTCAGCCAGCCGTGTAAACTCCCCCTCTTACCCATCTCTAGCCATGTGGTTTCTAGACATCTTCCCTGGGCCTGTGTGTGGGAGAGGATAGCCAGAAGCTGTGCTGGAAACACACTGGGGAAAGCTGCTGTGTGTAGCTCAGAACTCATAGGAGAGACAGGGACAGGCCATTAGTGTGAGAGAGTGGGGTCGAGTAGTAAAGGCCTAAAGAAGTCATATAGGATTAGTCCAAGGCTTAATAAAAGGTATCAACTACCCTGACTTCTTCACATTCCAGCCTGGAAGATCCACCTTCTTTTTTTATCTCCTCCTCCTGTAACACTTATTTTCCTGATCATTCTTTTGGTTCCTTAACTAGATACAAGAATGTCTGGCTTTGTTACTTAACCATTTCACATGTATGTGCTTTGTCTTGCCACTAGATACAGAATTGATTTTCTGGGGGCTTGGTGGTTGCATGACAATGAAATCTATTTACTGATAAAGAGACCATGTCTGTCTTTCTTTCCTCCCTCCTCTTTCTCTCCTTATCTCCCTTCTTCCCTTCTTCTCTTCCTTCTTTCTGTGCTTATCTATAAGGACAAAACTATGCATAGAGCACCAATGAGAAATGTGTACATGAAAAAAAAATGAAGGAACCAATCATGCTTTGGGAATTTTTTGGCACATACATATGTCCATCTTTTGCTCATGGGTATGGGTTTAACTGGGCAAATACTGTGTACATAGCACTATGGCACAGAGAGAGAAGTGCAGAGTCACGTTAAAAAAGCAAGGTCACGCAGATGGACTGATGAGGGAATACTCAAGAAAGAGCCAATATGATACCTGGGCCAACAGTGTTGAGCCTGAAGTCTAAAGGGCAAGGCGAGGTCAGAAGCTCGGGGCATCGGGAGCAGGAGAGCATGCAGAGGAGCAGCAGGTACAGGAGGGCTTCCGCATCCAGACTGTGAAGACGAGGGAACCCTGGAGTTCTAGGCCGGCTCTGCTGTTCGGCCGTGGGCCAGATCATGCATCAGAATGAAAGGAACCAACTGACTTGTGGGTTGTGGAGTAGCATCTCTGGGGATCTGAAAGCAATGAAGCCAATAAGGTGGAAGGAATTAGGACCCTGAGAATCTGCCCTGATCAACATGCATGAGTGTCGGAAACCCACGTGAGCCTAGGGTGGTTCTTGAGTGGTTTGCTATCCCTGTCCTCCATCTGACTTCTCTTCAAAGGCAAATTGTTTTTGTGGTAAAGCACTGAATTAATCACCCTTACTTTTTTCTTTTTCTTTCTTTCTTTCTTTCTTTCTTTCTTTCTTTCTTTCTTTCTTTCTTTTTTTTTTTTTGAGGCTGTAGTGGAACTGTTTAATAGATGGACTTAAGATTTCTGAGAAATTAGGGAAAACTTCCCTAAGTAAGTGATATTTAAGCTGACCTGAAGAATATGCAGTCAAAAGCAGGGTAAGAGTATTCCAAACAGAAGGAATCCAGCTCTTCCTTTTGATTGACTGGTAACTGGTATTTGCTGTTGGAGCAAAATGTGCAAAGTTTATTATGTTTTGTTCTTTATTTTATGTCAGATACTCTAAGCAATTTAATATAATTAGATCAGGTTATTTTGGAATTAATATGACATGTGCATACATTCTTTCTAATTTGATTTAAAAGTTATGGGTCTCTGAGCAGATTTTGAGGAGTTAGGATGTTTTAGACTCTTCTATAGTCATCCTCCCAAGGCTCAGTGTCAGCCGTAAGCATTAGGCCTCTATTGAAACAGAAATCCTACAGGTACTTCTCTCCTCTTTTAGTAACAGTATCTCAATTTTAACACTGGACAGCAATGCATTTTTAAGCCCCCTTTTTAGCTGGATATGATTATGGGATGAGATTCTGCTCAGTGAGATGTAATTAGAAACACTGGGCAGGAATTTTGAATGTAAGATTTAGGTGCAATCTTCTTATGCCATCTCTACCTCTTGCATGTGGATGTGATGGCCGGAGCCCCAGATCCACCTGGGATCATGAGGCAATGAGTTAAGGATGGTGGAGCAGAAAGACAGAAGGATCTGCGTCCTAATGTCTGAGGATCTGTTTATTCCAGTCCAGCTCTGGGCCACTGTTACATACAGCTGAATCTAATTCTGACTGATATAAAGAGGTAAAACCAAATCCGTTTTAGACAAAGAGAATCACAGTAGGGCTAGAAAGAATGCAAGAAACCAATTGTTTTACAGGAAGGAAATCAGAGCCAGAGCTGAAAACAAAATGACTTGCACCATTCATCATGCAAACATTTACTGAACAGGCCCTGGTGGCGAGGTTCTTTGCAGAAGCTGGGAGCACAGCCATGGAACAAGGCGGGGTTCTGGCTCCCTTGAGACAGCAGAAATGGAGCTGGATGGACCAGCCACCTTCCGCCCCACACTGGGCACCCAGAGCTGTCTCGGGGCTGGGCTTTATGGTAGGTGCTGTCCAGTGACCCCCAAGTCAGGGTGTTGCTGGGTAAGGGACAAAGAAGAGAGAGGGTCAAGGAATTGTTTGCCTGGGACTGTCTTGTAACTTAGAGAAAGTCGAGGAAGCAAGAGACGAAACCATCGTATTTACTTCTGTTGTATTCAAGACTAAAGAGCATGCGTATAGAAAACCACACAGATGTTCATTTTTTCTTTTCCTAACATGCACATGTGTGTAAAAGATACTCAACACACACACATCAACCCACAGAGACACAGGAAGCTTCTTCAGGATTACATTTCTTTTGCTTATTTAAAAACATCTTGAGTGTTTGGGTGCGTTGTTTATGTGGTAGGTGTAGGGGAAGGAGGGTGGGATGGGGTGGGGGCAAAAAAACAATACAGCCTCTGGGGGTCCCTGGGGAGAATCTCTGAATTCCCTGGGATAGGAAGTTCCCGTAGAAAGCAGGAGCCACTTGAATTCCCACCAAACAACAAAGCACGGGTAGCCCAGATAAAAGGAGACTCCGGTGGGGTGGGGGTGGGATGGAGAGGAAAAAAAAACACTTCACCCTGGTTTAGGGAAGCAGGTGCACCCAATACAAACAATATCATTTCTTCTATTATTTGTAGCGTTTAGGAACAAAACAAAACAAAACAATACTCAACTCTTCCCCTCTAACTGGGGGAGGGGCAACCTCCAAGGATGCTCAATGCAACAAGATAAAAAAAAGTTGTTTCTCAGCATATGTATCAGCAAAGAAATGAAATAAAAAAATTAACAAACAAAAGAAGATCTTCAGACTCCAAACAATCAAGAACATTAAGCCAAATCAAGATAAAACACCACCAAATTCTTACCTCTGAATGTGTTTGTGGTGAACCTCCCATCCCAGATCATCCTCAGTGTTTATGAAGTTTAAGAGGTGCATTCCCCCACTATTTACAGGGTTATTTTCAGCTTTAAAACAATCAACTGAAGGATGAAGTTGTTTCTGTTTGTAGTTGCCAACAGTGTGTGATGGCGTGGGTGTATTTGGAAGCAAGGAGCCCAAGTAAAATCAGAGGCAGATTTACTATGAGGCTGAAAAAGTTTATGATTCAGGCTCCTGCACTTGCCCAGGGCCCCTTTGATGCCTGAGAGGGGTTGTGGCAATGTGCCCACATGGTCATACATCTTTTGCAAAATATGTAAAAATAAATTATTTTTGTATTCTTTATCTTAAAGTGGGCCCCCCAAATTGTGTAAGTTTCAGGACTTACAAAATCTAGATCTACCTGGACTGGACTTTATTAAGATTTCCATTAAAAGTCCTTTCTTACTGCCAAATAAATCCCTTCAGCTCTTCAGAAAAGATGATCATTAGATATACACAGCGTATAGCCAAACCTGTAAGTCTTATCTGACGGAGCTCCTGGGGCAAAAAAATGTGCTTTGGGAATGAGTAGACTGGGGAACTTAGGGAGCTCCGGTGAGTTTTGATGAGGAGAACCCTTGGATAAATGCAGTAATGTTGAAAGATTCTCTTTAAAACCTCCCGTGTCCTGGGCAGCCAGGCTGGCTTTGCCCAAGGATGCACTAATCTGAGGGACAATAGCCAATTTATTGGAAGGACTCAGCTACCTCCTGGAAAGAACTCAAGGGAAGAAGGAATTAAGAAAAACAAGGACCATCAACCTCAAAAGAGATGGGTTGTTTTGAATACAAGGTGGCATGCGTCATGTAGATTTTCTTCCAGGTTGGTCTTCAAGTTGCCATGCCAGGGCCTGCAATGAAGAGGCCCTGGAAATAAAACAACAACAACAAAACAGCAGCACTTCACTGAAATGGCTGAAAGGCACTGAGAACCCAAGGCTGAGCTGCAGCCTAGCGTGATTCAGGATGAAGGGTGTTTACTCCAGGTCCTTGTCAAGAACCTGATGGAGAAGGGAACAGCCCCAGCCCCTGAGAAGGGAATCTGCCTACCCTGCATCTGGAACGGAGGCAGCAGGGTGTGATGCTCTTGTAGGCTTGGCCACCTTGGGGGTGACACTGGCAACTTTGGTAGCAGCCTATTAAGTAGGAGAGGAGAAAAATGTCATCTCCAGGCCAGAAGAACGTGTAAGCCACCTCTGGACTACTAAAAGAAACCAGTCAGAAGGAACTGGGCTTGAGAGTAACCACTACCACCACAAAATAATAATAACGTGGCAGCCCAGGGGTCGGCACCCACCCCCTCCCTTAGGGAAAAAGGCGGAGCCTTGAGTATGCAGCCGCCTGCCCACGTGACCACAGCACGGACACTGAAGGTCCTTGAGCCTAATCGTCACTGGTGGTCATCAACTTTCGCGAGACTCAGCTGAGGCGTCTTTGTAACCAAATCTCGCGAGTCTCTGCTGAGCTATATAAGGCCCTCCTCTTTCTTTCGTTTGCCGGGATCGTTGACTTCCGTTTGCCAACCCGCCACCCTTGGGAAAACTCCTCCTATAAGTAAGTCCCTAATTGAAATTTGTGGGTAACTTTTTGCCTGGCATGTTCTTAGTTTTGGTCTTGGGATTGAGTTAGGCTGAATCACATAATGATAAAAGAATAATGACGGTAGTTATTGGGCCAGGCTCACTACACCTGATACCACCTTTACATTCACAGCAGCACGCTAAGGCAAGTTCTGTTATTACAGCCACTACACAGATGAGGAAACCCCGTCTCCAAAGAGGGTGGTACCTTGCACAGGAACAGCGCATAGCTACTAAATACTGGGACTGGAATTCTAACCTGGTCTACATGAATCTAGAGCCCACATTGTAAACTTCAAAGTAACATGGCAATGGGTGCAGATGAAGCCAAAGAAGTAGTGTTACTGTGCCCTGATTATAAATTTATTTTAACTACTAGACTGCTAGTGTGATCTGGAAAACATAATATTACTATGAAAATTAATTTGATTGTTCATTCATTCTTCGTTTATTCATTAAAAAATATTTACTGCATACCTAGGGCTGAGCTCTGAGCTATGCTGACTGGTGTCCTTCCCCTGTAAGATTTCCTGTGTTAAAATTCTAAAAAGTCTGTGTGATGATAGACCTCTTAGATGCTTTCTCTTATTATTTTGTTATATTTTCCCCCCTTCTAGGGAGTTTTGTTTTCCACAATTGTTGCTTTTATCTATTTAACCTCAGTCAGGAACCATCTTCTTCATTGGGTATGTTTAAATAATTGGACAAAAGGATGACCTTAGTTTATTTCTAGAAAGTCAGGCCAAATTGTAAAGGTTGAATCATGTCTCTCTGACTGAAGGGAGGAAATTGGAAAAATGTTCTGCCAAAATGTGCTTACTGATGTACTGCCATTGTATATACAAAAAGTCGAGGTTTATTGTCTGCTTAGAGAACTTGACCATGTATAACTAAGTCATTGGCCTCTACAGGTAACTTAAACTGATTGGTAGATAAATGTGTCATTGTTCCAGCAAAAAGAAAGGTATTTAAACTTCATGAAGGTTGAGGACCCTTTTCCATGCACCCTACTTTCTGAGAAGATCGAATCATTGGAAAATGTAATTGGTTGAACCAGAATTTCCATAGTTCAAAATGCTATGGCTGGCAAAGGTTAGTTTGCTGGGTGAGAACATAGCTTGGCCTTTAAATTTGTCTATTGTTTATAACTTATTTCATGGAAGTCTTGATTTTGGAAAAGTACAAGTTGTGATTCTGACTATATATAAAACTCGTTGGGAGGGGAATCATAAGTTTAGGGGGTATCTATTCTGTTCTGGATAAAAATAGTTCCACTCACTCTATTGCTTTGCAAGGAAAACATCAATTAGATTGAACAATGTTCCCTGCAGAACGTAGATGCCATGTTGTCTCTGTACACCTCCTTTGAATTTGCTTTGGACTGCCTTGTGTCTTCTGCTAGGAGGAAATTATCAACAACAAGAGGAAATCCTGTACTAGTATTGAATAGTCCTTATTTTAAAGGTACTTCCCTTCTTGTGGGAATTGTATGTAAGAAGAACAACACTATAAAATGTCTGAATTATTTTACAAGGTTTGACTTTCAGCCCTGTTTTTTTTTTTTTTTTTTTCTTTTTTTAAAAGATTGACTTATTGTGCTCAAGATATGGTCAATTGTTGGGTACAGAGCATTCTTCTTGAGCAGCATGAACTTGGGCAAGGTGGGGTGGAGGTTAAAGCCTATTGGCCGCAGGAAGCAGGAGGTCCTTAGAGACACCCGTTATTCTAGAACTCACAATGACTAATAAATGCTAAAATTAATCTGGAAAGAGCCCTTTGAGTCACAAACATTTGCCCCTTTCTGAGCAGAGCTGAGCTATCTTCAAGCTGGGGAAACTGGGCTAGCCTGCCTATGAGCCTCCATTAGTTGGTTCTGCTCAGACAAAGGTTGGGGCGGGGTGGGGAGGGGTTACTGGGTCTTGAAGAAGACCTGGGATGTAAAAAAAATTGAAACTAACTTTTCTGCCTCTGAGAGTAGCTAATTTTCACCTATGAGTAAGAAGCCGCTTAGAAGCCAAGAGAACCCAAGAGAATAGCTTTACCTCAAAATCTTGCTTCTCCTCTGGAATACGAAACCAATAATATAAGGGATGCTGGATGGATGCAAGCTTTTAGGTCCTGATCACTAACACGATGCTTCTTGCTGAAGCATTCATTCCTAGTAGCAGAGGAAGTTGAAGTAATAGACCTGGAGGTCCACCAGTTTTTAGCCTAATGTAGCCAGGTGCAAGTGCAACATTTCTTTGAGTTCCTGGAACTTGTCCTAGAAAATACACAAGACTCTTGCATTCTACTCCATTATATATCAAGGCAGGCTTCAATATAAAAACCTTGCAGTAAATTCAATACTCCAAGGCTGTCTAGTAGAACTTTCTGATACAATAGCCACTAGCCACATATGGCTTTTGAGCCTTGAAACATGGCTAGTGGGACTGAGCAACTGAATTTTTAATTGCATTTAATTTTAACTCATTTAAATGTAAATAGCCACATGTGGCTACTGGCTTCTATACTGAACAGCACCGTTCTAGACTGATGAACAGTGTTTAGCCTTTGGCTTCCTGGATCATTTTGGTCCAGGAGCATTTTATTTCTGGGAACAGTGTCTTGCCTTAACAGCTCAGTCATGGTCTGCCCAGTGGTTTGGAAATGCACAAGCCAGCTACATTACTGACTATCCTGCCATTCTCCTTTGAAGGCCGTGGGCTCCTAGCAGTCACCACCCTGTTTCCCCAGCCCCACACTGCTCACCCTCCAGCAGCTTCTCTGTGGGTCAGCAGTGACCCTTTCCTCCCTATCCCATCCCAAGCAGCAATTATATGAAGCCTAATTATGAAACCAAAAGAAACTCATCAGTAGGAAAACAGGGGTGATCCCTGCTTAGGTGCTAATGCCAAACTTGAAACCACTGTGGCTTTCATTTTCTCAGGATGGCAGTGCATTGTGTTTCCACCAAGGGACACTGAGAATAGTTCCTGCTGCCATTGTCATCTGCAGGATCGACACACAATTCCCACAGCAGGAATGGCTTTAAGCACAGCACTTGCCAAAATTCTTCTGGCTTCTAACCTCTTTTCAGCAGTTGTGTTGAGATTCCCCTTCACATCCCTTAGCTTACGAAACTTGACTGTTCAGCATCACATACCTCTAGACAGGATCATTCCCGGGTACTTTAGAACCACCTGCAGGATTTTGTTTTCTTTTCCCCAGTCTCCTGTGTACTGTGTTTCTATAACTCCCATTCCGCACATCAGAAGGTGAAGCTTAGAACAAGAAAGCCCAGCAGAGTTGCATACTTCTGACAGAAATTCGATTAATACATAGTGTACTCCGGTTTGTTCAAAAGCATCACAGAACAGGTCATTCTGATTAATAGACAATTTTTAGCTTTCTGAAAGTAACTATACCTGCCAAATGTAGGTTAGCCAATTTCCAGAGAACTCAGCACAATAAAATCGTCTTAACAAAGAAACTATTCTAAATGTAATGCAATCTTTCTTTGGTGGCCTTAGGAGGCATTTCAGGGTCTTGCAATGCCTTAGAGTCATCATTATGAACAGTAATTACTCTTGGATAGTACAGCACGGAATAATTATGTTTATCTTAGTTTTCCAGTAAGTTGGATTTAAGATAAACAGACGTTCACGGCAAATAAAGCAATTTCAAATTCTATTTTTAATATAATCACATTTTAATTCTTTGGGCTCTATGTGAGTTAAATTTATTATGTTACATTATTAATGTCAATATTTCTCATATGGAATGTTTTCAAATTACTTGTATATTCTTAGAATTAGACTAGAAATCTGAGAACATGCCTTTTAAGTGAAGGTGTTTTTGATGCAACAAGGCAATCTAGAAAGTTCAGTATAAATCAGACTTTTAAAGAATGAATCTTGTATAAGAATATTTATTTTTATGATTATGAAATAATGTATTCATCCTAACAAATCTGTAAACAACAGAAAAAAATTCTTAAAAAAATGAATCCATAATCTCATCACAGTAAATAACAAGTGTGATAGTTTGGTGTTTTTTCCTCTCACTGCCTTTTTTATGCATGTATATATAAACAGATTTTTTACGTATTTAGAAAATGGTAATATATATACTTTCATATCATGCTTCCTTTTGTTTATGATTTTGCCATGTCACTGAATTCTTTGACAACAATTTTAAATTGAAGCACTATAATCTAACCATTTCCCTTCTTTGACATATAGTTATTTCCATTTTCTCACTATAATAGATAATGATGTTGTGAAGATCTTTGTAAGTTTTTGAGCAGTTTTCAGATTATTTCTTCAGTGAATATTCCTACAGATATTGCTTGCAAAGAATGGGAATAGTTTTTAAAGCCTTTGACTGTGTATTGCACAATTGCATTCTAAAGGTTGAACCAGCTTACTTTTCCAGCGGAACACATGACAATGTCTCGTAGCTCTCCCTGCAGGGCTGTGCCAGCAAGAGGCAGTGAATTGGGTGGGCCGAGTGGAAGCTTTGGGATCTGAGCGGTCTGGGTGGGGCTGGCCCCTACCATTTTCTCGCCTTGGGACCCCAAGCAAGCTAATGTTTCTGAATCTTAGTTCCTCACGTGTAAATGGGTTGACATGAGGAATAAATGAGGTGTGATAAATCACTTAGTATATTATTCACTATATAGTAAATGCTCAATAAATGGTAGCTACAAGTATTATTGATAGTTAAAAGTTCTATTCTGCTATGCTAATGGACAAATGGTATCTCATGTCATTTTATTTTGCAATTAAAGTTTTTAAAAAACTTAATAATGGCATTTATTCTTTTATTTGTACAAAAAGCAGTGATAGAAAAATTAGAAAATGCAAGTAAGCACAGAGGGAAAAAATCCACTATCTCAACAATCTCAACTTTTCGATGTATTTGCTTCGGCACCAATTTTTTTTTTTTTTTTTTTGGAGGGGGTGTCATTGACAGCTGTCCTTATTTATTCTATTGTTGTTGTTCATTCTTTTTGAGCTATTTCTTTTCCTTGCATCAATTTTTTTTTTTAACATTCTAAATACCAACTCTTACGGCATTTTATTTTCAGGATAGGATGTGGTTCATTTTTTAAAAATGCAATTTTATTGAGATATATTCACATACCATACAAACCATCCAAAGTATACAATCAGTGGCTCACAGTATCAACACATATTTGTGCATTCATCACCATGACCAATTTTAGAACATTTTCATTACTCCAGAGAAATAAATAAATAAATAAATAAATAAATAAAAAGAAACCCAAAACATTCCATGCCCCTTACCCCCTCATTAGTTACCCACAGTATTTGTGTGGTCCGTTTGTTACTGTTGATGAAAGAATACTTAGATATTACTATTAGTTATAGTCTGTAGTTTGTAATAGGTGCATTTTTCCCCATAAAACAGTCTGTTATTAACTCCTTGTAATAGTGTTGTACATTTGTTCTAGTTCATGAAAGAACTTTTTAATATTTGTACAGTTAATCACAGTCATTGTCCACCACAAGATTCACTGTGTTATTCATTCCCATGTTTTAATCTCCGGCTTTCCTTCTGGTGATACACATGACTCTAAACTTCCCCAAAATTCAGCACTGTTAATTATTCTCACAATAACATGCTTCCGTCACCTCTATCCATTTCCAAACATTTAAGTTTGACCTAGGTAAACATTCTCCTTGCATCAATTTTAGTAATGAATTTTTCCTAGACAAACACCCTTTGTGTAGAGTCTTCAAAATTATCTAGTATGGGAGCTGTATATAGTGTTCTATTTATAAAGTATATCTTGTAAAGGTGGTTGCATCTTCTCATAACTTGCATTTCTGACGTGTCAGAGAGTGGGAGGGGTGAAAATCACCCCACCTTCTTCCAGGCAGGCAGGTTTTCTCTGTTTTCTTCTGTTCTTGCATTTGTACTCCAAGAATCATGCTTCTGCATCCAGTTTCCCTGGTCCAGAAGTCCCTGGAAATAACTCCCAATCGGGCCCTCATTCAAATGTGGCCCCCAGTCTTCAGTGTGCTGTGTTCTCCCTCCCTTCCTCCTCTCCACCTGCCTTCCCCTCCTCCATGGCCCCCTTCCATTATTTCCTAGGAAGTTGGAAGGGGCAGTCTTAAACGGTTAGTCAGATGCTATGTTATGCTAAAACCCAGAATATATGTTGAAAAGAGTAGCACCCTTTACTCTTTTAAATTGATGCACGTTGAATGCATTTTACTGTGATTGGTGCTTTGGGAAATTCAAACAGAATGTTCTCATGAATTTTACAGTTTAGTGGGAGAAAGAAAAGACACATACACATAACTGT
Source organism: Choloepus didactylus (assembly GCF_015220235.1). Classification (NCBI taxonomy): domain Eukaryota; kingdom Metazoa; phylum Chordata; class Mammalia; order Pilosa; family Megalonychidae; genus Choloepus; species Choloepus didactylus. The sequence goes on along the minus strand of NC_051320.1, from coordinate 35,715,253 downwards.
AATTTAATGAAGAAAGTGTGAAATGATGTAAGAGTAAATGCTTGGGGAGTTTAGAGGGAGATTTTATTATTCAGTGGAGAGATGAGAAAAGTTTCTTGAGGAAGTGGCCTTTGTGCTTACCCTCGAAGGATGGGGCTGTGAACAAACTATGAATGGGGTAGAAAGGGCATTCGGGGTGGATCGGGGGGACCCAGAGCAGGAACATGGCCCAGGGGCAGCAGCGAGCACAGTAGGTATGGGGGGTTGCGGCAGATTGAGTTGCGGACTCAAGAAAATACATGTTCTTAATCTTAACCCTTTCCTGTGGGTGGGAACCCATTGTAAGTAGGACCTTTTGACCATGTTATTTTTAGTTAGGGTGTGACCAACTGTATTAGGGTAGGTTTTAATCCTATTACTGGAGGCCTTATAAAGAGAAAGCCCTGGGAAGGAGCTGGAAGCTGGAAGTCAGCAGGAATGGGAAGAAAAAGGAGGGCACATCTCCATGTGACGGGAAAGCCAAGACACCCAAAGATTGCCGGCCAGTCAGAAGGCTACGGACCGTGGAAGGAAGCAAGGCTTCCAGCCTCTGAAACCATGTGATAATAAATGCCCAAGGTTAAGCCATCCCATTGTGTGGTATTTGTTATAGCATTCAGAAATTAAAACAAGGATGTTTGGTGGTCCATGAGGCTGGAATGCAGGGTGGGTTGATCATTGAGGATCTGCTAACGAGGATCATAGATCACAGAGGATCATAGAGCTCCACTAACCAGGCTGATCCCGTTTTCCACTTTGAGGGAAATGAGTAGAGCTTTGATTGGGAATATTAATCTGGAGTTTGCAGACTGGACCAGGGATGAGAGAACCTGGAGCCGGGCTCTCTGATCCAGCCCTGGCTATAGGGTCCAGGTAGGCAGCAAACAAATGAAGTTTCTGGGAGTGAGTTTTTTTCCTGTTACAAAGAAACATTCCTTCTCTCTCATTTTTCTTGAAACACATGTCCTCTGTCCAAATTTCTGTCACCTTCATTCTGAATGAAGATATGCATTTTTAAAGCTGACATGAATTATTCTCTCACTATGTGCCAGACATTGTTCTAAGTGCTTTTAAAACTTTTATGCTTATGAGTGCCCCACAAGGTAGATATGATTATTACCCTCTGTTCTGGTTTGCCTATGCTGCCGTTTTGCAAAACACCAGAAATGGATTGGCTTTTATAAAGAGGGTTTATTTGGTTACAAAGGTACAGTCTTAAGGCCATAAAGTGTCCAAGGTAAGGCATCCAATAGGGTACCTGCACTGGAGAAAGGCCATTGGTGTCCAGAAAACCTCTGTTAGCTGGGAAGGCACGTGGCTGGCATCTGCTCCAGAGTTCTGGTTTCAAAATGGCTTTCTCCCAGGATGTTCCTCTCTGGGCTGCCGCTCTCTGAGGTCCTTCTGTTTGTGAGCTCTTTATATGACTCCAGTGATTAAATCAAGACCCACCCTGAATGGGCGGGGCCCACATCTTCATGGAAACATTCAATCAAGAGGTCACACACTAATCAAAGGTGTCACTCACAGTTGGGTGGGTCACATCTCTATGGAAACACTCAATTGAAGGGTTCCAACCTGATCAACACTAATGTGTCTGCCCCCACAAGATTGCACCAAAGAACATGACATTTCAGGGGACATAATATGTCCAAACCAGCACATCCTCCCATTTTACAGATGAGGTTATTGAAGTACAGGGAGATGAGGAAACTTTCAGAGGTCAAACCTGTGACAAAAGGCTGAGGGTACAGACCCAGGCCATGTCTGACTCCAGAATGTGAGCTCTTTGCCACTGTGTGACACCTTCAGTAGTACAGAGAAACACCCCTGTACGAGACAGGCAGCCAAGCGAGCACAGGTTAGCAGGCATCTGGCACTCTCCTCAGGGTCCTGAAGCAAAAGGGAGTAGTGGGGCCTGTGGTGGGTGGGAGAGGACAGCCTCTGCTAGGGGGACACCCCCTTCTCCTCAGCTCTAGCTGGTGGCACCACTAGCATTTTCAAATGTTGACAGGAGTTGGAAATCTAGATTTTTGTGTGGCACCTCCTGATTTTTGACTGTTGGCTCAAATGTATGTAAACAATGTGAGAGCCAAATAAAACACCTCTGCGGACTGGACTTGGCCCACAGGCCACCGTTGTTATCCCTGGATGAGAGTCCAAGGGGCCAGTTAAGAGGAACCCGCAAGGTTCAGGCAGGGGTGGGCAGGGACCGAGCAGCTACCACCCAGGGAGAGCTATGCTACATGTAAGGCGTCTCTCTTTTTCTTAGCTTAGGAGGAAAGTCAGGCACAATTGTGCTACATCCTTGTGTGACACAGTTTTTCTGACACTCTCATACAGATTAGAAAATACTTTTTTCCTGTCAGATGTCATATTTACCCAACTGCACATAGCCTGGGCCAGGCAGCTGGAAGGTGGACGTGGAGAGAACTGGGACTTGCACATCTGCATTTAGTGTTATGCTCCGATGCACTAGTGAATGGGGGTTCCGTCAGGATTTTTGCTTTTCCACCAGAAGCATGGATTGATAAAAGGACTAATTTCAAAACGGCATCCAAGCATGTTGTCTCTCTGGAAGGTCCTATTTCATTTAGACTAGATAACTAGAGTAGATCGGTTCTTGTACGATTTGTAGTCAGCCTCATTTCCTGATACACACCAGCCTCACATTGTTGTGTTTGGATTCACAGCATTGCAAGGGGAAGTTTACATCCCCACCCAGACAGCTGTGCTCATTGAAATAGAAGGAACGATGATGATGTTTATTTCCGGAATGGTAAATCACAGAAACTCCTGCTCTCTAAAAATAGGTCACTCTTTAACTTAGAGGTGAACTGCAACTGTTTGCCTAAACTCAGAACTGTCTGACAATGGTTCTCTGAAGTTAGAATAAGTTGAAAAGGAGTCATGTATTATTTTGAAAGTATTGAAAATGGTAGAACTTTGAAATTCTGCAGTTTTTGATTTCTGGCATAATCAGAACATTTGGATTCAGCTAAAAGACTATTTTCATGTATTTACTCTAAGTTGGCCAAATCTAGGAGGTCATGGCTATAGCTAGTCCTTTTCTCACGAGTTCTCTAGATTAAAATTGCTTGGATGATGCCTGAACTATGACCTTCTGGCAAAGTTTCCAAGGCCGCCTCTAATTCCAAACCATTTGGGTGCAGAGGATTCCGTTTTTACCAGTAAAAGACCTCTCCTGGTGGTCCTTGGGAAGCAAGATAATCCTCCTGGGGTTTGGCTTTAAAAATATTACACAACTTTCACCCTACAAATCTCAAGACAAATCTTGGTTCTCTGAGAAGAGCCTCAGGTGGTGATTATTTGTGTTTATGGCAGCTCCTTATCTATGTTCAACCGGCCTAGACCCAGCATTGGCCTCCCCACCTCCCCTGGCTGTATTTCTCATACTCTTATTTATTGTCCTCAATCTTCCAAGAGCTAATATTGGAAATAGAACAAGAGAAAATTTTGACAGTTCTCAGGAAATGAAGCTTAGAGACAGAAGCAAATCCCTCTCATTAAAATACCAAAAGATAATTTTATAAATACCTAAAATCCCTTAAATATGTTTGCAAACACTTTCCTTCTTTGGTCTGCACAAAAGTGCTGCAAGAGGCTCAGTTTTCTATTTTCCACATGCAAATTGAACGCTAGAATGAGATCTAGATTTAAAGTGATTTTTGCTTCCTTGCTAATGCAGGCTACCTGAGTGGCATAGACTGTTAGTTGCCTCACTGGTATCCACTCTTGCCTTCTTCCCAAGTAACAGAATTTAGCTGAGCACAGTGCTGCCTAGAATAGGGCACATTTCCAGCCCCACTTGTAACTTCGAATGGCTGGTTAATTTCAGGTGGAATTTGTTGGGAGGGACCTGCAGAAAGCTTTCCTTATGGCATGGAGAGAGACAGGGCATTCCTTTTTGCCTTCTGCCCTCCCTTCCTCAGCTGCCTGCCCAGAACATGGACTTGATGACTAGTGCTTCGGCACCATATTGGATCAAAGGGTGACCTTGGGGATGGAAGCTCCATGCTAAGAATCGTGGAGCAACAAGCTTAGAAGGAGTGGGTGTCTTTGATGATCCTGCGGTGCCACCAACACAGTCCTTGGCTGCTTATCCCTGGACTCCATTCATGTGAGATAATAATAAATTTTTATCTGGTTTAAGCTACTAAGCCAAATGATTTACTGTGTTGATTAATGTTGACCCCTGAATATATGATGTGGAATTGAACATACTCGTGAGGTTTACTTACCTAAACAAGCTTAATTAATGCTTGTTGAGAGCAAATTCTTCCTGGACTAAATGTGATACTGATATAAAAGCATAACAATATTCTAGGTGCCAAATATGGAACTTGACTTTTTTTTTTGATTCAGTTTTATTCAAATATATTCACATATCATAGTCATCCATGGTGTACAATCAGCTGTTCACAGTACCATCTTATAGTTGTGCATTCATCACCCCACTCTATTTTTGAACATTTTCCTTATACCAGAAAGAATCAGAATCAGAATAAAAAATAAAAATAAAAAAAGAACACCCAAACCACCCCCCATCCCACCCTATTTTTCATTTAGGTTTTGTCCCCATTTTTCTATTCATCCATCTATACACTGGATAAAGGGAGTGCAGTCCACAAGGTTTTCACAGTCACACTGTCACCCCTTGTAACCTACATGGTTATACAATCGTCTTCAAGAGTCAAGGCTACTGGGTTGGAGTTTGGTAGTTTCAGGTGTTTATTTCTAGCTATTCCAATACATTAAAACCTAAAAAGTGTTATCTATATAGTGTGTAAGAATGTCCACCAGAGTGACCTCTCGACTCCATTTGAAATCTCTCAGCCACTGAAGCTTTATTTTGTTTCATTTCGCTTCCCCCTTTTGGTCAAGAAGATGAGTGGAACTTGACTTTTAAAGCCTCCACTAAGAAATCACATTTTCTAATTTCCCTAGACAGTGGGGAAAGTGTTCTCTCTCTCTCTCTCCCTCTCTCTCTCTCTCTCACACACACACACACACACACACACACGCACAAGGGTTGTTGGCTTCAGCTTAGCAGGTCTGAGTTTGAATTCAGGACTTGGCCCTAACCAGCTGTGTGACCTTGGGCAAGTTACTTAATTGTGGCCATTCCTTCTTCACTTACAAATTGAGGGTAAGAATATATACCTCCCATTGGGATAGTTAAATAAGATAATGTTTGTATGGCAGGATCTAGGTAAAATATAGTGAGCTAAGTTGACTAGAGTTTAGGAGGAAAAATTTGGAGAGTTGAAGGAGAAACATGGTCCTGAATCTAGACTCAGTAGCCCTTTTCACCATACTTCCAGATCGCTAATATTAGCTGTTCTCTCACTTTGAGTCCCTCTCCTCTCTGGCCAGCCTGTGCTCTATTGCCAGGTTAATGTTCTTAGGCCTGTTCCTGCATTGTGAACCTGCAGTAGCCTGGCATTTAAGACACTGCAAGATCTGGTCAGTGCTTTAGTGTCTGGAGTGCCCTGGCACCACCAGTTCTCTGCCCGCACAAACCTCACCCTCCTATAAGGACAGCTCAAACTCTCCCCTTCCCTGAGGCCTTTCTCAGCCATTCCTGCTTCCTTACCCACGAACCACACAAGTTAGCCATTATTAGTTATTGCATATTGTTCTCTGAAGTGCGAGAGATTTTCCCCTAGTCAAGAGCTGGTTTCGTTTGTGTGGGTCTGTGTTAGAAAATCAGGAGCCTATCTGACCCATGAGCCACTATGGGGCATCTGTAGCCCAGTATGGCTGCCCCGCAGGGAGGTGTTCCTGATGGGGATTTGCCGCCTCTTGAGTCCAGCTCTCCACGTTGCAGGCTCAAAAACCTAGTTTTATTCATCTGTTCACCCAGTGAATATTTACTGAGTGTCTACCATAAGAAACTGGATTTTTCAGCAGATTCATTCTATTAGGGCAGACTAAAGTAAGCAAGCTTGTTTGTGAATGAAATAACCAAGTCTCTTTGTAAGAACTGGAACTGCTGAGGGACTGGGGTAGCCTCCTTGACCTTCAGCTGGTGGACTCCCTCCAGGGGCCTGCATGAGGATTCAAATTATCTTTGGAGGTTGCTTTGTGGGTTAAATGAACTGCCTGTTTCTTGCTTTTGGGTTCGAGGCAGCCCTCCCCGATGGGCTCTCCATGCCTTTGGAGCCACAGGAGGCAAGTCCTCTGTAGGGGCCATGGGCCCCCCTCTCCTCCTGGTCAGCTGGACAGGACACAGACACTGGGCACTCCGGTGACTGCTGACTCCCTCCTCCACTGCCCCACCCAACCCTGCAGATGACTGGCATATTCAGGGAGCTCTTCTGACTCTCGGAGGTGTCTTGGCCTATTTTTCCAGCTGCTGATTTTACATTTTGCCTCCCTGAGGTCAATTTTAACTCTTTATTTTTAGATGCTTCCTGCAGCATCTAAGTACTGATGCTCCTGTGCTCTGCTGCCCCTTGGAGAATGGCCAGTATTTAGCAAATATTTGCCACCAAATGGATTGTACCAGAGAAGGGCAGCCTTCAGAAGATTTACAGTCCGATGACCGTTATGTTTCATCTGAGAATTTAAAAGTAGTGAATATTTCTTTGGTTGCCAGACAATCCTGAATTATTTGCATTGGAAAGCAGTTGTTCACTCCCTGGCTGTTTTGTTGCTGCTGGGGATCTCGTTTTTCTGTTCTAACCAAATGTGCAAGAACATGAGTCAGGGATAAAAGAGCCCCAGACGCTACCTCTTGGATTATTGTCTTGGATTACTGCCATCCATACTTGACTCTCAGGGGTAAGACCTTGTAGAAATGCTGATAATAAAAGGAATGTGTGCTTTCAGAGTCTGAAATGGAAATGGTTAGCAGCTTCTTTTAAGGGGTGAGGAGGGGAGATTTGTGGGTTCACGCCTAAGCCCCAACAACATGAAGACCTTCCTATCTTAATCCCAGAGATAGGACGTGGCCAGAGATCACGGCAGCTTGGGCTCTGCTGGAGAGGGAGGGCTCTGTTCTCTTTTTCTGTTGTTGTCACAAACAGGACATGACCGCCAATAATTTTAAAGCTGTTTTTATTTCTTCTTGCTTGAGACAGCTCATCCTGCCTCTTGCTGGTTGCCTGCGCGGGAAGAGAGAGGAAGGAAAGTAAAGAGGGAAGGAAGTTCCTTCCCCACATTGAGTGACCCGTCTCCTTCCCCTGAACATTCAAGGATTCATTTCAGCAGGTCCTCCCTACATTTCCCCTGACTCAGCCTCCTCCAGCCCCAGGACAGCCGGCTGCCCTCCTCTCCCACCTGCAGCCTCTGCTCTGCCTCCTTCTCAGACCAATCTGGGCTTGGGGCAGGAAGCAATTAAGCAGACCCCCCTGTATGTCCCTCCTTACATTGTCAAGTCTCACATCCAGACATCCTCACCGTCCTGCTAGCCAAGGATCCTGCAGACGGCCGAGCTATCTCATTGTATTGGGAGTTGTAACAAGCTCACCCTGTCCCCCGCCCTCCCATCTTCTGGACACCTGCAGCCCACGTCTCCTGCCTGCGCCCGCCTTCCCTCTCTCCCCCTCACTGGTTCCTAAATCCGCCTGGTTTTTAAATCCGCCTTTCTGCTTGGGACTGATATTGGTAATTGGTATTTTCCCGATCCAAGGTAAAGTACTCTGCAAATACAGCTTCAAGACAGGTTTCCTAGTCTTCTTCTAATGAATTGCTGCCTCTCAGCCCTCCCTATATTGTAATTTGGGAGCTGCTGTTGCCAGCACCCCCTGTCTGGTCTGACTGGGACTTGCCTTGCTGTGCCCTTGCACAGGGCCCTACGCCCGGGCCCCGCTGCTTTCTCGGATGCTCTTGGCTGTTCTGCTGGGGCTGGTGGCTGGGGTGGGCCTTGGCCTCCCGTTGCTGGGTTCTGCCCTCCAGGGTGGGTGCTGCTGTTTGTCAGGCCTGGAGGTTTCGCTCGAACTCTCCCTGGAGCATACCATATCCTGGGACTCAGGGAGCATCGTCTGGACCAACAGGGGCATGGGTGTGGGGGTCAGGGGAAGGAGAGAAGCTTGTCATCCTTTCAAGCTGACAATCTTTAAATTTTGTTCAACATTTATTTTGTGGGGGCAGGGACACATGAGTGAGAACTGTTTCTAATTTTCACTTTGAAACTTTGTCTTCTTTTGAGAAGAAGGGACCAGTTTACATTGGACTGTGTTGTAATGAGTCCTGTGTGGTGATCTAAATTAAAATGGGCCACACTTTCATATATTCCATAAGATTTTAGCATTCCTCGTGGATTGATGCACCAGATAGCTTAACAGGTTCTGGACCTATATCTTTGCCAACTGGGTGTACTTTACCTTGTGCTGAGCTGTCTGTAATATGCCATGCCAACCTCTGGCCATGACTCGGCTTGTTCAGTTTTTCTGTGTATAACACCTTGCCAGAACACTAGCCTTGACATCCAACAAACACTTTATGAAAGAATTGTAGCTGCCGTAAATGAGGAAAAATTCAGACATTTTAGCCTGTTCTCTGGGGACCAATAGAGTTTCTTGTAGTGACTTCTCCAAGGTTTCTCCCCATCCAGATTAAAATGATCCTTCAAATAAGCGTCCCATCTTATCCCTCAGGACATGTTTCTGCTCTCATAAATTTTGCTCTAAAGGCAATTTTAGGACAAAAAGCCATTTTTGTTTCTTTTCAAGAAAATTGATGTTGACATTTCCATCCTTATGGGAAGATTCTGATGGAAAACTTGCTGTACAGTTGAATGACTGTGTGATGTGGGTGGGCTCAAAAGTCCTCAAGAAAATAAATTAAGTGGCCAGTGTCCTTTGAGTGAGGATCTGTTCTATAATAGTCTCCCAGGTTTTGAGAAGGGCACTGGTGTGACTGGTTTCCATGGGTCCAGCAGGGTCACAGAAAACAGCCAACTACATTTGGCACCTGCACACATCGAACACAAGGTTGGGAACCTGACTGATTTCACGCCACTTCTTTGCCCAAGAACCTCTCTGGTAGAACATAATTATGAAGAACGGAGACCCTGGCAGCCTGCCAGTGTCTACATCCCAGCTCCACCAGACAATGTACCTGTTCCATGCTCCCTCTCTCCAACCTCAATTATGGCCAGTATTGCATTATCTTGAAATTAGACATTCACAGTTCTCTTCTTCACTAGACTGTGTGCTTTTTTGAGGGCAGTGATCATTTCTTATATACCTGTCTATACCATAGTAGGCACTTATTTAATATTCATTGCCTTACTCTAGTCTACGCATGTTAATAAGTAATTTATATTCACAGCAGCCCTATGGGAGAGGTATTATTGGCCACATTTTATAGAGGAGGAGACTGAGGATTACATTATTAGGTTATTTTTCCCAAGTCATGCAGCTAGTGTGTGGGAAAGCTGAATTAACAACCTGGAATAAGAACCCAGAAAATGATCCCCAAATCGACTTGATTCCAGAACTCAAGCTTTTAAGCCTGATGCTGCTTTCCCTCTCTGATCATGAGTAGTGCTTGGCAGGCATTAAAATATTGTTGTTGACTGATGTGATACATTTCTTTGTTACAAGGTTGGCTAAAAAGGTGTTATCCGCTGATTTCTAACTTCTTTGATAATAAACGTGTATCCTTTTTATCTTCCTGCTTTGTGAGGCTCAGAGATTTTTTTTTCCCACCAAATATTATCTCCTTCCCAAGAAAAACTAAGTTACCAGTTAAAGGGCATCTAGTTTTTTTTATTTATCCTTTTGTGACCATGCTTTCAAAAGTTTCTTTTTAGGAGCATTTGAAATCAGTTCTGGATAAAAATATACAGCCTTTGAGAAATATGGCAATTTTGGCTCCTGTGGGAAAGTGTGACTTTGGCCTCTAGTTACATCTTTTAAGGCCTCTGAGCAATGCGAATGTGGGAGGCAGCACACACTCTAGCTCTGCTGCAGATATGACCAGGCCCAGTGGGAATTGCACATGACCTTATTGTTTCCAGACCACCAGGGTTGGTTAAGGGTTCCCTGATAAACTGCATCAATTTTGATTGTGAATTTTAAGGGCAGTGGGATGTGGGGAGCCAGAGTTCTAGATACCGAAGAGCCGAGTTAGCAGGCCCCAGTGGCACATCTAGTTTAATGAATTCAAAAGATTTCAAATACTTTGGCTTTGTGGGCTGATGCGCCTCGGGGTGAGCTTTGGAAAACCATCCAGTGGGTTTCGGTGGTAGAATGAGACACATGAGCATATCCTGGAGCTAAAAGATATGGCTGAGCCAAAGGGCACTGGGTGTGCACGGAGTCTAAACTATTCATGGGAAATTGGGTAGGGAAGTCTCCTGCCTGATCAGTGAGTCGAGTTCTTGTCACTGTTGATCCATTAAAATTAGGTTAATCTGGTCCTAGGGACCCAAATGTCTTCTCAGCCTGAGAATACTCAGTCTCCATTGATGTACGAGAAGGTGGGGAGAGGAAAGCAGAGGCAGGAAGTCCAGTTTATTTCTGAAGAAAATAGAAAAAAGAAGGTCAGTGTTGAAGCCACCTGCAAATCTGTGAAGGGAAGAATCACTTTTTAGTCAAGGGACTGCTAAATTAAAACAATAACATGACACATGTGCAAGTGTTTGTGCATGCATGCACACATACATACACAAACCCAAATGCTCTATGTTAAAGCCTGAAGCCACTGCCCAAAACTTCTGGCTTTGTGCAAATTTTCTTTTTTACGGTGATTGATTAAGAACTCAAGTGTTAAAGAAAGTGTGTAGGAACTTCATCCTCTCTCTGTCTCTGTCTCTTGTGATGTAATTAAACTTTTTTTTTAAAAATTAAAGCAGTTGTAGGTTTACAGAAAGATCATGTAGAGTATAGAACTCTCATATACTGCCTTCACTGGCACAGTTTTCCCTACTATTGACATTGGCATTAGCATGGTAGCTTTGTTACAATTGATGAAACATTATTATTATATTTATATTTTTAACTGTAGTCCACACTTTACAGAGGGCTCACTCTTTGTGTTGTATGGTTCTATTCCAGTATTCTCATCCTCTCTTTACTTGAGTATCTTTGAAGTTCTGCTGGTATGAGTGGGTTAGTTATTTCCTAGCTGCTCCTGAGCATCTGGTTTTATTTTTTATTCTATGGGTAGTATGAGCTGTCTAACTGATTGAATACTCATATTAAACATTTGCTGAATGCCAGGCAGTCCATGTAGTTCACAAGTCTTTGAGTTAGGTATTGTCACTCATTTCATAGAAGAGTAAATGGAGGCTGAGAATGTTCCATGACTTGCACTCAAGGCCACAGAGATGGTTAGTTTCAGAGCTGGGATACAAATGTAGGGCTCTCTGACCGGTCCATGGCATTGATAAGGTTTCCTTATTGGGTTTCTTCCTTTTTTGACAACTGCAAGGTTGCTGAAGTCAATTGGTAGCCTATTTGTAGCAAGAATACAGGAGCTGATAGGTATTATGTGTACTTGTGCCAGTTTGAATGTATTATGTCCCCCAAAATGCCATTATCTTTGATGCAATCTTGTGTGGGCAGACATATTAATGTTGATTAGATGGCAGTTCTTTGATTGAGTGTTTCAGGTGATAACTCTGATTAGATAATTTCCAAGGAGGTGTGGCCCCGCCCATTCAGTGTGGGCCTTAGTTAGTTTACTGGAGCACTACATAAGCTTGGACAGAAGAGTGAGCTTGCTACAGCCAAGAGGGACTCTTTGAAGAATGCACAGGAGCTGAGAGAGGAACTTTGGCTTACAGAGACATTTTGGAGATGGCCTTTGAAAGCAGACTTTTGCTCTGGAGAAACTAAGAGAGGACAAATGCCCCAAGAGCTACTAAGGGTGACATTTTTTGAGGAGCTGCTGCCTAGAGAGGAATGTCCTGGGAGAAAGCTATTTTGAAACCAGAACTCCAGAGCAGATGCCAGCCACGTGCCTTCCCAGCTAACAGAGGTTTTCTGGATGCCATTGGCCATCCTCCAGTGAAGGTACCCAATTATTGATGTGCTATCTTGGACACTTTATGGCCTTAAGACTGTAACTGTGTAACCAAATAAACCCCCTTTTATAAAAGCCAATCCATTTCTGGTATTTTGCATAATGGCAGCATTAGCAAACTGGAACAGTACTGAATTAAATTCTGGGTTTTTTGATTTTCACTACCCTATTTCCCCATTCCCCAGATTTATTTACTTACTTATTTCTGTCTTATTGCATTATAGATAATTAATAAATGTCTGGAATATTTTTTGGCAAAATTTGGGGCAAATAATAACAAATGGGAAGGAAATGGCTATGTAAATAAACTGCAAAATCAGTTAAGAAGGTCCTAACCTAAATCTCTAGACCCAGTAATTGCTAATAGCTCTCCATAGTCATCAAATCTCAAATCTAGCATATCTTCTATCTTCCATTTCTTTACTACTTTCCTTCCAGTCTCATTTCCTTCCCTCTTCCTCTCCCTCCCATTCCCTTCCCCCCCCCTCTTGCTACAGCCAAGAAGGACTCTTTGAAGAATGCACAGGAGCTGAGAGAGGAACTTTGGCTTACAGAGACATTTTGGAGATGGCCTTTGAAAGCAGACTTTTGCTCTGGAGAAACTAAGAGGACAAATGCCCCAAGAGCAATGCCCCTCCCCCTCCCCTTCCTTCCTCCTCTCCCAAGTTGTAAAAGCCTAATACCATTGCCAAACTTGTGGCTACATGTAAATCATTTTTTTTTAATGATTGACTCAAACTAAAAGATTGCTAAAGAAATGTGTGGGAGCTTCTTCTGTTCTTTATTCTGGTGTCATGGAAGTTCAGCTGACTTTGGTTATAAGAACTCTGACTGCTTTGTAACAGATCATTTGCCCAAGCACAGTGGCAGATGAAGCTATTATGCAGAAATTGCGATCGATATAGCACGATCTCTTTCTTGGGAGGGAAAAAATGGCCATCTTGGCCACTCTTGGGCATTGTCTTTAACCGGACACATTTCTGAGCCTGGAGAGAGACTTAAATCCTTCAGGTTGATGATTGCCTCAAACCCTTCCTAAGTAATAAATGTCATATCTCCCAGCTTTCTGAAGGTTAAAGGCTTGGTCAACTAGCAGGATCAGTTAAAGTGGCACACTACCTGGTGGGTTCACAAGAGGGTGTACAGCATTTTAGTTGGCCCAATGGGAGAGTTTTTTATTTTAAAAGTTTTACTATTTTAATATGTATTAGGAAAAGTATCATTAACATATCAAATGTGTTATTTCAGGGATATAATTCCTTAGCATGTATCTAAAATTTAAAAAATGAGTTGATTTTGAAACAGTGTTAAGAAATAATCATCCTATTAGCAGCATTCAGAGGAAAATTTATTAAGGTGATAGACTAATAACTAAAGTCTGGGAAACCTTGAGTGGGGACAATATTTCTTGGAGAAATATGCAAGAGGAAAGATACCTGGAAATTCTGTAGCAGCTGAGGTATTCTGCAGTGGCCTTGATGCATTTCTAGCTCTTCTTTGCCTCTTGAAACTGCCAAATCTGACCTTCTTGCACTGAATAAAGGTCACTTCTATTTGTCTTGATGGTGTAGTGTTGATGAATGTCTTGTCTATCAGTTTCTCTATATTGCAGCAAATTCCCTTTATGTCTCTCGGGTTACAGTTTTTTAATTTGATCACTGGTCTTCAACATTTTGCTTGCATACCCCCAACTTAATTTTTTGTTTTTTTTTTTTTTTGGCTTTTATAAAAAGGAGGTTTATTTGGCTACACAGTTACAGTCTTAAGGCCATAAAGCGTCCAAGGTAACACATTAGTATTCGGGTACCTTCACTAGAGGATGGCCAATGGCGTCTGGAAAACCTCTGTTACCTGGGAAGGCATGTGGCTGGCGTCTGCTTCAAAGTTCCGGTTTCAAAATGGCTTTTTCCCAGGACGTTCCTCTCTAGCAAGCTTGCTCCTCTTCAAAACGTCACTCATAGCTGCAATGAGTTGCTTCTCTTTGAGTCAGCTCATTTATATGGCTCCACTGATCAAGGCCCACCCTGAATGGGTGGGGCCACGCCTCCATGGAGATATCCCATCAGTTATCCTCTACAGTTGGGTGGGGTGCATCTCCATGCAAACAACCTAATCCAAAGGGTCCAACTTAATCCCACTATTATGTCTGCCCCACAACATTGCATCAAAAAATATGGCTTTTTCTGGGGGACATAATACATTCAGACCAGCACATTCCACCCCCTGGACCCCAGAAAAACATATTCTTTCCAAATACAAAATACATTCATCCCACAATACAACAGAAACTTAAATCATTTCAGTAACAATAGTTAAGTACAAGATCCCGTCAAAATCAAATATAGGTGTGGTCAGTCCTAAGGCATACTTTTCTTTTAGCTTTGGATCTATGGACTTAGAACAAGTTATATGCTTCCAATATACAAAGGAGGGGCAGTCATAGGATAAACATTCCCATTGCCATAAGGAGAAAGAGTAAGGAAAACAGGGTTAACAGGACAAAAACAGTTCCTAAAACCTGCAGGACAAACTCCATTAGATTTCAAAGTCTGAGAGTCATTTACAGAACAAAGTTGCATCCTTGGGGCTTGAGAGAGCGGGAGTCTAACCCTTCCTAAGGGCCTTTGTGGCAGCCCTTTCCTCTCCAAACACTTGGGTGAGTGCTCCAACATATCCACACATTGGGGAGACCACCTTCTCGGCCCCATCTTCCTCAAACCTTGGGGCAGCTCCCGGAGTCCCTTCCATCTCCGGGGCACACGCTCAACCCCTTCAGAACAGTGGGGTGGCAGCCAGGCTCTCCCCAATTCCCTGGGAATGTGCTCTACCCTCTTTGGGACCTCGGGTGGCAAAACTCTTCCAGAGCATCGAGGTGGAATGCCCACCCTGACCTCCGGGGCAAACTCACCCTTTCCATGCATGTGGGCTGCTCCACTCTCCCAGCCGAAGGCCTCTTAACTCCAGACCTCAACCTCCATGGCTCTGTCTTTGAAGAAATTTTTCCTTCAGTTTGTTCCTTGTCTGTCTCCTCCAGTCCAGATTGGCAATGGCTCTGTCTATAAAGATCTCACAAAAATTCTGTTGGCTTTGCATGAAGCATACAGTGGTCAAAGCCATCAGACAATAGGACTTTCCACAAATCCTTTCTGGATAATTCCATCTCCAATCTTGGCTTATACTGAAATGGCGGCTGGGTTCCATGTTTGGTAACATCCTCATGTTGGGCTGTAGCTTCTGGGATTCCACCCCCTGGAAGCTCATAATTTTCCAAGCCATCAGCTTCTGGTTTCTTTGAACCCAAGAGTTCAGTTCTAAGTTTATCTCTCTCCACTCGCATTTCACTATAAGCTGCAAGGAGAAGCCAGGATACATCTCCACACGTGGTCTGGAGATCTCCTCAGCTAAGTGTTCCAGGTTGTTGCTTTCAAACTCCTCCTTCCATCTGACACCAGGACTCAATTTTGCCAAATTCTCTGCCACTTTCAAACAAGGATCGCCTTTCTTCCTGTTCACAACAACAGAGTCATCATTTCTGTTCAAATCCTCATCAGAAGTATCTTTAGAGTGCATATTTCCACAAACAGTCTCTTCAAAGCATTTTAGGCCTTTTCTATCAAGCTCCTCACAATTCTTCCAGAATCTTCCCCTTATCCACTTAAAAAGCCACTCCAACATATTTGGTATTTGCAAACTCAGCAGCAAAAGCATCCCACTTCTCTGGTACCAAAATCTGTTCTAGTTTGCTAATGCTGCGGAATGCAAAACACCAGAGATGGATTGGCTTTTATAAAAAGGGGGTTTATTTGACTACACAGTTACAATCTTAAGGCCATAAAGTGTCCAAGGTAACACATCAGTAATCGGGTACCTTCACTGGAGGATGGCCAGTGGTGTCTGGAAAACCTCTGTTATCTGGGAAGGCATGTGGCTGGCGTCTGCTTCAAAGTTCTGGTTTCAAAATGGCTTTTTCCCAGGACGTTCCTCTCTAGCAAGCTTGCTCCTCTTCAAAACATCACTCATAGCTGCACTCCCTAACTTAATTTTGAACATTTAAAAACAAGCACCTAATTTTTAAAATTCAGTTTTATAGAGATATATTCACATACCATACAGTCATTCCAAAGTGTACAATCAGTTGTTCACGGTACCATCATGTCACTGTGCATTCATCACCACAATCAATTTCTGAACATTTTCATTACCACGTGCAAAAAAGAAGAATAAAAGTTAAAGTACAAAAGAACACCCAAAACATCCCATACCTCCCATCCTTCTCTATTATTCATTTACTTTTTGTCCTCATTTTTCTATTCATCTGCCCATACACTGGATAAAGGGAGTGGGAGTCAGAAAGTTTTCACAATCATATGGTCACACAGTGTAAGCTATATAGTTATACAATTATCTTCAAGAATCAAAGCTACTGGATTGCAGTTCAAAAGTTTCAGGTATTTCCTTCTAGTTATTCTAATATGCTAAAAACTGAAAAGGGACATGTATATAATGCATAAGAATAACCTCCAGAAAGACCTCTCAACTCCATTTGAAATCTCTCAGCCACCGAGACTTTATTTTGATTCATTTCTCTTTCCTCTTTAGTCAAGAAGATTTTCTCACTCCCACAATGCTGGGTCCAGGCTCATCCCCAGGAGTCTTGTCCCATGTTGCCAGGGAGATTCACACCCCTGGGAGTCATGTTCCATGTAGGGGGGGTGGGCAGCAAATTCACCTGCTGAGGTGGCTTAGAGAGAGAGAGGCCACATCTGAGCAACAAAAGGGATTCTCTGGGGGAAACTCCTAAGCACAGTTATAAGTAGGCTTAGCCTCTTCTTTGCAGTAACAGGCTTTATAAGGGCAAGTGCCAAGATCAAGGGTTTGGCCTTCTAAATTGGTAGTTCTCAATGCTTGTGAGAATATCAGTAATTCCACAGATGGTAAAATTTAATATTTCCACATTTTCCCCCAGTTCCTTGGTGGGGGAGCCTGCAAATCCATTTTTATTCTCTGCCCAAGTTACTTTGGGATGTATCGGGATTTCACACTAACCTGTACAAACCTACCAGATCTCACTTCCTATTCAAAATTCCATGTAATTATGGGAGCACCTAATATTTTTAATCATAATTTTAAATAGTTGTCAAGGATTTAGTTAGTAATATTTTAGAATCACTATTAAAGATATTATTGAAGTGCATCAAGATAACATATAAATAATTTGGTAAATTTATAAATTTGATAAAATATTTAAAATGTACTTTATAAATACATTAAAATTTTTTTAACATTCAATTTTATTGAGATATATTCACATACCATAAAGTCATACATAGTGTACAATCAACTGTTCACAGAACCATCTTATGTAGTTGTTCATTCATCACCCTAATCTATTTTTGAACATTTTCCTTACACCAGAAAGAATCAGAATCAGAATAAAAAATAAAAATAAAAAAAGAACAACCAAATCATCCCCCTCATCCCACCCTATTTTTCATTTAGGTTTTGTCCCCATTTTTCTGCTCATCCATCCATACACTGGAAAAAGGGAGTATGATCCACAAGGTTTTCACAATCACACTGTCACCCCTTGTAAGCTACATTGTTGTGTGATCATCTTCAAGAGTCAAGGCTACTGGGTTGGAGTTTGGTAGTTTCAGGTATTTACTTCTAGCTATTCGTATATATTAAAACCTAAAAAGTGTTATCTGTATAGTGTGTAAGAATGTCCACCAGAGTGACCTCTCGACTCCATTTGAAATCTCTCAGCCACTGAAGCTTTATTAGAAATACATTTTTGAATGAGTTGACTAGAGGGGTGCATATTTATGGTAGCTTGATGAAAAGAATTGTCTAATTGTCCCTTTATTTTAACACCAT
The DNA here is from genome assembly GCF_015220235.1 of Choloepus didactylus. Lineage (NCBI taxonomy): Eukaryota > Metazoa > Chordata > Mammalia > Pilosa > Megalonychidae > Choloepus > Choloepus didactylus. The sequence goes on along the minus strand of NC_051320.1, from coordinate 35,697,361 downwards.
GATAAGATTTTGGATGGGAAAGAGACAAATAAATCTTTGTTTTGCATTGAGTAGGAAGAAGAATGATTTTGACAGGGAAGGTGGGAAAGGATAACTTCCATTACCATAGGGGCCTTCTCTGGCAGATCAATTTTAGGAAAGTGGAAGTTGAAGATGTGAAAACTGAATCCCTTAAAACTGTCCATGGCCCCATAGCCCTTGTGGAAGCTTGTGGGAGATGATTTGTTAACTATTCAAGAATTTTTGTGGAAGTTTGTAAATGATTGGTAGCTTGAAATCAGCCTGTAAATATTTTTTGGTTGACTATATATTATTTGTTAAATAGCCACGGCATACCCAGGATCATATGAGCTTCTGGTGTTGTGGTCTGGTATGGATAAACCAAAAAGGGTCCCACCAGACATTGTTGATAGTTATTTAAAATCAGCTCCCTCCCTTTGCCACTTCCCATTATAGAGATTGGATGGCATAAGTTTCACACTTCCAATTTCTCCAATGACTAAGGTTGGCCATGTGATCTTCTTGTGTCTGTAGATCATAACAATGAATTTATTGGGGTACCTTATAGGAAAGATTATTTTTTTTTTCTGATAAAAATGAGACATGTAGCTGGCTTAGTTTTTCTCCATTCCTCCTATGTGTGATGCTTGGAGTTGGGGAAGTCATCTTGCAACCATGTGGCAACAAACGTGTGGAAAAGGCCAAGAACCCACAATATAGCAGCCCTGACATGTTGTCAAGCCTCTCTACCAAGTCTAGCATTTTCTTACTTCCAGACTTCTTGCTATGTGTTATAATCATTTCAAGTTAGATTTTCTCTTACTTGCAGCGGAAAGCATTCCTGACTGATACTTGTTCTTCAGTTCTCTGCTTAGACGTCAGTTCATCTGAGATGCTTTCCCAGGCCCCCCAAGATGGATTTAGGGTTCTCTCTAAAGGACTATTATAGCCAGCAGTTTCTACTTCTGCCTTAACACTCGACTGTTTACTTGTCTCTTTTTCTCACTAGACCATAACATCCTTGATGATAGGAATTGTGTTTAATGCACAGTTGTGCCTTCAGCACTTCCTGAGTAGATGCTCTATGATAGTTATTATACAAATTAATAAATGTTGTTTATAAACATTTTCTCTGGAGGAAAGGGTTTTAAAGCAAATGTAAGAGTAGAAGATATCTCTGTATCTTCTTCCTCTCTGACTGCATTCTCCCTCCTTATTGCTAATTTACTAGGGAAGTGCCTTTTGAAAGGAAGAACACAACTTCTACTGGCCCTTGAATGGAGAAGCTCACCTTACCTCTCACGAGGCCTGTTTGCAAACACCTTTGTGTCCAGTAGCCTTTGTGACTGAATTTCTTCATATATTATTTAGCTCTTAGTTCAAAACTTTTACTGAGTGTGAGTCCATATCTCATCAGCTAAGTGGATCATGCTTCTAAAGAACTCAGTTGTTCCCCATCTGAACTTCATCCCTGTGTATTTAATTAACCACTGTTGTCATTTTTGATTACTAGTTACCCTCTAGTAAAATGTGTTTGCCATATTATTGTACTCCATGGGTACTGGGAAGCTTGATTTTTATTTATAAAACCCCTAGCAACTATGGGTTAAGAGCACTTAAAACGGAAAACACAAAATGCCTTCTTGTTTAAAGGTTTTTTTTGTTTTGTTCTGTTGTAAGTAATGTGCAGAAGAATAAGAAGAGGAAACAGAGCAAGGCTGACAATTCTATGAGCTGTGAGGCACATGCTGAGTCACTGCAGAGAGCAGAATTTGCAATACACCAAGTAAGCTCTTGGAGCTTATTGGGCATAACCATTCTGACTTAGACATCACAGAAAAAATGGCCAGAGAGGATAATCTGGCTCATTTTATATTAATCCATATTTTACTGTGAATATTTTGTTCTGTGATCCCTCTATGGAAAACCTTTTGAGAGAGAATCAAGACATACATTGGTTACAGTTGGGAGAAGACAAAACCTTACGTATTTCTGCAGTTTCTGGTCTGGTAAAATGTGCCATGCATTTTAGTTTTCAAAAAGCCAGACGTAAAACACTTAATTCAATTTAACAACATGGCTTGGCTTCTAGGCAGTTTGTTGTGTGTGACTTTAACAGGTTTTCTTGGGGTAACTATGGGCATTTGTAAAGGGTATCAAATGAATTAATGATGGTTGCAAGCAAAAATTAAGTGTTACCTTGGCCTTTATGCTGCTTGTATCTTTTGGTGCACATCCCAAAGGAAGACCTGCTTCCTTCACGAACTGTTTCTAGCAGAAAGTTCCTCCAATTTTTTGATACCAGGGAGAGAACTTAAAACGTAGGAAAAAATGCACAATTGGGGTTTTTGCTTGTTATGATCTCAGTGGAGTGGTGGTACACTCCTTTTTTCAAAGCCCTAAAGCTTTTGCTGCAAAGGAAAAAAAAAAGGTTGCTCAGCAACCGCCAAGCCTCAGTAAATGACTATTCCATGCTGGTTACAAACAAAACCTTTAAGAATCCTCTATTTAGTATGTTTATTCAGATTGGTAGGTTCTGGTTGACTGGGAGGCAGGAGACCTTGATTTACACCTAGCTGGTCTCCCAACTCTGACCTGATTGAATGGGGACACATGAAGGTGTGTTTGCTCAGTGCCACCTAGGAGCAGAACTGGGAAGTGGGCCAAGTTTATGTTTGAGCTGGCTACGTTTAATCTGTGACCTCTTCTCAAAATTAATTTTTAATTACACAGTAATACATGAATACACTTGCCTTACAAAAATGGAATGTTATGATGAGTCTGAGGTCCCCTTGACCACTCTTCCCAAGCCTAACCCCTTCCCAAGGTCACTGTATTATCAATACAATGAGGATCCTTCCAAGGGCATGTTCTCTGTATTAACACACACACATGTATATATTGAAATACACACACACATATACATACAAATATATATGTTACACACACTTGTAGGATTATGGGACATTGTATTGTGCATATATACATGTGTTTGCTTTTTAGAAAAGAAGATCATACTATGAAGTACAGATATTTATATGTGCACCAAATATTTTTATTTGAATTATTCTGTTCTGAACAAAAAATTTATTTATTTTCTACGGTAACAATTTTAGGCACTCTATTGCATTTTCAGGCTTAGGCATTATGAGAAAAGAGATAATAACTGATAAGTGTTTAACATTTCACACAATTATAAGGCATATCCATATATAATAATAACAGTTTCAATTTATTAAGTGCCTTCTATTATGCTAGCTATCTCTCTGGATGATTCTTTACATGCATTCCTTATTCCAATTAAAAATCACAATTTGTGCAAAATAGATAATATTAGTCCCGCTCAACAGTGAAGGAAACTGAGGCTCAGCAAGACTGAGTGTCTTGCCCAAGGCCATACCACAAAGTACAAGTGCTGGCTTAGGGCCCCAGGACTTCCTTGTTCACTTCCCCTTGACTTGCCATTACCCTCCTATGTAGCATTATTTGAACCCTCCATTTCACAGAGGAGGAAAGAGAAGCTCAGAAGGGTTCAATGGTAAGTCATGGTTAAGACCCAGGATTTGATCCATATCTCAGAGTTCAAATGTTCCTATTCTTTGCACTGAAGCATGCTGGCCCTTAGGCTGGCTTAATGTTGGAACCAAAATGCCCCGATTGCTGTTTTGTTAACTGAGTTAGTAGCAAAATTTAATAATGATAAAATCACATCTTGCAGCTAGGAAATGGGAGCTGAGAGAATTTCAATGGCTTATCTGGGACCTGAACGTCAAATGCTTCAACCTGAATTTATAGACTGCAGAAGCCCCCTTTTCCTCCTGAGTCCCAGAAAAGTTTCACCCCAGAGCTGGTATCTTCATCAACAGGCAGTAACCCATATCATCACTCCAAAACAACACTGTAAATTTGTACTTGCGGTTATGATAAAAAGGAGAGACACATATTGCGGTTCACCTGACTAGAATGCCAGCGGCACCCAGCTGGCAGAGATTAGTCTGGGAGAACTGGAACTTTCTGGTGGAGTGAAGGAAACTTGATTTTTGCACATGGCAGTGCTCCCTGAAACCCAAGGAGGAGAAGAAGAGTGCTATCTGTGTTTGTGGCTTCTGGCCAGAGGCAGATACATTTGTACTTGCTCTGAAGTTGTCTTCGGTTGATGTGAGATACGAGGCTGTGCTATTTTGACAGGTGTAACACCAAAGTCTGCTAAGCCAGTGAGGCTGTATCTCTGGGAGAACTACTCTGCTCGCTACTCTCTGCCTCTTGCTTGCCAATAGGCTGGTTGGCCAGGGCTTTAGGAGATATTTTAAGAGAGTCGTATTTGGCGCATCAGAGAGAAGGTAAAGCTAGTTTTGGGGGTGTTTGTACAGTTAGAGAAAGTCTGCTGGTCTGGAATTAGTGGAAGGTCCAGCTTTTGAATGCAAGACTGCCTGACTCTGAAGCCCAAGTCGTTTTCACTGTACTTGGACTCACCACTACCCTCCATTTAAGGGCTCCATTTTATAGAGGAGGAAACATAAGTTCAGAGTGGATCAATGATACGCTCCTTCTTTAAGGCCTGAATTTGTCTCCTGGTCTCAAGACTCAAAAGGCCGTTCTCTTTGCACTGTGGCTTATTGCCCTTTAGGCTTCTTTAATATCAGAACCCAAATGGATCGCTGTTTGAATTAACTCATAGGTTAACCTATGAGATGGTGGAAAATATACAACAATAAAAAATAATGGACCCATTTTCTAGTTGTGGGCAGATCACTGAACCTCTCAGGCCTCGTCTGTAGTGTAGCCACTGCATGGGGTTCTAAAGTCAATGTTGAGAGGGAGGCCTGGTGTGGGGCTGGCAGCTGTGACCACAGTGAGGTGTCATGGTGGCCTGGAATAAAGCAGTGGTCTTTGTAATTCCGTGCAGGATGTGCTGTCAGGAGGGGGTGTGATTCAGCAGTTAGTTCATTGTTCCCACTCACAGAGCTTTCAATTTTAAACCTATTTACCTGGCACGGTTCCATTTCCCTTCGGCTCATTGTGTACCTGCTCTGCATCAGTGAGCTGCTCACTGCTCCTCCCAGCGTCTGAGTGCCTGGCTGCCTCCTCCCTGGGACTGGAGGGCCAGGGGTGAGGGGGTGGGGAGGGGGAAGTACCTGGCCTGGGGGCGTAGGCGCTATGCGGTGAAAAATGTCCAGGCTTTCCTCGCTCATGTGACCCAGGCATACAATCATGGCAGATAATCATGACAATGTAGCACAAAAAACCCCAAGATTAAAGAACTGGAACTCAGGTGAGGGATGGAATAATACCTACTTTGGGGGTATACCCAGAGATATGATCCTGGGACAGTTGTGTTCAGCAAAGGGTATTCATAGCACTCTTCATGAGGAGCAGCACTTTCTAGACCTTGGCAATGCCAAGCTGGGGGAGGAGGCACGATGGCTTTCTGGAAGGGAAAGGAGTCTCCAAGTGGGAGGGTGCCCTGCCCTGTCCACCCCATGGAGAACAACTACTGCCCGTGGTGGGGAAGGCAAAGCTGTGGGGTCAGGAGGTCAGAATCAAGGTTTGCAACAGGGAGAACCCGCTGAGTGCTCTTTGTGCCATGGGACTGCAAAGCTGACAGTCTGTAATAGAAAATGTCTGGTTCATGCTCACACCTGGCCCAGGTGAGTCAAGAATTGTCAATGCCCATTTAGGATCTAGGGCCAGCCAGGCTCCTGGATTCTGGTGATCTCTGTTTCTTGAACGTACTTTTTGATTCCTGCCTCTTTCCTAAATGAGCATTTGCACTCATGCTCTTACATACCCTGTTTCCATTGGTCCCCAAACCACCCAGGTAACAGTTACAGCACACAGCTCCGAGACATTCTCTGATCCCCTCGGACCTGATCTGGACATCCCTGAAGCAGCTGTGAGAAATACATGGTTGGTCGGTGGCTAATCTGGCCCAGCTCTTGATATGATTATACTGATGAATTAAACAGATAATTCATGGTGGAACAGTTCCCATGTGCTTCACTTACTAAAATTACTTAAGTCATTCCAGACTCCACAACTAACAAAGGGAAAGTACCCTGTGAACTCAGCAAAAACCCTATGGCAGAGGTGAGGCTATTTTTTCTATTTTGTCACAGGCAGGGACTAATTTGAAGAAAAAGAGATTTGATATGCAAAGATCACACCCAGCCAGGTTATTTTTGCTCAGATTCCTTGATGTCTAATAAGAAAGATATCTCTTCTCATTGGTAATGCCAGACCGCAAAGAGTTTTCCTCTGGGAGTCTAAATGAAATCACATGTCTGGACTGGAAAATAAAAAAAAAAAGTCATCCAGATACTTCTGTGGAGTTGAAACTTTTGCATAATACAGACCTAAGAGTCAGTTTTTCCCCCCATCATAAAATTAATCCTGATTTACCTGTAGAAAAAATGATTAAATGCTATTTCAACAGCATTTTTGCTGTTGAAATGCCAGTTTTGAAGATGAGCTCTGAGCTAGTATGTTTTCAAGACTTAGTTCTCTAAGAGCCAATTCTGGTAGTTCTTGATGATCAGGCTCTAGAGAAATGGTTTTTTTTAAATACCTGGGGAGATCTAGAACATTCCCATTTCCAGACTGCACCTTGGATCAATTAAATCCAAATCTCAGATGAGACCCTGGCATGCGTAATACTGTAAAGTTTCTCCAGGGGATTCAGTGTGCAACCAAGGCTAAGTCCCATTGCTGCAGAGTGAGTCATGCTGTCTCCAAGGCCAAGCTTAAAAAATTGAAGCCAGTTTCTAGGTGTGGTGGGATATTGACCCTCTCAGCCCTGAATGTGACCAGAGCCCCCCCATCCCCACCCCTGCCAGCAGGGGCAGGTCATTGCCGGCCTCAAACCTCCTCATCTGCGGTGCCAAAAAATATTATCACTTTGTATGTACAACCGGCAGAGAGCACCTGGTGGTTTAAAGTCAGTCCTTTCATTTACAAGAAGTCAGCATAAGTGTCATATAGTCAATTATTTGATGCACCAAGTAAACTGGCAGCTTTCAAAGAGGGCACTTGCTATGTGCTTCATTTCTCTCTCTCTCACTCTCACTTGTCTCTCTGCCTGCCTGCCTACCTGCCATTTAATTCACTTATCTATTTTATTTTTCCAAGGGTTTTCAAAGGAGAATCCTTATTATAAATGATTAATAGGTAGAAGACATTAATGATGGGCTGAGCCTATTTTGCCTCGTGGCTGAGGTCACTCTTCTTCTGGATCGACTTGCCTGGTCTCTTACTCTATTCTCCCCAACCGTATCTCCCTGAATACACATCCCTCCCGTTCTTGAAAGCTAACTGCAAGTGCTATCATCTCACACTCTTCTGCCATCAGAAATACAATCTCTTGCTGTTACACTTGGCACCCTATGTCTTAAAGCACCTATCACTTTGTACAGCAAGCAGGTGGGTTTCTGGAATGTATATTACCTCCTGGTGGTGGTTAATTTTGGTGGCCAATCAAGCTCCCCTTCTGGTGGCAGATTGTATTTTCTAATAAAAAAGTCACAACAACAACAATACCAGTCCCCAGGTTCTTCTAGAACTTTGCCACTGAACCGTCAAGATGTAGAATTTATGTAACCTCCTCTTGCAACTGAGATGGCCTTTGTGACTGCCTGTATAAACAGAATGCAATGGAAGTGAGGCTGAGTTAAAAAAGGCAATGCAGCATCCCCAACTCACTGTCTTGGGACACCTGCCTTCAGAGCCCTGAACTACATGTTAGGAGTCCATCTGCTCTGAAGCTGCCATGCCGGAGACCACCCAGAGACAGAGAGGCCCGAGGAGCCCCCCAGGTAATAAATACCCCAGCCTCCCAGCTAATGCCATGTGGAGCAGAGATGAGCCGTCCCTGCTGAGCCCCGACCAAGTTACAGACTTGCAAGCTAAAGAAAAGATTGCTATTTGAAGGCCACTATGTTTTGGGTAGTTTGTTCTGCCAAGGAGCAACTGGAATATTTCTTTTCCTCTTTCCTAACACAATTGCAGTTTTGTTCAGCTATCCACCCCTCTTCTACCAGCCTGGGTACCTGGTCTGGAAGAGGCTGGCCCCACAATCACTTCCAGGAGTGGTTCTGATTTGTCTAAGGGTGATCCTGTTCATTTGACAATGACTGTTTTCAGAATTTTTTCAGGCCCAAGTACATGAAGAGAGGTTTGTTGGGGACTTGTTGGTAAATTAATTTTTTCTCTTTTGGGAAAACTCCTAGAAGGTACTTTCTCCCTCTTCCTTTAGATTTTTTCATGTGCAGATATGAAGTACAGAACCACTATACCTATAGTACTACCATCTAGAGATGTCTACTCATGGAGGGGAGCAGAGGCCAAGAGTATTGCAGAGAAATGGGCCAGAGGCACTATATTACACCATCCCCGACACCCACCCTACTTCTGGACTTCCCATTTTATGAGTGTCATTAGGGTCAGGTTTCACTGTGACTCCTGCAGACCTAAAGTGACAGTGACTTAAGCAGGACACATGCTGAATTCACTTTCATTTAAAAATCTGTAGGAAGGCAGGCCAGGACTGGTGTGGATGCCATGAAGTCCTCAGGGACCCAGGAAACTTCCAACTCATTACTCCACTGTCCTTAATGCCCAAGATAATGGCACCTGTTTTCCAGGCAGCTAGAAGGAGGAGCGCATAAGGAAAAAGGTTTCTCTTGAGGAAGATTCCTAGAAGCTTCTCTTTATACCCTGTTAGCTAAATCAGTGTGGGAGAAGCTGGGAAAAAGGGTTTTTATTCTGGGTGGCCAGACACTTATGTAATAGTTGGTGGTTCTATTACTATGGAATATTGGAGGACAACTCAGTCTCTGCTACAGTGAAGCCAGACACTTTTTTTTTAATCATTTAAAGCCAGTTTATGTTGACTTTTTTGTTCACTTCTAGCCAAAGATACCTTGACACATATACCCTCTTCCTAGAGCATGATCTAGAATGTCCTTTGCCAGTGTATTTACCCAGAGTTTCAAGCCCTGGAGACCATGAATAAACAGACAGTAAGGGTAGTTGTATACATTTCCTCCCTTTCATTTTATATCTTATGAGGGAGAAGACATAGTGGCACACAGATAGTCTAAGTCAGGGATGGAAAATCACTTTTATATTAATGCCAGCCTAATTACATGAACCCTCCAGGAGGACAGGAAGCATATTCTGTATAGCCTGCAGCTATAGTCCAGAATCTATTTGAAAGCCTGGCACATAGTAGGTACTCAATATTTGTTGACTAAATGAGAATAGGTGAACTCTGATAGATTGACATAGGTTGCCTGAAGAACTGTGTTGGGGAGGATTCCAGGGCCACATCTGGCTGAGCAGGAAAGCCATGATCAATCACTGATATCTGCTGTGAGCTCAGGATATGGGAATGCCAGGTTACATTTATTTGCTATCTCTGGTGATTGATGGGGAAATAGCTTAGCTGATTCTTCATAGCAAGTGTCTGTACACATTATCTTGCATCTTACACATTTTATATTTATTTGTATTTCAGTTAACAACCATCTTTTCACATAAGAAATCTACCACGGTAACTTGCACATGGTAGGAGTCAATCAATATTTGTTGACTCTCAATTGTGTTCCAAAAACAGTGCTCTGCACCTAGTGGGCAATCAATTAATCACCTAGTGACATGCTTTAATGAAATATTTCTACATATTCCTTAATGTGGATTTACCCCAATCAACACCTTTTTAAACCTAAAAAAGAAATATAATCCATACTATCACAACTTGTAGGTAATGCTAAATCCAAGGAGTAACAAATACTAGTGAAGAGTTTGAACCAGTAAAAAACCTATGTGAAGAAGGTTTTTTGGTGATTAGGAAAAGAATTCAAAGTATATCTTAAGCATCTAGGAGCAATGACAAGAATGGTAATGTCAAAGCTGTCATGGTGATAATGGGAAGCTAATGAGACCCATGAGTGCCAAGTGATCTCCCGGTGGGAAAGGGCAGGGCTGTTCTGGATGGAATGTCTCAAGGAGAAGGGAGGGTCAGGCTTCTCTAAGAATCCTTCAGGTGCCACTATGTCTACAATGCCAAGTCTGGTTTTCAGGCTCATTTGCCACGCTCCTCAAAAGATGCTCATTGTGAGTGGAATAAAAGGAGAAATGCACCTGAATCGTAGTAGTTAATAATAGCCAATATTGGTTGAGGTTTTTCTGTGTTCAGGCACCACTCTAAGGACTTGACATTTATGCTTAATTTAGTTCTCACAACAAGTCCATGAGGTAGCTACCCTATTTTAAGGAATAGAGATTGATTTATGGTGATAACTATAAGGACAGCATCATGCAAAACTCAGTTGACCCTGGAACACACTACAATTATTTAAAACCAAGCCAGGGACTACTTGCATTGACTTAGAACTGGAGAAAAGAGATGTACAGAAAAGGATCTCAGGCTGCCTGGTGAAGACAGCATTTTAATGGCAGTGGGAAAGTCAAGATTGGACCTCGGGGTGGTGCCCTTTTGAGATGCTGGGACGTGTTAGCGTGGATGGAATGGCCAGCCTCAGTGGGTGTTGCACTCTCATTCAAGAGAAAACACACATGATATATGGACCTCTTGACAGAAAAATGGTAGAGAAGATGTAGGTACAAGGGAGGTGTTCTTTGAGGGGATACTTTTTATAATCTTTCTAACCCTTTGGGATTATGGATATTTAGATCAGAATATCTCCAACTCTGGGCTAAAAGAAATCTCCATCCTTTCCCTCCCTCCTTCCCTTCTATGCTTTCTTCTTTAAAAAGACATAAAGTGCTGTGAATGGGAAAGGGGAAATGGGAACATATTAGACAGTTGCACTACTGTCTCTTCCAACTTCGTGACTTTTGTGACCACATGAGTCACTGGGAAGAGACATTAGGTTACATGTGGAGTTGTCTGGAACTCCAGCTTAGTAAAGGTGACAAGTAGCAGAAAGAAGTCTCTTACAAACCTGTTTACTACTAAGCAGCTCTTTCAGCACCCCAGATCATCCTTCTGCCTAGAAACTTCATGGGGAACTCAGAGAATATTTCAAACCAGGCTACTTCAACCAACAAGGTATTGGAGTACCTCTGCCCAACAGTCTGGGAAAATTTTGAAGATGATTACAAGGATGAGGGCAAAACTTGTAGGGTTTGTGTCATATGGTGTGCTGGTTTGGAGCTGTTATGTACCCCAGAAAAGACTATGTTCTTTTAATCCATTCTTGTGTGGCAGACCTATTGTTGGGTGGGATCTTTTGATTGGATTGTTTCCATGGAGATGGGACCCACCCAATTCAATGTGGGTCTTACTCCTCTACTGGAGTCCCTTTAAAGAATTCATGGAGAGAGAGAGAGAGCTTAGACAGAAACGCTCTGGGAGAAACAAGCAAGGAACCACAGGAGCTGAGAGAGAAATATCCAAAGATGTTTGGAGACAGCCATTGAAACCAGATCCAGGAGAAAAGGACCAGCAGACATCGCCATGTGCCTTCCCAGGTGACAGAGGAGCCCCAGATGCCAGCAGCCTTTCCTTAGAGAACATATTTTCCTCTTGATGCCTTAATTTGGACATTTTCATGGCCTTAGAACTGTAAATTTGTAACCTAATAAAACTTCATTGAAAAAGTCAACCCATTTCTGGTACATTGCATTCCCTCAGCTTTAGCAAACCGGAACGTATGGTTAGAGGCACTGTTAAAGACAGGGCAGGGGTGGTACTTGAAGTCCAGTTCTCTTTCCCAGGGAAGCTCTGGGTTCCTCTGGGCTGATGTCTGACAGTCCTTTGGGATTATCTAACTCATTGTTGCCTGTGGGGTGTTAGATTTTGGTGGAGACTCTGAAGAGCAGTTTCCCTGATGGAAGAAAACTGGGCACCTGTGACAAGGAGGAAAGGAAATAATGTAATGTTGAGGAGGTAGAATTGAAATCCTTCTTCCATCCTTGGATATTTTCTTCTCAGTGTCCCCACATCTGCTGAATTAACTGACCAAATAGGATGGTTCCCTCTCATGATTAGCTCTCAGTATCTCTTGGTGTTAGCTCTCTCTTATTATTTCTATATGTAGACAAACGGAAATAAATGTAGAATTTACTTCACACCCTCATAGGTATTTGAACTAAAATTTCTGTAAAATGAAAGGGTGATTAAACAAGCTTAAGAGATTCCTAACTGAATAAAGGGATAGATTTGATACCAACAGGAATTATGTAGCACTGAGGGAATGGAAGTGGGAGCAGAGAGCTGCAACCATCCTTGTTGCAAGGGATGTAAAATAGGGAATCCAGAGAGAAGCCACTTGGCTACTTAAATTATTTTGGGAACACCTTACTGCCTGCCAGACACACATGGGGATCTCTTCCTCATCTGTCCTTAGGACCCCTGATCATTTGAGATCAGTATTGCCAAATAAGTTTAAAAAGCATTGATTGACTTTTGGGACTTGGTGACTCTCCGGCCATGAGAGCCTGTCTCCATCAAGTCTCTGATGTCCTCCTTTGCTTCAGATGCCCATCAGCAAACCTTAGCACTCCAAGTGTGAAGATTCTTTGTAAGAGGAGTCAGGATGGCGGAGGGATTCCATCTTGGTGATAGACGTGCTTCCATCTGCCAGAGTGTTTTCCTTGGGGTTCCTGACTATTTCAGCAGTAATCTTTTGTGGCCTGAACTTGGGGAATCAAATCAGATCTTCGTGAGTGCTGTGGCGGTGTCCCCAGAGACCTCGGTCCCCTTCTTTTCTGCTTCTTCATTCTGTCTCCCTCCTCTATCTGCACGGTTAACGTGACATGGGCGTTTCAATTTTAGGAATACTAAACCTGTCTAAACTGGGCAGAGAGCGAAGTGTCTGGGTCCCAGGATCAGAGCTTGCTGCTTGCTGACCGGTGGCCTGCCTGTCTGCCTGATCCGGGACTCACCCCGCAGCCCCCATCCTTGAACAGAAGTGGCTTTGAACGTTCACTTCCAGATTGTTCGTTAGGCCCAGCTCTGGTTCTTCAAAGTCTGTCTCTCCAAATGGCAGCAGGGAGAGTTCCAGTTTCCCTCCAGCTCTGTTTTGTCTCTGGCACTACAGACAACCCCAGGTTCACCCATTCAATCAGGAATCCAGCTTCTCCTACTTTTAGTCTTAAAATTGGTAAGTTTCAAACTAGATTCATGTCTCATACAGCCTTTGAATTTAACCTGATTTCCAACTTGAAACTGACACTGTTTCTACTACACAGTAGGGAGGCAACAGTTAGAGATGGAAATTGGCCTCTGTGGTAGCAATTCAGGGATGGAGAGGAATAAAAACAGGTTTGACACATGGAAGCCCCTGTAAAGTGAGGAGGGAGCTTGTGACTCTTGGAAATAAACCACCGTGGCTCCAAAATTAGCACAGGGATGATCCCATGACTTCACTTCTCCTGTGAATCAATAGAAGTAAAAGAAAATGACCCAGTTCTCAATACAAAGATTTCTTTTTGTTTGTTTCTTTTCTTTTCTCTTTCTTCTTTCCTTCCCTCCCTCCCACCCTTTCTTCTTTTTTCCCCCTCTCTTGCCAGTATTTCTTATTATAAAGGATACAGGGAGACTTACTTCATTGAAAAATAGGGTATTTGTACCAGTTATCCATTATACTTGATGATACCCTATCTGCTGTATTTATACTGTCTTACTGTTTTATGATGCCTGTCAAGGATTGTGGATATGTAGGCATTAGGGAAATTTTCCTCTTTCTTGTATTCATTTTACAGCCATTCTGCCTGTGACCATACCACTGCCTTGGCTTCCACACTTAATAGGCAAGAAATAGAACTTGGGAAGATATGGTATAGTAGGTATTTAAAACTACATTTAAACACCTGAGTGGACTCTAACTTCTATCCTTGACAGCAGAGGCCTTGCCTTATACATGTCCATGCCTAATTGAGCCCAGCCTATGGTCTTACAGGCCATGGAAACTACTCAAGTTTGTGGAAATAGAAGTCGTTACTCTGAACTACTTGTCTCCTTCATTCTGTTGTGACCTACTGGAAAGAAGGAACCATGTCTTAAAAGAAAATTAGGTCCCACCCACTAGGTAGTATGTTCAGGTTTTGTGCTCTGTAAGTGATGAGGGGGTTGATTTTTAGGTGTATCAGCAGCTTCCGGATTGCTTTTAGGGTCTATATAAAGGGAGGGGCACAATGTGTTTGGTGGTTAAGTTCATTTGGCAACTTTGGCTGGTTTATGGTGTCCAGTTGTCTGATCAAGCAAGCACTGGCCTGATTGTTACTGTGAGGCTAGTTCATGGATTTAAATCATCAGTAAGTTGGTTGCATCTGTGGCTGATTATATCAAGATCAACTAAGGAGAATGGCTTCAGCAATGAGAGAAGTCTCAACCAATCAGTTGAAGCCCTTAAAGGGAGAACTGATGATTTCAGCTGTTAGGAGGTAGAATTTCCACCTCTGGTTCAGCCAGTCAGCTTCTCCTGGGGAATTCACTGAAAACCTTCATCGGAGTTCCCAGCTTGCAGCCTGCCCTATGGAATCCAGACTTGCCAATTCCCACAGTCGCATGAGCCAATTCCTATAATAAATCTCATAATATGTCTCCCATCGGCTCTGTTTCCCTGGAGAACCCTGACTATATGTTAGGTCATCTGCTTATCCTGCTATAATTTTAAAAAGGGATAAAGGACGCTGTACTTGGGCTATAACAGTCTAAACGTGTGCCACCAGTCTGGAGAATATTTTATTTATAACCCCAGTTTTTAGGATTCAGTGGCTGACATTTATTGGCTTTTCTCTGTAGAATGCCTAAGAAATCTTCTGGCACAAATAAGCAGAGTTTGAACGTCAGCACTGAGTGAGCCTGTGTATGCAGAGCCTTGCATTCAACACCATGTGTGAGGGGCCGGCAGGGCAAGAAAGAAAAGCAGACATCAAAGAGACAATCACAAGACATGTTCTTTTGGCTACAGAAACTTACCATCTCGCTGAATGAATAGAAACCGCACCCAGACCCATTATCACTCACCACCTGTCCATGTGTGTATGGCAGTTTGCTCATTCTTAGCTCCTCAAAAGCCCCAATGAATCTGTTTTAAGGCTGTTAGAATTTGTTTTCCTGAAGCAATGAAAGATAAATTGAGTTTTTCCAAATGCCATGGTATTTACAGTTTCCTGTCTGCATGATTATACTCTATGCATGCACACACATTCCCATGAACACACACTCACTGCGCATGGTTTTCTTTGGTTAGTGTGGGTCCCCTTTGGCCTTGGCTGAGGTTGGTCACATTCTTTCACACAAATAGTGACTACTAAAGATATCAGGTTTTCCTAACAGCTCCTGGCAGCCCAGCAGCTTTCAGCAGGTGTGATTTCAATTTATATTTAGTCTCTTAGTCGCCCTTAACAAGCTTATTCTCACCACGAGGTGAATGAGGGTGGAATGTCCAAGCTATAAATCATCTTCCTGAACATGTTCTCAAGCAGATACTTCGAAGGGAGCAGGATCATGTCGACCCATAGAGTGCTTTCTCCAGCAAGTTCAGAGCTATTGTAGACAAAGCCAATTAATCTCAGCAGTTTTTCTTTGGAGAAAGGTAGGGTAGGGTATCCTATTTAAAAAGAGGGAAACTGAGACACAAGAGTGAACTTATTTTCCTAAGCTCTTTGTGGAGCTTGTGGCAGATGAAATAGAAGCAGCTACCAGACTACCTTCTAATATTACAGATTTCAGTATCTCAAAATCACAGGGTCCTGCCTTTAGCATCTATACAGTAAGGCTGCTTTTGATTCTGATCGGGTCCGCAGATCGATTCTTTAGCCAACAATGGGAGTGAACTGTCCATATACCAGCCTGCTTCCCTTGGAGTCTAGGAAGAAAACTTTGCTCTTTGGGGTTACTTATGAACAGAATATAGGGGTTTGAGCCAGGAGAGCTGATTGCCATTGGGAAGGTCATTTTACTGTCTGAGATTCAGTTTTCTTAGCTGTAAAAAGGGCAATGCAGTAACTGACCTTTGAACGGGGTTTCTGGAGGGCCAAATGGAATAATGCACCTTAAAGCATCCCCATTTTAAAAATTAAATATTTAAAAAAATTATTTTGTGTGTTTACTTTGGTAAAATGGAAAACTTTATACAAACACATACTGCACATATTAAATATTCAAATCCCATGGGAGTATTTACTATCTGTAGGGATATATTTTTCTATTCCTCCCTTCCTTTGCAATTTCTTGAAATTAGGATTCTTTCTGCTGTCTGTGTCACCCACCAACCCCCACTCTCCCAAGTTGCTTCCCCATAGAACTTTGTTCTCTTTTTTTGTCATATTCAGTGGCTTTGTCTTCATGTACATTCTTCTTAGGCTTTTCTGGGGCTTCGGACAGTTTTCATGTCTCCTTGATTAAAATTATTTATTTGGATTTTTATTTAAAAAGTCATAAAATATACATATATAGTAACAGACTGAACTGTACCCAAAAGTGTGTAAAGGAAAAAGTTAATCGATTTCCCTTCCCCTCCAATCCCATCCCACCCTAGTAACCGAAGTTAACAATTTGATGTGCACGCTTCCCTCCTTTCTCTGTGCTAATGCATACATATTTAACTGTGCATTTGTAGATATGGTTTTCTCCCACCTACTTTTTTACAGAAATGGGATCACACTATAAATATTACTTTGCAACTTTGCATTTTGCTTTAAAAATATAGCATATCCCTTCATGTTAAAACACATCCCTTCAAGTATGTTCTTTTTAATGGCTACATTATATCTCATGGTATTGATATGTCCTAACTAGTTCAATCACTTTCCTTTTAATCTGTTTACAATTTTCAAGTATTTTCCCCCACAACCAAAATAAAAATGCTGCAATAAACGTTCAAATCTAAGTATTTTAAAATTATATTGGTGCATTTATTTCTATGTGATAGATTTTCATATGGGGAGGTCATTGGATCAAAAGATGTATGCATTTAAAATTTTATTAGATGCTGCCAGATGATTGTCCAAAAGATTTAGCAATGCACACTTCCACCTGTCGTATATGAAAAAGCCTGGGTCCCCACACCCTGGCCCCAGGAATGCTATCAACATTTCTGACAGGTTTTAATTTTCATTTTCTTGATTATTGGTGGGTATTAGTATTTTTTTCATATATAAACTGATCATTTTCAGTTTCTTTTTCTTTGAATTACTATTTATATTCTTTGCCCTTTATCCATGATGGATTTCTTTTTCATATGAATATTAACTCATCTGACATATGTGGCTCCAGTCTTTTCTCTTAGTCTGTTGTTGTTTTTTGATTTTATTTATGGCATCCTTTGCGACATAGAAAATTTTAAGTAACTCACCCTCTCTTTTCAGAACCTCTCTCTTGTCTTCTGTGGTGCTGCTGTATTCTGATTCTTTCCCTTTTTCTCCTATTTATTTCTTTGTTTTCTTCTTTTTGCCCCATAATTATGCATTCTGCTCTCTTGCCTTTTTTTTTTTTTTTTTTTTTTTTTTTTAGCTCACTCAAAATTTAGGACATTTATCAATTCTTACCCTGTCATTCCTCACCTCTGTGCTGATGACATCCTTATCTTTATCTCTAGCACCAACCTTGAGTCTTAGGTTACCAGTTGTCCATTAAGCATCTACACTTGGATGTTTCTCCCTCACCTCTCAGACAGCTTGGTTAAGAACAAATTCTTTGTTTTTCCTGCCAACTTTCCTGATTTTCTCAGTACAATTAGTTCTCTGTCACTTGGCTTGAAATTTTGGGATCTTCTTCAACTCTGAGAGCTAGACACTTAACCAAGTTTTGTCATGCCCAATTCTTTCCTCTCAATGGCCAGCACTCTCTCTTGAGTTTAATTTGTCGCTTTGTGAAGAAACCACCGTTTACACAGGCACACAGTTCCTTCCATATGGACATAATGTTGGTGTAGTGTTTGAGGAAATGCTGCTATTCTTGGAAGACTCAAGATACAATTCAAGGTGAGGGGTGGGATGATGGGGTCAAGGACAAGAAATCTCACTGGTAGAATGAAGTGTGGCATCAATCACTTGGGGAACAGGTTGGTTCTCAGGTAGGGCAATGGAACTGAGAAAGTAGTTCTTTAGGAAAGTGGCAGAGAAATGTGTGGTATCTTCTTAGGTTTGACCAAGAACATGTTAGATGTCCAGTTAATTACTCCATATTGCATGTCTGAAACATGGTTTTACCACATGGAATAAATAGGCTGGAAGGTAAGGATTTCAGGCAAGCAGCGTGCAAAGATGTCAGCTCTTGGTCTAAGTGTTTTGAGGAGATCATGAACAGGGAAAATTAGCTATAAAGGAATTAGAGACTTGTGTTTTATAAATCAGATAGGTTTTCTGAGTACTCCTCCTGTACTTCCATTTTATCCTCCCTTATGATTTAGTAATGACTTCTACAAGTTTTGGCTGTTGTCAGTGCTGTAAGGGGACTGGGCAGCTCTCCCCTGGAATCAGCAGTGGTGGCAGCAGGAAGGTCCTGAGCAGGGCCAATACAGCACTTGCTAGGCAACATGGGGCAGTGTTTGGAGATGCAGGCTGCACAGCTAAATGCCCCCTGCTCTATCTCTTAATAGCCATGTCTTAGTTTCCCTGGACTGCTGTAACAAAGTACCACAAACTGGGGGGCTTGAAAGAACAAAATTTATTGCCTTACAGTTCTGGAGTCCAGAAGTCCAAAATCAAGGTGTCAGCAGGGCCACACTCCATCTGAAACCTGTAGGGGAGAATCCTTCCCTGCCTTTTCTAGCTTCTGGTGTTTGCCAGCCATCATTGGCAATCCTTGGCAATCCCTGGCAATCCTTGGCAATCTTTGGTAACCCTTGGCATACATTGACTTGGAAATGCATCACTCCAATATATGCCTCCTCCATCTTCATATGGTTTCCCCCTTGGTATGTGTCTGTTTTTCTGTCCAAATTTCTTTTTATAAGGGCATCATTCATATTGGATTAGGGCCCACCCTAATCCAGTTTGGCCTCCTCTTAACTGTTTACATCTTTCAAAGATCTTATTTCCAAGTAAGGTCACAACCACAGAACCCAGGGGCTAGAACTTACACATGTCTTTTTGGGGGATGCAATTCAACCCATAACAAGCCATATGACCTCCAGCAAGTTCTTGACACCTTGATTCCTCATTTTTCTCAACCATAAAATGGCAATAATGATATTCACTTTATACAGTTCCTGGGAGGATTAAATGAATTAATATTTGTAAACTGCCTAAAACAGAGCCTAGCATATAGTTAATATTAGCTAGTATCACTATTATAGCAGCTCCCTCCCACCCCAATTAACACCAGAAGGCTCTACTTTGTGTAATAAATTTTGGAAGCTCTGAATTTTACTTTGTTAAGGGTAATGTCATTCTCTTACATTCACCATGGCTTGAAAAATATACTACCTCTCAGCTGCCACTCTAATGCAGATTTTCTAGTCTCTAAACCATATATTGCATCTTACCACCACAATGCTCTTCCTCCAAGCCCACTTGCATCTTGACCCTGGATTAATTCTGTCTGTGAGACATCATATTATTTTCTTCCTTTGGTTTGTTTAGATTGCCTCATATACGATGCTTGTTCCTATTTCTTTGACTTCTTTAAGAATACTCCCTTACCTGGAATGTCCTCTACCTTTCCCCAACCCCCCATAAATCTCCCTATTCTTCTAGGCATAGATTAATCCACACTTTTCCAGGAAGTATTCTTTGACTGTCTCAGCTTTCAGCTATCCATGGATTATTGCCACTACTGTTTCACATGTGCCTTGAACTCAACATATTCAAATTTATGAGCTTTTAAATTTCCATTACAACTCATTTTCTTATAGACCCTCTCCTAATTGAGGACACCAATGATGACTCAGTAGAAGTTAAGAACAATCAACAGAAATACATCACCATTGACCCTTCTCATCCATTAATCCTAATATCCAACTGGCTACCATTTTGTCTTGGTTCTACATCCTAAATAAGTTTTTAATCTATTCCGCTAGTAAGATTTTGTCTCAACTGCTGAAACAGACTAATTATCTCCTTGCTTCTAATCATGTTCTACTTCAAACCATTCTTCATGTATCAATTAAAATAATCTTTCTAATGCACAAATATGATTGTCATACACCCCTATTTTGATCCCTCAAAGGCTTTCTATTGTGTAAAGTTGAAGTTCCCTTCTGTTTTGCCATCTAGTCTCTGCTCCTCTGCCTTTCCCAACTTGCACGATTAACTTTTTTTTTTTTTTTTTTTTTTTTCAAGAACAGATAGTTTTTAATTCCCCCCAAAAAAGTTTTGGAAAAGTGATTCACTGACAATGATTATTTTTATAAAATTGTTTCATAAATATTGCAAATTTTTAGGGCCAATTTAATTAAGAGTATAATTACTCTAAAATCTGAATATGGTGACTTTTTTTTTTTTTTTAAATCATCATTTTATTGAGATATATTCACATACCACGCAGTCATACAAAACAAATTGTACTTTCGATTGTTTACAGTACCATTACATAGTTGTACATTCATCACCTAAATCAATCCCTGACACCTTCATTAGCACACACACAAAAATAACAATAATAATAATTAGAATGAAAAAGAGCAATTGAAGTAAAAAAGAACACTATGTACCTTTGTCTGTTTGTTTGCTTCCCCTACTTTTCTACACATCCATCCATAAACTAGACAAAGTGGAGTTTGGTCCTTATGGCATTCCCAATCCCACTGTCACCCCTCATAAGCTACATTTTTTTTTTTTTTTTTTTTTTAATCATCATTTTATTGAGATACATTCACATACCACGCAGTCATACAAAACAAATTGTACTTTCGATTGTTTACAGTACCATTACATAGTTGTACATTCATCACCTAAATCAATCCCTGACACCTTCATTAGCACACACACAAAAAATAACAAGAATAATAATTAGAGTGAAAAAGAGCAATTGAAGTAAAAAAGAACACTAGGTACCTTTGTCTGTTTGTTTGCTTCCCCTACTTTTCTACACATCCATCCATAAACTAGACAAAGTGGAGTTTGGTCCTTATGGCATTCCCAATCCCACTGTCACCCCTCATAAGCTACATTTTTATACAACTGTCTTCGAGATTCATGGGTTCTGGGTTGTAGTTTAATAGTTTCAGGTATCCACCACCAGCTACCCCAATTCTTTAGAACCTAAAAAAGGTTGTCTAAAGTGTGCGTAAGAGTGCCCACCAGAGTGATCTCTCGGCTCGTTTTGGAATCTCTCTGCCACTGAAGCTTATTTCATTTCCTTTCACATCCCCCTTTTGGTCAAGAAGATGTTCTCCGTCCCACGATGCCGGGTCTACATTCCTCCCCGGGAGTCATATTCCACGTTGCCAGGGAGATTCACTCCCCTGGGTGTCTGATCCCACGTAGGGGGGAAGGCAGTGATTTCACCTTTCAAGTTGGCTTAGCCAGAGAGAGAGGGCCACATCTGAGCAACAAAGAGGCATTCAGGAGGAGACTCTTAGGCACAAATACAGGGAGGCCTAGCCTCTCCTTTGCAGCAACCGTCTTCCCAGGGGTAAAACTTATGGTAGAGGGCTCAACCCATCAAACCACCAGTCCCCTATGTCTGTGGTCATGTTAGCAACCATGGAGGTGGGGTAGGCGAATACCCCTGCATTCTCCACAGGCTCCTCAAGGGGGCACTACACATTTTTTTTTTTTTTTTTTTTTCCCTTGTTTGTCTTTTTTATTTTTTTTTTTTTTTAACTTTCCCTTCTTTTTTCATATCACCTGTATGAAAAAAAAAGTTAAAAAGAAAACAAACATACAATAAAAGAACATTTCAAAGAGACCATAGCAAGGGAGTAAGAAAAAGACAACTAACCTAAGATAACTGCTTAACTTCCAACATGTTCCTACTTTACCCCAAGAAAGTTACATAATATAGCAACATTTCAGTGAACTTGTTCCTACTACATCCATCAGAAATTAACAGACCATAGTCATTTCTGGGCATCCCCAGAACGTTAAATAGCTTATCTGTTCTTCTTGGATTATTGTTCCCCCTTCCTTAATTGCTCTCTACTGCTAGTACCCCTACATTCTACATTATAAACCATTTGTTTTACATTTTTCAAAGTTCACATTAGTGGTAGCATATAATATTTCTCTTTTTGTGCCTGGCTTATTTCGCTCAGCATTATGTCTTCAAGGTTCATCCATGTTGTCATATGTTTCACCAGATCGTTCCTTCTTACTGCCGCGTAGTATTCCATCGTGTGTATATACCACATTTTATTTATCCACTCATCTGTTGAAGGACATTTCGGTTGTTTCCATCTCTTGGCAATTGTGAATAATGCTGCTATGAACATTGGCGTGCAGATATCTGTTCGTGTCACTGCTTTCCGATCTTCCGGGTATATACCGAGGAGTGCAATCGCTGGATCGAATGGTAGCTCTATATCTAGTTTTCTAAGGAACTGCCAGACTGATTTCCAGAGTGGCTGAACCATTATACAGTCCCACCAACAATGAATAAGAGTTCCAATTTCTCCACATCCCCTCCAGCATTTGTAGTTTCCTGTTTGTTTAATGGCAGCCATTCTAACCGGTGTTAGATGGTATCTCATTGTGGTCTTAATTTGCATCTCTCTAATAGCTAGTGAAGCTGAACATTTTTTCATGTGTTTCTTGGCCATTTGTATTTCCTCTTCAGAGAACTGTCTTTTCATATCTTTTGCCCATTTTATAATTGGGCTGTCTGTACTATTGTCATTGAGTTGTAGGATTTCTTTGTATATGCAAGATATCAGTCTTTTGTCAGATACATGATTTCCAAAAATTTTTTCCCATTGAGTTGGCTGCCTCTTTACCTTTTTGAGAAATTCCTTTGAGGTGCAGAAACTTCTAAGCTTGAGGAGTTCCCATTTATCTATTTTCTCTTTTGTTGCTTGTGCTTTGGGTGTAAAGTCTAGGAAGTGGCCTCCTAATACAAGGTCTTGAAGATGTTTTCCTACATTATCTTCTAGGAGTTTTATGGTACTTTCTTTTATATTGAGATCTTTGGTCCATTTTGAGTTAATTTTTGTGTAGGGGGTGAGGTAGGGGTCCTCTTTCATTCTTTTGGATATGGATATCCAACTCTCCCAGCCCCATTTGTTGAAAAGACCATTATGGCTCAGTTCGGTGACTTTGGGGGCCTTATCAAAGATCAGTCGGCCATAGATCTGAGGGTCTATCTCTGAGTTCTCAATTCGATTCCATTGATCTATATGTCTATCTTTGTGCCAGTACCATGCTGTTTTGGCAACTGTGGCTTTATAATAAGCTTCAAAGTCAGGGAGTGTAAGTCCTCCCACTTCGTTTTTCTTTTTTAGAGTGTCTTTAGCAATTCGAGGCATCTTCCCTTTCCAAATAAATTTGATAACTAGCTTTTCCAAGTCTGCAAAGTAGGTTGTTGGAATTTTGATTGGGATTGCATTGAATCTGTAGATGAGTTTGGGTAGAATTGACATCTTAATGACATTTAGCCTTCCTATCCATGAACATGGAATATTTTTCCATCTTTTAAGGTCCCCTTCTATTTCTTTTAGTAGAGTTATGTAGTTTTCTTTGTATAGGTCTTTTACATCTTTGGTTAAGTTTATTCCTAGGTACTTGATTTTTTTAGTTGCTATTGAAAATGGTATCTTTTTCTTGAGTGTCTCTTCAGTTTGTTCATTTCTAGCATATAGAAACATTACTGACTTATGTGCATTAATCTTGTATCCCGCTACTTTGCTAAATTTGTTTATTAGCTCTAGTAGGTGTATCGTTGATTTCTCAGGGTTTTCTAGATATAAGATCATATCATCTGCAAACAATGACAGTTTTACTTCTTCTTTTCCAATTTGGATGCCTTTTATTTCTTTGTCTTGCCGGATTGCCCTGGCTAGCACTTCCAGCACAATGTTGAATAACAGTGGTGACAGCGGGCATCCTTGTCTTGTTCCTGATCTTAGAGGGAAGGCTTTCAGTCTCTCACCATTGAGTACTATGCTGGCTGTGGGTTTTTCATATATGCTCTTTATCATGTTGAGGAAGTTTCCTTCAATTCCTACCTTTTGAAGTGTTTTTATCAAAAACGGATGTTGGATTTTGTCAAATGCTTTTTCAGCATCTATTGAGATGATCAATTGATTTTTCCCTTTCGAGTTTTTAATGTGTTGTAATACATTGATTGTTTTTCTTATGTTGAACCAGCCTTGCATGCCTGGAATGAACCCCACTTGGTCATGGTGTATGATTTTTTTAATGTGTCTTTGGATTCGATTTGCAAGTATTTTGTTGAGGATTTTTGCATCTATATTCATTAGGGAGATTGGCCGGTAGTTTTCCTTTTTTGTAGCATCTTTGCCTGGTTTTGGTATTAGATTGATGTTAGCTTCATAAAATGAGTTAGGTAGTGTTCCATTTTTTTCAATGTTTTGAAAGAGTTTGAGTAAGATTGGTGTCAGTTCTTTCTGGAAAGTTTGGTAGAATTCCCCTGTGAAGCCATCTGGCCCTGGGCATTTATTTGTGGGAAGATTTTTGATGACTGATTGGATCTCTTTGCTTGTGATGGGTTGGTTGAGGTCTTCTGTTTCTTCTCTGGTCAGTCTAGGTTGTTCATATGTTTCCAGGAAATTGTCCATTTCCTCTACATTATCCAGTTTGTTGCCATACAGTTGTTCATAATATCCTCTTATAATTTTTTTAATTTCTTCAGGATCTGCAGTTATGTCACCTTTTTCATTCATTATTTTGTTTATATGGGTCTTCTCTCTTTTTGATTTTGTCAGTCTAGCTAGGGGCTTGTCAATCTTGTTGATCTTCTCAAAGAACCAACTTTTGGTGATATTTATCCTTTCTATTGTTTTTTTGTTCTCTATGTCATTTATTTCTGCTTTAATCCTTGTTATTTCTTTTCTTGTACTTGGTTTAGGATTGGTTTGCTGTTCATTTTCTAGCTTCTTCAGTTGATCCATTAGTTCTTTGATTTTGGCTCTTTCTTCCTTTTTAATATATGCGTTTAGTGCTATAAATTTCCCCCTTAGCACTGCTTTTGCTGCATCCCATAGGTTTTGGTATGTTGTGTTCTCATTTTCATTCGTCTCTATATATTTAGCAATTTCTCTTGCTATTTCTTCTTTAACCCACTGATTGTTTAGGAGTGTGTTGTTTAACCTCCAGGTATTTGTGAATTTTCTAACTCTCTGATGGTTATTGACTTCTAATTGTATTCCATTGTGGTCAGAGAATGTGCTTTGAATAATTTCAATCTTTTTAAATTTATTGAGGCTTGTTTTATGTCCCAGCATATGATCTATTCTGGAGAAAGTTCCATGAGCACTAGAAAAGTATGTGTATCCTGGTGATTTGGGATGTAATGTCCTGTAGATGTCTGTTAAATCTAATTCATTTATCAGATTGTTTAGGTTTTCAATTTCCTTATTGGTCTTCTGTCTGGTTGATCTATCTATAGGAGAGAGTGATGTGTTGAAGTCTCCCACAATTATTGTGGAAACATCAATTGCTTCCTTTAGTTTTGCCAATGTTTCTCTCATGTATTTTGTGGCACCTTGATTGGGTGCATAGACATTTACGATTGTTATTTCTTCTTGCTGAATTGCCCCTTTTATTAGTATGTAGTGGCCTTCTTTGTCTCTCAAAACATCCCTGCATTTGAAGTCTATTTTATCTGAGATTAATATTGCTACACCTGCTTTCTTTTGGCTGTAGCTTGCATGAAATATTTTTTTCCATCCTTTCACTTTCAGTTTCTTTGTGTCCCTGTGTCTAAGATGAGTCTCTTGTATGCAACATATTGATGGTTCATTTTTTTTGATCCATTCTGCGAATCTATATCTTTTAATTGGGGAGTTTAATCCATTTACATTCAACGTTAAAACCGTGAAGGCATTTCTTGAATCGGCCATCTTATCCTTTGGATTATGTTTGCCATATTTTTCCCTCTCTCTATTAATATCCTTTATTGTACCCATACCGAATCTCTTTAGTACTGAACCTTTCTCCAAGTCTCTCTGTCCTGTCTTTGTTTCTCTGTCTGTAGGGCTCCCTTTAGTATCTCCAGTAGGGCAGGTCTCTTGTTAGCAAATTCTCTCAGCATTTCTTTGTCTGTGAAAAATTTAAGCTCTCCCTCAAATTTGAAGGAGAGCTTTGCTGGATAAAGTATTCTTGGCTGGAAATTCCTCTCTCTCAGAATTTTAAATATATCGTGCCACTGCCTTCTCGCCTCCATGGTGGCTGCTGAGTAGTCACTACTTAGTCTTATGCTGTTTCCTTTGTATGTGGTGAATTGCTTTTCTCTTGCTGCTTTCAGAACTTGCTCCTTCTCTTCTATGTTTGACAGTGTGATCAGTATATGTCTCGGAGTGGGTTTTTTTGGATTTATTCTATTTGGAGTTCGCTGAGCATTTATGATTTGTGTATTTATGTTGTTTAGAAGATTTGGGAAGTTTTCCCCAACAATTTCTTTGAATACTCTTCCTAGACCTTTACCCTTTTCTTCCCCTTCTGGGACACCAATGAGTCTTATATTCGGACGTTTCATATTATCTATCATATCCCTGAGGTCCATTTCGAGTTTTTCAATTTTTTTTCCCCATTCTTTCTTTTATGCTTTCATTTTCCATTCTGTCATCTTCCAGGTCACTGATTCGTTGTTCAACTTCCTCTAGTCTTGTACTATGAGTGTCCAGAATCTTTTTAATTTGGTCAACAGTTTCTTTAATTTCCATAAGATCATCCATTTTTTTATTTAGTCTTGCAATGTCTTCTCTATGCTCTTCTAGGGTCTTCTTGATTTCCTTCATATCCCGTACTAGGGTCTCATTGTTCATCTTTAGTTCTTTGAGTAGCTGCTCTAGGTGTGTCTCTTCTGGTCTTTTGATTTGGGTGCTTGGGCTTGGGTTATCCATATCGTCTGGTTTTTTCATATGCTTTATAATTTTCTGTTGTTTTTGGGCTCGTGGCATTTGCTGACCTTGATAGGGTTCTTTTAGGGTTTGTAGACCAGTTGAAGTCCTTATCTCTAATTTATCAGATCTACAGCTTCGTGGAGTACACTTTCTCTAACTAACCAGCAGGTGGCGTCCACGAGCCACCTGTTCTCCACAAGCCAGATCTCCCCTGCTTAGCCTTTTTGGTGAGTGGGGGAGTGAGTCTTGTGGGGCCCAATTGGTGTCCCAAGCTTGCGTGTGTAGTTGGTGTTGCCTGCCCTGTATGTGGGGCGTGTTTTCTGGGCAGTCGGGGAGGGGGGGGTGGCCCTAACAATCAAATCTCCCTGATGATCCTAGAGTTTTAAAGCTACTGCAATAGTCTAATCCTTCAGTTCAGTCCTGCCACAGTTTGTCTCTGCCACTGACCCACAAGTCTTTGGTATTGGCGTATGGCTCCTGAGACTTGCAAGTGGGCCCCTCTTCCAGGCTGTGCACCCCGGGTCCTCTGTTGAGGGATGACTGTGCTATGTCACAGGTGAGTGCCGTCCCCCCAGGGCAGTTCTGGGCTGCTGGGCTGTGTTGGGAGGCTCCCAGTCTGCTCAAATGATGGCTGAATGGGGCTCTGTTAATTCACACTGCTCCCTCTTCCCAGCTCTGGGACATTCAGCTGAGGTTGCAGGGAAGGCTAATGTCCACGCCCAGTTTTGTGGTGTGTGCCTGTTATTTGAAGCACTTCCGTCACACTGGGTTGTCTGGGGCAGCTCTGGGCTATGGGGCTGGCGATGGGCAGGAGTGTTTCCTGTCCACCAGGATGGTGGCTGTGAGCGGACACCCCCCTTTTCTTGGGAAGTTGTGTTGTTTAGTGAATTTTCTCAGCCACTGGATTATTGCCTTTTGTCTCAGAGCTCTCTTAGTTCTGCTCTTGACTTAACGTTCCCAAATTTCAATTCTTTGAAGCTTTCTGTATTGAGCTTCTTAGAGTAATTGTTTTAGAAAAAGCAAAAAGGATTTAAAAAAAAAAAAAAAAAAAAAAAACCGGCCCTCCTCAGAGATCTAATGGGTTATTGAAATGCTAATAGACAAAGCAACCAGGGCCATTAAGGAAAGGTGCACAGGGCAGAGAGATCAGCCTTGCTTCGGGATTTGCATATGCGCCTCAAGGCCTGATCTCCGCCCTTCCCCTTTCTGTGTTCACCAGAACTCCAAAAATCCTCTGCTTTTACTTTGGAGCTTCTCGTGTTGTTTTCCTTCTATGCCCGTCTCCTCTCTGCTGGGCTGGCTGCTCTCAGAGTCTCTGGTGTCTGGCCTCAGTCTATCTATGGTTGGAGTTTGAATCAGTAGAATGAGTTTCCGATAAGAGCAGCCACTGCAATTCTCCCTTCTCCTTCCTGGAGCTGACAGCCCCTCCTCCCCCGGGACTGAGCCTGGCAGGGAGGGGCGCGGGTCCCCTGGCCGCAAAAACTTACAGATTTCGCTGATCTCAGCAGTTCCACGTTTTCATGAGTGTTGTATGAAGTATGCCCAAAGACAGATTGCTCTGTGGTGTCCAGTCCACGCAGTTCCTGGCTTTTTACCTACTTTCCTGGAGGAGTAACTAAAACATACAGCTCACCAGTCTGCCATCTTGCCCCGCCTCCTGCAATATCTTAACTTTTATTCTGAATTTCAGTCATTCAGGAATCACTGCTATTCATTGATTCTGTAGCTTTGCATACTGTGTTCCTTCCACCTGGAAGACCCTTCTCTCAGGAGTCTATTTGGCAAACGCCTTCAGGAATCTTCTTAAATGTCATCTTTGTTGTGATGTTTCTCCTAGTTCTACTCACCTTAGGCACTATATCTGTCTATCTATCTGTCTATTTATCTCTCTGTCACCTGTAATCTGTGTATGAATGTATGTGTGCATGTATCTGTCATATTCTTCATCATCATCATCATCTACTATCATCACTTGTCATCTGTTTATGTCTATCTCTATATCCATTTATACCTATGTCTTCTATTATCTACCTGTAAACAATTTATTCTCCAATGTAGTAAATACGTATGCATAAAAATATATTTACAGGTCGGCCACTCCTACCAGACTGTGAATTCCTTGTCGGTGAGGGTTATTCATATCCCTCTTGCTCAGCATGATGCTTCACATGCTGTAGGTGGCCCATTAATGCCCACTGAGTAAACTGAATAAATGGAGCAGACTATACCCTTTACAGCTGGAGTGTAAAGTCTGTAAGGATGAATCTTTTATACACATGCTTGCATCTCATGGCTTGGCATGGTGCTTGGCACATAACAGGTGATCAATGAATATTTATTTATACTTTCTGTTGAACTCTGCCACACAGAAATAGAGTCTGTTTTTATATGATTATTTATGAATGTTTTTATGCATATATGCTCTGCTTTCATAATTACAGTTCCTTCAGTGTAAAGACAGCATTTCATACATTGCTGTCTCCAGCAGTGACCAATGCAGTGCTACTTAATGATCACCCATTGATTGAATAACCAGGAAGAAAAGCCTGGATTGTTTCCTTCCAATTTTTTTGGCATTTTATTTCTTGTAACAGCATCAAGTTTCTCCGTTAATGGTTCCTAGAGAAGATGTTGCTTTGGCCTTTGGGATCACCTTCCTTTGGGCCAAGCAAAGGCCCTAAGCTCTTCATATATGTTATTATGTGCTCTGACAGCAGAATAAAATTTCTAGGTGTCTCTTGAAGGCACCTTGTGATTGATTTTTGCCAAGAATTGGCAGTGCTCCAGGGCCTACTTAGTCTGGCTGGCGGTGAGTCTGAGTGAATCCCTGGCAGCCTGTCAAAACTGGGTGGCCATTTTCAATCCTGCCCCAACCAGCAGAGAGCTTCTGTGTGTTTCTGTATCTGCCAAGCAGAAATGGTAATTGCCTCTCATCTATCTCAATGAATTATGATGAGGCTAAACAACACTATTCAGTAAGAAGGAAGCACCGGTGGAAGTGCTTGAACAGCATAAATCCTGAATAGAAACCGGAAAATGCCTTCTTTACCCAATATTAATACCTGCTGTGACCTACAACTGAGTGATGAAAATTGCAAATGATTAGGAAGTAGAGATTTCTTCCATTAGATAAAGATAATTAGAGAATTATGAGCATGAAACTCCTCTTTTTTCTTCCGTTTTAATACATTTTAATCCAATTACAGTATTTGGCATCTTTGAAGATTGTGTATTTTATTAGTAATGTAAAAGGGATGAATAGCAAATTATGTCTGAATCCTCTGTTAAGTGTTGTGGATGAGTGGCTCCATTACAAAATGATCGCCTGGGTCGAAAGAGCTGTCTCACATGTGATCAGACATTGCCCCCTGGTGGTCCCAAGTGATCCCACATTTCCTCCAGAAAGGGAAACAATCCAAATCACATCCTAGTCCAATGCCTGAAGATACCTGAGGA
The DNA here is from genome assembly GCF_015220235.1 of Choloepus didactylus. Classification (NCBI taxonomy): domain Eukaryota; kingdom Metazoa; phylum Chordata; class Mammalia; order Pilosa; family Megalonychidae; genus Choloepus; species Choloepus didactylus. The sequence continues at coordinate 35,666,972 of NC_051320.1, read as the reverse complement.
TACCCGAGGATCTCTCTCTCTCTCTCTCTCTCTCTCTCACACACACACACACACACTCACTCTCTCACTCTCTGCTCTGTATCTTCTTTCCATACTGTCCTTCCTCTCCTCATCATGTTATTTTACACTAACTTTGAGGTGGCAAACCGCCATGTACACTTCTGTTGTTTCATTGTAGACTGAATTGTTCAGTTCAATGGTTAAAGAAACATTTACTGAGCACTGACGATGTGTTAGGAATCACCACTACCTCTGACTGGTGGGAAACTGTCTTAGAGGAACTCTTCCTTTGTTTTCTAACAGAACATGCTGCTCAACCTCTTCTTTGTAGTGTTCTCAATATGTAGGAATGTACGTATATGTGCATTTACACTGACCTGTTGGTTTTCCATCACCATCATTTGTGTTCTATGAAAGGAAGTTCTATGAAATATACTATTATGTATTTGGTACCTCATCAAGTGTTTGACACCTCATAGTCCCTGGATGAAATTTGTGGAGGGAATGGATGAAACTTAAGGAAATCATTTCAACTGAATGTGATAACTGTTCATAGAGGCAAACACAGGAGAGTACAGGAGCAGAGAGGGAAGCCATCCAACCTGGGAAGTAGGTGGGGATGGATGCATGGGTTCTAGATTGGTTCCTAGAGGAAGTCTTTGGACTCTTGAGCTGCAGGTAGGAGGTAGGCAAGCAAAGCAGAGGAAGCAAAGACATTCCATACAGAGAGAATGACACGAGCCAAAGCCTGGGCCCGAGAAAGAGCCTGCAGTCTATGAGAGCTGTGGCTGTCAGTTCAGTGATATTGGAAGATGACGTAGGTGTAGAGGGAGATGAGACTGGTGAGAAAGATAGAGGTCATATCACAGAAGGTCCTGTTCACCATGCTTAGGACCATCCAGTAGTCAGCTGGCCCACTGTGAGAACACGAGGTAGCTGCATTTGTTTTTTAGACAGGTCACCATGTGAATGGACAGCTAGAGGAGGGACAAGTCTGTGAATGCCTCAAAGATGAGGAGCAGGTTCTGTTTATTTTTACGTAAAGACTGGTATGCAGTAAGCACTCCATAAATGCAGACATGAATCAGTAAGAATGGGAGTGAAACAGAGAAAATCATGTGGTGGTTGACAGAGATAGGAGAGATGTGAAAAGAATGGGCATGTTTGGGTAGAGTAAAGGACAAGGAATGCACGTGATAGTTTTCTCAGATTAAATCTTGCTCCATTTATGTTTGTTGAACCAATCAATGAACTTTAGGGTTAATTACCAGAGAAATACCAATCCAGGTAGTCATGATGAAATTCTGCTGATTCTGTGTTGCTTTATTAAGCATTCGCTGTATCCCAGGCATGTACTAGTTGCATTGATCAAGTTCTCCCCTGCATTCTGTAGTCCTCGTTTGCATGTGCCGTTTAAAGAACATTGATTTGCTTATATTTAACCTAAATTTCATAAGTTTTCAACTATGCAGTGAGTGAGGAAAAACCCTGAAAGCTGGGTATTACTCCCAGAAATTGACCCCTACTTAGAAGTTTATAAGCTTTGCTTTTGGTGTACTGTCATTAAGATTACATTTTTGGCTTATTCATACAGTAGGGGTTTACCTGAAATTAATAGATAGAGCAAATTCCATTTTGTGGTAGTTTCCTTATGTGTTTTCCTCTTACGGAGACTAAAGTTCACGTGTCTTTGAAGAAATATATTTCTTTAATGCGAGTTTCACTAAGTGGCAAAAACACTTTTAGTGTTTATTGCAAACAATTTACAAGTGTTCTGGATTTTGTAAAAATCTTAGGAAATTTTTTATTGACATTTTTATATTCTTAATTTACTGAATTCTTTAGTGACAAGAAGTGTGAGGAGCCTACTAAGACACTTCAAAAGAAGTCTGGTGTGAATTTAGACTCCAAAGATTTCTCTTTATGAATAATATTTTTTTGGATAACATTTCTCAAAGTTCTAAATTGTTAGTATTTTTTAAAAAAATTATTGAGCAAAATTTGATCAGGAGCTATTCTAGTTAGTCCAGACTGAAAGAGATTTAAGGGAATTGGATGCTTACCATAAATTTGGAAGTGATGGAGGAGTGAAAGTCAGAGGGTTGCCACAGGGTTCCAGGTTGATCACTTTAGCTGTAGTCTGGAGAAATAGGAATTTGCTGCTGCCACTTAGAGGTCAGGCCAATCCCCATGGTCCCAATTGTCCTGAATCGAGACACTTCTACAAAAGATCATGGCCGTTGAAGTCCACACATCCACTGTCAATAGAAAGACTGGCTTTTATTTCCCTTCCACCTTCCAAATCTGATGTAAGTGCATATCTTTGGCAGAATCCGTAGTGTATTAGGAGCTCTGATGGCAGAGAAGACAGGGAAATGTATTTTACAGGCTTTTAGTCTCTGAGGAATGTACAGAAGGCAGGGGGATGATGCTGATGCCATTAGATAATACTGAGAATATTCATCAGCAATGCTAAAAATAGCTATAAATCGTAACCATTTTCTTGTATCAGTGGAGTATATGCTTGAGTAACTTTTGGAAATAGGATAGTAACTTTTATGAATTCCTATATGTTTGAAAATATCTTCAATTTGCTTTTACATTTGATTGATCTTTTGGTTGGGTATAGAATATTAGGTACCAAATTATTTCTCCCAGACTTAAAAAAAGTGCATTCAGTCTCCAAAAGGGAGTCAGAGGCAACCTGATTTTTTTTCCTTTATACGTAATTTATTTTTAGCCCCACTGGAAACTTTTAGGATTTAATGTATTGAAATTTCAGCATTATGGATCTCTGCATAATTTTTTTCCCCATTTACTCAGTTTGGCTCTTGTTTGATTTGTTCTGACTGCTGACTCATGATGCTCTTACCTAGGAAATTTTTGCTGTTATTTCTTTGATTATTTTCTATATGTACCCATATAGTTGAGTCATGCTTTTTCTTAATCTATTCTGCCAATCTCTGCCTTTTGACTGAAGAGTTTAATCCATTTACATTTACAGTCATTACTGATAATGCAAGACTTTCTTCTGCCATTTTGTTATTTAGCCTTTATAAGTCTTATACCACTTTTGTCCCTCAATTATTACGTTAATGCCTACTTTTAAATTTATTTGATTTTTTGCTTTGCACCATATTGAGTGCCTTCCCTCTTCTATCTGGGTATATTTTCATCTGTTTTCCTTGTGGTTACCATGGAGTTAAAATTTAACATCCTAAATATATAACAATAATATTTGGTTTGATACCAACTTAACTTCAATAGCATACATGTATACTTTTCCTCTGTGCCCCTACCTTTTTTGTACTTTTTACTACTTATATCTTTGTACATTGTATAACCAAAACAGTATATTCATCATTCTTTTTATGAATTTTCTTTTTAGCATCTGTAGGAAGTAAGAAGTGGCATTACATACCAAACAATACAATGCAATAATACTGGCATTTATAATTTCCCAAATGGTTACCTTATTATTATTTTTTTTTTTTCATTTTTATTGAGATTGTTCAGATACCATACAATTATCCAAAGATCCAAAGTGTACAATCACTTGCCCCTGGGTACCTTCATACAGCTGTGCATCCATCACATTTAATTTTTGTTCAATTTTTAGAAACTTTTCATTACTCCAGACAAGAAATAAAGTGAAAGATTAAAAGAGAAAAAAAGAAAAGGAAACTCTAAACCTCCCCTATCCCTAACCAACCCCCCTCAATTGTTGACTCCTAGTATTGATATAGTACGTTTGTACTGTTTATGAAAAAATGTTGAAATACTACTAACTGTAGTATATAGTTTGTAATAGGTATATAGTTCTTCTCTATATGCCCCTCTGTTATTAACTTCTAATTGTATTGTCATACATTTGTTCTGGTTCATGAAGTGATTTCTAGTATTTGTACAGTTGATCATGGACATTGCCCACCATAGGATTCAGTTTTATACATTTCCATCTTTTGACCTCCAACTTTCCTTCTGGTGACATATATGACTCTGAGCTTTCCCTTTCCACCTCATTCACACACCATTTGGCACTGTTAGTTATTCTCGCATCTTGCTACCAACACCCCTGTTCATTTCCAAACATTTAAGTTCATCCTAATTGAACATTCTGCTCATACTAAGCAAGAGCATCTACATTTCTTCCACAAGGCAGGAGGGAGAGTCAAAGAAGGTAGAGAGGCAAAAGAAAGAGGAAACAAAAAAATGACAGCTAGGAAGCAGCAAAAGGAAAAATAACCTTAAGTCAAAGTAGAATAAAGAATCAGACAATACCACCAATGTCAAGTGTCTAACATGCCTCCCCTATCCCCCCCTCTTATCTGCATTCACCTTGGTATATCACCTTTGTTACATTAAAGGAAGCATAATACAATGATTCTATTAGTTACAGTCTCTAGTTTATGCTGATTGCATCCCTCCCCCAGTGCCTCCCCATTTTTAACACCTTGCAAGGTTGATATTTGCTTGCTCTCCCTCGTAAAAGAACATATTTGTACATTTTATCACAATTGTTGAATACTCTAGATTTCACCAAGTTACACAGTCCCAGTTGTTATCTTTCCTCCTTTCTTGTGGTGTCTCACATGCTCCCCACCTTCCTCTCTCAACCGTATTCATAGTTACCTTTGTTCAGTGTACTTACATTGTTGTGCTACCATCTCCCAAAATTGTGTTCCAAACCACACACTCCTGTCTTCTATCACCCTGTAGTGCTCCCTTTAGTATTTCCTGTAGGGCAGGTGTCTTGTTCACAAAGTCTCTCATTGACTGTCTGTCAGAAAATATTTTGAGCTCTCCCTCATATTTGAAGGACAGCTTTGCTGGATACAGGATTCTTGGTTGGTGGTTTTTCTCTTTCAGTATCTTAAATATATCACACCACTTCCTTCTTGCCTCCATGGTTTCTGCTGAGAGATCCGCACATAGTCTTATTAAGCTTCCTTTGTATGTAATGGATTGCTTTTCTCTTGCTGCTTTCAGGATTCTCTCTTTGTCTTTGACATTTGATAATCTGATTATTAAGTGTCTTGGTGTAGGCCTATTCATATCTCTTCTGTTTGGAGTACGCTGCGCTTCTTGGATCTGTAATTTTATGTCTTTCATAAGAGATGGGAAATTTTCATTAATTATTTCCTCTATTATTGCTTCTGCCCCCTTTCCCTTCTCTTCTCCTTCTGGGACACCAATGATACGTACATTATTGTACTTTGTTTCATCCTTGAGTTCCCGGAGACGTTGCTCATATTTTTTCATTCTTTTCTCCATCTGCTCCTTTGCGTGTAGGCTTTCAGGTGTTTTGTTCTCCAGTTCCTGAGTGTTTTCTGCCTCTTGAGATCTGCTGTTGTATGGTTCCATTGTGTCTTTCATCTCTTGTGTTGTGCCTTTCATTTCCATAGATTCTGCTAGTAGGTTTTTTGAACTTTTGATTTCTGCCGTATACATGCCCAGTGCTTCCTTTACAGCCTCTATCTCTTTTGCAATATCTTCTCTAAACTTTTTGAATTGATTTAGCATTAGTTGTTTAAATTCCTGTATCTCAGTTGAAGTGTACGTTTGTTCCTTCGACTGGGCCATAACTTTGTTTTTCTTAGTGTAGGTTGTAATTTTCTGTTGTCTAGGCATGGTTTCCTTGGTTATCCAAATCAGGTTTTCCCAGACCAGAACAGGCTCAGGTCCCAGAGGGAAGAAATATTCAGTATCTGGTTTCCCTGCTGGTGTGTCTTAGAAAATTGCTCCACCCTTTGATGCCTCGGGTCACTGTGCTTTTCTGCCCAGCAGGTGATGCCTGTTAGCCTATAATTCTTGACTGGTGTGAGGAGGTATGGCCGTGTTCCCCCAGGCTCTGGGGTCTGGTTCTGAATGGAAAGGGCCCCACCCCTTTCCTCCTAGAGAAGACAGACCCCTCAGGTGGAGGTCATTAGCATTTCAATGGTCTCCCTCTCTGCTTGTGGTGTCTCCACCCTTCCCCGAGTCACAACCCTGGAAACTGAAAATGACTGGGGCTTTCTCCACTGAGCCAAAAAAGAAACAGATAGTCCCCTTCAGACCCAGTCCCAGGCAACCCTCCGGCTCTCCCAGGTCAGTCGTCACCCAAAGCCTCTGTCTGTTTTTTGGGGCTGCGTACGTGTAGTGAGCAGTTCACACTCGCTACTTAAAACCCCAGTTGGAGCTCAGCTGAGCTGTATTCGCTTGCTGGGAGAGAGCTTCTCTCTGGCACCACGAGGGTTTGCAGCTCGGGCTATGGGGGAGGGGGTCTCCCGACCTGGTTCCGCAGGTTTTACTTACAGATTTTATGCTGTGTTCTCAGGCATTCCTCCCAATTCAGGTTGGTGTATGATGAATGGATGGTCTCGTTTGTCCCCCTGCAGTTATTCTGGATTATTTACTAGTTGTTTCTGGTTTTTTTATAGTTGTTCCAGGGGGACTACTTAGCTTCCACTCCTCTCTATGCCGCCATCTTGCCCCAGGACCTTATTTCTTTATGCCACTTTGACTTACTGTCTAGTGTCCTTTCCTTTTAGCCTAAAGAACTCCCTTTAGCATTGCTTGTAGGGCAGCTCTGGTGGTGACAACTCCCTCAACTTTTATTTATCTGTTAATGGCAATCTCTCCCTCATTTTTGAAAGAAAGTCTCACTGGATATAAAATTCTTGGTTGGCCGTTGTTTTCCTTCAGCACTTTAAGTATTTCAGCTTCCTGCCTTCTTGCTTTCATGGTTTTGGATGAGAAATTGTTACTCGATCCAATTGGAACTCCCTTGTACATAACTTGTTGCTTTTCTCTTGCAGCGTTCGGAACACTCTTGTTGTCCTTTGCATTCAATAGTGTGATCAATATATGACAGAGTGTATTTTTCTTCATGTTTATCTTGTTTGGTGCTCTCTGGACATCTTGGATGTGCATATTCACGTCTTTGCTAAGTTTGGGAAGTTCTTTGTCATTATTTCTTTGAATACTCCTTCTGCTTCTTTCTCTCTTTCTTCTCCTGGGACTCCTATAATGCATATATTCATGCGCTTGATGATATCCCAGAGGCGTCTTAGGCTTTTCGCTTTTTATAATTCTTTTATCTTTCTGCTCCTTAGCCTGAGTCATTTCAATTGTCTTGTTTTCAGGTTCGCTGATTCTTTCTCATATTGCTCATTCATTGTTTTTCTGATATCCTTTAGTTTTCTCTCTGTATTTTCCTTTATCTCCTTGAGCATTTTAAAGATCATTTGAAAAAATTCTTTGTTTGGTATGGTCACATTCTGGTCTTCATAGGTGTTTTCTGGATATTTATTCTCTTCCTTTGGATGAGCCATCATTTCCTGTTTCTTTGTCTTGTACTCTTTGTTGCACACTGTAAATTTTAATATTTTAAAATGTTAACTCTGGGATTTATTCCCTAAGATGTCTGTTTCTTGATTTTTTTAATCAGCTGGTGATAAGACAGAGATGTTCTTGAGCATCAGCCCTCCTATCAGGTAGGTCTGCCCAAGATGAATGCAGTGTGAAGGGTTTTTCCTTTCTCTCTGGGCCTCTGTCTTGTCCTGGGCTTGTGCTTGTTAGTTGTTTTGGAGTTCCCTGTTTAAAGGAGTTTTAATGCCCTCTCTTTTTCCCAGGAGACAGACCTCCCTGTCCTGGGTGTTTGAAGTCGGCAAGCCTTTGTCCCAGGATGTTCACCTCTGTAGTTTCTTACACTTGTTGTCTCAGCTGCTTTTGCCTGGACAGCAAATTCTGGGAGGGGGTTCACCCTGGAGAGGACTTTCCCAAGTCAGTCTTTCCCAGCCAAAACAGGGCCAGAATCCACACAGGGGGCACAGACCGGCTTCATAGTCTGTCTGACTATGAAGGGTGCCAAGGGCTTCTTCCATAGCTCCCCAGAGCTGTGCTTCTTGATCTGCCCAGGAAATGCAGCCCTTCAGCTAACTGACCCCCACAGCCCCAAGGAAGCATAGTGTCTTTTTTTAAAAAAATGAAATTTTATTGAGATATATTCACACACAATATAATCCATCCAAAGTATACAATCAGTGGCCTACAGTATCATCATATGGTTGTGCATTCATTACCACAGTTTTAGAACATTTTCATTACTCTAAAATAAAGAAAAAAAATAAAAATAAAAAAGAACACCCCAAACATCCCATACCCCTTATTCCCCTCCCCATTATTTATATGTTTTTGTCTTTATTTTATTACTCATCTGCTCATACACTGGATCAAGGGAGTGCCGGTCACAAGGTTTTCGCTATCACAGGGTAATGCGATAAAAGCTATATAGTTATGCAGTCATCATCAAGAATCAAGTCTACTGGATTACAGTTCAACAGATTCAGGAATTACCTTCTGGCCATTATAATACACCAAAAACTAAAAATGAATATCTGTATTTTGCATAAGAATAACCTCCAGAGTGACCTCTTGACTCTATTTGAAATCTCTTAGCCACTGAAACTTTATTTTATTTCATTTCTTTCTCCCCTTTTGGTCAAGAAAGCTTTCCCAATGCCATGATGCCAGGGCCAAGCTCATCTCTGGGAGTCATGTGCCATGTTGCCAGGGAGACTTACATCCCTGGGAGTCATGTGGCATGTACTGGGAAGGGCAGTGAGTTCACCTGCAGAGTTGGCTGAGAGAGAGAGGCCACATCTGAGCAACAAAAGAGGTTCTCTGGGGGTGACTCTTAGGCACAATTGTAAGTAGGCTTAGCTTCTCCTTTGCAGGGATGTTTCATAAGAGCAAGCCCCAAGATCAAGGGCTTGACTTATTAAATTGGGAATCCTTAATGCTTACAAGATATCAGGAATTCCTCAGATGGCGAAGTTTAATATTTCCACTTTTCCCCACAGCCCCTCAAGGAGAATTTGCAAAAATTTTTTTTATTTCCTGCCCCAAATACTCTAGGATGTATCAGGGTATAAAGTTAACCTGTATGTGTAACAAGATCTCATTCCCTGTTTTAGGTTCCATGTAATTATGTTGTTGAAATAAACTGACCATACAAGTTAAATTACATTGTGTGCTACAGAGAATATAAATTTTGTACCAAATAAACATCTCTTAAACAACAGTTAAAACTCAGGAATAGAAGTGACAGCTGTAAGACCTTATAACCTAGGAACATTTACAATAGCCTTATTGAACATTCTGTCCTTCTGCATTGTCAATTGCCCAATCTCTGCCCATGTCCTATCCCCTGATAAAATAAAGCATAGCGCCTTTAAGTCTCCTCCACTGCTGCCTCTGTCCTGGATGGGTTGGAACAACAGCCACCCTGAGAGCCAGGCCCCCAGTGATCCGAAGTCGCTAATCAAAAGCCGGAATCGATCAGCCACACCCGCCCCTGGTCTTGGAGAAAAGGATTTTTATGTCCCTTTTGGTCACCAGGGAGCTAATCAGGGGCTGCCTCCCATAGTAGCCTGCTGCGAGAGTAGGGGACACGTGCTGGTAACTGCCATGGGGAAAGAGCACTTTATTGGTCTTTATGGTAATTTACCAGCCTCTTCCTCCCACTCTTTCCTGGATGCCACATTGGCTTCTGGAATTTCAAAATCGTTGTTTCAGACAATTCCTGCCAGTTTAATAGTTGTTCTGGTGGAAAGACTGAATTCTACAGCTTCCTACTTTATTTCTTCCCCCAGTCCTCCAAAATATATATATTCGAAACTGGGATTACAACACAAAAATTATAAAAATGCTTTCTGATCTGTTACGTATGCCTGTCCACTAGTTGAGAAATCAACTTGTTAAGCCCTTGAGATTACTTTTGAATCTGGTTCTTTTTTTCCCACCCTAGACTTCTAAAACGTTGGTACTGGTTGTGGCTGTGGGCTATAACCACAATAGAAGCAGATGTATAAAATCATTAAGAAGATCTGTAAGTTTCCTTTGTTTCATTTATTAATTTTTGTTCATTCATTCACTCCACACATTTATTAGGCTCCTGTTATAAATCAGGCACTATGTTAAGTATTGGGAATAGAGTACTTTCAAAAAACTAAAAGAAGTAAGGCTGCTACACAGTTTATAAGAGTATAAGTATTAAGAGATGAAAACAGTGAGATCACAAGGGGGTTTATAAACTGTGCTAGAGAATTTTAAACTATCTGAGGGGCAGTGAGAAGCCAACAAAATATTTTAAGTGGAGGAGTGATATAATCAGTTTTCAATTTTAGAAAACACCCCTGGCTAGAGGTGGATGTGATTTTTTTTCTTTGCAAAAGAACTGCCCTATTTTTTTAGCATTTTTTTCTTACTCTTCTCATTAATTTTGCACTAGCTTCATTTTACAGAAACAAACACCTGGTAGGAAAGAGAATACAAGCTAGTTTCATTAAAAAGGTTACATGTGATCCTGTAATTATCAGTTGATATTGCTCATGTTTAATAGATTTTTTTCACCCTTTTTATGGCACTACATAACTATGCTTGGTTTATGGCTCTGAATTAGAAATAATGTTTCATTCATCTGTGACTATCCATTTCACATTGAACATGTGAACTTAGCAGTTTCCTGAATGCTGTTACTCAAAATGTTAAACTCCGGGGGATCCTTGAGTTGCTGTATTGCTCGCCATCATTTCTTTATAGTGTATACTTTTCTCATTACCTGTTCATCTCTCAGTAGATTATGAAAAAGTTATATAAGGAAAAATAGCTGCTAAATGAGTGCCTCTTAAATGAATAAATAAATGAATGGCGAGGAAGTGTTGATAACCACTTGAATTTATAACTGATTCTTTTTTTATTGTTTATTTTTTATAAAGATTTATTCACATACCATAGAGTCATCCAAAGTATATAATCCACTGATCACATTGCCATCCTATGTTGTTCATTCATCACCCCGATCTATTTTTGTTAACATTTTCATTGTACCAGAAAAAAAGTGAAAGAATAAAAAATTAAGAGTAAAAACAGAACACCCAAATTGTCCCCTCACAACCCTATTTTTCCTTTAGTTTTAGTTTTTTTTTTTTTTTTGCCCCCGTTTTTCTACTCATCCATCCATACACTGGATAAAGGGGAGTGTGATCCACATGGCTTTAACAATCACATTGTCACCCCTTGTAAGCTACATTGTTATACAATTGTCTTCAAGATTCATGGCTACTGGGTTGTACTTTGATAGTTTCAGGTATTTACTTCTAGGTATTCCAATACATCAAAACCTAAAAGGGACTGTCTATATTGTGTATAAGAGTGCCCACCAGATTGACCACTCGGCTCCTTTTGGAATCGCTCAGCCACTGAAACTTTATTTCATTTCCCCCTTTTGGTCAAGAAGACATTCTCCATCCCACGATGGTGGGTCTAGATTCCTCCCTGGGAGTCATATTCCATGTTGCCAGGGAGATTTACACTCCTGGGTGTCAGATCCCCATGTAGGGGGGAGGGCATTGATTTCACCTGCCAAGTTGGCTTAGCTAGAGAGGGAGAGGGCCACATCTGAGCAACAAAGAGGCATTCAGGAGGAGGCTCTTAGGCACAATTATAAGCAGGCCTAGTGTCTCCTTCGTGGCAACAGGCTTCCCAAGGGCAAGTCCCATGATAGAGGGTTCGGCACATCAAACCGCCAGTCCTCAATGTTTGTGAGAACATCAGCACCCATCCAGGTGGGGAAGCCCAACACCTCTGCATTTTCCCCCAGCTCCTCAGGGGGCTCTGCATATTTTTTTCATTTTTTTTAAATTAACTATTAACTATATAAAAAAATTAAAAAAGCCATACAATAAAAAAACATTTCAAAGAAACCCAAACAAGGGAATAAGAAAAAGACACCTAACCTAAAATAACTACATTACTTCCAACATGTTCCTTTTCTACCCCAAGAAAATATATAGACTATAACCCAGAAAAGGAATAAAAAAGACAGATAACCTAAGATAACATTTCTGTGAACTTGTTCCTTTCATACCCACCAGAAATTAAAAAAACCATAGTCATTCCTGGGCACTCCCAGAACATTAAATTTACCCACAATAACTTAATCTGTTCTTATTAGATTATCAAATTCCCCCTTCACTAATTGCTGTCTATTGCTAGGTCTCCTACATTCTACATTATAAACCATTTATTTTACATTTTTCAGTGTTCACATTAGTGGTAGCATATAATATTTCTCTTTTTGTGCCCGGCTTATTTCGTTCAGCATTATGTCTTCAAGGTTCATCATGTTGTCAAATGTTTCATGACATTGTTCCTTCTTAGTATTCCATTGTGTGTATATACCACATATTATTTATACACTCATCTGTTGAAGGACATTTAGGTTGTTTTCGTCTCTTGGCAACTGTGAATAATGCTGCTATGAACATTGGCTTGCAGATATCTGTTCGTGTCACTGCTTTCAGATCTTCCAGATATATACCGAGAAGTGCAATTGCTAGATCTATAACTGATTCTTATTCTTACATAGGGTGCTGTGTTCCTTCATCACAGGGAGTGTCTGTGATTACTATGCTTGGGCTTTGTGGCTACAAAACAGGTGAGTGGAAACATTTATTTATATCCCACTTCCTTCAAAAAATGATTGAAGATGTATGTATGTATATATAGGTCCCCATTGCAGGCAAGGGGATGTTTGAAAATAAAAACCTCCAATAAAACTTCCATTTGAATCAAAGTGGTCCTGGTATGACTATAAAAAAATATTTTCAAATAGCTGTTTAGGTTAAGAGGTAATATAAAGTTTATGATAGAAAGCTTGCACTTTAGTTCCTGCAAGATAAAATAACAATAGTAACTAATTCTCCATAGTACTAATTAGGGGTCAGGCACTGTTTTTAATGCTCAGACTTGCTAATCATTTAATCATCACTACAACTTTATGAGGAAACTGAGACAAAAGGGGTTAAACAATGTGTTCATTGTCACGTAGTCAAGTGACAGAGCTGAGATTTGAACCCAGGTACTTTGGCTTCCAAATCTGTGTTATTGTCTGGTACACCAAACTGTTTCTGCATAATTATCAGGCACTTCAACAATCCAAGCAAGAGCTGATGGTGATTTACACAAGGATGGTAGCAGTGGAAGTTTTGAGAAGTGGCTAGATAGATTATCTTTCCCCATCTCCATCTCCATCTCCATCTCCATCATCTCCATCTCTATCTCCATTTCCATCATCTCCATCATCTCCATCATCTCCATCATCTCCATCTTCATCTCCATCATCTCCATCTCCATCTCCTCCATCTCCATCTCCATCATCTCCATCTCCATCTCCATATTCCTATCTCTATCATCTATTTTCTATCATCTATTGATCTATCTACTGACTGATAGATATAGGTAGATATATTTTGAAAATAGAGCCAACAAGGTTTTCTGATGTTTGTCTGTGGGGTGTGAGAGAAAGCAGAGAATCAAGGACACCTACAAGGTTTTGGCTGAGTGATTACATAGAAGACTACAAGGGTTTTGGCTGAGAAGGATGGAGGTGCAAGAGAATGGAGTAGCAGGTTTGTGAGAGAATATTGAGAGGTTTTTTTAGACGCATTAAGTGTGAGATGCCTATTGTATATACAAATGGAGAGGTTGGTATTAAGTTGGCTGTATGGGTCTGGAGGACAGGTGAGAAAGTCTAGATATATCAGTTTGGAAATTGTCAGCATATTGATGATGTTTAAACTGTAATTCTGATACAGATCAATAAGGGCACAATAGTGAATAGATAGAGAAAAGTGGCAGTTCAAGAGCCGATCCCTGGAACCTCTTAAAGGTTGAGTAGAAAAAGAGTCCATCAAAGGAAATGGAGAAGCAAGAAAGCCAAGAAAGTGTGGGGTAGTGAAAGCTAAGTGAAGAAAGTTATTAGGGAGCAGGGAGTTCTCATTTATGCCAGATAATAAGTCAAGTAATATTAAAGCTGAGAATTTACCATTGGATCCAGAAACACGGAGATCATAGGTAACCTGACAAGGTTGGTGGACTGTGGGCATGATGGAATGGGGTGACAATCTCATCAGAGTGGGTTAATGAGAGAATGGGAGGAGAGAAATGAAAGGCAGAGCATGAAGACAATGTTAGGGGTTTCCCTGCAAAGGGAGTAGAGTCATATATCAGTAGCTGGTGGGGAAAATAGAAACAAAACTTTTTTAAGATGGAAGATATAATAGCATATTTTATGCTGAAATTTTAGAAAGAAAAATGGAATAGGAGGGAGATGAGAGAATTTCTGGGGCAATGCATTTGAGTTGGTGAAATGCAATGGGATCTAGTGCACAAATGGCAGGACTAGCTCATCTCTAGGAATAGATGAGAAGACAGAGCATAATGCCATAGATATTGGTAGGCAAATAGATATGTTGGTGGGAGTCTATGGAAATTCTCTTCTAACAGCTTCACTTTCTCGGTTAAGAAAGAAGTAGAGTCATCAGTTGAGTGTGAGGACAGGGGAGGAGATGTTGGAAATTTGAGGAGGAAGGAGAATTGATCTAAGAAAATATGATAATACGACTAGGGAAATACAGTGTGATAGCTGGGTTAAATTCATGTTCATGAATTTAAAGTAAGACCAGTCAGCATAGCTGTATGAGTTCTACAGCTATGTTCATCTGCATGGGGACAGGTATAGAGAAGACGGAGAGTTAATTTAGACAGGGGTATGAGTTTGGCCAACTGAGAACAACATATTAGGGGAGGGAGATGTAGGGGTTTTTAAGAGAGAGACTAAACGATTGCCCATGGAATTTAAGGTGTGTAACGAGGACAGTGGTGACTACAGGAGTAATGGGCATGGAAAGGTGGAATGGTCAGTGGAGTGGAGGTCTCAGTGTGTTGGAAGGACACTTGGAGTCAGGGTACTAGAGGGTTTTGGCTGCATAGGCAGGAGGTGGTGGTCAGAGAGTGGGATGCCTGGAATTGAGATAGTGGTGGGATTTTGGTTATAGATAATGGTGAAGTCAAGGTAAGGACCAAGGGACTGAGCGGGTGAGGAATAGTGGAGGGACAGAATTGTTAGAGCAGGGGAGGTCAAGGAACTCAGAACAGGATCTGGAAACTTCATTTCTTTGGATACTGAAATGACCACTGTTAGGACTGAAACAGAGTTGAAGATAATAACAGTGATGCAACAGCTAAAAATCATACAGAAATGAGGGGACCTGACTGGTTGGTAGTTGAGTAGTCTGGAGATTCACGAGGGAAGAGGTAGAATGATCTGGAAATGGCAAACAAGAGCAAGGAAGGTACTTAGCATTCTTGTGGAGGACGAAGCAGTGTCCTCAGGGAAAAGATAGGTTTCAGTCAGGGAAAGACGTTGTTTATAGAGGGAATTTCAGATTTAAAGGATGTAATGGTCTTACAGTGCTCAGGACATACACACCAGCAATATTTTGCTACCAAACCCTAAGCACTTTGCTGATGCTTTACTTTCCCATTTATCTGAAGATAGTTTAGTTCAGCTGGACTCCATTTTTTTTT
This sequence comes from Choloepus didactylus, assembly GCF_015220235.1. Classification (NCBI taxonomy): domain Eukaryota; kingdom Metazoa; phylum Chordata; class Mammalia; order Pilosa; family Megalonychidae; genus Choloepus; species Choloepus didactylus. The sequence continues at coordinate 35,651,558 of NC_051320.1, read as the reverse complement.
TTTTTTCCAGGAGCAAAAGGGAGCTTCAGGCTTCAATGACTTGAAATAGCTGCTGCCTTAAATGGCATGCCTTGCAGGCAGAACCAGCTGTCCAGGAGGTGAAACCAACAGGTCACACAGTGTGTAGCTGAAAGTGTTGCTGTTAAAATTCCAAGGAGCTGCCCCAAGTAATTTTATTCTGTTTTTTTTCCCCTTTTAGTTAGGTATTGGAAAGTTATCCATTTTTCACAGAAGCATTATTTTTCTGATCTAAATTTTTTTGTATGATATGAAACATTATTCCAAGTTCAAATAATTTTTTTTAAAAAGCAGGACACTATCAGACTAGAAGATGAAGATGGGAACTACTATTTCTTAAGTGCCAATATTTATTAAGTGTGCCAAGCATACTGAGTATATTCTCATTTGAATTCATTAATTCATTTTATTCACTCATATATTTGCCCAGCAAATATGTGTTTGTGTGTGTGTGTGTGTGGGCATGCACACACACTATTCATCTCTATTCCAGGTCACAGAAGCAGAGGGAAAGAGGGCAAGGTGAATCGTGAATATGCCACCTGGAAGTGGCATGTGTTACATCCGCTCACATTTTACTGGCAAAGCAAGCCACACTACCACAGCTAACTCCAAGTGTAAAGGAAACGCAAACCCAGAAGGAAAGAAGGCAGAAATATTTAGTGAACAGCACCAATGCAAAGTGGAAAAAGTAATCTAGTTGTCGTTAGTGCTGTCCACTGAGTAAGCCTGCGGGGTGGACCTGCAGGTTGCCATGGTTGCAGTTTGCCCACCCAGAGTCTCCCTTCATCGGTGTCTTCCCCTGCTACTGGCCTTGGAGGCGGCTCCTATATACCACATCAGCTGGGTTCCCTCTGGCTTCTGGGTGGATTTGGCCAATGTGAGTCCTCGGCTAGAGATTGAAGGGCGAGAGAAGAAAGATTTATTCCCCAGATCCTTCTTTGCAAGGCTTCATTTGTTGGAGGCTGAGTTCCTCTCCTGAAAGTCACAGCTCTCATGAGGGTCAGGCAGCCCTTGCCCACAGCTGCAGCTGTACCCGGGTCTTCTGGCCAGAGGTGGGAATGTATTCTCCTTGTTGGTATCTCTTACTGCTTCACTGTCCTTTGTCGGTTTCTCTTAATCCATTCATACCCTTAAAGTCTTTATTAAATTCTCTTAATTTTCTTCTTCATAGTGTGCCGTCTTTTTCCTGCCAGGACCTGGACTGATATGGTAATCAGTAAAAACTTAGCAATCCTTGGGTCCACAAAATTGGTGGGCAGCAAGCAGGCTGAGAAATCTGCTCAGATTCCATGGAGGATCTATTCCCCAATGCCTCCTTAGATGTGTCCAAGGAGATATGGAAAAGGAAGACCTTCTAGGAGGGCAGAACCAAGAACTATGGAGACCAAATCAAATCCTGATCAGTTAGTGGGACTGCACAGTCTGACCAGTAGGAAACTGGAATTACTACAGATCAGTGATTGCTGTGTTTTCTTTCATTCTTCCCCTTTAGAATGAGCATGTTTGTTGTGATTATCCTGTCCCTATTTCACCACTGTATATTGAATATAGGATAAGATATCTTGTCTTTGTAATTTATTTGTCTTCGTCAAGAGGACCCACAACAAGACCTGATGGAGAGTACTGTGCTTCATCAGAGATCCTGGACATTGAGCTTGATGACCAAATAACTTGGTAGTTTTCTGCCTTTGGGTAGGATGAGTGTGCTTTGCATGTGGGAAGGAGAGTGAGATGACTATTTGGTGGACAGGATAGCAGTCATTGGTGCTGTTCACCAAATATTTCTGGCTTACCTCCGCTGAGCTCATGAAGAGATTACATTTTCCTGCTTATTTGGAGTTAAATGTGGCCCTATCCCTTGCTTTGGCCAATGAAATGTGATGTTTGCTACTTCCGGGTAGAAGCTTGAAGAGAGCCAGTGTAGGTTTGCCGTTTGCCATGCTCTCACTTTCCCTCTGCCACGGTGACCAGCAGTGCTCCAGACAGAGGTGGCTCCATCAGCCTTTGGCATGAGTGAGGAAGGAAAAAAGGCAGAGTCCACAGTGCCCCATGGTGGACGTGTAGCATGAGCAGAAAATAAACCGGAGTGGTTTTCATTCAGTGAGATTTGGGGTTGTGATCACAGCCTGACCGAGCCTCTGCTGATTGATACTGTGCCAAAGATTATTCTGGGCAGAGAGTTCAGCATTTGCATGGAGGCCTAAAATTCTATGTCAGATAGCAGACATAGTAAAGACAGGCACTTTACTGCTGTGTAGAGGGGCAGATCTGTGTAGAGGGGCAAATGAAGGTTGGGGGTGGGGTGGGAGAGTACAGCGAGGCTTGATCAGCGTATAGTAGAGAATGCAAAGTGGATGGAAAGAGAAAAGCAAAGAATGAGGGACATCAGAGAGGTCAAATTGTTGCTACATGATGGTCAATTGGAGGTGGGAGGTGAGGGACAGGGAGCTCTCCAAGATGACTCAGAGGTAGTTTGTGGGGAGTTTGACTTTTAGCTTTGTTTTGGGCTCCATGTTTGCCTCAGCAGTTGTCAATGTGATTAGAAGTAAGGGCAAGTGTCATGTCCAGGCTTGGGAACCCAAGAGGTTATTATTGTTACTAAAGCCAAGGGCGCTGTGTCTTTCCCTTCACATTCTAATCGTTGGTGGGAGGTGGGTGTGTGGGGTGGAGTATGGCTGTGAGTACATTTTTGCCTTTGCTTTCTCCTCTGAAATGTGAAGGCTTGTTGCTTCTGAAGGCAGTGCTCTCACCAGAGAACAGCATCCATCAACATTCAGTTGTCCCATACATTTTTGGGTATAAAGGAGATGGGGGAAGAGGATGAATCATTAAACCAATGGGATTATGTGCATTTTCACAGAACTTTTCAAAGCCATATACACAAATTCAACACACTGTCAAAGAAACCAAGACTTTCTGTAAAAAAAAAAAAAAAGCTGTAAGTGGAACTAGGCTAACAAACTGTAGGTAATTCATTAAGTGGAGTCATCCCTGAAAGAGCTCTTAGTTTATCTCTTAGCTGGTGAGGAGCATCTCCAGATGTTTAAAGCTCTGCTGAATTAATATGTTGGGTGATAGATGCTGAGTCAGTTCTTTGATCTCACCCGTTTCTTAGCCCTACCTCCATCCTAGGTGCATTCCTTCTATTGTCTTATTATCCTGCAAAGTGTAGTTCATTTTTTTCTTCTTGGATTCCTTTGCCTCCCACCACCATTACTTTTGAATAAAGTTGAAAGAGTTTCTGCCCACCTTTCCATCCCCAATGAAACGTTCCCAGACTGAAACAGATGAAACAGTATGGAAGCCAACAAGATCCGCACCTGCACCAGTTTCATTGTTTATGGGCTTCTCAAGTGAGGTCTGTAGGTAAGCAGCGTTAGCATCTTGGGAACTTGTTAGAAATGCACATTCTGGGGTTTCTGCACAGACCTAAGGAATCAGACATGCTGTGACCCAGAAATATGTTTTTACAAGCCCTCCAGGTGACTCTGAAACACAGTAAAGTTTGAGGACCACTTGTCTTGGGCTGTTTCATAGGTACAGCCCATTCATTCTCACTAGTGTAGTAAGATTTGGAGATGGTCTGCTGATGAACTACTAATAAGGAGACAATTCATGAGACATAAAAGTATCATGACCTGGAGCAAACCACTTATTGCTCCGTGCTTCAGTTTCTCCACTTTTGAAATCAGGCTGTTGGATTAGTTTGCAGTTCCGATTTGGGGGCCTGCAAAGGAGAGGTTTGCCAACTATTGTTAGTCTTTCAGAAAGCCAATAGAAATTCTGTTTCTCTTCAATATGTTGGACCGACTGACCAAAATATCCTGTTTGCTAGTTTTAGTCCAAAATAAGCCATTAGACTATGAGCGTCTTGTGGTCAGTCATTCATTTTCATGTTTCCAAGGCTTATCACGGGGTCCCACACAATGAGAGTCATTCAACCAGTGTTTTTCAAACTAAGTTACATAGAACTTGTGTGCAAATACAGCTTATTTCATGCTAATCAGGAGCTCTAATTGACTTCTCAAAGGAAGATAATGGAGCTCCTGCTTTACAGCATGTGTGTCATTTGTTGGGAGTGTTAGATTCCCACAAATAAGATATTCGTGATAGAGACCAGGGAGTCTCAAAACCTGCACTTGGCTTGCTAGTGCTTCCAAGGGCTACAGCCCAAACTTAGTTATTCATAAATCTGTGTGGTTTCAATTTTTTTAAATGATTTTCTGCTAAAACTGGATGTGATTCCTTGGGTCCTGTAGGATCTATCTGGGTCATTGACTGGACCCTGCTGTGTCTGTGTGTGCCTTATGTTCATTGGCAGTGCGCAGTTCAGCCATATGGCAAGGAGAATCACATTTTAACAGATGGCATAGGCTAGGGAAGGGGTCCTTGGGGACGCATGGGGGCACTTGAGGTCAGACAAATGAGCTGATGCCAGACACCTTCCACATGCAGCGAAAGGGGCCCTCTCCTCAGAATTATGGGTCTGAACCTTTGGTACCTCCTTCAGTCCTAAGTGATGTTAAGGAGAACATGTTAATGACTTCTCTGCCTGTAGGGCCCATCCCGAGGAAAGAGAACAGAGATGCTACCTGCTGCTGCAGAAGGGAAGTGACTCAGCTGGACACTGGCTTCCTTTAACTTCTTATTAGTGTTTCGTCGCCTATGAGATTGTCTAATCCAATAGACACCCTTTCAAAAATCTGAACTCCAGGGTGAGACATATGAAGGAGCAAGAGAACAGACCAAACCTTTATTAGTTCACAGAACTCCAATTCTTTATTAATCACAGCTTGCTCACAATGACATACAGGAAAATAGCACTAATGAAGAGTAAATATGCAGGCAGCAACCTTGAGGAGTTGGGAGTTGGGAAGAAACAACTTCAAAACTGCGACTAGGTACTTACGGTGGGTATCTGGTGATTCTCTTGGTTGGCACAAATGCCCTGCCTTGCCCCCTGAACTGCGTCAGCCCTCACTGATGGAGTATTTTTTAAAAATAGGCAGGATTGCCTCACACTGGGGAAGAAAGACCAGCTTGAGTGAAAGTCCGCAGTGTTTTTGATTTTGTTGTGTGTGTGTGTGCGTGTGCGTGTTTTAATGCAACAACCAGCTCACAGTTTCCAAGTGGAAAAATATTCAGTAGCATCATGTACTTGTACTATAGGTAAGAGCTTAAAATGAACATCATCAATCATGGCATCCACAAATAAGCCACCTGACACATTAATTCATTCCATCAAAAGAACTTAAACTAGAGAATTAAGCCCACTTCATAAAGAGCATTTTTTTCATGGCTGTTTGAAGCACTTGGATTTGGATTTGTGTTCAGCACTTTAAAAGGCTCAGCTTTTTGCTTCTACCCATATTGATCTCAGATCTGTCTTCTCTTCCATCCCTTTCTAAAGCCAAAGCACATTTGTAGCCATAATCGAGTAGAAGCAGAAGTCAACACTATGGATGGTGGTTTTCCTTAGCCTGGTTTTGTAGTCTCTAGGCAATAAATAGATTATGAGCGAACAAATGTGGAGTGTCATGTGGTGTTGTAACACTTGTGATCTAGGTACGGTCTTAATCAAGCTCAGAGATGACAAAGCTGTCCAGGTCATTAGGCAATGGTGGGTTTCTAGCACCATAAACTGTCTACTGACCTCATTTTTCTGTTGGAATGAGAAGGGCAGGGAATGGAGTTAGACATGGGGAGCTTCCAAAAGAACAGACCTAGCAAATTCATTTGAGTGGAAGGACACAACATCAAAAGCCTGTTACAGGACATGTAAGATTATGAAATAACTTGCATAATGCAATACTTGTATTTTTTAACAAAAATGTAAGTATTTACAAAATAAGATCCAAGGTATTTTTTAAACATCAAGCAAAACATTCTGCAAAGAGACCGCATTGATTTTTTTTTTTATTTTTGATTCTGTTTTTTTTTTTTTAATGAGTTCTTTTTTTAATCCATGTCATACATTTCCCATACTGATATCGCATGATCCATTATAATATAGGCAGGGGGGTTTACTAATGGTGGGGCGTGCCATACCCGCCATCGCCTCAGCCAGACAGTTCCACCTGGAGCTCCTTGTTCCTGCGCACCTCCGCGGCATGCCTCTCCTGGAAAACACCAACGGGAGAAACGTCACAGTGCCTTGTTTGGTCACATGAGAATCAGTAGTGCCTGCTTTTCCTGAGCAAACTGTGTGCTTGACTGGCCATAACCCAGTGTAGTTTCTTCTTTTAGGAATTTTTCTCAATTTACAAGAAAGGAAAGCATCAGACCTGAGAAGTGTCCTATTAGAGAAGATCTTACAAGACTTCTGTTGTCTTTAAAAAATATCTAATACTGTATTTGATTACAACTATGACCAACAGTTCATATAATGAAGAGAACTTTGAATACTAAGAATACTGTATGAATCCAGAGAATAGTAATGAAACATCGTATTGTTGTTTGCCCTATTGTTTTTATTGTTGGTATTCTTCCTTTTCCCCAATTTTCTAAGGACTTCATAATTTCTGATGGATACTTGGGGAGGATTAGATCCAGGAAGAAGACTTTTTTGGGGCTTCCTAAACTCTTCACCTGTTGTCAAAGCCCTTCACAATCTGAGTTCAAATGACCTTTCCAGTCTTACCCCCTATCCTTCTCCTACACACACTTGACATTTCAGTTTACTGGAATTATCATGCATGCAACTTTTAATGCTTGAAATTCCCAGTGTTCTGTCTGGTCAGAATCATAAACTTACTCCTTAAGCCCTGTAGTAATATCCCTTTCTCTATGAAGAGCTTCACGAAACCGTAAACTAGAGGTAATCTCGCTTTCCATATGAACACTTGCATAAATCTATCCTGCCATATGGCAACCATTTTATTTTAACTTCTTTATGGGCATTTCTGTTCTTGTCTCCTGTGTCCCCCCAACCTATAAACTCGCTGAGGGTTAAGGCTGTCTTCTCTCACTGTGTCCCACCTGTAGGACCTAGCAGAGTGCTTTGCACATAGTAGTGGACTGGAAGGTGTTTATTTACATAAAGAACTGAGGTGAGGCACTAATTTTGGCTTGGGAACTGAATTTGCCAAGGAGGGAACAAGATGGGGGATCCAGTATTCTTTAGTTAAGGTTCTACACAGGATGATGAAGCACATTGTCTTGAAAATCATAGGTACTAAACATGTTTGTTAAATTGAAATTGAAAGTTTAAAATGTTAGTTACTACTAGCATAATTTATTTTGTTATTTAGAATATTTTTTATATTGCTATTTCTTTTCCCTTGAAGCTTCAGAAATTTTCCAAGGCTCTACAGAGTCCTTTAGTTTAGGGTTAATGAGGTTCACCAGCTGTAAAATAAATCTTATCATTAAACTCTATTTAATCTCAGGCATCTCTGCTTACAGGGTTTTTTATATTATAATACCAAATATCCATTAGACACTTAATATGTATCAGGTATACATATACACAGAATACAACGGTACTGATTCCCTTAATCTTCTCAACAGTCCTGTGGTGGAGGTTCTACTATAGACCCCAATTTACAGATAAGAAGACTGAGGGACAGAAAGGCAAAATAACTTGCCCAAGACCACATAACTAACAAGTGGCAGAGCTGGGATTCAAGCCAAGGAGACTGGCTCCAGAGCCCACTCTCCTAACCACTGCTTTACAATCTCAACGTTAGTGTGAGGAGAAAATTTTATAGTTATGTGGGAAAAATTTTATAGTTATGTGTCTTTTCAAATGAAGGTTCTGGGAGAAAAAATATATATATACTACTTTACACTTTCTTCAGTGATACAGAATTAGAGTAAGCAGGAAGTTGACTCGAAGAAAGAGTTTGAATGCAATCCTATTTAATTGGTGCAAATAAGCTTTTTGTCTATATTCAAAAGCCATGAAGGGAAGGAAAAAAGTCATGTATAGAGAAATTGTGTCCTATTTGGAAATGTCACAGGGGAAATCAGCTTGGATGCAGCTGACCCTTTTGTTCTGCTATTATGTGATGCAGAGAAGTCTTTTTCTCATGCAGGAAGAAATAAATTAGTGTGAGCTGTGAGGAATAACCCAGACCATTACTGTGTTAGAAGAAAACAGCTTCAAATCTGAAGATCCTTATGAACTCAAATTTATGATATAACAGGAAACATTATAATTAGTATTACTAGGCCACTTTGGTGATTTCTGATAGTTTGGGGATATACTTCTTATTAAACTCAAAATCAGTTGTAAAGAAATGGATTTTGCCATAAGAATGGACAAATATTATCTGTGACTTTGAGACAGCATGAAAACAAATGGAAATTCAAATTCTCCAAAATATTGCTTTTTTTCAGGCATTTTAGTAAATCTTGTTATTGGAAAACTTTACATTCAAATCATCCTAATGAATATATTCTAATGAAATTGTATTGTGACTGTATATCAAAATGTGGGAGAATCAAAGGCAGATATGCAGGAAACAAGTAATTTTCAACAAAGTCTATTTTTCTTATCAGCAAACTATTCATAATTATCAGAAGACCCTGAATACAGAGGTTACTAAGGAAGTTTGATACTTTGAGAACACGCATCAAGAAGTCAAGGTTGGATGCATAACTATGTGATTATACCAAGAGACATTGATTGCACACTTGTGATGGATTATATGGTATGTGAATAAAACTGTTAAAAAAAAAAAAAAGTCAAGGCCATTCTTTGATAGTATTCTTTTCATTACTGAGCTCCCATCATTTGCCAAGCACTATCAAAGGCACTGGGCTAGAGACCCAAGCATATCTAAATATATACTGTTCTCAGCAATGTAGCCTCTTAGAGGAAAAAGCATGTGGACATCTGAGGGAAGAGCTTGCTAGCCTCAAGCACTCAACCTGTAGGGGACATCTGTCAGGGGGTTTTATGGAGGGAATGGAGAGTATTGACTAACCTGGCAAGTCATTTAAGAGGACTTCTGCTGAACCTTGTGGAATTCTCTACCTAACCCAAATTGCATCATATCTTCTGGATTTTATAACCCTACTGCATCATCCTCTAGTCAATCCCAAGACTGCCAGATCATAATATTGTTGGGGAAAAAACAAAAAAAACAAAAAACCAAAGGAGCTTTCAGTGGTACTCAGCAGTATGAGAAGCAAGAAACAACAGACAGCCTTAGAGACTAGGGTTCGAATCTTGACTCTGTGGTCTACTCAGCCTTTCACTGTTGGCCAACTGGCTTAAACTCTCTAAGGCCCAGGTTCCTTAGATGTGAAATGGGAATAATAAACAGTATCTCCTTTTAGGGTCGTGTGGATTAAAAGTGTTTGTACATGTAAACTGCCTGGCTTATAGCAAACACTCAATAATTGCTAGTTTTAATCCCCTTTTCTCTTTCATTATTCATTCATCAGACATATTCAATAGTAAATGGTTACACAAATGGCATTTGTGAGTCAGAATGGCAGGAAAACAAATAAAAGTCAGATGAGAGGAATGAAAGGCTACAATGAGCGTAAATTTATGATGGTTGAAATCCGTAGCGAAAGAGTTATACGTCATCAAAATCATCTCTTATGAAAACAATCACAGAATCTTATTCCTTTAAGAAAAAAACCTTTTTTATCATTTTAAACTACATATTTTGTGATGCTGTTATCACTAAGGTAATGGTTAAAATGCCTTTACATGGCATTATTCCATATTATTACCAACTACACTGAAATAATGCCTTTTATTTCTTAAGTACTGAACTTTGTGGCTGGAGAGAGTAAACTAGTAGTCGAGGCTGTCTGTGTTTCTTGCTTCTCGTACTCCTGAGTACCATTGAAAGCTCCTTTGGTTCCCCCCCCCCCCAACAGTATTATGATCTGGCAGTCTTGATACTTGATAAGGTGAAACATTATTAGATACTGGGTGGATCAATTGTAAGACCTAGGGAAAAGTTGTCAAATTCTATGTCCATATTATTTTGCAGATGTCTCTAGTACTCACTCAATTTTAAAGAAATCGAAACTATAAATCAGCCAGTGTGAATATCGGTGTGGAAAATAGAAGAAAAAAGACAGAGAACTGAACCATTTCTCAAGAAGGGCTTGGCCTACATCAAAAGACTGGCAAATGAGTATACATTTAAAGGTTTTTTAGTGTTTAATGAATGCACATATTATTTTTTAAATGATTACATCTGCTTTAATAGATTAAAAAAATTAACTATCTCATTACAGCTCCTGGTTGGGTCTGATAAGAGAGATGTTACTACTCAGCCTTCCTAAAAGGAGCAGGCAGTGAAAATTCATACACCCATGTCACATTGGCTATGATTTATAGGAATCTGAAATAAAAACGAGTGTAACATTCATTTTTGGAGGAAGAAAAGGTATGTTTGTGGAATAAAGATCATAAATATTTAAATATAATTTATGACTATATTAACAAAGCATAAACTCTAGTTCAGAAGCTTTTAGCTCAGTTATTCTCAACTCTAGCTAAATATTAGAGTCTCCTAGTGAGCTTGAAAAATAATACAGATCACTGGGCTCCAACCCAGGCAGTTAAGTAGTAATCTTTTACTTTAAAGAGCTCCCCAGTAGATTCTGAAGTGCAGCTGGGTTGCTTTCACTTTAGGTTCTCAGCTTTAGCTAAAGGCGTTGCTGGAACATGGCTGGACTCAGGGATTCTGGGAATTTATCAGTGAATGACATTGAGACCATCACCGTGGGCACCATGGTGAGAACATGCTGGGAGGACTGGATGGCAAGCTGATTGCTGGAAAGCTTAGCTGGAATTGTCCTACAGTTTCTGCCTAATCACTAGGGAGGGCTGTCAAAGTGGGGGCATTTAGTATGGCAGCCTTGGTATAGATTTATTTTTAGTTCTTTAGTGCCTCTTTACTAAAGGCACTGTCTATATTGGACTATGTGAGTTGTCTAATTCTCTACTTGTTGGTGCTGTCTTATCTATTGCTGGATTTTCTACTGGCTGCGTTGGGAAAGAGATGATAAATACTTTTGAGGCCACATCCCTTCCAGGTTCTTAAGCAGATACTAAGGAATCAATAAATACACATCAAAGGATTAACTCATTAATAGACATTATTTCAGTAGTAACCATCTTGTGATGTGGCAGGTTCCAGAGGAGTTTATGTTAAATTGGCAGTCTCATGCATTTTCAGCATTACTATTATATTGATTCTGTTTTTAATTTCTAATTTCATATTAGTAATGCCATTCAAATGAAAGGCTAGACATTGATTGCAGGGAAAAAATCTTACTTTGTCATATTATAAGAAAAAAGTTTTAGTACACACAAACACAATATATATAAACAAAAATTCTGTACCAAATTTACAACATATTTGAAATATATCAAACAGAAGTAAATTTGATATCCTTAAGAAGGGAGTATTCCATTTTATCGAGCAGGTAACAGATCTTGGCTGACGCTGCCGAAGATCCTGTTAGATCTGAAAAGTGAAAGTCTATATTACCTTTCATCCACATTTTTTTTTCCATCCACATTTTATGCTTTTCTTCATAATTCAGCTTTTGAAAATATAATAATTGGATATTTTTTCAAACAGATGGCCTAGATGCTGTTCCTTAAGTATAACAAAGTAGTTAAAAACTAATGGAGAATCTTTCCAGCAAAATTTTTAGTGTCTGGGCTGAATACTCAAGGGGTAATATGGCTCTGTAGTTCAGTGTCTTCTTCCTAAAGAGTATTGTAATTTATTTTTTATTATGCCTTAATAATGCATGTATGTATGTATGGTGAGTGTGGGGAAAAGTATAAAAAGGAGCCAGGGGGAGGGAGATAAAAAATACATAGAGAAAAAGAAATTGCCTATTAAAAGCCAACACCTTTGGAAAAATACTGATTAAAATGTACCCAAGTTTTATGAACTGTTTTGCGATTGAAATCAAGAGGGATATGTGCAATTTTAAAAACAATAATGTTCCTGGACAGCCAACAATATGAATCTCGCAGTAGATACTGAAGGTCTAATTGAGAATTCTGGAATGTGATCGACTTGCCTCATTCCTAACAACTGCTTGATTTTTTAGGGCCTAAGATGTGAGATGAAGGTAAGTCAAAATTATCTCAAATAGAACACACACAGTGGCTCTCTGCTGTCCATGGTAGCAGCACTGATCAAGCAGGAATCCAAATCTCCTCAGTTCTTCCTCAGGGAAAGACTGGTTGGAGGTCAGGAGAGTAAATTTTAGCCAATGGAACGTTGCCATTGTACCACCATATGTAACCTGCAGAGAGCTGAATTTGGTTGCATACTCCAAATCCTGACCTAATTCATTTAGGTGAAACATTGACATAGTTCTGGGACATATGGAAACACTAGCCTATAAATAAATTTAATCCTGTCCTTAAAGTTTTGACCAAGGCATCCAGTGGCTATTGGCGCCCCTGCCCAAATCACCTGCTACTTCTCCACACATTTCTGAGCACCTCAGTATATTCCTGCTGTGTCAGAGCCCACACACCTTTCCCCAGCAGAGCTTTTGTAAATTCAAGAGCACAAATGCCCATGAAAAATCTCCATGTTATCATTTTTGTTAAAGTGTTTTCTGCATGATATCCTTTGGGTTTAGGCTGATGTTTGTAGTCAGAGAATGGGAGTGAATACAAAGGTATGATCAGAAGTTCTGGATAAAGCTTCTTGAACCTTAGATGAGATGGGCCAAGTCTCCTAAGAAATACTCAGAAAATAGAGGGATAATCTTATCTAAACTCTTAGAGACTCCTGTTTATCTCTGTAACTCCAGTGCTTGGCACAAAATGGTATTCAGTAATGGTGGCAAGGGTGATGCCTCAGAAAAGAAGGATTGAAGAATCATTTCTCAAAGACCCTCTTTCTCAAAGGTTAATCTAACCCAATTACTGGAAATGGACAAAGCAAAAACACTCAGAGCTATCCTGTACCCTTTCAAAGGGAAGATGGTTTGGGGGGATAGATGTCATAGATCCTACAAAAGAGAAAGAGGACTTTCTTTTAAAAAGTTTATCATTTGTCTGTATTTATTATGTCAATTCCTTTACCTACTTTTAAATAGAAAGAGGACACTTTATTGGAGGAACTTCCACCACTACTTGTCCTCACGGGTGGAGTATGCGTCTGGGTTAGAGAAGAAAAACAATGCTGCAGAGTATCTAGACTTTATAAAACAAATACCTCTTCATGCCTCTTTGCTTTGGTTTCATGTAAAATTATTTTTATACCCTAGTTTTCCACATAGATTTTCCTACATGGAGAGAATGGGCTTACCAGTGGGCATAAATATTCTGTTCTTTTCTGACAATCATATTTTTCCAATTTAAATAAATTGATTTGTCCTTAAGGATGACACTGAGGTCTTTTACAAACATGTAAAAAGCACGAGTCAGCTTCCTGAACCCATCCACCCCTGGAAAACGTAACAAAACTCCAGCTTTAATATTGGATTCCCTTTCTTCTACCATGGTGCACCAACCACCAAGGCAGCAGCAGCGCGGAGAGACCCTGCCCATGGGGCTGGCTGGCCCCGGCACCTGTAGCAGATTTTGACTAAGGCTCTGGTGCTTAGGCATATTTCACCCAGCCTCCGCTGCATATGAATGTAGCCATCTGCTCAGGGCTCTGCCGTGATTACCTTTTCCTGCAGACGTTCAATAATAGCAGCTAGATTAGCCTCACGGTTTTCCTTAATTTGTTCCATTTTCAGGATCAGCTTTTCCTCCGCCATTTTGCTGAAATTGTTGTTCTCCTCCAGAGCCTTCTGAAGGACTTCTCGCTCGTGTTCCCTCTTCTCTGCCAATTGCTTCAGCACCTGGGCCTCCTGAGACTGGGGAAGAAAAACATACCCATCTTATAATTGCTCAAATGCAAACCTGGCAGAATAATGGTCCACTGATTCGGGAGGAAGAGATTTCTTTTCAAATGAATAGTCCTTCAAGCCTAGAGCCCTGTTGTCAGTTCTGCACAGCTTAGAGTTTTCTATGGAATATGGGTAGTTGGGAAATGTGGTTAGCTGAATTTTCAGCTGTGAATTTGGAGGTTGTCTGTCTTAGAAAAAGAGGAATTTAACCCTCATCGAGTTTTTTAAATAAGTTGCTGCTAAGCACTTAACGCAACATGAAATGTGGTAATTAATCACTGGAAGGCAACATTTCATTGAAGCCTCAGGAAAATGGGTGAGGACTGGAGTGAATTCCGGTCTTCTTCCTGCCCCATGGTTTTTTGGATCAGCTGCAAGCTGGGCCCTGCGAGGAGCTTTTCAAAGGGCTCCAGTGTAACGGCCAAATTCACTTGCTCCTTTTATTCTATCCCCACTCCTCCTCCCCTTTTATATTCATGAGCCAAATTATCTTTGGAGACCTGAGAACAGTGCAAACTTCATATCCACTTTGCCAGGGAGAGGAGAAAGAGGACATGTTGAGGTGACTGTGATAATCACCCCTGTAGTTGTTCAGTGACTAGAGTGGAAATGTCTGAGTCAGATGCACCAGCCCCCACTCTCCACCTCCTGTCCCCCACAATTTGTGTGCTGTGAGTCCCCCATAGCATCAGGAGACTGAATGGTGTACAGTGTACGTGAACAATCACTGGGGAGCTTGACAAAAATGCAGATGCCTGGTATCCACACACAGAGATCCAGTCACGGTGGCTCTTTGGGGAGGCCCAGGAACCTGTCTTTTCGATAAGCAGCCCTGGTGATTTGAATGCAGGCTGTCCACAGTCGACCTTTTGAAAAACGCATCAGCACAGGCTTTGCTGTCAGGCCTGTGTTCAAGTCCTAGCAACCCTGGTTGTGTTTAACTTTTCTGAGCGTTCATTTTCTCCTTTGAGTTTTCGGTTTGCAGCTGAGGGAAGTCTTATCCAGTGCTGATCTATCCAGGTTAAAGACTCAATTATTACACACTCCTGTTCCTGGGGAATTCCTTAGGATTGGCTGATGCTCTGAGGTGAGCTTCACAAGCGTAATTGTGAATGTGAGTATCTACACGATGGGAGATTAAAGAAATATTCTGTGGCCTGTTAAGCATTGATTGTCATTGAAAGCATTAATAGAAAACAGTTTAGTTGATGGTTGTAGCAGTGAGGCCCTACTGGAGAGACCTTAATATATAAACTGTAGGGTCTAGCAGGGGAAGAAATGTCTATTCAGATAAAATTATACAGAAATGGTAAAATCAGACAGCCTCAAGAGACTGTGTTGATACGTTTATAAGGAAACTTATCGGGATTAGGTATCAGGCTGGAACCAGACCGTCTTCTTGCCTAACTCCACCGTGGTTTCAGTTACATCTTTAGTAGACCTGCCACATTCTTGCCTTATTTTGTCTTGCAGAGAAACACAAAAATTAATGAGAAAATGTTTACACAAAATATGTTAAAAATCAAACAGATCCTTCCTGGAAGAAACACAAATAAAATATTTTCTAGCTAGTTCATCCTCCTTCCTCTAGATGGGACTGTTGGTAAAGCATCCGAAATGGCTTTTGCTTATTTACTGTTACCAGGACTACTGAATCGTTCCAGAGGGGGCTGGGAGTTGGTGGTGGTGAAAGGAAGAGGCTGACTAAATGTGTGTGTGTTTAAATGTTCTCTTTTTCTCTGGGTTGTGTGTCAGGATCAAGTGAAATAATGTTTCCAAGGTATTCAGCACAGTGTCTGATATTGAGTAAATGAGTACTGAGTAAATGGTAGCTATTATTGAAAGTAAAACTCAAGACACTTGGAACTTGGAGATGTTGGCAATTCAAATGTAAGATTTTGGCTATCTCATGTGTCCAGAGTATTTTTTCAAATTTCTTTCATTATGAATAGCTGGTGGATTCAGGGTCCTCATGATTAATGATAGTCTGAGCTGTTCCCTAACATACATGTCCAATGTATGGGGCTGTATTAATGGGATAGCTTATGGTTAAGTATACTCCACAGACAAATAAGTGAAAATGACTTTGATCCTTCCCTTTCAGAAGGTTCAATTTAAATCTATATAACCGCTGGTCTGAAAAACCTTCTAGAGGGAGAAGGCTGGGTTATCACAAAGCAAGGGTGTGTTGTATCCAAGAATTAGGGATTGGATTGGAGGTCTGGGTTTGTCTTATAATGGACATAAATCCATGGGGCAGCCTTCAGAGGACAAAATAAAACAAATCAAATGAAAATTTAACTTTTTCAACATTCTTCAGAGCAGTGTTTTATGTAGTTTTTCTACCTTAACACACAGTTGGATAATGTTCCTCTGTACATGTGCCCATCAGTCACAGCTGCTAAAGCCAGGTAGGAATGTGCAGTTTCTGCCCAGTGTGCTAGCAGTTCCTCTGTCCCCTTCTCCCCCCCACCGAACAATGTTTGCCACTCTGATCTAGATAGGAGCACTGGAATGTTCCTGGCTGTTTATTTCCAATGTTTCTCCTACAGGAACTTCCATGGCATAGTGAACCGAGTGTCACCCTGGTATTCAGAAAACCTGGGTTCGAGTCCTGCTTTGTTGAGCGGGGGCGAGCCAACTTGGGCTTTGGCAGTGGTTGCTGCGGAGAGTTACAGAGAGGCTCCCTCAACTGTCAAATTTTAAATTCTCAGATGCTCAAGTTAACTTTGGTACTTTGTTAAATTGTTTTAACTTAATGTTTATATTTTTATTCTTAATTTTCCTTTGTTAAAGAGCCAAATTCAGGGGGAACAGGATCGTGAAGGCAAAGCCTTGGGATTAAAAGGGTAATAGAGCAACAGATATCTTTTCGAATTTCTTGCCTTGGTGGGCCATTTGGTTTGCATGAACAAAGACTCCCACGGCTCCTGTTAGAAGTAATGGAAAGAAGTCTGTTGCATTTACTGGAGTGCAGCATTTGGCTCATTTTAGTCCTTTTGCAGCCACTGGGGCTAAATGAGATTACACAGCATAGGTGTCAGGTGCATTTCTTTAACATAATTAATGGGATGAAACAGAAACAGAAGGCTACATTATCACATGAGTCTGCTGCTAACCACCAAGTCTTGCAAAACTGGGTCAGGCTGCTCTTGAGTGCTGCTCATTACTCAGTGACTTTTCTGACACACTGGAAAGGAACATTGATGCTATCCGTCATTGTCTCAACTAATGCATTTTTAGGACTTAATAAATATCTATGTTTTAAGTACTTAAAATTCATGTCCCTGAAAAAAAAAATACAGGATATGAAGTCGATTACAGAAAGAATTCCTCACAGAGAAAATTCTGATGTTCTGTATTTTGAGCACTGCTCTTAAGTATGCAACTCAAATTCTTCTGCAGAACTATCATGAGAGCCTTTTACTTTGTGTCATAAAATGTCCCTGTATCTCCACTGGAGCATAAAGTCAGCCATTCTTTGTTTTCTCACAGCCTGCTCATTACTTTTCTAACTCTATTCCTTGGGATAAATTGATTTTCTCATGAATTAAGTTTAATCTTTGAGCCATGTCTCAAGGAAGGAATTTGGTTTGGATTCTAATATTTCAATCAATGAACAAATAAACATTTAGTCGGAAAAACTACAGTAAAACATTACATGAAGTGAAGGTGAGGGTATACAATGAAAACATCTCATAGACAAAAGTGTAAGCCTTTTCCTTCATTTTTGGTAGAAGTAAAATTCTCACCACATGTTCAAATAGGTATTCTTACTTTATACCTTGGTGGAGTTGATTAGCACAAAGGAATCTTGACTGTTTGACTGTCTGGAGGCTGGGGAGGTGATATTTGCTGACAGTTGTTAGAAAGAAATTTTCCAAGGGAAAAGTATCTGACCTTGGAGGAACATTTAGAATGCACCTAACATGGAAGGTGACTGAAATACAGAAATGGAAAATTAGGGCAACATAATGAAACAGCTGATACAATGCAAATGTCAAGGCAAAATATTTATAGAACCGAGATGTTCATTGTGACATTCTGGGAGGCTCAGGGATCGTCTCCATTTTGCTGTTGTAAACAGAGGCCCCTTACTAGGAAATACCTTTCTAGACACAAACCTGCTCACACTATACTCAACATCACTGAAGTAATTACATGAAAGGCATGTGAGGGGGAAATGATGAGACAGGAGAAGAGCTATTGTACATTTAGGAACACTTTAACATAATTTCTGAAGAGGTTTACTACCATTTGTTATATTACTGAGTATAAGAGTTTAATCACTGTACAAATGAAATGGAAGATAAATTTGAATTAAGTGGTATATAAAACTCCTTTTACTTTATGTGCACACATGAGATTTAAAGCTCCATTTTAGTTACTGCTCATTTTCCATTTATCTCTGAAGAAAACACATTCCTGTCCCTTTTCATTATGTGGGGGTTCTATTAATTGCCATTTATCCAACCACTTAGCCAACTAAATCTAGTATCAAAGTCCATTTATAGTGGTAGGTTAGATGATTTGTCTGTAATTATTGGTTTTGTTTTTAACAATGAAAAGACTACTAACCCAGCTAAAGTCACAAATAATGCCTTGTTAAAATATGACAAATGAATACAATATAATTATGTAAAGTAAAAAGGTGCAACATTCACTTTGTGTTGAAGAGCCAAAACAATACAAAGAAATTTAAAATGATTACAAGTCTTTAATCTTTAGGATGAGCACCTCCATTGGAGCCTGTAATAGGTTTACTGTGGTTAACTCCTAGGAAAAGAACCGTGGGGATGTTCTTCCCTGTGGGATAATGTAGGTGAGGATTCATGGTCCACATGACACATTCCCCCAGGAGCAATGTACTTCCTGTATGTTGAATTGTGAATAATCTAGCACTTTATTTCTTAATCCATTGCCCTACCAATCACACCCTCTTTTCCCAGATTTGACTTTAATTGCCATCTGCAATGAGAGATGCCAACAAATAGGAAAGGAAAGTCTATCAGTTTCAGTGACTAATGACCCAGTTTTATACCATTTTATTAAAAGTAAGCAACATATCTTTCTTTCAGAGATTCACTGATTTTGGAGTTGATTCTGCCAGCAGTGTCAGTATGTCAATTAAGTCTCACTGGACTGGTTTGAGTAAGGTGCTTCTTAATTTAATCTATTTTAGGGTGTGATTTTATAGATGTTATTAAGATCCGTAAGCGTTCATCATTTTTTTCATACTATTAATTTTCTTCAAGGCACTTTTATTTGGGCTGACCTAGTTATAGATCAAATTTTATTAGCAATCAAAATATCTATCCTTTGTAATTGGTTAGAAGCGTATTTTATAATATTTAAAAACATTTATGAAATGTATTCTGATAACATTTCAGTATCTGTGTTAAAGAGAAACTTCTTTTCACTGTAAAATCATGAGCTTGCTAGGCCATGATCTCCATGAGGTAGGGAACTGGATGTGTTTTTACATAATATTAGCTAACCCTTTCAGAGTGCTTGTCGTATGCCTTGATATAGAATAACTTCCAAATTTCACACTAACTCCATGATGTATGTCCTATTAGCTTAATTTTATAGGACAGAGAGACAAAGAGAGATTAAGTGACTCCATGTACTCTAGATTGTGTCTATTGTGTCCCTTTACAGAGCTGTATCAGACACGGAGAGATAAGGTGAGTCGGCCAAGGTCACACAGCTAGGACGTGTGATTACAGGCATTCTCTTAAATATTATGTTCTTAACTACGATGCTTTTAAACACTGTGCCATGCTTATGATGACCAAATCATTCACTGTCCCAGCTGGGAAACTTATGAGAGGGAGAGGAGAAATCATTAATAATGATGTCAAAACAGTAAGAGTAACCTGGGGTTGTCCTGCTAAACCACGGTGTACAGTCAGTCTAGCTCTGCTGCCTTCAGGGTAGTAGATGCTAAATAAATGTCTGTAGAGTGAGTGAATAAATAGATGGGTGAATGACAAGTGCTCATTCCATTCCGCTCATGTGGGTCAAATTGCGGTATGGAAACTGTGGTTTCAAGATGTGGGCTTCGAGCTGACCTCATGGGATAAAGTGATTTTCACAAGGGGGAACACTGATTTTCTGAGATAATCAAGGAAGGGAGAAAAAGCACGAAAATGGCTCATTCACATAACAGGCTTCTTCTAGCAGCCAATCAATGGAGCATTGATTCTCATTCAGAGGAGCCTGAGGGAGCATAATCTAACCTACTAACCAGATGGCGGGTGCTGTAGTAGTGACAACAGATGGATGAGGAGCTGGGGAAACTGCCAGAACATTTAGCACAGAGTGAATTAGAACCCACATGGAGAAGCCTCTGGGGCCGCCTCCCAACTATAAATCCAGAAGGCCTCAGCAACACAGCTTGGGTCACGGGTTCCTAGCTGGGGTCCCCAAGTACCTGGAAGGTACTAATAATTGGTGGGGAGGTGGGAGTGGGTGATGTTTGTAAGCTTTTTATGTTTAAAAATCTAACAGAAATCGTATTTCACTTCTATCTATATCTATATCTACCTTTATATTTACTTTGAGTTAGAATTATGTCGATTTAGTGAGAAAAGGCTTATTATTTTATGATAATCAGAAATATTAACTGGCAATTATAGATTCCTTTGATTAATAATTATGGGAAAAGGAATTTATTACTGTTTATTTAAATGTAGTATGTTTGGTATGCAAAATCTTTAAAAACTTGTAACTTATGGGAAAGGAAATGGGTCCCGGGCAATGAGATAGCTGGTGAACACTGGACTAGGCTGTACATCTGTGTATTTTTTAAAAGCCTTTATTGTCTCCTCATTTCTTATCTTATGGTGTCTGCACACCTAAGGTGGCATTCAAGGCCCTCCATACTCTTTACCCAAATCCTCCAATCCAACCCACTGGAACTCCTGGATTCAGCTGTTCCTGAAGCTATAACTTTAGCTACACAGGCTAATAAATCCCCCTTTTTTGTTCCAACCAGTTAAGTTATTTTTTAGTTATATGCATAGGAGAGAATCCTCAATAAGAAATTACTTGAGATATATGCACTTGCCAAAGGCTCTTTACAGAGAATTAATGGTTCTTCAAATGAGCACTAATTAAGTCAGTACAATCCAATAGAATAAAATCAATTGATGATTTTTTAAGTTGGTACTTTCTACTAATTAGTTATATTTTCTTCCAATTAAAACCCTACTACCAGTAAATAATCTCTATAGTGTTTTTGAAAATTTTAACAAATAACACCAGAAATGTAAAGGAATACTAATTTTAAAGGGTTCCAAAGAACATTATTTCTGGTATTATAATGCTGGATGACTATGATTGTAAATGTCTTTTATCCATGTGGTCAAATTCCGGCTCAATTCAATTGTTCAGATGTGTAACTGTTGATAATTTATTGCTGTCGGGGTGCAGGAATTTTACCAGAATCAGTAATTAGTTACATCAGGGGATTTTCATAAGCATATCCAGTTAATTTTATCTGTGTTCATCTTTATCCTCTAATAATTTCCTTTAAATTAAATACATTACCTAGAAACAGCAGCAGCATCTTGAACCATGATGTTGACTTTTGATCTCTGAGTTTTAATTTCAGCTCAGTCGCTGACTTTGTATTCTAATGAAGTCGGCATCTCTCCCTATTAGCCTATGACCTATGACTTCACCTCTTACCTCTAACGTGTCAATGCTCCGGTGAGAACTTAAACTGCCTTAAATAAAACATGCTCTCTACTGTTGTAGTTAGTTGGTTATGTCTGTTGGCAGCAAAGTCTTGATGGACTGTAAATCTGAATAAATTAATTTAGCATTACATGCGAAGAAAGCTATAAATAACAAAACAAGCTGATGAATGTTTTCTTAAAAAGTAACTCCCTGTACATGTACTTGGGTTAGTAGCTCAGTTTCCTTTTCTGTAAATCTATATCCATTACAGTAGTAATTGGTAAGTATGATAAATATATTTACATAAGAAATACTCATCAGACACTTGGAAAACCTCACTCTTTAGTGAACACTGAAATTGTGATCAGTATGTTATATAAAATAGGAAGAATTTTGAATCACAGAGATTAAAGCAAAAAATATCTTCTGCTTCAGAAAATTTAATCTGAGGATTTCTATTCTTTGGGCCTTATTATTTGAGATTATTTATACACACACACATACAAATTTGTGGTTGTCCTACACTCTCTGTTAAAAATTTTGGTCTTTGGAGAAGGAATATCTTCATTCTCTTTTTAACTATTCAACATAGAGGGGTTTAATGCATGAGCTGACCTTTTATGGATGATATCTTCATAAAATAGATTATTATAAATGCAGAGCTTACATTCAAATCATAAAACTGTGCATGGAGCATATTCTTAGTGACTTTGAGGTTCTAAAAATGTATCATGATAAAGTACCTGTAAAATACAGTCTGAGGACGAGTTACTTAAAATAATTCCATTTTTGGATGATCAAGGGTATCCAATGGGAATGAATTTCCATTACCATGTAGCTGGTACAGATAGATTCAGATAGATAACATCTGTCTCTACGTATAGAGACTCTGAGATTTCTGAGTGCCCCCGCATTTTAATACCATTGGCTTTTCTTGGCCATTTGACTGCAGAAGATTAAAGATTTGGCAAAAGAAATGTTTTCTAATATAAACAAGGACCGACGGCCTGGAGAAAAACCATCCCATCAAAGCTTAGAATTGGATGAGGATGATACCTGAAGATCCCAGAGAGGTCTGATCTTGGAAGGTCCAACTTCAAGGGCAGGCAATGAGCTCTGAGGAGGAAGGGGGCAAGCTCCTGTTCTTATTCTGGGGTGAACTGTGTCTGAGTAGGAAGCTCTTGGAGGGACAACATGGTAGTTTATAGTTCCAGGAATACAAGGGGGTGTGACAGAGACCCTGAGGGGGAGGACCCACCTCTCCTGCCCCTCTTCCTCCCCCCAACCTGGAGTTGCCTAAAGCTGTGCTTTCTCAACAGTGTTGTGTTTGATGGAGTAGGGCAGGGGCATTTTGAGGATAAGGGGAACCAAGATAACAGGAAGGGGCATTAGGATATTGCAGCTCTTTTAGTTTCTGACATCTCTGGTTTTAGCCTCCCTAAAAGCAGCAATTCATCTTCCCACAGTCGAGGGAGTTTTGACCTCAACTCCCCTTGCTCTGTGTCTAGTGAGGAGCTTCGCATGTTGGATGGCACAGGTTCAGGTGCCACTGTCCCCTGTGACCTCTGTGCTTCTGCTAGAGTCGTGTGTGTGTGTGTGTGTGTGTGTGTGTGTGTGTGTGTGTGTGTGTGTGTAAGAGAGAGAGAGGAGCAAGGAGCAAGAAAAGACTTAAAATCATATGGAAGTAGGTACCTTTCTTCTTTCCTCTGCAGCCTCCAGTTTTTTCTGGATCTCCTCCAGGGACAGGTCTTTCTTCTTTGGAGAAGCTAAAGTTCGTGGGGCTTCTGAGATAGGAGATGGTGGCTTGAGGATCAGCTCAAAAGCCTGGCCAGAGGCACGTTTGTTGATTTGCTTCACTTCCATATCTGAGAAATGGGAAGTTTGAGAATGTTAAGCATATGGAGAGTGAAACATAAATTTATTTTAAATAATTGAATTCCAGCAGTTGAAAGTGGCATTGTTATTCTGCTGAAAAGAAATGAAACACTCATATGATCACTTTCCCTACTTTGTTTTGAATGTATAAGACCTCTTTCTTTAGTATAATTATGGAAATATTTTAATAGGACAAATATTTATAGTTTGGGGAAATTCAGCAGTGTCTAAAGGGAGTTGAATGATGGAGGTATGTATTGCAAAAAATGGCCTGAATTGATTTTAAACCAAACTTTTGTTTCCTTTTGAATAAATATGAGCTTCACATGAAAATCAAATAGCACACAGATTTAATATTTGGAAATTACCGTGGCTGGAGGCATTTTCAGGCTAAATTATGAGGAAAACAACAGAGTTCTTCAGTTGTCATGTATATATATAATCCTGAAGTTGGAAATCACAGGAGATATGTTAGAACCAACCTAACTCCCTGAACAGTTGGAAATAACATGGCAGAGTCAATGCTAATGTGCAAAGCATCATGTTGGTTCCTGTTTTGTCCTTCAGTGTTTGCTGATCCGAGTCATCACGCACACATAATACCCATTCTGGGGAGGACACTGTGATGGGGTCCCTGTCTTCAGGATGCTTACTGTCTACTGAGGACAATAAAACAAGTCTCTTCTGTAATTCTTTGCTCCTCTTTTGTGGCTACTTAGAATATCCTCCCTAGCAGGCCTCAGCTATAGACAGGAGCCTGGGAGCTACATTGTAGTGTAGGAGGGAGGGTGCCACCTCTATTTATCTAATTTATATTTACTGTATACATTTAAAAAATCTCCATAATTTAAGAACTGAAGAATGGTTAGCCATTTATTTTTCATCCGTGGTTAAAGTGACAAAAGCAGATTATCGGACTCTTAGGTTTTAACTCTGTATAACATGATTTATAATATAAAAAATATAATTTATAGCATAAAATAGAATAGTCAGTTAGCATCTACTAGGACATTTATAATTATAGGAACTCACAACTTGGTAAGATACAATCTTTTTTTTAGCTCCAAACTGACTTTAGTCCACTGGTCCTTGCTTTGCTCTTGGAAGCTACCCAAGATGAGAGCCTTCTCTGTTGTACATCACTTTCTTTCAAATATTTGAGAACAGTTACTCAGTTCCATGTCAAGTCTCCCCTCCCCCCACAGACTAAACATCCTGGGTTCTCTGGAGTGACACTGTTTCCAGCTCTTCACAGCACTGCCCTGTAACCCCCAAGTGCTCTCTAATTGTTAATGCCCCTTTTAAACTGTGACAACCAAACTGGCCAGGTCTCCAGGCAAGTTCTGACTGAGGCAGAAGACAGGAGACCTATTACTTCTCATGATGTGAATATCATGCTTCCATTAATGCTCTTTTAGCAGCCTCGTTGAAGTAAAACCTGGGTTCTACAGGAACCGACCTTAGAACCTTAAATGCTAGTAGACAGTACAGGCAGCACCAATTCCGTATGTATACTGGAAATGATTTTTATTCACAAATGTAAAAATATTCAACAATTTTCCTGAAGGCATCCAAAATTATGCTTATATTTTGAATGTAACTCTTTAAAAATGATCTAAGCATATGGAGAAAGATTACAAGAAAACACAGGCACATAAAAATAGCCTAGATGATAAGGCAGTGGGATTTTGAGTGGCTTAGGTTATAGACGGTGGAAATCACAACTGCCTGTATTTGCTTCCAAATAGTAAGCGTCTCTTGCTAGCTGTGGGTAATTGGGGAAGCTGATTAACTTCAAGCTCCTATTTCCTCATCTAAAAGGTGGAGATAAAAAGAGCACTTTCCTCATAAGGTTGTTGTAAAGATTAAAAGATAAAGGATACTGAATGTAAAGTCCAGGCTGTAGCACTTAGTGAGTGCTTATAAATGTAAAGTCAGTATTATTGTAATTACTATTCATTCCTGTTATAATGTTTTGTCTGCAAGAAACACTTGAAATTATGAATCTAATATAAAAGAAGAAACTAGTGTAAAGGCTTGGAAAATTTGAAATTCTCTACTACCTTTTTTGGGAAGCATTGCACGAGCAGTGGGTATATGTCGTCAGTGTCCTAGACTCAGCTTATATACAACTTCCCTCCTGACAATCCCCAATCGGGCAGAACCAGTCACTGCCTCCTCTGTCCCACCGTATATTTTGTATAAGCCTCTACCTCAGCACTTAGCCACACTGTGTTCTAATTACTGATTATCTGTACACTGCAAGTCTCTTCTACTAGGGCCAACATTCCTTGAAAGCGAGGACTGTATCTTACTCATCTCTGGATCCTCAGTGACCAATACATAATTAGATATTAGAGATCATAAGCAGCACAGCTGGATTATTATTTTTAGCTGCACCCAGCAGATTAAGAAGGATCTGTGTAGTATATTTATGGTCTGAATGAACTCAAACAAAATTAGCATTGGGCCTGAATTCTTACTGTCACATTTGAATGAACATTTTTATTTGACATTGAAACCCTTTCTCATGGAGGGTGTTTTCTGATGAGACAGTTAATTAGCACTCAGGATGTTTGTGCCATGACTGAATAACTTTGGAAGGAAAAAGCCTTTGAGTTCTCGAATAGGCTTCAAAGGTACAGAAGGGGTTAACTGCCACAGGATTCCTTCACCTTATCTTTAATGTATTGCTTTACCCTGTAGAAAAGAAAAATAATTGTGAGCCAAACCGGTAGCAAACTGTACCTCAGCTATATCTATACGTGTAACTGTAGCTAACATTTGGATGAAATTGAATGAATTAAGTGAGGATGATATTGTTGATAATGACAGCTACCACCTTTAACATCTAAACCTCACCACAACTGTGTGAGGAAAGTACTAGAGTTAAATGAGGCTCAGAGAATCCAAATAATTTGTCCAAGATCATGTGGAGAGTGTCAGAGTGAGGAAGGGAACCAAACTATGCATCAGAATGAAGCAAACCTAAAGGGCTGCACTTCAATAAAGTTAATTGTAATGCCTATTCTTTAGGCTTTCCTTTTTAAACCCTCTTTATCTGGGGCCTTAGTCGTAAGTCAGTTTTATTATTGGCACTTACTAGTGTGCTGACATGCACACAAAAAATATGGTGACTTTCTTAAAAGTATAATAAAGCAAAAAGAGTGATGGTTGTTGATTCCTTTCTTGAATTTTCTCAGTATAAAGCTTTTTCTTGCAAATTATGGTCTATTCTAATTATGGTTTAGCAAAGAAGAGCCCTAGACTTATTGATGTGCTGGATATGGCTGTTAATGACAGTGCAGCCATGTTTCTTAAGAGCTGTTAATGTGTTGTTATTGGGACCAAACCGGAACCATTTTGAGCAGCAGGCAATCAATAGACCTAATACCCAGACACGGTAAGCTGATTGTGAGATCTGCAAAATATTGATTTAATTATTTCAGGAGCAGTTTGAGAAAAACAGCTATAGGCAAGCTTTTCTAATCATCCAGCCACAGCAGGGGTGTTTCTAGTCTGGGTCTCACCATCGTAAGTGTAGATGTTGATGTTGCGAGGTTCCGGGTAAAAGCAAGAGCAGATCAGTGACAGCATGGACAGCTCCTTCATTTTTTCCTTGTAGGCTGAAATAGAAGACTCAGGATTAGTATCTTTCATTTTCTGAATTTCCTCTTGATGCTTCCTTTAATTCAAATAGTAATTAAAACCTCCTGCAAAATGAATTTTGCCAAGGACACTGCTTTGCTCTCTCTCATGAAACACATTTGAATGGAAGATTGAAATGAACTATGAAGCGTCTATTTCTTATTTCATCACTATCTTAAAAACACAGAGGACATCCATTCCATGTTAAAGAAGATTGGACAACTAGTGAGAAGAAGGGAGTTAAGAGAAAGAAATGAGAGTAGAAGGAATCAGGATCCAATAGGATAGGAGAGAGGCACGAAGGATGTGGAAGAGAAACAGAAGCAAACAAAGTTGGCAGAGAGAGAGGTCATTCTAGTAAGTGTACGCACAGGTCTATTGTAAATAAGTAAGATTTAGTGAGTATTCCTTTGCTGGTTCAGCCTGAATAGCCACATAGCATTTGGGGATAGTCAGAGAACTCATCAACATAGTTATTAAGCAGATGCATCCTCCAGGGTCCTGTCTTGCTGCTTTCTCTTTATCCCCAAGTGCAATTGCTTATTGCTGCCTGTTTTTACACACAATGGAAGCCTGGACCTGACATGGGATAGGATTTCCTTCCCTCTCAGCATGGCATGACCTGTTTCGGTGCCCACCTGCCCCCTTCCATCTATCACCCTCTTCCTTTCACTTTCCCGTTTTCCTCCAAGAGGCCTCCTGCTCTGGTAACCTTGGAGAGCGCCCACCACGTGTCACCAGACCACCAGATAGGCTAAAGAGAAGGGATCCTCTGGCCTCTGTTGATTATTTAATTCAGAGAAATTAATAAATTAAGGAAAATGGAAAAAAAAGTACCTACATTGTGCACTCATTTGTGAAAAAATATAAATAAATAGTAACTAAACTATTGAACTTCACAGATAACATGGTCCTCTTGGCAGGGTCTTCTGATCGTGACTCTAACCCAGGGGAGAGTGATTACCTTAAGGTGAGAAGTCCCGGCAGGTTAGACTGGGGATTATTGGCAGGAACACCTTTTGATGGCCAATAGGAAGCAGATTCAACAGAATCACAGAAACATCCAGTCCACTAAGAGATCATCCAGTCAACTGTCCATCCACCCCACCACCAATTTTGCAAATGGGAAAACTGAGCCCCACATCCACCAAAATCATTCTTGGTTAGTGACATAGCTGGGGTCTCTGTATAAAAGGCAGTAGCCCATCTTTCTCAAGGCTGCTAGGAGGCCTTCTTCTGCTCTACTTTCAGGTTGAGGGTCAATGTGTCAACAGGGCTGGGCATGTTTGTATATGACTGAAAAGGCGAAATATTGGCAAGTGCATATGGTCCAATCTGACATATCCAGAGGCAACGCTAAAAGCTCTCCCTCACTATTTAGCTTATTTCTTTAAAATAAGCAACACAAGTTGTCTTGTACCATTAACAGCCCTGTGAGTACCAATTCTGAGAGATTTTATTGGATGCCTTTGGAAATTTAGAAGGCTGAAACCATGTTTACTTGTCTTATTTATTTATTCAGCTACTTAGATTCTGTCACTATAAAGGCCCAAGCTGATCTTTACATAACTGCTCATTGCTAATCATGATTTCTGTCAGAGGATAGGAACATTTAGTTTCATACATTTAATTACATTTAATTGAAAACAGTAACAGCAAGGTAAGAGTGCAAACTGGTGTCCAAACAATTTTGCAAAACCAAGCACATATGAAAGACACCAACTCTATTAGAGAGGGCCAATCCAAAAATTAAAAAAAAACAAAAACAAAGATTTTTACTCCCATAAAGCAGTAATAGGACATGAACTTCCAGTGAAGAGAACCATCCTCAACATTGACTTCAGTTTCTTGGAAATGAAATTTAATAATTTTCAACAAGGCCACTGCTGTAATTATGTTGGACAAGCTAATGAAGAAAGAGGAGCATAAAGTTTGTAAGGAAGCAACACATTTACAATTTTATGTGTAAGTATAGCCATTATCCTTTCCTAGGTGGTCTGGGGACAAAACCCAGCTGAGCTGTTATGGATGATTTAACAGCATCCTTACTTTGGTTATTTTCTTCATTAAGGGCTCTGATTATGTATGGTGTGACTTCACACAGTAACAGCTGTTGTGTAGTTTCTCCATGATGTAGTTGCTTGGAATCT
Source organism: Choloepus didactylus (assembly GCF_015220235.1). Classification (NCBI taxonomy): domain Eukaryota; kingdom Metazoa; phylum Chordata; class Mammalia; order Pilosa; family Megalonychidae; genus Choloepus; species Choloepus didactylus. Next base: position 35,622,327 of record NC_051320.1, on the reverse strand, counting down.
TAGTTTGTTCTTTAAAACCACCTATAGCTTTAGCCCAAGCAAATCCTGATTGTTTCTCTGCAGCCAAGGCACACTCTCCTGCCAAGAAGGGTTTCCTCTCCACTTGGTACAGTTGACCACATTTCCCCCCAGGTAGCATGTCCCTTCCTAATCCTCTCCTTCCATCTAAATCCTTCCCAAAATTTGAGTCCCAGTGCAGGTTCCCTTTCTTGTGGCTGCTATCCATGCCGATCTCTCGTTGCTCTTGGTGGGTTGTACTACACAATCTTGGACTTGATTATATACTGTATAGGGTCACTCCCTGCTGGTTCTTTTTTATTTTTTTAATTCATTTTATTGAGATATATTCACATACCATGCAGTCATACAAAACAAAGTGTACATTCAGTTGTTTACAGTACCATTATATAGTTGTGCATTCATCACCAAAATCAATTTTTTGACATTTTCATTACCACACAAAAATAATAAGAATAAAAATTAAAGTGAAAAAGAGCGAATAAAGTAAAAAAGAACACTGGGTGCCTTTTTTGTTTGTTTGTTTGTTTTCTTCCTTCCCCCATTTTTCTACTCATCCATCCATACACTGGACAAAGGGGAGTGTGGTCCATATGGCTTTCCCAATCACATTGTCACCCCTCATAAGCTACATTTTTATACAATCGTCTTCAAGATTCATGGGTTCTGGGTTGTAGTTTGAAAGTTTCAGGTATTTACTGCTAGCTATTCCAATTCTTTAGAACCTAAAAAGGGTTGTCTATATTGTGCGTAAGAGTGCCCACCAGAGTGACCTCTCGGCTCCTTTTGGAATCTCTCTGCCACTGAAGCTTATTTCGTTTCCTTTCACATCCCCCTTTTGGTCATGAAGGTGTTCTCCATCCCATGATGCTGGGTCTAGATTCCTCCCCCCTACTGGTTTTTGAGGTATCATTTTTTTTTGTTAACTAGACTAAGCTCATTGAGGGAAAATTCTACATATTAGTCATCTATGAAATAATTCATAGCATAGTTATGCATGGAACACAAGTACCTGCTCAGTAAATAGGTGTTAACTGTCTTGTTCATTGGCTTTAAATCAGTTTCTCAGTTAACAAGTATTTATGATTTCCAGCTAAAAGCAGGAGTTTCTGCAAGGCATTCTGGAATTACAAAGAGATACGAGTGCTCCTATTCTCAAGGAGTTTTTAAGTCACAAAGGTGGAGTATATGGATATAAAATGGATTAAAAACACATGCAAAAATAGGGTAAGTGTTCAGTGGGGGCACAGGTGATTTGTATTAAGAATTCAGAAGAACCCCAATGTCCTGGGGTGGGGGGAGAGGGCCATCAGGAAAGGCTTTACAATTAGGGTAGCAAGATTTAGCAAATAAAAATACCAAATACAAACATTGCATGTGACATACATTAAGAAATGATTTTTTGTTTACCTGAAATCCAGATTTAACTGAGTGTCTTGTATTTTATCTGGCAACCAGAGCAAATGGACATGGATCATGGAGACTGGATATTGTTGAGGAAAGCAAGGAAGACAGGAGAAGATAATCTTTACTGTCATTGACATAGAGATGGGGTTTTAAAGAGACTGTATGGAAGATTCTTGTGGGTGGGGCAGTGAGTTTATGAATGGAGTGATAACTCAACGCCCGAGACATCATTCACTTCATGGTCTTTGTGAATGGCATTCTCTGTGCCCCAGGAGGCAGCAATTTCATAGACTACACTATGAATGGGGTTCTCTGGAGTTGTGTCTTGACAGTTAGTCTTCTGGGGGGTTGATTTTGCACCAAGATTCTGGGTAAGATGTTTTGAATTTTTGTTCATGTAAAAGGTATGTGGTGGAAAACATTATGTTCACATTAAAACAAACATGGTTATATTAGATATTAGAATGTCAAAATATCATGAATTTTAAGCATGTACATTTCTTGAGAGTTCAATTGTGCGTTCCACCTTTAGGAGCATTTCTAGGAGAGAGTTTGGGAAGCACAGAGGAGGCAACACCTAGGCTACAGGTTTAGGTCCTGGTTTGCCTGCACACTTAGGGTTTACACCTGTTCATCATATCCCCTTTCGCTTTCAAACGTGTCCCAGTTTGGATATTATGATCATCTTAGCAATAGGGAGCTACTGAACTCTTTGAAAGGGGGATTACCTGATAAAAGTCTCATCTTAGAAAGATTTCTCTGGTCATTTTATGCAGGAGAGACATCACCAGGAAGCATATTAAAAGTTCAGCAGGTGATATGGTATAGCTTAGGAAAATGGTAGTCCGAAGGAAAAAGAAAGGGAAGATGCTAGAGACTTATGGAAGAATAATTGACAGGAAGTAATGACCAAATGTGGGGGCAAAGAGAAAAGGAAATATAAAGGGGACTGTAGGGTTTTGAGCATATCGACAGGAGTCTGTAAGAGTGAAGAGAGAAGACAGTGACAGATCCTTGCCAATGGGTGGTCAAAGGAAGCTTTCCAGCTGAATCTAGAAGGATGGGCTGGATTTGCAGAAAATAGGGCATGGATTGAGGCATTGAAATAGAAATAATTGGGATCAACTTTTTAAAAAGCAATAAAAAAACCCAAGCAAATGCAAAGGGCTGTAAGAAACATGCTAATAAGGTTTCACTATTGATATTTCATGGTTTGAATTGACAATCATTTTCTTCATTGGTTTGGGGAAACAGCATATTTTAGTCTTCACTACACCCCAACCTCCAGCAGAATTGTATGCATGTTTGTAAGGATGTGGGAGGTAATTTCACATCATCTTTTCCATGGTTGGTTGCATTTGCTATTAATATTAATGTTTGCAAGTAAGTGCATTTCTCCAGTGAATTCATTTAAAATTCAACCCACACGAAGTAAAATGACTCTATAGCAATATCCACTTAACCTAATGATGTCTGAACACTAATTGTTTTCTTTCTTTCATCCAAATGGCTACCATGAACTATGAATAATGGTAACAGCTACTATTTTTTGAGTACAAACTGTGTGTCAGGCATGGGCTGAGCTATTTGCATGCATTTTCTCATTTAATCCTCACAACAATGCTATGAGAAAGGTACTATAATTACCCCAAATTTAACAGATGAAGAAAAAGACTCAGGTTGAGTAACTTGCTCAAGGTCCAATGGACCATATAGGGTGGAGTCTAATTCGAATGTAGGTCTGTCTGACCCTCCGTGCCTTGCTCTTAATGATATTCACTTCCCCAACAATTTGTTCCAATGCTTTACACACACTGTCAACTGTCAACATATGTTTCTGACAAGAAAATAATGTATATTATTACTGATTTTTAAAATAAGGAGTTCAAGGCTTTTTTTTCTTCTCATTTTTTTTTTCCCAATTTGTTCTTGAATTAATTCCCACATGGAGTCATTGAGTACATGGTTATAGATTAAGTATGGCAGTTTATAAAAGGAAAGTGTAAGTTTTTTTGATATGTAGATTATAACTGAATAATAAATCATGGTATAGAGATGGCTATAAACTTCAGGAACAGTTTCTGAAAAGCATCTGAGTGTGTGTGCATATATATATTCTTATTATAGGACTAAAAATATCCTGGCACATTCATATCACAGCTAAGCAGGTGAACAGAGAATTGTGGTAATTACCTAGATATTTTAGCAAAAAAACACTTTTGCATCAGTTATATGGCTGTTTCAAGAGTGACATTTGGCAGGCAATTACTTGAATTTTCTCTGTTTTTTTCTTTAGTGTGTGTTTATTTGTAGACCTGGGGGATGCTTTTTACTTTGAGGAACAAAGTGTGGTTTATAAGAATAATACAATCAGTACTTTAGATTTAATAATCGGATTACATTTCGGGATAAATTAAAACAGCAGAGAGATTTTGTTTACCTGGAAAAATACAAAATAGATACTTGAATATAATATTTTACCCATTCTTCTAAATGTCTATAATAACCCCTGAGCCCTTTGCTCACACTTTCCAAATACATCTTAATTTATACATATTGTGGTTTAACAAGAAAATAATATATATCATTCATGTCAATATGGCCTAGTATTTTTGGATGATCCAAATAATTAAAAACAAGTGGTTTAGAATTTTTCAATTTTCCACTTTACTTGGCTTATGTGGGAACAACCATCAACATGAGTTGTCATTCTTATCACTGTTGTGCTTATTTAATTTGTATCATGAAAATTTCGTTTATTCTTTCTGGGCAAAATTTTACCTGACTCCTTAGTTTTGGCTAATGCTGAATGTAAAATAGTAGTAGTATGTGTTCAACTTCCTGTTAGTATATGAAAGACAGTAAGGAATGCTCTGGAAATGTCATTGATATACCACTTTGGAACAAACTGTCTCATCATCCCGAGTGGGCTGCTTGTCTGTGTCCAGAAACATGAGCCTTCCTGGAGACCAGGAGGACACTGGACCACTGCACATGGTCTTGTGTGTTGGATGCTGAAGAGCACTTAGGGTCCGTCAGCCCTTCTTTTCCCTCCTTCCCTTTCTCATGTTTTCTCTGCGATCATGTTAGTCTAGGAGAGAGGTATTTTTGGCAAGTCCTGAAAATTCAATTTGTATTCAACCTAAATTTCTCCTTTCATAAGACCTCTGGGGAGAAAGTAAAGGAAAAAATCAGATGATATACCGAATGCAGGATATAGATGTCTGACACTTGGTTTTATAGCAAGTAAATTTGCATTGTTTTCTGAGAGATTTCATTCACAAAAAGCTCTTTGTTTGGAGCTTACCGACTTATACAAACAGTGATAGAAAGCCTCTCTCCTTAGGGAAAAAAAATCTGTCATTTCCAGGCAGAGGTGTCTTTAGAAACTGGTAAATTGAGGGTGATAGCTGTGGACCCTGCTTCCCTGGCAGCCCTCACTGCTTGTGCCTGGATTTAAAAGGAGTGCAGACAACAGTAGAAACTGGGTCCTCTGCTAATTAGTTCCAAAAAGACTTGAGACTTACACCACACTTCATTGTTTAATAACACTGAACCCACACTTTACCACTGCTGTCCTAATTCTGTCCTCCCATGTTTTTTTCCTCTTTTGTCCTTAGTCTTAACATAGATGGGAATCAGTTACTTCTTAGCTCTTTTGTGATGCCTCGTTTTTCCATTTCATAAATTAAGCTCCTGGTGTTCATCTTAACTTGATGTTGACCATATTTTTTTGTGTGTGTAATTCTTTTGGGCCCTGGCTGAAGGCCAGATCAATTTTAAAAATGTCAAATCTGTCATCCCATTTAGAAATACTTTTGGAAGCTCCATCACTGTGATTTTTTCTTTAAAGATGGGATAGAAATGATTTTCTTCAAAACACTTCTTGCATACTACATTGGCTCAAATTTGGAGCTTAAAAAACTTCGGGTGATGAATATGCAATTGAAGACTCAACATTTAAAAAGAAAAATAAATAAATCAGATTTTAAAAGCTCTATTTTAATATCCCAGCATATCACTGATATGAGGTAATGTTCTAGATATTTATTTCTGCTATGATGATGTAATGCTTATTCATTTAGTATAAAAATGGATTCCATCTACATTCATTCTACTCACCTCTCCCAACAAGAATTATAGTCTCCTAAGCCATAATGACCAAGGTGGTTGGGAAAGATTAATATTTTGACCAGCCAAAGCACCATACTTCTTCTGTATGAACAGATATCAAGTCAAGTAAAGGAGCATTTTAAAAGGTGAAAGCAGTCCAATCTATCACTGAGTTTTACAGAAACATAAATTTCAATTCTCCCTTCTTGGCACAGCAATTGTGGCAAGAAAAGGAAACCGGATGGCATGAATCTGTCCTTGGGATCAAAACTGTCCTGAGAGCAGTAAATTGTACCAGGCTGGGACCTCAACTTACTCTTAATTTCATTAAAGCTCCTGCTGAGTTTAATGAGAGTTCCACTATATCATGCAGGGTCTTGTCCTTCTTTCCTTTCCCCCTAATGAAAGAAATTCTGATAGTCTTGATGTAGTCCAAACTGTACGGTAGTCTACAGTAGTTATGGAAGCATTTACTTCTCTTTACATTTCAAGATTCTATCACCAAGCCTAATTCTTGGTGCTGAAGGATATTTTTTTCTTATGCCCTCAAATACTACCAGTTAGTAGTAACAAACCTAAATTGATAGCTAGGTCAGTTAGGACTTAAATTAGACAAAATGAGGATGAAAAAATGGATACTGTTCAGCAAGCTGGGTATTCTTATGGAATAATGGCCCTCCTTTTTCCTCCCCTGTAGTTTCCTGAGATGGGATGTGTTGGGGATTGAATCATGCCCTCCACAAGTAGCATGTTCAGGTCTCACCCCTGATCTTGTGGGTGTGAACCCATTTGTAAACAGGACCTTTGAAGATATCGTTAGTTGAGGTGTGCCCAAACTGAATGAGGGTGGGCCTTAATCCAAAATGGCTGAAGTCCTTATAAACAAAGGAAATTGGGCACAGAGAGAGAAGCCAAAGGGAGCAGCCAGAAGCTGGAAGTCAACTGATCCCAGAAAAGAAAGAAGATGCCACCATGTACATTGCCATATGGCAGAAAAGCCAAGGGCTAAGGATCACTGGCAGCCTGTCCTGGAACACACCACAGACTTAGGGGAGAAAGCATCATCTTGCTGATGCCTTGATTTTGGACTTCTCCTAGCCTCAAAAACATGAGCCAATATATTCCCATAGTATAGTATTTGTTTTAGTAGCTAGGAAACTACAATAGGATGGAACTGCCAAATTGAGGTTGTATGATCTTCTCCATATTAGGTGTCCAAAATGGTTGAATGTGGAACTCAAGGCATTTAAACCTCTCTCCATTACTTTTTAATTTTTGGCTGAAAAGTAGAAAAATATTTTGCATCCATTCTTAATTCAACAAAACTCACACATCCTATGTAGAGTGATTTGTAGGATCAGTTTCTAAAATCACAAATGCTTTGGTCACCAATGATATGGATACTGGTTTTCTTGTGCACTTTGTTGTAATATGTGACCTTTCTCCAGAAAATAAGCTCTGGATTCTACTTCACATGGATTGAAGAATGACCTCTGACTATGATTCAGGTCTTTGTATTGAAGAAAGTGGTATAAGACTACACATAGGGTGGATTACCTATTATATTCTCAATGAGAATAGAAACTTTCAAAAAGAGAAAATGAAAGCTTTTATCACAAGTACCAGATGAAAAAAATATGATATAAATTTCAGATGACTTTATCTCAGTTAATGGTTGTGGTGGTTTGAAGCTGTGTGTACCCCAGGAAAACATGTTCCTGTGGGGGTAAACCTGTTGTAAGCAGGATCTTCTGATGAGGCTACTTCAGTTAAGATGTGACCCACCTCATTCAGGATGGGTCTTAATCCTACTTCTAGAGTCCTTTATAAGTGGAATAAAGAGAGAGAGAGAGGGAGGGACGGAGGGAGAAAGCCATGGAAGCAAGAAGCTGAGATTAATGAAACCCAGAAGAGAGAGATCAGCAGATGCTGCCATGTGCCTTGCCTTGTGGCAAAGGAGCCAAGGATAGTCAGCAGCTGGTCTTTGGGAAGGAAGTATCGCCCTGATGATGCCTTGATTTGGACATTTTCCTGGACTCAAATTGTAAGCTAATAAACTCCCATTGTTTAGGCCAACGCATTTCATGATATCTGCTTTGAGCACCCTGGGAAACTAAAACAATGGTCCAACTGATTTTTCCCATTGAATTGACCAGTGGTTTGGATACTGAGGAAATAAAATTAATAAACTTAAATGCCATCCTGTAGATTACCATGAGATGGATTTGACTGTCTTCAGATAATGGAATATGCAAATGAATAAAGAACACTGAGAAGAAACAAGAGTTGGATTAAGTAGGGATTTTATGCCATAAACCCTATCAGTTATATCCTGATTTAATTACTCTACCAATCTGAAAATCTGTTAAAACTTCAAAGCGTATTTCTTGAAGAGTTTGCAAGTGAACCTCTTCTTCCTTGGAATGGTGTAATTTTCTGTGCATTCAAAGAGGTCTGTATCCTTGTTTTAGTTATTAGTGTCTCTTGTAAAATCCATGCCACTTATAATAGTTACTCATATCCGTTTTGCATAAATAAAATATTTTAGGTTGGTGTTACTGCCAAATAATATTTATCAAGGTTCCACCAAATAGAATCCTTATTTGGGTAATGTACAAATTGTACTTATGGAACTCTCTTTAAATATTTCCTCAGGAAAATAATGGACAAAAACTATTTCAGGCAAAGGGCACAAAAATCTCACGTATGGGCCAGCATCCAAACACCTAAGGAGAATTTCAGGGTTTTTTTCAGTAAAATTTTGGAAAATGCAACATGTACTCACAGGCACCCTAAAAGTTGAATTTTCAAATCACATTTCTTAAGAGTTTTATTTTAGCTAATCATTAAAAAAACTGGGCATGGAAAGTTTATGTAACTGAGGCCGTGAACAAAAACTGACTAGTTCTTTCCCCTGAATGAAAATAAGAACTGTGACTTTGCTAGTCATGCTTAAGTAAAATGTCTTCAGTCACTTTGTGTCACAGAGAATAGAATGATCAAATATAATCTATATTTAAAAACAGGAACTATGAATATGGTCACAGTTTAGAGATATATGATATTTAAAAAAAATCACTGCAGCGATATTATTTTTAAGTAACTCCAGGAGTAGTGAGGGTAACGGAATCTTTGAAATGAGTGAGAAACATCTTACTACTGCTTCACACTGTAATTATCTTCAGCATCCATTTTGGAGGCAGCTAAAATAGCGTGAAAGAAATCCATCAGGTTAACCTAGATATGCCACTGAAAACTGCTTTTTTGTTTTGGAATTCAAATCCTCCTTCAAGCTTTGCCATGTAAAATAGGATTCATCAAATTGTATACTATGACTTTAATGAGCATAATAGTCTGCAAAGAAACATGTACAAGATACAAAGTGAAATACAAAGGAAGCAAGCAATGTGACTGGAGCCTATGTTCCACAAGCAATTTTATGTTGTCACAATTACTAACAGGATCAAAATATTAAAGACAACATAGTCCAGGACAGAATTTTCTAAATAGTCTTTTTTTTTCCACATGCTTTTTGTACCTTCTGGATATTATAAAATAATAGCTCCACTATAATACAATCATTTTGAGTGGCACAAACATTTTAAGACTCATACTACGATAAGAGTAGCTTTATTATCATTCTTTCCATGCCCAAATACCATTTTGCATTTTATTGTCATGGAGCAAATGGCTACTGAAATAACACAATTCAAAATTGGGTTTTGATTTACTTGAAATAAGCAATTACATGGTACAATAAAAATACTGGAAAGATTTTTAAAATGATACTCTTGGAAGTAGATCTGACAACAAACATAATCTGTGAGATAAAATAAGAATCCATGCAAGATCAGGAAGTACACTGTGAGGTCTTTTGTTTGTTTTTTCTCCTACTGTGAGACTTGGTTGACTTGGATTGGTGAGCACTATTTCTCTTAAAAATGTCTTTAAATTCAGTGGTATAGATATGCTTAGATTATTAATGCTTGTGTTTGGCTCATGCGATTTGAATCACCAGCCATAATATCTTAAATCTCAAAGGAGCAATAGAAATCATCTCATGATATTCTTATTTTATAGATGAAGAAATCAGATCTAATAATCCTTATTTCTCTAAACCTCCTTCCCCTCTTGGGGGTGCGAGGTGGTGGTGGTGGTGGCAGGAACAGAGTGGAAAACAGAAGTGAGAAAGGAATGGAAGTGATGGTAGTCTTTAAAAAAAAATCAGTATCTTTTTCTGATATTTGACTCTTTCTTCTGTTTTTAAGTGTTTGTACATTTTTGATGTTGGGTAATAAAAACCAATTTATTTTGCATTGTGGCATTTTTTTGTTGTTGTTGTTTTTTTTCCTTCTCCCAAGACCCCTGAAGTCTTTAATCGCCTCTTCCAGGGCAGTTGGGAGCAGCTCCAATACCAGTCTTTGAAAAGGGGAGTCACATATTTCCAAATTCCTCTGTACTGTGAAAGGAAAGACCAGTGCTTGGTGTGGATACAAAGTTCTTGGGATGCATCAGAAGTCCAGAAGAGTGGTACTTGTTGCTGTTCCTTCTGACCAACGCAACATAGGTGTAGTCTGTTATTTCCAGAATTCCTCTGGTTACAAAATTTTCATGAAAAATGGCATTTCCCTTTTACTTAACAAAATTATGGAATATGCTGCGGCCCTTTCAAGTGAAACTATGCTTTTAGGTAGTAGAACAAGACTGGTTTAATCCCATTTTACAGATACGAAAACAAGCATCAGATGGTGATTGGATTAAAAAGTTCTTTTAGACCTTTAGATTTTTTATTTTAAGACCTTGAGCAAATCACTTAACCTCTCTGGACCCCGTTTTCTCTACTATAATTGGTCTCTCCAAATTCTGGAATTCCATGATTTTACTTAGCAAATTTTGTCTTTAAATAGAGTAACTTGCCCATTATATACAGATTCATCCTTCTGGATATTCTCTAAGTGTGGTGTTTTCTGCAGGAGGGGCTTTCTTTATCCCCTTCTTATAAACAAATTCTTTTATGGTATCTCATTTGAAAGAAAAGGAAAACTTACTTTTCATATTTCTGCTTTGCAAATTATTTCCTCTTTCTGAATCTTGATATTTCATAAGTATGTGATGGGCATAGAATATTACCATAATCTGACAAATGCTTCATAAAACAACTCATCTTGAATTTCAGATCATCAAACTACCAGGATAGAGTCCACTCTTTCACATACTACATGTAAGGTCTATTTTTGGCTTTGATTTATTTTTTCCATTTTTAGACAGAGTAAGTGGTGCATAAAATATAAGCTTTTTGGATGTCATCTGGATCTCCCTATGAATTCATGGTACTTGTGCTTAAAATATAAGGATTACACATTGGTATAACTGGCTGAGTGAGACTGGAACAACTTGTTTTTCTGATTTCATTTGTGGCATCAAATGCCATATGACTTGGTCATAAATATCCCCAATAAAAAGAGAAGGCAAAAATTGGACAAAGTGTTTTATTTGCCGAGATAAATATGTTGGAATCTGGCAAAAACAAATTGCTGATATTATTTAAAAATCACAACTTGGTTAATACTTAAAGGCATAAAGTTGGCTCTCATTCTCTTGACTTACTTAGCCTGGACAATTTTCATCAAACAGTGGACTTGTTGTTTAGGAATATTGCTCACATCTTCAAAAAGCTTGCCAAATAATAATAGGTAGGGCAGGAGAGAGGAGTTTAGTACTAGGACAAGGTGAGGATTTGGAAACATCTCCAAAGATTGTGACTCATGCAATCTCCTAAGGCTGGGTTTGTATCTAGGTCCCTAAAAACAGAAGTGAATCAAGCTTAATGTTTCCATTACAAGGGCCTTTGAGTTCCTTATTTTCAGGGATACATTTTCCTGGCCCATTTCACAAGGGTTAGTCCTTATTCCTCTAATGTTCTGTTTCCTGCTAGTCTTTTCTTCTCAACTATACTTTATGGTTTTTGAGGATGTGGGAAGTTACCTTATATAATCTTTCCGCATTTTCTGCAGCATGTAAGAGCCTGTGCAGCAGTTAGCAGGTGTTCTATAAATGTTTATTGCTTGGCTGCTATGTTGACAAGGGCTGAACAGGGAGGGGCTGTCCATCAGTGGTCCAGCTGGCTTCCCCATTGAGACTAAGTATAGGGTGGGGGTTAACAGCACAGATACTGGAGCCAGAATGAGTTCAAACCTTCCTTCCACTAAGTTCACTAGCTTAATTTGGTGTTACAGATTGGTGTTTTTGTATATTCTGAAGTGGCCTGTGTTTCTTCTCCCTTAGCCTTTATCCCATAGCTGTAGCTAGGTCAAGAGTATGGAAATTGCATTTAGTAGGTGGTACAACTGTAATTGTTTGGTTCCTAGGAAAAATGTAAAAATGCCCTCCTACCTCTATCCTTCACAAGATTTACTGTAAAGCTGCAGCCAGTTACACCACTCTGCACAATGTTTTTTCTCTAAATTCCAAAAAATGGAATCCAATTCTTTCCAAGCTGCAGTATTTCTTAAATGTTGGCCACTAACTTAGAACATTTTTTTTTTCAATCCTAAATACTGAATTCATTTTATTTCATTTGTCCTACTACTAAACTTTTTTTTTTTTTTTAAACAAGTCTTTGGTTGATAGAAGAGATTCAGAACCTCTTTATATATATATATATGTATTTTTTTTTTAAGTGAGGAAAATGCCTACAGTTTCTTCAAGGCTCCCACACAGTGCAATATGCAACAACCATGTGAGGATTTCAGCTGTACTGGTGCTGTCATATAAAGCTGCTACTCTGTCATTATTCCATGTTCATGAGGAAGTAGTATATCTTATCATCTATATTCTATGGTTTATACATGTTAAAAATATCATTTTTCTATGCAGAGAGTAATAATCCATCAACAGGATCTAATTTGAAAAAGGACTACACTTGTAAATAAAAGCACATAATATTTCTATTAATATATCTGCAGTTGTTTAGTAAACACAATTCCTAACTTATGTACCATACATTGGTATGAGCTGATAAATTGGAGGCAACCAAAATGCCAAAAATGCTCTTTTGTATTGGTAGACTATTATCCTCCCATACTCCTTTGAAAAGTCAGATGCCAGATAAATGCTAATTTGAATTCTCTAGCCATGTTCGTTACCCTGAAAATTACATTCTGCTAACACCTTAAAATAGAGTGTTAAAATGGAAATAACAGATTATGGATTGGAACCTGAAACACTATATATTGAAAAGGTTTTGCTTTCATGCATGACTGGGAGAAAAATATTAAGCTCACAGTATTCATATCCTCTTCTCCACTGCAGCCATCTAAAGAATATTCTGTTTGTGCTATTTGGCTCTAGTGTCTCAGTTGTGCTCATCTAGTAATGAGTAGAGAGGAGGAAGGCTGAATTCATCTACTTAAGGAAATTTGTGGCGTTATTCCTGAAAGAAAAGGTGTGGTTGAAGTAAAAGTGTCAGAAATGGAAGTGGGAGAGTGGGAGAATGTGAGGCAGGGAGAAGATTGGAAAGAAAAGGAAGAGAGATTTCACAACAGCCAAGTGATTTGGGATTTGGGTGAAACTGGTTAATAGGATTTTAAGGATGAGCAAAAGACTGCATGTATGTGTGTGTATTATGTGATATAATTCCCCCTTGCTTCCCATTCCAGAGACCTCAGTGAAGACTGCGATATTTTAACACTTCTGGAGACAGTTTCCCCTTTCATTGAACGTGACGTCCAGTGGTGACAGGTCTTACTGGGTAGGTAAGGCGACTAGATTTTATTGAAGTTATACATTTATTTGAATTAGGGTGAGAGATAAAATATGAGGAAACATGATATGAGAAATACATGCAAGGGAAATGTCATTTTACTTTAGTTATCTTTCTTGCTTATTGTGCTGTGACCCAGATAAATGATAATTAAACCCTGGCGTTACCCAGAATGGATGTAATTGTTTTGGAGATACACTATATAATGTATCAACTTTTCCTCTACCACAAGAAATTATTGAGTGGTGATGATTTCCATAATTCCAAGTAGTTTCTAGCAGATTTATTAGAAATGCACAGAGTATAAGAATTTAGATGTTTGCTTTAAATTACTGTTGTTTTTTTTTTTTAAATTTAGTATTTTTATCATTCATCTAGTGGCTCTGGGAAGGGAATTAGTTTTTTGATTACCAGGTGCTTAATACTCAGTATCTTATTGAATTCTCCTAACAATCAGGTGATTCAGATATTATGTATCATTTCTCATTTTGTGGCTGAGAAAATTGTGGTGTAGAAATGATAAGCAATGTTCCAAAGCATTCTTAGGTAGTGAATAGTGGGGCAGTATTCAAAATTGCACCCATCTAACACCCAAACACATCCCACCTCTAATCTGCTAGAGCTGTTCTCTAACATGTAACTAACATTTCCTGACTTAAGCATTTTTTGGGGGGAACTTGCATTATTGCTTTTTTAATTTGTATGAGACTTTTGCATTCTTTTGAGTTCTATGACAATGCACTTTGTTTTATTGCACAAGCTTTACCTTTCTGCTTTAACTGTTGAAAGCAGTTTTCAAGCAAGCTTTCATCATGGAGAACTTCTGGAGCAGTAAGTGGTTGGCTCATTTGGTCTTCATCTAAGTAGGCCTTGCAGTTTTCGGGGTGGTATACTCAGAGGGTAAGAGAATGTCAAGGTGGCAGTGACAAGGAGCAAACATGAAACCAGAAGCAAAGTGAGTACCCACCCAGCCTTGCCTCTGGCTTGTCAACCCCCTCACATTTTTCTGTTTCTGCTTGCTGGGGGAGCCTTGCTTTGCCCAGAATCTCTCTCAGGGTGGTGGCTTCCATCTTGGGCCACCACTAACCACATTTCTCTTAGAGGTTGGGTTGGGGAAAAGTTGTGACGTTTCAGGTGAGTTAATTGCCTTCTCTGAGCCAATCTTCATTTAGGAAGAAGAAGAAAAATATTAAATAGCTACATAGAACTTGTCAGGGAGGTCCTAAGCAACAAGCCCTTCAAAATGTCACCTTCTGTTGTCTGAGGGATTCAAACAACATTTTATTTCACTTTTAATTATTTGGGAAGTGTTTTTAAAAAAGCAAATGACTCGGCTCCAACTGTGCTCCTTGTTCCCTTTTCACTCATTCTAAAATGTTTTGGTATTTTCATGAATAATGGATCTACAATTATTATACCTAATGAGAATAAAAACCCTCAACCCCTTACATTATACAATACTTGAAAGATTCTAATAACTTTCACATTTGTTTCCTTGATTCTGACAACAACCCTGTGATATGGACTGGGCAGTTAAGTCACGCTATTTTATAGATGCTGAATTTGAGGTGGAGAGAGGAAAGAATCTGTTCGAGGTCAGTGAGAGAGAAGACTCAGGGCTCCAAAATCCTTGCTTCTGGGCTCTTCCTTGAGTGAAGCATCAGCAACCCTGGTGGCGAAGGGGCAGAGCTGTTGGAGTCTTCGACTGTCCTCTTGAGCCCCTGGTGCAGAGCTGATCCGGGAGAGAACTTCCACACGCTGCTGTGGCCCTTTGGTCTGGATTCCCTGTTGGTCACTGAAGTTAGGTTTTCTCAATGTGTGGTTCTGGACTGGCCGCATCAGCCCCACCTGGGAGCTCGTTAGAAATGCAGATTCACGGGCCCCCCTTCAGGCCCACTGAATTAGAATCTCTTGGTGGGATCCTACTTCCCCCGGTGCTGCTGATGCTCAGAGGAGTTTGAGAAGGATTTCTGCTAAAGGATTCCCTGGCTGTGACTGGCAGATAATGGAGGTTGGTTAACCGTTTACATTTTGCAACCTTTTGTGGATCTCAGTACTTCCCGACTGATGTTGGCAATAAATCATTGTTTACTCTTTTGTTATATCGTAGGTAGGATAGTAAAACTGTTAAAACTGTGAACCATTCAATTTATATTTATAAATTACCATTATTGCTATTTTTTCCCTATGCACAAGGTCTTGTTTTCTTCAAAAGACTACATTTTCCGAGGGTGAGGACCATGTTTATTTATATTCTCACAATATCTCTCCTAGGGTTAGGAACAGAGTTGATGCTCAATATCTATTCTACTTTAGTTAATGACATGGACTACTGATGGATTTGGACTAAAGACAAATATGCCTCGTTGTGGTTTTTCTCCTTTGCTCCTGTTTGATAACCCTCTGTGAAGTAATTTTTTATTACAGGACAGTGGAGTGAGTGGTCAGCGAATAAAGACCTGTGTTCTGGCCCTGGCTTTGGAGCCTACCACACATGAACTTGGCTGAGTAAATTCCTCCATGTTTAAATAGGGCAACAAGTGTGCTATGACCATCTCACAGGGATTATGTGAGGATAAAAATGTATGGAGGTGAAGGCTGTCCAATAAACCACAAGGACCCATATAAATAGATCAAACTATCTAGTTTTGCTTTGGAACATTTTTCAATCTTTATGTTTGTTTGCTCTTTTTTTCTGTTTTTGGACTATAAAAGGAAAAATTAGGTCTGAAGTAGAATGAAAAGATTACGATTTCAAAGTGACAGGAGTGCTGAATTATGTAATCTGTAATCAAAAGAATAGAACTTCATAATTTTTCATGGATTTAAATAATTATTATGAGCACACTAATTGGTATCTCTCAGATAAAGCTGTATGACTTAAATAACAACAACGATAGATATCTGTGCCAGGAATCAGAACGGACTATGCAGTAGTAAAGATAATTATATTCTGAGTCTAAGGGGGCTCACATCACCTTTATCAATGCCTGAGGTAGTTCGGGCTCCTTCCCATCCAAAAATGCTAAGTGGCTTCTTGATGGGTTTTTCTGGTCTCAATTTTGCAACAATCAGTATATTATAAGTTGGACTTTTATCATGTGAGTTAGCTTCCCACTCGCTAGGAATCCCAAACTGGACACCATTGTTCGATTTACTGTGAGCAGCTTTGCTGGGCAGACATTAAACATGATGGCTGTAGTTGCTAGGGAAGGAAAGATCTTCCAAAAGAATGAGTAGAATGTTAATAAAATTTTAATTTTAGCTTTAAAAGTCTGTTTTATAAAAGTATTTGTGAGATTGTGTTTAGATAAATTTAATTAGATCCTTTTAAATCCTGATATAAAGACATAAAACTAAAAGTTTGACAGGCATGTTACTGAAAAATCTCTTGTTAAGTACTCATACTAATGGAAAATGCACAAACTCTGACATCCAAATTACAATTAATCCAGAAGAGTAACTGCTAAATAAGCACTCTTGCAGGTGGAGGCTTTACAATCTTGATTAAAAAAAACTATTTTTAATGTGCTTTATGAGAACCATAATTATTTCTGCTTACAAAAGTCAATTCTGTAACTTACACTTTTTCAAAGTATTAAATATTTTAATCTGAAGGTCAACAAAATTACAAATGATGAAAAACTTAAAACTTTTTTGTTATATTTTATAGTATAATGAGTGGCTTCTTCTCTTATGTACAATTCCTAGAGAAGCTATATTTCTAGATGACTAGTGAAATGATAGCTGAAATGCATTAATTAACCTTTATATTCACATAAAAGAGTTTTTTGAGAACAAATGTACACAAAGTGTCATCTTTAATCATGACTAATAAAAATGGTTTACATGAACACAGGTTTTACTACTGCAAATGTCTCTTTGACAAATGACAGAACCTGATTCCTTTATTAAAACCTAATTAAAAATGTGTCACAGGGGATTCAGAGCCTTCTCACCCAACTCCCTGCCTGCCTGCTTTTGGGGTGAGAGGATGAGAATCTTGAAGTAGTATCTAATGGTTGTATTAAATGTGATGCCAGGGCTCTGTATCTCCTTTAGTTTTAAATGTATTTCTTAAAACAAAATATTAAAATTAAGTATCTAGGATCTATGGAAGGAGTTAAGGATCCATTTAGGAATGTGTCAAATGATAAGACTTATTAGATTAAGTCAACGTTCCCCAGAACTGTCCACACAAGAAGTCTCCATCGCTTTGCTCTTAGCTAGAGCTTGGGAGAGCCATGCATTTCATACGTTACGGCCCCCGTGGTCTCTCTACCCCAAATCCTAAACAATGGCAATCATTTTAATAAGCCCCAGGATAGCTATTAGAACTATTCATCAATTCAAAACTATTTCCTTTTCAAAGTGAGTTCAGCCACGACGAGACCACCTCAGGCCTGTTGAACAAAATGGCGGACTCCCCGAGTCACCTCCACGCAGGAGCTGCCTGAGGTGGAGCAGATGTGAGGGCAGCAGCTACTGGTTATGGGCACAGATTCTGGGGCCAGATGGCTTGGGTTCAAATTCTGGATCTGACTGTGTGACACTGGGCAAAATCACTTAACCTCACTGTGCCCCACCATAGCTACTTCTTAGGATAGTTGGATGATTAAAATAGTGAACTTATTAAAATGCTTAGAACTGTGCCTACTGCATTATATATGCTGTGTAAGGTTACATCAATGAATAAGAATACTTCTTACAGAGAATCTGCAATTTGTGTCTTTGACAGAAAATATGATTCTTGAAAGAAAGTGATATCCCAGAAGAATTGTTTATTAAAGGCTCAGTCTTCAAGGCCCTCAGTTACAGATTTTTGTTATCTCCAAATGAGGTTTTATATATATAGCCAAGACAGACTGCTAAAATTAAATGTTTAAGACACATTACTTTTGTAATGTTGTTTTAGCATTTTTTTCTCCCTAATGTACCAGGAATTGCAAAAATGGAAGGGATCTCAACTTCCAGGGGACCCTAGAATGAACAGTTCAGAACAGCAACAACAAAGGAATGGATAACCTTGAGGCTTAATCCAACCTCATGATGAATAACAGTATAATCCTTCCATCTCTGTGGTAAGTTTTATTTACGACCATGTTTTTAGAGCCCTTTATGGGAAATGTTGTACTTCTAATCTGAGATATTTCATGTGTAGTTATGATTTCAGCAGGGTAGCATTTGCAGAAATGTGGCCATGTTTGCCAGGTCAGCCACCCACAAGCAGCACAGTGGGAGGACTGACATATGATATCTTTGATGATATTCCTCGAAGAACTATTTTTTTCTAGGTTGAGCTTCTTAGAAAGTTAGTATCAAATAATAGCTTATTGGCTTAAGTAAGCAGGAAAACCATAATATGTTTTCAAATATATAACCATATTCATTAAATTCTTAAGATTTTTTTTTCATGTGTTATCCAGGAAGAAATACTTTGCTAGAATAACTTGGTGAGCCCAAAGTGTGGGACATAACAAGAGACAGTTTTAGTGCTGTTAAACCTCTGTTTTAATTCCTTCAGTATGTAGAGTATTTGTGGTGCATCTGCTGTGATAAATGATGTTACAGACTTTTGCACATTATCTCACATCTAAAAGATACTGGTTGAACTTTTTGCCCTGCACTTTGTTTTGTAAATAACAGCAAGCTAGCAAAATTGATTTACCATCTTTCTCAACTGTGCCTCAAGCCACATTTATTTCTTCTTACACACATACACACACCACACTCATTTTCCAAATCTCTCTGAAAGATATTCTGCTGAGTCCTGCAATATGAATACATTTTAGAAAATCCAATTAACAAAGTGTGATGGCACATAACACATTATTCCCACAGGAATAAAACCCTTAAGTTTATGAGTTTGGAAATGAAATACTTTTTAAAGATTGCCATGGATTTAAAAATGCTAAGACATAATACGAGAGCTTACAATCAGAGGTGCATGTATGTCACAGTGTTATGTTTCCAAATTTTAATGTGCATAAGCATCATCTGGGAGCTTGTTAGGAATGCAGAATGTCCGGCCTTAGCCCAGACTTATCTAACAGAATTTGCATTTTAATGAAAATCCCAGATGATTCATATGTACATTAAAATTTGAGGAACAGTATGACACTGTCACATATTTTACAGATGGATTATAGTCACATGAAATATAAAGAAAAATAATTACCCTACCAATGGAAGCAAGAAAAAAATCCACTTTTGATGATCCTAAAAACCAGTTTATGCTTGTTTCTTATTTCATTAAAAATAAAACAATTTCCTACTAAACTAGTACATCTATTACAAAGACATATTTAATAAATTTTGAAAGCTGATAAAAATGATATTAAAATGTTCAAGTTGAAATCTTGGTGAATTTGGTTTTAAAAAATATTTTGATGGGAAAAAATAAACTCAGTGAATGGGGGAAATAGTAGCAGCCAGTTTTGGTACTCTTCCTCAGCATCCCAGTTGTATCCAGCTTGCAGCTGAACACAAGCTCCCTGAAGGTGGGAACTGTGACATTTATGTGGGTCCCCAACATCGGGAACACTTTAAATAAATGAATAAGTAAACAATGTTTTTGTTTAATTTATTCCTTTATTTAAATATTAAAACACTCTGTTCCTAAATACTTTTGCTATTACTCTTGACCATTTTCTACCATTTATCCATTGCAAAACCCCAGAGTAACATAAATGATATTATAATAGCAATGAAGTGAAACTAGAAAGTAAAATCGTAAGGGAACAATTAAAGCAATTAACCGGGGTCTGAGCCTACTTCCACATGATAATCTTTCCGTTTCTCTCGTCTCCTTGAAAAGGTGTATGAACCCTTTCGTCCACTGAGGTAAAGCATGGCATTTACTTATTGAATAAGCAACTGAATGTTCCAGATAAGAAGTTTTATTAATTAACTAATATTTGGAACTAGGTTTATAACCAATCATCTACAGCATTAGTGATTGCCCTCTGGTGGAGTGAAAAGTTAATGCAGACTCCAAGGTCTTCCAATTTAGAGAAACAAGATGTGGCCTGGGTTCTGGAAACATCTGGGTCACTGGCTAATTCAGTATTCATTTCTTGTCTGGCAAGCTTCTTGCTTTTTTCATATGAGGTCATGCATCCTGTGACCACAGAATAATGTGTCTTCTTCCAAACCAAAAAAGAAATTAGTGTGAGCTAGAGTTAGATGGCAGTTGGGGGTGGCCACGCCCAGGCTCAGGTTTGCATTGTGAGCTCCCCTTGCTCTAAGGCCAAGTTCCTCCAGCCTTTTGTGAGCAATGATGTAGTTTTTTAATGATGTGTTTTTTTACTGTGACATCGTTCACAGTAAAAAACAATGGTGACTGATAATTCAAAAATTTTCCTAAAAATGACAAAAATTATCAATTAGGGATATAATCGATTCATCTTCCATTTCATTTTAATTGTATGTATTTAACTTAACAATTGTGCTTTATAACTACTATTAGACATCACAGACATAGGTAACATTTTTGATCCTAAATTATAGGGAAGAAAACTGTTTTAATGTGTGAACTGCTGTATGGCAATCTGAGAAGTCATTTCCTGAATCTGAGTAAAATGCAGCCTCTTGCAGCATTTTTATCAATGAGAATGAGCCATTGACGGAAGTCATTTTGTGCCAAATTGTCAAATGCTTATTCCATTATCTATCCATTAATAAGTTTTTAAAGATTGAAAAAAAAACAAAAGTAATTAAAACTGTTTTTAATGTACCAAGGAAAATCCTGCTAAAATGTTAATGACTAAGGCAGATGTAATTGCTCTAACAATAAAAATATTGCAGCTCTCCCTCAGAATAATTTTCTACACAAATCTGTAAGTCACATCACAAATACACTGTGAATTTTATTGACTAATCAAAGTTCTAGATTTT
Organism: Choloepus didactylus; assembly: GCF_015220235.1. NCBI lineage: Eukaryota > Metazoa > Chordata > Mammalia > Pilosa > Megalonychidae > Choloepus > Choloepus didactylus. The sequence goes on along the minus strand of NC_051320.1, from coordinate 35,601,131 downwards.
AATATCACAAGCCATTCAATCTTAATTATCATTTTAAAAATACCTTCCTTCAAGGAATTTTGACATGCAGAGACAAACACCAGCAGGTGTATTAATTTATACTATCATTCTAGCTACCTGTAAGGGTACAATGGACCACATAATGCTTATTACAGGTATAAAGTAAATATGTAAGATTAATTGATAAGTTACTGCTATTTCTTTTTCAGTTTCATTCCCAAATTCTGTACAAACCCTCAGCTTTTTCAGTTCTAGTTATTTATATATCCATTTAGAAGGTTCCCAGTTCATTGGAGAAGATAATGGAGAATCTTGGATGCACTAGTACAATCAGGCTAAATGCAATAATTGTTTAATGAATCAGGAAAAAAGTATCCTCCCTGGTAATTAATTAATTATGCTTTGTAACTGGATTGCTTTTCAAAACTATTATTTTAGTATTGCAGAAGTTGTGCTTCTTTCCATGATTTGTAAATGCGGCTTAATTATGGCGGAAAGAACCCTTGCATTTGTCATATTTTGGGGGTGGTGGTGGTGGTGATTAATGGATGGCAGCTACCATTTCACAATACGTGAAGAACTGAGACCCTAACGAGAATCAGCAGTTAGAAAAACAGTCTAAAAAAAACAGTTTAAATTTATGCATAACTTAAATTTATAGATAGAACCTTTAGAATATATGCTGAAGATAACCAAATCTCAGTAATATATGCATATATTTTCAACCTTTGCAGCCCCAAACAATTCTCTGGGGAGAATTTTCCAGCAATCCTTGGCGCACAAGCCCTGCCCTTAGCAAGAACCTTCACATATTTCCCCACCCACATTGAACACACATAATTCCGACAGGAATCTGAAATGTATATGCTCTATAGGGTAAAATGAACAACCGGAGACAGAACTCCTTTTTTTTTTTCCTTAGGGAGTAGGGAGATGAGAGGTGTGTAGGAGAAAAAAAAAACAGTGAGAGCAACAAGGGTTAATCCTTAATCAAAAGCAAGCAACCTCCCTTTTGGTAAGAACACATAAAGGCACTGAGTAATGAAATAATAATACGATTTGAAATAATTATAACGATAATCCTGATGGTGATGATGAGTTTGTAGCTGCCCTCCTGCAGCAGAAAACCTCTCCAGGGGGATGCAGCGCGCAGAGCTGGATCAGCCCCCTGCCCCACTCTCAGAGCCTATCTGGACTTTCGGGTGAACCGCCAGTTGTGGCAAGCGGGGGTAGCTCAGGACACTGCGCAGAAACCCGTCTCGCCAGGCTGCACCCGCGGGGGCGAGTGCCCAGCTTCGGGGAGGGGAGCGCAGGGCGCGGCGCCGAGTACTGCAGGACTGGCTGCGCTCCATGCTCACTCCACCATGTGCGCCCCCGCCAGGCCAGAGGCTGGCGGTCCCAGCCCCAGCTGGGGAGGGGTGGGGTCGAGCCGCGCCCCACTGTAGGCGAGACAGTCCCTCCTAGGTAGACTCCCCGCGGGGTCTCCATCCCGAGGAATCAGGCCGAACTCAGCGTGGGACGTCGGCTCGGCTGGGTGAAAATAGCTCTAAGCTCCGCAGGCCTTGGGGGGGGGTGAAAGGAGAAAGCCCCACCCCATGCCCCTGGGAAGGGTCACCTCCGGCTGGGCTGGGTGGGGGCCCCGCCTTTGTGTGGATCGGGCGGGGCTCCAGCCAGCCTTTCTGCAGAGCCACCCCCTTGGCTGGGAGGGGCTCGGTGCCGGGATTGAGAGTGACGCCCGGTGTCTGCGCAGAATGAGGGGTGCTCAGGCGATACCGGGCTGCGAGGCTGGAAAAAGACCCTCCAGGACCCCAGACAGCTCAACAGTCCCTCACCAACCTCCGCAAAGTCTCGGAAACCCGGGGCTTCCCAGCTTGGAGGGGAGGGTGGGGCAGGGCGGAGCCGCCGGGGCGAGCTCTCCTGGATGCTTTTTTTCGTTTTTCCGCACCCCTAACCCGGTCCCGAGGGAGGTTGCTTCCAACGGCCCCCAGACATCGAACCGTTCCCTGCCTGTCCACCCCAGGACCACCAAGCGCCGGAATCGTGGGAGCACTCGAGGCGCGAGCTCGGTCGAGGATGGAGGCCCTGGCCCGGGAATCTCGTTGTCTCTCTCCACTACCTCTTTCTCTCTTTTAGAGGTTGAGCCAATGAAGTTACTGATACTTGGCCCTTTCTGGCCTATAAAAAAGAAACCTCATGTGGCTCAACTTAATAACCCGACTTCTTTTGTATTAGATTACCTTTACAATCTTTATTAGTATTATTATATCTACATTTATATCCAGGTTCCAGGAGCTTTTTCCTAAAATGATCAAACGAGTTCAAAGAGGCCTTTATCTGCGACTGTGTCTAATCATCCTATGTAATGCGGTTCTGAAAAGAAAAAAAATAACCTACTTTTTCTCCTCCCTCTAAAAAAGAACAATGTGGCCAGAGTGGGGGCCAGTGGTCAGATTCCGCATGGAAGCCGAGGCGGGGAGTCGGGATCGCGGAGAGTCGGGTGTGGCGCCGCCATCCCCGCAGGGCTGGGCTCCCGGGTTCGGTTCCCCGCCCGGCCCCCTTTCGGCTGAAGATGCTGCACCGGGCGGGAGGGGGGCGGCGCGGCTCCGCACAGGGTGGGGCCGTCCGCATTGTGCACCCAGCGCTGCAGGTGCCTTCCCCACCCCGGGACTGCCTGTCCGCACACAAAGAAACCCCACCCCAGCGCCTTCAAAACCCCTGTCCCTCCACCCCTCCCCACCACGCGCTTCCGCGCCCCTGCAGCTGCCCACTCGCGCCCTCCACGCCCTCCCCGACTTCCTCTCTCCTTCCCCTCCCTTTCCCTAAAACAAAGGAGCGGCGGTCCCCACCCCCCCTTACCTCCCCGCACCGCACCCCAGGACTAGCGGTTTCTCCAACGAGACAATATGATGAAATTTGCCTTGTCCTCCCCGCTTCGCTCGTCTCCACCCATCTTTTCCAACAGCCTAAATGGGACCGTTTTGACTTTGCCCTTTTCTTCTTCCTTTCTCTCTCCCCATCCCCCCAATCTCCCATTCCCCATTTTCTTTTTTAACTAGAGAAGAAATAAAAGACGTTACAAAGCACTTTTCAAAATGTCCCTTAACCCCATTTAAGGTAATCAGTTAAGGTAGCTCCCCCTCCCAAACGTTTGAACCCTAATTTTAAATATTGAAACAGAATAAATCCCCTACGGTGGAAGGGCAACTTACCTGTCTCTACGTTTAAAAAGAAATTCTTAGCTTTAGATTTCCAAGATACCCCACTTTGTCCTGCCCCCATCCCCCCCACCCCAAGCTGCATCCGTCTTTCCTTGCTCCTGTGTTACCATTAACGCCTTTTTCTTTATAAAATATCTCCAAGTGCCCTCAAAGCTCTGAGAGGGTGAATGGTGGGCTTCAGGACGAGCCGAGGGAGAACGAGTCGCGATGCCTTACCCATTGCTGTTTTAGCCATGGTAGGGATGTGCAGATGCTGAGCGGCGACGAAGAGAAGGGTCCGGCTACAGCAGCGGAGAGAGCGAGAGAGGAGACTGAATAAGGCACTGAGTCTGCAGAGTGGGACCGTGCGAGAGAAAGAGCAAGAGGCAGGAGCCCATGAATAATTATCACTCAGAAGCTCAAGCAGATTGGCTCCCAAGGTCCCCTGACATGACTCCCGCAGAGTCAGAATCTCCAAGCATTAAATATTGATCGACCAATGGTGCTGGAGTACAAAGTACCAGAATGCAGTTTGAAATGGAAATCAGTTCTTCCCTGGAAGCTCCCCCCATTTTGGGGGCCTGATAGTACAGTCCAAGTAGAGTGGAGCCTTAGCCCAGAAGCCTCTTAGGAGCTAAGGGTTGGGCTGTGCCTACCTGGGAGCCAGGAGGCTTGACTTTGTTCACAGCTTCATTTCATAAATAGACATGAAAGAGGGAAAGAGATTTCAGAGCCCTGAGAAGCCCTTACAACATGCTAGCTGTTTGAAACATCTGTTTAAGCCGTGTGTTTTTACTTTTTCATGTTTTTTCTTTCACCTTTGGCTCTGTCTGTGGTATATTCTGACCGTCCCAGGCTACCCCACTGCCTGGCTATGGTGGCAACTCAGGGCAGGCCAGCATTATTGTCCTTTAGTTCCTAGCTCAGCTGGATTCAAGTGTCTTTGGACTCTTGAGGGCCCCTCAGCAGAGGGAAGCGGGTGTTTTTTTCTCTTGGCTCAGAAGAAAGGAGTTGCCTGGGCTGCTTGGGAATAAGGACAAGTAATTATGATCCACCTGAGACCTAGTAGAAGAGGCTGAGTTAGCCTGGTGTGCCTGTTCCCTGCCCATCTGGTAACAGGGAAGAGCCAGGCCCTGAGACCATGGTCAGCTTGGGCATTGGGGGAAACCACAGGTGAATGCTGTGTTGCCCTGGAGGCGTTGGATTACAGGGGTTGAATCTTCAATGACTTCTGCCAGGCTCCAAGGACAGCCCTTTGCACTGAAAGCTTAATGGAGATGATAACGATGCTCTGAGTTCCAGAGGCTGCATTGATTTAGGCCAAGGAGAGAGATGTTCAAGTTTCAGGCTGAGGAATGTGGTAGGTGAGGGCCTCTGAGACTAGTTGCAAAAAGTGACTTTCCCATACAAACAAGGCATTCATTAATTCATTCCTTTTCACTTAATGAATGACCTTCATTGATTCATTCCTTATTTTAAAGAACAACAATCAATTCATTCTTTCTCACTTGATGCACGTAAATATTTATTGAGCATTTACCATGTGCCAGGCTCTGAGAATAAAGTAGTGAGCGAGATGGGGGACTTGCTCTCATGGAGCTTTTAATCACTGTTAATTTAATATGCCCTTGACTTCACTGATGTGAAGTCTAGATCCATGCAGAGACTGTGGTTTTAACTTCAGAAAAATAAGAAAGGAATTGCTTATTCCAACATATTTGGAAACTGAAAGAATAGCGCATTGTTGCAACAATGAACATGTATGAATCCAGTTCAATCTACAGTTTCAATCTGCAAGTTTTTAGTTTTACAGATATGGTTAGGACTTTTATCATGAATGACAGAGGTTCTTAGCAGCTGTCTATCAAATTACCTTTCGAACTTTCTTTTTCTAGCTTGAAGAATAATATGCAGGTTTGAATACATAAAACCATTTGAAAATAGCAGGGCACTCTTCTTGGTGCTGAAATAATTTTCTTGAACTCCTGTTAAGTTGTAAGATATTTTACCTCATGGTCCTCTTGCTGAATGATTGGAAGCTACTGGAACTGGAGTGATTCTGACCTGCTGAATCATGGGGAAAATAAAAGATAAAATGGAAATCAATAAAATTATTTCTTGAACAGGAAGATTAGAAATTACTGTTCCTGTGATTGTACAGGTCTGTAACTATGACACAGCAAGACAGCAGTATGGGAGTTGGCAGACTGTGGAAATAAACAACCATTTTCACCTTCTCTGTAGTCATTTCCCATTTTAAATGTGAGAGTTAATTCCCTCTCAGTGGAGTAGTTACCGGCTCTTATGAGGGATCTTCAGCATACCTGTATGACTAATATCTTCAAAGTATCCCTTCTCTCCACCTGCCTGTACCCCAGACCCCTTCCCCTTAGGCTATGTGTCATCGCTACACATTCTTCAGCCACCCTGGAAAACAAGGTCCTGGGTCAGAACATTAATGCCTTTACCAACTTCATTTGGCAGTTGAACAAGATCTGTTGCACTTTGGATCACTATGAGAAAAACAAAGCAAAACCTGCCTCCTACTCTCCTAATCTCTCATTCGCTGGTGAACATTATTTACTGATGGTAGGAATGTGAGAGGGAGGTCAGTATGTAGAGGGGAAAGTGTCAGAAGTGTGACTCTTTTCTAATTCTGACTTTCTGGATACTAGCCATGTAACCACAGTTATGTATGATTTTCGAATAATGTCAAGCAGGGGTGGGGGTAGGTTAATATGATTTACTATAGAATATAAAGATGTCAGGCTATCATCCACTGGCAAGAAAAATGAAGTAAGTTCAAAGGTCTGGGTTATTTATTAATTACAGCTTTTATTTCCTTCTAATATTGCGATGTGCAATCATGCATCTTAGCCTGGGATAGTAGGGGCAAAGTAGGAACAGAGAAAATATTTCATATTCAATAGTTTGTTCAATTATTCATTCATTTGTTCAGCCAATTGATTCATTCAACAAATATTTACTGCAATTTCATACTTTAATTTATGAAAACAGTCAAGTTTGTCCTTAAGGTCTAAAAAATTAAAAAAAAAGGTGAAAAAAGCAACCCCCAACTCTTTAAGAAAATGTTACTCATTTTGGAGGATGAATATTATCCTGTGTATCAGCCACAGCACTGTTGGTTGCAAATAATAGAAGAACTAACTCAAACCGACTCCAATAGTGAAAGGGTATTTGTTGGTCCATCTAGCTACAGAGGTAGAGGACTGGGAATGAGAATCAGGTTTTCTTGAAAACTAATGGCTTGGATTGGAATGGGTGGATAACCAAATTAAAGAATAGGTGCTAGATCTGTAAAATGTAAAATAAGGATAACAATAACTATCTTGTAGGATTTTGGGTAAACTGAATGATTAACCATTATAACCTTCCTACATCATCATGGATATTTAACAAATTATAGCTACTAAGATTATATTTAGTGTTAGCAATACATTAAAAATTTTTAAGTGTAGGGAATGAGTAGTGTTTATATCCTTCCTAGTGCTTGGTGTCGTGATGCATATGGTAACCACTCAATAAATCTTTGTGAAACAATAATAATAATGATAATAATGACAGCAACAAAACACTATTGAAAATGATTCAAAATGATTGAAACCGGTGAAGCCATACTGACTTTTCCCATAACCCTTCTTTGCTTAGCTCATGTTTGGAGTGGGTACTAGGCTGTTTACTCTTAGCATATTTATTTATATCCTGCCCAATTCCCAAAAGGACATAGGTGGATAGAGTTCACATTGGTAGAAGAACCTTGTGAATTTTTGTTACCTTTATGATCAGGAAAAGGAAGCTGTGGAAATCAAATGAGTGCTACCAGAGACTTGAATTACTGTGGTTTAGAGCCTAGCCTATGTTTTCTCTGAGAGGCGGCCTGAGGTGTTGATTTCTTTCCAAACTGGAGAGGAACAGTTGCTTTGGAGGATTAGCTGATGTCATGTAATATAGTCATATGATTTTCTGCTATTAATAATCAAGTGTCTGGGAAAAAGTCATAAAGTGATTGCTAAAATTGAGATATGAAAAATATTGTAAAAAATTAATTGCTTTGATCTGAACCTCAGTTGATTACAAAGGAAGTTTGTGAAATAAAAGCTATAGAATTTTTTTATGTGTTTGGAAATTTAGTGTATAATGCAATTACCAATAAGACACCTAGAGGAGTATCTAAAATATTCATACATGTAAAAATAGTTAAGTGGCTATCATTTTTTCCCATATTTAAACCATTATATATTAATTTAAAATAAAAAGGGTTGGATGTCCTTTAATGGAATTGTTCTAGATGTTTTTTTCCAAAAGGAAGGGCTGGTGCTCTTTATTAACAATAAAAATCATATGGGTCAGGAATTTTCTAATGTGTTAGTTATTTTTGAAATGGTGAGTAAACATGTTTTATTGTTTGCCTCTTAAATCAGTTACTTAAAAATGAAGCATGCTTAATTAATTATTATCTCCTTTCCTGGACCTAGGGTTTCTTTATATCCAAATGGGACTTGTACATATTTGTAATTAGTGGAATTTATCCCTGAAGCAAAATGACATGTCGAAATTAGTAAAGCCTATTGTTGGTTTCATAATTGAACTTTTCTGGAAGTGAATTTGCCCTAATCATAAGAAGTGCTTGATAGAAATTTAATAAGCTGAATCTTTATATTAAATTGGTAATGTTGAAAAACTATTTGCAATCCTGGCAGCGGCTGCTGTAACTTTTTCCTTCTCTTAGTAAGTTAATTTACTGCTTGAGTCCAAGAGGAACATTCGCTGGACCACAGTGAGACTGGGAAGTTGGTTCCCCTTGGGGTTCCACTCAGCATTTTGTGTGTAGCACTTGGGTGAGAGCATGATGGTCAAGTCAAGTGCCTGGAAGAGAAATCTGGAAGGATGACTCACCCTATTTACCACATAAGTGTTTTTTATTTTATTTTTTAAACAGAAGCCTTACTATGAACATTGCACTATACATACAGTAAACATTGGTTAGCCAAGAACCTCGTTTATTCTTAATCACACCTAGGAGGAGGATGGCGGTGTGGGTGTGGTGTGGTGTGGAACTAGAAACACTTTATTATACTGCCTTCCAGGGAGATTTTCCCATTAGCCATTTATTAACTCATTCTCTGACCTTTTGAACCACTACCCCATCCTGCTTTGTTATCAAATTAATAGATGTAGGCAGTATTTTTTTAAAAGCTATTTCATCAAAAAATTCAGTTTGACGGTAACATTAGCCTGGAATGCAACTATAGACAATGGAGTCCATTCCCTTTTTCTTATCTTTTCACATCTTGAATGTGTCTTCCTTTTTCTTTATTGCTTCCTGAATCATATGCTAAGAAACTACACCTCACTTTATAGCAGTTCTGTTCTGCAGAAATGGAGTAATGCTCAGATTAAGCAGCAGAAAAGAGATTGCTCATAGATTTGCAGATGTGTTATTTGGGTTTATTTAGAATGTCTCGGAAGTGTCCTCTTTTGGAAAGAGGATTCCCCAAACTCATGTAAATAATAAATATCTACATCAAAAGATAAGAATAGTGTATTTATATTTTTGTGATGAACTATTATTTCAAATGTACACAAAAGAACTTGTATCAATCAAGTTAAAAATTATCAAAGTTTCATTGTGTCTATTCGTTTTTCTTTCTTTTTTTGTCAGCTAAAATCTTTAACAGGAAATCTCAGACATCATTTAAATTCTCTCCTACATACTTAAGTAGGTATCTCTAAAAAATATGAAACTTTTCTTACATAAATACATTCAATTTTCATTTAATTTTAATAATAATTATTTGGTATCCTCTAATATGCAGGCCATAATCACATTTTCATGATTGTCTCAAAATGCCTTTTTCTGTTGTTCTTATTGAGATTGTTCACATACCATACAATTAGCCAAAGATCCAAAGTGTACAATCAGTTGCCCACGGTGCCATCATACAGCTGTGCATCCATCACCACAATTAATTTTTTTCCAATTTTTAGAACATTTTCATTACTCCAGAAAAGAAATAGAGACAAAAAAAGGAAACTCAAATCCTCCCATCCCCTAACCACCCCTCCTCCATTATTAATTCATGGTATTAGTATAGTACATTTGTTAATGTTGATGAAAGAATGTTAAAATACTACTAACTGTAATATATGGTTTGCAATAGGTATATATTTTTTCCTATAAGCCCCTCTATTATTAACATCTAGGTGTAGTGTCATACATTTGTTCTAATTCATGAGAGAGATTTCTAATATTTGTACAGTTAATCACAGACATTGTCAACCACAAGATTCACTGTTTTATACATTCCCATTTTTTAACCTGAAACTTTCCTTCTGGTAACATACATGACTCTGATCTTACCCTTTCTACCACATTCACACACCATTCAGCACTGTTAGTTATTCTCACAAAAACGTGCTACCATCATTTCTGTCCATTTCCAAATATTTAAGTTCACCCTAGTTGAACATTCTGCTCATAATGAGCAACCGCTCCCCATCCTTTAGCCCTGTTTTACATCCTGGTAACTTATATTTCATGTCTATGAAGTTTACATATAATAATTAGTTCATTGAGTGAGACCCTGCAATATTTGTCCTTATGTGTCTGTCCTATTTCACTCAATATAGTGACCTCAAGTTTTCTTCTCAACCCATTTTTTTTTAAGGTGGTTTTGTTCACACACCATACATTCCATCCTAAGTGAACAATCGATGGTTCCCTGTATAGTCATGTATTTATGTATTCACCACTGTCGCCTCTATTTATATAAGAACATCTCCATTTCTTCCACAAAGAAGGAAGAAGAGTTAAAGAAGGTAGAGAGACAAAAGAAAAAGAAAAGAGAAAGAGAGAAAAAAACAAAACAAAACAAAACATGACAGCTAGGAAGCAACAAAAGGAAAGATAGCATTAAACTAAAGTAAAATAAAGAGTCAGACAACATCACCAATGCCAAGAGTCCCATATCTTTCCCCTATGTACCTGCCACCCCCATATGCATTTAGCTTTGGTATATTGCCTTTGTTATATTAAAGGAAGCATAATACAATGTTTCTGCTAATTATAGTCTCTAGTTCGCATTGATTGTATTTTCCCCCAATCCCACCCTATTTTTAACACCTTGTAATGTTGACATTCATTTGTTCTACCTCATGTAAAAACATGTTTGTACCTTTTTCACAATTGTTGAGCACCCTAGGTTTCACTGAGTTATACAGTCCCAGTCTTTATCTTTCCTCTTTCCTTCTGTTGTCCCACATGCTCCTAACCTTCCTCTTGCAACCATACTCACAGTCATCTTTGTTCAGTGTATTTACATTGCTGTGCTACTATCTCCCAAAATTGTGTTCCAAATCTCTCACTCCTGTCTTTTCCTTTTTGTCTGCAGTGCTCCCTATAGTGTTTCCTGTAGAGCAGGTATCTTGTTCACAAACTCTGTCATTGTCTGTTTGTCAGAGAATATTTTAAGCTCTCCCTCATATTTGAGGGACAGTTTTGCCAGATAAAGGATTCTTGGTTGGTGGTTTTCCTCTTTCAGACTCTTAAATATATCATCCCACTTCCTTCTTGCCTCCATGGTTTCTATTGAGAAATCTGCACATAGCCTTGTCAAGCTTCCTTTGTATGTGATGGATCACTTTTCTCTTGCTGCTTTCAGGATTCTCTCTTTATCTGTGATGTTTGCTAATCTGATTATTAAGTGTCTTGGCGTAGACCTATCCAGATCTATTCTATTTGGGGTATGATGCACTTCTTGGATCTGTAATTCTATGTCTTTCATAAGAGATGGGAAATTTTCATTGATTATATCCTCTATTATTGCTTCTGCCCCTTTTCCCTTCTCTTCTCCTTCTGGGACACCCATGACATGTACATTTCTACATTTCATGTTGTTGTACAATTCCTGGAGACGTTGTTCATATTTTTCCATTCTTTTCCCTATCTGTTCTTTTGTGTGTAGGCTTTCAGGTGTCTTGTTCTCAGTTCCTGAGTGTTTTCTTCTGCCTCTTGAGATCTGCTGTTATATGTCTCCATTGTGTCTTTCATCTCTTGTGTTACACCTTTCATTTCCATAGATTCTGCCAGTTGTTTTTTTGAAGTTTTGATTTCTATGTTATGTACGCCCAGTGTTTTCATTATACACTTCATCTCTTTTGCCATATCTTCCCTAAACTTTTTGAATTGATTTAATATTTGTTGTTTCAATTCTTGTATCTCAGTTGAAGTGCAAGTTTGTTCCTTTGACTGGGCCATGCCTTTGTTTTTCTTAGTGTAGGTTGTAATTTTCTGTTGTCCAGGCATCTGGTTTCCTTGGTTACCCCAATCAGGTTTTCCCAGACCAGAATGGGCTCAGGTCTTGGAAGGAGGCAATAGTATCTGGTTTCCCTGAGGGTGTCTTAGAAGATTGATACACCCTGCGAGGCCTGTCAGCCTGTAGCTCCAGACTGGTGTATGGAGGTTTGGCCTGTGGCTGTTTTCCCCCAGGCTCTGGGGTCTGGTTCTGAATGGAAGGCGGGTAGTAGAGCTGGTCCCCACCTTTTTCCTCTTGGGGAAGATACACCCCCTAGGAAGATATCATTTGCATTTGAATAGTCTCTCTTTCTATGCTGTCGCCGCCCTTGTCTGGGTCAGAGTGCTGGGAACTGAAAATGGCTGAGACTTTCTCCACTGAGCCAAAAAAGGAACAGAAAGCCCCCCTTTAGGGCCAGTCCATGGCCACCCTCAGTTTCACCCACTGGCCAGAGATAGCACTTGGTCCTCTGGGATCCTCCTCTCTCCCAGAGAGGTCCTCCGGCTCTCCAAGGTCAGTCGTCACCAAAAGCCTCTGTCTGCAAATAAGGTCCATACATTATATTTGGTTTTATGCTTCTCAAATCTGTTAATCTGGAGCACCCCTCCCTTAATTTTTTAAATTCCTGCACTGAGTTATTGCAGAAATTGGGTCAATTGTCCTATGAACTATGTTACATTCTGGATATAACATGTTACTTAACTTGTTCCTTTATTTTCTGTAAAAAGAAGTCAACTTTGGTGGCTTGGTTAGATTCAGGAGCAGCATGTCAAAGAATAATTCCAATATATGCTGTTTAATTAAAAGCACAGTTGATACTTACATGTGATGGTGGCCAATCACAGAACCAAGGTAAGGAAGTGTTTATAAAAGCAAACACCACAACAGTCTGTGGAACAGAGAAACTTATTTTTGTCCATGGGCAAGCTGTTTAGTTACAGCTTATCAGGGAGAGTATTTTCCCCGGAGTAGAATGGCACAGTTATCAGGGAAGGCAACTTTAGTTATTTATAAGTGTTCTGGGAAATCTTATGACTGAAAGAGTAATAGTTAGTTTTATGTGTCCACTTCACAGGACTATAGTACACAGTTACTTAATCAAACACTAGGTTTTGCTGTGAAGGTGTTTTGTAGATGTGGGTAACATCTATAACCAGCTGACTGTAAGTAAAGGAGATTATCCTTGATAATGTGGGTGCTTCTCATCCAGTTTGTTGAAAACCCTTAAGAGCAAAACTGAGTTTCCTCTGAGGAAGACTCTGACTCCAGACTGCAGCATCAGCCTCTGCCTGAGTGGCACTTCATGGCCTCAGTCTCATTTTGAGGCAGTATCATCAGCTGGGCGTCAGGCTGGAGTAAAGGCAGTTAGCAATTTTTAATTACCTCCATATCATTCAGTGGAGGAAGGCAAGAAGTAGGAGGACAATCATAAATGTCAAAAGAAATATTTAGAATCCCACTTTGTATCTAGTTTTTAATTGGCCTAGAATCAATCAGTAGAGTAAGTCCAGTGGACCAGTTTGGTCAACCTTAAAAGGCCAAGTACTTTTTTTCCTTCAAATTAATGACCCCATGCTTCCTTAATTGTCTACCCAGGTGTTAGTTGTGGCATTGACTGAGTACTTGGCTGATCTGTAAGCAGACAGGGACAATTTTATTAGCTAGGACTATTCTGGCCAACAAAATGGTGCTAGTTGGTTGAACTTCTAAAGCTTGAGCTGTTTAATTAGTTGGGTCACAGTCAGTGATAAATTGTGGATCACAAATCAGACTAGGGAAAAAATTCTAGGCATTTCCAGTGTCTTGTATCTTTTCTGTTAAGTTACTAGGTCAGGCTACCCTCAAAATATGAGAAGTAGAGGGATTTGTTTTTAATCCTTAGAAAGGCTGGATGACCTTGTCAAAGGATAGGCCACATTTTGATGTAGTTACTGTGGGAGTGCCATTTAATTATACAGCACATATGGTCTCTGAGGTGCATGTTGAGGGGACATAAAGATAATCAGTTGATACCAGCTTCTTCCTGAATATTATTGGTCTATTGGGGAGAACAAACACTCTTAGTTGATTTAAACAAACCATTAAAGAGTTCATAAATAGCTTAGAGACATGACTGACTCCAGGGCTGAAACAGAGAAAATTCAAGAGGAATCTCAGGCATCATATTATGCCAAAAAATAAGGAAGTGCTAAAAAATAATGGAGACATGTGAAAAAGGACCCATGAACTAGCTTGAAGGGGTATCCATGACCAAATCTGGAACAATCTAAGTATCAGACAAATGTAACAGTAATGGTTGATGGTCCATTGAATAAAATAAGAATTTTGGGTTTTTAATAATTCTAAATAAATGGGAAAGAAGTTAAAAGCTCCTTTTTTTAAAACTATAGAATGTTAGATAAGAAATGGAGAATGGCAGAAAGAGTTGGGAAAAAGTTACCATTATGCCACTGCCATAGTAATAATTGACTCAGGCAAGAATCATCAATGAATGCTAAAACTGCTGAGTGAAAGTCTGAGTAACAGACAATTTTATTGTCTCAGAGTATTTCTCCACAGACCACTAATTAATTACAAAGTGAATACTGGTACATTTACATGGAGAAACCTAGTGGAAGCTGTCTTAACCAAGTGGTCAAGGTTAACATCACTAGTACATTGTGTGTTTCCTGATGTGATGTACTATGAAAGATGCAACAACATTATGCAGTATATTCCATCTAACTTGCAAAGAAAGACCAATTATGACAAAACATCAAAAAAATCACATATTTAGGGAGAGTCCATAAATCAACTAACCTATATTCTTTAAAAATATCAATGTCATAAAAGCAAGAAAAGGCCAAGAAACTGTTCCAGATGAAAAGAAACTAAGGGGGCATAACTAATTGTAATGGGTGATCCTAGATTGGGTTCTGGATCAAGAAAAAAATTCTATGAAGGACAATGTGGGAGTGATCATGTAAAAATTGAATACAAACTGTGTATTAGATTATGATATTAAATCAATATTGGATTTTCTGAATTTGATAACTGTACTGTGGTTATGTAAAAAATTCCAATGTTTTTAGGAGACAAACATTGAAGTATTTAGGAACAAATGGTCATGGTGTCTGCAACTATCTTTTAAGTGGTTCAGCATTATTATTAGTAATAATTTTATTACTTATATGCTGATATATAATATATATAAAGGAAAAAACATGGCAGAATATTAATAAGAGAATGTAGGTGAAGTTCACTGATATACTTTTGCAACTTTTCTCTAAGTTTGGAGTTTTTCAAAATAAAAATAAACAATAGTTAGTTCACTTTATCTTTCCAGAGCTTTATGGATGATAGGTCAATGAAGGTTCTGTTTTAAAGGAAGATTCTTTATAGCTTCTTAAGCATTTTACTACAAAGAGGGCACTAAAACAAAATACACAATTTTTTTTCCTCCCAAAAGATGTAGTGTTAGCCTTTAAGCAAGAAAAAGCTTCAACCCAACCAGAAAATTTAAAAATTATTACTGAAACATATTTGAAGGTTTGTGATTTGGACAACTAAATGAAATCTGTTTGTAAGTGCTCAGTTTATCTTTAGGGGGGGGGTTCTGCATCAAACCTACCTTCACAGCTTTTCGTGAATTATGATCATTACAGAAAAGACAATAATTGGTCACCCATTAAGTCTTGCAGGGAAAATTTCCCTGCCAATATTTTTGAAATGTTTGCATCAATTTTCCTCTGAAATTGTAGAAATTCATTTGGGTGCCCCTGAGTGAATGTCCTGGTGATGTCCAAATTGATTGCTATGCACGAGACAGTGCTGGGGTATCTTTTCTTTCCTGTAGGGGCAGATTGTTATATTTTAATAAGTGCTTATGGGTTCATGAAATCAGAGGGGCAACTTTATAGCACCGAGAGAAAGAAAATCAGAGGGGTGGTTTTGCGCATAGTCGTTTATGGACAGTGCCTTCTCTCTAGCTTCAGAAGGATAAGCTTTAATCTCATGACTAAGATTTCCTTTGCATGTTGGACTGCCTTTAATAAATCATTTGTTTCTTCTTCGTGTTCTTTGTTTTCATAGTATGCCTAGAGTAGAAACTGTGAGCTGCCACCTGCCTTCCCCTTTGGACTGAGGGACTTAGTTCCTCAGCTTCTGGGGTCCCACTGGCTGCAGCCCTTAGCTGTCAGCCCTCCCTGGAAACTGCTCTCTCCAGCAGTTTCACCCAAGGTTTCTCTCTTCTCAGGTGCAGCCTACGTCCAGGGACTGGTAGATCAGAAGTGAAATGTCTGACTCCATAATGGGAAGCAATTCCAAAAGGCCATCCCAGCTTCAGAGTTCAGAGCTTCCCATGGGCTGAGCTGAGTCCTTGATTGAGAGTGCATCACAGCCCAACTTTCTGCCAAATCCTGCTTCTTTTCTTTTCCCTTAAACAGGTGTTGAACCCAGGTTCACTCCCTAACTAATCTCTCTCTGTTTTTGGGAAACCCAACCTGCCACAATGCTGCAATCACAAACAGCCTCTACAGCATATCCATTATCAGCAAAGATGCTAACCTAAAATTTTAAATAAGGTGGCTTATATAACACGGTGTGCAGCAAAAAATATACATTGATTGTTTTTAAGATCTGGTTATCAACAAATAATATACCAGGGTTTCTAAGGAGACTATTAGTCAAATCAAGATAGGGCAGGTGGAACAATTGTTAAATAGTTATGGAATTTACCTTTACCAGGTAGGGAAAGTAAGATAGCCAGAGATTTAGATTACAGCAGCTTTTGACTATTACATGGGAATCTGACCAATCAGAATTTTGTAGGTGGTAATAGGGATTGCTGAGAAGTGTTGGCACTGTTTTGGAATAACAAGTCTTCTACTCCATTAGGGAGTCAGAGCGAGAGGCGAGGCCAAAACACTGTCTGCTGTGGCTTCAAGTAGTTCAGTTGCTGCCGCTACCATATGTGAATGTGATGTATGAGTCTTAGTTACAGCGTCAAGAGAAATGCTGAGGCAGGCAACAGGCTTATGACAAATTCCCAGTTTTGGGTTAAGTGCCCTAAAGCACAATTGTTTTCTTTTACCTACAAACAATGAGAAGGATTTTATACAATTGGGGTGAATTCAGGAATTGCATTGTCTGCTTAAGAAAGGAAATCCTCAGACTCTGTAAGCCAAGGGAGACTCTCTAGGTCAATTATTTTAGTTAGCTTCCATGGTGGTTGAGCTAACTAAAATATGGAAAATATCATATTTCAATTATTTCGAGCATTCATCCCTATATAACATAAAAGAGTAAACCTAATGGCTCATTAACTCAGCATGTTTATGACAATGTGTATACCTCATTGAACTTGCCATGTTATCTTTCCCAAGTTTAGCCCCCAAATCTGAATAAAATTGCATTGATTCTCTTGATAAAAAGATAAAACATATCCTCTATTTAATATAACAGTATCTCTTTGCAACTTCCATATCACCTACATTAGTTTCAATTTTTAAAATGTATCTATATTTTATATCTACATATATCTCTTTATATGTTTTAATCTGTTACATCCATCATTATATTTGATGCTCAAATAATTTCATATTGGCCAGTAGGCACCCCTTCATGTTAGTCCTGCGCCTCTGGAAATGATCCTTTGACTTTGCTAGTTTCCTTGCTTCCCGTGGCACAGAAAATGTTTATCTTGTGTATTCCCAGATCCACGCCAAGAATCAGCTTTTCCCCTAACACCCCTGAATCCTTTCAGGAAGAAATGGTATTTAGAGACCACAGACTAGGTGTCAGATATGTTCAGTGCTATTTGGTTATCTTTGCTTCTAGACCTCTTCAGTGGACTGAACTAGAAAATCTATATTTTTGAAGGAAAAATATTCGTGCATTCATAGTGATATTTCAAATCCAGGCAGCATTAAATATTTTAACTCAACTCCTTTGATTTTATTCTTGTGTTGATTTTCTCTTAAATGGAATATTTTACTACTTAATAATATCAGGTTTCATTACATATTTGCATTATCCTACTATAAATATATAAAATAGTTTGAAATAAAATTACCAATATTACTAACAATTACACTACTTAAAATATCTTTCCAACTCTATTTGTCCATGGAATATATATATTATATATATTATATAATATAATACTTATACTATATTCCATAGTCAAAATAATGTGGTGGAAAATAATTTTTGTGTGTGTGTTTGTGTCTCCAATTTTATACGCAATTAAGTTCATTTTTTTCACTGTTTCCAATTTTTAGGGCTTTTGCTTCAATTACAATTCCTTCCATGGTCTTCATTGTTTCCTTCCATAACTAACCATTTTTTAAAATGACAAGTTTATGGTTAGTACAAAAATTATTTTTGTAAATGTAATCTGCCAATTAAATGCAAATTCTTTTCTACACAAAAGATGGCATACCATATATATTTTCTACATTTTTCTGTTTTTCATTTAATAATACAGCCTAGAGCTCATTTCATGTCAGTTTTTAGCTATCTTCCTCATTTCTTTTTATGGCTATGTAATAATTTATGAACCCTTCCCTATTGATGGCCAATTGAGTTGTTTCTAGTTTTTGATGTTAAAAATTATTCTACAGTGAATAACTGGTGGATTGAATTGTGTACCCCAGTTTGAACATGTTCTTGGTCTTGGTCTGCAATCTGGTAGGTGCAGATCCATTGTAAATAAGATCTCTACAAGATACTACTTCAGTTAAGGTGTGGCTCAACTGAGTCATGTTGGGTTTTAATCCAATTTCTGGAGTCCATTATAAGCAGAGTGAAAGTTAGACGGAGAGAGAAGCCATGGGGAACAGCCAGAAGCTGGAAGTCAATGGAACCCAGAAGAGAAAGGAGAAAGCATTGCCATGTGCATTTGCCATGTGATAGAAAAGCCAAGAACCAAGCTTCACCTGCAGCCAGCCCCAGAGGACCACAGTTTCCTGGGAGAAAGCATTGCCTTGCTTATGCCTCAATTTTAGACTTCCCTAGCCTCAAAACCGTGAGCCAATAAACTCCCATTGTTTAAGTCAACCCATTGTATGGTATTTGTTTTCACAACTGGGGAATTAAAACAATAACCTTGTACATAAACCATTTCATAATTTTTCCAATTTCTTGACAGATTCCTAGAAATGGGATTGCTAAGTAAAAAGGTAAATACATAAGTAATTTTTTAGATATTGCCAAATCTCCTTCTCTAAGCATTACACCTTTTTGAATTACCACCTGCAGTTGTTCCATTACAATAGAGGAATGTATTATCACATTTCTGTATTTTTTCCAATCTTATAGGTGAGAAGTAGTATCTTAAATTTTACTTTATGAGTTAGATTGACCATGTTTTCTTATATTTCATTTCTTCTTTGGGGAACTGTTTGTTTATATATTTTGCCCATGTCCCTATCAGGTTATTGGTATTTCTTTTGTCTGAATTTTTCAGATATCTTTGTACCATAAAATTATTATCCTGTTGTTTATGATAAATGGAAAAAATCTTTTTTTAGTTTATCATTTATCTTTATGGTCTTTTTTTGCCATACAAAAGTTTTTTTTTTTTTTTTTTTTTAGTTTTGGTGTAGTGAACATATCATTTCTTTCATTGCTTCTGGATTGTGAATCAGGGATATTTTTCCATCCTCCAGGTCA